>NC_134083.1:88550656-89970656 GCF_000715075.1 Nicotiana tabacum
ACCTATATTATGATATATCGGGGTAGTTGGTTGGGGTTCAGAGTGGTTTCAGAGTGAATTGAGACACATAGTCTCTTAGTTGAGAGCTTAAGTTGAAATAGTTGACCGGATATTGACTTATGTGTAAACGATCTCAGATTTGAATTTTGATGGTTTCGTTAGCTCCGTTAGGTCATTTTGGACTTAGGAGCGCGTCCAGAATGTGATTTGGAGGCCCGTGGTAGAATTACGCTTGAATTGGCGAAAATTAGAATTTTGGCGATTTTTGCTGGCAGTGAAAATTTTGATATCGGGGTCGGATTGGATTTCTGGAAGTTGGGGTAGGTTTGTCATGTCATTTCTAACTTGTGTGCAAATTGAGGTCATCCGGATGTGGTTTGGTAGGTTTCAGCATCGTTTGTGGAATTCGAAAGTTTAGAAGTTCTTAGGCTTGAATCTGGGCATAATTTGGTGTTTTGATGTTAAAATGAGTGATCCGAAGGTTTGACTAAGTTTGTATGAGGTTATAGGATATGTTGGTATGTTAGGTTGTGGTCCCGAGGGCCTCGGGATGATTCTGGGTGGTTAAGGGAAGAATTGGAGTTGATGAAATGCAGCTGAAGCTGCTGGTTCTGGTGTCTTCCGCACATGCGGAGTGGGAGCCGCAGGTGCGAGCCCACAGGAGCGACTGAGGAGCCGCAGATACGGCCATGGAGGACCTAGGCAGGAACCGCAGGTGCAAAGGTATTCCCGCACCTGCGTGAGGCGGGCAGGCAGGGGCAGGTGCGAGTTTTGACCGCAGAAGCGAGAGAGTTTTCGCACCTGCGTAAGGCGCAGATGCGGTCTTGAGGCCGCAGGAGCGAAGTCAGGATTTTAAGTGAAATCCGCACCTACGATGGAATTTCCACAGGTGCGGTATTGCTGGGCATAAAAACACCAGCTCGAGGTTTTGTCTTTCATTTTCAATTTTGGACTTGATAAACTCGGGAGAGAGGCGATTTTTCGAAGGTTTTCAAGGAGAAATGTTGGGGTAAGTAATTCTAACCCATAGTGGTATAAATTTCGTGAATCCATGGCTTTATTCATCATCTAATTAGGGATTTGAGCTAGAAATTTGGGAGTTTAGGGCTTGAGAATTGGAGAGCGGATTTTTGGGATTTGAATGACCAAATGAGGTCGGATTTTGATAAATTTGGTATGGTTAGACTCATGAGTGAATGGGCTTTCGGGTTTTGTGACTTTTGTTGAATTTCGAGACATGGTCCCGGGGGTCGGGTTTGAGTCGATTTCAGATGTTGGCTATAATTTGGTATTTTTCTTGTGGAATTGATTCCTTTAACCTATATTGATCATATTGTATTACTTGTGGCTAGATTCGGGACGTTCGGAGCCGAATTAAGAGGCAAGGGCATTCTGGAGTAGGACTTTGCTTAGTTTGAGGTAAGTAACATTTTCAAAGTTGGTTCTAAAGGTTCAAGACCCCAAATTATATGCTATGTGATTGGTATTGAGGTGACGCACATGCCAAGTGACGGGCGTGCAGACATGCACCGTTAGAATTGTGAACTGGGTGATCCCATGGCACCATTTAGTGACTCTATCCTATTGATATCCATGTTTTCAACAGGTGATAAAGTAGTTGAGATGTAGATCGTACTAGATATCATGTTTAGGATTTGTATCGGTATTGGTTGGACGCTTAGCGGTTGTTTCTTGCTGTCATCTCACTATTTTCATTTACTATTCCATACTTAGTCATGATCATGCATTTTTATATCATATCTCGGTCTCAGTTATTTATTGATTCATCATATCATTGTTCCGGGTTATTTTCATGACATTGTGAGCCCGTGGTGAGACTGGAAAGGTTGATGACAGAGTGAGGCCGAGCGCCTGGTTATGAGTGACAGTTATGGGATCGGGTTGCACGCCGCAGTGGTTATATTGATGATTATGATAGAGCTTGGGCTGTAGGAGCCCATCCGGAGTCTGTAACACACCCCTAGTGAGCGCAACTGATATTATTAGGGATGGATTTCCCTGGACATGGATTTGTCCGAAGTACTTGATACTTGGAGATGGATTTCTCCACAGGGTTGGATTGGCCTTTTTCCTTAGTACTGGGTGACTCATAGTCAGTGTTGTATATATTCCGGGATAGATTTCCCTGGGTCGGATGGCCATATACAGTACCGAGTGGTTGAACACTTGAGAGTGGGAGCACATGGTACATTTCATACAGTCTGTGCATCGACATGTAGAGATAGTTGAGTTGCATACCTTACACTGTTCATATTTGTAGTATTTTATTTTACTGTTTTGAGCTATCTATTTGACTTGAAAGCATGCCTATATTTCTGCGCATTTATTTCTGTCATACCTGTTGAGGTTGAGTTCGTCACTACCTTTCAATCCAAAGTTTGGACTTGTTACTTACTGAGTTGGTGTACTCACGTTACTCCCTGCACCTTGTGTGCTGATCTAGGTGTTTCTAGTCACGACAACGGCTGCTGATTTTTTTGCATTTGGAGTCAGGGATTATTGAGGTAGCTGCACGACATTCGCGGACCTTGATTTTTATCTTCCTTAGTTTATTAGTACTTTTGAGTTTATTTCTATAGATATTTTTGTGGACTATATTCTGGTTATTAGACGCTCATGTACTCAGTGACACCCTGGTTTTGGGCTGGATTGTATCACTTTGGGATTTTCATATGTTTTAAATAATTTTTCTTAAATGTTAAATGCTTCCGTTAACGTTTTCAAACTTATTGTTGTTTGTGCTGGGTTGTTGAGTTGAGGCTAGCCTAGTTCCATGATAGGCACCATCACAACGGTTGATTTTGGGTCGTGACAAGTTGGTATCAGTGCCTAGGTTACATAGGTCTCACGAGTCATGAGCGGGTTTAGTAGAGTCTTGTGGATCGGTACGGAGACGTCTGTACTTATCTTTGAGAGGCTGCAGAACCCTTAGGAAACTCCACATTCTTGAATTCTTGTCGTGTGAATATGTTGATTCTAGTAACTAAATATCTGTTGTTTCATTCTCTCACAGATGGTGAGGACTCGTACTATCGGGCAGGATGGACAGCCACCAGCACCACCAGCTAGGGCCGCGAGAGGCCGAGGGCACGGTAGAGGCCACGGTAGGGGCTGAGGTACAGCCTGCAAAGCAGCTGGGACAGTACCTGCAGATCCACCAGTTGCCCCAGATCAGGACCAGATTCCAGTTGTTGATGCACCAGCTCAGGTACCACCTGTGCCTATTGTGATTCCAGGCCTTTAGGAGGCCTTAGCTCAGATTCTGACCGCGTGTACCAGTCATGCTCAGGCGATCTCTGTTCTGGCTGTAGTAGCCACTTCTCAGGCTGGGGAAGGTGCTCAGACTTCCGCTGCCCGCACACCAGAGCAGGTGGTACATGGATTCCAGACACCGGGGGCACCACCAGCCCAGCCGGTTGCAGCTGCTCAGGACTATGTGGTTCCTGCTATGCCTGAGGATGAGAAGCATAGATTGGAGAGGTTTGGGAGACTCCAACCTCCATCTTTTAGTGGTGCAGAGGGAGATGATGCACATGGTTTCTTGGACAGGTGTCAGAGGATACTCCGTATAACAGGTATTCTGGAGATCAGTGGGGTCTCGTTCACTACCTTTTAGTTCTCTGGGGCTGCATTCAGTTGGTGGGAGGCTTACGAGAGGCATAGGCCAGTCAGTGCAGTGCCCCTTACTTGGCAGTAGTTCTCCATTATGTTTTTGGAGAAGTTCATGCCTCTGTCCTGCAGAGAGAAGTTGCGCAGGCAGTTTGAGCAGCTTCGTCAGGGTGATATGTCTATGATGCAGTATAAGATGTGATTCTCGGAGTTGGCCCGTCATGCTATCTGGTTGGTTCCCACAGATAGGGAGAGGATCAGGAGGTTTATAGATGGCCTCACTTATCAGTTGCAAATGCTTATGACCAGAGAGAGAGTGTCTGGTGCTACTTTTAATGAGGTTGTCGACATTGCTCGTCAAATTGAGATGGTTCGCAGTTAGGAAAGGGTTAAGAGAGAAGCCAAGAGTCCTCGTGGACAAGGAGGATTTAATGGTGCTCCTTCTGGGGGTCAATTATAGCACGGTAGAGGTCGTCCTTTCAGGCATGCTCAGACAACTTGCCCAATGCACCGAGGTGCATCATCCGGTCATGGGCCCCATGGTTATCAGCAGGTCCAGACATCATTCGGTGCGCTACCAACTCAGAGTTTGTCTCATGCACCATCAGCTCAGGGTTCATCTGTTTCAGGACCTTCTAGCGGTTATTCTAGTGCTCGGGGTTCCCTTTAGTCCCCAGTGGCCGGTAGAGGTTGCTTTGAGTGTGTGGATTTGGATTATATCAAGAGGTTTTGTCCCCGCATGATGGGAGGTTCATCTCAGCAGATGAGTCAGCCTTCGACTTCAGCACCAGTTCCTCTACCACCCGCCCAGCCAACTAGGGGTGGAGCTCAGTCAGCTAGGGACCGTCCGGGGGGGGGGGGGAGGGCGATTAGGGGCGTCCATTCCCGTTTCTATGCCCTCCCAGCTAGACCAGATGTCATTGTTTTAGATGTTGTGATTACATTAATTGTTTTGGTTTGCCACCGAGATGCCTTGGTATTATTTGACCCTGGGCCCACTTATTCATATGCTTCCTCGTATTTCGCTCATTTTTGGATATGCCCCGTGAGTCCTTAGTCTCATCTATTCATGTATCTACTCCTATGGGCGATAATGTTATTGTGGATCACGTATATTAGTCCTGTATGGTGACTATTGGGGGTCTGGAGACCCGAGTGGACCTTTTACTGCTCTGTATGGTTAATTTTGATGTGATATTGGGTATGGATTGACTGTCTCCATGTCATGCTGTTCTAGATTGTCACGCTAAGACTGTGACATTGGTGATGCAGGGATTGCCAAGGGTTGAGTGGAGCGGTTCTATAGACTATGTACTTAGTAGGGTGATTTCATATTTGAAGGCTCAGAGTATGGTTGCGAAGGGTTGTCTATCCTATTTGGCTTTTGTGAGGGATGTTAGTGTAGAGACCCCTACCATTGATTATGTTCCGGTGGTACGTGATTTTTCGGATATGTTTCCTGCAGACCTACCGGGCATGCCGCCCGGCAGGGATATTGACTTAGGTATTGGATGTGTTTTGATGCAGGAGAGTAGGGTGATTGCCTATGCCTCGCGCCAGTTGAAGATTCATGAGAAGAACTATCCTGTCCATGACCTTGAGTTAGAAACTATTGTACATGCCTTAAAGATTTGGCAACACTATTTGTACGGGGTTCATTGTGAGATCTATACTGATCACCGGAGTTTGCAGCACCTGTTCAAGCAAAAGGATCTTAATTTGCGCCAGCAGAGATTGTTGGAGCTCCTCAAGGACTATGATATCACTATTATGTACCATCCGAGGAAGGCCAATGTGGTGGCCGATGCTTTGAGTCGTCGGGCGGAGAGTTTAAGGAGTTTAGCATATCTTCCAGCAGTAGAGAGACCTTTGGTATTGGATGTTCAGGCCTTAGCTGGCCAGCTTGTTAGATTGGATATTTCGGAGCCGAGTCAGGTATTGGCTTGTGTGGTCTCCAGGTCTTATCTTTATGACCGTATTAGGGAGCGTCAGTATGATGACCCCCACCTGCTTGTTCTTCAGGACAGGGTTCAATGAGGTGATGCTAGAGATGTGACTATTGGTGATGATGGCGTGTTGAGGATGCAGGGCCGGATATGTGTACCCAATGTGGATGGGCTTCGGGAGTTGATTCTTGAGGAGGCCCACCGCTCGCGGTATTCTATCCATCCGGGTGCCGCAAAGATGTACAAGGATTTGAGACAACAATATTGGTAGAGACGGATGAAGAAGGATATAGTTGGGTTTGTGGATCGGTGTCTCAACTGTCAGCAGGTTAAGTATGAACATCAGAGACCGGGTGGTTTGCTTCAGAGATTAGAGATCCCAGAGTGGAAATGGGAGCAGATCACCATGGACTTCGTAGTTGGGCTCCTACGGACTTCGAGGAAGTTCGATGCTAATTGGGTTATTGTGGATCGGCTGACCAAGTCCGCGCACTTCATTCCAGTTGGTACTACTTACTATTCAGAGCGGTTGGCTGAGATTTACATCCGAGAGATTGTTCGCATGTATGGTGTCCCAGTTTCCATCATTTCAGATAGGGGCACTCAGTTTACATCGCAGTTTTGGAGGGCCGTACAATTGGGTACTCAGGTTTAGTTGAGCACAGCCTTTCACCCTCAAACGGACGAACAGTCCGAGTGCACTATTTAGATATTGGAGGACATGCTATGCGCTTGTGTCATCGATTTTGGGGGTTCATGGGACTAGGTTTCTGCCGCTCGCGGAGTTTGCATATAACAACAGTTATCAGTCGAGCATTTAGATGGCTCCGTACGAGGCTTTATATGGAAGGAGGTGTATCTCCAGTAGGATTATTTGAGCCGAGTGAGGCTAGGCTCTTGAGTACAGACTTGGTCCAGGAGCGGCTTCGCACGGCGCAGTCTAGGCAGAAGAGCTATGCGGACATGAAGGTTCGTGATGTGTCTTTCATGGCCGGAGAGAAGGTTTTGCTAAAGGTATCACCCATGAAGGGTGTTATGAGGTTTGGGAAGAGGGGAAAGTTGAGCCCCCGATTCATTGGGCCTTTTGAGGTGCTTCAGAGGATAGGGGAGGTGGCTTATAAGCTTGCCTTGCCACCCAACTTGGCGAGTATGCATCCAGTGTTTCACGTTTCTATGCTCCGAAAGTATATTGGCGATCCGTCCCATGTTTTGGACTACAACACGATTCAGTTGGATAGTGATATGACTTATGATATGGAGCCGGTGGCCATTTTAGAGCGACATGTTCGGAAGTTAAGGTCAAAGGATATAGCTTCAGTGAAGGTGTAATGGAGAGGTCAGCATATGGAGGAGGCCACCTAGGAGACCGAGCGGGAGATGCGGAGCAGATATCCACACCTATTTGAGGCTCCGAGTATGTTTCTAAACTCGTTCGAGGACGAACATTTGTTTAAGAGGGGGGGATGTAACGACCCAACCGGTCGTTTCGAGAGTTAAAGCCCCGTTCCCCCATTTCCTGCTTCTTTTTGTGCTCTTCAGCTATATTATGATATACCGGGGGTAGTTGGTTCGGGTTCGGAGTGGTTTCAGAGTGAATTGAGACACATAGTCTCTTAGTTGAGAGCTTAAATTGGAAGAGTTGACTAGATGTTGACTTATGTATAAACGACCTCAGATTTGAATTTTGATTTTTTCGTTAGCTCCGTTAGGTCATTTTGGACTTAGGAGCGCGTCTGGAATGTGATTTGGAGGTCCGTGGTAGAATTAGGCTTGAATTGGCGAAAATTAGAATTTTGGCAATTTTGGCCGGCAGTGAAAATTTTGATATCGGGGTCGGATTGGATTTCTGGAAGTTGGGATAGGTTCGTGGTGTCATTTCTAACTTTGTGAAAATTGAGGCCATCCGAACGTGGTTTGGTAGGTTTCGACATCGTTTGTGGAATTTAGAAGTTTAGACATTTTTAGGCTTGAATCTGGGCGTAATTTGGTGTTTTGATGTTGATTTGAGTGATCCGAAGGTACGACTAAGTTTGTATGAGGTTATAGGATATGTTGGTATGTTTGGTTGTGGTCCCGAGGGTCTAGGGGTGATTCCGGGTGGTTAACGGAAGAATTGGAGTTGATGAAATGCAGCTGAAGCTACTTGTTCTGGTGTCTTCCGCACCTGCGGAGTGGGAGCCGCAGGTGCGAGTCCACAGGAGCGACTGAGGGGACACAGATGCGGCCATGGAGGACCTGGGCAGGAACCGCAGGTGAGAAGGTATTCCCGCACCTACGTGAGTCATAAATGCGGGCAGGCAGGCACAAGTGTGAGTTTTGACCGCAGAAGCGAGAGAGTTTTCGCACCTGCATAAGGTGCAGATGCGGTCTTGAGGCCGCATGAACGAAGTCAGGATTTTAAGTGAAATCCGCACATGCGATGGAATTTCCACAGGTACGGCGTCGCAGAAGTGATCAATGGACCGCATGTGCGATATTGCTGGACCGAAAAACGTTTGGGTTTTGTGACTTTTGTTGGATTTCGAGACTTGGGCCCGGGGGTCTGGTTTGAGTCGATTTCGGATTTTGGCTATAATTTGGTATTTTTCTTGTGGAATTGATTCCATTAGCCTGATGGTATTGTATTACTTGTGGCTAGGTTCGGAACGTTCAGAGCCGAATTGAGAGGCAAGGGCATTCCGAAGTAGGACTTTGCTTGGTTTGAGGTAAGTAACATTTTAAGCTTGGTTCTGAGGGTTCGAGACCCCAAATTATATGCTATTTGATTGGTATTGAGGTGACGCACATGCCAAGTGACGGGCGTGCACCGTGCGAATTGTGATCTGGGTGATCCCATGGCACCGTTTAGTGACTCTATCCTGTTGATATCCATGTTTTCATCAGGTGATAAAGTAGTTGAGATGTAGATCATGCTAGATATCATGTTTAGGCTTTGTGCCGGTATTGGTTGGACCCTTAGCGGTCGTATCTTGTTGTCATCTCACTAGTTTCATTTACTATTCCATACTCAGTCATGATCATGCATTTTTATATCATATCTCCATCTCAGTTATTTATTGATTCATCATATCATTGTTCCGGGTTGTTTTCATGACATTGTGAGCTCGTGGTGAGACTGGAGAGGTTGATGACTGAGTGAGGCCGAGTGCCTAGTTCTGAGTGACAGTTATGGGATCGGGCTGCACGCCGCAATGGTTATATTGATGATTATGATAGCGCTTGAGCTATAGGAGCCCCTCCGGAGTCTGTAATATACCCCAGTGAGCGCGGATGATATTATTGAGGGATGGATTTCCCTGGTCATGGATTTGTCCGAAGTACTTGATATGTAATGACCCAACCGGTCATTTTGACTTTTAGAACCCCGTTCCCCTAAATAAAACTCCCCGTATTTGCTTTTATAAATTTATGACTTACGGGGATGGTTGGTTCGGGATTTGGAAGTGTTCGGGTTGTAATCGGAACACTTGGTTGCTTAAGTTGGCCTTAAAATGCTAAGTTTGACTTCGGTCAATATTTTGAGAAAACGACCCTGGAATAGAATTTTGATGATTCCAACAGCTCCCGTATGGTGATTTTGGACTTAGGAGCGTGTTCAGAAATTTTTTTGGAAGTCCGTATTTAAATTAGGCTTGAAATGGCTAAAATAGGAATTTAAGTTTGGAAGTTTGACCGGGGAGTTGACTTTTTGATATCGGGATCGGAATCCAGTTCTGAAAATTTTCACAGCTCCGTTATGTCATTTATGACTTGTGTGCAAAATTTGAGGTCAATCGGACTTGATTTGATAGGTTCCGGCGTCATTTGTAGAAATTGAAAGTTTCAAAGTTCATTAAGCTTGAATTGGGGTGTGATTTGTGATTTTAGTGTTGTTTGATGTGATTTGAGGTTTCAAATAAGTTCGTATCATGTTTTAGGACTTGTTGGTATATTTGGTTGAGGTTCCGAGGGCTTCGGGTGAGTTTCAGATGGTTAACGGATCAAAAGTTAGACTTAAAAAGCTGCTGCAATTTTCTTCTGCTGGAAATGTAGAAATTGAAGCCCAGAAATCGAGCCTAGAAATCGTGCCCAGATATCGAGCCCAGGGTCGAAGCCAGGGACGAGGCTCAGGATCGAAGCCATGATCGAAGGCCCAGCTCGAGGGCCATGATCGAAGGCAAGGCTCGAGGGCCAAGATCAAGGCCCAGGATCGAGGGTTATGACCGAGGCCAGGATCGAAGGCCCAGGATCGAGGGCTATGACCGAGGCAAAGATCGAGGGCCATAAAGATCGAAGCCATGATCGATACCCAGGATCGATGGCTGCCTCAACAGTTTATAAAACTGGGGATTTCGTCCCATTTGCCATTTTTGACGAACTTGAGTTTGAGCAGAAGCGATTTTTGACAGATTATCAAGGAAAAACATTTGGGTAAGTGATTCTAACTCGAATTTGGTCAATATACACAAATATATCATTGTTTTCACCATTTAATTAGTGTATTAAGATGGAAATTTGGAAAAATTTTAGAAATCTCATAAAAACGAATATTTTTGAGATTTCGGTGTCGATTCGGAGTCGGATTTGAGTGAAACTGGTATGGTTGGACTCGTAATTGAATGGGTTGTCGGATTTTGTAAGTTTCTCCGAATTCCGAGACGTGGGCCCCACAGGTAATTTTTGAACTAATTTTGGATTTTATTGAAAAATGTAGTATTTTCTTATGGAATTGATTCTATAATTTTTGTTGACTGTATCGCATTAATTACGACTAGATACGAGTCGATCAGAGTAGGAAAATTGAGGAAAAGTCATAATACTTGGTTAAATTGGAGCAAGTCGAGGTAAGTGACTTGTCTAACCTTGTGTGGGAAAAATTTCTCCTAGGATTGGTATTAATATAAAAATTAAAATATGTTGAAAGTCGTGTACACGAGATGAAGAGTATGTACACGGGCTAAATGTGAAAGATTATGTCTTTAAATTGTATAAATCGCTGTTGCATATTAATTAAATAATTTTACCTTGTTATATTCTTCATCATTGATTTAAATGTTTATATTTTAAATTTGCTTGACCTTTTTCTGCTAATTGTTTTACCTGTTTAGTTGAAATTTGGTTCCTTTTATTCTGTGCATTATTTGAAGTTTAATTTTCTTTAAATTAAATATTATTAATAATAATTATTTGACATTTTTAAATTTGGTATTGAAGCAACGTATTAAAATTTTGAAATATTATTTGGTTGAGTTATTTATTCCCCAATATTTTTGTGAGATTTGCGTACTCATTGTGATGGAGCCGTGTGCTCTTTATTGTGAAAAAATATTATTGTTGAATTATTTTGGCATGAGCCGTGAGCTCTTTAATATGGAAAAATATTGTTGTTGATTTATTTTGGCAAATTGAATTATTTGGGCACTTGAGGTGCAAATTATGATATATTGTGATATTGATACGCATGCGGTGGTATACGATTTGGGTGTTGAAATGCATGCGGTAAGATAAGGATGGCATGATACGCGTGGCTAGTAGGGAAAACTACTAGAAGTCATGCGGTATGATAAGGATGGCTAAAACGCGTGATGCTATTTCTGGAAAAATATTTTCTTTAAAATAAATTGTGAAGGCTCCCGCGGTAATATAAGAAAATGAGATATTGTGAATTTATTTATGATTTGGGACTACGAGGCGGTACCTCGGGAGTGCCCTTATTGATATTGATTTATGGCCGCAGTAGCCTTTGATTATTGTTGTAATTTTCTTAAATTTGAAAAGAATTCTGTTTTGTTTTCACGAGGTATTAATTGCCTTTTTTTTTGGTGTAATTAAATAGTGACATACTACTTGATTCATTTGCATTATCATTTTATCTTATTATACTGTTAAACATTTTACCATGCCATTATTTATTTTCCAGTAGGGCCTGACCTGACCTCGTCACTACTCTACCGAGGTTAGGCTTGGCACTTACTGGGTACCGCTGTAGTGTACTCATACTACACTTCTGCACATCTTTTTGTGCAGATCCAGGTACATCTTATCAGACTAGGCATCAGTAAACTAGCTATACGAGGAGACTTCGAGGTATATCTGCCAGCGTCCGCAGACTCCGGAGTCCCCTTCTATCTTATTATGTTGTCTTCTTTATTTGCTTTAGACTCTGATGTATAGAGACATAGAGAATAAATTCTTAGAAGCTTGTGACTTATTTCTACCGGATTTTGGGAGTTGTAATTATTTGAATTGTAGTTTATTTATTTCAGATATTTATTGTTATTCCGCATTAATAGGCTTACCTAGTCTTAGAGACTAGGCGACATCACGACCTCCTACGGAGGGAATTTGGGGTTGTGACATGATACCTGGAGATGGATTTCTCCACAGGGTTGGATTGCCCTTTTTTCTCGGTACTGGGTGACTCAAAGTCAGAGTTGTATATGTTCCGGGATGGATTTTCCTGGGCCGGATGGTCATATAAAGTACCGAGTGGTTGAATACTTGAGAGTGGGAGCACATGGTGCATTTCATACAGTTTGTGCATCAGCATGTAGAGATAGCTGAGTTGCATACCTTACACTGTTCAGATTTGTACTATTTTTTTTTTTACTGTTTTGAGCTGTCTATTTGACTTGAAAGCATGCCTCTATTTCTGCGCATTTATTTCTGTCATACCTATTGAGGTTGCGTTCGTCACTACCTTTCAGTCCAAAGTTTGGACTTATTACTTACCGAGTTGGTATACTCACATTACTCCCTGCACCTTGTGTGCAAATCCAGGCGTTTCTGGTCTCGGCAGTGGCTGCTGATTTTTCTGCATTTGGAGTCAGGGATTATAGAGGTAGCTGCACGACGTTCGCGGACCTTGATTTTTCTCTTCCTTAGTTTATTTGTACTTTTGAGTTTATTTCTATAGATATTTTTGTGGACTATGTTCTGGTTATTAGACGCTCATGTACTCAGTGACACCCTGGTTTTAGGCTGGATTGTATCACTTTAGGATTTTCATATGTTTTAAATAATTTTTTTTTAAATGTTAAATGCTTCCGCTACGTTTTTCAAACTTATTGTTATTGGTGTTGGGTTGTTGAGTTGAGGCTGGCCTAGTTTCACGATAGGCGTCATCATGCTTCCGACGGTTGATTTTGGGTCGTAACATATATATATATATATATATATATATATATATATATATATATATATATATATATATATATATATATATTGATAGAATATTAGATTAATTAATATTTTATTTGAATTTTATGTTTATTAATTTTTAATTAAAGATAAATTTTATATATTCAAATGTTAAAAAAATAAATAGACTTAATAATTTAGTATTCGAATCTTAATACACAAAAAAATATTCAGATGTGTATTCAGATTCAAATGTCTTAATCTTAATATACATTTATGATATTCAAATATGTATTCAGATTCAGATGTCTTAATCTTAAAAAAAACGAATGAGGCCATAGTGTTCTTAGCTTTATGAGTGTTATGTAAATATTAAGGACATGGTGTCCTTAACTTCATGAATGTTATGTAAATATTAAGGACAAAGTGTCCTATATTTGCACCTTTCGTTGTTAATCTTTATGATATCATGTCCTTAATTTCATATGTGTACTGTAAATATTAAGGACATGGCGTCCTTAACTTCATGTGTGCAGTGTAAATGTTAAGGACACCATGTCCTTAATATTTACACAACACTCATAAAGAAAGGGTAAAAATATCTTTTCATATTAATTTTAATAGAGTAGTGACTATTTTTGCTCAGCATTAAAAATACTGAATAAAAACTAAATACCATATTAAAAAGTAGTTATCCCACGCCATTTCTACCTGAGAGTCAAAAACAGGCCCTTCCTCCTTCTTTGCTTTTGATTTCAAAATTAACCACCTACTTAAACATCCCAATTAAATCTTTCGCACAATTAAACCATTTAATCTATCCAACCAATATTCAATGCATGAATTATTCATTTAAACGAATTGATTGATCAAAACACTAATGTATATTATTTTTTGATTTTGTATTTGACAAAAATGTAACAACACGCCATTAAAAACTAATAATACAATTAAAGTCTAAAAATGCTACAAATGAAAGGTAAAATAATTTTTGATGATTTTTAATGATCTAAAAAACAATCCTAGTGGTGCGAAAACACAAAAGATGTGATCAAGTAAGTAACAAAAATTCGTAAATAACTAAAAACTATTTTGGGGATATTTAGGAGTAGTTTCATGTATGGGCAAAAATTACGTGCTTACATAGTTTACTGAAAACTTAAATAATATAATATATTTTCTACTAAATTATAAATTTAAATTCATCAAAAGTATAAAGTGATAAGCCTTTATTATTTTAATAAATAAAATCTACCAATATTTTTACTAATTATTAATTTGTGTTATATATATATATATATATATATATATATATATATATATATATATATATATATATATATATATATATATATATAATTTTGTAATACTCTTGAAATTTAACTTGACTTTATCCTGTATGATTTTCTCATGATTATTTCGATATTTAAATTTATCAATAATATTCGGTATTATTTATTTACTTAATTTTATAAAATAAAATTAAAGTGAGGATTGAATCACATTATATCTATTCTCCTCTTTATACATTGATTTTTGTTCTGCATTTTTTTCATTATGTTTATCTATAATACAAATATTATTGTATTATTTTTCTAAATGGATGATATTGAATTAGTTCAAAAATTAAATAGAGATGCTTTAATATATGTCATAAATCTTAGACTTTTATTCTATTGCTAAGAATTATTTTATTATTTAAAATTATCAATAATATTTGTGAGTATTATTTTGATAGTTTATTCTATTTCTTAAGTTAATTTACAGTATGATTAGCTTCAAACTATCTATATTTTTCTCTCTTTATATATTATTGTGCATTCTATGTTATTGTAGTTTGCTTTTTTCAGATCGTATTTTATTATAACTCAAAGAGTGATATATTTTATTTCAAATTTTAAGAATTAATACTTCAAATTATCTGCATGATTAGTAAATCTAATTCAGCTGCTCCTTCAATTTTCTATCAAGCTCCAAATCTTTCTATCCCATTCACACAACCATTGTCACGACCTAATTTCACCTATAGGTCGTGATGGCACCCAACACTACAGCTAGGTAAGCCAACCAGAAATTTAAAATAACCAAGAAAATAATAAGACACCAAATTCTATCAATGTATATGCCAAGACCTGGTGTCACAAGTGTTTGAGCATCTAGTAGATTATACAAAACTCCAAATACTGTCTGAAATGAAAATAGACAGAATCAAAAATACAAAAAAGAGGCACCGGTAGCTGCAGGACAGCTCAGAAAGGCAGCTCACCATTACGCTCCTGGATAACGAGGATGTGCGATGATAGGTCCTGCACTAGTATCTGTCTCAGATCCTGCACAAAAAGTACAACAAGTGTAGCATGAGTACGTAAACAACGTGTACCCAGTAAGTATCAAGCCTAATCTCGAAGTGGTAGAGACGAGATAACCGACTTTAACACTCACTAAGGGTCAACAATAATAAATAGAATAAATTATAATTATTCAAATCACCATGATTCACAGAGTTAACAACAATTTTATTCAATTAGCAGAAATAATAAAAAAAATCCTCTAAATGCAACAATTTCCAATCTATTAATAATTTCGATAAAATTTTCAATTTATCAAATAGCTTTACAAGCTGTAATTCAATTTTCAAGTATCGTGTAATTATTATTATTATTAAACACAATTTCTGTCGAGGCCGTACGGCCCGGTCAAGAGTTTCGGGTACACTGCCGAGGGACATGCGGCACGATCCATAGTGCAACACGATCCATAGATGCATCTATCCTGCCGAGGCATTCGGCCCGCTCCACAAGAAAGGAGGATATTTTCTTATGTACCTCCGGAATGAGAGTATATTTGTTATAAGATAAATTCAAGAGGAAGAACAATTTCTCTTAACAATTAAATAAATTTAAACAGAACAAAAAAAATAACAAGTATATGAGATTTCCATCCTCTAATATTTTTATCTAACAATTCACAATATATATGTATATATATCAAATAATATTAATTAAACAAAGAATACAATTTACACAAGTAATTCATGCTTTGAGTCCTAAACTACCCAGACTTTAGCATTAATAGTAGCTACGCACGGACTCTCGTCACCTCGTGCGCACGTAGCCCCCCCACAGTTAACAGCAATTATTTAATTTAATCACCTATGAGGTAATTTCCCCCTCACAAGATTAGACAAGAGACTTACCTTGTCTCAAAGTCCACTTTCCGATTACCTCGTCGCGTAAAATTCTCGATTCGACGCCGAAAAATCCGAAGCTATTCAAATATTATACACAATAACTAATATATGTTCAATAATTCGAAATTCATCTATTAAATAAATTACCCTATCCAAAATGGTAAAATTTTAAAAATTCATCCCGGGCCCATGTGCCCGAATTCTGAAAACTTTCGGATGAAAACGTTACCTATAATCTCAAGAACTCAAATATATAATTTCTATCCAATTCCATAACTATTTTCGTGGTTAAAATCTTATTTTTATAATAATCTAGGTTTTTTATCTAAACCTTTGATTTATAAGATTGACTAGTTATAAGCTACCCATAATCTATGTATTTAACTCGTGGTGTGTCGAATTCACTTACCTCCAAATTGCTAGTTGAAATCTCCTCTCAAAGAGCTCTAAAGAGCTCTAAAATCGCCCAAACATGGAAGAAAAATGAATAAAAATGAACTCAGCTTTGTCCATTTTAAGGTTCTGCCCAACAGTGATTTTTGCATCTGCGGCTCATAAGCCGCTTCTGCAGCTCCGCATCTGCAAAAAATGCATCGCAGATGCGGTTTCCCCCAAACCGGCTACGTCCGCTTCTGCAGTCAGCGGCTCGCATGTGCGAGTCCGCTTCTGCGACTTGTACATCGCATCTGCGATGCGTTTCTGCGGTTGTACCTGCGCATCTGCGCACTTTCCGTTTCTGCGGTGCCCTTCACGCACTTGCGAGATTCGCATCTGCGGCTGGCCAAGCGCAGGTGTAGTTATAGCAGAAGCTGAAAGCTTCAGCTGTGACTCCAAGGTTCAAAATTGATCCGAGCCTTGTCCGGTTAACACCCGAGGCCCCCAGGGCCCGCCCGAATATACCAACAAGTTCGTAATCATAAAACGGACTTGCTCGAACCCTCAGAACGTATAAAACAACATAAAAACTAAGAATCATACCTCAAACCAAATTGATTCAACTTAGAATTTTCAAATTCTCCAAACTTACTCCAAACACGCTGAAATTTACTTGTACTACTCGGAATGACACGAAAATTTGCGTGCAAGTCTTAAATCACTATACGGAACTATTCCCAAATACGAAATTCCAAACGGACTTCAATTACTCAAAAATCTACTCTAAAGCAATTTTAAAGAACTTTAAACCTTCAAATAGTTGATTTTCATTATTAAGCGCCAAAACGCTCTCGGGTTATCCAAAAACCGAATCGAACATACATCCAAGTTCGAAATTTTCATACGAACCTATTGGAACCGTCAAATCCCGATTCCGGGGTCGTTTTCTCAAAATGTTGACCGAAGTCAAACTTGGCCTTTTAAGGCTAACTTAAGGAACCAAGTGTTCCGATTTCAACCCAAACACTTCCAAATCCCGAACCAACCATCCCTGCAAGTCATAAATCAATAAAAGCACATACAGGAATTTTTATTTTAGGGAACGGGGTTCTAAAAATAAAAATGACCGGTTGGGTCATTACATTCTCCACCTCTTAAATAAAAAGTTCGTCCTCGAATGAGTTTAGAATTATACTTGGAGTGCCGAATAGGTGTGGATATTTGCTCCACATGTTTTCCTCGACCTTCCAAGTCGCTTCCTCGACTGGTTGGCCCCTCCACTGGACTTTTACTGCTGAAATCCTCTTGGACCTCAACTGGTGAACCTGTTTATCAACAATGGCAACTGGTTCCTATTCATAACCCAAACTCTTATCTAGCTGAACTGTGCTGAAATCCAACACATGTGAGAGGTCGGCATGATACTTCCGGAGCATAGATACATGGAAAATCGGATGAACTCCCGATAGACTGGGAGGCAATGTAAGCTCATAAGCAACCTCCCCAACTCGTCTCAACACCTCAAATGGACCTATAAATCTTGGGCTCAATTTCCCTTTTTTCCCGAATCTCATGATTCCCTTCATCGGCGAAACCTTCAAAAGAACTTTTTCACCCACCATAAATGATAAATCACGCACTTTCTGATCCGCGTAACTCTTCTGTCTGGATTGTGCTGTACGAAATCGCTCCTGAATCAACTTTATATTTTCCAAGGCATCTTTCACCAAATTAGTACCATATAACTTAGACTCACCAGGCTCAAACCGTCCGATGGGAGAACGACATTGCCGACCATATAAAGCCTCAAATGGAGCTATCTCGATGCTGGATTGGTAATTGTTATTATAAGCAAACTCGGCCAAAGGCAAGAAATGATCCCACTGACCTCCAAAGTCAATCATACATGCCCTGAGCATATCCTCCAAAATCTGAATTGTCCGCTCTGACTGCCCGTTGGTCTGCGGATGAAAGGTTGTGCTGAGCTCTACACGGGTCCCCAATTTACTCTGTATTGATCTCTAGAAATGTGAAGTAAACTAAGAGCCTCTATCTAATATAATGGAAATTGGCACACCGTGCAACCGAACTATCTCATGAATATAAATCTGGGCTAACCTCTCTTAAGTATATGTAGTCACAACCGGAATAAAGTGTGCTGACTTGGTCAACCTGTCAACAATCACCCAAACTGCATCAAACTTCCGCAAGGTCCGTGGTAACCTAACTACAAAGTCCATAGTAATGCGTTCCCATTTCCACTCCGGTATAGTCATCTGCTGAAGTAGGCCACATGGCCTCTGGTGCTCATATTTAACTTGCCGGCAATTTAGAGACCTAGCTACATACTCAACTATATCCTTTTTCATTCGCCTCCACCAATAATGCTGCCTCAAGTCATGATACATCTTCGTAGTACCTGGATGAATAGAATACCGAGAACTGTGTGCTTCCTCTAGGATCTTTTTCCTCAGTCCATCCACATTAGGAACACATAGACGATCCTGGAGTCGCAGAACACCATCCGCTCCAATAGTAACTTCCTTGGCACCACCCCGTAGTACCGTTTCTCGAAGAACCATTAAGTGTGGATCATCATACTGACGAGCCTTGATCTGCTCAAATAGTGAAGACTGAGCTACATCACATGGAAGAACTCAGCTGGGCTCTGAAATGTCCAACCTTACAAGTCGGTTAGCCAAGGATTAAATATCCAAAGCTAATGGCCTCTCCTCTGCTGAAATGAAAGCCAAACTACCCATACTCTTCGCCTTTCTACTCAAGGCGTCTGCAACCACATTTGCTTTTCCTGGATGATATAGGATAGTAATATCATAATCTTTTAGTAACTCAAGCCATCTGCGCTGCCTCAAATTTAGGTCACTCTGCTTGAACAAATGCTGTAAACTGCGATGAACAGTGTAAACTTCACAAGATACCCCATAAAGATAATGCCTCCAAATCTTAAGAGCGTGAACAATCATAGCTAATTCCAAATCATGTACCGGATAATTCTTCTCGTGGGGCCTCAGCTGACATGAAGCGTATGCAATAACTCGCCCTTCCTGTATTAATACACAACCCAAACCAACACGTGAAGCGTCGCAATACACTGTATACATCCCCGAACCAGATGGTAACACTAACACTGGTGTTGTAGTCAATGTTGTCTTGAGCTTCTGAAAGCTTGCCTCACAATCATCAGACCATCGGAACGGAGCACCTTTCTGGGTTAATTTGGTCAAAGGCATTGCAATAGAGGAAAAACCTTCCACGAATCGACAATAATAACCTGCTAAACCCAGAAAACTCCTGATCTCAGTCGCCGAAGTAGGATGATGCCAATTCTGAACTGCCTCAATCTTTTTGGGATCAACCTTAATACCCTCGCCCGATACAATATGCCCCAAAAATGCTACAGACTCTAGCCAGAACTCACATTTGGAAAACTTAGCATATAGCTTTTGTTCCCGCAACGTCTAAAGCACCACTCCCATATGTTGCTCGTGCTCCTCCTTACTGCGTGAGTAAATCAAGATGTCATCAATGAAGACAATGACAAACGAATTAATATATGGCCTGAATACCCTATTCATCAAATCCATAAACGATGTCGGGGCATTAGTTAAACCGAAGGACATCGCCATAAACTCATAATGACCATATCTAGTTCGAAAAGCAGTCTTCGGAACATCCAGATCCCGAATCTTCAACTGATGGTACCCCGACATCAAGTTGATCTTAGAGAACACCCTAGCACCCTGCAACTGGTCAAATAGATCATCAATACGTGAAAACGGGTACTTGTTTTTAATAATGACTTTGTTTAATTGGCGATAATCAATACACATCTACATTGTTCCATCCTTCTTCTTCACAAATAATACCGGTGCACCCCAAGGAGATATACTCGGTCTGACGAACCCTTTGGCTGCTAACTCTTCAAGCTGTTCTTCCAATTCTATCAATTCTTTCGGAGCCATGCGATACAGTGGGATAGATATAGGCTGGGTATCTGGAGCTAAGTCAATAAAGAAATCAATATCACGATCAAGTGGCATACCTGGAAGATCTAAAGGAAATACATCGGAGAACTCCCGAACTACAGGCACTGAATCAATGGCCGGAGTCTCTGCAATAGTATCCCGAACATAGGCTAGATAAGCCAAACAACCCTTCTCAACCATGTGTTGAGCCTTTATAAAAGAAATAAATCGATTAAATGAACTAACAGACGAACCCTTCCACTCCAGCTTAGGCAATGCTAGAATAGCCAAGGTAACAGTCTTGGCATGACAATCTAGAATAGCATGATATGGAGATAACCAGTCCATGCCCAGAATAATTTCAAAATCGATCATCTCAAGTAATAGGAGATCTGCTATAGTTTCATAACCACATAATGTAATAATACATGACCGGTAGATCCGATTCACAATAACAAAATCTCCCACAGGAGTGGACACATAAATAAGAGTACTCAAGGACTCACGAAAAACACCCAAGAATGGAGCAAATAGAGATCACACATATTAATACGTAGATCCTGGATCAAATAATACTGAGGCATCTTTGCCGCAAACAGAAATAATACCTGTAATCACGGCATCTGAGGCCTCTGCATCTGGTCTAGCCGGAAAAGCATAGAACCGAGCTGGAGCGCCAACTGGCTGGCCTTCACCTGGCTGGCCTCCACCTCTAGGACGACCCCTACCCACCTGTCCTCTACCTCTTGGTGGTCGGACTACTGGTGAAGCAACTGGTCCGGTAAGCATAGGCTACTGACCCTGCTGTACTGGTCTACCCCGAAGCTTGGGGTAAAATATCTGTATATGACTGGGATCCCCGCACTCGTAACAACTCTTCGATGCGATGGGCTGCTGACTAAGAGTCTGGCCCTGGGGAACTGAATACCCACTGGGAGGACCCTGAATAGCTGGTGGGCGATAAGAACTCTCTGGTATAGTACTGAGATAAGGTCGCACTAGAGTACCTCGAGGAGGCGGTGGTGCTGGATATGGGGGCCTGCTGGAATGCCCTCTCACGAACTGACCTCTGCCCCCAGACGGAGCACCTCTGAACTCTCCAGAATACCTAAACCGCTTATCTCTAGTAACCTACTCCCGGCTACGCTGTCGTACACCCTCAATCCTCCGGTCTATCTCCACGACTAGCTCATAAGAAGTACCTATCTCAACCTCTCGAGCCATAGTGGCCTGAATGCCAGTATGTAAACCCACAACAAATCTCCGCACTCTCTCCGCCTCAGTGGGGAGTATCATAAGTGCATGGCGAGATAACTCAGAGAACCTCGCTTCATAATCGGCCACTGACATCTGACCCTGCTGGAGCTGCTCAAACTGAAACCGCAACTCTTCCCTCTAAGAGGGTGGAATATACTTGTCCAAGAAAATACGAGTGAACCTATCCCAAGTCATGGGAGAAGAATCTGCTGGTCTGCCAAGAACTTAAGACTGCCACCATCTACGGGCCCTGCCCTCTAGCTGAAAAGTAGTGAAGTCAACCCCATGAGATTCCAATATCCTCATGTTGTGCAGTCTGTCCCTGCAACGATCAATGAAGTCCTGTGGATCCTCATGTTGCTCACCCCCAAAGACAAGAGGATGTAGTCTAGTCCATCTATCCAATAGTTTCTGAGGATCGACGGCTACAGCTGGCTTGGGCTCAAGTGTAGCTGTTGCCACTAGCTGGGCTCCACTCACGGGTAGTGCATCCTGGGTCTGATATACAACAGCTGCCTGTCCATGAGCCTGTGCGGTAGGGGTCTGTGTTCCCCTGCCCGCCTGAGATATGGCTGGGTCTGTCGGAAATAAACCAGCCTGAGTCATATTGTCCATGAACCGCAGCATACGACCCATGATATCCTGAAACCCTGGTGCAGATGTGAAATCCACCGAAGTTGGCTCTGCCACAGGCACCTCACCCTGTTCCTCGATAATAGGATTGTCTGCTGGACCCACTGGCGGCATAACTGTAATAGTCATGGGATCTCCTCGCCCTCTACAACGGGCTGGAGCCCTTCCTCGGCCTCTAGTAACCGGGGGAGTAGCTCTTCCCTAGTCTGGAACCTCATTAGAGCGTGTTCTCCCCATCTATGAGAGAATAAAAGAAGTATATTTAGTACTACATTAATTGCACGATGGAATATGAAGAAAGGTAGTTTCCTAACACCCTATAGCCTCTCGAAGATAAGTACAGACGTCTCCGTACCAATCCGCAAGACTCTATTAGGTCTGCTCATAACTTGTGAGACCTACGTGAACCTAGTGCTCTGATACCATGTTGTCACGGCCCAATTTTACCTATAGGTCGTGATGGCGCCCAATACAACAGCTAGGCAAGCCAACCAGAAATTTAAAATAACCAAGAAATAATAAGACACCAAATTCTATCAATGTATGTGCCAAGACCTAGTGTCACAAGTGTTTGAGCATCTAGTAGATTATACAAAACTCCAAACACTGTCTGAAATGAAAATAGACAGAATCAAAAATACAAGAAGAGGCACTGCTAGCTGCAGGATGGCTCAGAATGGCAGCTCACCACTACGCTCCTGGATAACGAGGATGTGCGATGATAGGTCCTCCACTAGTATCTGTCTCAGATCCTGCACAAAAAGTGCAACAAGTGTAAAATGAGTACGTAAACAACGTGTACCCAGTAAGTATCAAGCCTAATCTCGAAGTGGTAGAGACGAGATGGCCGACTTTGGCACTCACTAAGGGTCAACAATAATAAATGGAATAAATTATAATTATTCAAATCAGCATGATTCACAGAGTTAACAATAATTTTATTCAATTAGCAGAAATAATAAAAAAAATCCTCCAAATGCAATAATTTCCAATCTATTAATTAAATTCTTCAATTTTGATAAAATTTCCTATTTATTAAATAGCTCTACAAGCTGTAATTTAATTTTCAAGTATCGTGTGATTATTATTATTATTAAGCACGATTTCTACTGAGGTCGTACGACCCGATCCAGAGTTTCGTGTACACTGCCGAGGGACGTGCGGCACGATCCATAGATGCATCTATCATGCCGAGGCGTTCGGCCCGTTCCACAAGAAAGGAGGACATTTTCTTATGTACCTCCAGAAAGAGAGTATATTTATTATAAGATAAATTCGGGAGAAAGAATAATTTTTTTTAACAATTAATTAATTTAAACAGAAAATCAAGCATATGAGATTTTCATCCTTTAATATCTTTATCTAACAATTCACAATATATTCATATATATCAATTAATATTAATTAAACAAAGAATATAATTTACACAAGTAATTCATGCTTTGAGTCCTAAACTACCCGAACTTTAGCATTAATAGTAGCTACGCATGGACTCTCGTCACCTCGTGCGTACGTAGCCCCCCACAGTTAACAACAATTATTTAATTTAATCACCTATGAGGTAATTTTTCCCTCACAAGATTATACAAGAGACTTACCTTGTCTCAAAGTCTACTTTCCGATTACCGCGTCGTGTAAAATTCTCGATTCGACGCCGAAAAATCCGAAGCTATCCAAATATTATACACAATAATTAATATATGTTCAATAATTCGAAATTCATCTATTAGATAAATTACCCTATCCAAAACGGTAAAATTCCAAAAATTTACCCCGGGTCCACGTGCCCGGATTCTGAAAACTTTCAGATGAAAACGTTACCCATAATCTCAAGAACTCAAATATATAATTTCTATCCAATTCCATAACCATTTTCGTGGTTAAAATCTCATTTTTATAAAAATCTAGGTTTTTCATCTAATCCTTTGATTTCTAAGATTTACTAGTTATAAACTACTCATAATCTATGTATTTAACTCGAGGTGTGTAGAATTCACTTACCTTCAAATTGCTAGTTGAAATCTCCTCTCAAAGAGCTCTAAAATCGCCCAAACTTGGAAGAAAAATGAATAAAAATGGACCGAGCTTTGTCCATTTAAAGGTTCTGCCCAATAGTAATTTTCGCATCCGCGGCTCATAAGCTGCTTCTGCGGCTCCACTTCCACGAAAAATGTGTCACAGATGCGGTTTCCTCCAAGCCGGCTACGTCCGCTTCTGCGGTCAGCAGCTCGCATCTGCGAGTCCGCTTCTGCGACTTGTACATCGCATCTGCGATGCGTTTCTGTAGTTGTACCTACGCATCTGCGCACTTTTCGCTTCTGTGGTGCCCTTCACGCACCTGCGAGATTCGCACATGCGGCTGGCGAAGCGCAGGTGCGGTTATAGCAGAAGCTGAAAGCTTCAGCTGTGGCTCCAAGGTTCAAAATTGATCCGAGCCTTGTCCGGTTAACACCCGAAGCCTCCAGGGCCCGCCCGAACATACCAACAAGTTCATAATCATAAAACGGACTTGTTTGAACACTCGGAACATATAAAACAACATCAAAACTAAGAATCAATCCTCAAACCAAATTGATTCAACTTAGAATTTTCAAATTCTCCAAACTTACGCCAAACGCGCTGAAATATACTTGTACTTCTCGGAATGACATAAAAATTTGCGTGCAAGTATTAAATCACTATACGGAACTATTCCCAAACTCGAAAATCCAAACGGACTTCAATTGCCCAAAAACCTACTCTAAACCAATTTTAAAGAACTTTTAACCTTTAAATAGTTGATTTTCACTATTAAGTGCCAAAACACTCCCGGGTTATCCAAAATCTGAATCGAACATACACCCAAGTCCGAAATTATGATACTACCTATTGGAACCGTCAAATCCTGATTCCGGGTTCGTTTTCTCAAAATGTTGACCGAAATCAAACTTGGCCTTTTAAGGCTAACTTAAGGAACCAAGTGTTCCGATTTCAACCCAAACACTTCCAAATCTCGAACCAACCATCCCTGTAAGTCATAAATCAATAAAAGCACATACATGAAGTTTTATTTTTGGGAACGGGGTTCTAAAAGTCAAAATAACCGGTTAGGTCATTAGAACCATCTCCTTTGATTTTCTATCCATTTCTTTGCTACTTCAATGTACTTATTATTTGTACCCTTAATTCCCTAATTTTTTATTAATCGCAAATGAAAATAAAGATCTTCTGTAAAAAAGCAAGCAACACCATCAACTCCATCATAATGTTTTCCTAAAGAATTTATTTTTTAACTATAAATCCCATCTTCATCAGAGAAGGGGAAGGGGAAGTGGAAATATCTCAGAAAAAAAGATATAACATTGATTTATGTGTAACTGAAGGGCCACATATAAGAGGTTAAGAAGTTAGAACTTCATTTTAATTTAAAATTCATTCACATTCATATTATATAGATAGATATTGAAATAGATATAGACTATCATATTAGGAAGAAACTACTCCCAAATTTGAAATGTAAGTTTTTTATTTCCTTATTTTCATTTTTTATTTAAATTTTTTTTAAAACACCAACTTGAAACTACTCCCCAATTTGAATCAGTAACTTTTATTTTTTTTAATTTTATTTTTTTATATTTTAAAATAATTTTAGAACTTCAACTTTGTTGGAGCTTTGTCCTAAAAATGTGTGTGTGTGTGTGTGTGTGTGTGTGTGTGTGTGTGTGTGTGTGTATATATATATATATATATATATATATATATATATATATATATATATATATATATATATATATATAGGCCGGTCGTTTTGAGAGCATTAGCCCAGAACCCCTAATTATTGCTCTCTCTATTTCTTTTTGTGGTTTTGTAACTTGCCGGGAGGATTTGTTTTTGATTTCAGAGTGAAATGGGTCACATAGTCCCTAAAATAGAAGTTTAAGTTTTAGGAACCGATCGTAGTTTGAATTGTGTGAAGACGACTCCGGAATGGAGTTTCGACGGTTCCAATACCCCTGTAGGATGATTTTGGTCTTAGGAGCGTGTTTGGATGTTGAATTGGAGGTTTGTAGGTCATTTTAGCGTCAATTGGCGAAAGTTGGAAAATGGGATGATTTTTGGGAAGTTTGACAGGGAGTGGACTTTTTGATATCGGGGTCGGATTCCGATTCCGGAAGTTAGAGTATGCCCGTAATGTTAATTATGACTTGTGTGCAAAATTTGAGGTCAATCGGACTTAATTTGATAGGTTTCGGCGTCGGATGTAGAAGTTTGAAGTTTTAAAGTTCATTAGGCTTGAATCGATGCGCAATTTGTGTTTTTAGCATTGTTTGATGTGAATTAAGGGCTCGACTAAGTTCATATAATGTTTTAGGACTTGTTGATAAGTTTGGTTGATGTCCCGGGGGCCTCGGGTGGATTCCGGATGGTTAACAGATCAAATTTGGACTTGTGAGAATGGCTGAAGGCACTAGTTCTGGTGTAATCGCACCTGCGCGAGATTGAACGCAGGTGCGAGCCCTAGAAGCGAGCGATTGAGCACAGATGCAGGGCTAGGGGACTTTTCTAGTGGCAATGTGAAGACCACAGAAGCGGAGTCGCTCCTACGGAAGAGTGACCGCAGAAGCGGAAATGGGCGAGGCAGTTGGGACCGCAGAAGCGGCCGGGAGCTCACAGAAGCGAGTCCGCAGGAGCGGATGAGGAGACAACAGGTGCGAGGGATACCGCAGAAGCGGATAAGTTGTCACTGCTGTGACTCCGCAGATACAGCTAAGTGTCCGCAGAAGAGGAAGTGCTGGACAGAACACTTAAATACAAGAGTTCGCAATTTTGCTTCATTTTAAACATTTTGAGCTCGGGTCTTGGCAATATTTGAGAGCATTTTCGAGGTATTTTTTAAGGTAAGTCCCTTGTACTTATTTTTGATCAATAACCTTATTTCCCCATTGATTTTCCCACCTAGATTACGTGTGTTTAAGGTGGAATGTGGGAGTTTGAGGCTAGGGATTTGGAGAGTGTAATTTGAGGATTTGAGTGGCGACTTGGTGTCGGATTTTGGTAATTTTGGTATGGGTGAACTCGATATCGAATGGGTATTTGTATTTTGTGACTTTTACCTGATTCCGAGATGTGGGCCCGGTCAACCTTTTGTGGCGATTTTTTGATTCTTTGCTTAAGTCATAGTTTCATTATTTAAATTAGTTTATTGTAGTTATATTCATGATATGTAATTACTTTTTGGCTATATTTGGGCCATTCAAAGTCAGAAAATCGAGAAAAAGGCATCCTTATCGATTGATTGAGCGAGATTTGAGGTAAGTGACTTGTCTAACTTTGTGTGGGGGAAATCCCCTTAGGATTGGTACTATTGTAATATATGTGATACGTGAGCGTCGTGTACGCGAGGTGACAAGTGCTTACACGGGCTAATTGTGGAAATTTTGGTTCTTGCTGAGTTATCTTCTTTTAAATTCCTTAACTGAGTTTTCTTAGCATATGTAGTAATCATGTTTAACTTAGTATCGCATGTCTACGTGCCTTAACTTTTACTTGCAATTTGTGCAACATGCCTAGTTGAATTACCTGCTTTTCTTGATTTGAATTAAACCTTTAACTGTAAGATTTCTTGTTGTAAATTCGTGTTCCCTTCGATTATCTGCTGCATATTTACTTTGGGACTACGAGACGGTTCCTCGGGAGATCCCCCCGTCTTGCATATTTACTTTGGGACTACTAGGCGTTTACTCGGGAGATCCCCCGGTACTGCATATTTAATTTGGGACTACGAGGCGTTTACTCGGGAGATCCCCCTGTCTTATATATTTACTTTGGGACTACGAGGCAGTACCTCGGGAGATTCTCCGCTGTCGTGTATATTTACATTTGGGACTACGAGGCGGTACCTCGGGAGTGCCCCTATTGTTTACCTCTGTTTGCTGTGATTTTAGTTTCTTAAGTTTCTTGTTATTTAAATTCTTAGTTATTTCAAATATTATTATATCTTCCGCCTTACCTTTCTTTTAAATCAGTTGTATATTTACTTTGGGACTACGATATTGTTTAACATTTTGCCTTGTCTTTTTTTATTTTCAGTAGGGCCTTGACTTGACCTCGTCACTACTCTACCGAGGTTAGGCTTGGCACTTACTGGGTACCGTTGTGGTATACTCATACTATACTTTTGCACATCTTTTTGTGCAGATCCAGGTTCTTCCCACCAGACTAGATACCAGTGAGTTGGACCGCACGTGGAGACTTCAAGGTATATCTGTCAGCGTTCGCAGACCTCGGAGTCCCCCTCTAACCTTACTATGTTATTTTCCTTATTCTCTTTAGACTCTGATGTATAGAGACACTTAGTATTTTCTCTTAGAAGCTTGTGACTTGTTTCCACCGGGTTTTGGGAGTTGTAATTATTGAATGACAATTTTATAATTATTTTATGTGTTAAGAATTGGACTTCAGTTTTATACTATGATATTCCGTAAATTGTTAGGCTTACCTAGTCTTAGAGACTAGGTGCCATCAGACATCCTAGAAGGGTGAATTAGGGTCGTGACAAGTTAGTATCAGAGCACTAGGTTCATAGGTGTTATGAGTCACAAGCAGGTTTAGTAGAGTCTCGCGGATCAGTACAAAGATGTATGTACTTATCTTCAGGAGGCTATGGAACTGTTGGGAAAAGCTTCACTTCTTTGATTCCCTATCGTACGAGAGTTTGGTTTCGGATTCTAAAATTCTGTCTTTTTATTCTCTCATAGATGGTGAGGACACGTACAACTGGATCAGATGACCATACACCCGTGCCCCCTACTAAAGCCGCGAGAGGCCGGGGCAGGGGAAGAGGCCGAGGACGTCCACGTGGTACAGCCAGAGCACCCGCACGAGCTGCTACAGAGGAGCCACCAGTAGCTCTAGTTGGAGGACAGGCACTTGAGACGCCTGTCACTGCACCAGCCCCCCAGGAGACTCTAGCCCAATTTCGAAGCATGTTCATCACCTTAGCTCAGGCAGGATTGATACCCCTTGCTCCTGCCACATCTCAGGCCGGGGGAGGAGCACGGAATCCCGTCGCCTGTACCCTAGAGCAGCGGGTTCAAGTCGACCAGGTTCCAGAGATCATACCGATGTAGCCGGTAGCTCCAGTTCAGCCGAGGTTAGGGCAACAACTTCTGAGACGGAGCAACTCAGGCTCAAAAGGTATAAGAAGTACCACCCTCCTACTTTCAGTGGCTTGGCGTCAGAGGATTCCCAAGGTTTTCTTAAGGAGTGCCATCGTACCCTCCGTACTATGGGTGTTACAGAGACTAATGGAGTTTCTTTCACTACGTTCCAGCTTAGAGGAGCGCCCTATCAATGGTGGCGCGCATACGAGTTAGATAGTCTAGCTGAGGCAGCTTCACTCACTTGGACTCAGTTCTCAGATATGTTCTTTAGGGAGTATGTTCCCTAGAGTCTCAGAGATGCTTGGCGCACAAAGTTTGAGCAGTTACGCCAGGGCGTTATGACCGTATCAGAGTATGCGGTCCGATTCAGTAATTTGGCCAGGCATGCACCAGCCTTGGTTGCTACTGTTCGAGAGTGGGTTCGTCGGTTTATTGAGGGGCTCAACCCCAATATCATATTAAGCATGGCCCGAGAGTAGGAGATGGATATTGCGTACTAGCAGGTAGTAGGGATTGCTAGCAGGTTAGAGGGTATGCTGACTCAGGATAGAGAGGAGAGAGAGGCCAAGAGGTCTCGACAGTCTGGCACTTATAGTGGTACTCATGCCCCAACTACAGTTCGTCAGGGTAGAGGTTATATGGGTCCCCCTGTTCATTCAGCACTTCCAGCCGCCAGTAGTGCTCCGGCCACTACTAGGCCCCAGGATCTTTAATATGCACCGCCAGTGTCTAGTGTGCCTCATATACGGGGTGCTTCCAGTGGGTATTCCAGTCGATCAGTCCCAAGCCAGTCGCAACTGCCATGTCCTCCGAGAGCTTGTTTTGAGTGTGGCGACACTTGTCATTTGGTGAGGGATTGCCCCAAATTTAGGAGGGTGCACCTCTGCAGATTTCTCAGGCACCGCATGATCCACCAGGTCCTCAGGCTATGGTTACAGCACCAACTACCACCCCACCTGCACATCCAGCTAGAGGTGGAGGTCGGACAGTTAGAGGTCACCCTAGAGGGGGAGGCCAAGCCAGATTATGCCCTTCTTTCTAGCACAGAGGCAGTTGCATCAGATTCTATTATCACAGGTATTGTTCTAATCTGTCATAGAGATGCATCAATCTTATTTGATCCAGGCTCCACTTATTCCTATGTGTCATCTTATTTTGCCCCGTATTTAGGTGTATCCCGTGATTTTCTGAGTTCACCTGTTTATTTATTTACACACGTGGGTGATTCTATTGTTGTTTACCGTGTACATCATTCGTGTTTGATTGTTCTTAGTCGTTTTGAGACCATAGCCGATTTATTATTGCTCAATATGGTGGATTTCGATGTTCTTTTGGGCATGGACTGGTTGTCGCCCTATCACGCTATCCTTGATTTTCATTCCAATATAGTGACGTTGTTTATGCCAGGTCTACCGCGACTAGAGTGGAGAGGTATCTTAGATCGTGTTCCTAGCAGGGTTGTTTCATTTCTTAAAGCTCGGCGAATGGTTGAGAAGGGATGTGATGTATATTTGGACTATGTGAGAGATTTTAGTGTTGATACTCCGACCGTCGAGTCTATTCTGGTAGTGAGGGACTATTCAGATGTATTCCCGGTGGATCTTCCAGGTATGCCACCAGACAGAGATATTGACTTTGGCATTGATTTGTTACCGGGAACTCAGCCCATTTCTATTCCACCTTATCATATAACCCCAACAGAGTTAAAAGAATTAAAGGAACAGTTGCAAGAGTTTCTCGATAAAGGCTTCATTCGACCTAGTGTGTCTCCTTGGGGTGCTCCTGTTTTGTTTGTAAAGAAGAAGGATGGTTCCATGCAAATGTGTATTAATTATCGTCAGTCGAACAAGGTTACAGTGAAGAACAGGTATCCATTGCCATATATTGGTGACCTATTTTATCAGCTTCAGGATGCTAGAGTATTCTCTAAGATCGACTTGCGTTCATGCTATCATCAGTTGAAGATTCTGTAGACAGATATCCCGAAGACTGCTTTCAGGACTCGATATGGTCATTACGAGTTCCTTGTGATGTGTTTTGGGCTGACCAACGCCCCAGCAATATTCATGCACTTGATGAACAATGTGTTTCAGCCCTATATTGACTCTTTCGTCATTGTGTTTATTGACGACATTCTGGTGTACTCCCAGAGTCGGGAGGATCATGAGCAACACCTGAAGACTGTGCTTTAGACCTTGAGAGAGAAGAAGTTATATGCAAAATTTTTGAAGTGTGAATTCTAGCTAGACTCAGTGACATTTTTGGGTCATGTAGTATCGAGTGAGGGGATCAAGGTAGACCCAAAGAAGATTGAAGCAGTGTAGAGTTGGCCTAGACTATCCTCAGCTACGGAGATCCGGAGTTTTCTTGACTTGGCGGGGTATTACCGTCAATTTGTAGAGGATTTCTCATCTATTGCATCACCTATGACCAGATTGACCCATAAGGGTGCTCCGTTCAGGTGGATCGAGGAGTGTGAGGAGAGCTTTCAAAGCTCAAGACTGCTTTGACCACAGCCCCATCATTAGTATTGCCTATCGAATTGGCCTCCTGTACGGTATATTGTGATGCGTCGCGTATTGGTCTCGGCGCGGTGTTGATGCAGGACAGTAGAGTGATTGCCTACACGTCCAGATAGCTGAAGGTACATGAGAAGAATTATCCTGTCCACGACCTTGAGTTAGCATCTATTGTTCATGCCTTGAAGATCTGGCAGAACTATTTATATGGTGTTCCTTGTGAGGTTTTCACCGATAACCGGAGTCTACAACATCTGTTTAAACAGAAGGATCTTAACTTGCGGCAGCGGAGATGGTTGGAGTTGCTTAAGGATTATGACATAACCATTCTCTATCATCCCGGGAAGGCCAATGTGGTGGCCGATACCTTGAGTTGCAAGGTGGAGAGTTTGGGCAGTTTCACATATCTATTAGTAGCAGATAGGCTTTTAGCCTTGGATGTTCAGGCCTTGGCCAACCATTTTGTTAGATTGGATGTTTTCGAGCCGAGCCGAGTTTTGGCTTGTGTGGTTTCTCAGTCTTCTCTTTATGATCATATCAGAGAGCGTCAGCATGATAACCCCTATCTGTTTGTCCTTAAGGACACGGTTTAGCATGGTGATGCCAAGGAAGTCACTATTGGAGATGACGGTGTATTATGAATGCATGGCAGACTATGTGTGCCTAATATAGATGGTTTGCGTGAGTTGATTCTCCAGGAGGCTCACAGTTCGCGGTATTCCATTCACCTAGGTGCCGCGAAGAGGTATCAGGACTTGAGGCATCACTATTGGTGGAGGCGGATGAAGGACATAGTGAAATATATAGCTCGGTGCTTAAGTTGTCAGCAGGTGAAGTATGAGCATCAACGAACGGGTGGATTGCTTCAGAAGTTAGAGATTCCAGAGTGGAAATGAGAGCAGATCACTATGGATTTCGTTGTTGGGCTCCCACGGACTCAGAGGAAGTTCGATGTAGTTTTGGTGATTATGGATAGATTGACCAAGTCAGCTCATTTCATTCCTGTGGTTACTACTTACTCGTCAGAGCAGCTGGCTTAGGTTTACATTCGCGAGATTGTCAGGCTTCATGGTGTACCTGTATCTATCATCTCCGACTGGGGTACGCAGTTTACATCACGGTTCTGGAGAGCCGTACAACGTGAGTTGGGTAGTCATGTAGAGTTGAGTACAACATTTCACCCTCAGACGGGCGGACAGTCCGAGTGCACTATTCAGATATTGGAGGATATTCTTCATGTGTGTGTGATTGATTGATTTTGGGGGTGCCTGGGATCAGTTCTTTCCACTTGCGGAGTTTGACTACAACAATAGTTATCAGTCGAGCATTCAGATGGCGCCGTTCGAGGCTTTGTATGGTAGACGGTGCCGGTCTCTAGTGGGTTGGTTCGAGCCGGGCGAGGCTATTGGGTACAGACTTGGTTCAGGATGCCTTGGAGAAAGTTAAATTGATTCAGGAACGACTTCGTACATCTCAGTCCAGGAAAAAGAGTTATACAGATCGTAAGGTTCGCGTCATTGCATTCATGGTTGGGTAGCGGGTCTTGCTCCGGGTTTCGCCCATGAAGGGTGCTATGAGGTTCGGAAAGAAGGGCAAGTTTAGCCCTAGGTATATTGGGCATTTTGAGATTCTTGAGAGGGTTGGAGAGGTGGCTTACAGACTGGCACGACAACCTATTCTCTATGCAATTCATCCACTATTCCATGTTTCCATGCTCCGGAAGTATCACGATGATCTATCTCATGTGTTAGACTTCAGCTCAGTCCAGTTGGACAAGGATCTATCTTATGTTGAGGAGCCAGTGGCCATTTTGGACAGACAAGTTTGAAAGTTGAGGTCAAAGAACATCACATCAGTGATAGTTCAGTGGAGAGGTCATTCGATCGAGGAGGTGACTTGGGAGACCGAGCATGATATGTGCAGCTGTTATCCTCATCTTTTCACCACTCCAGGTATGTCTTTATACTCGTTCGAGAATAAACGTTTGTTTAAGAGGGGGAGGATGTAATGACCCGGACGGTCGTTTTGAGAGCATTAGCCCCGAACCCCTAATTATTGCTCCTTTTATTTCTTTTTGTGGTTATGTAACTTGCGGGGAGGATTTATTTTTTGTTTCGGAGTGAAATGGGACACATAGTCCCTAAAATGGAAGTTTAAGTTCTAGGAATCGACCGTAGTTTGAATTGTGTGAATACGACTCCGGAATGGAGTTTCGACGGTTCCAATAGCTCTGTAGGGTGAATTTGGTCTTAGAAGCGTGTTCGGATGTTGAATTAGAGGTCCGTAGGTCATTTTAGCGTCAATTGGCGAAAGTTGGAAAATGGGATGGTTTTGAAGAAGTTTGACCGGGAGTGAACTTTTTGATATGGGGGTTGGATTTTGATTCTGAAAGTTGGAGTAGGTCCGTAATATCAATTATGACTTGTGTGCAAAATTTGAGGTCAATCGAACTTGATTTGATAGGTTTCAACGTCGAATGTAGAAGTTTAAAGTTTTAGAGTTCATTAGGCTTGAATTGATGCGCAATTTATGTTTTTAGCGTTGTTTGATGTGATTTAAGGGCTCGACTAAGTCCGTATGATGTTTTAGGACTTATTGGTAATTATGAATGAAGTCCCGAGGGCCTCGGGTGGATTCCGGATGGTTAATGGATCAAATTTGGACTTGTGAGAATGGCTGAAGGCACCAGTTCTGGTGTAATCGCACCTGCGCAAGATTGATCGCAGGTGCGAGCCCGCAGAAGCGAGCAATTGGGCGCAGATGCGGGGCTGGGAGACTTGGCCAGTGGTCGTAGATGCGACGTGAAGACCACAGAAGCGGAGTCGCTCCTACGGAAGAGTGACCGCATAAGCGGAAATGGGCGAGGCAGCTGGGACCGCAGAAGCGGCTGGGAGTCTGCAGACGCGAGTCCGCAGGAGCGGATGAGGAGACTACAGGTGCGAGGGAAACCGAAGAAGCGGATAAGTTGTCGCTTCTACGATGCCGCAGATGCGGCTAAGTATCCGCAGAAGCGGAAGTGCTGGACAAAATACTTAAATACAAGGGTTCACAATTTTGCTTCATTTTAAAGATTTTAAGCTCGGGTCTTGGCGATATTTGAGAGCGTTTTCGAGGGATTTTTTGAGATAAGTCCCTTGTACTTATTTTTGATCAATAACCTTATTTTCCCATTTATTTTTCCACCTAGATTATGTGTGTTTAAAGTGGAGTGTGGGAGTTTGAGGCTAGGGGTTTGGAGAGTGTAATTTGGGGATTTGAGTGGCGACTTGGTGTCGAATTTTGGTAATTTTAGTATGGGTGAATTCGATATCGAATGGGTGTTCGTATTTTATGACTTTTACCCGATTTTGAGACGTGGGCTCGGGTCGACTTTTTGGGGCGATTTTTCGATTCTGTGCTTAAGTCGTACTTTCATTATTTAAATTAGTTTATTGTAGTTGTATTCATGATATGTAATTGCTTTTGGCTAGATTTGGGCCATTTGGAGTCAAAAAATGGAGGGAAAGACATCCTTATCGATTAATTGAGCGAGTTTTGAGGTAAGTGAGTTGTCTAACGCGTGGGAAAAATCCTCTTAGGATTTGTCTAATATAGACTACTATATTAGAAAGAAATTACTCCCCAATTTGAATTAGTAGTTTTATATTTTTATTTTTTATTTTAAAATAATTTTAAAACTCCAACTTGAAACTACTCTCTAATTTGAATGAGTAGTTTTTTATTTTTTATTTTTTTATTTTTATTTTTTTTATAGATAATTATAAGATATCTATATTTATTAATTTAAGTAGAGAAACAAAATAATTTAAAATTTAAAATTCAAAAGGTTTTTTTAGTTAGAAAGGTAGTTTATTTTGTCTTAACAATGCAACTTGGCTTTTTGTGATTATGCCACTTGTTTTAATATAGTACTTTTGCCTCTCCTTTTATTATACATAGATGTCAATTTTTTCAATTATTAACAATATTTGGGTATTTTCTCAAAACTGTAATTTTTTTAAGCGAAATACATGTCATAACATAATTTTAAATTTCAAATATTTTTTTTCCAATTTAACGCTAAAAGTTGCTTCCTACGTTTTTTTGCCTTTTCTTATGATCCACAATATTTAATTTAGATATCAAAAAGGAATTAATTTTCTTTTTCCAAAGTTGCAATTGGAGTAAAAAGCTTAGTAGTATTTGTTATATTTTTACTGAACACATTAAGCTAAATGTAGTCAATTTTATTATTAATTAATTAATGCTAAACTGAATTCCTTAATAAGTGTAAAAAAAGCCAAAAAGTCAATTAAAGTTTATTGAAGGGAATACTTTTTTTCTCTTCAAAAGTCACCTTTTGTTTATGTCCCAACGCCTACTTAATTTTTTGAGTTGAGTTTGGGCATGCTTAGCACATGATCCCCTGCCACTAGATTTATTTTATGCTTTAATACGACAATTCTCTTTGTAAATTATGTGGAGGGAATTATGCATATGTATAACTCATACACATACATTGCAACATAATAGTCCAATTACAACTTTGCAAATCTATAGTTCAAAGATAATAGGCCAATGTTTAAAAAAGAGCCTTTTCTTTTCTTTTATTCTGCATATATCTTCAAACGTGAAAATTCCATTCTTCTTCCCTAAGTTCATATACATACATTATTATTCCAACTACAAAAAATGTAAAACCATACATCATACAACTCAAAAACCTTAAATTCTATTCTTTCCCAAGTTTCAAATAGCAGGAATCAAAAAAACAAAAATTTAAAAATATTGCTGCAAGTTCATGATTTGGCAGAAAAATCAATAAAAAAGTCAATTAACACATAGATTGTTCGAAAAAAGTAAGAAAACACTCAATTTTAGCTGCACATGTGCATTACATGTATAACATTGTATAAATTTGTCTATGAAATGTATAACTTTGTATAACTTTTTACTGGCACAGAAAAGCAAAATCAGTGTTAACCAAAAACATAGAAGATACGAAATAAAAGAAAAAAGAAAAATCCAAATAAAATGTACCCCAAGGGTAGGTTCGGATCGCTTACAATACAACTAAAATTACTACAGTAAAATAAAAACTTACTTCAAAAGAAGGAATGAAAAAACACTGTGAACAAAAAGATCAATATTGTATAAGAGTATCTTCACACCAAATATACAATATTATACAACATTATACACTTATTATAATTTTGTATAACATTGTATAATATTGTATAATGATATATAACATTGTATACGAAAACTAGGTTTCTTCTTCAACTTTCTTTTTCAACTGGTATGATTTCCAAAACCAACGTTAATCAAACCCAATCAACCCGACACTCTAGATTCAAGTTACTACGAACTTTTACAATAATTTTTAATTTAACCCAATTGCTTTAGAATAGCATTTTCAGATCTGAGTTGAACTTCGAGCTTCAAATGGAGTTTCGAATCTGGCCGTAACAAAACTTCAACTTCAAATTTGGACACCCATCAATTGAGATTCAAATATTTGAGATCTATAAATATTTGGGAAGATTTAAGAACTTAGTAGAGAAAATACTTTAAATCAAGTTTGAGATCTATAAATATTAAGATTTATGTGAGTTACAGAAGAGAAAGAAAAGAGAAAGCAGAGAGAGGTGAGTGGAGAGAAATTTGAGTGTACTCGGAATGAAAAGAAGAAAATAAAAAACTCTAGAGTGTATCTTTAATAATGAGCTAAAAACTGAAAAGTTTCTTTCAGGTTATGTACAACCTTAGACCAAATCGGATAAGAATTTCAAACTTGCGCCAAGTGACAAAGGAGGTAATTCTTTCAACTATGTGTGAGACATGCGACGGTTCGTCGTTTTTAACATTCTTTCTATCGTTTTAGCTTTTTTCAACCCTCCCAAATTTAATACTCATCATAATTCCTGTCAAATACTTTTGGTTCAGTTACTTTTCATTAAATATTGATGTATATATGTTAACTATAACGATAACGTCGTCTAGAGAACTCACAGTTAATAAAAGTATTGTAGTTGCCTACAATAATATGTCTAGTCTTGCATGTGGACCAAGGCAAATCTGCTAGAAAGTGTGATGTTTAGCATTGTGGATAAGCGTGCCAAAGGAGAAGGGAACGACAATTAGATTTTGAGAACATTTCTCCTGTCTTGCTTGTCCCTAACAATTTAACTTCACTCCAATGGATTGTCACTGCTTTATGTAAAAAAGAGTTGGATGAAAGACCTAGTCTTTGTATCCTTCCGTAGAGAATAGGCCTTCAAGCTTACAAATCGTTGAGAAAGATTGGATGTTGCTTAATTGCTGTCAAAAGAAAAAAGAAATGAAAAAGAATAATTACCATTCAAATTGAAAATGAAAATAAAAGAATACAAACAGTAATTCAGATCCAAAAGTCATCATTGTATGACTAAAAGGTCTCAAACAAAATAATTAACAGGATCATGGATCAGCTAATTCAGCATGCAGTGCCTTGCCTAATTAAAAAGAACAAATAACAACAGAGAGTACGCAATTTTTTACCTTCCAATATTTCATTCTCGACCTCTATATGCTGACATTTAAACTTATCATAAGTCATAAGCCAACCCTTCCTTCAGCTCCTTTTTATTTACCTAAAATCAGGAATAAAAAGCAAGAACAGAAGAGTACAAGACCTGGCATGAGTTTCTTAGAGATAGGAACTTCTGAATACACACAAATATAAGCGAGAGAATGCCGGAGCAATGTTCTTAAAATGAAATGAACTTACCTGCACCGGTGCAAAGCACCAAAGTAAATGAATTTACCAAAATCACGTGATAAATTTAGTTAAGAGTAAAAAGAATAAATTATGTTTATCATGCACTTATTAGTTTGGTGCAAACACTAGGTTTATAGGTTAGGAACAATGGTGGATCTATGTATTGAGTTATGACCCCATTACTTTTGCAGTCACACACTGCTACTTGTATAGAAAAATTAGTAATTCATACAAATATGTTAGCTGAGCATCCAGTCTCAGTAGTAATTTTCAGATAAAAAATAGTTAAGCACCCATAATTTAAAAATTCTGGATCCGCCACTGGTTAGCAAGGTTAGGAACAACTCACCTTCCCCGTAGCATTGCGAGGCAGCAAGTACCACACCAACAGAAGTCTAGGTATCTGTAATTGTAACGATCCGACCAGTTATTTTGAGTGTATTAGCTCTGATCCCCTATTTATTGCCTCCTATGTGTTATATTGTAGTTACGTGACTTGCCGGGGATTTTGGTTTCGGTTTCGGGTGAGTTTCAGATTTCACTTTTGGAAATCCTAGCTATTCTTAGCATGATATTGGGAAATCTCATTGCTATTACTCAGACAAGTATGGAACGTATGCTTGCATATTCGTCCATAGGCTAAATCGGATATGTAATTATTGTAATAATTGTTGGAGACTCAAATGATGTATATGCAAGCATGATAACTTATATGTTGTCCTATATCTCCATGAATCTAGGAACTTTTGCTTGCATTGTATTATTTGGTCTACGTACCAGAACTGATAACATTTGAGATTATGCAGGATTATACACAAAAGATCCTTTTTTGGATCTCTTTTTAATCCTATGTCTCTTATCCCTAGGAGGTCTTCCTCCACTAGCAGGTTTGACACATAGTCCCTAAGTTGGAGGTTTAAGTCGTAGGACTTGACCGTAGTTTGACTTGTGTGAAGATAACTCCAAAATCTAGTTATGATGGTTCCAATAGCTCCGTATGGTAATTTTACTCTAAGGAGCGTGTCCGGATGTTGATTTGGAGGTCCGTAGGTCGTTTCGGCACGATTTGGCGAAAGTCAGAAAAATGGAAGATTTTTGAGAAGTTTGACCGAGAGTTGACTTTATTGATATCGGGGTTGGATCCCGATTTCGGAAGTTGGAATAGTCCTGTAATGTCATTTATGACTTGTGTGCAAACTTTGGTGTCAATCGAAGTTTTTTGGTATGAATCGGCATTGGTTTCAGAATTTAGAACTTCATAGTTCATAGGCTTGAATTTGGATTGCGATTCATAGAATTTGTGTTGTTTGATGTTATTTGACGCTTCGAGAGTGTTCGTATGATGTTTTACGACTTGTTTGTATGTTTGGTTGAGGCTCCGGGGACCTCGGGTGGAATTCAGACCATGTTCGGCGCTTTTCGGATCATTGAAGAATAACTGAAGTGCTAAATTTTCTCAGGTCTGGTTTTCTTCTACACGCTCGCGAAGGTGTTCCCGCATTCGCGTAGAGTATTATGAGATTTGCTCAAAGGACAAGGACCTTGTGCACTGCAATCGCAGACTGGGATCCGCGTTCGCGAAGAAGGAAGGGAGCCTGGGATGGGGACTCACGCGTTGGTCTACATATTCGCGAGAAGAGCTTCACGGCCGCGAAGCTTGAGAACTTTTGTCACCGCATTCGCATAGGAGGAAATCTGGGCCGTAATAATTTTGTGCTTCGCGACACGAGGCATTTTTCGCGTTCGCGAAGAAGAAATAACTGGGCAACATACTTAAGTTTCAAAATCGAGGGCTTCCACATTTCACATTTTGGACTTAGAGAGATCGGTTTGAGGCAAAATTTCACATTGGGGTAAGGATCCTCGATTTTGGTTAAATTACTCGAATCTATCATTATTTTTATCATGTAATTAGGGATTTGAAATTGGAAAAATTGGGGAAAAGTGATAAAACTTCTTAGGCTAAATTTTTGAGTTTTGTAAGGCGAAATGAGGTCGTATTTGAATAATTCTTGTGTGGTTGGACTTGATATCGAATGGGTGTTCGATTTTTGTAAATTTGGCTTGGTTCCGAGACGCGGGTCCGGGGTGACTTTTTGGGTCCATTTTTCAATTCTTTGCAAAGATCGTAATTTCATTGTTTAAATTAGTTTTCTATAGTTATATGTATAGTATGGAACTGTTTTAGCTAGGTTCGAGCCGTTCAAAGTTGGAAAATTGAGGGAAAGACCTAGTTGATTGATTTAGTGTGGTTTGAGGTAAGTGACTTGTCTAACCTTGTGTGGGGGAAATTCCTCTTAGGATTTGGTATTGTTGTGATAATTATGATATGTGAAAGTCATGTACGCAAGGTGACGAGTGCGTACACTTGTTTGCAAAGAAGAAGGATGGTTCTATGTGCATGTGCATTGATTATATCTAGTTGAACAAGGTTACAGTGAAGAACATGCATCCATTACCACGCATTGATGACCTCTTTGATCAACTACAGGGTGCCAGAGTGTTCTCCAAGATTGACTTGCATTCAGGCTATCATCATTTAAAGATTCGCGAGCCAGATATCCCGAAGACTGCCTTCAGGACTCGGTATGGTCATTACGAGTTCTTTGTGATGTCCTTTGGGCTGACCAAATTCCCAGCAGCATTCATGCACTTCATGAAAAGTGTATTCCGGCAATATCTCGACTCTTTCGTCATTGTGTTTATTGACGACATTCTCGTGTACTCCCTGAGCCGGGAGGATCATGAGCAGCACCTGAGGACCGTGCTTCAGACCTTGAGAGAAAAGAAGTTATATGCAATATTTTCAAAGTGTGAATTATGGCTTGATTCGGTGGTATTTTTGGGTCATGTAGTGTCGAGTGAGGGGATCAAGGTTGATCCGATGAAGATTGAAGCAATGCAGAGTTAGCCCAGACCATCTTCAGCTACAGAGATCTGAAGTTTTCTTGGTTTGACAAGGTATTATCGTCGATGTTTAGAGGGTTTTTCGTCTATTGCAGCACCTATGACCAGATTGACCCAGAAGGGTGCTCCGTTCAGGTGGACAGAGGAGTGTGAGGAGAGATTTCAAAAGCTCAAGACAACTTTGACTACAACCCAGTGTTGGTGTTTCCTTAGGGTTTGGGGTCTTATACTTTATACTGTGATACGTCGCATATCGGTCTCGGCGCGGTGTTGATGCAAGACGGTAGGGTGATTACTTACGTGTCTAGACAGCTGAAGGTGCATGAGAAGAACTATCTTGTCCACGAACTTGAGTTAGTAGCTATTGCTCATGCCTTGAAGATCTGGCGGTACTATTTGTACGGTGTCCCTTGTGAGGTCTACACCGACCACCGAAGTCTATAACATCTGTTCAAATAGAAAGATCTTAACTTGCGGCATCGGATGTGGTTAGAGTTGCTTAAGGACTATGATATCACCATTCTATATCATCCAGAAAAGGCCAATGTGGTGGTCGATGCCTTGAGTCGCAAGGCGGAGAGCTTGGGCAGTTTAGCATATCTAACGGTAGCAGAGAGGTCATTAGCCTTGGATGTTCAGTCCTTGACCAACCAGTTTGTTAGATTGGATGTTTTTGAGCCAAGTCGAGTTTTGTCTTGTGTGGTTTCTAGGTCTTCTCTTTATGATCGGAGAGCGTCCGTATGACAACCCCATCTGCTTGTCCTCAAGGACATAGTTCAGCACGGGGATGCCAAGGAGGTCACTATTGGGGATGGCGGTGTATTACGGATGCAAGGCAGGGTATGTGTGCCCAATGTAGATGGCTTACGTGAGTTGATTCTCCAGGAGGCTCACAATTCGCGGTACTCCATTCATCCGGGTGCTGCCAAGATGTATCAGGACTTGAGGCAGCACTATTGGTGGAGGCGGATGAAGAAGGATATAGTGGAATATGTAGCTCGGTGCCTAAACTGTCAGCATGTGAAGTATGAGCATTAGCGGCCTAGTGGATTGCTTCAGAGGTTAAATATCCCAGAGTGGAAATGGGAGCGGATTACTATGGATTTTGTTGTTGGGCTTCCACGGACTTAGAGAAAGTTTCATGTCATTCTAGTGGTGACTACTTATTCTTCAGAGCAGCTGGCTCAGGTTTATATTCGCAAGATTGTCAGGCTTCATGGCGTACCGGTATCTATCATCTCTGACCGGGGTACACAGTTTACATCACAGTTTTGGAGGTATGTTTAGCATGAGTTAGGCACGCGAGTGGATTTGAGTACAACATTTCACCCTCAAACGGACGGACATCCTGATCACACTATTCAGATATTGTAGGATATGCTTCGTGCGTGTGTGATGGAGTTTGGGGGTTCTTCGGATCAGTTCTTGTCACTCACGGAGTTTGCCTATAACAACAGTTACCAGTCGAGCATTCAGATGGCCCCGTATGAGGCTTTGTATGATAGGCAGTGCTGGTCTCCGGTGGGTTAGTTTGAGCCGGGTGAGGTTAGACTATTGGGTACAGACTTGGTTCAGGGTGCTTTGGAAAAGGTTAAATAGATTCAGGATCGACTTCGTACAGCCCAATCCAGACAGAAGAGTCATGCGAATCGGAAGGTTCGCGATGTTGCATTCATGGTTGAGGAGCGGGTCTTGCTCCGGGTTTCACCCATGAAGGGTGTTATGAGGTTCGGGAAGAAGGGCAAACTGAGCCCTAAGTATATCAGACCTTTTGAGATTCTTGAGAGGGTTGGAGAGGTGGCTTACAGACTTGCACTACCACCCAGTCTAGCTACAGTTCATCCAGTATTCCATGTTTCTATGCTCCGAAAGTATCTCGACGATCCGTCTCCTGTGTTGGACACTCCAGTTGGACAAGGATTTATCTTCCATTGAGGAGCCGGTGGCCATTTTGGACAGGCAGGTTCAAAAGTTGAGGTTGAAGAACATTGCTTCAGTAAAGGTTCAGTGGAGGGGTCAGCCAGCCGAGGAGGCGACTTGGGAGACCGAGCATGATATGCGTAGCCGTTATCCTCATCTTTTCACCACTTCAGGTATGTCTCTATACTCGTTCGAGGACGAATGTTTATTTTAAGAAGGGGAGGATGTAACGATCCGACCGGCCGTTTTGAGTGTATTAGCCCCGATCCCCTATTTATTGCCTCCTCTGTGTTATATTGTAGTTATGTGACTTGATGGGGGTTTTGGTTTCGATTTCGGGTGAGTTTCAGATTGAAATATGACACATAATCCCTAAGTTGGAGGTATAAGTCGTAGGAGTTGACCGTAATTTGACTTGTATGAATATGACTCCAGAATCTAGTTATGATAGTTTCAATAGCTCCGTATGGTGATTTTAGTCTTAGGAGCGTGTCCGGATGTTGATTTGGAGGTCCGTAGGTCATTTCGGCACGATTTGGCGAAAGTCAGAAAAATGAAAGTATTTTGGGAAGTTTGATCGGGAGTTGACTTTATTGATATCTGGGTCGGATCCCGATTCTAGAAGTTGGAATAGGTCTGTAATGTCATTTATGACTTGTGTGCAAAATTTGGTGTCAAACGGAATTGTTTTGGTATGAATTGGCGTTGGTTTAGGAATTTGAAAGTTCATAGTTCATAGGCTTGAATTTAGGTTGCGATTTATAGAATTTGTGTTGTTTGATGTGATTTGATGCTTCGAGCGTGTTCGTATGATCTTTTAGGACTTGTTGGTATGTTTGGTTGAGGTCCCGAGGGCCTCGGGTGGAATTTGGACCATGTTCGGCGCTTTTCGGATCATTGAAGAATAGTTGAAGTGCTGGATTTTCTCAGTTCTGGTTTCTTCTACGCATTCGCGAAAGTGTTCCCGCGTATGCGTAGAGTATTCTGAGATTTTTTGAAGATTACCCTTTGCGTTCACGAAGAAGGACACGCGTTCGCGAAGGGCCAAGACCTTGTGCACTGCGATCACGGACTGGGATCCACATTCGCGAAGAAGGAAGGCAACCTGGGATGGGGACTCACACGTTGGTCTACGCGTTCGTGAGAAGGGCTTTGTGATCGCGAAGCTTGAGAACTTTTGTCACTGCATTCGCGAGTGGACCCTCACGTTCACGTAGGAGGAAATCTGGGCAGTAATAATTTTGTGCTTCACGAACGCGAGGCATTTTCCGCGAAGAAGGAATGACTAGGCGGTAGACTTAAGTTTCAAAATCGAGGGTTTATTCCACATTTCACATTTTGGACTTAGAGAGCTCGGTTTGAGGCGACCGTTCGAGGGATTTTCAGAGAGATCATTGGGGTAAGGATTCCTAACTCGATTTTGGTTAAATTACTCAAATCTATCCTTGTTTTTATCATGTAATTAGGGATTGGAGTTGGAAAGATTGGGGAAAAGTGATAAAACTTTTTAGGCTAAATTTTTGAGTTTTGAAAGGCAAAATGAGGTCAGATTTGAATAATTTTTGTATGGTTGGACTCGATATCGAATGGGTGTTCGGTTTTTGTAATTTTGGTTGGGTTTCGAGACGCGAGCCCGGGGCGACTTTTTGGGTCGATTTTTTAATTCATTGCATAGATCGTAATTTCATTGTTTAAATTAGTTTCCTATAGTTATATTTATAGTATGAAATTATTTTGGCTAGATTTGAGTCGTTCAGAGTTAGAAAATCGAGGGAAATGCCTTCTAGTTGATTAATTTAACGTGATTTGAGGTAAGTGACTTGTCTAACCTTGTGTGGGAGAAATTCCCTTTAGGATTTGGTATTGTTGTGATAATTGTGATATGTGAAAGTCATGTACGCAAGGTAACGAGTGCGTACACGAGCTAAATGTGAAATTTCTGCTTTTTAGCTATGTAGTTCCCTTTCCTGCTTTAATTGAGTTACTTTAACATGTCGTAGTCATATTTAGTCTAATTTCACATGTCTACTTGTTTTATTTCTTATTTGCAAATTTTCCTACATGTTTAGTTGAATTACTTGCTTTCTGTTATTCCGTATTCATTATTTAACTGTGAATCCTTATTTGAAATTGCTATTCTCGGAATATCTTACCGTTAAGCTTGGTATTAAGTTGCAAAGGTCGTGGTTTCTATTGGGGAAAAGTGTAAGTTGTGAAATATAATTTATTGAGTTGCTCTCTGATTGTTATTGTTGAGACGTTGTGTACATTGTGGTTGAGCCATGGGCTCCTTATTGTGAAAATTTGTTATTGTTTGTTTTTTCTGGCAAGTTTGTGATATTGGGTACTTGAGGTGCAAATTATGATATATTATAATATTGATACGCATGTAGTAGTGTAAGGCCTGGGTGTTGAAATACATGCGGTGAGATAAGGTGGGCTTGATACGTGTCACGATGCAATTCCATCTTAGGCCGTGATAGCGCCCAACACCATTGTTAGACAAGCTAACACTAATCAAACTAATGGTTTCCCGTTTAAATAAAATACTAAGTGCATAACATTTCCTCATTTGTTAAAGAGATTTAGAAATTTGCGAATCTGACATAATTAAACGGAAGCAAACGATTACAAATCGTAATCATGTAAAAAAAATCCAAAATCATAAGTCTACTAGTGTGTGTGCCAAGACCTGGTGACACAAGTATGTGGGCAATCTAGTAGAATATAAAAAAGGACACTAACCTACTGTCTGAAATGAAATAGACAGAAAAAAATAATACATAAGGGAGACCCCAGCTGCTGCAGAATGCCTCGGAAGGCAACTCATCGTGAAGTCTCGAGATGATGATCAAATTTGCGCACCAGACTGGTAACCAGATGCACCTGACTCAGATCCTGTACAATTAAGTACAAAAGTATAGCGTAAGTACATAAATAATATGTACCCAGTAAGTATCTAGTCTAACCTCGAAAAAGTAGTGACGAGGGGTCGACTCTGACACTTACTAGGGCCAACAATATGATAATATGAAATTTTAATTAAGCATGATATACAACAATAAGACTCAGAAGAAAAAATAACTGAACAAGTCTTCAGAAATATTTAAGAGCTTGAATCACTTCTTTCCTTTAAAACATATGATCACACAAACAATGAATTTATACCGATTATGAAAGGAACTTCCAGTTCTATTATCACACACGAATACCACAGAGGACGTTCGGCCCGATCCAACATAAATGTAAATTGTGCACTGTCGAGGGTCAAATGACGCGAACCTTAGATACATCTATTACCCCGCTCGCGAACCATACATGCGACTCAGTCAAATATAAATTTGTCAATAAATCATAACCCTTCCTTGATTCTTTTCAAAATAAAAACAATTCGACTTGAAACTTTTAAATCCTTAAAAATCCTCAACTCAGTTCCATTTGATACAGTCAACAAATATAATCAAATAACGGTATCCACAAGCATGGTGTAAACCTAAAACTACCCGGACATAAACAGGACTAGTAGCTACGTACGGACTCTCGTCACTTTGTGCATACGTAGCCCCCACAAATAACAATACATATTAATTAAGTTCACCTGTGGGGTAAGTTCCCTCTTACAAGGTTAGAAAAGAGACTTACCTCGCCTCAAAGCTTACTTCCCAATTCAAGAATGCGCTCAAACCTCCAATTTGATGCCAAACGACTCGGAACTAGCCAAACATTATATAAATGATCAATCTATTGCTCAAAAGTTCATATCTCCACTATTAAAGTGATTACCCAACCAAAATTGTAAGATTCCTAAAATTTACCCCCGGACCCACACGCCCAGATTCCGAAAATATTTGAAGAAAATTGTTACCCATAACCTTAGGAACATAATATATGATTTTCACTAAGTTTCATAATTATTTTCGTGATAAAATATTATTTTTTATTAAACCCTAGGTTTTTCATCTCAACCCATGAAAACTGCCAAGTGCAGATCATCAAATTGTCAAGCCTCGATCTGCTCCAATTGTGAAGACTGGGCAACAAGACATGCAAGAACTCGGCTGGGCTCTGAAATATCTAACCTCACAAGTCTGTTGGTCAAGGACTAAATGTCCAAAGCTAGTGGCCTCTCCTCTGCTGAAATGAATGCCAAGCTACCCATTCTCTCTTCCTTCCTACTCAAGGCATCCGCGACTACATTCGCCTTGCCCAGATGATAAAGAATAGTGATGTCATAGTCCTTTAGTAGCTCAAGCCATCCGCGCTGCCTCAAATTGAGATCCCTTTGCTTGAACAAGTGTTGCAAACTGCGGTGATCAGTGTAAACCTCACAAGGCACCCCATATAGATAATGCCTCCAGATCGTAAGAGCATGAACAATCGCAACCAACTCCAAATCGTGCACAGGATAATATTTCTCATGGGGCTTCAGCTGACGTGAAGCATATGCAATAACTCGCCTCTCCTGCATCAATACTCAACCCAAGACAACGCGTGAAGCGTCGCAATACACCATAGAAAGCTCGCCTCACAATCATCGGTCCAACGGAACGGAGCACTCTTCTGGGTCAATCTAGTCAAAGGTGTTGCAATGGATGAGAAGCCCTCCACAAATCGGCGATAATAACCTGCTAGCCCCAAGAAACTCCTGATCTCAATCGCCGAAGTAGGACTAGGCCAACTCTAAACCGCCTCAATCTTCTTGGGATCCACCTTAGTACCCTCGCCTGATACCACATGCCCCAAGAATGCCACAAAATCTAACCAAAACTCATATTTAGAGAACTTAGCATATAGCTTCTGTTCCCTCAAGGTCTGAAGCACCACTCTCAAATGTTGCTCATGCTCCTCCATGATACGTGAGTAAATCAAGATGTCATCAATGAAGATAATAACAAAGGAATCGATATAAGGCCTGAACACTCTGTTCATAAAATCCATAAATGCCGCTGGGGCATTAGTCTGGCCGAAGGACATCACTAGAAACTCATAATGGCCATATCTAGTATGGAAGGTAGTCTTCGAAACATCTGAGTCCCGAATCTTCAACTGATATCCCGATCTCAAGTCGATCTTAGAAAAGACCCTAGCACCCTGCAACTGGTCAAACAAATCATCAATACGCGGCAACGGGTACTTGTTCTTAATAGTGACTTTGTTCAACTAGAGGTAATCAATGCACATCCGCATAGTCCCATCCTTCTTCTTCACAAATAATACTGGTGCACCCCAAGGTGATACACTCGGCATGACGAACCCCTTCGCTAGCAATTCCTCAAGCTGTTCCTTCAACTCCTTCAATTCTTTCGGAGCCATACGATACGGTGGGATGGATATAGGCTGAGTCCCTGGAGCCAAGTCAATACAGAAATCAATATCATGATCTGGTGGCATGCTTGGAAGGTCAGAAGGAAACACATCGGCAAACTCGCAGACTACTGGCACTGAATCAATCGTTGGGGACTCTGCGGTGGTATCCCAAACATAGGCTAGATAAGCCAAACATCCCTTCTCGACCATATGTCGAGCCTTTAGAAAAAAGATAATCTGACTAGATGTACTAACAGACGAACCCTTCCACTCCAATCTAGGAAACTCTGGCATTTCTAAGGTAACAGTCTTGGCATGACAATCAAGGATTGTGTGATATAGGTATAAATAGTCCGTGCCCAGGATGACCTCAAAGTCGGTCATATCAAGTAACAGAAGGTTCGCTCTAGTCTCGTAACCACAGAATGTGACCACACAGGACCGATAAATCTGATCCACAACCACATATTCGCCCACGGGAGTGGACACATAAATAGGAGTACCCAAGGACTCACGAGGAATATCCAGGAAATGAGCAAACAGAGATGATACATATGAATAGGTAGACCCTGGATAAAATAATACCGAAGCATCCCTACCACAGAAAGAAATAATACATGTGATCACGGCATATGAGGCCACTACATCTAGTCTGGATGAAAAAACATAGAATCTAGTTAGAGCGCCGGCTGGCTGGCCTCCACCTGGCTGATAAATAACTGGCTGACCTCCCCCTACCTGGCCTCCACCTCTAGGACAACCCCTACCCGCCTGTCCCCCACCTTTGGGCCATCGGGCGGCTGGTGCTGCAATCATGGGCTGATGACCCTGCTGTACTGCCTTGCCCCAAAGTCTCGGACAGGTTCTCTTCATGTGACCCGGATCCCCATACTCGTAACAACCTCTTAGTACCATAGACTGCTGCCCCGAAGTCTGACCTTGATGGCCTGAATACCCACTAGAAGAACCCTGGATGGCTAGTGGGCAGTATGAACTCTCCGACATGGCATTAAAATAGGTACTGGAAGAACCCTGATGAGCTGGTGGGCGATAAGAACTCTCTGGCATAACACTAAAATAGGTTCGTATTAGAGCACCCCGAGGAGGTGGTGGTGCTGGATATGTGGGCCTGCTAGGCTGACCTTTCCCAAACTGACCTCTGCCCATAGACGCGGAAACCTCTAAACTCTCCAGATAAATGGGTCCTCTTGTCCTGCTGCATCTTCTCTCTAACCCTCTGGCGGTAGCCCTCAATCCTACGATCAACCTCCACCACTAGCTGATAATCAGTACCCATCTCAACCTCCCGGGCCATACTAGCCCGAATACCGGGGTGCAACCCCGCAACAAATCTCCGCACTCTCTCTGCGTCGGTAGGAAGTATCATAAGTGCATGGCGAGATAACTTAGAGAATCTCGCCTCATAATTGGTCACTGACGTCTGACCCTGCTCGAGCTGCTCAAACTGACCTCGCAACTCTTCCCTTTGAGAGGGTGGAATATACATGTCCAAGAAAAGCTATGTAAATTGGTCCCAAGTCATGGGAGGAGAACCCGTTGGTCTACTAAGTAGATAAGGCTGCCACCATCTACGGGCCCTGCTCTCCAGCTGGAAAAAGTGAAATCCACCCCATGGGACTCCAATATCCTCATGTTGTGCAGTCTATCTCTGCACCGTTCAATGAAGTCCTGGGGATCCTCGTGCCGCTCACCCCTGAAGATAGGAGGGTGTAGCCTAGTCCATCTATCCAATAGCTTCTGTGGATCACCGTCCGCAGCTGATCTAGGCTCAGGTGCAACCGCTGCAACTGGTTGGGCTCCGCCCACGAGCAGTGTACCCGGAGTCTGATATACTGCAGCTGCATGCCATGGGGCCTGGGCAGTAGGGGTATATGCTCCCCCTCCCGCCTGAGATGTGGCTGGGTCTATTGGAAATAAACCAGCCTGAGTCATAGTGTCCATGAACCGCAGCATACGGCTCATGACCTCCTGAAAACCCGATGCTGACATGAAATCTACCGAGGCTGGCTCTGTGGCGGGCACCTCGCCATGCTCCTCAATGATGGGACCCTCCACTGGATCCACTGGTGGTTCTATCGGGGTAGCTCTGGGATGCCCTAGTACCCTACCTCGGGCCGGTGCCCTCCCCCAACCTCTACCTTGGCCTGTAGCAACAGGGGAAGCAGCTCCTCCCGGGTCTGGAATGTCTGTCGTATGCGTCCTCACCATCTGTGAGAGAATGATAGAAAGGGTTTTAGTATAGCTCCAACTGCACGATAGGAGATGAATAAAAAGTATTTTCCTAACACCCTATAGCCTCTCGAAGATAAGTACAGATATTTCTGCACCGATCCGCAAGACTCTACTAGGTCTGCCCATAACTTGTGAGACCTATGTGAACTTAGAGCTATGATACCATGTTGTCACGACCCAATACCCAATTCCATCTTAGGCCGTGATGGCATCCAACCTTATTGTTAGGCAAGACATCACTGATCAAACTAATGGTTTCCCATTTAAATAAAATACTAAGTGGATTACATTTCCTCATTTGTTAAAGAGAATTAGAAATTTGCGAATCTGACATATTTAAACGAAAGCAAACGAGTACAAATCGTAATCATGTAAACAAATCCAAAATCATAAGTCTACTAATGTGTGTGCCAAGACCTGGTGACACAAGTATGTGGGCAATCTAGTAGAATATACAAAAGGACAGTAACCTACTGTCTGAAATGAAATAGACAGAAAAAAATAAAACATAAGGGAGACTCCAGCTGCTGCAAAACAGCTCGGAAGGCAGCTCACCGTGAAGTCTCGAGAAGGGATCAAATCTGCGCACTAGACTGGTAACCAGATGCACCTGTCCCAGATCTTGTACAATTAAGTACAGAAGTGTAGCATGAGTACATAATTAATATGTACCCAGTAAGTATCTAGTCTAACCTCGAAAAAGTAGTGATGAGGGGTCGACTCCGACACTTACTAGGGCCAATAATATGATAATATGAAATTTTAATTAAGCATGATATACAACAATAAGACTCAGAAGAAGAAATAACTGAACAAGTCTTCAGAAATATTTAAGAGCTTGAATTACTTCATTCCATTAAAACATAAGATCACACAAACAATGAATTTATACCGATTATGAAAGGAACTTCCAGTTCTATTATCACACACGAATACCACCGAGGACGTTCGGCCCGATCCAACATAAATATAAATTGTGCACTGCCGAGGGTCGAACGACGCGAACCATAGATGCATCTATTACCTCGCTAGTGAATCATACATGCGACGCGGTCAAATATAAATTTGTCAATAAATCATAACCCTTCCTTGATTCTTCTCAAAATAAAGACAATTCGACTTGAAGCTTTTAAATCCTTAAAAATCCTCAACTCAGTTCCATTTGATACAGTCAACAAATATAATTAAATAACGGTATTCGCAAGCATAGTGTAAACCTAAAACTACCCGGACATCAACAGGAATAGTAGCTACGTATGGACTCTCGCCACTTCGTGCGTACGTAGCCTCCACAAATAACAACACATATTAATTAAGTTCACCTATGGAGTAAATTCCCTCTTACAAGGTTAGAAAAGAGACTTACCTCGTCTCAAAGCTTACTTCCTAATTCAAGAATGCGCTCAAACCTCCAATTTGATGCCAAACGACTCGGAACTTGTCAAACACTATATAAATCGATCAATCTATTGCTCAAAAGTTCATATCTCCACTATTAAAGTGATTACCCAACCAAAATTGCAAGATTCCTAAAATTCACCCCCAGGCCCACACGCCCGAATTCCGGAAACCTTTAAAGAAAGTTGTTACCCATAAACTTAGGAACATAATATACGATTTTCACTAAGTTTCATAATCATTTTCGTGGTAAAATCTCATTTTTTATTAAACCCTAGGTTTTTCATCTCAACCCATGATTTTTACCAATTTTCATGTGGAAATCTACCCATAATATATGTACTAAACTCATATTTAGAAGAAATTACTTAAGCTCAAAAAGCTAGGTCGAAATCCCCTCCTTAGAAGATCTCAAATCGCCCAAGAGTGGATGAAAATGTGATAAAAATGGTCCTAACTCGTAATAAATGAGGCTCACTACCTCCTGCAGTTTCCGCACCTTATGCGGACAAGGGTCCGCTTCTATGGAAATTCACTGGGCTGGTTGGGATCGCTTCAGCGGACAGGTACCCGCTTCTGCGGAGGATGGGCCGCATCTGCGGAACCTGGGCTGCCCTCCTTTGGTTGTTTCTACGAGGCTTGGCCCGCACCTGCGAGCTTGTACCTGCGGCTGACCAAGCGCAGGTGCGGTTTCGACATATCTGGTGCATCAGCTACTGCTCCAAATTCTCATCTTGGTCCGAGCCTCGTCCGATTGACACTCGAACAAGTTTGAAATCATAAAACAGACTCGCTCGAACTCTTGGAACACCCAAAACAACATTAAAACTAAAAATTGCGCCCCAAAACCCATTGAATCAAAGTTGAGAACTTCAAGTTCTTCAATTTACTTCCAATGCGCCGAAACGTACTTAAACTCCTTGGAATGACACTAAATTTTACGTGCAAGTCCTAAATGACATTACAGAACTATTCCCGGTATCGAAATTCCATTGGGACCTCGATATTATAAAAATCCGCTCCAAATCAAATTTAACGAAAACTCGCTCCAAACCAAATTTAAGGAACTTTTAAAACCTTCAAGAAATAACTTTCACTATTAGGCGTCGAAACGCTCTCGGGTCATCCAAAACTCGATCCGAACATGCGCCAAAGTCTGAAATCATCATACGAACCTATTGGAACCGTCAAATCCTGATTCCGAGGTTATTTACTCAAAATATTGACCGAAGCCAAACTTGGCCTTTTAAGCCAACTTTAAGGAACCAAGTGTTTCGATTTCAACCCGAAGCCTTCCAAATCCCGAACTAACCATTCCCGCAAGTCATAAAATAGTAAGAGCATGTACGAAAAGTTTTATTTAGGGTAACGAAATTCTAGAAAGCAAAATGACCGATCGGGTCGTTACAATACGTGCGGCTAGTAGGGGAACTACTAGAAGTCATGTGGTGTGATAAGGTAGGTTAAAACGCGGGATGCTATTTCCGAAAAATAATTTTCAAAAATAAATGTAAAGGCTCCCGCGGTGATATAAGGTAAGACTGTGATTTACTTTTATGATTTGGGACTACGAGACGGTACCTCGGTAGTGGCCCTTGTTGATCTTTCTCTATTTCCTGTATTTGCCTTGGTTGTTTGTTTCCTTAACATGTAAACCCTTGTTTCCTTCCGTATTGTATTAACTGACGTTGATTCTGTGTTGTTAACTTTCCGTAAATTTCTTATTGTTTCATTTCTTTTGTCATTATCATTATATTGTTATATATTTCGTCATGTTTCATATTATCTCCAGTAGGGCCTTGACATGCCTCGTCACTGCTCTACCGAGGTTAGGCTTGGCACTTACTGGGTACCGTTGTGGTGTACTCATACTACACTTCTGCACATCTTTTTATACAGATTCGGGTACTTCCTATCAGTCCCGACATTCGTGAGTTGAGGTTGCTTTGGAGACTTCAAGGTATACCTGCCCGCGTCCGCAGGCTTCGGAGTCCCCTTCTATCATGTTTTTCCTTATTTCATTACACTATCTTAGACAATGATATATAGGATTGTTCAAAATTGTTACTAGAGCTTGTGACTTATACTTCACCAGGTTTTGGGAGTTGTACATTTTGAGTTACAGATTTTATTTATGCAGTTGTTGAAGTTTTGAGATTTTTAAGTTGTTATTTCAACTTTTTTCCGCATGTTGGTAGGCTTACCTAGTTTTAGATACTAGTGTCCGTCACAACTTCCTACGGAAGGAATTTGGGTGTGACAGTAGTATAGGTGGAGCGACAAGCATTAGTTTAATACGAATATCTTGATCACTATACTTGATTATCTTGCAAAACAAGCAAATCACTTTTTTTCCGGTAAGTTAATAGTAAAACAATATCAACAGAATAAGAGCCAAAATCCATAATCCCCGGCCATGTAATTTTTCAATCATTCTCTCTCTCGCTCGCTCATTAATGTCATGAACACTATCCTGATTTGGGAAATTAGGAGCCTCTGAACGTAAAGAAGGAATATAGTTCCGTGGGAGAACTAAAAACCTCTGCTATATGGCAGGTGACTTAGCAATTACTGCCTAATACGCGTCTTAAGATTCACGCGATATCTTGCATAAGGATTTTGTGTCAAATTCCTTTGAGCTCAGGGGAATACTTCACGAAACAAGGGAGATACCTTATAAGGGGCAAGTCTCTCTTTTGCCCAATCTGAAAGTTCTTGGAATCTTAGTGCAAGTTTTAATTCCTCATCTCTACTTCCTTTGAGCTCAGAGTAAGGAACAACAATTTCACACACCGCGCAACATTCTGATATAGCTGGATGATGTGAAAAGGAAATGTATATACTCAGAATCAGTATGTTGGCAGTCAAAATCTTTTTTTTTTCGGATACATGTTTCCAAGGAAAAAATCTGAAGCAATGGAATTTCAAAAGGGCAGTTCATATTATAGATGGATAAACAGCTACCTCCAACAGTACTGCTTCAATTTCTGTTAGGATCGGGAACTCGGGTATTGCGGAATTTAGCCAAACAACGGTATAATGTCAATAACAAAGACAATGGAAGTTGATAATAACGGCAATTAAAAAATATAAAGAAGACACAAATTTAACGTGGTTCGGTCAAGATGACCTACATCCACAATCGGAGAGGATCAATTTCACTATACCAACAAGAGTGCAAAAGAGAGTACAAAATTAGAGTAAATACTCTAATTAATCCCAAATACCCCAAGAGAATAACCTTACAAGATCACTCCAAAGAAAAAGGTTCACACAAGTGTTTCCCAACACTCACTCTCTTACAAAATACTCTATAATAAAATAAATGAAAATAAAGAAAGACAAGAGTGAAAAGATCTTGAATTGATGTGTTTACAAATGAGGAGAAACTCCTCTATTTATAGCAAGAAATCCTTGGCCTTATAATGAATATTATGTCATGACAAATATCATGAAAATTTGGTCATATTACAAATCTCACCTTGGCCTAATTTCAGCTTATATATAGTAAATTTGCTCCACCTTCTCCGCGAAAACCCCAATGGGCAAAATCATTCTTCATAAATGCAAATCAAGTTCAGGCAAAGCTTGAACTTGGACACTGGAAGAGGTTTTGTGAACATGTCAGCAGGATTGTCTCTAGTGTTGATCTTCTGAACAGAGACTTTTCCTTCAGCAATGGTTTCTCGGATGAAATGATACTTTATATCAATGTGCTTCGTCCTTTGATAATACATTTGATCTTTAGTCAAGTGAATGACACTTTGACTATCACAGAAAATGGTAATACCGCCTTGGTGTAAATCGAGTTCCGCAAATAGACCCTTCAACCATAAAGCTTCTTTGATCGTCTCGGTCACTTCCATATATTCTGCTTCGGTAGTAGATAAAGCTACTACATGTTATAATGTAGATTTCCAACTAATAGCGTAACCACCGATGCAAAATACATAGCCTGTCAGTGATCTTCTTTTGTCAAGATCACCTGCATAATCTGAGTCTACAAAACCAACCAAAGTGTTAGTATTTCTCTCAAACTCCAAACACGTGTTTGAAGTACCTCGCAAGTATCTGAGAATCCATTTCACAACATGCCAATATACTTTACCAGGGCAAGCCATATACCGGCTTACCACACCCACTGCTTGTGAAATATCTAGATGTGTACAAACCATTGTATACATAATAGTGCCGACTGCACTGGAATAAGGAACCTGTGCCATGTACCTCTCTTCTTCCTCTGACTGCGGGGACTGAGCAGCTGATAACTTAAAATGAGCAGTAAGAAAGGTACTAACTGGTTAACATCTTTCATGCCAAACCTCTCCAAGACTTTTTCCAAGTACTTCTTCTGGGTCAGAAATAACGTGATGGCTTTTCGATCTCTTTTGATCTCCATGCCAAGGATTTTCTTAGCTACTCCCAAATCTTTCATCTTAAATTCACTTTTTAGCTTACTTTTCAAATTGTGAATTTCTGTTAAATCCTTAGCAGCAATGAGCATGTCATCAACATATAATAATAGGTACACAAATGAACCATCATTTAACTTTCAGAAGTAAACACAACTATCATACATGCTCCTCGGATAACCATAACCCAACATAAAGGAATCAAATCTTTTATACCATTGTCTTGGAGACTGCTTTAATTCGTACAAGGATTTCTTCAACAAGAAAACATGATCTTCTTTTCCTTCAATTTCAAATCCTTCGGGTTGATGCATGTATATTTGTTCCTCAAGTTCGCCAAGTAAGAAAGTTGTCTTAACATCAAGTTGTTCTAATTCCAAATCATACATGGCAACGAAGGCAAGCAAGACACGAATAGAGCTATGTTTAACAACAGGTGAGAAAATATCATTGAAATCAACTCATTGTACCTGACTATAGCCCTTTGCAACTAATCGTGCCTTATACCTCGCATTTTCAACCCCTGGAATGCCATCCTTTTTTTTGAAGACCCATTTGCAACCAACAATTCTTTTTCCTGATGGCGGCTTCACAAGAGACCAAGTACTATTCTTGTGGAGAGGCTCAATTTCTTCATTCATTGCAATCAGCCATTTGGCTGAGTCAGCACCAGAAATTGCTTCTAAATATTTTGATGGTTCTCCAATTTTTTCAGTTTTCTGTGCAACTGAAAAAGCAAATGCAACATAATCTCCAAACCTTAATGGTTGTTTACCTTCTCTTCTTGGTCTATGTTTGGCTATAGAATACTCCTCTTCTTCTGGTTCAACTTCAGGAGGTTCAACTTTAGGAATTTCAGCTTTTGTCTCAACTTTAGGAGTTTCAACTGTATTTTGCTCCAAAGTTGATGAGCTTGGCTCAGAAGGAATGCCAATCTCAATCTCCACCTGTTTCTATGTACACTTTCCTTTATCTGTATCACAAGAACTAGAAGACTCTTTTCTAGAATGTAACATAGAGGATTCATCTAAGGTTACATCTCTGCTAATTATAAATTTTGGTGTCAGGGGATAAGGATACCATAGTCGGTATCCTTTCACCCCAGAAGCATACCCAAGGAAAATACACTTTTTAGCCCTTGGCTCTAATTTTCCATCATTTACGTGCATGTATGTAGGGCAACCAAATATCTTTAAATCAGAATAATTAGCAGGAGTATCTGACCACACTTTATCTGGAGTCTTAAAGTTCAAAGGTGCAGAAGGAGCTCGGTTGACAATATAACAAGCTGTAGAGATAGCTTCTGCCCAAAAGGCATTTGTCAACCCAGCATTTGAAATCATGCAACGAGCCCTTTCCAAAAGAGTTCTATTCATCCTTTCCGCCACACCATTTTGCTGAGGTGTCATTCTCACAGTACGATGTCGAGCAATTCCTTCATTCTTGTAAAATTCGTTGAATTCATCATTACAAAATTTCAAGGCATTATCTGTTCTAAGCCGCTTAACCTGTTTTCCTGTTTGCTTCTCAATCAAAATTTTCCATTGTTTGAAATTTAAGAAAACATCACTTTATTTTTCAGGAAATAAACCCAAACTTTTCTTGAATAATCATCAATGAAAGTTAACATATACCTGGAACCACCTTTTGATGGGGTACGTGAAGGACCCCAAAGATCTGAATGAATGCAATCCAAAGTACCTTTTGTTCTATGAATCGCTGGAGATTTGAAGCTGACTCTTTTCTGCTTCCCGAACATACAATGTTCACAGAACTCCATATTTCCGGTACTTTGGCCACATAAGAGACCTCTTTTGCTGAGAATGGAAATACCTTTTTCACTCATATGCCCCAATCGCATATTCCACAATTTGGTGATATCAGAATCTGATTTATCTGATATTGAAACTGCAGCAACACCTGTAACAGTAGATCCCAAAAGAGCATACAACGTACCAGGTCTGCGTGCTTTCATGATCACAAGAGCACCATGAGAAATTTTCAGAACTCCACCTTCACATGTGTACTTGCACCCAAGAGATTCTAGAGTGCCCAAAGAGATGAGATTTTTCTTCAAGTCAGGAACATGTCTAATATCGGTGAGAGTTCTCACCACACCATCATGCATTTTGATTCAGACGGTACCTTTTCCAATAACTTTGCAGGCATCATTGTTGCCCATCAAGACAACTCCACCTCCAATAGATTCATATGTGGTAAATAAATCCCGACTGGGACACATATGATAAGAACAACCCGAATCTAAAATTCACTCATTGTTAGATTTGAAACTATTATTAGTTGCTAAAAAAATAGTTCCCTCAGTCTCATCAGCAACTACACTTGCTTCGGCAGTGTCAGTATTTTTGTGCTCATTTTTCTTTTTCTGTATAATTTTATTTGTTTTTCAATTTAAAGCATTCAGAAAATAATGTGACCTTTCTTATGACAATATTTGCACATGACATTTCTGTATCTAGATTTTGACGTTGATTTAGGTTTCTCACTACTTGAATCTTTCTTATTCGACCTACCTCTTATGAATAAGCCTTCCCCTTGGTTCCCACTAGTTTTCCCGGTAATATCTCTATCTATTTGTTCTTTTGATTTCAAAATAGATTTGATATCTTTATAAGAGATATTATCCTTTCTGTAAAGCATAGTATCTCTTATATGTTTAAACAACTGGGGTAAGGAAACAAGCAATAACACAGCTTGATCCTCATATTTGATTTCAGCATCTATGTTACTTAAATCCATAAGAAGAGAATCAAAAGTATCAAGATGTGTAAATATAGAGGTACCTTCAGCCATACGAAAAGTGTAGAGTTTTTGCTTTAGATAAAGCCTGTTTTCTATTGTTCTTTTCATATATAGGGTTTTAAGCTTTTCCCATATGCCTTTGGCTGAGCTTTCTGCTACAACTTCACGCAAAACCTAATTTGAAAGATTTAAAATAATACTTGTTTTTGCCTTTTTTGTCTATGACGGCAAACTCCTCATCCGTCATTTTATCCGGCATCTTCTCCTTTCCTTGCAGTGCCAAATCTAAGTCATCCTGAATTAGGATAGCTTGGAATCTTTAATTGCCACATTCCGAAGTTTGCACTTCGGTCAAATTTCTCAGCATAAGACTTTGTTAGAGTCATTTTGGCTATTTAAACTAACCTGGTTAAATCTGGCTCTGATACTAATTTGTTAGGATCGGGAACCCGGGTAGTGCGGAATTTAGCCAAACAACGGTATAATGACAATAACAAAGACAATGGAAGTTGATAATAATGGCAATTAAAGAATATAAAGAAGACACAAATTTAACGTGGTTCGGTCAAGATGACCTACGTCCACAATCAGAGAGGATCAATTTCACTATACCAACAAGAGTACAAAAGAGAGTATAAAATTAGAGTAAATGCTCTAATTAATCCCAAATACCCCAAGAGAATAACCTTACAAGATCACTCCAAAGAAAATGGTTCACACAAGTGTTTTCCAACACTCACTCTCTTACAAAATACTCTATAATGAAATAAAGGAGAAGAAAGAAAGACACGAGTGAAAAGCTCTTGAATTGGTGTGTTTACAAATGAGGAGAAACTCCTCTATTTATAGCAAGAAATTCTTGGCCTTATAATGAATATTATGTCATGGCAAATGTCATGAAAATTTGGTAATATTACAATTTCCAATGCCGAAAATTTGTATCCACCGACCTTCATAATATCAGAATTGGCTCCTGGAAAAAGAAAATAATGAACTATTTTCGTCCAATAGATACAGTTCAAAAACCTAAAGGAGATCATTATGCCAAAGCTTGATGGATTGGAAAAAGAATTGGCTGATAAACAATGATATATATATATATTCATCTATGCTTCCGCTTCGAAGTTATTTGCTACGGTAGAATTGTCTTCTTTTGGGTTCCTTGGACACACAGATAAATAATTAGAAAATGAATTTCTGAAAAGTTTAGTAGAAGGGTATGGAGGTGGAGGATTATAGTAGTAGGTTAGTAGGTAGTTGAATGTATTTCTTTTCCATACCAATTATATTGGCATTATTCTTGTATCTCCTTATTCGTAGTTTGTTTTTACTTCTTTGTTATTTCTTTCACTTAGGCTATTCTGTTATCGTATTGTTGCTACTGCATGCTGCTATGTTTCTTTTTCATCATTCCTTGAGCCAAGACTCTACAGGGAACGGTCTTTCTACCTTCACTAGGTAGGGACAAAGTCTACATACATATTATCTTTTTCAGACCTCACTTTGTACGATTACACCGAATTTGTTGTTGTTGTTTAGCAGAAATTCCGGAAAGGTGCATGCTTTCTGAAAAGTTGCCACCAATATCTCATTACAACAACAACAACAACAAAAAATATTAGTATTGATAATAATATATTGGCAGAGGATAGTCAGAATATTGATTGGTATTAAAAAAATTACCAAATATCCAAGTAAAACAAGTACCATGTATAGAATATGTGGAATAATTACGTCCCAAAATGATGTAACATCCATCTTCATCAACTGTAGCATCATCTCCAGTCCTAAAGAACCCATCATCAGTAAATGACTGATTGGTTACCTAGTAATTCACCAGATGAATGAAAGAGAATTTTAAATGAAAAAAATGATATTAGAAGTCATCAGTTTCACATAAAAAAGGTGACTTAGTCTCACATGCCAACATAAAATATGTGCTTGAGAGAAAGAGAGAGAGGGGGTGTCTCAAAGAAGAAGAATATAAACAAAACGCTAGTGCCAATTTATGTGGAAAAGAATATCAAAACAGGAAATGGTTGGAGATCGTACTACCGACTGTATAGTGATTAATTACCTCAGGTAGCTTCCAATATTCTTTGAACAACGAAGGGCTCTTAATACAAAGCTCCCCTAATTCTGATTAATCACTACCCACTTTCATCATCTAATCAAACCAGGAAATGACAGAATAGTCAAAGATATTTCACCACGCAGCTACAGCAACGAGAAGTTGGATAATGCTATTTGTAGACTATGTCTGAACTTTGGTGAAGTTAGATGTTGAATACCATAAAAATAAAAATAAAAATTATATAAAAAAACCAAACTTACTAACCAGTACAGCTGAAAAGGGCTTGCCAACGGTACCTCCTTTGCATTTGCCTCTAATGGGATTAGATATTGCCATCACAAACTAGACAAAATTCGCCATTCACATAAAGATGGAAATGAATTAAGGAGCAATAAAGTTATGAGCAGTCTACAGATCAATTTAAGGGGCTATGAGGGAAAAAATACCTCAGTCATGCCGTAATATTCTAATAACCGATGCCCTGCAATTGTTTTTGTTTGGATCGGGAACCCGAGTAATGCGAAATTTAGCCAAACAACGGTATAATGACAATAACAAAGACAATGGAAGTTGATAACAACGGCAATTAAAGCAGATAAAGAAGACACCAATTTAACGTGGTTCGGTCAGTGTGACTTACGTCCACAAGCGGAGAGGAGCAATTTCACTATAACAATAAGAGTACAAAAGTGTCACGGCCCAATTTCACCTATAAGTCGTGATGGTGCCCAACACTACAGCTAGGCAAGCCAACTAGCAAATTAAGCATACATTAATAAAATTTAAAACCAAGAAAATATAATAAAACCCAAACTCTACCAATGTGTGTGCCATGACCTGGTGTCACAAGTGTATGAGCATCTAGTAGATTATACAAAATCTCAAATGTCATCCGAAATAAAAATAGACACTATTAAAATACAAAGAGAGACGCTCGTAGCTGCTGAACGGATCAGAGAAATAGCTCACCACTACGTCCCTGGATAACGTGGGTGCAAGACGATAGGTCCCCCACTAGTACTTGTCTTAGTTCCTGCACAAAAAATGCAGGAAGTGTAGTATGAGTACGTAAACAACGTGTACCCAGTAAGTATCAATTCTAATCTCGAAGTGGTAGAGACGAGATGACCGAATTTGACACTCACTATGGGGCAATAATAATAATTGAAATACAACTAGGATATTTAAATCAGCATGATTTGCAGAATTTACAATAATTTATTAAATCAACGAAATTAATCAAAATTCTTCAAATGCAACAATTCACAATATATTAATTAAATTCCTTCAATTCAAATAATTTCCCAATTTAGCAATTAAATATCATCTCCAAGAATAACAATTAATTATTTAACATGCAAGAATAATAATTCATTAAATTCCAAGATTTTCCAATTATCAATTAGCTTTGCAAACTGAAATAAATTATTAAAGTATCGTGTAATTAATATTATTATTAAGCACGATTTCTGCCGAGGACGTACGACCCGATCCAGAGTGTCGTGTACATAGCCGAGAGACGTGCGGCGCGATCCATAGATGCATCTATCCTGTCGAGGCGTTCGGCCCGCTCCACAAGAAAGGAGGACATTTTCTTATGTACCTCCGGAAGGAAAGTATATTTATTATGAGATAAATTCGGGAGGAGAATAATTTCTTTTAACAATTAATTGATTTAAACAGAAAATCAAGCATATGAGATTTCCATCCTTTAATATCTTTATCTAACAATTTACAATATATTCATATATATCAATTAATATTAATTAATCAAGGAATACAATTTACACAAGTAATTCATACTTTGAGTCCTAAACTACCCGGACTTTAGCATTTATAGTAGCTACGCACGGACTCTCGTCACCTCGTACGTACGTAGCCCCCGCAATTATCAATAATTATTCAATTTAATCCTTATGGGGTAATTTTTCCCTCACAAGATTAGACAAGAGACTTACCTTGTCTCAAAGTCCACTTTTCGATTATCGCGTCCGTAAAAATTCTCGATTCAATGCCGAAAAATCCGAAACTATCCGAAATTTATATAAAATATTTAATATATGTTCAATAATTCGAAATTCATCTATTAATAAATTACCCTATCCAAAATGGTAAAATTCCTAAAATTTACTCCGGGCTCACATGCCCGAATTCTGGAAATTTTCGGATGAAAACGTTACCCATAATCTCAAGAACTCAAATATATAATTTCTACCCAATTCCATAACTATTTTCGTGGTTAAAATCTAATTTTTATAAAAATCTAGGTTTTTCACCTAAACCTTTAATTTCTAAGATTTACTAGTTATAATCTACTTATAATCTATGTATTTAACTCAAGGGGTGTAGAATTAACTTACCTCCAAATTGCTAGTTGAAATCTCCTCTCAAAAAGCTCTGAAATCGCCCAAACATGAAAGAAGAATGGGCAAAATGGTAAAATCTCGTTCTTTTAAGCCTTCTGCCAAACATGTCTTTCGCACCTGCGGACAGATTACCGCACCTGCGGAAAATCCTCGCAGGTGCGAGTTCCACTTGCCTGGCCAATTTTCGCATTTGCGCACAAAGCTTCGCACCTCCGCGTTCGCAGGTGCGCAAATCGTCCGCATTTGCGGTGGATTGCCCTTTCCCTTCTTCCGCTTCTACGCTCAAAATATTGCATATGCGAGGGCCGCGCCTGCGAGCTTCTCTCGCATCTACGAATGTCTCACCTACGACTGGCCAAGCGTAGGTGCGATTCTGACAGTAGCTGGGAGCTTCAATTTTGGCTCCCAACTTCCAACTTGGTCCGAGCCTCGTCCGATTGACACTCGGGGTCCCCGGGACCCCGCCCCAACATACTAACATGTTTAAAATCATAAAACGGACTAGCTCGAACTCTCGAAATGCGTAAAACAATATCAAATCTAAGAATCATACCCTAAACCAAATTGATTCAAACTTAAGAATTTCAAGTTCTTCAAATTACTTCCAACACGCTGAAACGTACTTAAACTATCCGGAATGACACGAAATTTTGCGTGCAAGTCTTAAATCACTATATGAAACTATTCTCAAACTCGGAATTCCAAACAGACTTCAATTTCTCAAAAATCTACTCTAAAACAAATTTAAATAACTTTAAACCTTCAAATAGTTGAGTTTTACTATTAAGCGTCAAAACGCTCCCGGGTTATCCAAAACCCCATTCGGACATACGCCCAAGTCCAAAATCATCATACGAACCTATTGGAACTGTCAAATTCCGATTCTGGGGTCGTTTTCTCAAAATGTTGACCGAAGTCAAACTTGTCCATTTAAAGCTAACTTAAGGAACCAAGTGTTCCGATTTCAACCCAAACGCTTCCAAATCCCGAACCAACCATCTCCGCAAGTCATAAATTAATAAAAGCATGTTGGGGGAGTTTTATTTTAGGGAACGGGGTTTTAAAAGTTATAATGAGCGGTTGGTTCATTACATTCTCCACCTCTTAAACAAACGTTCGTCCTAGAACGGGTTTAGAATAATACCTGGAGTGCTAAATAAGTGTGGATATTTTCTCTGCATGTCCTCCTCGGCCTCCTACACGGGTCCCTAATTCATTCTGTACTGCTCTCCAGAAATGTGAAGTAAACTGAGGGCCTCTATCTGATATGATGGAAATTGGCACACCGTGCAACCGAACTATCTCCTCAATATAAATCTGGGCCAACCTCTCTAAAGTATACGTAGTCACAACAGGAATAAAATGTGCCGACTTGGTCAACCTGTCAACAATCACCCAAACTGCATCAAACTTCCTCAAGGTCCGAGGCAACCCAACTACAAAGTCCATAGTAATTCGTTCCCATTTCTACTCTGGTATGGTCATCTGCTGAAGTAGGCCACCTGGCCTCTGGTGCTCATATTTAACTTCCTGGCAATTTAGACACCTAGCTACATACTCAACTATGTCCCTTTTCATTCGTCGCTACCAATAGTGCTGCCTCAAGTCACGATACATCTTCGTACCACCTGGATGAATAGAATACCGAGAACTGTGTGCCTCCTCTATGATATTTTTCCTCAGTCCATCCACATTAGGAACACATAGACGATCCTGGAGTCGCAGAACACCATCTGCACCAATAGTAACTTCCTTGGCACTACCTCGTAGTACCGTTTCTCGAAGAACCATTAAGTGTGGATCATCATACCGGCGAGCCTTGATCTACTCAAATAGTGAAGACTGAGCTACGACACATGCAAGAACTCGGCTGGGCTCTGAAAAATCTAACCGCACAAGTTTGTTGGCCAAGGATTGGATATCCAAAGCTAATGGCCTTTCTTCTGCTGAAATGAAGTCAAACTACCCATGCTCTCCGCCTTTCTACTCAAGGAATCTGCAACTACATTTGCTTTGCCCGGATGATACATGATAGTAATATCATAACCTTTTAGTAATTCCAGCCATCTGCGCTGCCTCAAATTTAGGTCCCTCTGCTTGAACAAATACTGCAAACTGTGATGGTCAGTATAAGCTTCACAGGACACCCCATAAAGATAATGCCTCCAAATCTTAAGGGCGTGAACAATCGCAGCTAACTCCAAATCATGTACCAGATAATTCTGCTCGTAGGGCTTCAACTGACGTGAAGCATATGCAATAACTCGCCCTTCCTGCATCAATACACAACCCAAACCAACACGTGAAGCGTCACCAATACACTATATACATTCCCGAACCGGAAGGTAACACTAACATTGGTGATGTAGTCAATGTTGTCTTGAGCTTCTGAAAGCTTGCCTCACAATCATTGGACCATTGGAATTGAACACCCTTCTGGGTTAATTTGGTCAAAGGTGCTACAATATATGAAAAACCTTCCATGAACCGACGATAATAACCTGCTAAACCCAGAAAACTCCTGATCTCAGTTACTGTAGTGGGATGATGCCAATTCTGAACTGCCTCAATCTTTTTGGGATCAACTCTAATACCTTCGCCCGATAGAATATGTCCCAAAAATGCTACAGACTTTAGACAAAACTCACATTTAGAGAACTTAGCATATAGCTTTTGTTCCCGCAATGTCTGAAGCACTACTCTCATATGCTGCTCATGTTCCTCCTTGCTGCGCGAGTAGATCATAATGTCATCAATGAAGATAATGACAAACGAATCAATATATGGCCTGAATACCTTGTTCATCAGATCCATAAACGCTGCCGGGGCATTAGTTAAACCGAAAGACATTACCAGAAACTCATAATGACCATATCTAGTACAGAAAGCAGTTTTTGGAACATTCGAATCTCGAATCTTCAACTGATGATACCCCGACCTCAAGTCGATATTAAAGAACACCCTAGCACCCTGCAGCTAGTCAAATAGGTCATCAATACACGTCAACGGGTACTTGTTCTTAATAGTGACTTTGTTCAATTGGCAATAATCAATACACATCCGCATTGTTCCATCCTTCTTTTTCACAAATAATACCAGTGCACCCCAAGGCGATACACTCGGTCCGACGAACCCTTTGGCTAATAACTCTTCAAGTTGTTCCTTCAATTCTTTGAATTTTTTCGGAGCCATGCGATACAGTGGGATAGATATAGGCTGGGTATCTGGAGCCAAGTCAATACAAAAATAAATATCACGATCAGGTGGCATACTTGGAAGATCTTAAGGAAATACATCGGAGAACTCCCAAACTACTAGCATTGAATCAATAGCCGGAGTCTCTGCAGTAGTATCCCGAACATAGGCTAGATAAGCCAAACAACCCTTCTCAACCATGTGTTGAGCCTTTATAAAAGAAATAACCTGATTAAATGAACTAACCGACGAACCCTTCCACTCCAGCCTAGGTAAATATGGAATAGCCAAAGTAACAGTTTTGGCATGACAATCTAGAACAACATGATATAGAGATAATCGGTTCATATCCAGAATAATTTCAAAATCGATTATCTCGAGCAATAAGAGATCTGCTCTAGTTTCATAACCACCGAATATAATAATACAAGACCGGTAGATCCGGTTCACAATAACAGAATCGCCTACAGGAGTGGACACATAAACAAGAGTACTCAAAGACTCACAAGAAACACCCAGGAATGGAGCAAATAGAGACGACACATATGAATACGTGGATCCTGGATCAAATAATACTGAGGCATCTTTGCCGCAAACAAAAATAATACCTGTAATCACAGCATCTGAGGCCTCTGCATCTGGTCTAGCCGGAAAAGCATAAAACCGAGCTGGAGCGCCAGCTGGCTGGCCTCCGCTTGGTTGACCTCCACCTCTAGGACGACCCTTACCCACCTGTCCTCCACCTCTTGGTGGTCGGACTACTGGTGGAGCAACTGGTCAGGTAAGCATAGGTTGCTGACCCTGCTACACTGGTCTACCCTGAAGCCTGGAGCAAAACCTCCGCATGTGACTGGGATCCCCGCACTCGTAACAACGCTTCAGTGCGGTGGGCTGCTGACTAAGTGTCTGGCCCTGGGGGACTGAATACCCACTGGGAGGACCCTGAATAACTGGTGGGCGTTAAGAACTCTCTGGTATAGCACTAAGATAAGGTCGCACTGGAGCACGTCGAGGAGGTGATGGTGTTGGATATGGGGGTCTACTGACTGCCCCCTCACAAACTGACCTCTTCCCCAGACGGAGCACCCCTGAACTCTCCAGAGTACCTAAACCGCTTATCTCTCATAATCTACTCTTGGCTCCGCTGACGCACACCCTCAATCCTCCGGGCTATCTCCACAGCTCGCTCATAAGAAGTACCCATCTCAACCTCTCGAGCCATAGTGGCCTGAATACCAGTATGTAAACCGTCTACAAACCTCCGCACTCTCTCCGCCTCAGTAGGGAGTATCATAAGTGCATGGTGAGATAATTCAGAAAACCTCACCTCATAATCAGTCACTGACATCTGACCCTGTTGGAGCTGCTCAAACTGAAACCGCAACTCTTCCCTCTAAAATGGTGGAATATACCTGTCCAAGAAGATATGGGTGAACATGTCCCAAGTCATAGGAGGAGAATCTGCTGGTCTGCCAAGAGCATAAGACTGCCACCATCTACGGACTCTGCCCTCTAGCTGAAAAGTAGCAAAATCTACCCTATGAGACTCTAATATCCTCATGTTGTACAGTCTATCCTTGCAACGATCAATGAAATCCTATGGATCCTCATGTCCCTCACTCCCAAAGATAGGAGGATGTAGTCTAGTCCATCTGTCCAATAGTTTCTGAGGATCGGCGGCTACAGCTGGCCTGGGTTCAGGTGTAGCTGCTGCCACTGGCTGGGCTCTGCCCACGGGTAGTGCACCCTGGGTCTGATATACAACAGCTGCCTGTCCACGAGCCTGTGTGGTAGGGGTCTGTGCTCCCCGCCCGCCTGAGATGCGGCTGGGTCTGCCGGAAATAAATCGGCCTGAGTCATATTGTCCATGAATCGTAGCATACGACCCATGACATCTTGAAATCTCGGTGCAGATATGAAATCCACCAGAGCTGGCTCTGCCACAGGCACCTTACCCTGCTCCTCAATAATGGGATTCTCTGTTAGACCCACTGGCGGCATAACTGGAACAGTCCTGGGACATCCTTACCCTCTACCACGGGCTGGAGCCCTCCCTCGGCCTCGGCCTCTAGCAACTGGGGGAGTAGCTCTTCTCTGGTCTGGAACTTCATTCGAGCGCGTTCTCACCATCTGTGAGAGAATAAGAGAAGGATATTTAGTACTACATTAATTGCACGATGGAATATGAAGAAAGATAATTTCCTAACACCCTATAGCCTCTTGAAGACAAGTACATACGTCTCCGTACCGATCCGCAAGACTCTATTAGGCCTGCTCATAACTTGTGAGACATAAGTGAACCTAGTGCTCTGATACCATGTTGTCACGACCCAATTTCACCTATAAGTCGTGATGGCGCCCAACACTACAGCTAGGCAAGCCAACTAACAAATTAAGCATACATTAATAAAATTTAAAACCAAGAAAATATAATAAAACCCAAACTCTACCAATGTGTGTGCCAAGACCTGGTGTCACAAGTGTATGAGCATCTAGTAGATTATACAAAACCTCAAATGTTGTCCGAAATAAAAATAGACAGTATTAAAATACAAAGAGAGACGCTCGTAGCTGCAGAACGGATCAGAGAAACAGCTCACCACTAAGTCCCTGGATTACGTGGGTACAAGACGATAGGTCCCCCACTAGTACTTGCCTCAGTTCTTGCACAAAAAGTGCAGCAAGTGTAGTATGAGTACGTAAACAACGTATACCCAGTAAGTATCAAGCCTAATCTCGAAGTGGTAGAGACGAAATGGTCAACTTTGACACTCACTATGGGGCAATAATAATAATTAAAATACAACTAGGATATTTAAATCAGCATGATTTACAGAATTTATAATAATTTATTAAATCAACGAAATTAATCAAAATTCTTCAAATGCAACAATTCTCAATATATTAATTAAATTCCTTCAATTCAAATAATTTCCCAATTTAGCAATTAAATATCATCTCCGGGAATAACAATTAATTATTTAACATGCAAGAATAATAATTCATTAAATTCCAAGATCTTCCAATTATTAATTAGCTTTGCAAATTGAAATAAACTATTAAAGTATCATGTAATTATTATTATTATTAAGCACGATTTTTGCCGAGGACGTACGACCTGATTCAGAGTGTCGTGCACACTGCCGAGGGACATACGGCGCGATCCATAGATGCATCTATCCTGCCGAGGTGTTCGGCCCGCTCCACAAGAAAGGAGGACAATTTCTTATGTACCTCCGGAAGGAGAGTATATTTATTATGAGATAAATTCGGGAAGAAAAATAATTTCTTTTAATAATTAATTAATTTAAATAAATAATCAAACATATAAATTTTTCCATCCTTTAATATTTTGATTTTCATCCTTTAATATTTTTATCTAACAATTCACAATATAAATATATATAAAATAATATTAATTAAACAAAGAATACAATTTACACAAGTAATTCATGCTTTGAATCCTAAACTACCCGGACTTTAGCATTAATAGTAGCTACGCACGGACTCTCGTCACCTCGTGCGTACGTAGCCCCCATAATTCTCAATAATTATTCAATTTAATCCCTATGGCGTAATGTTTCCCTCACAAGATTAGACAAGAGACTTACCTCGTCTCAAAGTCCACTTTTCGATTATCGCATCGCGTAAAAAATTTCGATTCAATGACGAAAAATTCGAAACTATCCAAAAGTTATATAAAATAATTAATATATGTTCAATAATTCGAAATTCATCTATTAATAAATTACCTTATCCAAAATGACAAAATTTCTAAAATTTACCCCGGGCCCACGTGCCCGAATTCTGGAAATGTTTGGATGGAAACTTTACCCATAATCTCAAGAACTCAAATATATAATTTTTACCCAATTCCATAACTATTTTCGTGGTTAAAATCTCATTTTTATAAAAATCTAGGGTTTTTCACCTAAACCTTTAATTTCTAAGATTTACTAGTTATAATCTACTTATAATCTATGTACTTAACTCAAGGGGTGTAGAATTAACTTACCTCCAAATTGCTAGTTGAAATCTCCTCTCAAAAAGCTCTCAAATCGCCCAAACATGAAAGAAGAATGGGCAAAAATGGTGGAATCCCGTTCTTTTAAGCCTTCTACCAAACAGGTCTTTCGCACCTGCAGACAGATTACCGCACCTGCGGAAAATCCTCTCATGTGCGAGTTCCACTTGCCTGGCCAATTTTCGCATTTGCGCACAAAACTCGCAGGTGCGCAAATCGTCCGCATCTGCGGTGGATTGCCCTTTCCCTTCTTCCGCTTCTGCACTCAAAATCTCGCATATGCGAGGGCCGCGCCTGCGAGCTTCAGTCGCATCTGCGAATGTCGCACCTGCGACTGGCCAAGCGCAGGTGCGATTCTGATAGTAGCTGGGAGCTTCAGTTTTGGCTCCCAACTTCCAACTTGGTCCGAGCCTCGTCCGATTGACACTCGGGGTCCCCGGGACCCCGCCCGAACATACCAACAGGTTTGAAATCATAAAACGGATTCGCTCATACTCTCGAAATGCGTAAAATAATATCAAATCTAAGAATCATACCCTAAACCAAATTGATTCAAACTTAAGAATTTCAAGTTCTTCAAATTACTTCCAACATGCCGAAACGTACTTAAACTATCCGGAATGACACGAAATTTTACGTGCAAGTCTTAAATCACTATACGGAACTATTCTCAAACTCGAAATTCCAAACAGACTTCAATTTCTCAAAAACCTACTCCAAACCAAATTTAAATAACTTTAAACCTTCAAATAGTTGAGTTTTACTATTAAGCGTCAAAACGCTCCCGGGTTATCCAAAGCCCGATTCGGACATACGCCCAAGTCCAAAATTATCATACGAACCTATTGGAACCATCGAATCCCGATTCTGGGGTCGTTTTCTCAAAATGTTGACCGAAGTCATACTTGTCAATTTAAAGCTAACTTAAGGAACCAAGTGTTCCGATTTCAACCCAAACGCTTTCAAATCCCAAACCAACCATCCCCGCAAGTTATAAATTAATAAAAGTATGTTTGAGGAGTTTTATTTTAGGGAACGGGGTTCTAAAAGTTAAAATAACCGATTGGGTTATTACAAAAAGAGAGTACAAAATTAGAGTAAACACTCTAATTAATTTCAAATATCCTAAGAGAATAAACTCACAAGATCACTCTAAAGAAAGGGTTCACATAAGTGTTTCCCAATACTAACTCTCATACAAAACACTCTTAATAAAAGAGGAAAGGAAGAAACAAGAAATGAAGACTCAAGTCTTGTTGGTGTGTCTAAAATGAACGAATGGCCTTTCCTTTTATAGGCAAAAAAGTCTTGGCCTCTTAGGTGTAAAAGAAGAGATACAACTTGTGCAAATGATGTCCACCACACAATTCAATATTTTTGGGTCCCAAAGAATATTGTTAACAAAGTCTACACTTTGCAAAGATGTTTATACTTATGTGAGATGGGCTCCATTAGCCAAAATATTGGTCATATTACAAATCTCCACATTGGCCTAATTTTGGCTGATATAGTAAATTTGCTTCACCCTCTCCGCAAAAGCCCCAATGGGCATATGTCAAAATTTAATGCCATCAAAATCAGATAAGTTGTCTGATACCGAAACTGTAGTAGGGCCTATAACAGTAGATCCCAATAAAGTATACAACGAACCAGATCTGTGTGCTTTCATGATCACAAGAGCACCATGAGAAACTTTTAGAACTCCACCTTCACCTGCGTACTTGCACCCAAGAGATTCTAGAGTGCCCAAAGAGATGAGATTTTTCTTCAAGTCAGGAACATGTCTAACATCGGTGAGAATTCTCACCACACCATCGTGCATTTTGATTCGGACTGTACCTTTTCTAAAAACTTTGCAGGCAACATTGTTGCCATCAAGACAACTCCACCTCCAATAGATTCATATGTGATAAATAAATTCCGATTGGGACACATATGATAAGAACAACCCGAATCTAAAATTCACTCATTGTTAGAGTTGAAACTATTATTAGTTGCTAAAAAAATAGTTCCCTCAGTCTCATCAGCAACTACACTTTCTTCGGCAATGTCAGTATTTTTGTGCTCATTTTTCCTTTCCTTATGCTTTTCTTTATTTTCCAGCTTATAGCATTCAGAGATAATGTGACCTTTCTTATGACAATAGCGACACTCTAAATTATTGTATCTGGATATGGAGTCGAATTTGTCCCTGACAAACAAGCCAACTTCCGCTTGAGTTCCACTAGCTTCCCCAATAATATCACTATCTATCTGTTCTTTTGATTTTAAGATAGATTTAATATCCTTATAAGAGATATTATCCTTTGCATAAAAGATAGTATCTCTTATATGCTTAAAAGATGGGGTAGAGAACAAAGCAGTAACACGGCTTGATCCTCATCTTTAATTTCAGCATCTATATTACTCAAATTCATAAGAATGGAATCAAATGTGCCAAGATGAGAGAGAATAAATGTACCTTCACCCATACAAATTGTATAAAGCTTCTGCTTCAGGTAAAGTCTATTTTCCACCGTCCTATTCATATATAAGGTTTTTAATTTTTTTCACATGCCTTTGGTTTTAGTTTCAATAGAAACTTCAAGTAAAACCTTATTTGAGAGATTTAAAATGATACTTGCTTTTGCCCTTTTGTCTATGACGGCAAATTCCTCATCCGTCATTTTATCCGGCTTCTTCTCCTTTCCTTGCAACGCCAAGTCTAATCCATCCTGAATTAGGATAGCTTCCATCTTTAATTGCCATATTTTGAAGTTTGCACTTCGGTCAAATTTCTCAACATAGGTCTTTGTTAGAGTCATTTTGGTTATTAAAACTAACCCGGTTAGATCCGGCTCTGATACCAATTTGTTAGGATCGGGAACCCGGGTAGTGCGAAATTTAGCCAAACAACGGTATAATGACAATAACAAAGACAATGAAAGTTGATAACAACGACAATTAAAGCAGATAAAGAAGACACCAATTTAATGTGGTTCGGTCAGTGTGACCTACGTCCACAAGTGCAGAGAAGCAATTTCACTATAACAATAAGAGTACAAAAGAGAGTACAAAATTAGAGTAAACACTCTAATTAATTCCAAATACCCTAAGAGAATAACCTCACAAGATCACTCCAAAGAAAGGGTTCACACTAGTGCTTCCCAACACTAACTCTCATACAAAATACTCTTAATAAAGGAGGAAAGGAAAAAATAAAAAATGAAGACTCAAGTCTTGTTGGTGTCTAAAATGAACTAATGGTCTACCCTTTTATAGGCAAAAAAGTCTTGGCCTCTTAGGTGTAAAAGAAGAGATACAACTTGTGCAAACGATATCCACCACACAATGCAATATTTTTGGGTTCCAAAAAATATTGCTAACAAAATCTACACTTTGCAAAAATACTTATGCTTATGTAAGATGGGATTCATCAGCCAAAATATTGACCATATTACAGTTTCCGCTGCTGCATGATGGGCAACGGAAGTGCAGAGGAGCCACACATCTGGAAAGACAAACCAATTTGTTCAGTCATTTTCAATAACTGGAATATAAGTGGGATTATACTCTGAAATTCAATAACGTGCCAAAAATGGGGAAAAAAAAAAACAGTGGCCAATTCTACTGATTATACACAATAGGATCCTAATTGTATTTTGTATGGTCTATTCAAACACTTAACGATTTGAGGGGTTCCGTGCTTCTTACTTACCATAAGGCGCAAGTGCCTCGCTGCTGAAGCAGAAGCTGCTTTCTGCTTTGGATCCATCTCTTTATAATATTGTATTAGTTGTGTATACATAGTAGGTGTTGTAGAAGCCAAATGTATATAGTGTGAATGAGTCACAACTACTATACCAAAAATTATGACAACTACTAAATAATAAACAAGACAATAAGACAACAATAAAAGAACACCAAAATTTACGAGGTTCGGCCAATTTTGCCTACTTTCTCGGACACAATCAATATTTTATTCCACTCCAAAATTACAAGTGAAATAATACTAAAGAGAGAAGATACAAATGCCTTAAGAAGATAAAAAAGACAAATGAGAGGTGTGTTTAAATCCTAAACATTAGGCCTCTTTTTATAGGGTGGAATTCTCATTCAAAATTGTCATCCACCGATGTGGGACTTTTGACAATTTCAACAAATCTCCACCTTGGCAAAATCTCACATCTTCAATTTTCTCTCAATAACAAATTTTGGTTGTGTCTTCATCTTCAATCTTTAGTGTTCAACAATGTTGATCAAATCCAAACAATGTTGAAACTTGACCGCAGTCACCACTTTTGTCAGCATATCAGCAGGGTTCTCCGTAGTATAAATTTTCTTCACCGTGACTCCACCTTCTTCTATGATTTCTCGTACGAAATGATACCGAACATCAATGTGCTTCGTCCTTGCATGATAAACTTGGTTCTTCGCTAATTGAATAGCACTTTGACTATCACAAAAAATTGTAATATTTTTTTGTTCAATACCAAGCTCCTTTAACAACCCCTGAAGCCAAATTGCCTCCTTCACAGCCTCTGTAATAGCCATATACTCTGCCTCTGTTGTAGACAAAGCAACTGTTGACTGCAAAGTAGACTTCCAACTAACGGGTGCCTTTGCAAAAGTAAACACATAACCAGTAGTTGACCTTCGTTTGTCCAGATCACCCGCAAAATCTGAGTCACAATATCCAACTACAGACTGATTTCCTTCCTGCTCAAAAACTAACCCAACATCTACAGTACTATGAATATACCGTAGAATCCATTTCACAGCTTGCCAATGCTCCTTTCCTGGATTATGCTTATATCTGCTAATAACTCCAACGGCTTGTGAAATGTCAGGTCTCGTACAAACCATTGCATACATCAAGCTACCAACATCATTTGCGTATGGTACCCTTGACATATACTCCTGTTCAGTTTCATCCTTTGGCGACATAGTAGTACTTAGCTTAAAATGGGGAGCAAGTGGCGTACTAATTGGCTTAGTCTTCTTATCTATGCCAAAACGCTGTAGTACTCTCTTCAAATATTCTTTCTGAGATAAACAGAGTTTCTTTGAACGTCTATCTCTTATTATCTCCATGCCAAGAATTTTCTTTGCCTCGCCCAGATCCTTCATCTCGAACTCCTCCTTCAGTTGAATCTTCAACTTATCAAGTTCTTCCGAATTCTTGGAAGTTATCAACATATCATCAACATATAGGAGAAGATATACAAAGAAACCATCATTAAGTTTGCGCAAATACACACAATGATCGTATTTGCTTCTCTTGTACCCTTGCCGCAACATAAACTTGTCAAATCGCTTGTACCATTGTCTAGAAGATTGTTTCAATCCGTACAACGATTTTTCAAGTTTGCATAACATATTTTCTTTTCCAGCAACATTGAATCCTTCTGGCTGATTCATGTAGATTTCCTCCTCCAAGTTTCCATGTAAAAACGCAGTTTTTACATCCATCTGAACTAGTTCCAAATCCAACTGTGCTACCAAAGCCAACATAATTCTAATGGAGGAATATTTTACAACTGGAGAAAATACTTCATTGTAATCAATTCCCTCCTTCTGAGCATATCCTTTGGCCACCAATCTTGCTTTGTAGCGAACATCTTCTTGGTTAGGAAATCCTTCTTTCTTTGCAAATACTCATTTGCACCCAATTGTTTTATTTCCCTTCGAGAGATTGGACAATTTCCATGTATGATTCTGATGAAGGGACTGCATTTCTTCATTCATGGCAATCATCCACTTATCTTCTTATGAACTTTGGATTGCGTCTTTATAAGTAGTAGGAATACCATCAGCTACAATTGAGGTTACGCAAGCAACCGTCTCTATGAGACGAACAGGTTTCGTTATTGTCCTTTTTGGCCTGCTGGTTGCTATTGATTCAAGTTGTTCTCGAGGTTCCTGAGTTGGAATCTCCCTCTCTACTGGCTCTTCTTCTAGAGGGTAATATTCATGACTTTCCTCCTCTGCTTCTTGTATAGGAAAAATAAATTTTCCCTCAAACTCCACCTACTTTGATGCACCACTAGTTTGTTTGACATCTTTAACTGTCACCTTATCTGTTATGGCTGATTCATCAAAGGTAACATCTCTGCTGAATATAATATTCCTTGTCTCTGGACACCATAAGCGGTATCCTTTGACTCCAGAAGTAATCCCCATAAATATAGCCTTCTTTGCTCTCGGATCCAATTTTGACTCTTTCACGTGATAGTATGCAATTGAGCCAAACACGTGCAAAGAGTCATAATCTACAGCAGGTTTTCCATACCATTTTTCAAATGGTGTCTTGCCATCAATAGCAGCAGATGGTAGACGATTAATGAGGTGGCATGCATATGTAATTGCCTCAGCCCAAAATTCTTTGCCCAAGCCAGCATTGGACAACATACACCGTACCTTCTCCAGTAAAGTCCGGTTCATACGTTCTGCCACTCCATTCTGTTGTGGTGTATGTCTGACAGTGAAGTGTCGGACGATGCCATCATTTTCACAGACCTTATTGAAATGATCATTTTTATATTCACCTCCATTGTCTGTGCGAATACACTTGATCCTCCTGCCTGTTTGATTCTCCACCATCGTCTTCCATTTGAGAAAAATTTCCAACACTTCATCTTTCCTCTTCATTGTATACACCCACACTCTTCGGGAAAAATCATCAACAAAGGTTACAAAATAGTGCTTCCCACCCAATGAAGGTGTTTTGGAAGAACCCCAAACATTAGAGTGTACATAATCCAAAATGCCTTTAGTATTATGGATCGATGTACCAAATTTAACCCTTGTCTGTTTCCCTTTGACACAATGCTCGCAAAACTCCAAGTTGCAAGTCTTTACGCCTTTTAACAATCCTTGATCAGATAGAGCTTTCAAGGATTTCCCTCCAATATGTCCCAAGCGCATATGCCATAGCCTGGTTGCTTCTGCCTCTTTGTCATCACTGGATGTCACTGTCGTTGTCCCAATAACTGTACTACCACGATAGCGGTACATGTTATTGTTCTTCCGATTGGCCTTCATTACCACTAGTGCACCGGAGCATATTCTCATCACTCCATTTTCTGCAATGATTTTGAACCCTTTTGATTCTAGGGCTCCCACAGAGATGAGATTCTTCTTCAAATCCGGTACATATCGAACATCTGTTAATATTCTGATCATTCCATCATGGCTTCTTAATCTTATTGATCCAATGCCATATGAGGTAAGAGGGCTGTTATCCGCTGTGTGGATGACTCCATATTATCCTTCTTGAAAATTTACGAACCAGTCCTTGTTGGGACACATATGATAGCTACAAGCCGAGTCCATCAACCATATGTCTGATGATGTTGATAACTCTGTTGTAACTAATGAGAAGTCTGAATCATCACAATCAGCTACATTTGAATCCATAATGGCCTTTCCATTGTTATGTCTGGCCTTATTCTTCAACTTCGGACAGTCTTTCTTCCAGTGCCACTTTTCTCGACAAAAGGCACATTCATCTTTGCTGGGTCTAGATCTCGACTTGAATCTTCCCTTCTTAGTCCTCGTTTGATTTTGAGGACGACCCCTCACAATTAGTGCTTCTCCTTCTCCGCCCTTCTGTTTTTTTCCCTTTCTTTGTTCATAGCTGTACAAAGCCGAACAAACTTCTCTGAGAGAAATTTTGTCATTTCCATGGAGTAGAGTAGTTTCAAGGTGCTCGTACTCATTAGGAAGTGACCCCAACAACATCAAAGCCAAGTCACCATCATCAAAAGTTGCATCCATATTTTGCAAATCTGTGACTAACTTATTGAAACTGGTGATATGTTCATTCATTGTGGTACCAGGAACATAGGTGAAGCAAAACAGTCTCTTCTTCATGTACAATTTATTTTGACTGTTTTTCTTCAAAAATTTATCCTCCAGTGCTTTTCATAATTTGCTTGCAGAAGTTTCCTTTATGTATGGATATTTCTGCTCTCTAGCAAGGTAGGATCGAATGATACCGCAAGCAACACGATTGATAATTTTTCAATCTTCTTCTCCAATAACATCTGGCTTCTTTTCTTCAATGGCAAGATCTAGCCCTTGTTGAAAAAGAATATCTAGAACCTCGCCTTGCCACATCCCAAAATGTCCTGACCCGTCAAAAATTTCTACCGCAAATTTCGCATTTGACACAATTCTTGTCATAAGCGAAGATGCCAAGGATGACGTATTATTGACACTTGATGTAGATTCTTCTTGTTTATTGTCTTCCATTTTGACACAAATATTATTTAGTAGCTGACGACACAAATCAAGATTATTTCCTTTCTGGTGTGGAAGATCAGACTAAGCTGCAACCACAAAGCATACTCAGACAGAACCTTGACTCAGTTACCAAGATAGATCTTTTCTGATACCAATTGTTGCGGAAGCCAAATGTATATAGTGTGAATGAGTCACAACTACTATACCAAAAATTATGACAACCACTAAATAATAAACAAGACAATAAGACAACAATAAAAGAACACCAAAATTTACAAGGTTCGGCCAATTTTGCCTACTTTCTCGGACACAATCAATATTTTATTTCACTCCAAAATTACAAGTGAAATAATACTAAAGAGAGAAGATACAAATGCCTTAAGAAGATAAAAAAGGCAAATGAGAGGTGTGTTTAAATCCTAAACATTAGGCCTCCTTTTATAGGGTGAAATTCTCATTCAAAATTGTCAACCACCGATATGAGACTTTTGACAATTTCAACAGTAGGAACCTATTTGAAGAGAGAATTTAAGAAAAAAATAAAGCAAACTAAACACCATTGTGCTAGTGAATGCTAACCGAGCATATAAAATGTGTTCTAGGCTCCTAGCAACTGAAGAAACCCAGTCAGTGAATGATCTTCCTTGAGAAGCTTAAGAACGAAAGCTCATGTATAGACAACGTACTAGATATGTAACAAGCCAAGTCGTGGCAACTATATTTCACTATCAAGTCAGAACAACCTACTTCAGTGAACATTGTTATGGCATTATCAGTTTTAGTCCTATCTGCAGGATAAGATTCACACCATCTCTGCCAAATCTTGCTTACGCTGAATTTTGGTATAAATTCGACCTTAAAAAAGAAAGAAAATGTAGTAGCATGAAAATCCTGTCCAAACAACATGTATGCTGCTAGAGAACAAGTTTGACGATGTTAAATCTCTTTTAGTAGTTAACGTGGAACCTGCATAAAGAGGAGCAAGTAAAGCATTGAAAAGTCCATGCACATGTAAGGTACCAGTTAAGGATCAGACAAATATAAGGCTTCCAATCACATTATTTATGTCCCATAAGATAAATAACTATGCCATAAATGAAACACCGACAGAACATCTCTTGGGAAAAAATGCTACTGAGGATATGATGTAGTGGCAGACAGTGCAGAAATTGGTCCTTGGACATGTATTCCCATGAAATTTGAACCTGGAACAGTACAAAGATGGAAATAGTTTACTTCCAGAATCTGAAATGTACGAGGTTCAGTTTACCGTAACTAATTGTTTCAACCGAGTGAACCTTCAACCTCCCAAATTATTGACAGTCGAAAAGAAAAGGTTAGTTATGCAAGTCAAAGAGATCACAAATTCTTCATAAGTAGTCCTACGTGGTAAACTGGTAATACATGTTTACTATCATATCTCAGCAATAGATACACCGACACAAGCACAATCAGAATATCTGATCCTAAGAACTGATAGATTAGATAGACAGTCTAACTACAGAAAATCAAGAAAGCTAAAAGCAAATTGTATAATCTACCAACCACAACCAAGCTCTTTAGTGAGTCCAGAACCTAAATGTGGTTCTTTTTGCCAAGTAAGACGGAAATAAGTGTAAAAAAAAAGAGTGACTTATGGACGTTTTGGACGTTAAGGTATAGCGCTCTTTAAAAAAGCACTATACATTTATAACGCTGTTATTAAAGACGTTATATGTATAGTGCTTTTTTAAAGAGCGCTATACCTGTTGTGCGAACATCAAAAACATTTATGTCCTGATCATACTGTAAAAATGAATGCCAATGTGCTCGCCGCCTGTATTTCTCAAATCTCTTCATCGGCAGTGGCATAAATTCAACACTCCTTTCCATCAATGACGTTGCAGTTGCAGCACTTTCAACAAACCTCTCCGCCATCTGCTTGAACGACATGCGCACCATGGCAGTGACAGGCAATCCTCTTGTCGACTTCAACAACCCGTTGAAAGATTCTAACACATTTGTAGTCAGAATTCCCCATCTTTTTCCTCCATCCGCATGTAAAGTCCACTTGTCAAGCTCATGTCGCATCAACCAACGATAGGCTCTCTCGTCTTCCTGCCTGATAGATTCCATGTGCCTCCGAAATTTATGCTGATGGTGGTCTATTGCTGCCATCCACATCAAATCATGCGGATCCTTGTTGGGATGTGCCTTCTGGAAATTGACCTTCAGGTGCCTCACACAGTAACGGTGGTAGGCATAAGGTTCTTGCCATGCATGCAAATTCTCTACAGAACTTAAGATACTACCATGCCGATCAGATATTAGACAAATACCAGAACGCTGTTTGACAACGTGCTCTTTCAAACGGTTCAAAAACAGCGTCCACGTCTCTTGGCTTTCATTGGCACAAATAACAAAAGCTAGAGGAAATATTTGTCCATTAGCATCTACTGCAACGACGATCAACAGATCCCGATTTAATATGTCGGCACTGTCGTCTCCGGAATCATCGGCATTGTTGTCATAATCACTGTTCTCTTCCTCACTCTCTGCATCTGCCAGATCCCGATTTAATATGTCATCTTCGGGCAATTGAGTCAGGACAGGTGGTTCAACTTGCTCGTTTTCACTGCACAAACAACAAAATAATAAGCTACTCAAATTAATAAATACTTTCCATATAGCTGTATCACTTCACTTACAAGTCGTAATGTGTTGACATTCCTTGATGGACATTATCCTGTTGGTGATGACTCCCGGATGGACCACCATGATCCAACACACCAGAACTACGCATACTCCAACTGGGCATGAGTTCATAACTTGTAAAAGTCATATCTGGCCGGTACCCTCTATGGAATATATGAGTGTTAATACAAATTTAATACAACAAAAATATACATCGTAACACTAAGAAAAATTGAAGTTTACCACTCGTCTTGTGGATTATGTAAAGTAGGAGAGAAATTATTTTCTCGCTCCTCATTCGCCCGTGGTGATAAGTTTAAATCAGGCCAAACTCTTTCAGCCGGAACCTGTCCAGCAAAAACTGCTCCAGAATAACCACCCGACGACTGAGGGTTATCCCTACTATGCTCAACCTCATTATTGCGAACGTCTTTGACCTTGACGTACATTTCCAATATTTTTATCACAAGAAATTCCCGGTATTCATCCGGAGTCCTCAAAAAATCCCTCAAAGTTTCATCATCGTCGATGTTAAACTCAGCGTAACAAGCAATCCCTTGCGAAGTGACGGAATACGGATATTTTCCGGTTACTTTAAGGTTCACCGAATGTTTCCTCACACTCATTTTTTTATATAACAGCGACACCAATGTATCGTACTCCATTGTAAGTGGCAATTTAACATGACACTGTGGAGATAAACTATAGCTCACAGAGTTATTCGCCACCACAACCTCACCCCCCAATATAATGAAACCCTTACTTTTCGCTCTTCAGACATTATGAAAAAATGCTCGAGAATTTAACAAGAAGAAAAATTTGAACGAGAGTTACGAATATTTTTGAATGGATTTTTGTAAAATCCTAACGCCTTTAAATAAGGCAATGCCTAGCTCAGGGGGACTGAATATTTTTAGGTATAGCGCTCTTTTAAAGGGCGCTATATCCATTTGAATTATTGTTATGTCAGTTAAATGCAGGAGACTTATTGGTGGGCCCACAAAACAGGTATAACGTTTTTTTAAAAAAATGTTATACATATAACGCCTTTAATAACAACGTTATAGATGTATAACATTTTTTTAAAGAGCGTTATACCTTAATTAACGTCCAAAACGCCTGTTAATGTATAGCGCTCTTTAAAAGAGCATTATACATAGATAAGTCACTCTTTTTTTTTACATTTATTTCCGTCCTACATGGCAAAAAGAACCACGTTTAGGTCTTTAGTAGGCCTGACATCTACTGGGCTTTTATTTATCGCACGTCAAGTTGCCAACAGAAGTTGAAAGTGAAATATTACAAAGAAGTAAATGAGCGAAGCACATCATATATATCCATACTTATCCACATAAACTATCACCAAATATCTACATAAAGCATCACCCTCAGCAGGGAAGTCAATATCACAACAACCAGGCAGAAACAACTTAAAAATCAGTTTTATCACAACTTATTAATAGGATCCCAGAATGCAGAACACTAAATCTAGAACAGAGATGAACCTGAGCTAATATTCCTGTGTGTATGAACTACTCCTTTTGGTTTCCCTGTTGTACCACTGATGTACAAAATCAAAGCTGGAACCTCACCTGCAACGTAAGATTTACATAACAATGTAAAGGACTGTTTAAGAGCTCTAACAACGTGAACACAGAAATAAACAACCATATCGATAGATACATAACGCTCCCTTTATCTCACCACAGTTTCTCGTTTCCAGAATATTTCTAGGACCATCAGATACCATGGCTTTTGCATGGTCATGCTTCGCCGATAAATGGGCACTGGGAATAGGAGGAATAAGAGACAAACAGGCACCAGTTTTAACTGCAAGTGTATTCATAAGTTCTTGGACTTTGTTTTGATAAGGAAGTTCTTGGGGGTCTTCAGTACTCAGAATTACTGAGATGTCCTAAAAGTCAAATTTGCACAAGGATTTTAGTATATCATGAAACAAAGGACCTTGCGTTATAGTAATATGATGCAGATGGAAACTGATTGAAGATGACCTAATTGTAAAAGGTTAGAAGAAAAACCAAAAGAATAATGCAAGCTATATTACACATGTTTGAGTAAAAAGGAAAAGCATCATTATTCTGTGCATGTTGGATATCTTGCAAGTCACAAAAAGACTGAGCAGAAGATGATAGAAGATTCATGGACAAACCAAGTCATTCATCCACTTAGCCAAGTCCCTAGTATTCCAGCAACAAACTCAGCACACGGTTTGGCTACGATTCCTACTCTTGCTCCACCAAGATCTACATTTCTTTTTACACCACTGCCCTAAAAAGGAGGAAGCATTTGAACAGTAAGGCAATCAAGGAAAGGACTGACTAAGAAATTGGTAGAACAATATAAACAGAAGAAAGAAATGGTGTCTTGGAAAAACAACTCACGTCCAAATAAGAAAAACTAGAAAGCATTCTCCAAGTCACATCTAATTGACGAAGATTAAAATCCAGCAAGAATGCAGCTTTAATTATTCAGAGGTAATATGTCGAAACTCACAATTTTAGGATCTAGGTTGCTTAACAAACTTGATATACTCCTTGCAGATGCTATCAGTTGAAGGTAAGTGTAGCTCTTCTCATCAACTCCTATTGCAGTATTCCCCTGGGACTCAGGTCTCTTGCTGGCAATTTCTTTCACCAGCTCCATATAGCTACTATATTTGAAGCTGTAATATGAAAGCAGGAAAGAGAAAAACAAAAGAAAAAGAAAGCAACATACTTCAAGGTTGTGTAAAATTTCATATTGCTACGAGTGTTTCTAAAAGTGAAAAGTGCAAAAAGTCAACAAGGTTCATGAGGCTTAAAGGGAAAAGGTGCAAATTGAACTAGTGAAGTGCACACTTCTTTGAAGTGAAACGCACAACTTATGGAAAACTAAATGATACCAAATATGATGAATTTGCCTTCAACCATGAAGCTATAACCCCTCTTTTCGCATCACTTCATCTCTTTATATGGCTTTTAATAACACTATCAGTCATCTCTAACTTTTTGAAGCACAAAAGAATAGAAGAAAGTGTAGCATCCAAGGGAATCTCAATAGAGTTCGCGTGTAATATTCAGCAAACAATACAAATGGTACTCCAAGAATGCAGATATTTGTTACAAATGCAAATAGCAATCATTATGTTGAATGAGAATTAATCTTATCCCTTTTCTCTTTCTTCTCTCTTTCCGTCACGACCCGAAATTTCTCACTGACGGTACCGTAATGACGCCTAATATTTCACTTGCTAGGCAAACCAACGTTAGAGAATCATTTACCAATTTCTTAATTCCATTCAATAATTAACATTAATTAACTATAACGAAATATAACAAGTGCGGAATATCATAAATCTGTATTAACTACTACCACCCAGATCTGGAGTCGCAATTCACGAGCATTCTAGAATTTACAATAAGTAATGGTATGAAAGAAATACAACTGTCTGAATGAAAGAAAACAGTAAGACATAAAGGATAGACGGGGACTTCAAGGTCTGTGAACGCCGACAGATCTATCTTGAGTCTCCGGACAGCGAACCAGTAGCAAATCTCGATCAACCTGAGCCGGTATTAAAATCTGCACAGAAAGTGCAGAGTGCAGCATCAATACAACCGGCCCCGTGTACTGGTAAGTATCGAGCCTAACCTCGGCGAACTAGTGACAAGGCTAGGACAAGACGCCCACATATAACCTGAATAGTATAATCATGCTAGTGGCAACAATAGTAAATAAGAAATAACGCAGAAATAATGAGAGGGGAACATACAGTGGGGAAATACAACATAAGGAGTGAGAATAATGAAAAGACATAATTAAACCGGAAATCCTTAAACGAATTGAGCAATTAAGACAACAAGAAAAATTGCACGGCATCACCCTTCGTGCTTTTGCTCTCAACCTCACCAAATAACAAATAAGACTGCACGGCATCACCCTTCGTGCTTTTACTCTCTTCCTCACAATATAAATAAATTATGCACGGCATCACCTTTCGTGCTTTATACTCTTCCTCACAATATAATTAAATTATGCACGGCATCATCCTTCGTGCTTTGCACTCTTCCTCACAATATAAATAAATTATGCACGGCATCACCCTTCGTGCTTTACACTCTTCCTCACAATATAAATAAATTATGCACGACATCGCCCTTCGTGCTTTACACTCTTCCTCACAATTCACATAATCAATAACAACGGATAGAGAGGAGTTTCATAAGAAAATCAATATTTCATAAATGATTACTATCACAATTTAACATCTCAACCTCGAATCAATATTCACAATTTTACTGACCTTGGTGGAACCGGATACAAGTTTCCCAACATTTCAACAACAACAATAAGCATGTATAACAAGATTTAAGACTACAAATTTGCACTAATAGAATTTCACTCGCGTACTATGACTCAACCACAACGTATAGATGCTCGTCACCTCAACTATACGTCGTATTCAACAACAAAACACTTAGCTAATACTCACACAATATCTATTCCCTCAAGCCAAAGTTAGACACAACACTTACCTCGCTCCGAAGGCCACTTAATTCTTAATCACAGCTTTTCCTTTGGAATTCACCTCCAAACCACTCGTATCAACAATTTGGAGAAGGAATGACTCTTGAAAAATCTCCCCTCACCGTTTGGTTTTTGAGAAAAATGAGTTTTTTTGGGCAAACATCGCGTTCGCAAGAGCACTGTCGCGTTCGCGAAGTGTATGGCCTGCCAAGCCTTCGCGTTCGCGAGGCAGTGCTCGCGTTCGCGTAGGCTACCCTTCCCTGGTCTTCGCGTTCGCGAGACATTGCTCGTGTTTGCGATGAAGAAAATGCTGACTCCCCCTCCCCAGTGCCTAACACTACGCGTTCACGATGGGCTTGTCGCGTTCGCGAAGGGTAACGCCCCCATCGCTTCGCGTTCGCGACCAAGCCTTCGCGTTCGCGAAGAAGAAATCCCCCGCTGCCCAGTTTACTCTTCGCGTTCGCGAGAGTACCTTCGTGAACACGAAGAAGGACATGCCACAACACAGACTCTACAGAAAAATCAGATTTTCAAAGTCCAAAACATCCCGTGGCCTATCCGAAACCCACCTGAGCCCTCGGGGCTCCAAACCAAATATGCACACAAGTCTAAAAACATCATACGAACTTGCTCGGGCGATAAAATCGCCAAAATAACACCTGGAACTCTAAATTTAGCACCAAATCAAATGAAATTCTCAAGAACACTTTAAAATTTCTATTTTCTCAGCTGGACGTCCGAATCACGTCAAATCAACTCCTTTTCTCACCGAATTTCACAGACATGTCTTAAATATCATAATGAACCTGTACCGGACTTCGGAACCAAAATACGGACCCGATACTAACAATGCCAAATATCAATAGATTCTTAAAAACAAATAATTTTTAACTTTTAATTTTCATCAAAAATTCATAACTCAAGCTAGGGACCTCTGAATTCGATTCCGGGCATACGCCCAGGTCCCATAATTCGATACGGACCTACCGGGACAGTCAAAGCACAGATCCAGATCCGTTTACCAAAAATGTTGACCGAAATCAACTAAAATTAACTTTTAAGGCAAAAAATCTTATTTTTATTAGTTTTCAGCATAAAAGCTTTCCGGAAATCTGCCCGGATTGCGCACGCAAATCGAGGAGGGTAAAAATGAGATTTTTAAGACTTAAGAGCACATATTCGAGTTATAAAGCATAAGATGACCTTTTGGGTCATCACACTTTGTGTTTCCCTCTTCTTCGTTCTTTTTTGCATTTCAGTATTGGCATTTCATTACAATTTACTAGTAAGAAAAATTAGGCAAACAGACAATGCCAACATATTCAAATTCAGACAATGAATCCAAACAGAAGCTTCACGAAATTCAAGTTTCCATACTGAAATCATTTCTCACCCCTCAAAATGCCAACTGAAAGACAACAATAAATCAAGAACACACAGTTCACGGGAATCACACTAATTTGTTTCGTTAGTCTATAACGTAATCAGATGTATATAAAACACGAATTACATCGAAAATTCAGTCTAAAATCACTTGTTTCAGAAGATTGTTCCAATACTTTTTGGGGAACAAAATCTTAATTGCAACGGCTACTCGTTTTACTCCTTTTTATTACTTTTAAGCGATACAACAGCTATGAAAAGTCCTATTAATTGCATTTTTTTAAACTTAGGATGATGGCCTATCCCTCTAACCTTCTCCAATTAAATACTGTAGTTGGCCTCGAACTTTTGACCTAAGACACAAGTCCCTCGGCCTTTGCCAATTGAGCTAAACCCCCGGGGCTTATTGTTATAGACATGCCCTTTACCAATTATATTATTGGGTCGGTATTTGGGCCAGTTGTTAGAATGAGGAAATACCAATATGTGACGTCCGGGTTGAGAAAATCTATTAAAATATTAGAGGGCCGAAGGAAATAAAGAAAATATAAATAGCAGGAGCCTGTAGTTGTTAGGGAAGCTAGAATTTGGTCTTTTCTTTTCATTAGTTATTTTGTAATAGCAATCTAGAACCTCCCTTTTCTTATTTTCTATTTTTTTGTTCCATGAATCAGTTGTAATTCCTCAGTTTGGTTTAATATCCGATTATCCTTACATTTAGTAAATATGGATCCATTACATTGGTGCTCTCGTTGTTCTTACTGCATGCCTCTCTACACTTCTACCATGCCCAATGCACAGTTCAACAACCTCTTCGAATCGGTGAAGGCGCTGCAAGAATTGGTGACAGTGATGCAAGAAAGTAATTCTCGTCTGATCTCTTCCATTTGCCGTATACAATCACTGGTGCAGGAGGAACTGCAATTGGACTCCACGGCTTTGGACGATGCAAAAATAGATGAGGTCTCTGTGGAAGATACAAGGGACGGTGCTGGGATAGTCGGTGTCGGCGACAGTGATTCTGATTTGATCGCTGAAAACTCAGGCTTGCTGGATAATTCTAAGGTATCTCCTGAGATGTTAGAAAATCCCGTAGCAGATTCGCTTCTGGGGTACTCTGCAAGTCTTGGACAGTAAGTGTTCGACATAATGTCCAACAGAAGCTACTGCTCCAAGGTGTGGGAAGTTGTTTATAATGAGAATGGAATTGATTCCACCGGCCGATTCAATGGTGATTATGCTCTCCAGCTTGAGATAATCACTCTCCATTCCTATGACATCAGGGGTGTTAATGAGGTACAAGATGAACTGAAGGGAATTGTCCACTACCTACGAGACCCCAAGCGTTGCACTCGTATTACACCGCTTGGAAATGTAGTGTTATTTGTTGATTTCCTTGAAACTTGTAATAATATGTTGGCTAGAACCATGCTATTTCATTTTCCATTTGATCCAGGTTCAGATTATGGTCACCCACGAGACGTCGCCAAGATGTTTGATGACATGCCTCACTACCTCTCCATGGTATTTGCTGCTCAACAAACCACCCGCACGTCCGGAAAACTAGAGTCTGATTTGGACGATAATCACTCGCCCCATATGCTCAATGAAATGTCCCATAGCTGCTACTCCAAGGTCATCAATGATGTGCAGTCGAATTCGCAAATCATGGCCCCTGCGATAGCAACTGATTTTGATGTGGGTAAATTAGAGATACTGGTTTCTAATGTCGCTCGGGTGTTTGATGTAAGCTCCAGCTGTACTCCTAATATCGAATATGATTCAGAAGATGAAGCCTCAACAAATTTGAACCAGGTGCTTGCTAAAATTTCTGAACGAGATATGCGCATCGAGTTCAATCAAATTACCACCTCACCTTTCGTACAACAATGTGATAAGCGATCAGAATGCAAAAACGAAACCATTGCACTAAAGAGGTTTGATGATATGTCGGGCAGGTATATATATGCATATTCTTTTGATCTTGGCTCAACTGGGTGCCGTGAATATGGGGGTTGTTAGTTTACAGCATGTATATAGTGTAGTATTGTCCCACATTGGTAGAAGAGTAGTATGTCCTTATATAGTATAGCTATAAATAAGGACCTCTTGTATTGTATTGTTCATCCAATATCAATAATATATTTTCTCCCGTGCTTTCTCACATGGTATCAGAGCAATTGTGAGAGACTTATCGCTGTGCAAAAATTCCAGTGATTCCGGGAAAGAGAAATCGCTGTGCATAAATTCCAGCGATTCCGGAAAAAAGAAATCAGTACTTTTTTAAGGCTGTTTTCTATCTGCTTCATTTCTGTGAGTGTTGTGCAAAATCCAATACTACCACAAGAGTCTTCACTGTCCGGCGACCAAACCCCAGTGAAAAACTCTAGCAGCAGCCTCCTCACGCGCCTCCACGCGCCACCAGAAGCTCACGCGCGTGAGCTCACGCGCCGGCGCGTACGACCAGTTCCGGCCATTTTTTGAAAATCTTCCTTCAGAACAGTTGGATCGCCTGGTAATTCCGATCCTACCCCTACTGCTTTCATTTTATTCTGACAACTTTGAGTTTTTTTCCGGCAGCTACAGTACTATTCCGACAGCTACAGTATTTCAGTATTCTGTTTCTGTGTTTTCGTACATTGTTTCAGTGGATTACAGTTGATTCTTTCTCTTATTTGGTAATAATTTGCAACAATGTCTTTGGGATTTGATGTTTTTGGGTCTAGAAACATGAGTTCTGGAAGCTCTAGTGCTATTATTACCTCGGAACCTTTAATGGGAGGTTCAAACTACATAGCTTGGGCTTCATCTGTCGAGTTATGGTGTAGAGGTCAAGGTGTTCAAGATCATCTAATCAAACAGTCTAGCGATGGAGATGAAAAGGCAATAGCACTTTGGGCAAAAATCAATGCTTAGTTATGTAGCATCTTGTGGCGATCTATTGATTCCAAGTTGATGCCCCTGTTTCATCCATTCTAGACATGTTATTTGGTTTAGGCAAAGGCACGCACCTTATACACTAATGACATATCTCGCTTCTATGATGTGATATCACGGATGACAAACTTAAAGAAGCAGGAATTGGATATGTCTACTTACTTGGGTCAAGTACAGACAGTCATAGAGGAATTTGAGAAGTTGATGCCAGTTTCTGCTAGTGTGGAAAACAACAAGAGCAGCGACAGAAGATGTTTCTCGTTCTTACCCTCGCTGGACTTCCTAATGATCTTGATTCAGTACGCGACCAGATTTTGGCTAGTCCGTGTGTCCCGACAGTTGATAAATTATTCTCTCGATTACTCCGCCTTGCTGCAGCACCAAGTCCACCAGTGATCTCATCACAGATACTTGATTCCTCTGTTCTTGCATCCCAGACAATGGATGTTCGGGCATCTCAAACTATGGAGCATAGACGAGGAGGAGGTCGTTTTGGATGATCTAGACTCAAGTGTTCTTATTGTCACAAACTTGGACACACTCGTGAAATGTACTATTCCTTACATGGTCGTCCATCCAAAAATGCTTACATTGCTCAGACCGAGACTCCAGGTAACCAAGGATTTTCTTTATCTAAAGAAGAATATAATGAGCTCCTTCAGTATCGAGCAAGTAAGCAGACATCTCCACAAGTAGCCTCAGTTGCTCAAACTGATACTTCTGTTACTGGTAATTCTTTTGCTTGTGTTTCCCAGTCTAGCACTCTTGACCCATGGGTCATGGACTCTGGCGCTTCTGATCACATCTCTGGTAATATATCACTTTTGTGAAATATTGTATATTCACAGTCTCTTCCCACTGTTACTTTAGCCAATGGATGTCAAACTAAGGCAAAAGGAGTTGGACAAGCTAATCCCTTGTCTTCTATCACCCTAGATTCCGTTCTTTATGTCCCTGGCTGTCCTTTTAGTCTTGCATCTGTTAGTCGTTTGACTCGTGCCCTCCATTGTGGTATATATTTTATTGACGATTCTTTTATTATGCAGGACCGCAGTACGGGACAGACAATTGGTACAGGACGTGAATCAGAAGGCCTTTACTACCTTAACTCACTCAGTCCTTCCACAACATGTCTAGTTACAGATCCTCCAGATCTAATCCACAGACGTTTAGGACATCCGAGTTTATCCAAACTTCAGAAGATGATGCCTAGTTTATCTAGTTTGTCTACATTAGATTGTGACTCGTGTCAACTTGGGAAACATACCCGAGCCTCTTTTTCGCATAGTGTTGAGAGTCATGCAGAGTCTGTCTTCTCCTTAGTTCATTCTGATATATGGGGTCCTAGTAGAGTCAGTTCATCCTTGGGATTTTGTTATTTTGTCAGTTTCATTAATGATTATTCAAGATGTACTTGGCTTTTCTTAATGAAAGATCCTTCTGAGTTATTTTCTATATTCTAGAGGTTCTGTGCTGAAATCAAAAACCAATTTGGTGTTTCTATTCGCATTTTTCGCAATGATAATGCCTTAGAATATTTATCTTCTCAATTTCAGCAGTTTATGACTTCTCAAGGAGTTATTCATCAGACATCTCGTCCTTATACCCCTCAGCAAAATAGGGTTGCTGAGAGAAAGAATAGGCACCTTATTGAGACTGCTTGCACACTTCTAATTGAATCTCGTGTTCCGTTGCATTTTTGGGGCGATGCAGTTCTCACAGCTTGTTATTTGATTAATCGGATGCCTTCATCTCCCATCAAGAATCAGATTCCGCATTCAGTATTGTTTCCCCAGTCACCCTTATACTCTCTTCCACCTCGTGTTTTTGGGAGCACGTGTTTTGTTCATAACTTAGCCCCTGGGAAAGATAAGTTAGCTCTCGTGCTCTCAAGTGTGTCTTCCTTGGTTATTCTCGTGTTCAGAAGGGATATCGTTGTTATTCTCCAAATCTTCGTAGGTACCTTATGTCAGCTGACGTCACATTTTTTGAGTCTAAACCTTTCTTTACCTCTGCTAACCACCATGATATATCTGAGGTCTTACCTATACCGACCTTTGAGGAGTTTACTATAGCTCCTCCTCCACCTTCGACCACAGAGGTTTCATCCATACCAACCGTTGAGGAGTCTAGTGTTGTTCCCCCTAGTTCCCCAGCCACAGGAATACCACTCTTGACTTATCATCGTCGTTTGCGTCCTCCATCAGGCCCAACTGGTTCTCGTCCTGCTCCTGCTGCGGACCCTGCTCCTAGTACACCGATTGCACTTCGGAAAGGTATACAGACCACACTTAACCCTAATCCTCATTATGTCAGTTTGAGCTATCATCGTCTGTTATCTCCCCATTATGCTTTTATATCTTCTTTGTCCTCGGTTTCCATCCCTAAGTCTACAGGTGAAGCGTTGTCTCATCCAGGATGGCGACAGGCTATGAGTGACGAGATGTCTGCTTTACATACCAGTGGTACTTGGGAGATTGTTCTTCTTCCCTCAGGTAAATCTACCGTTGGTTGTCGTTGGGTTTATGCAGTCAAAGTTGGTCCCGATGGACAGATTGATCGACTTAAGCCCCGTCTTGTTGCCAAAGGATATACTCAGATATTTAGGCTCGATTACAGTGATACCTTCTCTCCCGTGGCTAAAATGGCTTCAGTCCGTCTTTTTCTATCCATGACTGCGGTTCGTCATTGGCCCCTCTATTAGCTGGACATTAAAAATGCTTTTCTTCACGGTGATCTTGAGGATGAGGTTTATATGGAGCAACCACCTGGTTTTGTTTCTCAGGGGGAGTCTCGTGGCCTTGTATGTCGCTTGCGTCGGTCACTTTATGGTCTAAAGCAGTCTCCTCGAGCCTGGTTTGATAAGTTCAGCACGGTTATCCAGGAGTTTGGCATGACTCGTAGTGAAGCTGATCACTCTGTATTTTATCGGCATTCTTCTTCAAGTCTCTGTATTTATCTGGTAGTTTATATTGATGATATTGTTATTACTGGCAATGATCAGGATGATATTACCAATCTGGAGCAGCATCTCTTCCAGCACTTCCAAACTAAGGATCTAGGCAGATTGAAGTACTTTCTAGGTATTGAGGTTGCCCAGTCTAGCTCAAGTATTGTTATTTCTCAAAGAAAATATGCTTTAGACATTCTTGAGGAGACGGGGATGATAGATTGCAGACCTGTTGACACTCCGATGGATCCGAATTCTAAACTTATGCCAGGACAGGGGGAGCCACTTAGCGATCCTGCAAGTTATAGGCGGCTGGTTGGAAAATTAAATTATCTCACAGTGACTAGACCCGACATTTCTTATCCTGTGAGTGTTGTAAGTCGGTTTATGAATTCTCCCCGTGATAGTCATTGGGATGCAGTTGTCCGCATTATTCGATATATAAAATCGGCTCCAGGCAAAGGGTTACTCTTTGAGGATCGAGGTCATGAGCAGATCATTGGATACTCAGATGCTGATTGGGCAGGATCACCTTCTGATAGACGTTCTACGTCTGGATATTGTGTTTTAGTAGAAGGAAATTTGGTGTCCTGGAAGAGCAAGAAACAGAATGTAGTTGCTCGGTCTAGTGCAGAAGCAGAATATCGAGCAATGGCTATGGCAACATGTGAGCTAGTCTGGACCAAACAATTGCTCAAGGAGTTGAAATTTGGTGAAATCAGTCGGATGGAACTTGTGTGCGATAATCAAGCTGCCATTCATATTGCATCAAATCCGGTGTTCCATGAGAGAACTAAACACATTGAGATTGATTGTCACTTCGTCAGAGAAAAGATACTTTCAGGAGAGATTGCTACAAAGTTTGTGAGGTCGAATGATCAACTTGCAGATATTTTCACCAAGTCTCTCACTGGTCCTCGTATTGGTTATATATGTAACAAGCTCGGTACATATGATTTGAATGCACCTGTTTGAGGGGGAGTGTTAGTTTACAGCATGTATATAGTATAGTATTGTCCCATATTGGTAGAAGAGTAGTATGTCCTTGTATAGTATAGCTATAAATAAGGACCTCTTGTATTGTATTGTTCATCCAATATCAATAATATATTTTCTCACAGGGGTGACATCTTAATTATGGCTGGAATCATATTGATGCACAAGATTAAATGGTTACAATGTCCGTTTGATCCCGGTGTATATATTGCGCATGATGTTCGATGGGGTGGAAGTTCTCTGAGGCATGTAGACTCCACATTTGGTGCAATTAGCGACTTCATTATAGATACCACAAAGCTTTCATTTAAAAGTCCAAATATGAGAGAACTCTTTAAAGAGCCACTGAAACACAACATAATGAAAGAGTATATTCGAGTCAATGGGTGGCTTGTGATATATGTCTCCTCGTGTGCCTATTGATATATCCAAACTCATCAAGCAATGACCTCTTTCACTTAATTACAGCTAAATTTGGAGTGACTGTTTCATCTGCATTGCTTGAACTGAAATCTAAATGGGATACTGAACCGTCCAACAAGAAGGCTAGAAATATTCTGCAACCTACATTGAACATGCTTGCCATATCTAGCCCTGCATTTTCAGAAGCTTTATCGTTTGCTGCTTTGCTCTTGGAAACAATGTCAACGCTTGATATTGTTATTGAGGTGGACTACATTCCAGGAGATATCCCAAGAGCCACAAGTTAGGTGATGGGATATCATAGTACTTACCAAAGACAAGTTGGCCATAGTGCTTACTTTTTTGTCTTTGTCATGAATGATCCTATTTTTGTCAATTGTTGTGGAGTCTATACTACCTGGTTTAGCAGAAAGTTGAGTCTTCATAATTTCCTCATTTGTGTCATTTTCTGTGTGTTGCTACCTACAAGCTCAACAGGTTGGGGTTACTGTGTAAATTGAGTGAAGATCAACAATATCTTGATGATTGGATGAGTTGCTGCTGTATTGGAACTAATAAGGAAAATATGCAGAGTTATGGACAAGAGCTAAATTTCTTTGATACTTCTACATCACCTTGGAAATGGGCTTTCATGCAAGATTTTATAATGCTCCTTCAGAACAGATATCAAAGGCAAACAATTTATATTCATATTACATTAAGCAAGGCCAAGGGAATGAATGTTGTGTGGGAAGAGCCTGTTGAAGTAAATGCCCAATTATTGATGTTCTTCCTTGTACTATTTCTTTTACAGGGATTAAAAGCATATGTTGGAGTCTTGTTGCTTCAAACTATATTTACTGGTTTTACAAATGACAGACAGAAGCTTGCTTTGAATCTGGGAGACACGGGAGATATGTATTTCACTATAAAAGGCTTAATCTTGCCTTACAGTCAAATTATTTGCAGATGGTGCTTTGAGGCATCCTTGGAGTGAATTGAATTCTAATGATATATTGCCTATGCACAATGAAGCAAAGACAATTCTTGAGGGCAAATTCCCTAGCTCGAACCTTGAGGACAAGGTTCTTATTGAGGGTGAGAGTATTGTTATAAACATGCCCTTTACCAATTATATTATTGGGCTGGTATTTGGGCCAGTTGTTAGAATGAGAAAAAACCAATATGTGACGTGAGATCCGGGTTGAGAAAATCTATTAAAATATTAGAGTGCTGAAGGAAATAAAAAAAATATAAATAGCAGGAGTGTGTAGTTGTTAGGGAAGCTAGAATTTGGTCTTTTCTTTTCATTAGCTATTTTGTAATAGCAATCTGAAACCTCCCTTTTCTTATTTTCTATTTTTTTGTTCCATGAATCAGTTGTAATTCCAGTTTGGTTTAATATGGAATTATCGTTACATTTAGTAAATATGGATCCATTACACTTATCAATTGCAATATTTAAGTATATAAGAAATTATACATTAACTAAATTTTTGACATGAATCCGGGTTGAACCACATTGGTGACCCAGATATAATTCCTTCATCTACACATGAAAAGATCCATTTTTATTCCAAGAAATGAAATTGACAAGATTCAATCAAGAACTTACAGGCTGAGAAAAACCGATATTGGTAGGAGCGAAAGGTTGGTTTTTCAGGAGAAGAAAAACAATATGGAATAGATGTACGGGAGTTAGAAAAATTGAAGCGAAACGGAGAGTCAAAGAGAGAAAGTGGTTGAGTAATTTAAACGAGCTCATATTATAATGTGGGAAATTTTTTACCAGAAACAAAACATAAAAATTGTATGTAGAAGAAAACAGAGGAAGCAGGCGGGGTTTTCATCGATTATAAAGTGGTTGGTTGGTTACTGCCAAAGGTTGTTAGAAGTAATTGAACGCAAGTGTTTTTTCTTAAAAATATTTTTTAAAAAAATAATAGTGTTTGATTAAGCTTTTAAAAACTGTTTCTAAGTGTATTTTTCTCAAAAGTGTTCTTAAAAAAAAATACATTTTTTTTCCTCAAAAGTACTTTTTTTCTTTCAAAAAGCTTTGTCAAACACTTCTAACTTTGAAAAAAAATACCTTTTTAAGATTGGAAAAGCTTGGCCAAACAAAATATAAGCAAGCACAGTGCACGGGTTTGGGTACTTGGACTTGGTAAAAGGGTAACTCTTTTTAATCTTTTACTTTTCTATTTTTACCCTATAGCTCATGGGTTCGAGCAGTAGAATCAATCATTTACATTTACATCACGATAAGCTGCCTACATCACACTCCTTAGGGTGCAGTCTTTCCGAAACCCGCGTGATCGCGGGTTGCTTCGTGCACCTAACTGTAGTTTTACTTTTCTATTTTACCCTTTCACTAATTGATAGCCTTCCTCTAATGCTTGACCCGAAAGTTCCTCCTCTGCATTAGCCAGTAGTCCTATAAGCTCAACTTTAACGACAAGAACTTTCTCAAAACTCGATTCTCGTTTATATACACTGTCTAAGTCTAAATGACCTGAGTTGGATCATAAATATACTTCTGAAATATAGTCATATGATATAATCGATATCTTAGTGGAACACTGGTTCGAAACTTTAGGAACGATATCTTCTTACCAAACGAACCACTATATGAATTTGGTTGGGAATACAAAAGGATTTCAGAAGTTCTAAAAAATACTTCATGTGTTATACCTTGTATTTTATGTTTTTATAGGAGTAGTAGAAAAAACTCAAGTTATTATGAGATGTTAGGAGTACCAGGAAAGACTCACGTTATTATGCGACGTTAGGAGTCGTCGCAAAGACTCGAATTATTATGTTTTTATAGGAGTAGTAGAAAAGACTCAATTTCTTCTGAAATTCTTTTACGTTTTGGTATTATAAATGTTATAGGAATGGCGTTATATGGAGGGAAAAAGATCGATGAATTTTTTATGGGCATTTTAGTAATTTATGTTATTTTTAAAGAGTTTTCCACTTATAGTTCCAATTCCAAAATTGAGGGACGCTCTTAAAGAAAAAGGTTACTGCTAGGCGTGACAATGTTTGGTTCCACACTTTTAAAAGGATTTACAATCCACATATGACCACACTGTTCAGTATCTTGATCTTTTCTTGTTCTTTCTTTCTTCTTCTAAGAAGTGAATCTTGTTCATCTATTAAGGGCCAATAACTTGATTCAATAGACTCTTACCACAAACTATTGTAGTCCTGGTTAAGTCGTTTGGTATCCTAAAATTAGAACGAGTCAATTATTGCAAGTTTGCTGCTTCAATCTGGAATAAATTACTCAGGTGGCAACTTATTACCAGATAAGCAATGGGATGAAATGAAGACGAAGCGTGGGCTACTCGATCAATATGCAAATGAGAAAAATACAAAGGCAAAGATATATGGTGTTGGTAGAGGGGTACATATTATATTTGGCAAGAGAGGAATCAAAAGATTTTCTAAGGAAGAGCAAGAACTGTGGAAAATTTGCTGAGGCAAATTGTCCAGGATATACATGCTTTACAAGGATAGTTGGCCAGTTGAGAAAAATGAATTACTATCCCTGGAAATGTGCTTAGTTAGTTTGATGTACTTTAGTGATTCTATAGTTCAGTTGTTACTGGCGGGGCGATTGCATGTTTTTTCTAGCTTTGCTTTTTTTTCCCGGTATATAAAAGTTTAATTACTAAAAACAAATATGTGCTATATTTCTATTATCAACAATATCATGTTGTTTATCCTCTAAGTTAATAGTCTAAAACTGAATTACACGAATTATAATTTCTAAGTTTTATAATCGAGTTGCATCTATTTGCAATATTTAAACAATTATAATCTTCTTATTGAAGAATTAACCCGAATAGCCATCCACTTAGCGGATGTATAATATATGTAAAATTCATATATAATATATGTATAACTATGTATAACCATTGTATAATCTATGTATATCGGCTAGAAAAAATAATAGTAAATCCGACATGCTATTTGTGTAAGAATCCCCTTCTTATTCTTCTCTCCCCTTCAACGTAATAGTCTTCTCCAAGGTTCTCTAACAAGCAAGGAGATATCCACGAGACGAGACATCTATATTTATTTCATTAAGAAAGAGAGGAAAGGATGCAAGCAAGGAAGCGCTAACCTATACCTATACGACTACTATTCTTATTGATATTGATCAATGCGGGCTAAGGACATTGATACCTGAGCCCTCTTCTAGTCTTGTTTTCATGCTTCCCAGTCGAGATGCCAAAGAAGAAGGAAGATTGATCACCGTCGATTCCGTCATGCTTTTCGTACTGAAGTCGAGGTTGTGTTGAGACCTAATTCGATCTTCATAGAGTTCTCGAGATATTTTCTTACGAGACAATATTGAACGAGAAGAGAACTAAGGCAAGGCTAGTGATGTGCCACTCTATGGAGGGCTTAGAGAGTAGAAGCACTTTCCTTCACGCTGAGTGTGAACTTCCGATTTCAGGACATAGACCATTTCAAAAGAGCTTCAAGAAGAGTAAATTGAATTAGCCGCGGGTGACTTATTTTTTGAAAGAAAAAAAATAATACCTACAGTAGAAAAACTAATCAGTTATTTCTTATATTATTGAGAAATCTAGGCCGTGTAACACCTAAGAAACAAATAAAAGCAAATTTTGGTCCCACTTTTGGGAATTACCTGACTAGTTCATCATATCTAGTGAAACAATAAATATTTTATGGCCACGGTTTCCAATGTACTTATTTCCCTTCTCAAAACCAATTTTATTTTCATCCTCTTTCTCTTCTTTAATTGATTCTAATGCACATACTTTCCTTCCCAAAGTCAATTTTAGTCCCATTCTCTTTCTCTTTCTTTCATTTTATCCAATCAAACATTTTCGTTCTTTATTATCTTTTGCTCCATCTTGTTTATTCAGACACTCTTCATTTCTTCTATTATTGCTTGTTGACCTCTATTATACACATCTATCACCATTCTCCCTACAATGGTCACCAATTTCATCGGTACATAACTTAGACAAAGAGTTCTTTTTTAGATTTTTAGTTTCTCCCTACAAATATTTACTTCTTCTTATTTTTTAATATGACTCCTTATTCTTATTTATCTTCTTTTTCTTCTTATTCTTTCTTTGGGTCTTTTTCTAGTTCTTATAATCGGTTCTTGGGACTAAAGATCCTTTGAAGTGAGTATTGATAGTGGATTGAGATTTTAATGGCGGCTAGATGGTTGTAACGATCCGATCGGTCATTTTACGTATTTGATCCTCGTTTCCCTTTTGAAGCTTTCCGTATGTGTATCTGTGGTTTTATGGCTTGCGGGGATTATTGATTGAGTTTCGAGGAGGTTTTTGGATTGATTTGGAATACTTAGTTCCTAGTTTGGAGGCCTACATCATAAGAGTTGATCAAACTTTGACTTTTATAAAACTGACTCCGGAATGATATTTTGATGGTCTCAATAGGTTCGTATGGTAATTTTGGACTTAGGCGTATGCTGGAAATTATATTCGGAGGTACCTTGGTTGTATTGGCTCTTTTTGCCGAAAGTTGGCAATTTGAAGGTTTAGAAATTTTCTAAGTTTGACCGTGGGTTAATTTTATGGCTATCGGGTTCGAATTTTAGTTTCGGGACTTAAAATAGGTCCGTTTATCATTTGGCACTTATGCGCAAAGTTTAATGCCATTCCGAGTTGGTTTGGTAGGAATCAGACATTTGGTTGTGATTTTAGGAGTTTTTGAGTTTCATTATGAATTCTATGCATTTTGGTGTTCGATTCATGGTACCGAATGTTATTTTAGTGTTTTGAGCTCGTGAACAAGTTTGTAGGACATTTCTAGACTTGTGTGGATATTTGGTGTGGGCTCCCGAGAGCTCGGGTGAGTTTCAGACATGTTTCGGACCTTTGGAAATGAGTTTCAGATTGTTGGTACTGCAGTTATCGCAAATGCAGGCACCGGATCGCAATTGCGAAGGATATGTCGCAATTGTGGAGTGGTCAGGGGATGTCATGCATCGCAAATTTGACGCCTTGATCGCAATTGCGAAAGGGGATCTAGGCTTAGGCAGGTCACTTTTGTGACCACTTGGCCGATTTTGCGACATGGGCAGGCATCACAAGTGTGATGTTCAGATCGCAATTACGACATTGGGGATGACAGGGTTCACATTTGCGTTCCCTATGTTGTATTTGTGGAAGCCGCATTTTTGAACCTCAGGTTACAAATGTGACGTGTGCAACTGGGTTAAAAGATGGAATTTCGGGACTTAGTTTCATTTTATCATATTTTGAGCCCTATACTCGGTGAGAGGCGATTTTAGGAGGTAATTTTCATGCAAAGCTATTGAGTAATTGATTTTAACTCAATTTGATATTATAACATGATTATTTATGAATCTTAACATCAAAATCATAAAATTTGAAGGGAAATTTTGGGAATTTTTGACTATGTTTTAATTTTGTTTTTGAGATTTGAGAATCGATTTGGACTCGAATTTGTAAACCAATCATATATTTGGACTCGTGGAATTTTAGATCTCTAGATCTACCCCTTGACTCGGGTTTTGACCGGCGGCCCCACGATTAACCTTTGTTGACTTTTTGAAAATTGTGTAAAGATCTCAACTTTATTAATCAAATTTGGTTTCTCTTGCATCGTTTGATATTATTAAGTCATTTTCGCCAGATTTGAGCCGAGCAGAGGTGATTTTAAAGGAAAAGCATTTTTAGAGTATTGATTGAGACTATTTGAGGTAAGTATCTTGCCTAACTTTGTATGGTGGAATTACCCCTTAGGTTTTGGTCTAAATTGTATTATTTATGCTATGTGAAACAACGTGTACAAGAGATGACGAGCGTGTACACAGGCGTATGTTTGGTTTGTTATCGGATTAGACCTTAGGCTATTAATATGCCTTGAATTGAGGTTGTTTGCTATATGAACATGTTTTATTGTTGAATATTCCCTGCACTCTTATGCCATTGTCATGTTATTATGCACTTTGTTGTTGAGTTGTTAGTTATATCTTGATGTGACTTTGGGAGATTGTTGCTTTTATGATATTGTGGCACATGTGGGCTTGTTGTGCATGTTGATTGTTGTGGTATAGAGTATAAGGGTGGCGAGATGCGCATGCGCCGGCATAAGTATGGTATTTATTTATGCGCATGCGGCGGGATAAGGTGGCTTATGCGTGTGTAGCAATATAAGGGGAAATATTTTATTGTGATGCTCACGTAGTGACATAAGGGTGCCTTGTTGATGATGTTATATGGTATTTCACGGTGATCCTTGATGTTACTCATGTGTTGGAACGGGTTGATGTTTTGAACATATCCTTATTTTCCCTAAATGATTTCAATTTGTATTTTATGAGTTGTTGGTTGATTTGCCATGTTATCACATGCCCCACTCTTGGTTGATATTTGTTTTGTTATATTCTCCGTTGTCAAGTTTATATTGACATCTTGCACATGTTATTTGACTAGTGAATGCCTTGACTTGAACCTCGTCACTACTCCACCGAGGTTAGTCTTGATACTTACTAGGTACCGACTGTGGTGTACTCATACTATACTTCTGCACATTCTTTATGCAGATCCAGGTATCTCAGATCATACTGGTCATTAGAGAGTGGTGCCGAGCTGTTGGAGACTTCAAGGTATACTTGTTATTCTGCTCGCAGGCCTCAGAGTCACTATCTTACTTTATTTTGCTACTGTTTATTGTATCCCAAATCGTGATGTATTTTTTGGAGACTTCTTGAATATTCTATGTAGAGCTTATGACTCAGTATTACCGGGTTTTGGGATTTATGACTGTTGTATTCCCGCTTTGGCTATGTTATGACATTTCTCAGCTTTTATTTAATATTTAAGTTGTTATACTCCATTTTGATCTCATCTAGTGATAAGCTTAGCTAGTCTTAGGAACTAGGTGCCATCACGACCTTTATGGTGGAATTTTAGGCCGTGACAATGGTACAAGTATAATTTTATATAAAAGTTGTATATACACAATGTATAAAAGTTATATATATACTGCTAGACAATGTATAAAATTTCTATGCACATTATATCATGTATAATAATGTGCTTATATACAATGAATATAAAAGTATATATGCACTGTTATATAATATATAAAAGTTGTATATATAGTGATATTGCATTTCTTATTATATCTCTAATGTATCATTTGTGTATTCAGAGTGCGTTTTATGGATGCAGAGTATATACACTATTTTGAATATATATAAGGTATATATACCAGGTCTGGTGCGATCGCACCTGCGAAGAATTTGATTGCAGGTGCCGCATAAGTGAAGGAGGCATCATAGGAGCGAGTTAAGCTAGGGCTGTGAGGCAGAACAAGTGCGAGGTGTTTGGCCGCACCTACGAGATTACAGATGCGGAAGAGAGGCGCAGGTGCAATGAAGGTGTGTGGATGCAGTCTCTGCAGAAGCGGATATGATGTCGCTAGTGCGGCTTTGTAGATGTAGAGCCTTGTTCTCAAGGGGGGGGGGGAGGGGGATGAGGTCTTCAGGAAAACCTTAGAAGCGGAAAAATGGTCGCTCTTGCGGCACCGCAGGTGCGGTTAAGTGGAGTGCATGTGCGAAAGTACTAGCAGAATATATTTTGAAGGGTTTCCGGGATTTTATCATTTTTGGACTTTAGAAGCTCGGTTGTAGGCGATTTTAGAAGGGGATTTCACTAGATTTCAAGAGGTAAGTTACTTTTGATCATTTTTTATTCATTAATATTGAATACCCATTGCATTTCTCACCTAGTTTATGTGTTTTTAAGGTGGAATTTTGGACTAGGGATTTGAGAGTAAAATTTGGGGATTTGAGTGACGATTTGATGTCAGAATTTGGTAATTTTGGTATGGTTGGACTCGTGATTGAATGGGTGTTCATATTTTGTAACTTTTGTTGGATTCCGAGACGTAGGCCCGGGGTTGACTTTTTGAGTTGACTTTTTGACTTTTGCTTAAGAATTTAGCTTTATCATATGAAATTGATTCCTATAACCTCCGTTGATTGTATGGAGTTATTTATGGCTTGATTCGAGGCGTTCAGAGGCTGATTCGCGAGGCAAGGGCTTATTGGAGTAGAGATTTGCACGATTTGAGGTAAGTAACACTTCTAAACTTGATTTTGAGGGTATGAACCTCTGAAACACGTGTTATGTGATTGGTGTTGAGGTGACGCACATGCTAGGTGACATGTGTATGGGCGTGCGCCGTAGTAATTATGACTCGGTCGATCCCGTGAAACTATGTAGTCACTGAAACTTGCTAATACTCGTGTCAACTCTATGTGTTAGAGAATTTGAGCTGTGATTTATGTTAGAAATCATATTTAGGCTATGTGTTAGAACTATTGGGACTCATAGCGATCTTTTTTTCGCTGTTGAGTTATTTGCTTAAATTGCATTATGTACTCAGTTGCATTCATCATTGCATATCATATCTATGTCTCTATTATTATTTATTGTCACACCATGTATCATCGCTTTGGGGTGATTGGGTTGAGTGTTGTGAGCCCGAGAGACTGGAGATATTGATGACTGAGTTAGGCCGAGGGCCTATTTGTGAGTGACGTGCATCGGGTACTAATGACTGATGATGGGATCAGGTTGCATGCCGCAGCGGGTACTATTGACTGATGATGGGATCGGGCTGCATGCCGCAGCAGGTACTATTGACTCATGATGGGATCGGGCTGCATGCCGCAGCAGGTATTATTGATTCATGATGGGATCAGGCAGCGCGTCGCAGCAGGTTTTATCAGCGCTTGGGTAGGATCCGCCCCTCTAGAGTCTGACATACTAGCAGTGAGCACATGTACCGTACAATGCTGAGTGACTGAGTGTGATGAGCGAGAATTGAGACAGTCAGATTGAGTACTCTGAGAATGTGAGGTTTTTATTTTGCTGCATCACATGTGACATGTACATTGACATGTAGATATAGAGATGTAATATTCATTATATCAGTCATACTTGGAATATTTTATCTATATTGAGCTTAACTGTTAAACGTGGAAGCATGTCTACATTCATGTACTACGTACCAACAGATTATGAATTTCTCTGAGATATTATTGTCATATTTCCTAGCAGTTTTGTACTGTTAAATTCTATATTTGGACTGTATTCATTGAGCTCGTCACTGCTTTCCGCTCAAGGTTAGTCTTGTTACTTATTGAGTACATTGGGTCGGTTGTACTCACACTACACTCTGCACTTCGTGTGCAGATCTAGGTACTTCCGGGCACAGAGGTTGCTAGTCTTGGAGCTTATTCAGTTCGGAGACTATCGAGGTAGCTACCTTGACGTCCGCAGACCTTGACTCTCCTCCTTTTTTGTTTTAGTTCTATTTATACCGTTCTTCCTTCCTAGACAGTGTTTCAGCAGTCAGACCATGTTATTGTATAGATGCTCATGTACTCAGTGACACCCGCATTTTGGAAAATTCTATTGAGTTGCGGTGTTTCTTCCAGTTATTATAAGATTTTATTTACTTAAACTTATTTCAGTATGTTTTAAATTAAAGATGCATGTTATTTGTGAGTTGTCGGCTTTCCTAGTATCGCGATAGACTCCATCACGACACATATAATTTTGGGTCGTGACAAGTTGGTATCAGAGCCTAGATTACATAGGTCTAACGAGTCATGAGAAGGTTTAGTAGAGTCTTGCAGATCGGTATAGAGACGTCTGTATATCTTCGAGAGGTTGCCGAACCATTAGGAAAACTTCATTTTCTTGTATTCTTGTCGTACGAATTTGTTGATTCCGGAACCTAAACTTCTCTTATTGTATTCTCTCACAGATGGTGAGGACACATGCTACCGGATCGGGCGGACGACCACCAGTACCACTAGCTAGGGCCAAGAGAGGCCGAGGCTGCGGTAGAGGTCGAGGTATAACTCATACAGCAGCGAGAGCAACACCTGTAGATCCACCAGTTCCTCCAGCTCAGGAGGAGATTCCAGATATGGTTGAGCTGGTGGCACCAACTCAGGTACCACCTATGCCCATAGTGACTCCAGCCTTCAGGAGGCTCTAGCCCAGATATAGACTGTTTGCACTAGCCTTGCTCAGGCGGTTTTAGTTCATGCCGTACCATCCACTTCTCAGGCCAGGGGAGGTGCTCAGACTCCCACCACCCATACTCCAGAGTATATGGTGCATGTATTCCAGACACCGAGGGTACTGCCAGCCCAACTGGTTATAGTTGTTCAGGCCTAGGTGGGTCCCGTTATGAGTGATGAGGAGCAGAAGAGATTACAGTGGTTCGGGAGGTTCAAGCCTCCATCATTCAGTGGGGTTGAGTCAGATGATGCCCAACACTTCTTGGATAGGTGCCAATGAATTCTTTGCACGACGGGTATTCTGGAGACTAGTGGGGTCTCATTTACCACTTTTCATCTGGCTTGGGCAGCCTTTAGATGGTGGGAAACCTATGAGCGGAGCAGGCCAGCCAATGCTGTACAACTTTTATGGCACGAGTTCTCCGTTATCTTCTTGGAGAAATTTGTGCCACCGACCCGCATGAAGAAGTTGTGTAGGCAGTTTGAGCAGCTATGCTAGGAGGGTATGTCCAGGACCCTGTACGAGATGAGATTTTCAGAGTTGGCTCGTCACGTGATCTGGTTGGTTTAAATTAAAGATGTATGTTATTTGTAAGTTATCGGCTTGCCTAGTATCGCGATAGGCGCCATCACAACACATGTGATTTTGGGTCGTGACAAGTTGGTATCAGAGCCTAGGTTACATAGGTCACACGAGTCATGAACAAGTTTTGTAGAGTCTTGCAGATCGGTACAGAGACATCTGTACTTATCTTCGAGAGGTTGCCGAACCATTAGGAAATCTTCACTTTCTTGTATTCTTGTCATGCAAATTTGTTGATTCCAGAAAGTAAAGTTTTGTTATTCTATTTTCTCACATAAGGTGAGGACACGTGGTATCAAATCAGGTAGACGGCCACCAGTACCACCAGCTAGGGCCACAAAAGGCCAGAGCCGCGGTAGATGCCGAGGTGCAGTTTGTACAGCAACAAGAGCAGCACTTGTAGATCCACCAGTTGCTCCAGCTCAGGAGAAGATTCCAGATGTGGTTGAACCGGTGGCACCAGCTCAGGCACCAGCTGTGCCCATTGTGATTCTAGGCCTTTAGGAGGCTGTAGCCTAGATATTGACTGTTTGCACTAGCCTTGCTCAGGCGATTTCTGTTCAGGCCGCACCATCCACTTCTCAAGCCGGGGGAGGTGCTCAGACTCCCACCACCCATACTCCAGAGTAGGTTTTGCAAGGACTCCAAACACCGGGTGTACTACCAGCCTAGCTGGTTGAAGTTGCTCAGGCCCAGGTGGGTCCTGTTATGAGTGATGAGGAGCAGAAGAGATTATAGAGGTTTGGGAGGCTCAAGCCTCCATCATTCAATTGGGTTGAGTTAGAGGATGCCCGGGACTTCTTGGATAGTGCCGGCAGATGCTTTGCATGGTGGGTATTCTGGAGACTAATGGGGTCTCATTTACTACTTTTCAGCTGACGGGGGCAGCCTTCAGATGGTAGGAGACCTATGAGCAGAGTAGGCCAGCTAATGTTGCACCACTTTCATGGCACGGGTTCTCCGTTCTCTTCTTGGAGAAGTTTGTGCCACCGACCCACAAGGAGGAGTTGCGTAGGCAGTTTGAGAAGCTATGCCAAGAGGGTATGACCGTGACCCAGTACGAGATGAGATTTTTAGAGTTGGCTCGGCACGCGATCTGTTCGGTTCCCATAGAGAGGGAGAGGATTAGGATGTTTATTGATGGCCTCAACTATGGATGCACTTTGTTATGACTCAAGAGAATATGTGATGTGCTATGTTCGACGAGGTGGTTGATATTGCTTGGTAGCTAGAGCTGGTCCATAGTCAGGAGTGTGAGGAGAGGGAGGCCAAGATGCCTTATGGTTTGGGTAGTTTCAGCGGTGTTTCTTCTGGGGGTCAGTCCCACCACAGCAGGGGTCGTCCTTATAGGCCTGCTCAGATGGATCGTCCGGTTCATCGTGGTACATCAGCTAGCCATGGTTCATATAGTGCTTGCCCAGGTCAGTTATCTCTCAGTGCACTCCCCGCTTAGAGTTTATCTCATGCTCCATCACTTTAGGGTTCATCTGTGCAAGCCCCTCTAGTAGTTATTCTAGTTCTGGGGGTCCGCTTCAGTACTTGACGCCATTGTCAAAGCGGGGTTGCTTCGAATGTGGAGAGTTTGGTCATATGAAGAGACATTGTCCCCACTTTTTGGGAGGTCTAGTTCAGCAGAGGAGTCAGGCTGCGACTTCCGCACCAGTTACTTCACCATCCACTTAGCCAGCTCGGGGTTGGGCTCAAATATCTAGAGGTCACCCTATAGGGGGAGACCGATCAGGCGGCGGTCAGGCTCGATTCTATGCTATTCCTACTAGGTCAGAGGTCGTTGCATCAGATATAGTGATCACATGTATTGTCTCAATATGCCACAAGGATGCTTTTATATTATTTGACCCTGGTTCTACTTATTCATATGTATCATCATATTTTGCTCGTTATTTGGATATGCCCCGTGAGTCCTTAGATTCACCTATTCATGTATCTATGCCGATGGGCGATACTATTGTTGTAGACTGAGTATATCGGTTGCGTGTGGTGACTATTGTGCGATTGGATACTAGAATTGATCTCTTATTGCTTAGTATGATTGATTTTGACATGATTTTAGGTATGGATTGGTTGTCCCCATGTCATGTTATTCTGGATTGTCACACTAAGACCGCGACGTTGGCGATGCCGGTATTGCTGATGATCGAGTGGAGAGGTTCTCAAGAGTATGTCCCCAGCAGGGTGATTTCTTATCTGAAGGCCTAACGGATGGTTGGGAAGGGATGTCTGTCACATTTGGCCTTTGTGAGGGATATTGGTGCTGATACTCCTACTATTTATTCTATTCTGGTAGTGCAAAACTTTTCGGATGTGTTTCTCGTAGACCTGCCTGGCATGCCACCCGACAGGGATATTGATTTTGGTATTGAATTGGTGCCGGGCACTTAGCCCATTTATTTTTCTCCGTATCGTATGGCACCAGTAGAGTTGAAGGAATTTAAAGAGCAACTTTAGAAGCTTCTTGATAAGGGGTTTATTAGGCTTAGTGAGTCACCTTGGGGTGCACCGGTCCTATTTGTTAAGAAGAAGGATGGTACTATACGGATGTGCATCGACTATAGGTAGTTGAACAAAGTTACAATCAAGAACAAGTATCCTTTGCTGTGCATTGATGATTTAGTTGACTAGCTTCAAGGAACTAGAGTGTTCTCTAAGATTGATTTGAGTTCTGGGTATCACCAGTTGAAGATTCGGGACTTGGATATTCTGAAGACGGCATTCAGGACCCGTTATGGTCACTATAAGTTCCTTGTGATGTCTTTCGGGCTAACCAATGCCCCAACAATATTCATGCATCTGATGAATAATGTATTCCAGCCATATCTTGATTCGTTTGTCATAGTATTTATTGATGATATTTTGGTGTACTCATGTAGCCAGGAGAAGCATGCACAATATTTGAGGATTGTTCTACAGAGGTTGAGGGAAGAAAAGCTTTATGCCAAGTTCTCCAAGTGTGAGTTTTGGCTCAGTTCGGTGGTATTCTTGTGGCATGTGGTGTCCAGTGAGGGAATTAAGGTGGATCCAAAGAAGATAGAGGCAGTTCAAAGTTGGCCCAGACCGTCTTTAGCTACTGAGATTCAGAGTTTTCTAGGCTTGGCGGGGTATTATTGTCGTTGTGTGGAGGGTTTCTCGTCCATTGTAGCGCCTATGACCAGATTGACCCAGAAGGGTGCTCCATTCAGGTGGTCGGATAACTGTGAGGAGACCTTTCAGAAGCTCAAGACAGTCTTGACCACAACTCCAGTTCTAGTTTTGCCTTCAACGTCGGGTTCTTATACAATGTATTGTAATGCTTCTAGGATTGGTATTTGGTGTGCCTTGATGTAAAAAGGTAGAGTGATTGCTTATTCTTCGCGCCAATTAAAGCCTCATGAGAAGAACTACCTTATTCATGATTTGGAGTTGGCATCCATTGTTCATGCATTGAAGATTTGGAGGCATTATCTCTACGGTGTGTCTTGTGAGGAATTTACGGATCATGGGAGTCTCCAACACTTGTTCAAACAAAATGATCTAAATTTGAGATAGCAGAGATGGTTGGAGCTGCTAAAAGACTATGATATTACCATTCTGTATCATCCCGGGAAGGTCAATGTGGTGGCCGATGCCTTGAGTAGAAAGGCGGTGAGTATGGGTAGCCTTGTATTTATTGCGGTAGGTGAGAGACCGTTAGTATAAGATGTTCAGGCCTTGGCCAATCAGTTCATGAGGTTATACGTTTTAGAGCCCAGTCGGGTTCTAGCTTGTGTGGTTTCTCAGTCTTCCTTATATGATCGCATCAGAGAGCGTCAACATGATGATCCCCATGTGCTTGTCATCAAGGACACGTTTCAGCACGGTAATGCCAATGAGGTTACTATTGGGGATGATAAGGTGTTGCGGATGCAGGATCGAATTTGTGTGCGTAATGTGGATGGGATACGTGAGTTGATTCTTGAGGAGGCCCACAGTTCACGGTATTCCATTCATCCAGGTACAACAATGATGTATTAGGACTTAAGGCTGTACTATTGGTGGAGGAGGATGAAGAAAGATATAGTAGGATTTGTTGCTCGGTGCCTAAATTGTCAGCAGGTAAAGTACGAGCATCAGAGACCTGGCGGACTGCTTTAGAGGCTTGAGATTTCCGAGTGGAAATGGGAGCGTATCACCATGGATTTTGTAGTTGGGCTCCCACGGACTTCGAGGAAGTTTGATGCTATTTGGGTGATTGTGGATTGATTGACCAAGTTTGCGCATTTCATTCCAGTTAGGACTACCTATTCTTCTGAGCGGTTAGCTGAGATCTACATTCGCAAGATTGTTTGCCTCCACGGTGTGCCGGTCTCCATCATTTCAGATTAGGGCACGCAGTTCACATCATAGTTCTAGAGAGCAGTGCAGCGAGAGTTAGTCACATGGGTTGAGTTGAGTACAACATTCCACCCTCAGACGGATAGACAGTCCGAGCGCACTATTCTGATATTGGAGGATATGCTACGCGCTTGTGTCATGGATTTTGGGGGCTCTTGGGATCAGCTTTTGCCTCTTGCAGAGTTTGCTTACAACAACTACTACTAATCGAGCATTCAGATAGCTCCGTATGAGGCTTTGTATAGGAGACGGTGTCGGTCTTTGGTGGGTTGGTTTGAGCCTGGTGAGGCTAGGCTATTGGGTACTCACTTGGTTCAGGATGCTTTGGACAAGGTTAAGTTGATTCAGGATCGGCTTCGCACAGCGCAATCTAGACAGAAGAGCTATGCTGATCGGAAGGTTCGTGATGTTGCTTACATGGTAGGGGAGAAGGTACTACTCAGAGTTTCACCCATGAAGTGTGTTATGAGGTTCAGGAAGAAGGGCAGGTTGAGCCCTCGGTATATTGGGATATTTGAGGTGCTTGAGAGGATTAGAGAGGTGGCTTACAAGCTTGCATTTCCTCCTAGTCTGTGTAACACCCCGAAAAATTTCGAAGTACTTAAGTGTAAAGCCCGGTAAATTTTGCAAAGAAAATAATATTTCATGGTGCCGTACTAGACTTACGTGTTTAAGTATTGTAGGCTCAGACTTTTTGGGTCGAACAATGCATCGAAAAGTAAAGGAAAATTTTTGGCAGAAAAGCGCGTTTATGCGGTCCATTATGCGACCGCATAATCACTCCGCAGGCCGCATAATGGCTGCAGAAGTGAGCAGGAGAGGGCTATTCTGGAAGTAGCTATGCGGTCGACTATGCGATCGCATATATAGACAGATTTTTGATCATTTTTGTTAGCAATTACGCGACCGATATGCAGTCCGCATATCATATGCGATCGCAGAACCATTTTGGAGCTCCATTTTTGGGTTTTTAAAACCCGACCCTATTTCGTTAAATACACTCTTTGGGCCATTTTGAGCTATAATATGATATTTTAGAGTGAGAGAAAGTACCCTAGAGTGAGAAGGTGTTCTTCAATAATTGTTCTTGAATTCTTGCCCAAGTTTTGGAAGATTAAGAAGGGACAGTCACTAGGACTTCATCCTAGAGGTAAGATTCTACACCCTAACCCTCACTTTCGAATTTTATGTAGAAATGGACAATTAGCAAGAAAATTTCTGGGCAGGAGGGTTGTTTATTTACATGCATGTGTTGTAAAAGGATGTAGGAAGATTGTTGAGCTAAAAATAGTAAAGATTGGGTTGTGGGATGATGAAATTCTCCATAAAAGGTCATTGTAACCTTAATGCACACTAAATGTTTGATAAAATGCTCAAATGAGCTAGAACCATGATCATCTTCCTAATTTTGATTCAATTTGTTATATTTCTACAATAGATTGAAGTTGCTAAGAATTTCGGAACATTTAGAGTGTAAAGAATCTCAAGTGAGGTATGTTGGCTAAACTCTTCTCTTAGAATTGAATCCTACGATATTCATGTAAATTATGTAAGCCCCGAATGATTCATTATGAAATTGGCTATTTCGAGTAAGATTGGGTTGAAAGATATATGTTCAACAAGCATCCCAAATGCTATATTCATGTTATGTTACCAATTGAGGACGTGTTAAAATATGGACTGTGCATTAATAATGTTTCGACTTTAAGTCAAGTTCAAATGAAGGCTATTATGCCAAATTTTGTGAAATATCTCTACGTGCATTAGACTCTAAATTGCTCACATATGTACTACATACCTTGATTTGAATTGTATTTGTTGTTGATGATGAGGATGATATTTGAAATTGATAAGGTGAGCATGAAATACTGAATATGGCCAACATACCAAGAATGATCTTATAATTATGGCCACTAGTGCCAATGAAATTAAAAGATGTGAAAGTATTAAGAAATGTGATGATTGATATAAAAAGGTTGATGTCTCAAATAAGACAGCCTAACCGGTCGGTTCGTGATCGGATACAATGCCGCACATATGGTGGTGATTGTGATGGAAATTTTAATTGAAATCGTGATTGTGGTCGATGTCCCTAATGGATAGCCTATCCGATCGGGTCATGATCGGACTCCGTGTTAAAGACGGCGGTATTGATATTGAGAGAAATTGTGGTTGATGTCTCTAATGAGATAGCCTAGCCGATCGGGTCGTGATCGGACTCCGTGCTAAGAGTACAGTGATAATGGTTTTATGAATAATGGTATTGTGGACAATGGTATATTGATACTAAAAATCTCCCAATATGAGATATGGAAATTAATTTGAACACTGTCTTGATCCTAAATTCAGGTGGTTCCACGGCAGGGGATATTGATCAGTGATAGCAGTACACCTTCTTCCTAGCTGACTTGGTGAGCCCCACTTCATCCCGAGGTCATGTATCTTTGTTCTTTATGTATTATGGTTGAGGTATAGCCGGGGCCTTGTTTCCGACATTATCATTATACTCTTCTTTATCTATAGAGGCTCCGTAGACATAGTGTGGGTTGTGTATTGGTGCTGGGGAGCCGGTGGCCATTTTGGATCGGCAGGTTCGAAAGTTGAGGTCAAAGAACATATCTTCAGTAAAGGTGTAGTGGAGAGGTCAGCCAGTCGAGGAGGCTACTTGGGAGACCATACGGGAGATGCATAGCAGATATCCATGCCTATTTGAGACTCCAGGTATGATTCTAGACTCGTTCGAGGACAAACGTTTGTTTAAGAGGGGGATGATGTAACGATTCGTCCAGTCATTTTGAATGTAGTAGCCCATTCCCCCATTTATTTCTTATTCATGCTCTTTTGTTGTTAAGTGACTTGCCGAGGTGGTTGGTTTGATTCTGGGGATGTTTCGGAATGAGTTGAGACATCTAGTCCTAAGGTTGGAAGCCTAAGTTGAAAGAGTTGACCAGATATTGATATATGTGTAAATGGCTCCAGAATTGAGTTTGATGGTTCTGATAGCTCCGTATTTTGATTTTGGACTTAGGAGTGTGTCCGGATATTTATTTGGAGGTCCGTAGATAGTTTTGGCTTGAATTAGCAAAAGTTGGAAAAATAGAAGTTTGCAGAGTTGAGAAGTTTGACCGAGAGTTAACTTTGTGGTTACCGGGCTCGGATTTTGGTTCCGGAAGTTAGAATAGGTCTATTGTGTCACTTATAACTTGTGTGCATAATTTGAGGTTAATCGGAGTTGATTTGATAGGTTTCAACATTGACTGTAGAAGTTGGAGATTCATTAGTTTCATTAGGCTTGAATTGGGGTGCGATTCGTGTTTTTGATATTGTTTGATGTGATTTGAGGCCTCGACTAAGTTCCTATCATGTGTTAGGACTTGTTGGTCTGTTTGGTTGAGGTCCCCCGGGCCTCGGGCGGGTGGATTTAGATGGTTAACATATCAAAGATTGTACTTGAGGGATTGCTGATGTGCACCAGGTCTGTTGCAATTGTACCTGCGAAGAATTTGGTTGCAAGTGCGCGACCGCAGAAGCAAAGGAGGCATCACAGGAGCGAGTTCAGGTGGAGCTGAGAGGCATAGCAGGTACAAGGTTTTTGGCCGCACCTGCGAGATCGTAGATGCGGAAAAGAGGTGTAGGTGCGATGAAGGCATGTGGCAGCAGTCTTCGCAGAAGCAGATATGACGTCGCTGGTACGGCTCCACATATGCGGAGCATTATTCGAAGAAGCGGGGGCAGGTGGTCTTGAGAACTTAGCTTTATCATATGGAATTGATTCCTATAGTCTGTGTTGATTGTATAGAGTTGTTTGTGGCTAGATTCGAGGCGTTCGAAGGTCGATTCGCGAGGCAATGGCTTAGTGGAATAGAGATTTACACGGTTTGAGGTAAGTAACACTTCTAAACTTTCTTTTAAGGGTAGGAACCCTTAAATACATGTTATGTGATTGGTGTTGAGGTGACGCACATGCTAGGTGATGGGCGCGTGGACGTGCACCGTAGTAATTGTGACTCGGTCAATTCTGTGAAACTGTGTAGTCGCTGAATCTTGCTAATACTCGTGTCTACTCTATGTGCTAGAGAATTTGAGCTGTGATTTATGTTAGCAATCATGTTTAGGCTATGTGCTGGAATTATTGGGACCCATATTGGTCCTTTTTCGTAGTTGAGTTATTTGCTTAAATTGCACCTATGTAGTCAGTCACATTCATCATTGCATATCATATCTCACTCTCTATTACTATTTATTGTCACATCATGTGTCATAGTTTTGGGCGGATTGTCATGAGTGTTGTGAGCCCGAGAGACTGGAGAGATTGATGACTGAGTGAGGGCGAAGGCCTGTTTGTGAGTGATATTGATGGGATCGGGCTACACGCCGCAATAGATACTATTGACTCTTGATGGGATTAGGCTGCATGTCGTAGCAGTACTATTGACTTATGATGGGATCGGGCTGCACGTTGTAGCAGGTATTATTGACTCATGATAGGATCAGGCTGTATGCCACAATCGGTATTATTAATTCATGATAGGATCGGGTTGCGTGCTACAACGGGTTTTATTAGTGCTTGGGCAGGATCCGCCCCCCGGAGTCTGACATACCAGCAGTGAGCGCAAGTACCGTACATTGCTAAGTGTGTGTGTGATGAGTGGGTATCTGAGATAGACAGATTGAGTACTCTGAGAGTATGAGTACCTAGACGTTTTCATTGTGATGCATCACATGTGGCATGCACATTGACATGTAGATATAGAGATGTAACATTCCTCATATCAGTCATACTTGGCATATTTTCTCTGTATTGAGTTTAACTATTAAACTTGGAAGCATGTCTACATTCCTGTACTGTGTACCAATAGATTATGAGTTTCTCTGAGATATTATTGTCATATTTCTAGCTTTTCTGTAATGTTAAATTCTATATTTGGACTGTATTGGTTGAGCTCGTCACTATTTTCAGCTCAAGGTTAGTCTTGTTACTTATTGAGTATATTGGATTGGTTGTACTCATACTACACTCTGCATTTCGTGTGCAGATCCAGGTACTTTCAGGCACGAAGGTTGCTAGTGTTGGAGCTTATTGAGTTTAGAGACTATAAAGGTAGCTGCCTTGGTGTCCGCAGACCTTGACTCTCCTCTTTTTTCTTTTAGTTTTATTTATACTGTTCTACCTTCCTAGACAGTGTTTCAGCAGTCAGACCATGTTATTGTATAAATGCTTATGTACTTAGTGACACACAAAGTTTGGGGAATTCTGTTGAGTTGCGGTGTTTTCTTCCCGTTATTATGAGATTTTATTTACTTAAGCCTATTTCAGTATGTTTTAAATTAAAGATGCATGTTATTTATGAGTTATGGACTTGCTTAGTATCGTGATAGGCGCCATCACGACACATGTGATTTTGGGTCGTGACACAAGAATACCCCTTTTTCACCATCACATAAACGTCATAAACAAACGCCCCCAGGCCATCACATATCATCCCCATATAGCCACCTTTATCTCACTGTGTGTGAAATAAAATAATAAATACACGCCTTGTCTCGCCACACCCGTATCAACAATATCCCACCTTGTCTTGTCACATGCACAAACCTGATATATATATCCCACCTTGTCTTGTCGTATATGCAATATCAATAATAACAATAGCACGACAGAAAACTCGTATAAACACCTGAACAATCTACCCAACAAGTCCACATGTGCCATAAAGGCAAGGTGGGCAGCAGGTACCACGAGCCCTTTGTCCCAACATAACATGCCAACAATTGTCATCAAGACATAAACTCACAATTTTCCAACATAGTGAACAAGGACAAACCAATAAAGGGAATACGGATGGGTGTTCAACATAACAACATGAATTCAACTAACTAAATGTAGCAACAATCTCATGAACGCCCAACTTGGCCAATTTACTTGGCCAATTTAGGAAATGTAAATCCTAAAACATTATCTCTAGCACGTAACATGAACTCAAGTAATCATGCAAAGTGAATACACGAATAACAAAGACTTCTCAAGCAAATCAAGGCAATAAGAGCAACCTCAGGTCAAATCCGGTAATCACACATACTATCGTGTACACACTCGTCACCTCGGATACACGTCGATCACACATCTCATAAATAAGAAACTAGGCCAAATCCTAAGGGGTAATTCCGTCACACAAAGTTAGGCCAGAGACTTATCTCAAATTTCCCAAATCAACACTCAAAAATAGCGTTTCCCTTACAATTTACCTCTGTTCGGCCCAGATCTAGCCAAAAATGACTTCATGATATCAAACAATGCAAGAGAATTCAATTTCAATTAATAAAGTTAAGATTTTACACAATTTCTCAAAAGTCAACAAAAGCCAATCCCGGTCTCGTCCGGTCAAAACATGAGTCAAAAGGTAGATCTTGACTACCCATTACCTTACGAGTCTTAATATGTGTTTGGTTTTCAAATCCGAGTCCAATTCGACTCTCAAAACTCAAATTTATATTTTTCAAAACATAGTAAAAAATCCCAAAAAATTCCTTTCAAATCCCACGATTTTGATGTTAAACTCCATAAGAAATCAAGTTAAAATATTGAAATTGAGTAAAAAATACTTATAAGTCTAGGGCTCAAAATGTGATGAAATGAGACTAAGTCCCGAAATCTCAACCTTTTGTTCACTTGCAGATGTCATAAATGCAACCTGGGGTTCGCAAATGTGATGCGAACCCCACAAATGCAACTATTACATTGCAAATGCGATGTCTGCTGAACCTAGGGGATGTCGCAAATGCGACACTGACGTCGTATTTGCGAAGTCAGTGCCCTTCGCAAAAGCGGCCAATTGGTCGCAATTGTGACCTAATCCCAGCACAATCCCCCTCCGCATTTGCGAAGCTGGTTTCGTAAATGCAAAGCCTGCCATCCTACTGACCCCTTCGCAAATGTGACATGCATTTCGCAAATGCGCCTCTCGCGAATGCGAACCGGTGCTCGCATTTGCGATAAGTGCAGCACCAACACACCAACTGCTATGAAACAAGTCCAAACAAACTGAAACACATCCGAAACTCACCCGAGCCCTCCGGGATCTATATCAAACATCCATACAAGTCTAAAAATATCATACAGACTCGTTTGCAATCTCAAAAATCTAAAATAACATCTAGAACCATGGATCAGACACCAAAACAAATAAAAATTAGGCCAGATACTTGGATAGGCCCTTAAACTTGACATGTTTTGTAAATTAGACACTCTAACAGAGCTAGCGAGCAGATAGATACTTCTACTTGACAGAACTGTGCCTTATGAATACCTGTGTTCATAAGACCAAATGCGTGAAATACACTTGCTTAAGTAATCCAATTATTGAATGCCACATGTAATTAGGTGTAACAAAAAAAAATACAATTAGTAAAAAAATTGATTTTTCCCCAAACCCCAGGCCGTCCCCTCCCTTGTCCCCAACCCTTCCTTCCCCGTATTCATTTTTGGTACAATTATTATTCCTTCTTTCAGGTGTTTAGTTACTTTTTTTTTGTGTTAGTTTAATTATATGGTATGAGAAAGATAATACACAATTATACTTATTACACTCGACATTTCTCTTAATCTCACAATGACTCTCATTTTTCTTTGTGAATGGAGATTTATATTAGTGTGTCGTGCACTAGTTATGTGTATCATGAAGAAGAATGTTTCTCTATGTGTTGTCTTTGTGAATGAAAAAACAGTAGTTGAATTAACACTAGAAAGAATTATATCTGTGTATGGTGGAGATGGGCCTCAACTGTGCAGGGGATATCCTAATTCCTATGGCTTCTTTTTGTCAAAGGGGTGATGTAAAGAAAATGATCAAATGCCGGCGAAGCATCTTCTCCGTCGGGATGCATCGCAAAAGTCAAACAGAAATTAGACACCGGCAGATAATCTTCGTTTTGGTCTGGGTTTCGCATTTAAGTTTGCAATTCTAAATTTTTGAGATATCTATTAAACTGAATGTGAAGTGGTTTTGGTTTCTATTTGTATTTTAATAGGGGGATGAGCCATTTTTCTGATCAAGTATCCACCGGAGGAGATGACTAAAATTGTAAGATTTTTTCATATATAAAATAAAAATAAAAGGTTAACAAAAATATTTTCACACGCTCAGTATTCACTTTGAGACACGCAATTTGCCACATCATACACTTGTGGTTGAAAGATACAGTGGGAACGAGTTCAAGTGCCTATCTGGTCACTTGATAAGTTTATAAGGCTAATTTACAAAATGTGCCAAGTTTAAGGGGCTATCTAGGTATTTGGCCTAAAAATTACAATGAAACTTAGGAATCGCGAAAATCACAACCACACGTCTGATTCTTACCAAACTAACTCGAAATGATGCCAAACTTTGCAGACAAGTTTCAATGACAAAACTAACTTATTCCAAGTCCCGAATCCAAAATCCGAACCCGGTAGCCACAAAGTCAACCCATGATCAAACTTAGGAAATTTCTAAATCTTCAAATTGCCAACTTTTGCTAAAAAAAGCCAAATCAACCTAGGAACCTCCGAATCCAACTCTGAGCATACGCCTAATTCCAAAGTCCAAAAACACCATTCCAGGATCATTTTCACAAAGTCAAACTTTGTTCAATATTTCCAAATTAAGCTTCCAAATTAAGAACCAAGTGTTCCAAATCAACCAAAAACCTTCACGCAACCAAACCAACCATTATCGCAAGTCACATGACCACAAATACACACACGGGGAGCTTGAAAAGGGGAAATAAGGATCAAATACATAACACGACCGGTCGGGTCGTTACATTATCCCCCTCTTAAACAAACGTTCGTCCTCGAACATACTAAGAGTCGTTACAAAGACATCAAATATCTTCAAAAACTTAACGTGCACATATACATGGGCGATCCCACATCACCTCAACCCACAGAAGCCCTTCCACACCATCTCGACTGAAGATTATTCCTGCCACTCTTAACGATAAGATTTTGAACTAAATTCCAACATCCAAGCCTCTTCCTAAGACTCGATTCTCATATACACACTATATCAACCTCAACCAGCTACAACAAATCATAAATACATTCACAAGGTATAACCATATGCCATAACCCATCGCTCATATGCCCATAGCAACATCTTCGACCACAATAGCTACACATCACCTAGTACGGTACTGAGAAATAACCTCATATCAATTACAACCTTGTTCAAACCCTCTACCACATTACTAATGATGCAAGAAACATGTAGAAACTCATACTACTCACCCAACTAACAAGTCGTGGAATTCTCTCACCCGACTAGAACCAACACCAAGCTCTAAGCTGATCAACGACATTTTTATCTAGACATACCTCATCTAGGTCTGATCATACTAATTCCAGGTCCAATAATCTCATCTCATCCAATACAAGCTATTCGACCGACAAACCACATCAAACACCACATAGTCACATACATCGTAATCTGAACCCATCAAGCACGCTCAAATATAACTGAAGATGAAAAGAGAAACACATGAGATAACTATTCGATAAATCCAATAGGTACAACTCTCCATCGGTACCATACTATGAATCCATCCCGCAAGGAAGGAGCAAAACACACAAAATAATCACACCGAATCTCATCCTAATAAATAATTAATCAATCACAACAAAGGCTCAATTAAATCAAATTTAGCTATTTGTTAAATCAAAACTTGCACAAAATACCAGCCTAAATCTCCTGACATGGTCCAAATATTAACCCCGCCACTCTATGTTGGCAATCTGCCCAAAACCCTGAGAGCCAATAGAATTGCGCCACGTCACCATTCTCATGCACTCACATAAGAAGCACAACACATCTGGACCATTGATCCAATCCATCAATGGTCTACATTAATCAGATTCATTCGTGCACTATAAACATTAGAGACTCCCAAACCCTACTAATTTCTATCTTGACCGATGATCCACATCCAATCCGCACTCAATAATGAGTGGAAACGATCGTTGGAAGAATAGTACCCAACAAGAGTCGGGGTCGATTTCCATAGGGAGTTACTAGGGGTGTTAGGAGTATACACTTGATGAAAGTGAAAGGAATAGCTAAATTGCACTTCCACAACAAGTTTTGATTTCCAATTGTAATTTTACTCTAGCAATTATAAGCTAAGAAAAGAAACTAGAAGTGAATAAGTTATTTTGGTATTTTTCCAAATAGTTTAAAGGCCTAGGGTTGTGACCATAACCTAGGTGCTTGCCTAATGGGATAAAGACGTTAATGCTTGTTTTATTGATTGGGGTGTATTATAGCTCTCAACTCTACGTTACCCAGTCAATATCTCTTGGTCAAAGAGTGATTTTGCCCAATTTGGCCTTTTCAAGTCCAAATGGGTATCAACCAAAATAGTTGATAAGAGCTCAAGTCGGGTTATTACTATCTCTAGGTTGAACCTTTTAATTGGGTTAATCAATCTCTCAATTGACCCAATTCCTTGTTAGCTAAGTTATCTTAGACTAGGTCCCTCTTTCTCAAGTAGAGACTAAGTCAAATAAGCATGAATCAATGTTTGCAACCATTAATTCTTAAAAGTGAAGCATGACTAAGATAAATAATCAACACCCAATCACAGACGAGCACTAAATTAGCTAATCATAAGGTTCACACACTAGGGTTGGGTCACAACCCTAGTAAACGTCTAGCTACTCATAATGGGGTTTGAAGAAAATAAAGAAGAAAAACTAATTAAACTCATAATGGAAGATTAAAACTATGAAATCTAATGTAAATACACCAAAATAATGTAAAACTTCCTAAAGTAGTAAAGAAAAACGGCTGCAGCAACTTCAGATGTTCAAACTTGACCTAATTTTGTGAAACTCATCTATTTATACACCGCCAAAAATCTCGAACAAAAATGCCCCTCGGGAGGTTCCGCGGCCGCACAATTTCATGTGCGGTCCGCAGATTACTTCTAGCAGGAAGTGAAGTTCTGTAGCAGCACATTTCTGAACTGCGGCCGTGTGGCAATCTTCTATGGCCGCACAATTCTTGTGCGGTCCGCAATTCACAAAGGCTCCTGGACTTGGTATTTTTGCGTACTCTCTGATCTTTGACTCCTAGCTAAGTTCTGTGGCCGCACATTGCTAAAAGGTCTGCAATATTTTTCTTCTTGTTTTGCGGCCACAGATGAAATTTTGCGGTCCGCAATTTCTTCTGCGGCCGCAGAATTCCTTCCACAGACCGCACATTTGTGCTTCTGCGCCCTTTATTGCCTTGTGCTTCGGAACACTCCTTTTTAAGTCGTATTTCATCTCGGGAAATTTTACATAATGTCATTAGTTTTGGGAACACAATTCAATACTTTCAGACTAAAATAAAAGCTAAAAGGTGCTAATAAGCTGTCAAAATCTCCACTTATTAACCGACCGCCCCAATTTCCCTTTTTCCTCTCTTTTCTCTTAATCCATCAAACCCTACCAGTCCAAATCCTTGCACAATTTTGTGCCAGGTCGCTTGATTCAACCTCGAATCATCTATCTTGTCCCTGCTAGCCGTGATTCATGCCGATTTCGTTTCTTTTCCACCAATAAAATTCAAAAACCCCAAATCTAAAACCCTAGACTCAATAATGAAACTTCAAGTCTTCTGATTTCTCTTGCCTTCTTTCAAATCGGAGCATGCGTGAAAGTTTCTCAGGCTTCATCATGATTATTCGATGTCCAGAGGTCAAAAGTAGTGACCTATGGACATTGAAGCTTTGAGCGATGGTCCTTCGATTCAAATGGTCGACTTCTCTTCTCAGGTAAAACTCCTCACTGTTTTCCCTCCGTCTTCTCTGATTTTACCCACTTTGCTACCATCATCTCGACTATCATCATCTTTCACTACCTAATTTAAATCTGTTGAAACCTTAAGGCATTGAATTTGACTATAAATAGGAGCCTTAATGGCTCACCTAACAACACCATCAACATCATCTAACACCGCAAAGAATCAAATACTATCTAAAAGAAAGAAAGAAAGAAAGAAAAGAAAGCTTTAGAAATCCTCACTGATTTTTAATTTTTCTTTCTCTTCTCCGATTCCGAGTTCATCTATTGTTCAAAGCTTGAGTTTGATTCCTAAAACGGCTAAACAATAAGGCTTTTGTTTGGTTTGCTGCTCTATATGTTGTCAGTTTACAAAGACCCTCCCTTTCTTTCGATTGTTTGTGTGTTCTATGCTTACCATATTTTCTTCTGTTGTTTATGGTATATGTTATAGTTTGTGATTGATTATCATGTCTTATTCTCATGTATTAGCCTTATTGTTTGAGCCAATTATTTCGTGATAATCTGCGACAATTCAAAAGTCACCTAGTTATTTTATGTTAATGTACTTAATAAACTTCATCAGATACTTATTTTCTTAAAAAAAATGAACAATCTAGTCCCTACTGAACTTCTACAGTTGGTTAATGGACTTTAATGATTCTATATATATTTTGTTAAGCTATACTACTATGCTTTGCTAACTCAATTAAGTTGTGGTCTTAGGCTTTTTTTGATATCCCGTTCGAAGTTTATGTCTGATGTGCCAGTATTACATTGATCCTAGGATTAAAAATGTTATACCACCTGCTAATCCATGTCATATACTTAACCTGTTTACTTTGATAATTTTGGAACCATGTTTGTTGTACACACTTAAGGATCCAATGCAAGTATGTTATTATAGTCTGAACTCACCAGCTTAGTTGTTAGGTTACCTGCCCTTCAAATATGTCCTATAATCTTTTAATTCTTTGAAAACATCACTGTGTATAGGTTTGGATGTCTTATGTTAATCCTCATGCTCATGTGTTTGCCTAGTTACACTTATGAACTTCATGCCTGCTCTTTTAGAAGGACTCATGTCTATGCTACTATACTTTTCATTTAAAACTGCTTCATAGAAGAATAAGTTAAACCTTGCTTGCCGTAATAACTTAACAACCTGAGTTATTTAAGAATCTGGAATAGAAGTTTATTGTTTGTCACTAATAGGATCAAAAATATCCTTTAATACGTGTTTGTCCTATAAAAAATGAACAATGTTCTATATTAGTAGATGTCCTCTGTTTGTATAAATGTAGTTATGAACCTGAATGTTTGATTAAGAATCTGATGAACTAGTAATTATAATGACCCGACCGATCATTTTGCTTTTTAGATCCCCGTTTCCCTAATTAAGATTCCCCATATGTGCTTTTACTATTTTATGACTTGCGGGGACGGTTGGTTTGGGTTTGGTAGGGTTCGAGTCAAAATCGAAACACTTAGTTCCTTAACAGTGGCCAAAGATGGCCAAGTTTGACTTCAGTCAAAATTTTGAGTAAACGACTTCAGAACCATTATTTGATGGTTCTAATAGCTTTGTATGATAATTTTGGACTTGGGCGTGTGTTCGGATTGAGTTTCAGGGTGATCCGGAGCATTTCAACACATAATGTTGAAACTTGGCTCATTGAAGGTTTTCGAATTCTTTAAATATAGTTGGGAGTAGACTTTGGTGTTATCGAGGTCCTTTTGGGATTCCGAGCCTGGAAATAGATCCGTATGCTAATTTAAGATATGTACACAAAATTTGATATCGATCCGAGTAGTCTAAGTATAATTCGGTGCGTTCTGAGCTAGTTGAGAAGTTTGAAGTTAATAAGTTGATTCAATTTGGTTTTGGGGTGCGAGTCTTAGTTTTGTTGTTATTTTACGTGTTTCGAGGATTTGAGCAGGTATGTATTATGTTATGGACTTGTTGGTGCAGTTGGATGGCATCCCGGGTAGTTTGGGTGCGTTTCGGACCGCCATGAGCTATGTCCAAAACTGCTGATATGCTGGTTCTGGTTTCCTTCTTCACGAACGCGGAAGAACCCTCGCGTTCGCGATGAAGGATTTGGGGACTGGGTGATTTTGTTCTTCGTGTTCACGAAGTAGGGGTCGCGTTCGCAGAGGCTTGGGACCAGTGGCCTTCGTGTTCGCAGTGGCCATCTCGCATTCAAGTAGAAGGCCTGGGGGCTAGTCAGGCGGAATACCCTTCGCGTTAGCGAATTCTGGTGTCACGACCCAGAATTCCCACCGTCGAGACCGTGATGGTGCCTAACATTTCACTTGCTAGGCAAGCTAACGCTAGAGAATCACTAAACCAAATCCTTATTTCTATTCAGTAGATAACAATAATTAGCTAAGATGAAATATAATAAGTGCAAAATAATATAAAAAAACTGTATTAACTACTACCACCCGGATCTGGAGTCACAATTCACGAGCATTCTAAAATTTACTACAAATAATAGTCTGGGTGAAATACAACTGTTTGAATGAGAGAAACAGTAAAACAGAAAATATAGTCGGGGACTTCAAGGTCTATGAACGCCGACAGATCTACCTTAAGTCTCCGGATAACGGTCCGATAGCAAAATCTCGATCAATCCAAGCCGGTACCAAAATCTGCACAGAAAGTGCAGAGTGTAGTATCAGTACCACAAACCCCATGTACTGGTAAGTGTCGATTCTAACCTCGGCGAAATAGTGACGAGGCTAAGGCAAGGCACCTACAAATCAACCTGTACAATTTAACAGTATATATACAAATAACAGTAATGAAGAGCTAGACAGGAATTATCGGGAGGGGAAAACATGCTGGGGGAAATAAGAGATAAGGAACTACAGCAGAATGATAACTGGAACAACCAATATACTATGAATCAACAGAAACAACGAATACAATAAAGGATAAATGCTCACCCTTCGTACTTTTACTCTCAATCTCACCATAAAAACAATAGAAATGGAACGATATCACCCTTCGTGCATTAACTCTCATATCATGGCACGACATCACCCTTCGTGCATTAACACTCACAATTTGGCACGACATCACCCTTTGTGCATTAACACTCACAATATGGCACGGCATCACACTTCGTGCATTAACACTCACAATATGGTACGACATCACCCTTCGTGCATTAACACTCTCCCTTACCATAATGAAATGCATAAACAACAATAGGGAGATAGAATAACAAGTGCATGCCTTACTTCAACATTTGGTCCACAATATCAATCTCAACTTTGTAATAAATACTCGATTATCACCAGAAAATTCGTAAAGATGATAAGAATGATCAATTTAACAACAATAGTATAAACACGTAGTAATTAGATAGGAAAGAGACAATATAAGAAAAATCGAAGAAACATGGAAAACAGATAAATTGGCGGTGTATAAGTACCCGTCACCTCACATATACGCCACTCACATGAATTTCACATAGCAAATAGTCTAAGGTTCCTAGTTCCCTCAAGTCAGGGTTAGACACAACACTTACCTTGCTCTGAAGGCTACTTAATACTCAATCACAACTTTTCCTTTATAATCCACCTCCAAACCAGTTGTATCTATTCAAAAAATGACTCAATAATATAAAATATTGCTAAAGGAATTAATTACATTACATAAATGTAGATTTCCCAAATATTCCTCCAAAAAGTCAAAAATCGACCCCGGGTACGCTAGGTCATAACCCGAGGTTTGGACCAAAATCCATTTACCCATTCACCCTCGAGCCCGGATATATAATTGGTTTTGGAATCCGACCTCAAATTGAGGTCTAAATCCCCAAATTTCCGAAATCCCTAGTTTCTACCCTAACCCCTAATTCTACCATGAAAACTCTAGATTTTAGGTTAAACATTTATGAAATAAAATGGGTAATTGAAAGAAAATGGTTTATCATCACTTACCAACACTTTTGGGAAAAACATATCTCTTAAAAATCACCTCTAGCCCATTTGGTTTTTGAGAAAATGAGTTAATGGCCAATTCCCGTTTTTGGATTCTGTTAAGTGCTGGGCGACAGTGTGCATCGCGTTCGTGAGAGCACTGTCGCATTTGCGAGAGCACTGTCGCGTTCGCGAAGAGTATAGGCTGCCAAGCATTCGCGTTCGCGAGACCTTGCTCGCGTTTGCGTTGAAGGATCACTGACTCTCCCCCAGGTGTGCCTAACACTATGCGTTCGCGAGGATCTGGTCGCGTTCGCAAAGAAGAAAATTTCAGCTGCCCAATTTACTCTTCGCGTTCGCGAGTGTACTTTCGCGAATGCGAAGGACATGCCAGAACACCATAATCTACAGAAAATCAGATTTTCTTAAGTCTAAAACATCCCGTGGCCTATCCGAAACTCACCCGAGCCCTCGTGGCTCCAAACCAAACATGCACACAGGTCTAAAAATATCATACAAACTTGCTCGCGTGATCAAATCGCCAAAATAACACATAGAACTATGAATTTAGTACCAAATCAAATGAAATTCTCAAGAACACTTTAAAATTCCTATTTTCTCAACTGGACGTCCGAATCACGTCAAATCAACTCCGTTTCTCACCTAATTTCACAGACAAGTCTTAAATATTATAATGAATCTGTACCGGGCTCCGAAACCAAAATACGGACCCGGTACTAACAATGCCAAACATCAATCAATTCTTAAAAATAAATAATTCTTAGACTTTTAATTTTTATCAAAAATTCAGAACTCGAGCTAGGGACCTCCGAATTTAATTCTGGGCATATGCCCAGGTCCCATAATTTGATACGGATCCACCGGGACTGTCAAAATATGGATCCGGACCCGTTTACCAAAAATATTGACCGAAATCAACTAAAATTAACTTTTAAGGTAAAAATTCTTATTTTCATCAATTGTTAACATAAAAGCTTTCCGGAAACATGCCCCGACTGCGCACACAAATCGATGAGGGTAAAGATGAGATTTTTAAGGCTTATGAGTGCAAAATCGAGTTCTAAAACATAAGATGACATTTTGGGTCAACACAGTCGGTCACATTCACGTAGGTTGGGAGGGCATGTGCTTCGTATTTGCAAGGCTTTCTCATGATCACGTAAGAGTGTTTTAGGGGATGGGGAAGTTTTGCCTTCGCGATCGAGAGGGCTTGTTCGCGATCGCGAAAAAGGGAGGCCTGGGCAGTGGACTTTAATAAAAACGGGACTTTGGCCTATTTTGTTCATTTCTTGGCCGATTCTAGAGCTTATTGGAGAGGGATATTCACCTAGCTATTGAAGGTAAATGATTTCTATACAATGTAAGTTAAATACATAGATTATGGGTAGATTTTAACATGTAAAATACGGAAATTTTAGGAGTTCGTTGAAAAACTGTAGGTTTTGATAAAAATAAGATTAGACAACGATAATGATTATGGAATTGGGTAGAAATTATATATTTGTGTTCGTGAGGTTGTGGGTAATAGTTATTTACAAATATTTCCGAAATCCAGGCACGCGGGGATGATTTTTTGAAACCTTCCAAATTGGGTTGGGTAATTACTCGAATAGTTGAATTATGAACATTTGAGCAATTATTGATTAGTTTGTACAACCTTTGGCTAGTTTTGGACTGTTCGGCACTGACTTGAGGCTTTTAGTGTGATTTGTGGACTGGAAAGTGGACTTGGAAACGAGATAAGTCTCTTCCCTAACCTCGTAAGAGGGAATTAACTCCATAGGTGTTTAAATTTTTATTTTCTACTATATGCGGGTGCTACATATACACGAAGTAACGAGAGTTCGTTCATAGCTAGATATTCATGTTATGTCCGGGTAGACATAGGACTTTATTATGAAGATACTTACACTATTTGAACTCAACTTGCAAGTTTAATTGCTTGTATTAATAAGTAAAAATTGGTTAAAGATTATGTTAAATCAACCTTCATTACTTAGAAACTTGGCAGAATGTTTAATTATTGATGGAAATTTATTTTCTTTTATAGGCGTACCTTGGAGTTGTAAACACATAACTCGTAGTCCGATGAGTTTTCCTATTCCTGTGGATCAGGCCGAATGCCTCAGCAATATTTATATATATTATGCGATACATCCATGGATCGGGCCATATGACCTTGGTAGTGTATGTACACGATTGTTATGGATCGGGTCGTACGTCATCGACATAATTCGTGCGTGTTGTCGCTCGGAGTTCGATTATACTCGATATATCCTTCATGACTTGTGAATTTGTAAATACATGTTAGCCTTTATTTGTTGAGATTAGCGTGTGATATTTAGGGACTTTTAATTTGTTATTTTGCTAAAGAATCATTTAAATTATTGCCTCTTATTCCATTATTGTTGTTTTATTTCATGCCTATTTAAAATTCTTGCGCATTATGTATATTGACTACTAGTAAGTGTTAATGTAGACCCCGCTTTACTACTTTTTCGAAGTTAGACTAGACACTTACTGGGTGCTAGTAGTGAGCTTCTTCTCATGCTCCATTCTGCGGCATCCAGAGCCTTCTCTTGTTATGTTTATCTTTTCTGTCTATTCTATTTCAGACAGTAGTTTTAGGGAGTTTTGTATATTCTACTAGATGCGCATGCTCTTGTGACACCGGATTTTTGGAATTCTAGTAGACACTCATGGTTTTTGATTATTTAATTCATTATCTTACTCTCACGTTTAGTTTATGCTTTACATTACTACTCTCGCTTACTAATTGCTTCTTTATTAAATAAAAATCAATGACTTTAAAAATATTAAAATGAGCAATTAAATGGGTAGTTTACCATTGGCTTGCCTCATGACGACGTTGGGTGCCATTACGGCCTATAGTGAAAATTTGGTCATGACAACTTGGTATCAGAGCACTAGGTTCACATAGGTTACACAAGTCATGAGCGGTCCTAATAGAGTCTTGCAGATTGGCATGGAGATGTCTGTACTTATCTTCGAGAGGCTATAGGGTGTTAGGAAACTTCTCTTTCTTCATCTCCTATCCCACAGTTGGTGTTTTGCTAAGTATATTTCTCTTGTTCTCTCACATATGGTGAGAACACGCGTGGTAGATGTACCCGATGGCGGAGGAGCTGCTCCCTCTGTTGCTAGAGGCCGAGGTCGAGGCCAAGGCCGAGGGAGGGCTCCATCTTCTGCTAGAGGGCGAGGGCGTCCTGGAGTTGCTCCCATTGTACCACCAGTGGATCCAATGGAGGATCCTGTCATTGAGGAGCAGGGTGAGGTTCCTGCAGCTGATTCGAACCTTGCATATTTCATGCCCGCATCGAGATTTCAGGAGGTCATGGGCCGTGTGTTGCGGTTCATGGACTCTATGATGCAGGTTGGTTTATTTCCAGTAGACCTATCCATATCTGAGGCGAGAAGGGGAGCACAAACCACTACCGCTCAGGCTCCAGGGCACGCTGCTACCTTATATTAGATCCCAGGTGCACTACTTGTCTGCAGGGCTCAGCCAGTTGCAATGGCTGTACTAGAGCCAAGACCAGATGCGACCTATGAGCCGCATAAGCTGTTGGATAGATGGACCAGATTGCATCCTCCTTCCTTTGGTGGTGAGCATCATGAGGACACCCAAGATTTTATTGACCATTGCAGATACATGCTACACAATATGAGAGTATTGGAGTCCAATAGTATGGACTTCACCACATTTCAATTGGAGGGCAGGGCCCATAGATAGTGGCAGTCCTATCTTTTTAGCAGACCAGCAGGTTAGCCTCCCTTGACTTGGGATCCGTTCACACGTCTCTTTCTGGAGGGATATATCCCGCCCTCTTTGAGGGAAGAGCTATGGGGTCAGTTCGAGCGGCTCCAGCAAGGTCAGATGTCTGTGACCGATTATGAGGTGAGGTTCTATGAGTTGTCTCTCCATGCACTTATGATACTTCCCACCGATGCAGATAGAGTGTGGAGTTTTATTACGGGCTTGCGTTGAGATGGGGATTCCTTACGAGCAGGTTATGGAGATAGCTCGGAGGATTGAGGGTATCCGCAACCATGGTGGATTGTATATGATGGGGGAGAAGAGGCCTAGACATTCTGTAGGATTCAGCGGTGCCCCGTCTAGGGGAAGATGTTAGTTCGCGAGGGGTCAGTCCAGTAGACCCACTTATTCAACACACACACCGCCTTCTCGGGATACATTAGTGCGACTTTATTTTAGTGCCATTCTAAAGAGCTCCTACCATCTATCGGTTATACATGGTTCTTCTAGTGGGTATTCAAGTCCCCAGGGTCAGCCTCATGGTCAGTCATCTTCTGCACCGAGAGGTTGCTACGAGTGCGGGGAGCTTGGTCACTTGAGAAGATTTTGCCCTAGGCTTCAGGACAAGGCAGTACAGCAGGGCCATCAGCCTATATTATTGCACCAACTACCACACTGGCCGTCTTGCCTACTGGAGGCAGAGGGAAGATGGGTAGGGATCACCCTAGAGGTGGAGTCCAGTCAGGTTGCGCTCCAGTTAGGTTCTATGCTTTTCCAGCCAGACCGGATGTAGTAGGCTCAGATACCGTGATCATATGTATTATTTCTGTGTGCGTTAGGGATGCTTCAGTATTATTTGATCCACGGTCTGCATATTCATATGTTTCTTCTCTATTTGCGCATTATCTAGATATCTCTCGTGAGTCCTTGGGTGCTCCTGTATATGTGCCCATGCCAGTGGGCGATTCTATTATTATGGATCAGGTTTACCGATCCTATTTCGTGACTTTTTGTGGTTATGATACCAGAGCGGATCTTCTGTTGCTCGACATGACCGACATTGAGGTCATCTTAGGCATGGACAGGTTGTCTGTGTATCAACCCGTTCTTGATTGCCATGACAAGATAGTTACCTTGGCAGTGCCAGAGTTTCCTAGATTGGAGTGAAGGGGTTCATCTATCAGTGCATCTAGTCGGGTTATCTCTTTCTTGAAGGCTTGACACGTGGTCGAGAAGGGTTGTTTGGCTTATCTGGCTTATGTTTGAGATACTGCTGCAGAGACTCCCATGATTGATTTATTTCTCACGGTGCGGGAGTTCTCCAATGTGTTTCTTTCTGATTTACCAAGCATGCCACCAGATTGTGATATCAATTTCAGTACTAATTTGGCACTAGGTACCCAACCTATCTCTATTCCACTGTATCGTATGGCTTCAAAAGAGTTGAAGGAACAACTTGAGGAGTTGATAGCAAAGGGGTTCATCAGGCCGAGTGTGTCGTCTTGGGGTGCACCTGTATTATTTGTGGAAAAGAAGGATAGGAGTATGTGGATGTGCATTGGTTACCGCTAGTTGAATAAAGATACCATTAAGAACAAGTGCCGTTGCCGTGTATTGATGATTTGTTTGACCAATTATAGCATGTCAGGTTGTTCTCTAAGATCGACTTGAGATCTGGGTATCATCAGCTAAAGATTCGTGCTTCGAATGTTCCGAAGACGGCTTTCTGGACTAGATATGGCAACTATGATTTTCTAGTGATGTCTTTCAGCTTGACCAACGCCCCATCGACGTTTATGGATTTGATGAACCAAGTGTTTAGGCCATATCTTGACTCATTTTTCATTGTCTTCATTGATGACATATTGATCTACTCGCGTAGTATGGAGGAGCACGAGCAACATTTGAGAGTTTTGCTTCAGACCTTGCAGGAACATAAGCTATATGCTAAGTTCTCCAAGTGTGAGTTCTAGTTAGATTCTATGGCATTCTTGGGGCATGTTGTATTAGGTAAGGGTATTAAGGTTGATCCCAAGAAGATCGAGGCAGTCTAGAGTTGGCCTCGTCCTACCACAGCGACCGAGATTAGGAATTTCTTAGGGTTAACAGGTAATTATCATCGGTTCGTGGAGGGTTTCTTATAATGAGGCGGAACCTTTAACTAGATTGACCTAGAAGGGTGCTCCATTCCGATGGTCCGATGATTATGAGGCTAGCTTTCAGAAGCTCAAGACCGCATTGACTAAAACATCAGTGTTAGTAATGCCTTCCAGTTCAGGGATGTATACGGTGTATTGTGATGCTTCACGCATTGATCTGGGTTGTGTATTGATGTAGGAGGGGCGAGTTATTGAATATGATTCACGTCAGCTGAAGCCCCACGAGAATAATTACCATGTACATGATTTAGAGTTGGCCGCGATAATTCATGCTCTCAAGATCTGGAGGCATTATCTTTGTGGGGTGTCCTGTGAGGTTTACACCGATCATCGCAGCTTGCAGCATTTGTTTAAGCAAAGAGATCTTAATTTGAGGCAACACAAGTGGCTTGAGTTACTGAAGGATTATGATATTACCATCCTTTACCATCCGGGCAAGGCGAATGTAGTTGCAGATGCCTTGAGCAGTAAGGCCGAGAGTATGGGTAGTTTGGCATTCATTTCAGCAGATGAGAGGACATTGGCTTTAGATATTCATTCCTTAGCTAATAGACTTGTGAGGTTGGATATTTTAGAGCACAATTGAGTTCTTGCATGTGTTGTGGCTCAGTCTTCATTATTTGAGCAGATCAAGGCTCGTCAGTACGATGATCCGCACTTACTGGTTCTTAGAGAGATGGTACCATAGGGTGGTGCCAAGGAGGTTACTATCAGTGAGGATAGTGTTCTGCGACTCTAGGGTCGCCTATGTGTTCCTAATGTTGATGGCTTGAGGGAGAAGATCCTAAAGGAGGCACACAGTTCCTGGTATTCTATTCATCCAGGTGCTACAAATATGTATCGTGACCTGAGGCAGCATTATTCATGGCAGCGGATGAAGAAGGCCATAGTTGAGTATGTAGCGATATGCCTAAATTGCTAGATGGTTAAGTATGAGCACCAGAAGCCATGTGTCCTACTTAGTAGATGGTTATACTGGAGTGGAAATGGGAGCATATCACTATGGACTTTGTAGTTGGGTTGTTGCGGATGTTGAGGAAGTTTGATGCTATTTGGGTCATTGTCGACATGCTGACCAAGTCGGCACACTTTATTCCGGTTGTGACTACATAGTTTTCAGAGAGATTGGCCCCGATATACATTCAGGAGATTGTCTGGTTGCATGGTGTGCCTATTTCCATCATTTTAGATAGAGGCCCTCAGTTTACTTCGCATTTCTAGGGAGCAATACAGAGTGAGTTGGGCATCCGGGTAGATCTCAACTCAGCCTTTTATCCGAAGACCGAAGGGTAGTCGGAGCGGACAATTCAGATTCTTGAGAATATGCTCAGAGCGTGTGTGATTGACTTCAGAGGGTAGTGGGATCGATCCTTGCCTTTGGCCGAGTTTGCTTATAACGATAGTTATTAGTCAAGCTGAGTCTGAGGTTTATTAGCCCATTTGAGGTGTTGAGGCGAGTTAGGGAGGTTGCTTATGAGATTTCTTTGCCTCCCAGTCTATCGGGTGTTCATCCGGTCTTCCATGTGTCTATACTCCAGAAGTACCATACTGACAGGTCGCATGTGTTAGATTACAACATGATTCAGCTAGATGAGAGCTTGGGTTATGAGGAGGAGCCAATTGCTATTGTTGACAGGCAGGTTTGCCAGTTGAGTTCCAAGAAGATTTCTACGATAAAGGTCCAGTGGAGGGGTCAACCATTCGAGGAAGGGACTTGGGAGAACGAGGAGTAAATATTTTGAGTAAACGACCTTAGAACTGGGATTTGATAATTTCAATAGGTTCGTATGATGATTCTGGACTTGGGAGTATGTTCAAATCGGGTTTTGGGTGATCCGGGAGCGTTTCGACGCTTAATGTTGAAAGTTGGTTCATTAAAGTTTTTTAGTTTTTTAAATTTGGTTTGGAGTAGACTTTGGTGTTATAGAGATCCGTTTGGAATTCCGAGCCTGGGAATAGATCCGTATGGTGATTTATGACTTAGATGAAAATTTTGGTATCATTCCGAGTAGTCTAAGTATGATTCGGCGCGTTCGGAGCTAGTTGAGAAATTTGAAGCTCATAAGTTGATTCAATTTGATTTTGGGTGTGATTCTTAGTTTTGTTGTTGTTTTACGTGTTCCAAGGTTTCGAGCAAGTCCATATTATGTTTATGGACTTGGTGGTGCAGTTGGACGAGGTCCCGGGTGGCTCGGGTGCGTTTCGGACTGCCTGGAGCTAAGTCCAAAAGTGTTGATATGCTTGTTTTGGCTTACTTCTTCGTGAACGCGGAATGAACCTAGCATTTGCTATGAAGGATTTGGGGAGTGGGCGATTTGTTTCTTTGTATTCATGAAGTAGGGGTCTCTTTCGTGTTGGCTAGGGACCAGCGGCCTTTGCGTTCGCGGTAGCCATCTCCCGTTCGTGTAGAAGGCCTGGGCCTGGGGGCTGGTCAGGAAAAATACCCTTCGCGTTTGCGAATGCTCGTCGCGTTCGCATAGGTTGGCAGGGCCTCTGAGTTGCATTCGCGAAGGCTTTCTCGCGATCGCGTAAGAGATTTTCAGGGGCTTGGGCAATTTTGCCTTCGCAATTGCGAGGGCTTGATCGCGAGCGTTTGTTCGGGATTGCAAAGAAGGCAGACCTGGGCAATGGAGAAGAGTTTTGGAGAGGAGTTTCGCCGATTCTAGAGCTTCTTGCATAGGAGTTTTCACCTAGCTATTGAAGGTAAGTGATTTCTATACAATATAAGTTAAATACATATATTATGGGTAGATTTTAACATGTAAAATATGGAAATTTTAGGAGTTTGTAGAAAAACCTAGGTTTTGATATAAATGAGATTAGACCATGGAAATGATTATGGAATTGGGTAAAAATTGTATATTTGTGTTCGTGAGGCTGTGGGTAACAATTATTTACAAAATTTCCGGAATCTGGGCACGTGGGGCCGGGGGTAAATTTTAGGAACCTTCCAAATTTGGTTGGGTAATTAATCTAATAGTTGAATTATGAACTTTTGAGCAATTATTGATGAGTTTGTACAACCTTTGGCTAGTTTCAGAATTCGGTACACTTGAGGCTTTTATTGTGATTTGTGGATCGGAAAGTGGACTTGGAAATGAGGTAAGTATCTTGCCTAACCTTGTAAGAGGGAATTTAACCCCATAAGTGTTTAAATTATAATTTTCTACTACTTGTGGGTGCTACGTACGCAGGAGGTGACGAGAGTCTGTGCGTAGCTAAAAATTCATGTTATGTCCGGGTAGACGTAAGACTTTATTATGCAATTACTTGCACTAATTGAACTCAACTTGCTAGTTTAATTACTTGTATTAATAAGTAAAATTTGGTTATAAATTATGTTAAATCGAGCTTCATTACTTAAAAACTTGGCAGAATGTTTAATTATTGAAGGAAATTTATATTCTTTTATGGGCTTACCTAGTTGTAAACACATAATTCTTAGTCTGAAGAGTTTTTTCTATTCCTGTGGATTGGGCCAAATGCCTCGGCAATATTTGTTATAGAAGAGTTTATCTATTTCTATGGATCAGGCCTAATGCCTCAGTAATATTTATATATAATATGATGCATCCATGGATCGGGTCGTGCGACCTCGGTAGTGTATGTACACGATTGTTATGGATCGGGTCGTACGACCTCGGCATAACTCGTGCGTGTTGTCACTCGGAGTCCGATTATACTCGATATTCCTTCATGTGTCACGAGCCTAATTTCCCTTCGAAGTATGTCGTGATGGCACCTAGTCTCTACGATAAGGTAAGCCTAATAGATAACAACAACTGAATAGATATATAATATCAAGTTACTAAAAATGACTGAATAAGAGATTAAACCTCTTGAAAATAGAATCTCACAAATACACACCCCAAAACCGGTGGAATTGAGTCATAAGCTCTATAGAATGAAACTAGAGTACTACTACATCATTGTCCAAAAGGAAATACAATAATAATGAAAATAAGGGAAGGTGACTCCGAGGCCTGCAAACGCTGAGCATGCATACCTTGAAGTCTCTGATAAAAACAACGAGCAAGAAATCTCTATCGGCTGACACGAGCGGACGTACCTGGATCTACATAAAAAGATGTACAAAAGCATAGTATGAGTACACCACAACGATACCCAGTAAGTATCAAGCCTAACCTTAGTAAAGTAGTGACGAGGCCAGGTCAAGACACCTACTAGGATATGAAATAGACAATATAAAAATGTAATACGGAAAGTGAAAATTAACTGATACGGAACAAGATAATAGCAAGAACTAGTACCGGAAGTTAACAATAGAAATAGCCTAAAAGAAGCAACTAAAGTGCTACAATGATCATGTACATACTACAACTGCTAAAATAATAAAGAATGAAGCAACAAGAAATATTCCTTCCACAACACTTGGCAACATGAAACAAACATCAAGAACCTCAACGAGGTACCGCCTCGTGTATAATGAAATCAAATCGAGGCACCACCCCGTAAAATAAAGAGTAACAAGCGAGGTACCGCCTCGTATTCACATTTCTCAATTTGTGCCACAATCTTTCCTTATACCGCCGCGTGAGTCTTACATTTGAAAATAGGTTTGAAAACAACTTTCCCGAAATAGCAACACGCACTTTAGCCCATCTTATGACGCTGCGTGGCGTCACGTAGTTCCCCTACAAGCAATGACACATATAAGTCGCACCTTATACCGTCGTATGCACATCAACCCATGCCTTATACCGCCGCATGCACATCAATATCATATAACAATAACAACTCGTACCACAAGTGCTCACATATCACAACTTGCCAATAACAATAATATCAATCTTTTCACAACAATAGCCCATGGCTCTGCCACAACATATGCAAGAATATCAACAAACATAATGGATGGAAAATGCTCAATAAGATAGATGTTTTAACAATAACCAACATCGCCTCAACGTATCAGCGACTTTCACAACTTCAACACCAAATAACTCAACAATAAAAAATAATATATAACCACGATATTAGATAAGACTAACTCATAATAAAGGAAATAATATTCAATAATAAGTCTCAAATAATAGAAGTCAGCAAGTAAAGTGGTAACACGAACAATTAATTCAAATAATGATAATTAACAATGAAGAGATAACATGTAACAATATAGGGGACCACAATTTCAACTAAAACATGGGAGCAATTTAGCAAGTGGGATGTAGAACAAATGCTAAACAAGTCAACTAAGGCATTTAAGGATAGTCTAACACAATTAATGATAATTTGACTATGAGAATTTAGAACATAATATGGCATTACAATTAAAGCATGGGAATAGTCTAAGTAGCCTAAACAGGTCAAATACTACGTACAACCCATGTACTCACTCGTCACCTTGCGCACACGGATTTCACTTAGCACAATTGAATCAAACAATATCAATCCTAAGGGGTAGTTTCTCTACACGAAGTTAGGCAAGTCACTTATCTCAACTAAACCAATTCAACACTAGGAAATAGCTTTTCCCTCAAAATCCGCCTCCACACGACTCAAATCTAACCAAAATCGACTCAGTATCATCAAACAATGCTAGGGAATTCAATTGCAATAGATAAAGTTAAGATTTTGACACTTTTCAAAAAAAGTCAACAAAAGTCAACCTGGGGCTCGCTCGGTTTAAACCCGGGTCCAATGGTAGATTCTGTCTACTCATGATACCGCGAGTTCATATATATGATTAGTTTCAAAATCCGAGTCCAAATCAACTCTCAAAACTCAATTTCTTATTTTTCAAAAACTTAGCAAAGTTTCACCAATTTGTACTTTGATTCACATGATTTTGATGTTAGAATCTAAGATATGTTGATGAAATATGATTAGAAATAGATTATAATCACGTACCCAATGTTTGTAGGTGAAAATTCCCTCTCCAAATCGCCTCCTACCGAGTCTATGGTTCATAAATGAGAGAATGAACTCAAAACTCCCGTCCCACAGCTATTTGATCAGTTGCAGATGTCGCAATTGTGGCATGGGTTCGCAATTGTGAAACCTCGCAATTGCAAATAAAGCCTCTCAATTACGGCACTGAAGGCTTGGGGAAACCTTTCGCAAATGCGAAGATGGGATCGCATTTGCGACCCCTGTTGCCCTAGCAATTGCGACAAAATCATCGCAATTGCAAACCTAGCCCATCCCAAAGACCTTCACAAATGCGAACACTGGGTTCGAAAATACAAACCCAGCAGACTTGGCCTACCTTTGCAAAATCGAACTCTCACCTCGCAAATGCGAGATCTGAGGCATATGCAGAAAAACTAGCAACTTTGATTCCAACAACACTCCGCTAAGCCTCTGAAACTCACCCGAGCCCTCGGGGCTCCAAACCAAATATCCACACAAGTCTAAAAACATCATACAAACTCGCTCTCGCGATCAAAACACAAAAATAACATCTAAAACTACGAATTGAACTCTAAAACACATGATTTTCAAAGAGATTTTCAAGACCTTCTAAAATAGCAACTGAGTCCGAATCCTATAATCAACTCCGAACGATGACAAATTTTGCAAACAAGTTCTAAATGCCATAACGGACCTATTCCAAGTCCCAATATCAAATTCCAAGCTCAATAGCTAAAAGTCAACCTACGGTCAAACTTTTCAACTTAAAATTGCTAAATTTTGGCAAAGCAACACAAATCAACCTATAGACTTCCAAAATCAATTCCGGACATATGCCCAAGTACGAAATTACGATACGAAGCTATCGGAGTCATAAAAACACAGTTCTGAAGTCGTTTTCACAAAAGTCAAAATTTGGTCAACATTATCAAATTTAAACTTCTAAGACTAAAATCAAGGATCCAAATCTCCGAAAGCTTTCCGGAATGAAATTAATCAACCCCGCAAGTCAAAAAGACATAAACACACAAGTGTGAAGCAATAAAAGGGGTAACGGGGCGCAATTACACAAAATGACCGATCGGGTCGTTACATTCTCCCCATCTTAAAACAATCGTTCATCCTGGAACATGCACAAGGACATACCTGAAGTGGTGAATAGATGAGGATAACGACTCTGCATGTCATTCTCGGTCTCCCAGGTCGCCTTCTCTACCGGATGGCCCCTCCATTGAACCTTCACTAAAGCAATATCCTTTGATCTCAACTTCCAGACCTACCGGTCCAGGATAGCCACGGGCTCCTCAATGTAAGTCAAATCCTCGTCCAACTAGATTGTGCTGAAGTCTAGAACATGAGACAAATTACCATAATACTTCCGTAGCATAGAGACATGGATCACCGGATGAACCGCAGATAAACTAGGTGGCAAGGAAAGCTTGTAGGCTACCTCTCTAGTCCTCTCAAGTATCTCAAAAGGTCCGATATATCTAGGCCTCAACTTGTCCTTCTTCCCGAACCTCATCACACCCTTCTTGGGTAAAACCCGGAGCAAGACTCACTCTCCAACCATGAATGAAACATCGCAAACCTTCTGATCTACAAAGCTCATCTGTCTTGATTGGGATCTATGAAGCCGATTCTGGATCATCTTGACCTTCTCCAAAGCATCTCGAACCAGATATATGCCTAATAACTTAGCCTCTTCTGGCTCAAACCACCAAACTGGAGAACGACACCATCTCCCATATAGAGACTCATATGGAGCCATCTGGATACTCAACTGGTAGCTATTGTTGTAGGCAAACTCCGCAAGTGGCAAGAACTGATCCCAAGCGCCTCTAAAATCCATAACACATGCACGAAGCATATCCTCTAATATTTGAATAGGCCGCTCCGACTGTCCGTCCGTCAGAGGATGAAATGTTGTACTCAACTCAACTCGTGTGCCTAGCTCACATTGTACAGCCTCCCAAAAATGCGAGGTGAACTGCATACCCTGGTTAGAGATGATAGATATAGGAAAGCCGTGAAATCAAACAATATCATAGATAAAAACTTGAGCCAGTTGCTCTGAAGAATAAGTAGTCACTATCGGAATGAAATGAGTCGACTTGGTCAACTATCCACAATCACCCATACTGCATCAAACTTCCTCTGAGTCCATGGGAGCCCAACAACGAAGTCCATGGTGTCGTGCTCCCATTCCCACTCAGGAATCTCAAGCCGCTGAAGCAAACCACCCGGCCGCTAATGCGTGTACTTCACCTGCTTACAATTTAGGCACCGAGCTACATACATCACTTTGTCCTTCTTCATCCTTCTCCACCAATAATGCTGCCTCAAGTCCTGATACATCTTAGCGGCACCTGGATGAATGGAGTACCGCGAACTGTGGGCCTCCTAAAGAATTAACTTACGCAAACCATCCACATTAACCACACATAACCCGCCTTGCATCCGTAACACACCGTCATCCCCAATATACCATCATTGGGATCGCCATGCTTAACCTTGTCCTTGAGCACAAGCACATAGGGGTCGTCATATTGACGCTCTCTTATACGGTCATATAGAGAAGACCGATAAACCATGCAGGCAAGAACTCGACTGGGTTCTCAAACATCAAATCTAACAAACTGGTTTGCTAAGTCCTGGACCTCTAATGCTAATGGCCTCTCTACTACCGGTAGATATGCTAAACTACCCAAGCTCTTCGCCTTTCGACTCAAGGCATCAGCCGCCACATTGGCCTTCCCGGGTGATATAAAATGGTTATATCAGAGTCCTTAAGTAACTCTAACCACCTCCACTGCCGTAAGTTAAGATCTTTCTGTTTGAACAGATGATGTAGACTCCGGTGGTTGGTAAAGACCTCACAAGGAACACCATACAAATATTGCCGCCAGATCTTCAATGCATGAACAATGGCTGCTAACTCCAAATTGTGGACTGGATAATTCTTCTCATGAGTCTTCAACTGTCGAGTCGCATAAGCAATCACCCTACCATCTTTCATCAACACCGCTCCAAGGCCAACACGTGACGCATCATAATACACAGTATAAGACCCTGACCCCGTAGGTAGCAAATACTGGGGATATAGTCAAAGCAGTCTTGAGCTTTTGAAAGCTCGCCTCACACTCCTCGGTCCATCTGAAATGAGCACCCTTCTGTGTCAATCTGGTCATAGGTGTAGCAATAGATGAGAAACCCTCTACGAAATGACGATAATATCTGGCCAAACCAAGGGAACTCCGGATCTCAGTAGCTGAAGACGGTCTGGGCCAACCCTGCACCACCAAATTGTCTTCGGATCTACCGTGATCCCTTCACTCGACACCACATGACTCAAAACGCCACCGGATTATGCTAGAATTCACACTTTGAGAACTTTGCATATAACTTCTTCTCTCTCAAGGTTTCGAGCACGATCCTCAAATGCTACTCATGATCTTTCCGACGGCGGGAGTATACCAAGATGTCGTGATTGACGACCTATTTTGACACTCCCTTTTAAATTTATTTATTTATACTTAATAATTTACAATAAATATTTTTAAAGTATTTCTAGTAACAAATACCTATTTTTACAAATTAATTAAGTGATAGGTTTAAAATTAATCGCGTAGTATTAACACTATGTAATTACAGATATATTTACTATTTTCAAGATTATTAAAATAATTCTTATATATACATTACATAGGTTCTATAATTAATTTGATAAATTACTCTTAAATTTCTAGTTAATTAGGCCATTACGTTGGTATTTCGAATTAGTGTTGCAATTTAGGAAAAAGAAGTGTTTTATAAATAGTTAATTAAAATTATAAGTAGTATATGTAGTAATTATAATTTTTGCCACATTTATTGAAAATTGTTAAGTTTATATAAATTAAATTCAAAAAGGAATTAAAAGACAAAGGCTACAATTGCAATTCTCAAATCAAAGACAAAGTGGCCATTCCTTAAATCATTTTTGGCCCAATTAACAAGCCCAGTCCGAAAATACACCCAACCCAAACACCCATCTCTTTCCACTATGGCGATCCCAGCCACTCTCTTTGCACCAATCGGCTTGTGACACGTCATCCTTCCTCACCACTCACACAAGAAACACAAACAGATCTGAGTCGTCCGTTCCTCGGATCAACGACTCACAGTTGGTCTCCGTTTCTTTTAAATTAAACCCAAATATCTAATCTCAACCATCCAAATTGTTTTGATCCAACGGCCCCCGATTTTCCCCACATATCATTTCTACAAAATCTAATTACCAAATAATCGAAGCCGTTGATCAATAGATCCAACGACTCCCGTTCCATCTCTCATCTTTAATCCTAAAGACCAACCATATCCCCCAGAAACCCTAATCATTTCCCTTCCCCTTAGCCGCCCTCATTTCCCTTTCCTCTCTATTTTCTCTCCTCTCAATCAACCATCACTCTCATAACCTTACACAAATTCGAGCAAGGTCACTCGAAAATACTATAAACCATCTCTCCTTTCCCTGCTACACCATGAATCTTTCTTATAATTCCCTTTTTCAATCACAAATCCAAGACCCCTAAATCTGAAACCCTAAGCTCAAAGATAAATCATCTGATCTGCTTTCATAAGTCAAAATCGGAGCCTGAAACTACCTTTTGCCTTCTGAAATCCGCGAATCTTGCTGCAAATTCCCTTTTTCAATCACAAATTCAAACATCTAAATCCTAAAAACCTAGGCTCAAGAATGCAACATCAAATCTCCGATTTTCCTTCGTGTTCCGTCAAATTGGAGCATGCATAGAGTTGTTTCAGAGTTTATTATGATGATTAGATGTACTGAGGTCAAACTCAGTGACCTCTGGACATTGGGGTTTTAACCACCGGTCCAAAGCCTTCAACGGTCGACCCTCATGCTCGGGTAAAATCGACCCTATTTTCGCCTCTATTTCTTTCTGATTTTTACTCGATCTTGCTATCATCATCTACCATGCGTCACTCTCCACTATTGGTTTGAATTTGTGAAGCCCTGGAGATTAAAATGGCACTATAATTAATGTTCTCACCAACACACGACCAAACATTAAAAAACATCTCTACAATAGTCTAAGAGCAATTCTGAGATTAAAAACATAGGGTTCCTTAATGTTTTACTTTTTCATTTTCTAAGTATTATCACTGCTTCGAGCTTGAAGCTTCTGAGGTCTTAAGTAACTAATAGATATACTCGTTTGGTATGTTTCCCTAAAAAAGGCATGTATATTCCTAATTTCTCTCTTTTGCTCATCTCTTCTGAATGCTATGAATGTGCTAGTTATCATCTAAGAATTATAGTTGTTTATGATGTTTATAATTAGTATGGGAATGCTTATGTTCTGTTATAATAGTATATTGTCTGCATAATTATTTGTCCTGCATTTTGAGTCTTTAATTAATAATCAATCAAGTTATTAAATGATTCTTAATGATTTTCATTTCTGAGTTCCAACAGTCCATATGTTTAAGTTGTAATGTGCCTTGAATGATTGTTCATACTTAACTAAACTTCACAGCCTTTTATTGGTGATTCTTCTGTAATCTTTACCTTTACATATTGTATCCCTATATTCTGTTAGTCTTGTGGTTGAGTTTATTATTTGATAACCTTGATTAAGATGAATATGAAAGTTCAGAAGTTCATGATATAAAAATTTAGAGTGTCTAAATGCCTTCCTTCTCTATACATGTATCTGCTAACCCTAAAGGCAACTTCTGGGATGTTACTATGGCATTCATATGATTATACCTAATGTTGGTTGCATTTTCATGAAACAATCTTGTTTGAGTTAAACTGTCTTTTTTCATGAACCCCAATAGTTCTATTGTATACATTTTGTTAAGATAGAGTTATCCTTTTCTTTATAGAACAAGTAATGATCCTGTTTTGTTATAAGTAACTGATAATTGTTGTTGAGCTGAACTTGGTTGTCTCATGAGTAGTTAAAATCTTTAATTACATGTTTAATTCAAAACTCACTTGGTGTAGTACTTCCCTATCTTTAATCTCTTTAAACTATTGTTGGTTTTGTGAAGCTTACATGCATCTATCATTAAGTTATCTTCCATAAAAGTAGGACTTAGTTATTCTGTTATAATCAAGTGATAATTTTAAAAGCTGAAGCATGCCTACTTCACACTTAGATACTAAGCTAGACTTATGTCTAAGTTAAACTTGTTTTGACACAATGCTTCCTTTACGTGTAATTCCCCCTCTTCATTGACATGTTTAACTTGATCCTCTAATGTGCAAAGCTCCCTTGTCTGTATCAAGTAATAACTTCACTTGAAATGTCTGTGTGTAATAGACTGAGTACGGTATGGTCCCTATTTGACTTCATGTTCTTGTCTTAAATTGTACTCAGTCCTTTCCCTATAGTTAATTTGAAATTGAACCTGATCCTTAAACCTTATGAGGTCCTTTGTTGGTTTAATCTATAAACTTGTAGTCATGTTGAGATTTTAATCATGTCTGAATCTTTACTGATGATCTTTAAAGTTTATAGTAGTGTTACTAATCCCTACATGTGTTAGTAATAAACTAAGTAGTTCATAGTTAGTTTGCCAGGGTAGGAGTATCTGCATCTCTTGTGTTGCTGTCTATATGAATTATGTGTTCCCCACTTTCTTTTTGAATGTATTTTTCCTTAATGATTTGCCCCTATAATAGTATGTTATGAGACATCTATTTCTCTTCTATATGTGTTCTAAAGTCAGACCTTTAGGTTTTCCTGATATGTAATCTTTATTTGGTATCAAAGGTAGTTTGTGTCCTCTTATGTTATTCTATTATGAGGGAAAGTATATTTTTGTGGTAAGGGATACTATAGCACTTAGTTTACATTGAAAGTGCCTCATTGACATTTAAACCCATAAGGAAAATATGTTGTTAGTGGTTAAGTATAATTGGGAGTGGAGTTTAACTCTAGGTTAGGCTGCCCTCCCCGACAAAAGCATTGCCATGGGCCTTGAGTCCCTTGGGAACTTTGAAGTGTCGGGGAATTCAAAGGGGGCATCGACCTTGAGTAGAACTTCCTCCTTAGCCTTTTTCATTAACACTTTTAGTTCTTTAGGGTTTAGTGTTTAATGACAACGAAAGATTTTCAATGTAATTAGTTTGCCATGTATGATTACCACATTAGTATAATTTTCCATAGCATTTGAATATTGATATTTTCTTGTTCTAGTCGTTTGTTTATATATGTTTCATACATGTTTGAATATGTTGAATAAATGGAGCATGTATTTAATGACTTTCTTTCTCTTTTGGACATGTACACATTTGGGCCTGCTGAGTTCCTAAGCAACTCAGGCCCAATCCCAGCTTTGTTGCAGTTTATGGAGAGTCCAATCAGCTGTAGCCGTATCTCTCTATTGATGGGCTTGCCTTCATGAGGCCCAATCACCAGAGTCCAGTTTTCTTTCCCTCATTTCCTTTGTTATTATTCATTGCTTCCTTAATTTAGTTTACCGCTTCATTATTTTTATATATTGCCATGTTGCTTTGTCGCATTTTTATTATCATGTATATAACACTCATATATTAGATCACATGCTTTATCTTCATGTTTTACAGCTTGTTTGCATGGTTGTTACTCATTGTATCATATTGTATTGTTATCCCAAAATAATTTTGTTTTGATTGTTTCGTTAAAATTGGTTGTATTGTATTGTTAAATCCATTGTTCCGGAACAATGAAAAGTCCTAATTTTTTAAACAACCGATTTGGTGTGGTAGGATTATTTTTCTATTTTTCTTTCTAATTATGCCCTAACTTATTACTCCATAATTCTATTTTTACTGTTTACCTTTTTAAATTTATTTTAACTCAAAATCTCCCGCCTATAACCTACTTTGTCTTCGTCCCTTTTTTCCAGAACTTCTGACGCTTCCAACTCCAACGTAAAATTGCTAATTTTGTTAGAATTTGCATGAATTTAATTGCTTAATCTATTTAAAAGACATATTTGGTGATAAATTAGTATAAATGGGTTTTCTTAAATTATTTTTATGCATAATTCTTGATAAATTTAATATTTAAATAATTGAGGGTATTTTAGTAAACTTATCAGTTATAGTACAGTAAGATACAATCAAATCAAACAATAAAATGTTATTTAACAACTGCAAACAATACAATCTATCCAAACATTGTATTTATAAAATGATACGATACAATATAATACAACACAATACAATACATTATAAAACGATGGGAAACAACCGTCCAAACAAGCTGTTAATAGCACATGAAACATAGGCAATCTTTAGATAATATAGGATTTTAAAAGGAATTAGTTAGTAACTAATCTTCACTAATTATAATTTACTCCTATCATTATAATCTCATTGTTCACTTGCCCCTTCTTTTTTTTTTTAAGATTTCGAAGCCCAGAACTTAGTAAAAAAAAAACAGCAGCCTCGTTTTCGAAAAAAAAGAATCAGATCTGAATTGCAAGTTACTATCAAGAGACAAATCCGAATTTTTGCAAAGAATGAAGAACTGTTGCCTTAAGGGATTTTCAACAAAAATGACCTTTCTTTAAATCTTCGAAGTATCTTAGGTTCATTTCTTACAAATATCCTTTAGAATTACAAGAACACCTATCTCCTAAATCAACTGTTTTCATAACTTAAAATCTTTTCACAAGTTTTGTCAAGTGCATATTTTAAAACTCTTTCAACGCACCTCTAAACCCTTTATAAACTCATACTCTTCTTAACCCACATCCCTTTTATACTCTCCCTTATATATATATATATATATATATATATATAGTAAGTTGTACTTTTTATAATAATTAAGCATAATATAAATAACTGATCCCTTAAAATTAATCTAAATCCTATAGAGCTACCTCAGGTAGATTTTAAGGGGTACCTAACACCTTCCCCTAAGAAAAATAATAACCCCAACCCATAATCTCACCGGTTTGCAGAACTATAAGGAACACAATTTAATAATTAAATAGGTAGTCTAGTATACCTTTAAATATTAGGTGGCGACTCTCTTTATCAACAATAGAGAATCCATAAGTTGAATCTTGTTTTGACTAGTGCAAACTAGGGTGCAACAGTCATCAATAAACACAATGACAAATGAATCGAGAAAAGGCTAGAATACATTGTTCATCAGGTGCATAAATGCTACTGGGGCATTGGTCAGCCCAAATGATATCACAAGGAACTCGTAGTGACCATACTGAGTCCTAAAGGCAGTCTTCAATATCCGGATCCTGAATCTTCAGCTGATGATAACCTGACCGCAAATCAATCTTGGAGAACACTCTGGCACCCTATAGCTAATCAAAAAGGTCATCAATGCATGGCAATAGATATATGTTCTTCACTGTAACCTTGTTCAACTGACGATAATCAATACACATGCGCATAGATCCATCATTCTTCTTCGCAAACAAGACCGGAGCACCCCACGGCGACACACTAGGCCGAATGAATCCCTTATCAAGCAACTCTGGTAACTACTCCTTTATCTACTTCAGCTCTGCTAGGGCCATACGATATGGTGGAATAGAAATGGGTTGAGTTCCCGGCAACAAGTCAATATCATTATCCCTGTCGGGCGGCATGCTCGGAATATCTGCTGGAAATACATCTGGATTGTCTCTTACTACCAGAGCTCACTCAACGGTAGGAGTATCAGCACTGAAATCCCGCACAAAGGCTAGATAATAATTACACCACTTCTCAACCATCCGCTGAGCCTTTAGAAATTATATAACCCTACTAGGAACATAATCTAATGCACCCCTCCACTCTAACCGTGGTAAATCTGGCAGTGTCACAGTCTTGGCGTGACAATCAAGAATAGCATGATAGGGCGACAACCAATCCATGCCCAATATAACATCTAAGTCTACCATACTAAGTATTAATAGATCAACTCTGATCCCAAAACCACCAATAACAACTAGACATGATTGATACATACGGTCCACAACAATATAATCTCACACAGGCGTAGATACAAAAACAGGAGAACTAAATAAATCACGCGATATATCCAAATATGGAGCAAAGTAAGAGGACACATATGAATAAGTAGATCCTGAATCAAATAAGACTGATGCATCTCTATGGAAAACCAAAACTATACCTGTAATGACTGAGTCTGAAGCAACTGCTTCTTTCCTACTCGGAAGATCATAGAATCTTGCCTGGCCTCCCCCTTTAGGGTGACCTATACCTGCACGTCCCCCACCCCTATCTGGGTGAGCAGGTGGAGTGGCAACTAGGGTAGCAATCATGGCATGAGAAGTCTGCGGACCTGACTGAATCCGTGGAGCCTGAGTAGTCTGGGAAGGTACACCCCTACTAAGTCTGGGGCAGTCTCTGACCATGTGGCGGGTATCATCACACTCAAAACAAGCTCTCAGTAGGCGTGGTTCCTGGGACTGGCTCAGGCCTGGTCAGCTGGACTGATCGCTGAAGGCACCCCGCGCCGGAGGTGCACTAGAAAGTGTTTGAGCAAAGTGTGCAACCTAGGACCTTGAACAACCAGAGTACCACTAGAAGCTGAAAGTGCTGGATCACTGGACGACTCACATAGCCAGTACCATGACGAGTTGTAGCTGTGGCGTGACCACCACTAAATCCCCAGTGCCACGAGGCCTCTTGGCCTCCCTATCCTCTCTATCACGGTCTCACATACCCTCCAACCTCCGTGCAATCTCAACCACCTGCTGATACGGAGTGTCTACTCCAACTCCCTATCAATGTTGAATCTAATACTCTAGTTGAGTCCCCTCGATGAATCGACAAACTCGCTCTCTTACCGTAGCAACCAAGGCTGGTACATGTCTGGACAAATCACTGAATTGGAAAGCATACTCCAACACTGATATAATACCCTTGCGCAACTGCTCAAACTCTGCGCGCCAAGCATCCCGAAGGGTTTAAACATTAAACTCTCAAGAAAAACTCTGAAAACCGATCCCATGTAAGTGAAGCTGCCTCGGATGGGCTACCCACCTCGTACGCCCACCCCCGCTGATATTCCGCTCCCTTTCGCTGGAACGTAGTAATAGCAACCCCACTTGTCTCCACAATGCGCATAATGTAGAGAATGCAGTGACACTCATCAAGAAAACCATACGCATCCTCTAAAGCCAAACCATTGAAAGTAGGAGGGTGGTACTTTTTGAACCTCTCGAGCCTGAGTTGCTCCTCCTCAAATGATGCTTCCCTAAACACGGGCTGAACTGTAGTAACAGGCTGTACCGGTATAACCTCTAAGACCCGGTCAACCTGTACCCGCTGCTCTAGGGTACGGGCCGTGGGAGTCTGTGCTCCTCCCCCAGCTTGAGATGTGGCTGGTGCAAGTAGGATCAATCCCGCCTGAGCTAAGGTACTGAACTTGCTTAGAAACTGTGTCAGGGTCTCCTGAAGTACTGCGGTGGCAATAGGCGCCTCTGGTGTCTGACCCCCGACTGGATCTACTAGTGGCTCCTTTGTCAAAGCTTAGGCAGGTGCTTTGGCTATACCCCGTGCCCGTCCTCAGTCTCTATCCCGGCCTCTCATTGCTCTAGCAGGGGCGCGGGTGTCTGATCGTCGGATCTTGCGGTGCGTGTCCTCACCATCTGTGAGAGAATAAAAAGTAAAAGATTTAGTTTTCGAAATCAACCACTTCGCAGGATAAGGAATCAAAGAAGTGATGTTTTTCTAATTGTTCCGTAGCCTCTCGAAGATAGGTACAGACGTCTCCGTACCGATCTGCAAAACTCTACTAAACCTGCTTATGACTCGTAACACCTATGAACCTAGAGCTCCGATACCAACTTGTCACGACCCCAATTTCCCTTCGAAGAATGTCGTGATGGCCCCTAGTCTCTACGACTAGGTAAGGCTAACAGATAAAAACAATTGAACAAATATGTAATAACAAGTTACTAAAAATGACTGAATAATTGATAAAACCTTCTGAAAATAGAATCTCACAAACATACACCCCACAATCGGTGGAACTGGGTCATAAGCTCTATAGATGCAACTAGAGTACTACTACATCACTGTAATTAAAATAAGGGAAGGTGACTCAGAGGCCTACAAACATCGAGCAGGCATACATTGAAGTCTCCGGTAAAAGTAGCTAGCAGGAAATCTCTATCGGCCGACACCACCAGACGTACCTAGATCTGCATAGTATGAGTACACCACAACGGTACCCAGTAAGTATCAAGCCTAACCTCATTAGAGTGGTGATGAGGCCAGGTCAAGACACCTAATAGGATATGAAATAGACAGTATAAAAATGTAATACAGAAAGTGAAGATTAACTGATACGGAACAAGATAATAGCAAGAACTAGTACTGGAAGTTAACAATAGAAATAGCATAAAAGAAGCAACTAAAATGCTACAATGATCATGTACGGACTACAACTTCTAGAATAATAAAGAATGAAGCAATAAGATATATTCCTTCCACAACAATTGGCAACATGAAACAAGCAGCAAGAAATACAATGAGGTACCGCCTTGTGTATAATGAAATCAAACCGAGGCACCGCCTCGTATAATAAAGAGTAACAACCGAGGTACCGCCTTGTATTCATATTTCTCAATTTGTGCCACAATCTTTCCTTATACTACCGCGTGAGCCTTACATTTGAAAATAGGTTTTGAAAATAGTTTTTCTGAAATAGCTACACGTACTTTAGCCCACCTTTTGAGGCCGCGTGGCTTCACATAGTTCCCCTACATGCAATCGCGCACATAAGTCCCATCTTATACCACCACATGCACATCAACCCAAGCCTTATACCACCGCATGCTCATCAATATCATAACATAATAACAACCCGCACCACAAGTGCCCATATATATCAACTTGCCAACAATATCAATGTTTCCACAACAATAGCCCATGGCTCCACCACAACATATACAAGAATATCAACAAACATAATGGATGAAAAATGCTCAATAAGATAGATATTTTAACAATAACCAACATCGCCTCAACGTATCAACGACTTTCACAACTTCAACACCAAATAACTCAACAATGAGAAAATAATGTATAACCACGATATTAGATAAGGCTACCTCACAATAAAGGAAATAATGTTCAATAATGAGTCTCAAATAATAGAAGTCAACAAGTAAAGGGGTAACACACATAATTAATTCAAACAATGATAAATAACAATGAAGAAATAATATGTAACAATAAAGGGAAATACAAGTTCAACTAAAGCATGGGAGCAATTTAGCAAGTAGGATATAGAACAAATACTAAACAAGTCAACTAAGGCATTTAAGGATAGTCTAACACAATTAAGGATAATTGACTATGAGAATTTAGAACATAATATGACATTACAATTAAAGCATGGGAATAGTCTAAGTAGCCTAAACCGGTCAAATACTACGTATAACCCGTGTACCCACTCGTCACCTTGCGTTCACGGATTTCACTTAGCACAATTGAATCAAATAATACCAATCCAAAGGGGTAGTTCCCCTACACGAAGTTAGGCAAGACACTTACTTTAACTAGGCCAATTCAACACTAGGAAATAGCTTTTCCCTCAAAATCCGCCTCCACACGACTAAAATCTAACCAAAATTGACTCAATAGCATCAAAAAATTCTAGGGAATTCAATTGCAATAGATAAAGTTAAGATTCTTACACTTTTCCCAAAAAGTCATCAAAAGTTAACCTGGAGTCCGCTTGGTCAAAACCCGGGTCCAATGGTAGATTTTGTCTACCCATGACCCCACGAGTTGATATATATGATTACTTTCAAAATACGAGTCCAAATCGACTCTCAAAACTCAATTTCCTATTTTCTAAAACTTAGCAAAGTTTCACCAATTTCTACTTTGATTCACATGATTTTGATGTTAGGATCTAAGATATGTTTATGGAATATGATTAGAAATAAATTAAAATCACTTACCCAAGGTTTGTAGGTGAAAATCCCCTCTCCAAATCGCCTCCTACCGAGCTTAGGGTTCAAAAACTAGAGGGTGAACTCAAAAATCCCATCCCTCAGCAATTTGATCAGTTGCAGATATCGCAATTGTGACATGGGTTCGCAATAGCGAATAAAGCCTCGCAATTGCGGCACTGAAGGCTTGGGGAAACTCTTCGCAAATGCAAAGATGCATGGGATCGCATTTGCAACCCCTGTTGCCCTCGCAATTGTGACAAAATCATCGCAATTGCGAACCTAGCCCATCCCAGAAGACCTTCGCAAATGCGAACACTGGGTTCGCAAATGCAAACCCAGTAGACTTGGTCTACTTTCACAAATGCGAACTCAGACTTCGCAAATGTGAGATCTGAGGCATGTGCAGAAAAAACAGCAACTTTGATTCCAACAACACTCCGCTAAGCGTCCGAAAGTTACCCGAGCCCTCGGGGATCCAAAATAAATATCCACACAAGTCTAAAAACATCATACAAACTCGATCGCGTGATCAAAACACAAAAAATCACACCTAAAACTATGAATTGAACTCTAAAATGCATGATTTTCAAAGAGATTTTCAAAAACTTCTATAATTTCAACTAAGCGTCTCAATTCTATCAAATCAACTTCGAACGACGCCAAATTTTGCAAATTAGTTCTAAATTCCATAACGGACCCTATTCCAAGTCCCAAAATCAAATTCTGAGCTCAATAGCTAAAAGTCAACCTACGATCAAACTTTTCAACTTAAAATTTCCAAATTACGACATATCAACCTACGGACTTCCAAAATCACTTACGGGAATACGCCCAAGTTCGAACTCACTATATGAAGCTATCAGAGTCATAAATTTAGTTCAGGAGTCGTTTTCATAAAAGTCAAAGTTGGGTCAACATTTCAAATTTAAACTTCTAACTCTAGAATCAAGGGTCCAAATCAACCTGAAAGCTTTCCAGAATGAAACCAATCAACCCTGCAAGTCATAAAGACATAAACACACAAGAGTGAAGCAATAAAAGGGGTAACGGAGCGCAATTGCATAAAATGACTGATCGGGTCGTTACATCACGACTTGAGATTTTGTAAATACATCTTGGCCTTTACTTGTTGAGATTAGCATATGATATTTGGGGACTTTGAATTTGTTATTTTGTTAAATAATCATTTAAATTATTGTGTCTTATTCCATTATTGTTGTTGTATTGTGATGACCAAAAGGTCATCTTATGTTTTAGAACTCAAATCTGCACTCTTAAGCCTTAAAATCTCATTTTTACCCTCCTCGATTTACCCGTGTACAGTCCGGGCGTGTTTTCGGAAAAAATTTTATGTTGAAAATTGATGAAAATAAGAATTTTTACCTTAAAAGTTGATTTTAGTTGACTTCAGTCAACATTTTTGGTAAACGAGCCCGGATCCATATTTTGACGATCCCGGTGGGTCCGTATCAAATTATGGGACCAGGGCATATACCTAGAATCAATTTCGGAGGTCCCCAGTTTGAGTTATGAATTTTTGATAAAAATTAAAAGTCTAAAAATTATTTATTTTTAAGAATTGATTGATGTTTGACATTGTTAGTACCGGATCCGTATTTTGGTTTCGGAGCCCGGTATAGGTTCATTATAATATTTATGACTTGTGTGTGAAATTAGGAGAGAAACGGAGTTGATTTGACGTGATTCGGACATCCAGTTGAGAAGATAGGAATTTTAAAATGTTCTTAACAATTTCATTTGATTTGGTGCTAAATTCGTAGTTCTAGGTGTTATTTTAACGATTTGATCATGCGAGCAAGTTTGTACGATGTTTTTAGACTTATCCACATATTTGGTTTGGAGCCCCGAGGGCTCGGGTGAGTTTCGGATAGGCCACGGGATGTTTGTACTTTGGAAAATCTGGTTTTCTGTAGATTCTGGTGTTGTGGCATGTCCTTCTTCACGTTCGCGAAGGTACACTCGCAAACGCAAAGAGTAAACTGGTCAGCTGGAATTTTCTTCTTCGCGAACGCAAAGCGATGGGGGCGTTACCTTTCGCGAACGCGACCAGCTCCTCGCGAACGCGTAGTGTTAGGCACACCTGGGGGAGAGTCAGTGATCCTTCTTCGCGAACGCGAGCATGGTATCGCTAACGCAAAGGCCAGGGAGGAGTAACCATCGCGAACACGAGCAAGGTCTCACGAACGCGAAGGCTTGGCCGCCGATACTCTTCGCGAATGCGACAGTGGCCTCGCGAACGCGATGCACACTGTCGCCCAGCACTTAACAGAATCCAAAAATAGGAATTGGCCATTAACTCATTTTCTCAAAAACCAAACGGGCTAGAGGCGATTTGCAAGAGATATTTTCTTCCCCAAAGTATTGGTAAGTGATTCTAAACCATTTTCTTTCAATTACTCATTACATTTCATGAATGTTCAACCTAAAATCTAGAGTTTTCATGGTAGAATTTGGGGTTTGGGTAAAAACTAGAGATTTCGAAAATTTGGGGATTTAGACCTCAATTTGAGGTCGAATTCCAAAACCAATTATATATCCGAGCTCGATATATCCGAGCTCGGGGGTGAATGGGTAAATGAATTTAGGTCCGAACCTCGGGTTTTGACCAAGCGGCCCTGGGTCGATTTTTAACTTTTTTGGAGGAAAATTTGGGAAATTTAATTTATGCAATATAATTGATTCCTTTAGCAATATTTGATATTATTGAGTAATATTTTAATAGATACGAGTGGTTTGGAGGTGATTCTAGAGAAAAGTTGTGATTGAGAATTAAGTGGCCTTCGGAGCAAGGTAATTATTGTGTCTAACCCTGACTTGAGGGAATTAGGAACCTTAGACTATTTTCTATGTGAAATTCATGTGAGCGGCGTATATGTGAGGTGACGAGTACTTATGCGCCGCCAATTTATCTGTTTTCCATGTTTCTTCTGTTTTTATTATATTGTCTCTTTCCTATGCCTAATTACTACGTGTTTATACTAGTGTTGTTAAATTGATCTTTCTTATCATGTTTACAGATTTTCTGGTGATAATCGAGTATTTATTACAAAGTTGAGATTGATATTGTCTATCAAATGTTGAAGTAAGGCTTGTACGTGTTATTCTATCTCCCTGTTGTTATTTATGCATTGCATTATGGTAAGGGAAAGTGTTAATGCACGAAGGGTGATGTTGTGCCATATTGTTAGTATTAATGCACGGAGGGTGATGTCGTGCCATATTGTGAGTGTTAATGCACGAAGGGTGATGCCGTGCCATATTGTGAGTGTTAATGCACGAAGGGTGATGTCGTACCATGATATGATAGTTAATACACGAAGGGCGATGCTGTGTCGTTTCTATTATTTTTATGGTGAGATTGAGAGTAAAAGCACGAAAGGTGATGTCGTGCATTTTTCCTTTACTATATTCGTTGTTTCTGTTGATTCATAGTATATTGGTTATTCCAGTTATCATTCTGCTGTAGTTCCTTATCTCGTATTTCCCCCAGCATGTTTCCCCCCTCCCGATAATTCCTGTTTAGCTCTTCATTACTGTTATTTGTATATAAACTGTTAAATTGTACATGTTGATTTGTAGGTGACTTGCCCTAGCCTCATCACTACTTCGTCGAGGTTAGGCTCGACACTTACCAGTACATGGGGTCGGTTGTACTGATACTGCACTCTGCACTTTCTGTGTAGATTTTTGTACCGGCTCGGTTTGATAGAGATTTTGCTATTGGACCGCTATCCGGAGACTCAAGGTAGATCTATCGGCGTCCACAGACCTTGAAGTCCCCGTCTATCATTTTTGTTCTACTGTTTCTTTCATTCAGACAATTGTATTTCTTTCAAACTATTACTTTTAGTGAATTCTAGAATGCTCGTGAATTGTGACTCCAGATCCGAGTGGTAGTAATTAGTATAATTTTTTTTTATCATTCTGCACTTATTATATTTCATCTTAGCTAAAAATTGTTATTTACTCAATGGAAATAAGGATTTGGTTGAGTGATTCTCTAATGTTGGCTTGCCTAGTAAGTGAAATGTTAGGCACCATCATGGTCCTGACGGTGGGAATTCCAGATCGTGACAAGTTGGTATTAGAGCACTAGGTTGCCTAGGTCTCACGATTCATGAGCAAGCTTAGTAGAGTCTGGAGAATCGGTACGGAGACGTCTGTACTTATCTTCCAGAGGCTATGAAGTTTAGGAACAAATTTCACTTTTATTCTCCTCTGTAGTGTGATGTTGTTTTCTCAATAGTGATTGAACTCTTCTACTCTTATTCTCTCGCAGATGGTGAGAACACATACCACTTCTTCAGCTGAGCAGTAGCCAGAGCCTCCAGTGGAAGCTCCTACGCGTGGCAGAGGTCAAGGCCGAGGTCGTGCCAGAGGCCGAGGTAGGGGCAGGGCTCAGCCCTAAGCTCGAGCAGCAGCCCCAGCTGTGGAGCCTCAGATAGAGCTTGACAAGGAGGTTCCAGCCCATATTGTTCCTTCCGGGCCAGCTCCAGTTCCGGAGGGGTTCATTTCCACCCCAGTACTTCAGGACGCTTTGGTCCGTTTGGTGGGCCTTATGGAAAGTGTGGCCCAGACTAGCGCATTTCCTATGGCACCAGCCATCACTCAGGCTGAGGGAGGATCCCAGACTCCCACTTCCCCTGCTCCGAAGCAGATATCTCCCCAGTATTAGTTCCCCACAGCTCATCCAGTCAGAGTATTTAAGCCGGTTGTTACGCCACAAACCGGTGACAGGTCAGCTATGTCTTCTGAGGCTTTATAGAGGTTGGATAGGTTTACCAAGCTCTTCCCAATTCTCTTCAGTGGTGCTTCTTCAGAGGAACCCTAGAAGTATATTGACAGCTGTCACGAGGTTCTACGGAACATGGGTATGGGGAGACCAATGGGGTTGATTTTGCTGCATTTTAGATGACTGGTTCCGCCAAGAAATAGTGGAGAGATTATTTGTTGACCAGACCAGCAGGGTCGCCTGCTCTTACTTGGGACCAGTTCTCTCAGCTCTTCTTAGAGAAGTTTCTGCCTACCACATTGAGAGAGGAGCGTCGCCATCAGTTCGAGCGTCTCCAACAGGGCAGTATGACTGTTACTCAGTATAAGACCTATTTTGTGGATTTGGTCTATCATGCTATTCTTCTGCTTCCCACTGAGATAGAGAGATGGTGAGGAGGTTTATTGACGGACTTGCTCAGGCTATCAGGTTGCAGATGGCTAAGGAGACTAGGAGTGAGATTTCTTTTCAGGCAGCTGCTAATGTTGCCAGACGAGTCAAAATAGTTCTTGCTCAGGGAGGTCAGGGGTCTGACAAAAGACCTCATCATTCCGGTGAGTTCACAGGTGCCTCATCTAGAGGCAGGGGTACTTTCGGCAGAGGCCATCCTCCCAGGCTGTTTTATTCAGCACTCCAGGTATCCCATGATGCCTCAAGTAGTCGTGGTCCTCATATGCCTTATTCTGACCAGCTATCTTACTGTGCACCATCGGCTCCTATTAGTGCATTCCACTTTAGAGTTATCAGGGTGGTTACTCAAGTCGAAAAGGTCAGTTTCAGGGTCAGCAGTCATAGCAGCCGAGGTTATGTTATACTTGTGGTGATCCGAGGCACATTGCTAGATTTTTGCCCTCGGGCAACAGGCAGCTCACAGTATCAGAGTTCTCGTGCTATGGTTCCGGCACCAGTTGCTGCACCACCTGCTCAGCCAGCCAGAGGTAGGGGTCAGGCAGCCAGAGGTAGAGGCCAAACTATTAGAGGTGGAGGTCAGGCCGTTAGAGGTGGAGACCAGCCAGCTAGAGGCCATCCCATAGATGTAGTTTAGAGTGGTGGGGCCCAACCCCGGTATTATGCCTTCCCAGCCAGGCCTGAGGCTGAGTCATCTGACGTTGTTATCACAGGTACTGTTACAGTTTGCAGTAGAAATGCTTCAGTTCTATTTGATCCGGGGTCTACTTACTCCTATGTGTCATCCTATTTTGCTTCATATTTAGTTGTGCCCCATGATTCTTTGAGTGCTCCTGTGTATGTGTCCACGCCAGTGGGGGATGCTATTGTTGTACATTGTGTTTATCATTCGTGTGTGGTCACCATTGGGAGTCTTGAGACTCGTGTATATCTTCTACTTCTCGAAATGGTTGATTTTGATGTCTACTGGGTATGGATTGGCTGTCACCTTATCATGCTATATTAGATTGTCACGCCAAGATGGTGACCTTAGCCTTGTAGGGGTTGCCTCGATTAGAGTGGAGAGGAATTCTTGGCCATTCTGCCAGTAGGGTTATCTCTTATATGAAGGCTCGGCATATGGTCAAGAAGGGGCGTCTAGCTTATTTGGCCTATGTCTGTGATTCTAGCGCGGAGGTTCCTTCCATGGATTCAGTGCCAGTTATTTGTGAGTTTCCAGAGGTGTTTCTTGCAGACCTGCCGGGGATGCCACCCGACAGGGACATTGATTTCTGCATTGATGTGGCTCCGGGCACTCAGCCCATTTCCATTCCACCATACTGCATGGCCCTGCCAGAGTTGAAAGAATTGAAGGAGCAGTTACAAGATTTGCTTGATAAGGACTTCATTAGACCTAGTGTCTCACACTGGGGTGCACCTATGTTGTTTGCGAAGAAGAAAGATGGATCGATGAGGATGTGTATAGATTATCGGCAGTTGAACAATGTCACCATCAAGAACAAGTACCCATTGCCGAGGATTGATGATTTATTTGATCAACTTCAGGGTGCATAGGTGTTTTCGAAGATTGATCTGAGGTCCGGCTACCATAAGTTGAGGATTAGGGCATTTGATGTCCCTAAGACAGCTTTTCGAACTCGGTATGGGCATTATGAGTTTCTTGTCATGTCATTTGGGCTGACAAATATCCCAGTAGCATTCATGGATTTGATGAACCGAGTGTTCAAGCCCTACTTGGATTCCTTTGTGATTGTGTTTTTTGATGATATCTTGGTCTACTCCCACAACCGAGAGGAGCACGAGCAGCAAGTTCAGATCGTTCTTCAAACTCTGAGAGACAACCAGTTATATGCTAAGTTCTTAAAATGTGAGTTTTGGTTGAGTTCGGTTACTTTCTTGGGTCACATTATATCAGCAGGGTATTCAGGTAGACCCTAGAAAGATTGAGGCAGTTCAGAACTGGCCTAGACCCACATCAGCTATAGAGATCCATAGTTTCCCGGGTTTGGCAGGCTACTACCATCGATTTATGAAGGGGTTTTCATCTATAGCAACCCCGTTGACCAGGTTGACCCAGAAGGGTGCCCCGTTCAGGTAGTCAAATGAGTATAAGGTGAGCTTCCAGAAGCTCAAGACCGCTTTGACTACGATGCCAGTGTTGGTATTACCCACAGGTTTAGGATCTTATACAGTATATTGTGATGCATCTCGTATTGGACTTGGTATGGTATTGATGCAGGGTGGAAAGGTTATTGCATATGCTTCGATGCAGCTGAAGGTTCACGAAAAGAATTACCCTATTCATGATCTAGAGCTGGCAGCCATTGTTCACGCGCTGAAAATTTGGAGGCACTATCTTTATGGTGTGCCGTGTGAGGTATCCACGGATCATCGGATCTTGCAGTATTTGTTCAAGTATAAGGAACTCAATTTGAGGCAGAGAAGGTAGTTGGAGCTATTAAAAGACTATGATATCACCATATTGTATCATCCTGAGATGGCCAATGTAGTGGCCGATGCTTTGAGTAGAAAGTCAGCTAGTATGGGTAGCCTTGCTTATATTCCAGTTGGTGTGAGACCGCTTGCATTGGATGTTCAGGCCCTGGCCAACCAGTTTGTGAGGTTGGATGTTTCCGAGCCCAGTCGTGTTCTAGCTTGTATAGTTGCTCAGTCTTCCTTGTTTGAGCGTATCAGAGATCGGCAGTATGGCGATCCTTATTTGCTTGTCCTTAGAGACATAATGCGGCACGGTGGTGCTAAGCAGGTTACTATTGGAGATGATGGAGTTTTAAGGATGCAGGGTCGTATTTGTGTGCCTAATGTGGATGGACTTCGTGAGTTGATTCTTGAGGAGGCCCAGAGTTCCCGGTATTCTATTCATCCGGGGACAAGATGTATCATGACTTGCGGCAACATTATTGGTGGTGGAGGATGAAGAAGGACATAGTTGCATATGTAGCTCGGTGTCTAACTAGACAGTAGGTAAAGTATGAGCATCAGAGACCTGGTGGTTTGCTTCAGAAGATAGAGATTCTTGAGTGGAAGTGGGAGCGTATCACTATGGATTTAGTTGTTGGACTCCCATGGACTCAGAGGAAGTTTGATGCCGTTTGGGTCATTGTGGACAGGCTGACTAAGTCAGTGCATTTCATTCATGTGGCAGTTACCTATTCTTTGGAGCGGTTGGCAGAGATTTACATTCGTGAGATCGTCCGTCTTCACGGTGTGCCTGTGTCTATCATTTCTGACCGAGGTACGCAGTTTACCTCGCACTTCTGGAGGGTAGTACAATGTGAGTTGGGTACACGGGTTGAGTTGAGCATAACATTTCATCCTCAGACGGACGGGCAGTCCGAGTGCACTATTCAGATTTTGGAGGATATGCTCCGCGCATGTGTTATAGACTTCGGAGGATCATGGGATCAATTCTTTCCGCTTGCAGAGTTCGCCTCCAATAGTTACCAGTCGAGAATTCAGATGGCTCCCTATGAGGCATTATATGGTAGGCGGTGTCGGTCTCCGGTTGGGTGGTTCGAGCCGGGGGAGGCTCGGTTGTTGGGTACAAACTTAGTACAGGATGCCTTGGATAAGGTCAAGATTATTCAGGATCGACTTCGCACAGCTCAGTCCAGGCAGAAAAGTTATGTCGACCGCAAGATTCGTGATGTTGCATTCATGGTCGGCGAGAGAGTATTGCTTCGGGTATCACCCATGAAGGGTGTGATGAGGTTCGGAAAGAAGGGCAAAGTTGAGCCCTATGTATATCAGACATTTTGAGATTCTGGAGAGAGTGGGAGAGGTGGCTTACAGGCTTGCATTTCCACCGGGGTTATCATCAGTTCATCTGGTATTCCATGTGTCCATGCTTCAAAAGTATCACATCGATCCGTCCCAATGTGTTAGATTTCAGCTTTGTCCAGTTGGACAAGGATTTGACTTACGAGGAGGAGCCGGTGGCTATTCTAGCCCAGCAAGTTCGCCAGTTGAGATCAAAGAGTTACCCTTCAGTTCGAATGCAGTGGAGAGGTCAGCATGTTGAGGAAGCTACTTGGGAGTCCGAGTCCGATATGCAGAGGAGATATCCCCACCTTTTCACCACCTCAGGTACTTTTATATGTCCGTTCGAGGATGAACGGTTGTTTTAGAGGTAGATAAAGTGATGACCCAAAAGGTCATCTTATATTTTAGAACTCGAATCTGCCCTTTTAAGCCTTAAAATTCTCATTTTTACCCTCTTCGATTTGCGTGCGCAGTCTGGGCATATTTTCGAAAAAACTTTTATGTTGAAAATTGATGAAAATAAGAATTTTGGCCTTAAAAGTTAATTTTGGTTGACTTCGGTCAACATTTTTGGTAAACGAGTCCGGATCCATGTTTCGACGATCTCAGTGGGTCCGTATCGAATTATGGGACCTGCGCGTATGCCCGGAATTGAATTCGGAGGTCCTCAGCTCGACTTATGATTTTTGATGAAAATTAAAATTCTGAAAATGATTGGTTTTAAAGAATTGATTGATGTTTGGCATTGTTAGTACCGGGTCCGTATTTTGGTTCCGGAGCCCGGTACATATTCATTATAATATTTAAGACTTGTCTGTGAAATTTGGTGAGAAACGTAGTTTATTTGACGTGATTCGGACGTCCAGTTGAGAAGATAGGAATTTTAAAGTGTTCTTGAGAATTTAATTTGATTTGGTGCTACATTCGTAGTTCTAGATGTTATTTTGGAGATTTGATCACGCGAGCAAGTTCGTATGATGCTTTTAGACTTGTGTGCATGTTTGGTTTAGAGCCTCGAGGGCTCGGTTGAGTTTCGGATAGGCCACGGGATGTTTGGACTTTGGAAAATTTGGTTTTCTGCAGATTCTGGAGTTCTGGCATGTCCTTCTTCGCGTTCGCGAAGGTACTCTCGTGAACGCAAAAATTAAACTAAGCAGCTGGAATTTTCTTCTTTGCGAACGCGAAGGCTTGGTCGCGAATGTGAAGTGATGGGGGCATTACCCTTCGCAAACGTAACCAGCTCCTCATGAATGCGTAGTGTTAGGCACACCTGGGGGAGAGTTAGTTATCCTTCTTCGCGAACGCGAGTGTGGTCTCGCGAACGCGAAGGCTAGGGAGGAGTAACCATTGCGAACGCGAGCAAGGTCTCGCGAACGTGAAGGCTTGGCAGCCGATACTCTTCGCGAACACGACATTGGCCTCGCAAACGCGATGCACACTATCGCCCAACACTTAACATAATCCAAAAACGGGAATTGGCCATTAACTCATTTTCTCAAAAACCAAACGGGCTAGAGGCGATTTTCAAGAGATATTTTCTTCCCCTTAGTGTTGGTAAGTGATTCTAAACCATTTTCTTTCAATTAACCATTACATTTCATGAATTTTTAACCTAAAATCTAGAGTTTTCATGGTAGAATTTGGGGTTTGGGTAGAAACTAGGGATTTCGGAAATTTGGGGATTTAGCCTCAATTTGAGGTCGGATTCCAAAACCAATTATATATCCGGGCTCGGGGGTGAATGAGTAAATGGATTTTTGTTCGAACCTCGGGTTTTGACTAAGCGGGCCCTGGGTCGATTTTTAACTTTTTAGAGGAAAATTTGATAAATTTAATTTATACAATATAATTGATTCCTATAGCAATATTTGATATTATTGAGACATTTTTGAATAGATACGAGTGGTTTGGAGGTGAATTCTAGAGAAAAATTATGATTGAGAATTAAGTGGCCTTTGGAGCAAGGTAAGTGTTGTGTCTAACCCTGATTTGAGGGAATTAGGAAACCTTAGACTATTTGCTATGTGAAATTTATGTGAGCGGCGTATATGTGAGGTGACGAGTACTTATGCGCTGCCAATTTATCTGTTTTCCATGTTTCTTCCGTTTTTCTTATATTGTCTCTTTCTTATGCCTAATTACTATGTGTTTATACTAGTATTGTTAAATTGATCATTCTTATCATGTTTACGGATTTTCTGGTGATAATTGAGTAATTATCACAAAGCTGAGATTGATATTGTGGACCAAATCTTGAAGTAAGGCTTGTACGTGTTATTCTATCTCCCTGTTCTTATTTATGTATTGCATTATGGTAAGGGAGAGTGTTAATGCACGAAGGGTGATGTCGTGCCATGTTGTGAGTATTAACGCATGAAGGGTGATGTCGTGCCATATTGTGAGTGTTAATGCACGAAGGGTAATGCCGTGCCATATTGTGAGTGTTAATGCACGAAGGGTGATGCCGTGCCATATTGTGAGTGTAAAAGCACGAAGGGTGATGTCGTGCGATATTGTGAGTGCTAATGCACGAAAGGTGATGTCATGCCATGATGTGAGAGTTAATGCACGAAGGGTGATGCCATGCTGTTTCTATTATTTTTACGGTGAGATTGAGAGTAAAAGCACGAAGGATGATGCCGTAAATTTTTCCTTTACTGTATTCGTTGTTTCTGTTAATTCATAATATATTGGTTGTTCCAGTTATCATTCTGTTGTAGTTCCTTATCTCGTATTTCCCCCAGCATGTTTTCCCCATCCCGATACTTCATGTCTAGGTCTTCATTACTGTTATTTGTATATACACTATTAAATTGTACAGGTTGATTTGTAGGTGCCTTGCCTTATCCTCGTCACTACTTCGTCGAGGTTAGGCTCGACATTTACCAGTACATGGGGTCTGTTGTACTGATACTGCACTTTCTATGCAGATGTTGGTACCGGCTCGGGTTGATTGAGATTTTGCTATTGGACCGCTATCCGGAGACTCAAGGTAGATCTGTCGGTGTCTATAGACCTTGAAGTCCCCGTCTATCTTTTATGTTCTATTGTTTCTTTCATTTAGACAGTTGTATTTCTTTCAAACTATTATTTGTAGTGAATTCTAGAATGCTCATGAATTGTGACTCTAGATCCGGGTGGTAGTCATTAGAACAATTTTTTTATATCATTCCGCACTTATTATATTTCATCTTAGCTAATTATTATTATTTACTGAATGAAAACAAGGATTTGGTTAAGTGATCTCTAACGTTGGCTTGCATAGCAAGTGAAATGGTAGGCGCCATCACGGTCCCGACGGTGGAAATTCCGGGTCGTGGCATGTATTTCATGCCTATTTAAAATTCTTGCACATTATGTATATTGACCACTCATAAGTGTCGATGTCGACCCTTCATCACTACATCTTCGAGGTTAGACTAGATACTTACAGGGTACACGTTATTTACGTACTCACGCTACACTTCTGCACATATTGTGCAGGTTCTGAGGCTGGTACATCTGGATTTTGTCCAGGCGCGCATCCGCATTACCCGAAGGCCTAGTGGTGAGCTGCTTCTCATGCTCCATTCTGCAACACCCGGAGCCTTCTCTTGTTATATTTATCATTTCTGTCTATTCTGTTTCGGACAATAATTTTAGTGTGTTTTGTATATTCTACTAGATGCTCGTGCACTTGTGACACTGGATTTTGGAAATTCTAGTAGACACTCATGGTTTTTGATTATTTAATTCACTATCTTACTCCCATGTTTAGTTTATGATTTATATTACTACGCTTACTTATTAATTGCTTCTTTATTAAATAAAAATCAATAACTTTAAAAATATTAAAATGAGCAATTAAATGGGTAGTTCACCGTTGGCTTACCTAGCGGCGACATTAGGCGCCATCATGGCCTATAGTGAAAATTGTATCGTGACAGTAATTATGCTACTGAACTTGGATTAGATCAAGGCTGACTACATGGCCTTTGATGTCTCCACTTAATTAACAGGGCTGCTAGTATAGGTCTTTGGTGTAGCAAGGCCTTAATCACATGTATGTTTGCTCTTTACTGTTTTCTAAAGACCACTATAATGATTGATGACATCTTGTATGTTTGGATAAAGGTCCTAAAATGTTAAACCCCCTTTAATACTAATTGGTGTCTGCATCTCTTTCTATCATTCACCATGCTCAGGTCACTCAATTAGATAACTTGAACTTTAATTAGCTTACTGACATCTTGAATTCTCTTTGCTTTACATCTTTGTGATGGACTCCTTAAGTGTTCTGAGAATAGTCACTGGTGTTACAAGTGCTTGCAACAATTTGACTCTTTGTTTGGACTCTGACTTTGAAGTTAATGATGTAATTTTAAGTTTCATTCCCTATAGCTTCTAAACTCTCTATACTCGAACCTTTGTGTTTACTGTTGCTCTCATGTTAGCTGTTGAGTGAATACCTTATTTGTATCTAAACTTTTGAGGAAGGGTAAGTGTGAGTAATTAAGGGTATTTGGGGTGGGACCTAGTTTGTGGTTAAGGTGCCCTTCCTTGACACAAGCACTGCTCGGGGTTCTTGAAACCCTTGTGAACTCTGAAGTACCAGGAATTATAAGAGTACTTTATCCATGAATAAGGTCTAATTTAAGCTCTTGGTCATTGACAAATAAAGTTCACTTTCACTCTAATTAGTTTCTACTTATTACAGGTTTATCTTGTTGGGCCTTGTGTTGGTTTTATTACACTCTAATCATATTTATATGTTACAGTTTTATTCAACTCGGGCCTCATAGGGATTGCACTAATGGACTTTATTTTCTTTTTGTATGATTGAACTTGGGCTGATGAGCCCATCTGGAGCTCAAGACTACTTTCAAATCTGGGCCGTTGCATTTCTTGTCGAGTCCACTGTTCGTGCACATTATGTTGGGCCTGAACATTTAGTGGCCCAATTCAACGAGTTCAGTATTCTTTCTCCTTTCCTTTAGATAATAAATTAGTTGCACATTCTTGTGTTTATGCATTTGATATTAACATTGTTATTGAATATTTTCGATATGCTTTGATTATTTTAGGAACCTAGGCAAACCAAAGCCATAGGTAAATAAATATAGAACCTGAGCTTATTCATTGAAGTATTTTGATCATTTATTGTTAATAAATAAAAGATTCCTTTTGATTATCGCTAACCATTTTCGTAAAGCTTTTTTTTTTTTACTTTGGACAGATTTGAGAAGTGAATAACTTTTCTCCGAAAAACAATTATAACTGAACGGGCATTTCAAGACTGGTCTTCAACAAATAAAAACTAAGCACGGCAAGTAAATTACAATTAGTAGCTTCACTGATTTTCAAAAGAAAGGCATACGCCCGGTATGAAAACAATTCTTCAAAGGTATACCCATGACATGTTTATTTCACTAAGTTACACAAATAGCCACTTTTCTTTCAAAAGAGAAAATATTCAAAACATAACCACATTTACAAGTCTTTTCAACCTTGTAGATGTGAACATTTCAAAAGGCATTTTTTTACAAATTACAACATTTTATAAAATCTATGCCCTCTTTTTCAAAATACATATACAACCTCTCTTTCAAAAACAAGTAGACTCTAAAACAAGACTTAGAATAGTTTCAAACTTTAAAGCACTGAACTAAGCCGAATATAGACATTTACTTCCCTAAACTTAGCCTAAGTCCTAAGGAGCTACCTGAGGTAGATTTTAGGGGTTGCCTAACACCTTCCCCTTAAAAAAATAAGAACCCTTACCCGAATCTCACGTGTTAGTAGACCCATAGGATAATAATAGACAATACCCTATGTACGTGCTTGCCGGTAGCATCCTTCTCAAAGACCAAAATGTAAATGTTCCAAATTGGTATTCTCAGGTCGAAATGTATGATTCGTTCTGGGTTTAGACGTAATATTTCTTGAAATTGATCCTGCATTGCACTTATATGTATATATATCTATTTTACTTTACCGAGTCACGCTATAGACAGACAGGTATGGCACCTATTGTGCAACCACTGATCAATTGTGTATGATGAGTTACAATGAGAAATGCTACCGAGCCCTTGTGTGGTTGGCTATGACCGAGTCCTCATCAGGTACAGAGAAGCGTAATATAAAAGATATATTGAGCCCATGTGTGTCTGGGTACGACAGAGTCCTCTTGAGACTGGGTACGACCGAGTACTCTTGAGACCAGGTATGCCGAGTTTTTTTGAGACCAGGTACAACCGAAATCCCTTGAGGCCGGGTACGATGTGATCATAAGATAAACCTTACTGAGTCCTCTATGAAGTCAGGTACGATATGAATGATATGCCCCAAAGAGTGGCCGAGTAATATTTTATTATATCTAATGCATAATCTCCTTGAGTGGCTTAACCCTTTTTATGCATGCACACTTCTAAGCTTTATGGTTTCCAAAATTTATGCCCCCGGTGGCTTGTCTTCGGTATACAGGTTGAAATCATGTACTCATATCTTTTATATTACGTCTTGGGTTTGCATATCTTCTCAGTCTTACATACTCAGTACATTTGCATATGGACGTCCCTCTTTATTTTGGGTGATGTGCCTATGCCCACTGGTGCAGATAGACCCCGTGACACCCCTCCCAAGTAGGTGCACATTTTAGCAATTTGTTGACGCTCTCCACTTATCTGAAGTAGCTATTCAAAGCTCGATAGGTACTGAGGCATATGTTCTAATCATTTTTGGTATGGTGGGGCCCTGTCGCAACCAAGTTGTGTATATATATGTCTCTTTTTGATACTCTTAGAGGCTTGAAGACTAGAGTTTTGTTGTATGTAACAAAATGTGTTATATCCTTGTTGGGTACAATTTTGAATATGTATAAAATATCAATGTTTCTTTTGAAAGTTAGATGTACACATTTTATTTCCATGCATTATCACTTGGAGGTCTCATTGGCCTAGGTTTTATATTTAAGGAGATGTAAGAATGGACGTAGGTTCACACGGGCCTTCGGGCGTTGTGTGCCGGTCGCAGCTCCCAAGGTTTCCCATCTTGTTTATGTTTATAGCGATGCCTACCACGAGACGTAAGGCAATTAATTAGGGATTGAATGAAGAAGAAAAATAAGGTACCAGCCAAGTGTCACCTGCCACTATGGGTCAACATGGACCACACGGTGAGGCTAGAACTCAGGTTTTGAGGTACAACACCACCACCCCCGGAACATCATAGAGAAACTAATGAACCTCTTAGTCCTCCTCCGGTTGCTTCTGACCAAAATTTAGATATGAGAAGTGTAGTACAACTGTTGACTCAATTAGTGGCATCAAAAGCCTAACGTCAGGCCCTTGCCACCTCAGATAGAGCAGTCAGTATGAGAGTTCAGGATTTCATAAATTTGGACCTCCCGGTATTTACAGGAATAGATCCAAACCAAGATCTTTAAAACTTTTTAGATCAAATGCAACATACTTTGCGAGTTATGAATGCCACTGATACTGAGTCCATATAGCTTTCTTCTCAAAGACCGGGGGATATAGCCGTAATATGGTAAGAGACTTGGGAACAGTCTAGGGGATCACTTGCCCCAACAGCAGGATGGAGGGAATTCTCTGAGGCATTCTTGTAGCAGCATTTGCCTGTTGAACTCTGCCGAGCTAGAAAAGATAGATTCTTGCGATTGGAGCAAGGTAATATTAGTGTCCGGGAATACATCATGCAATTTAACTCCTTGGCTAGGTATGCCCCATCGGTGGTGGCTAAGATGAGTGACCGGGTACATCGATTTGTGGGCGGTTTGGGACCACATCGGATAAATGAATGTACCGCATCTTCTTTGAATCCATTTATGGATATTGCTCGTATTCAGGCCTATGCACAGAACTTAGAGGATCGCAAGAGGCTACCGCGAGCTGCTCGAGAACATTACCAGGTATAATCTAAAGAGCCTGGTCCACGGGTGACATGAGAGAGTTTTGAGGTGGGTTAAGGTCTCCATTCCCTTGGCATTCTCCTAATTCGACGGCTAACGTGCCATCACAATCCCAAAGCCAGCATCGAGAATGGACAACATATTCTAGTCAGAGGGTAGAGTTCACAGAATAGTAGGGATACTAGCAGGGAGAGACCTCCAATACCACACTGTGGCCGATGTGGTAGGAATTATTTTGGGCATTGCCGCTAGGGTTCATATTTGAGTTATTCTTATAGGCAGCCCAATCATACCGTGCGCTTTTGACCAGTGAGAAATGTGGGTGGCATGATACTACCAAAGGGCTCAACAACAGCTTCTTCATCGACATCACATCCTCGTGAGCAAGGTATGCAACCGCATGCGGGAATATGTAGAGATCGAAGTGGAATGTCTAGCCCGAATGGGAAACAACAGAATTGCATTTATGCGTTATCAGGCCGACATAACCTAGAATCATTACCGGACGTGGTCACATGCATATTATCCATGTATTCCATTAGTGTGTATGATTTGATAGACCCAGGTTCTACTATGTCCTATATTACTCCATTTGTTGCTGGTAAATGTGGTAAAATACCTTAATTGTTATAACATCCATTTAAAGTGTCCACGCTCATGGGTGAGTTCGTAGTAGTTAGGCGGGTATATCAAGGTTATGATGTGGTGATGCATGACCACCATACCTCGGCTGATTTGAATGAATTAAAAATGGTGGAATTTGATATTATTATGGGTATGGATTGGCTGGCCTCTTGTTATGCTACAGTGGATTATTGGAAGAAAGTTATTCATTTCAACTTTCTGGGAGATCCCATTATTGAATGGGAGGGCGATGTTGCAACGCCAAAAAAGAAGTTTATTTCTTAACTTAAGGCTCAAAAGATGATCGCAAAAGGATGTTTCTACCATTTGGTGCGGGTGCTAGATGCGGAGGCGAAACCTCCCACCCTTCAGTCAGTTTTGATTATTAATGAATTTCCCGATGTGTTCCCTATCGAGCTCCCGGATATCCCAAATAAGAGAGAGAGAGAGAGATCAAATTTCTATTGACATGCTACCTGATACACAACAGATATCTATTCCCTCGTACATAATGGCTCTTGCCGAGTTGAAGGAATTAAAAGATCAGTTGAAGGACGTTCATGATACGGGCATTATTCGACCCAGTACTTCCCCATGGGGAGCCCCAATGCTATTTGTTTTCAAGAAAGAAGGTTCGTTGAGGATGTGTATTAATTACCGACAACTGAATAAAGTAACCATCAAGAACAAGTATCCGCTTCCAAGGATTGATGATTTGTTTGATCAGTTGCAAGGCACTAATTATTTTTCCAAGATCAACCTCAAATCTGGGAATTATCAGCTAAAAATCAAGGAATAAGATGTTCCAAAGACAGACTTTCGGACCAGATATGGCTATTACGAGTTTCTCGTTATGTCCTTTGGTTTGACCAATGCACTAACAACTTTTATGGATCTAATGAACCAAGTGTTTAGGTCATTTTTGGATGTCTTTGTGATCGTGTTCATAGACGATATCTTGGTGTATTCTCGATCAGAAGCGGAGCACGCAGAGCATCTGCGAATGGTTTTACGTACACTTTCTGATCATAAGTTGTACGCAAAATTTTCCAAATGTGAGTTCTGGTTGAACTCGGTGGATTTTCTTGGGCACATAGTATCAAGTGAGGGTACCGAAGTTGATAATCAAAATGTTGATGCAGTTAAGAATTGGTCAAGGCCCAAAACTCCAACCAAGGTACACAGCTTCTTGGGCTTAGCCGATTACTACAGAAGGTTTGTAGAAAAGTTTTCATCTTAGCTGCACCGTTAACAAAGTTGACGCACAAGGCAGCTAATTCTAGTGGACCGACATATGTGAAAAGAGTTTCCAAGAATTAAAGGATAGGTTAACCTCAACACCAATTCTAAATCTACCTGAAGAACCTGAGAGGTATGTTATATATTGTGATGCCTCTAGCATGGGATTGGGCTAGATTCTAATGCAACATGGGAAAGTTGTCTCTTACGCTTCAAGGCAACTTAAGAAACACAAGCAGAATTAGCCAACTCATGATTTGGAGCTAGCAGTTGTGATGTTTGCCTTGAAAATATGGCGTCACTACCTGTATGGAGTCCATGTTGATATTTTCACATATCACAAGATCTTGCAATACATCTTCAAACAAAAAGACCTGAATTTAAGACAGCGGAGGTGGTTAGAATTATTAAAGGATTACGATGTTGATATCCTATACCACCTCAGGAAGGCAAACATCGTGGACGATGCATTAGGTCAGAAATCTATGGGCAGTCTGCGGCATGTGGAAAAACATGAGTTGGAGATGGCCAAGGACTTGTACTGGTTGGCTAACATAAGTGTACGATTGATTGATACCGGTAGAGGAGGAGCCACAGTTCGAGGTGTTGCAGAATCCTTGCTAGTATCCTAAATAAAGGCACGACAATTTGAAGATCCGACCTTGGTGAAAATAATGAAAAGCATTCCCTCTCAAACGAAACAAGTGTTTGAGCTATCCGAGGATGGAGTCCTTAAATACCATGACCCGTTATGTGTGCCTGATGTTAGGGGACTCTAAGAGCATATCATGGTAGAGATTCATCGGTCCCAATATTCTGTTCATCCTGGGTCAACCAAGATGTATCATGATCTTCGACAACTATACTGGTAGAACAACATGAGGAGGGACATTGCTGAACGCGTCGCTCTGTGTCCGAATGGCTAACAAGTTAAGGTTGAACATTAGAAACCAAGAGGTTTGCTTCAGAATATGCAAATTTTGACCTGGAAATGGGAGAGGATCAACATGGAGTTGTTACCGGTTTACCACAATCATGTCGAAGATTTGATTCCATAGGGGTCATACTAGTAAAGACTACCTTCTCAGATGGAGATTATGCTAAGCTATACATTAAAGAGATAGTTCGACTCTATGGGGTTCCGGTTTCCATAATATGAGACAGAGGTACCTAGTTTACCGCTAACTTCTAGAGGTCATTTCAAAAAAGATTGTGTACAGGGATCAACCTTAGCATAGCTTTTCATCCACAAACAGATGGTCGGGCCAAATGAACTATTCAAACGCTCGAGGACATGTTACGAGCCTGTGTTTTGGACTTCAAAGGAAATTGGAAGGATCATCTACCACTCATCAAATTTGCTTACAACAATAGCTACCATGCAAGTATTTAAACGGCACCATATGAGGCCCTATATGGATGGAAGTGCAAATCTCCTATCTGCTGGTTCGAAGTTGGTGAACAAAATTATTGGGTCCTGAGTTGGTACAACAAGTAGGTAAAAACAATTTGAAGTCAATTATTGACCGCTCAGAGCAGGCAAAAGTCTTATTCGGACAACCGACATCGAGATTTGGAGTTCACTGAGGGAGACTGGGTTTTCCTGAAGGTGTCACCTATGAAAGGCGTGATGAGATTCGAAAAGAAAGAAAACTCAGGTCCCAGTATATCAGACCCTATAGAGTTACTCAGAAGGTCGGTCAAGTGGCTTATAAGCTTGAATTGCTCCCGGAATTAGAGGCAGTGCATCTGGTATTTCACATGTATATGCTTCGGAAGTGCTTGAGCGATCCATCTCGTGTAACCCCTATTAAACATATCCAAGTTACGAAAGACCTATCTTACGAAGAAGTTCCAGTGACCATCATAGATCGTCAAGTGCGCCAACTGCGAACCAAGGAAGTAGCTTCAGTTAAAGTACTTTGGAGGAACAACAATGTACAAGAAATGACTCGCGAAGCTGAAGAATATATGAAATCCAGGTACCCCTATTTGTTTCATGATATAGGAAGCAACAATGAGGCCACCATGGCGGGCACTAGATGAATAAAGAAGCTTATAAAGGGGGATACGATCCAACATTCGAGGACAAATATTCCGAAGGAGGGATGATGTTACACACCACACCTAAATAAAGCTTGGTAAGTTGGCCTCTAGCATGGCCAATACACCGACGATGCGTAAGAGGGCAGAAGGAGACTACACGCTATAGTGGACTTGCACCAAATGTCTCACCGGGTGCAGTGACCGGGGTATGGCGACCCACTTTGCATGTGGAGCGGCAGAGTTTCCTATGCTTGGTATAGTATATAAAGGACATTAAGACTCTTTACCTTTTATTCTAGGAGTATCACCCACAATAGCTCACCTAAAAACACTCTCGAATCTCCTTTAAAAATTCTAAGCATACTAGACTGAATCAGAAGGCGATTCTAGTAGGACTTAGTGCGAAGAAGCTTGTGAGCATCATTGTAACATCTATTATCTTTTTGTGTTGATTCCGAGGAGTTGTTGGAGGTAGAGTTACCATCATAGAAGTATATCTAGATCTTCAGCAAGGTATGTAAGGCAACTTTCTTTCTTGACATGATTTGGCTTGAGTCTCTCTTTCTCTTCCTCTAAAGAATTCCTCTATTGTAAGCATATAGTTGTTCTGAGTCCCTCTCAATGACGTTGTTCTTGTTCTGGTATGTTCTTTCCGGTAGCATCCTTCCCAAAAACCAAAATGTAAATGTTCCCAGTTGGTATCCTGAGGTCGGAACGTATGATTCGTTCTGAGTTTAGACTTAATATTTCTTGAAATTGATCCTGTATTGCACTTATATGTATATACATATATCTATTTTACTTTACCGAGCCGCGCTATAGACAGTCGGGTATGGCTCCTATTGTGCAACCACTGATCAGTTGGGTATGATGAGAGTTACGATGAAAAATGTTATTGAACCCCTGTGTGGCCGGGTATGACCGAGTGCTCAATGAGGCCGGGTACGAAGAAGAATGATATGAAAGATTTACTGAGCCCTTGTATGTTCGGGTACGACCAAGACCTCTGGAGACCGGGTACGAACAAGTCCACTTGAGACCGGGTACTCGGGTTTTGTTGAGACCGGGTATGACCGAGATCCCTTGAAGTCGGGCATGATGTGATCATAAGATGAACCTTACTGAGTCCTCTACAAGGTTGGGTATGATATGAATGATATGCCCCAAAGATTGGCTGAGTAATATTTTATTATATCTAATGCATAATCTCCTTAAGTAGCTTAACCTTTTTAAGTCATGCACACTTTTAAGCTTTATGGTTTCATAGTTATGCCCCCGGTGGTTTGTCTTCGGTATACAAGTTGAAAGCATGTATTCATATCTCTTATATTATGTCTTGGGTTTGCCTATCTTCTCAGTCTTACATACTCAGTACATTTCCGTACTGACACCCCTCTTTTGTTTTGGCGCTATGCTCATGCCCACAGATGCAGATAGACCCGGTGATGCCCCTCCCCAGTAGGTGAACATTTTAGTTGTTGGTTGATGCTCTCTACTTCTCCAGAGAAGCTATTCAAAGGTCGATAGGTATTGAAGCATATATTCCAATCATTTTGGGTATGGTGGGGCCCTGTCCCGACCAAGTTGTGTATATATATGTCTCCTTTTGATTCTCTTAGAGGCTTGCAGATTAGAGTTTGATTGTATGTAACATAATGGGTTATAACCTTATTGGGTACAATTATGAATATGTATAAGATGTCAATGTTCTTTTGCAAGTAAGATGGACGCATTTTACTTCGTGGTATTATCACTTGGAGGCCTCATTAACCTAGGTTTAATAATTAAGGCGATGTAAGAATGGACGTCAATTCATACTAGCCTTTGTGCATCATGTGCCGGTCGTACCTCCCAAGGTTGGGGTGTGATAATCCCCTACAAAAATCGCATCCACCAAGTCTAAGGCTCAAATGTAATAAAATGAGACTAAGTCCCGAAATCCCAACATTTTGTTCAGATGCAGATGTCAAAAATGCGACCTGAGGTTCGCAAATACGAACCCGCAAATGCGAACATTACATCGCAAATGCGATGTCTGATGAACCCAGGGGATGTTGCAAATGCGACACTAACTTCGCATGTGCGAAGTTAGTCCGATTCGTAAAAGCGGTCAATTGGTCGCAATTGCAACCTGCTCCTAGCCCAGTCCCCATTCGCATTTGCGAGGCTGGCATCGCAAATGCGAAGCCTACCACCCCACTAACCGTTCGTAAATGTGACATGCATTTCTCAAATGCTCCTCTCGAAAATGCAAATTGGTGCTCGCATTTGCGGTAACTGTAGCACCAACACAGCTGCTATGAAACAAGTCCAAACAAATCTGAAACACGTCCGAAACTCATCCGAGCCCCCAGGGCTCCACACCAAATATCTATGCAATTCTAGAAATATCATACGAACTCGCTCGCAATCTCAAAACACCAAAATAAGATCTGAAATCATGAATTAGATGCCAAAACATATGAAAATTACAATGAAACTCGAGAATTGCTAAATTCTTAATCACACATCTGATTCCTACCAAACTAACTTGGAATAATGCCAAACTTTGCAAGCAAGTTCCAAATGACAAAACGGATCTATTCCAAGTTCCGAAACCAAAATCCAAACCCGATAGACACAAAGTCAACCCATGGTCAAACTTAGAAAATTCTAAACCTTCAAATCTCTTTCTTTAAAAAGAGCCAAATCAACCTAGGGCTCTCCGAATCCAACTACGAGCATACTCCTAAATCCAGAATTACCATACGAACCTATTAGAACAATTGAAATACTGTTTCGGGGTTGTTTTCACAAAGTCAAATTTCGGTTAATATTTCCCACTTCAGTTTCCAAACTAAGAACCAAGCATTCCAAATCAATCCAAATATTTTCCGGAACCAAACCATCAATCCCCAAAAGTCACATAACCATAAATACATATACAAGAAGCTTTAAAAGGGAAAATGAGACTCAAATACACAAAACGACCAGTTGGGTTGTTACAGTCTGCCATCTACTTCTTCTCATACCCGCCAAATCCAACTACACCTCCTTACTAGGGCATCTAGGCTTCTCCTATATACGTGCCCAAACAATCTAAACCTCACTTCCCGCATTTTTTCTTCTATGGGAGCCACGCCCACCTTCACTGTAATGACCCGACCAATCGTGTTGAGCTCTAGCATGTCGTTCAATGGTTTGAAACCTTGAGTAGCTTCACTTCATGTATTATGGATTTCACGTATAGTCAGATTTGAATTTTGGGAAGTTCATAGTTGATTTTTAAGGAAATTTCTCAATTCGTAAGCTTTAAGTTGGAAGAGTTGACGAAGGTTTTACTATTGAGTAAACGACCTCAAAATCAGGATTTTAAGGTTCTTATAGGTTTGTAAGGTGATTTTTGACTTGGTAATATGTTTGGGTTGAGCATCGGATGGTCCGGGAGCGTTTCAACGCTTAATATCGGAAGTTTGCATTATAGAGATTTTGAAATTCACTAAGTTTGGCTTGAAGTGTGCTTTAGTGTTATCGGACTCTGGGCGGTGCTCCGGGGACCTTGGACAGGTTCATTTTATTGATTGGAACTTGTGTGTGAAGTTTTTTCATGATCCGAAATGTCTAAGTATGATTCAAACGCGTTCGGTGAAGTTTGAATGTTTAAACATTAAAAGAAGAATTTCATCGATGATTCATAATTTTGATGTTATTCATGGCGTTTCGAGCCTTTGGACAAGTTTGGATAAGGTATTGGGACTGGTTGGTATGATTGGACTGGTTGGTAAGTTTGGATAAATGTGACATGCATTTTGGGATAGTTTTAGACAATTTCTCAATGTTTTGCAGTTGCTGGTTTCTGGTGTTTTTGGCATGCATCGCGATCACGGAAGGGGAGGCGCGATCGCGAAGAGTGATATGAGTTGAGCGGTCTTTGTTCTTCGCATTCGGAGGTGAGATTCCGCGATCGCGTAGTGTCCTGGGCTAGAACGTTGTGTTCGCGTGTGGAGTCCCGCATTCGCGTAGCGATTGGAATTGGGCTGGGTGAGTTGGTCTTCACGAACGCGAAAAGGTCCCCCGTTCACGTTGAAGAGGCTGGTTGGGTTTCACGGTCGCGGGAGGTTAGTCGCGATCTCGTAGTTCTCTTTGGCAAGCAACTGGGTGTTTTGCTTTGCGATCGCGAGACTTTAGACCGCGATCGCGAAGGGCAACGTCTGGCAGTTTATAAGGTTGCAAATTGTGTTCTTGCTCATTTTCTCATTTGGAGCCGATTTTGAGGCGATATAAAAGGGGAATTTTCTTCATCTATCACAAGGTAAGTGATTACAACCCATTCTGAGTTAAATACATGGATTTTAACATGAACGTTAGTAAAAATTGTGAGATTTTGGAAGAAATACTAGAAAAGGTATTTTTAGATTTTGATCACGAAATTGGACATGGGATTGGGAATAAATTATATATTTGAGTTTGTGGTGCTTTGGGTAATATTTATCTTCGAAAATTTTTGGAATCTAGGCGTAGGAGTTGACTTTGTTGACTTTTTGTATAGAGTTGGGAATTGTTTCTAATTATTAAATTATGAGTCTTGGAGTATATTTTGATTGGTTTGCAAGTTGTTTGACTAGTTTCGGATCGGTTGGCATTGGTTTGAGGTGTTAGAGAGGCGTTGGAGCTGGTTACTAGATTTTCGAGTGAGGTATATCTCTTGTCTAACCTTGTGAGTGGAAATTTACACCGTAGGTGTTATATTTTTTATTTGCTACATGTAATGGGAGCTACGCACATATGAGGTGACGATTGTCCGTGCATACACTAGAATTCCTTATTAGGTCCGAGTTGACTTAGACTCGCGCCATGCCTTCATTGTAATATTTGAGTTATTCTTGCATGTTTAATTGCTTTAATTTATGTTTTTGCCTGGGACTAGACTTGCGTAAATTATCGGACTTACGATTTTAGATATTTGGCGAACTACTTGATTCGCATTAGAGATTATACTTCCTTTTACAGATTACTTTGTGTAGTACAAATTTGTCTGAAAGTTTCTTGAATTTCAGAACTCACACATATATTCGTGACTGGGGCCAGTGACCGGTCAAATTTCACTATTCCTATGGGATTGGGCTGAGCACCTCAGTAGTATCATTATGAGATCGGGTCGTTTGCCTCGGTTGTATTATAAGATGCATCTATGGTTCGTGTCGGTTGTCACGCCCCTTTTCTACCCCAAAATATATGTTATGGATTGTTGTGGTTAAAGAGTATTTTCCAATTAAAATGACAAACTTAAGCAGAGATTATTTTATTTAAAGAGTCGCCACTTAGAATTTTTGGGTGTTCCAAGTCACCTTTTATTTGAATTCTTAGTCAAAGGAAGGTTTGACTCTATTATTATTGGTCTACGAAAATAATGTTTGGATAAGAAATTCTGTTGTACGGGAAGGTGTGAGGCATTTTTTGAGTCCCGTGTTTCTAGCACGATCGCTTTATTGACTTAAACCTAGCTAGAATTAATTTTGGATAAACTGTGATTTATTCGAATTTTCATATTTTTCCTATGTCCGCTTTTATCATTGATAACTTTATTAATCTCAAACTAAGACGAGTATCCCCGACCTTAGCCCACACTAAATAAGACGAGTATTCCCGACCTTAGTTCGTGTATCGCACTCGAAAGCTTGAAGCCTACGCGAATTTAAATAAAAGCATTATTTATTTGAGAAAATTGGAGCAAGAAGTGACTTCACGACCTTACCATTTTATTTATATCTTTATTCCCCATTTTATTTATATCTTTATTCCGAAGCGAGTCTTCTCAAAATTGGTTAAGACAAATTATCTTTGCTAAGTACATTAATTCTTAAGTTAGATTATTAAAAAAATGTTTTTCCATCTTTATTGTGAAAGAATATACTCCTTTGTAAACTAGTGGTAGTAAAACAACATATGGATATTCTATTGACATTGGACCTTATTATAACCTTATTCTTATTATTATTGTCATACAAAGTACCTTAAGACAATTACGTACCTACAATTTGACTAGCTCTTTTGATTAATAAAAGGATTTAAGTTATTAAGTCATTACTAAAAAAATTCTGACTTTTAATTAGTTATGAAAAAAAAAATTCTAAATATACATATATTTTTTAACTATGAAACGTTACTTACTAAACAATATATGAAGTTAAAATCATTTAGCATAGAAAATTAAACTAGATCTAAATAAATTGGCAGCACGAACATAGAGAGTACTTTGAAAACAGTAGCAAAGAAATTACTTCTACTCATCATGCCTTCAATCACCTGGAATAAACAAACTAAAACAAAAAATAATGGAAGAAAGAATAATAAGGGAAAGGATGGACAATTGGTGAATATTTTCCACCATGTACAAAGTAAGCAAAAGCTTCAAAATTCCTTACATGACTTTGAATTAAGAACGAAACATTCTTTAGCTTATTTGTCTTACTACAAATTACGAACAACTTGAATTAGTAAAATCACTATGCAGATTTCTCTTTTCTTTTCCTTTTCGCAACAGAAAACTATGTTAAATCAAATGCCGGATCTAGCTACTAAAATTATAACCTATCTAAATGCAAATGACTTTGAACTAATCATTAACAACCAGAAAGAAGCAAATTTCAGAACTTACAACATATTAATTACAAATAGAACAAAAAGACTTATAGCTAAGGCATACTCATGGTTCAAGCAGTCATGCAAAAAATTATATCAAGCTATTAAAATGAACTTCAAGCATCATGCTTTTCGTTAGAACTCAAAGAGACTACATTACAAGTTGAGTGGAATACCCAGATAGCAGAAAAATAAAAACAATAGCACAGTAGAACTTCTGAACTTAACAAACTTGAGTAACAGCAGCAACACCAGCCGCAAAACAGCAGTAAAAACCCCAGCAAAGAAAACAGAAACTAATGCTTCAAACTAGAGGCTAAGCCATTCAAATTAGACAGAAAACTTCTCCTCCTTTTTACTCTTTTCTGGAAAATATTTAAAGATAGAAAGATTGCTGAATTTTTTTTTATCTTCAGCCCTCAAACTTTCTGTTTCTTCTTTGAGTGTGAAGAGATCTCTAGCGTGTGTTAGAGTGTGTCCGTAAAGTGAAGAAAGAGCTGCCCTTAAGTAGGAAGTGAAAAGCACTTTTTTTGGACAACTTTTTGTTCACTAAAAATCTGTCCAAAAGGACTGATATTTGTTTATCAAAACCTGCCCAAAGGACTGTCCAAATAGAAGAAAGGACAATCCTTTTTCGCCAAATTTAGACACAAAGTAAAGTAGTTGCATTTCTTGCATGCTTCAAATAGTAAAAGCAAACCACCCTATACTCTAATCTCATCATTCTACTTCCTACTCCTCAACTTTACCAATAATCCCCTACTGATTTTGAACGAACCACCAAATAGATAATTGCATTTGAACCACAAACTGAAAAACAGAACTAGAACTACTAGATTTCAGCAACTTAACAAACAACTAACTAGAGCAATAGCTTAAACAAACGAGCAACTAATTGACAAGTGATTCTGCCAAGATACTAAACTTTAGTTAATTAGTGCGACGAATTAAACACGACAATTAGAAACTAAAAAGTTACAAACTTGAACTTAAAACTAATTTCAAATCGAAGCACAATACATGTTAACAGTGGGGCAAAACTAATAGAATCGATTAAGTTAAACGACGACGAAATCAAAAATTAGATTGAACATTAAACTAAAACGATCACTAAACAGAATTTAAACTACAACAACTACAAATCAAACACAAAAGAAAGCACAAAATCAGAGACATGGGTAAAAGGGATTCGAGGTTTTACCACACGAGGAGATTCACTGCTAATTCGAGCAAAAAAGAGGTGTCGGGGAACTCGAGCAACAACTGTCCGACCTTGAAACACTCATTTCATTCCGGCAAATGCTAAAACAAAGGGATTCCAGCATTATACCGGAAAGAAAAGAGGGTTCTTAGGTCGAAAGAAGCAAAGACGGAGAAGCAGTGTGTTTGGTGGTGGTTGCCGCGACCGGTGAATTGCCGGAAAATTTATCGCCGGAGTTTCGGAGTGAGATTGACATCAATAGGTAGGCCTTGAGAAGCTCTATCCATTGATGTAAGTATCGTAGGGTGGGGTGGTGTCATTTGCGGAGAATTTCAAAAAGAACGGCGGGCTAGGGTTTTGGATTTTCTTAGATTTATGGATATTGGTGAGGACTTCGGGGATTTAGGGTTTGGATACCGGTAGAGGATGAAGAGACGAGGAAATTGATATAGGATTGAGCGTTTTTGGTGGTGGCAAAGCGGCGGCGGCGCCGTGGCAGTGGTGGCATAGGCGGCAGGCTAGGGAGAGAGGGAGGAGGAAGGCTAGGTATAGGATTTGGGAAATGAGGCAAAATTTCTGGTTTTCTAGATTTATATATTAAACGGAAGATTAAATCAAGGCCATTGGATTGAAGAAGATGTGATGGCTAGGATTCACCTCATGACTTAACCAAGTCTTGAACACTATCCTGACAGCCATTTAATTGGCATTGCAATTGCACTCTCTGTCACCTAAACATTTAATTTTTATCCCATTTTCCGTTAAACCTATCTTATTAAACTACAATCTAATTAAGCTAAATACCAACTAATAAAACAAAACCTAATAAACCTCATTAGCTAACAATTGAATTAATAATATGAGAAATAAATTTTATTAAACTTATCAAATAATTAGTCAATTAAAAGAGCACACACAAAAAGACAATATTTTTTGGTATTTTTATGATAAGCAAAAATGCAATAAAAATAAGTAAAAATCGAGAAAGAAAAAGCAACAAAACACTTATAAATTTAAGAGATGTTAAAATAGTGCAAAAATGAGGTATTCACATCGGTCAACCCTCGGCAGTGTACACAATTATGGGATCGGGCGGAACGCCTCAGTAGTATTATTATGGGATCGAGTCGTGCGCCACGGCAGGAAATTCTACCATTACTCTTATGGGATCGGACCATTCACCTCGGCAGAATCGTGCGAAAAATTCGATAAGGAGTTAGCATACTTATGAGTCTCCTGACTTGAGATGTGACCGTTTATTTGGTGTTGCCCATTACGTATTCCATTTGAGGAGGTATCCGTTATTTGAGGGCTTCATGTTTGCACTTCAGTTGAGGATCGTATTATGCATCTATATCTATTTTCACTGTTTTACTTACCATGCTTCATACCCATCTACTTTTATTGTACTTGATTTATTGGACCACTAGTAAGTGTCGATATTGATCCATCGTTACTACTTCTTCGGGGTTAGGTTAGATATTTACTGGGTGCGCGTTGATTTACGTACTAATACTACACTTTTGAACTTATTATGCAGGTACTGAGACAGGTACTTTTGGTTGCCATTTGGGTGCGTAGGCGTAGTTGCTGGAGACTTTGTGGTAAGCTACTCTCTGCTACGATTCGCAGCATACAGAGTTCCTGATCTATCCATTTTTTGAATTCGATCTATTTCCCGTTCCAGACAATTGTTGTAATTGTATTGTATATTCTGACACTTGTGATATCGGGTTTAGGAGATTTATATCTTGCTCTTGGTTGTATTCCGCCATGATTTTCCTTATTTATATTTTGGTCTCATTCGAACATTTAAAATAATAATATTTATATTTTCTATAAAAATGAACGACTTCCACTCTTTATTTTCTTAAATGGTTTCGAAATGCATTGTGGATTAACTAGTGATGTGTTGATTTAATTGTTGACTTGCCCACCGACAACATTGGGTGCCATCACATCCAAGATCCAAAATTCACTATAGGCCATGATGGCGCCTAACATCGCCGTTAGGTAAGCCAACACTTAATTATTCATTTTATTATTTTTAAAATCATGAATCTTATTTAGATAGAGATGTCAGTGCATTAAAATAGATCGTAGTTACGTACAATTTAATTAAAATAATAAGTAAACGTGTATCAATGTATATAATCCCTAAACAAATTCTGGAACACCTCCAAAACCTGGTGTCACAAGTGCATGAGCATCTACTAGAAGGTACAATAATATTACAATATCTGTCTGGAATACAAGTTAGGCAAAAAAATATAAATAACTCTGATGGAGACTCTGTATAATGCGGATCGTAATATAGGATGCAGCTCACCGTAAAGTCCCCGCAATAGTTGCGCCTCCCAAAAGAACACCAGAAATATATACATGCACAATAAGTGCAGAAGTGTAGCATGAGTACATAAATCAATGCGTACCCAGTAAGTATCTAGCCTAACCAAGGAGAAATAGTGACGAGGGGTCGACATCGACACTTACTAGTGGTCTAATAGATCAAATACAGAAGAAAGTAAACAAGTATGAGGCATGGTAAATAAATAATGTAAGCAAATATAGCTACGCGATACGATGATCTACTGAACGGTGAGCACTAGCTCTCAATTATCAAGAGGGATATATATATATATATATATATATATATATATATATATATATATATATATATATATATATATATATATATATATACACACACACACACACTCAAATCAGGAAAACTCATAGATACGTTGGCTTCTTGTCAAATATTACGCACAATTCTGCCGAGGCGAATGGCCCGATCCCATAAGAGTATTTCATAATGTTGTCGAGGTGAACGGACCGATCCCATAAGAATGTGATACATTATCCTACCGAAGCGAACGACCCAATCCCATAAGAATATGATCATGCCGAGGCAAACGACCTGGTCGTATAAGAATATGATATTGTCGAGGCGAACGGCCCGATCCCATAAGAATATGATACTGCCAAGGCGAATGTCTCGATCCCATAAGAATATGATACTGCCGAGGCAAACGACCCGATCCTATAAGAATATGATACTACCGAGGCAAACGACCCGATCCCATAAGAATATGATACTGCCGAGGCAAACAGCCAGATCCCATAAGAATATGATACTGCCGAGGCAAACGGCCCGATCCCATAAGAATATGATACTGCCGAGGCAAACGGCCCGATCCCATAAGAATATGATACTGCCGAGGCAAATGGCCCGATCCCATAAGAATATGATATTGTCGAGGTGAATGGCCCTATCCCATAAGAATATGATACTTTAATGGGTCTTTGACCCCACTCACAAATATACGTGTGAGTTATGAAATTTAAATAAGCTTTTTTATGAAAAACGCACAACACGAGAGAAATTTGTAAAAGAAGCACAATTATTCCGTGGCTAATCAAGTAGCTTGTCAAATCGCTTACAATAGAGAGTCACTCTACGCAAGCCTAGTCTCAGGTCGTAACGCGAAATCAAGTAACTAAGCAGGCAAGAATAACTCAACTAGTACAAATAAAGCATGACGTGAATCCTAGTCTACCCAGACATAATCAGAAATTCTAGCATGCGCACGAACACTCGTCGCCTCATACGTGTGCGGCTCCCACATACGTATGCATCTCCCACAATTATTCCGCGGCTAATCAAGTAGCTTGTCACATCTCTTAGTCTCAGGTCGTAATGCAAACTCAAGTAACTAAGCAAGCAAGAATAACTCAACTAGTACAAATAAAGCATGGCGTGAATCCTAGTCTACCTAGACATAATCGGAAATTCTAGCATGCGCACGGACACTCGTCACCTCATATATGTGCAACTCCCACAACATATAGCATATAACAAGAATAACACCTACGAGGTTATTTCCCCCTCACAAGGTTAGACAGGAGACTTACCTCGCTCTGAAGTTCTATAATTGGCTTCAATGCCTATCTAACTCCTCGACTCAAAGCCAAACGATCTGAAACTAGTCAAACAACGTTCAAATCAATAAAAATATACTCCAATGCTTACAATTTAACAATTTATAATGATTCTGAATTTCGCTCGAAAAGTCAACAATGTCAACACTCGGGCCTACGTGCCCGGATTCCAAAACTGTTTGAATATGAACATTACCCATAACACCACGAACTCAAATATATAATTTATTCCTAATTCCATTTTCAAAATCGTGGTAAAATCCAATGTTACCAATTTCTAAGTTTCTTCAAAAATCCCACAATTACTATAATTTTTCATGTTTAAATCCACATGTAAATCATGTATTTAACTCACAATGGTAGGAATCACTTAACTCATGAAGGATGATAAGAATGGCACTCCTAAATCGCCCCCAAGACCGGCTCCAATGAGAGAAATGAGGTAAAATGAGCCAAACCCACGTGCTTAACAAAGCATTCTGCCTAGCGATGTTCCGCATCTACTGAACTCTTTACGCTTCTGCGGCTCCACTTCTACGGAAGAACCCTCGCAGGTGCGGCTTCCCCCAAGGTGCCAGCTTTCCACTTTTGCGCACATCCAATCACATATGAGAATTCGCTTCTGCGGAAATCACCCGTATCTGCGGACTCCCCAGCTCGAGCAGCACTTCGCACCTGCGCGCCCATGACCGCATCTGCGGCTCCGCAGGTGTTCTACAACACCCTCACCTGTGATCTTCCAGCCAAAGACCAATTCAACTTCTATGCCCCTCCACCCACATCTGCGAGCCCGTAGGTGCGGTAAATCCCTCGCACCAGCGAATCCAACCAGCCTCACTCCCATTCACTTTTGCGACCCCTGGGCTGCTTCTGCGGTCTCGCACATACGGCCCTAACCTCGCAGGTGCGATCACACCAGAAGCCTCAAGCTTCAGCAATTCCTTAAGTCCAAAATTCGATCTGATTCCATTCTGATTCGCACCCGAGGCCCCCGGGACCCCCATCCAGCCATACCAATGCATCCGAAAATATGATACGAACTTAGTCAAAGCCTCAAATCACGTCAAACAATATGAAAACTATGAATCAATTATTGAAACCTTTCTTTAAACTTTTGAACTTCAACGAACGCGTCTGAATCATATCAAAATATTCTGGAATAATGCCAAACTTTACGCATAAGTGATAAATCACAATACGAACCTATTCCAAGGCTCGGAACCCTGAAGGACATCGATAACACCAAAATTCACTTCAAATCCAACTTAATAAATTCTTAAACTTTCAAAAATCCAACCCTACATAATAGGCACTGAAATGCTCCCGGACCACCTGATACTCAAACCGAATATACGCCCAAGTCCGAAATTATCATATGAACCTATTGGAACCTTCAAATCTCAATTTCGAGGTCATTTTCTCAAAAGTCAAATTTTAGTTAACTCTTCCAACTTAAAGCTTTCGAATTGGGAATTTTCCATCTAAATGAACTCCGAACTTCCCGGAATTTGATTCTGACTATGCGTACAAGTCATAAAATATGAAGTGAAGCTACTCAAAGCCTCAAAATATCGAACGACATGCTAGATATCAAAACGACTAGTCGGGTCGTTATAATCTCGGCCTATAGTGGGATTTGGGTTGTGATAATTTGGTATCAGAGTACTAGATTCACTTTGGTCTCACGAGTCATGAGCAAGTTTAATAGAGTCTTGTCGATCATCATGGAGATGTGTGTACTTATCTTCGAGAGGCTACCGGACTATTAGGAGAATTTCCCTTTCTTGATTCCTCGTAGTGCGATTTGATTTTGTTGAGTATTATGCCTTCAGTCCTTTCTACTCATTTATATGCAGTGTCAAGCATTCGATATCAGTTGGGCATCAACGAGTTGTGGACATGCTACAGATATGGTGCAGGATGTTCTTCTCTGTGTATACGGGAAGACTATTATCATCGCCTTGTGGAGGGGTGCTCTATCATTTCTGCTTAGTGTTAGTGGTTATATGGTTTTGAGCCTATGCACAGTGTATTATGATGATCATTTTTTATCATCGCGCAGTGCTGGTGTAAATGATAGGGTACTCTTATGTGTCGTGGCAGTGATTGATTCGGGAGGAGGATTATTCGGTTCATGATTGGGAGATTCTGCACTTAATTCCAGCGAAGAAGAGGCAATTGGACTATGGATGTTCAGACATTGGTTGGAGATGTTATGAGATTGGATATTTATGAACTTTGTGGAATTATTGTTTGTGTTGTGGTGTTGTCATCCTTGTTGCACACAGTAAGGCTCGTCGGTATGATGGTCTTCATTTGTTTTCCCTTGAGGGCACGGTGTTGTGAAGTGGTACCTAAGAAGTGGTTTTCTGAGATAACGGTGTATTGAGACTTCAAGGTCAGATCAGTGTTTCTAGTGTTGATGGCTCGAGGGAGATGATCCTTAAGGAGGCATAGAGTTGACGACAATCTATTTTTTCGGGTGCTACAGAGATAGATCATGATTTAAAGCAGCATTTTTGGCAGCGAAGGATGCGAAAGAACATGGTGGGATGTGACTCGTGGTGGTTGAATTGTTAGCAGGTCGAGTATGAGCAGCAGAGATCGAATAGTTTGTTTCGAAAGAAGGCTAAACAGGAATGTGAGAGGTAGCATATCGTACGGATTTTTGTGGTAGGATAGCCACATGCTTTGAGAAAGCTTAGAGCAATTTGGGTCATGGTGGACAAATGGCTAAGTCTGTGTATTTCATTTGAGGTGGTGGTTTTAGTACTTAGGAAGCTTGAATGTGATTAAAAGAGTTGCTTGGGATGCAGATGAATGTGAATGCTTGATTATCATTTGAGGATGCAATATAGGTTTGAGTTTTAAAAGGACTGTTGGACATTCAGTTGATGTTAATAGAATGAACGGATTCATACGGCTGGCGGATAAATATAGATATAGGAGGATTGAATAATTTCATAGTGGATGTAACTCTGGCGATGTCGGTGGGGATGTCGATATGAGGTTACATAGGTGGGCTATCTCCTGTGAGAAGGTTAGGGATTATATGATTTTTGATAAAGTTCCTATGAAGAGTTCTACTTTCTAACCAACATGAGTCATGCATTGCGATGTGGGTCTGGATCGCCTGGGGAAGATGGCACGACTGTTATGAAGTTGAGTGTGCATTTAGGACTGATAATTCGGGATGTGTGATGATTAGTGCAACAAGAGCTTGTGAGAAATTTGGCTGAGCAATGGTAGTTATAATATTGAGAATGTGATATAAAAGGGAAATGATTCATTTGGTTGCTTCTTTGGAGTATTCGTGTGCTAATAGAGCACTAGTTGTCTGGTTTTATATTAGTGACTGGCTTAGAGTGGGTGACTTTCAACAATAGGTCTAGTGTGTTCAAGAATTTAAGTGTGGTGCCTAAGGATTTTCAAGTTCGTCGTGTGGCTAAGGATCCAGTTTTGCAGCGAAGTGTGAAAGGGACTTGGAGTATTTCTATATTGTAATTGGGTTTGCAGTACAGTGTCAGGGCGATAGAAGAAACAACTTTGGATTCACAGTTGATCTTTCAGAGCCGGTGTATCACTTTGAGATACTATTGAGTGCATAAGGAAAGTATAAAATAGCTTATGTGTATTGAGACGACGTGGTCTCATGATTTAGGGTTACACAGGATGAGTGTTGATTGAGGTCCATTATGTGTTGGGAAAAGTCTTATCACTTCGAAAGCAAGTTAAGAGTAAATCTGAAGAAGTGGGGTTAGTTTAACAGTGGCTTGGATCAATGTGCTATGGAAAATGATCGGTTCCTTCGGTGTTATAAGGCTATACATGTGTTTCATGGCTATACTTGCAGGCTTGGCAGTCTCCCTAATTTGATTAATTTAGAGGTATAATTCTGATAGTTTTGTTATGTGATAATGGGTCTCGAAAGATTTATGGTGGATTAGACCATGACTTGAGATTTGCGTTTTCTGCGGTTATGGAAAGTTAGTTATGTGTTGCAATTTTCCTCCTGAAATGAGTTAAGTGAAAGGTTTTTAGCCGATGAAATATTTATTCTACATGTGGTTTAGGAGTTATGATGAGATTCTTGTACTCTCGCGTAACCGTATGATAATTGCAGTGAGCAATATGGAATTGGAATTGAAGGATCAAGGTTGCAATTCAGTTTTGACAGGAATGCCACGAGCTCGGAGGAGCGAGGGAGATTTTAGATGTTCAGAGTATGTTGGTACTATATTTGGGTAGCTTGAGGATGATCTGTTTTGTGGAAGAAGTATTGTGTATTAATTTGCGGATGCTTAACTAGCACTACAAAAATAGCATGGTCGGTGGCCAATGATGTACAAATTTTGGTTATTTAATGCGAAAGGGTGTGGGAGTATCCTCATGCTGTGATTATATAGGTGTGACATGTCAGTCATTTAAGTAGTGGGAATTGAGGCTAGGTATGAAGATTCTGGTACTGTCACTGATTGGAGAGTTTATGTTAGAGAGATGCTCTATTCCTTTGGTTGAGGGTTGAGGATTGTGGAAATTTGTTCTTGATTTGACAATTGATCGTATATGTCATGGATAGGGTCATTGTAGATATTTGGAAGGTTATTAATGTATTTTGGGATGATCGGAATCGGTTTTGAGGTCCTTTGGTAGACCTAAGGTGAATGTATATTCTACACCAGATCAAATATGATTATTCAGCATAGCATTGCTTATGGATGAGTCTTCAGGCGTTGGATGTTATTTCTATCATCATCTATTATGCCATGTGGGTGGTGAGACAACTTGATTATTCACACGTGTGTTGTGATCCTGTGTAGCTTGTGGCATTATATGAGCGGGATGGCACTCGAGATGCTGGTGATTTATTGCACCTTAGTCTCTCTTGGACTTTTGTAGCGCATGACACTATCTGTCTCCCCAAGGTTATGTATATGCACTTGGAATGCTTGTGGTTGATATACGTGTGTTTAGTGGGTATGAGCATTTTTGCTTGATGTGTATTCACTTTTATGCATTTGATAAATATAGTTTGGGTGGAACGTCACCACGGGTATGATGTTTGAATCGGGTTGCACACCACAACAGTGAGACGATTGGATGGTTTCTTACACTGATTTTGTGTGTTTTGTTTCTCATCTTTGAGATAGGTTCAGAGCATTTATTGGGTTGTTTTATTCATTACGGGGGCTGGGTAGTTCTATATTCGGGTTCGCCTTTCCTTGTTGGTCATATTCGAGTTATGTCTTGCTAGCGCATTGATGACGTCGTATGAGATTTTAGATGGTTTTGATGTTGTTGTCGACTGAGCAACTTGTACTGGTATTAAATATTATTGGGGTGGAAAATGCCACTAACTAGTTCAAAATCGGGTATTGATGATCAATTTTGACCCTCCCCTCTTAAATTAAATTATTTACATTTATTAATCAGCAACAAATGTAGTAGAGTAGATATACTAATAATTACCAATGTTTAATTAATATTAATTTAGTATTAAATATTTTAAATTATATTACTCATACTGCTTTAGTTAATTAAAATAACTTCCACATCTTAATAAACAAGTTTTACAATTAATTTCATAACTTAGTCTCAAAATTATAATTATATAACTTTTATTACTTCGATTAGCCGAAATTAACTTTTATAATTTTATAATCAGAATATTTATTAACAACCAATTAATTACAATGATTAACTAATAATATATCTTATAAGTATATTTTATTACATTTAATTAGGATTAATTAAGTCTAATTAATTTAATTATAAAAGGAGTTAAAAATTAAAAAGGGCTGCAATTGCAATTGTCTAATTATAACTCAATGTGGCTACAATTTAAATTCCTACCCAGCTGATTTAGCCCAAAATACAAGCCCAATACATCTTGACCTGGTCCGGAACCACCTTCTCTATCCAAATCGGCAATTCGTGCCCTCCTCTCTAAGTCAATTAAAAAGTGACACATCACTCCTCTTCTACACTCACATAAGAAACACAAGAGATCTGGACCGTTGATCCGGTCCACGATTAATACCTAATTTTCTTTTACTTTCATAATTATTCTGGATTTAATCTCAACCATTGAATCACAGAGATCCAACGACCATCATTTACCATAATAAATCCTTTTATTTTTTTCTATTCTCCGAAAAACCAGAGTTGTTTATCAAAAGATCCAACGTCTCATATCCTATCTCTCACTTCTAACCATAGAGATGCTCCTAACCCTAATCATTTTTTCACCCACCGGCCGCCTTTGTTTCCTCTTTCTCTCCCTTTTCTCTCAAAGCAATCAGACCCATCAATCTATAAACCTTGCACAAATTTGTGCAACGTCACTTGAATCAAACCATGAAACATCCATCTTGTCCTTGCAAGCCGTGAATCCCGCCTGAAACCTTCATTTTTCATCACTTTGATTCAAACTCCAAATCCTCAGAAACCCTAAACATATCGATACATGGGTATATCATCGTCCTTCCTCTGTTCCATCAAATCAGGCATGCATGGCCATCGATCTTCAACCTCATCATCATTATTTATTATCTAGAGGTCAAACGCACTGACCTATGGACATTAGGGTTTGACTGATGGTCTGATGGCTTCAACGGTCGACCTCCTCGTGCCCAGGTAAAATCTTCGTTGTTTTTCGCAATGTTCTCTTCTGATTTTTCCCTTCTTGCTATCATCATCCATCTATCGTCATTCTTCACTATCAATTTGAACTCAACGGAACCCTAAGTCTTGAAGGCCACTATAAATAGGGCCTTAAATGTCTTCACCTAACACACACCTAATACCACAAAAAATACTCTGAAAGCAAAGAAATGCATCAAAAGTAAAACTTTCTGCTAAGTTTAAGTTCGAGAAGTGCTTATCTAATTTCTCCTTTTCTTATTTGCATCTCTGTTCTAGTTCAATCACTATGAGTAGTTATTTGTGAGTTTGGGGGTTCCTAAATGGCTATTAATCGACTCCTATTTGGTTTTGTTTCTCTATAGAATGTCAGTGTACATGACCCTCTCTCTATCATTTAATTAATTGTGCAATTTTGTGTTTATGATGTTTTCCCTGTTAATCACTTTTTGTTTATAATATACATCAGTGGTATAGGACTACACTTGTTATGTTGCACGCTATTTTTACCGTTGAGTTGATAATTTCCTAATAAGTTATGTTGTTTTGATACTGCTATCCAATCTATGTTATTAATGAATTCCATCTCTCATAATTTATCTAGATAAAATATTTTTGTGTTGTTGATACTCTTATGGACAAATCTTGTTGAACCGTTTTATGATTAGTTGAGCTAAAACTTATGTTGATACTATATGTGTTCCATCCATGTTAGTTAAACGATAACATACTACCATGTTATCTAAATCGATTGAGTTATGTTCTTAAGCTTCTCCTGATGTCCTGTTAAGACTTCACATCTGCTACATTTTGCTATAGTGATCTTTATGTTTGTGATGTTATTCCATATTGTGTTAGTTCAATAAAAATGATTCTAATTACAACTCATATCTTGCATTTGATTTGTCTGCTTTGATGACCTTAATTGACAGTTTTGTTGTTGAAACCATGTATGTTCTCTACACTTAATGATTCATGTAAGTCTATCGTTGTAGTTTGAAATCATGTGATGAACCTGTTAGAATAGCTATCACATAACCTGCCCACTTGTTGTGTCTTGATCAGCCACGTCCCTTTGTTATTTTATGAATATGAACTATGTAGTAGTGGCTACCTAAAACCTTTATTTTTGTGTTGGTTGAATGCCTCTTATTGACCTCCATGCTTGTGCCCACACTCATCATGTTGCTTCTGCTAATCCAGTGTTATGAACCTTCACATGACCTTTAGTTGAGAAACTTTCATGTTTAAACTACTATGTTCCCTTTTGAAAACTTCTCTTGTTAGAATGAGTACTATCTACCTTAATAACTTAACAACTTGAGTGAATGATGCTGAACATAGGATCTAAAATGGGAAGTCTATAGGTGTAACCTAATTAGTAAGGTCACTTATATGTTTAAGTAAACTTCTTGTGATATGTCTTCCATATTCTCACCTATTTAGAATGAACATCTCTACTTATTGTCTCATGTATGGTTGACATCATTGTCAATAAAGAACTTAATCATGAACCTGGAGTTGTCTAGATTTAATAATCTGAAAACTTGATGGACTACAACTAGATATCATGCTATTAGGTCTAAACAAGACTAAAACCAACCCTTCTATTTACATTGATGTCTCTACTGGTTGATGTTATCTTGGGGAAGTCTGAACATGGATGTTAGTACAAGTATTTAGTGAAGTGGGGTTTCAGTTTATATATATATATATATATATATATATATATATATATATATATATATATGCTCTGGACTGTTTTGAAGATTATTGAAATGTTTTTAGTTGAAGTGCTATAAACCTAGTTAAGGATCCTAAAATGTTGAACCCTCAGTAGAACTAATAAAACTAATACATATGTCTTTCCCTATCAATTACCAATTCATTTACCACTAACTCTCTTTAGGCCATGATGGCGCCCAACGTCGCCGTTAGGCAAGCCAACACTTAATTATTCATTTTATTATTTTTAAAATCATGAATCTTATTTAGATAGAGAGGTCAGTGCATTAAAATAAATCGTAGTTACGTATATTTTAATTAAAAATAATAAGTAAAAGTGTATCAATGTAAAACAATCCATAAACAAACTCTAGAACACCCCCAAATCCCGGTGTCACAAGTACATGAGAAACTACTAGAAGGTACAATAACAATACAACACCTGTCTGAAATACAAGTTAGATAGGAAAATATAATTAATTCTGATGGAGATTCTGTATGTTGTGGATCGTAACATGCGATGCAGCTCACCGTAAAATTCCCGCAATAGCCGCGCCTTTGCGCCCAAAAGACCACCAAAAATATATACCTGCACAATAAGTGCAAAAGTATAGTATGAGTACGTAAATCAACATGTATTCAGTAAGTATCTAGCCTAACCCCGGAGAAGTAGTGACGGGATCGACATCGACACTTACTAGTGGTCCAATAAATCAAACACAGTATAAAGTAAGCAAGTATTAGGCATGGTAAGTAAATAGTGTAAAACAATATAGGTGCGTGGTACGATCCTCCTCTGAACGGTAAACACAAACTCTCAATTTTCGGCTACCTCCTAAATCGGAGTATATGTAAATTGGTCCTCACCAGATAGGTCGTCACAACTTAATCAGGGAAACTCACGGATACATTGGCTTCTTGGCAAATATTACACACGATTCTACCGAGGCGAATGGGCCGATCCTATAAGAGTGTTTCTTGAAGTTGCCGAGGCGAACGACCCGGTCCCATAAGAGTATGATATATGATACTGCCGAGGCTAACGACCCGATCCCATAAAAATATGATACTGCTGAGGTGAAAGGCCCTATCCCATAAGAATATGATACTGTTGAGGCGAGCGGCCTGATCCTATAAGAATATGATACTGCCGAGGCGAACATCCCAATCCCATAAGAATATGATACTGCCTGCGAACGGCCTGATCCCATAATAATGTGGTACATAATCCTGCCAAAGCGAACAGCCCGATCCCATTAGAATAAGAAGCTTTAACGGGTCTTTGACCCCATTCACGAATATACGTGTGAGTTATGAAATTTAAGGAAGCTTTTCGATGAAAACGTACAACGCAGGAGAAATTCATAAGGGAAGCGCAATCATTTCGCGGCTAATCAAGTAGCTCATCAAATCTCTACATTAGCGAGTCTATCACTCTACGCAAACCTAGTCTCAGGTCGTAACGCGAAATAAAGGAATTAAACAGGCAAGGATAACTCAAATAGTACAATTAAAATATGGCATGAACCTAAGTCTACCCGGACATAATCAGGAATCCTAACATATGCACGGACACTCGTCAACTCATACGTGCGCAACCCCCACAACATGTAGCACATAATATATATATAGCACCTACGGGGTAGATTCTCCCTCACAAGGTTAGACATGATACTTACCTCGCTCTGAAGTTCCACAACTGGCTCCAACGCCTCTCTAACACCTCAAACCAAATGCCCATCGATCCGAAACTAGTCAAACAATCATGAAGACTAATAAAAATATGCTCCAACATCATAATTAATTAAATTATAAAAATTTCCAACTCCGCTAAAAAAGTCAACAAAGTTAACTCTCGGGTCCACGTGCCCGGATTCCAAAAATTTTCGAAGATAAGCATTACCCACAATACCACCAACTCAAATATATAATTTATTCCTAATTCCATTTCCAAAATCAAGTCAAAATCCAAAATTATCAATTTTAGTTTTTTCTCTTAAAATCCCACAAATTTCCATAATATTTCATGTATAAATCCGTATATAATTCATATATTTAACTTGTAATAAGTGTAAATCACTTACCTCGCGTTGCTTGATGGATAACTCCTCAAATTAGCTCCCCAAATTCGTCTATCCAAGTGAAAAATGAGAGAAATGAGAGATAAGTCTCGATTTAAAAAAACCGCTCTGCCCAGCGATATTTCGCACCAGCGGCCACACAGCCGCACCGCACTTGCGGAAAAATCCATCGCAGGTGCGGTTCAATCTAAGACTAGGCAAATCCGTTTATGCGGACCAATTCCGCTCCTACGGGACTGCTTCTGTGGTCAAAACCTTGCTCCTGCGCACTCGCACATGCAGAGCCCTTCCGCTTCTACGACTCCAGTCCGTCTAGTTCATTTTTGCTTATGCGGAATTTTCTTCGCATCTGTGTGCTCGCAGATGCGAAAATTTACTTGAATCTGTGGCCTTTCCCAGCTCCAGTCAACATGCACTTCTGCAACCACCGGACCGCACCTGCGGCCAAAACCTCGCAGGTGCGATTGGTTCAGAAATTCTTTAGGTCCAAAATTTGATTCGATTCCAATCTGAATCGTACCCAGGGCCCCTGGGACCCTAACCAACCATATCAACGCATCCTAAAACATGATACAAATTCAGTCGAAGCCTCAAATCATGCCAAACAATATCAAAACTATGAATCGATAATCGAAACCTTTTTTTAAATATTTAAACTTCGTCGAACGCGTCATAATTACACTTTAACATCCCGTAATGACACCAAATTTTGTGTGCAAGACAAAAATTATGATATGAACCTATTCCAAGGCTCGGAACCCCAAACGGACATCGATAACATTAAAATTCACTTCAAATCAAACTTAAGAAATCCTTAAACTTTCAAAATGCCAACCTTCCATAATAAGCACCGAAATATCCCTGGGCGACCCGATACTCAATGCGAACATACGCCCAAGTCCGAATTCATCATACGAACCTATTGGAACCTTGAAATCCTAATTTAGAGGCCGTTTACTCAAAAGTTAAACCCTTTGTCAACTCTTCCAACTTAAAGATTTCAAATTAAGAATTTTCCTTCCGAAACAACTCCGAACTTCCTGAAATTCAATTCCGGCCACACACACACAAGTCATAATAAATGAAGTGAAGCTACTTAAGGACTCAAACCACCGAACGACGTACTAGAGCTCAAAACGACCGGTCGGATCATTACATATTAATGCTTAGATCACTTAACCGCGCATATCTGAACTTGAATTGGTTAGAGATAGCACCTATCTACTGATAATATGCAACTAGATCTCTTTGATTTATGACTACATCTTAGTAATGATCATCCTAAGTGTTTTGATACATGCTAGGTTCAGCCTCATGATCTTTGATGTTATTGGTACCTTATAAATCTACCTACAATGATTTATCTTTGTATTTAGTGTTCTAATAATGAGGTCCTAAGGTAAATTATTATGTTGGTTCTTCGTTGATTATGCGCTAAAAATGATTGCAATGTCCAATGTGGCTATGTGTTCTCAAGTTGTTGGACTTCTGTGTGTTTATACCTCTAAAAGGTTTATCATGAACCTTTTGCACTTGCTTCTTTCATATTGACTGCTATGTTGACACTCATTTATGCCTAATCCTTTGAGGAGGAGTATAGAATAAATGACTAGGGGTATTTGGGTGTGAGCCTGGTTTTTGTAATTGTGATACTCCTCCCTGGCATAAGCACTGCTCGGGGTCCCTAAGACCTTCGTGAACTCTGGAGTCTCAGGGGTCCATAGGGGGACCTCATAAATGAGACACCCTCAGCCTCTGGTCATCAATCTTAACTAATCTTCATAGGATTAACATTAAATGAAAACTAAAAATTTCACTGCACATTTCCAGATCTTTACTTGAATGTCATAATTCTTTTTGTATCTTATATTGATATGTACTGATCGTTTCCCCTTTCTTTTTCTTACCATGCATGTTCGAATTGGTCCTGTTGAGTCCATTTGGAGCTCAAGCCCAACTTTCAGACTTGGGCCGCTTCCTCTGTACTTGTTCAGTCCGCCACTTGAATTGAAACCTACTAGGCCTCGCCTGCTTGCCACCCTATTCCAAGAGTCCAGCCCTCTTTCCTTTACATTTAATGTTAGCCGTTATTATCTCTTGTTTTTTTATATATACATTTTTGAAATATTAACACTAGTTATTGATATTTGTGATTATTTGATTAGGAAAACCAATACTTATAGGAAAATAGGGTAAATTAGATTGGATAGTTCATTTGGTTTAATCACTTTAATGATTTGAGCATCAATAATTTAAGACTAACCTTTTAACAAATAAACAGTTTCATTTTATGATTTACTACTAATAACTTCAGTGATTTCAAGCTTTGGCAGATTCAAAAACGAAAACGAAACCTCTTTGGAAAATCATCAAATAAATCGCGAATAATGCAGGAGTTGTTTCAAGAAATAAAAACAACTATACAACCAGGCTTGTAAGGAGTAAACATCGATAAGTTTAAAAAAGCCCAAGGCTTTCCTGCCGAAACAGTTTTTCAAATAACATCATCATTTTTCAAGAGAAAAACACAACCTTTTTCCAAAAAATAGGTTTTCAAACAAGACCTAAAACATTTTTCATAAATTTCACTTAGCAACTTTTCAACCGGAATATAGAAATTTATTTTCCCAAATCTAGCCTTAGTTTAAGGATCTACCTCAGGTAGATTTTAAGGGATGCCTAACATATTTTCCTTAGAATAACTAGAATCCTTACTAAAATCTCACTAGTTAGCAGACCATTAGGTTAATAATTATACAGACTTATAGGTGCCCTAATAAACCTCAAAATATTAGGTGAAAATTTTCTTTTCAACTTCAGAAGAATCATTAGTTGTATTTTATTTTGACTAGAATAAAATAGGGTGCAACAACGACAATGATTCTTGTCGAGTAGAAAGACTCCATATTTTATTGAATTGATGGGCGGTTATGAGATTGTGTATGTCTCTCCCTTCGTTGCAGTATTGCGAGGGTTGAAACACGGTCTTCATGTGTTAGAAGGTATATTACTGGTACCGAATTCGGAAATTAGTTGATATTGCTGTTGGAAGATATTACTATGAGCATATGAATTATGCGGTGAATGGTGTGGTTATGAATTGGATGTATAAATATGTTATGGTACAACTTGTGGAGGTTGATACGGTGTATGTATGCATGAATGGGACCTTATAGGAAATTTTGAATGTTGGAATTTGATTCTAAGGCTTGTGGGCCAAGGTAGTAGGAAGGATCTTTAGTCGGGATTGAACTAATGTGCTCACATGGATTGTGGTGGCACGGGTAGGTGCACGAGGATTTATATGGTGATTTTGTGCAACTTTGGAATGACTCTTGCCATGTTGAGGACGAACGTATATTTAAGTGGGGGAGAATATAATGACCTGACTGGTCGTTTTGAGATCTAGCATGTCATTCGGTAGTTTGAGACCTTGAGTAGCTTTACTTTATGTATTATGTCTTGCACGTGTAGTCGGATTTCACTTTCAGGAAGTTCAGAGTTGAGTTGGAAGAAAAATTCTCAATTCAGAAGCTTTAAGTTGGAAGAGCTTACCAAGGTTTGACTATTGAGTAAACGACCTCAAAATCGGGATTTGAAGGTTCTTATAGGTTCGTAAGGTAATTTTGGACTTGGGTCATATGTTCGAGTTGAGTATCGGATGGCCCAAAAGCGTTTCGGCACTTAATATTAGAAGTTTACATTTTAGAGGTTTTGAAATCCACTAAGTTTGACTTGGATTGTGCTTTAGTGTTATCGGACCCCGGGCGGTGTCCTGGGATCTTGGATATCATTATTTTATTGATTAGAACTTGTGTGTGAAGTTTGGTCGTGATCCAGAATGTCTAAGTGTGATTCGGACGCGTTCGGCAAAGTTTGAATATTTGAACGTTAAAGCAAAGATTTTGATCGATGATTCGTGATTTTGATATTATTCGTGGTGTTTAGAGCCTTTGGAGAAGTTTGGATAAGATATTGGGACTGGTTGGTATGATTGGATGGGGTCCCAGGATCCTCGGGTGCGTTTTGGGATAGTTTCGAACCATTTCTATATGTTTGTAGTTGCCGATTTCTAGTATTTTTGGCATGCATTACGATCGCAGTAGGGGAGACGCGATTGCGAAGAGTGTTATGAGTTGGGCTCTTTTTTCTTCATTTTTGCGGGTAGGGCTCCACTATTACGTAGTGTCCTGGCTGGAATGTCGCATTCGTGTGTGGAGTCTCGCGTTTGCGTAACGATTGGAGCTGGACTAGGTGAGTTGGTCTTCACGAAAGCAAAGAGGTCCCGCATTAACGTTGAAGAGGCTAGTTGGGTTCTGCGATAGCGGGAGGTCGGTCGCGATCACGTAGTTTACTTTGGTCAGCAACAGGGTGTTTTGCTTCGTAATCGCGAGGCTTTAGACCGCGATCGCGAAGGACAGCGTCTGGGAAGATTATATGGTTACAAATGGGGCTCTTTCTCATTTTTATCTCATTTTCTCATTTGGAGCGATTTTGAAGGGGCATTTTCATCATCTATCACAAGGTAAGTGATTCCTACACATTGTGAGTTAAATACATGGATTATATATGGATTTTAACATGAAAATTGGTAGAAATTATGAAATTTTGGAAACAACCTAGAAATGGTGTATTTGGATTTTGACCACGAAATTGGATATGGGATTGGGAATAAATTATATATTTAAGTTCGTGGTGCTATAAGTAACATTTATTTTTGAAAATATTTGAAATCCGGGCGCGTGGGCTCGGGGTTTGACTTTGTTGACTTTTCATATAGAGTTGGTAATTATTTCTTGTTAAATTACGAGTCTTGGAGTATATTTTGATTGGTTTGCACGTTATTTGACTAGTTTCGGATCGGTTGGCATTGATTTGAGGTGCTAGAGAGACATTGGAGCCGGTTATCGAATTTCGGAGCAAGGTAAGTCTCCTGTCTAACCTTGGGAGAGGGAATTTACCTCATAGGTGTAATATTTGTTATGTGCTACATATTGTGGGAGCTACACACATCTGAGGTGACGAGTGCCCGTGCATATGCTAGAATTCCTGATTAGATCCGGGTAGACTTAGACTCACGTCATGCTTTAATTATAATATTTGAGTTACTCTTGCATGTTTAATTGCTTTAATTTACGTTTTTACCTGAGACTAGACTTACATAAATTATAGGACTTGCGATTTTAGATATTTGGCAAGCTACTTGATTCGCAGTAGAGATTATACTTCCTTTTACGGATTGCTCCCATGTTGTACAAATTTGTCCGAACATTTCTTGAATTTCATAACTCACACATATATTCGTGAGTGGGACAGTGACCCGTAAAGTTTCACTATTCTTTTACGGATTTCTCTCCCGTATTGTAGGATGTTGTCTGAAAAGTTTGTTAAATTTCATAACTCACACTTATATTCGTGAGTGGGGCCAGTGACCCGTTAAGTTTTACTATTCATATGGGATCAGGTTGAATGCCTCAACAGTACTATTATGGATCGGGCCATACACCACGACAGGAAATTGCGCCATTACTCTTAGGGGATCGAGACATTTGCCTCGAAAAAATCGTGCGAAATATTCGATAGGGAGTTAGCGTATTTATGAGTCTTCCTGACTTGAGATGTGACCGTTTATTTGGTGTTGACCATTACCTATTCCATTGATGAAGTATTCAGTATTTAAGGACTTCGTGTTTACTCTTCAGTTGAGGATCGTATTATGTACCTATATCTCTTTTCACTATTTTACTTACCATGCTTGATACCTATCTACTTTTATTGCACTTAATTTATTGGACCACTAGTAAATGTCGATGTCGATCCATCATCACTACTTCTTTGGAGTTAGATTAGATACTTACTAGATACACGTTGATTTACGTATTCATCGTACACTTCTGCACCGATTGTGCAGATATGGAGACAGGTACTTTTGGTGGTCATTTGGGCGTAGGCGCAGTTGCTGAGAGACTTTGTGGTGAGATGCTCTCTATGCTAGGATCTGCAGCACACGGAGTCCCTAATCTATCCATTTATTCTATTATGTCTATTTCCCATTCCAGACAGTTGTTGTAGTAGTATTGTATATTCTGGTAGATACTTATTGTCGCGCCCCATCTTCTCCTTTGCAAAAGCGGGCTTCGACATTGTGACAACTCTTTTGAGTGGGAGGTAAACTGAAGAGTCTCCACCTAACGATTTTTTAAGGTGCATTAGGGCACCTATTTTGCAGATAACTCTGTTTGACTAGTCAGCGTCACCAAAGATCGGGTAAGGGCTCAAATTACCTCAAAGAGAAGGTGTTAGGCACTCTTCGAGGTCCACAACTATGGGTCCCGATCGAACTTAAGACTATGTGGATTATAATTAGGCAAGATGATTAAATAAACAAAGAGAATAAAAGGTCAAAGAGTTTCAATATAACACAATGTGAATTGGTACAAATCTTAAGGACTATAAGGATACAACTATAACGGTCTATATTAGATGACTAAGTGTATAAAGAGAAAAGGGGGGTCCTAAGTTTTTTATCCTAAAGGATCACCCCGTGCAACATAAATAATACTTCACAATTCCTTTTAGATAGGAGTTGCTCATATTATTCAGCGGGCACAGACTATCATCTCCTGCTACCCGATTACTATGTTAAAGTGGTTACCTAAAAGCGTTCTAATTCAATTCTAAGTCGTACCCTATGCGTGCACTACCCGTCCCATACCTATGGTCCAGGAGGTATTGGACCTCTATTTGGGTGGTTCTAGACCTCACTTAGGCTGCTCAGAAATGTCAAAACTAGGCGACATACAAAAACACATTGGACTTCACGTATAGGCAGTTAAGGTTCAAGTTTGCCTCCACACTTAAGCAACAAATACACGCAAGACAAACTTCATGTTAAGCAATTTAGAATTAAGAAACTTAAATCCCTATATATATAATTTCTACGTGACAAGGCATCAGGGCTTGCAAACAATTGTAAAGGCCAAACGTTGCTCATAGACAGGATTATACGATTTGCATGCTGATTAATGAAATTGCAGATTTTCGGTTATTAAGCCTGCTGTGTCTAGGTGACTCGTGCAGTAAGGAATAATGAAAGGACCATTGGGAAGATCCCAGAAGTGCATAATAAACCATATTGAGGGGTGCAACATTGACTCTTATTAAGATAAAACAGTGTTGTCCTATAGACAGGATCTCTAATAATTAGCACTTGGAGCTGATTTTATCATTACACTCAACCCTATAGACATGTTTTCTAGGTGAACAGTGCGATGCAGTAACGAATGAGATGATTAAAATCCTATAGGCATGGTTTCTAGTGAACAGTACGAGATAATAGCAAATGAGGTGATCAAAATCCTATAGGCATGATTTCTAATGAATATGCTGAAATGAATTGAAAGAAAGTTCATTGACATTTGTTCCTATAGGCAGGTTTTCTAGTAACACGTAGTAGTAAGAATAATTGCAGCATTTGAATTCATGTTTGCCAAGAGACAATGTGTGTGTGTGTGTGTTTATCCTAATGACATGGTTTCTATAGTGCATATATAAATTGAACGGCACATATAGCAAGTGAATCAATGAGTCCTATAGGCATGTTGTCTACCCCTTTTACACAAACATTAAGAATCTACCTCTTCCCCATTTATACTAACACCCCAATCGTTTATACAAAAGTTATTACAGGCCCAATAATGGATAAGATACAAAATGTTATACAAATAATGACAATAGCCCCACAACAGGCCCGAATGAAATACCCTGCACTGTCTGGACCTTCAGCAACATACCCATACTTTCAACAAAGAGCCATGTTCATCAACACAACCCAGAATCCATAGAAGAGCTCGAAGCCAAATCACAATATCATATTGCCAAGCATTGAATCACTTAAACCAGCCATCTTATATGTTCATGGGACAATAAGAAGAAAGAACTGGGATAATTCAGGTTCCAGTATTAGGAGAAATGATTATGGACCCAAATCTTAGTGTGTGTGAGTTCACAAGGGCCTCAAAAGGACCCGAGCAGTGCTCACACTAAAGAGGTCAGCAGTAAAAGCCTTGGTAGCCTTAGCTTTCAGCCGGCTAAGAATAAGAAGTTAAGAGAGCACATGTGACAAGTGAAGGAGAGTGAACCAAGGTTGAGAGACAAGAATTGAGGGACGCAAACATAGTCAAGTTGAGCATATAGAGTAGATAATCGAACATGTCACAGGATTTAAGAACAAACTTAGTAAAGATTTAGAAACAAGTTCAACACTTAGCACAAGGGCAGTCACACATTAGCAGATTTAAGGAAAGAACAAGTTTGCAAGATTGGAAAAAATTATCATACACAGATTCATAATACTAAATAAGTGAAAACCTAAAAGGTCCAAATTATGCTAAGTATAGGTCCTAGCGTTACAAAATAATCGTGTTAATTTAAACATAATAGGGAAGCAGGTTATGTCAATTACTGGTGAATCAAGGGAGCCAAAAATATGTCAAAGGGAATATTAACAGAGAACTAGTCATGGTTGATAAAAAAAGATCTTGATATAGGATTAAAACATGCTACATAGGCAAGATACCATTACAGAAATTCAGAATAGAAATAGGAAGAGAAACTCGTGCCATATAGCAAATGCAAACACTCACGTTTTGAACACAATCGACTAGTTAAACTAAAGAGAGTACAAATTATGCTGATGGAGCATGTTCGAATAACAGAATTGGCATTTTAGAAGAACTAAACACTAAAAAGATGCTAACTAGGGTAAAGGTCACACACAATAGTGGTTCAAAACATATTGACTTAGAAGAATCTAAATTACTTGAATCAATCTTAGGCACATTTCGACTAGCAATATGAAGAAGTTAGAGGGTTGAAGAGACCTAAAATTGAAGTAATGCAAACAAGAATAACCCAGACAACACATTAAGCTATGAACCTCAGAAATGAAAATATATGCGAATTTCAGATATATAAGAATTGAGATTGCAAAAGACAGTAACTCACCAGTTAAACGAATAACAGTAAAGAATCAAAATTCCACAAGAATCCAGAATCTCAATGCGTCAATGTTCCCAAGAGTTTCGAAAGAACTCCGGACAATGCTCGCACCAAGAGGAGGTTGAGTAACAAGGTCTTAGTGGCCTTGGCTTTCAGCCGGCCAAGACAGAATCTAGAGAATAGCGAAAGCCCCCAATTTTAGTGAAGAATATGTCGATTCATAAATCTGTCTCAAAGGGGAATGGGGAGGGGTTTATATTGCAGTAAAAATTGAACGACCACACAAGGAAACTGAGTAAATCGAACAACAAATAAGGAAAGAAAGCATGCAAAATCAGTTTAAAATCAAATTAGGAGAGAAATCGGGTCAACCCTAGTTTTTAGGGAAAGTGTAAATCAACATAGATCTAAATGAAATCGCACTCACATAATATGGTATTGAACGTATATAGACGAAATAATGCTCAAAATCAAGATTCCAACCACTTTGGTTTAATTTCAGAAAGTATTGCTTGCCATGTTTAGGCAAGCACCTAGGTAACACCACAAACGGACAACTAGTACCAAAATATTTCAAATATGGCAAGAGAATAGTAGTGGAATTCCATTATCAGTGGGATTAGGAGAGGGATTAAGGGGAGGCGGCTAGGGTTTAGTGAAGAGGAGATGAGTGACAGAGGGAATACAGGAAGCTATCTTTAGGAAATGGGGTTAGGGTTAGGTTTTGGGGGTATAAGGAAAGGGAGTGGGGTGTTGTGGGCCGTTGATCGCTTTTGATCAACGGTTGAGATTAAAAATGAGCTGGTTCGGATTTTGGACTGGGGCAGGGTTGCTTGGGGTTGGGCTTGAGGATTGGGCCAGGGATTTGGGTCTGTTTGGTCCGAAAAATAACTCAAAAATTCGGCCAGCTTTTAAATAAGAGATTAAAAAGGAAATAATTTAATAAAATAGTTAAATAAATATATAAACAATGCTATTTATACAAATTAATACTTTAAATAATGTTAGGAGATTATAAAAAATGTAAAAATATTATTTTGACCCTGAATAAAATGACAAATGCAATAAAAATGTGAAATATAGGCTATCATTACAAGATTGTGCAAATAACCTAAGAATACCAATATAATTATATAAAATAAAGTAAAAATATTTGAAACGTGTATTATGGATGCAAATGATAATTTTAAAAGGTTAGATCATCACAAGAATAATTTAAAGGAATAATTACTAAATATTTATATTATTTAAATGCAAGAAAATTAATTTAAAAGCTCTAAAATTTATGGAAAATTATAGAAAATGCTTGTATAGACTTGTAAACTAAATAATGATGCAAAAAATGCTATTTTGAAAGTATATATATATTTTGAAAAAATATGAGGGCAAAACTGGGTATCAACAGCTACCCCTCTTTACTCGGGAATGATGAAAGAGTTGTCGGGTAAAGAAAATGATGACCAATTTTGGCCGAATGACGTGATTTTGAAAAACAATGGAGGCCGAACCCCTGTTCTTGAGTTGCCTACATATCCCTGGTGTTACGGGAATCAGACCGCGTGTAGTTCTGGATCCAACGGTGAACTGAAACCGATGGAGTTGTTATAAGAATGGTCGCATGTTTCAAAAAGGTTCTTTCGGGTAGGACAATGTTGTAAGTAACGTGCAATTTTAATGGGGTCATGAATGCAAATTTTGGATGTTACGAGTGTATGAGGCAAATGTTCGAACAGTCGTAGAGTAAAATGTAGTCAATTACTGGTAGTCGCTTACGTTTGAAGCAATCGAAGGATGTGAGCGCTGTGAATGGAAACCAGAGCGAAGATTGCTCCCGTTTGCAGAACAGTTACTCCCGAGTTGCCTGCAAAACATGAAACACGGTGCATGCAAATATATATGGGTTATTGCAAAAATTTAAACATGATGCAAATTTCCTTTGGACCATGAAGGTTGTCTTTGGACGAGGAGGATGATGTACTTGGACCATGACGTCCTGGGCCATGAAGCGTATGACAAGGGATTCACAGGCCATGAAATGGTGTCCTCGGACCATGAGGATGGTGCCTCTGGACTATGACGCCTTTGAATAATGATGTGTAGTTTCGAGAGATCCTCAGGCCATGGAATGGTGTCTTCAAGCTATGAGGATGGTGCCTTCGGACTATGACGCCTATGGACAAAATGGCGATATTTCAGCCTATGAGATGCAGAGATATGGCAATATCTATTGTTTGATAAACAAAAATAGGTGATTCATGGTTGTATGCGGGGACAGGACAAGACAAAGCTTAGTCTTGTGCAAGATGAGGGCAACGCTTAGCCCTAGGTGAACAAAGAGATAGCACTAGGTCTTAGGTAGCGTAGTGGAGATAGTATTTAATCTTATGCAAGGAAAAGGCAGTGCTTAGCCTTGTGCCAAAAGGGAAGACAATGCTTAGTCTTGTGCAGGGAAAGGTAGTGCTTAGCCTTATGGAATTAGGGAGGCAATGCTTAGCCTCATGCAGGAAGAAGAGACAATGCTTAGTCTCATGCAAATAAGAGAGGTGGTTCTTAGCCTCATGCAGGAAGATGAGACAATGCTTAGTCTCATGCGGGGAAAGGCAACGCTTAGCCTTATGCAATTATGGAGGTAGTGCTTAGCCTCATGCAAAGAGGAGACAATGCTTAGTCTCATGCAGGAAAGGCAGTGCTTAGCCTTATGCAATTAGGGAGGCAATTCTTAGCCTCATGCAATCAGGGAGACAATGCTTAGTCTGATGCAGGGTAAGGTAGTGTGTAGCCTTATGCAATTAGGGAGGCAATGCTTAGCCTCATGCAATCAGGGAGACAATGCTTAGTCTCATGCAGGGTAAGGCAGTGCTTAGCCTTATGCAATTAGGGAGGCAATGCTTAGCCTCATGATGAGTGATAGTGAGAAAGCAAAGTATTTCTTAATTGGAGATGTTTGCGCTAGATAGTTTGTTGTTTTGAAGGCAGTGACTTGATGTGTCTGCGGATATCGTTGTCTTATTATTCCTGCATCTAAAGAAAAATTGTGAGTTATGTGGGGAAAGGTTAGTTTGCGCTTTTGTCTTCTGTTTTGCCTTTGCTCCTGTCTTGAGGTCCTGTTTGAGTTACCCTGGGTAGCATCTGGTTGCCGTAGAAATAAAGTTTTAGAAAAATATGCATGGATTTGATAAATATAGTTATTTGAAATGTAGTAGTATGCGATTTCAAATAATTTAGATGAACCAGTGACTGTGACATATTTTAGAGACATTGCGACCTCCTTGCTTTAGAATTTTGAGGGTTCTCCTAAAACTTCTGCCCCAGTTTAAATGCAATACTTTGGCTGTTCTGTGTATGATGATATCGGCTGAACATGCTTTAGAATTTTGAGGGTCCTCCTCAAAATTCTGCCCCAGGTTTCTGATCATGGAAAAATGAAGATTTTATTACGATGTGACCGAACCCACAGGGCTGCCTACGTATCCCCTCTTAAACGGGAATCAGGTCAAGCGTAGTTCAGTTACATCAAATGAAGAAATGTAAACAATCCTAAACATAGTATCTCTTGACTGCGTCTGAGTTGATAGGTTTTGGCCAAATTTCTCCGTCCATTTCTGCAAGTATAAGTGCCCCTCCTGTTAATACTCGATGAACCATGTAGGGACCTTGCCAATTGGGTGAAAACTTACCTTTAGCTTCATCTTGATGCGGGAAAATTCGCTTTAGCACTAATTTCCCCGGTGTGAATTACCTTGGTCTGGCCCTTTTGTTGAAAGCTCTTGCTATTCTGTTTTCGTTGAGTTGACCGTGACATACTGCACTCATTCTTTTTCCATCAATGAGGGTCAGTTGCTCATATCGGCTCTGTACCCATTCTGCATCGTTGAGCTCTGCTTCTTGTATGATTCTCAGAGAAGGGATTTCTACTTCAGCAGGGATAATCGCTTCAGTACCATAAACCAATAAAGGAGTTGCCCTAGTTGATGTGTGAACCGTGGTACGATATCTAAGAAAAGCAAACAATAGCTTCTCGTGCCATTGTTTGTAATTATGTACCATCTTCCTCAATATCTTCTTGATGTTCTTGTTGGCGGCTTCTACAGCTCCATTCATTTGCAGCCTATATGCTGTGGAATTCTTATGCTTGATATTGAAAGTTTCACACATAGCCATCATTAAATCACTGTTAAGATTGGCGGCGGTGTCGGTGATGATTGACTCTGGAACCCCGAACCGGCAAATAATGCGATCCCGAACAAAGTCTGCGATGACCTTCTTAGTTACAACTTTGTAAGATGCAACTTTAACCCATTTTGTAAAATAGTCTATAGCTACTAGAATAAATCTATGCCCATTTGAAGCAGCGGGTTCGATTGGACCGATGACATCCATACCCCAAGCAGAGAAAGGCCATGGTGCACTTGTTGCATTGAGTTCATTAGGTGGAACTCGTATCATGTCAGCATGTATCTGGCATTGGTGACACTTCTGGACATACCTGATGCAGTCTGTCTCTATGGTCATCCAGAAATACCCTGCTCTTAGTATTTTCTTGGCTAAGACAAAACCATTCATGTGCGGCCCGCAAGTTCCGGCATGTATATCCTCGAGCAATCTGGATGCATCCTTGGCATCGACACATCGTAATAACCCCAGGCCAGGAGTCCTTCTGTGCAGAATCCCTCCGCTTTGAAAGAAGTGGTTGGCTAACCTTCAGAGTGTGCATTTCTGAGCATGAGTTGCGTGCTTCGGATATTCCCCTTTTGCCAAGTATTCTTTGATGTCATGGAACCATGGATTTCCATCACTTTCTTCTTCAACATGAGCACAATAAGCTGGTTGCTTATGAATTCCTATTGGGATAGGGTCGATGAAATTCTTGTCTGGGTGTTGTATCATGGAAGATAGAGTGGCCAATGCATCTGCAAACTCATTCTAAATCCTCGGAACATGTTTGAATTTTATCTTCGTGAACCTCTTGATCAGCTCTTGCACACAGTACAAATATGGTAATATCTTAGTGTTCTTCGTGGCCCACTTTCCTGAAACCTGATGTACCAAGAGATCGGAATCTCCAATTACCAGCAACTCCTAAACATTCATGTTAATGGCCAACTTGAGTCCCAAGATGCAAGCCTCATATTCTGCCATATTGTTGGTACATGGAAACTTGAGTTTTGCGGATACCGGATAGTGTTGGCCAGTTTCTGATAATAAGACAACTCTAATACCTACTCCTTTGAAGTTCGTGGCTCCGTCGAAGAACATCCTCCAACCATCATATGCTTCAGTGATATCTTCTCCCACAAATGATACTTCCTCGTCGGGAAAATATGTTTTCAATGGTTCGTATTCTCCGTCTACAGGATTTTCTGCCAAATGATATGCCAATGTTTGCCCTATGATTGCCTTTTGAGTTACATAAATGATGTCGAACTCACTCAGCAATATTTGCCATTTCGCCAACTTTCCAGCAGGCATGGGTTTCTGGAAGATGTATTTCAATGGGTCCATTCTTGATATGAGATATGTGGTATAAGCACAGAAGTAGTGCCTCAACGTTTGAGCTATCCATGTCAAAGCACAGCAGGTGCACTCCAGCAAAGAGTACCGTGCTTCATAGGGTGTGAATGTTTTACTTAGATAATATATGGCATGCTCCTTTCTTCCCATCTCATCGTGTTGTCCCAGAACACAACCAAAAGCCCCATCTAGTACGGACAAATAAAGCAGCAAAGGTCTCCCTGGTTCCGGTGGGAGCAAAATAAGTGGCTTAGATAAAAACTCCTTGATTTTGTCGAAGGCTTTATAGCATTCTTCAGTCCAGCTCATTGCGGCATCTTTCTTCAATGTTTTGAAAATCGGTTCATAGATCACAATTGATTGTGCTATAAAATGGCGATATAGTTGAGAGGCCCTAAGAAACTCATCACATCTTTCTTATTCTTTGGAGGTGGCAAGTTCTGGATGGCTTTGACCTTTGACGGGTCCAATTCAATCCCTCGGTGGCTGACAATGAATCCTAGCAATTTTCCGGCATGGACTCCGAAGGCACACTTTGCAGGATTCAGTTTCAGACTGTACCTTCGAAGCCGATTAAAGATTTTTCTCAAGTCTGCTATATGATCTGTGCTTCTCCTAGATTTGATGATGATGTCATCCACGTACACCTCTATTTCCCTGTGTATCATATCATGGAAAATGGTTGTCATGGCTCTCATGTAAGTGGCTCCAGTATTCTTTAGGCCAAACGACATCATTTTATAGCAGTACATCCCCCATGGTGTAATAAAGGCTGTCTTTTCGGCATCCTCTTCATTCATCCAGATCTGATGATACCCCACGAAGCAATCCACAAAAGACTGGAGTTCATGCTTGGCACAATTATCGATTAGTATGTGTATATTGGGGAACGGGAAATCAAATTTGGGACTTGCTTTGTTTAGATCCCAATAATTGATACATACTCTGACCTTCCCATCCTTCTTCGGAACCGGCACAATGTTGGCTAACCAAGTCGGATATTCAACCACTGTGAGAACTTTGGCTTTGATTTACTTAGTGACTTCCTCTTTTATCTTCAAACTCATATCTGGCTTAAATTTTATGAGCTTTTGTTTCACTGATGGACACATGGGATCGGTGGGTAACTTGTGAGCCATTATGGATGTGCTTAGACCAGTCATATCATCATAAGACCATGCAAAGATGTCTTCATACTCCTTTAGGAAATGGAAGTATTCTTCCTTCTCTGACGGTGATAGGTGAATGCTTATACGGGTTTCCTTGACTGTTTTGGAATCCCCTAAGTTAACCGTCTCGGTCTCGTCCAAATTAGACTTAGTCTTGTTTTCAAAAATTTCCACTTCTCTGACAATTTCCTCAGGTATTATATCCTCTTCCAAATCCTCTGGATCAGTATCCTTACGTTGCGTTGTCTCATTACATGTCATAGTCGTAGGCTCATCGGGATAAGCAATAATAATGCTAGGAACTCGACGGGCACAGCATGGTGCATCAGTCCAGTTCTTGAGCACAGCTCCTTTATCCATGGTCTGAATAGTAAGGTCTTCCTCCTCCTCCTCCTCAACTATCACACTGCAGTCCATGTCTTAATCTTCCAGAAATAGCTTCTTTATGCCAGCTAGAGCTTCATCTTCTTCAGACCCCCACATCATGTCGGCTTGATGAAATGTCTAGTGTAAATGTGGTACCGGTTGTTCCAGCAGATAATAAGGACCATGCTATGGCGACGACCAATCCTGATACTCTTGCCAAGTGTATTCATATCCAAGCCCAAAGGTTGTACCATGATGCTTCAACTGTACCGGTTTGGTGATCCCTTGGAGATTCTTGCCGAGACCCTTGCCAGGCTCGTACCCTATCCATAGCAATATACTTTTTATCTTGTTGCTCCACCATTTTTTAATGCGATGGTATGTTTCTCCACCCAGCTTCCTCCTGTTCTTGATGACTGGAACAGTCTGATTGGTATAGATGGGATTACCCTCGTCTCCATGGATGATCACTTCCTGATGATTCCATTCAAACTTCACAACCTAATGCAGAGTAGAAGCTACAGCACCAACGACATGTATCCAGGGTCACCCCAACAGTAGATTGTAGGTAGCAGATATATCCAGCACTTGAAACTCAACATCAAACCAGATTGGGCCAATCTGTAGGCTGAGGTTGATTTCTCCAATTGTGGCCCTCTGAGATCCATCAAACGCCTTCACTTTCATACTTCCTGCTCGTATCTCATGCAGACCTTTACCCAACCTCTTCAGAGTAGTCAGTGGACATATTTTGAGACTTGAAACCCCATCTATCAGGACCCTGACAATGAATTTGTCCTCAAATTGCACTGTAATATGTAGTGCCCTGTTGTGACTAAGTCCTTCCGGTGGCCGCACGTCTTCATGAAAAGTAATTTTGTGACTTTCCAACACCTGCCCGACCATGTTGGCCATTTCCCCACTAGTGATGTTGGTGGGTACATAGGCTTCACTTAGCACCTTCATCAAGGTGTTCGTGTGTGTCTCTGAATTTCGCAGCAATGATAAAATAGATATCTGAGCAGGAGTTTTGTTTAAATGGTCAAGCACAGAATATTCTCTTGCTTGCACCTTCCTCCAAAGGTCGTCAGGGCCAGTCTCATCGACAAGTGGCTTAGACGCAGCTTCTTTGCTTGTTCCTCCCAAATGCTCAGGTGTATAAACCCTACCAGTTCTAGTCATGCCTTGTGCTGCACCTGTTTCTTCCATTTTCGCTTTTCCTTTCCTTCTTGCCTTCGCAACATAATCCCATGGTATAACTTTACACTGGTAAGATGGAGTAGGTGCTACTATCACAGTGAAGGGTGTGGTTACCTCAACTTCAAATGGCATTGGTGCGACTACTTCAACTTCAATTGGTGCCTGGGTTTGCACCACAATGGGTGTGAGGGTGACTGGAGTGTTTTAGGATCATCGCCCTCCCGAATGAGTCCAATTGACCCTTCTGGATCCCATTCTTCATCGGTCTCAATCACATTTACTCCCTCACCTCTGTGATCTAGGAGAGGATTGTTACGAACATTAGGTGCAGTTTCCTTTGCCTGTATGACTTTAGTGTCAATTAATGTATGGATCTTGTCCTTCAAAGTGAGACATTCCTCAATGGTGTGACCTTTCATGCCTGAGTGATATGCACATGTCTTGTTTGGGTTAATCCACTGAGAAGCATTTTCCATAATAATAGTGGGAATGAGAGTGACATAACCGGCAACCTTCAGTCTCTCGTAGAGTTGGTCTATGGGTTTAGCAATCAGAGTGTATTGTCTGGGTGGTTTGTGATCGAAATTTGGCCTTGGTTTTTGATAATTCTGGCGGGCTAGTGGTGGTGAGTGGTAATATGCGGGTTGGGTGTTATAAGTATGGTAGGTGGCAGCAGGTTGTTGATATCTGGGGGTGAAGGCTGGTATGCGGGTGGAGGTATTTGGTATGTGAGAGAAGACTTTGGACCTTGAGCTACCATTACTGCACCCTCTTCTTTCTTCTTAGAGATACCTTCCGACTGCAAAGCTTTATTTGTGGCCTGGAGTGCTTTGAAATTCGTCACCATTATGGTTTTGATCCCTTCTTCTATTCTCTCTCCCAACTTGATGATGTCAGATAACTTATGGTTTTCAATAACCATCAACCTTTCATAGTATTGCGGGTCTTGAGCTCTGACGAAGAACTTATTCATCTATTCTTCTTCAAGTACCGGTCTTACCTTCGCAGCTTCAGACCTCTATCGAGTAGCATACTCGTGGAAGGTTTCCATTGGTTTCTTCTTGAGATTTTGAATGTAGAAAACGTCTGGTGCATTTTCTGTGTTGAACTTGAATCGATCCATGAAATCTGACGCCATGCTCACCCAATTAACCCACTTCTTTGGGTTCTGACTGATGTACCAAGACAAAGCATCTCCAGTGAGGCTCCTCATGAACAACTTCATACAGATTCGTTCATCTTTGCCAACTCCTACCAACTTGTCACAATATGTTCTTAGATGCACTTTCGGATCACCAGTTCCATCGAACATTTCGAACTTGGGAGGTTTGTACCCTCCGGTAGTTCTACATCCGGTTGTATGCATAGGTCCTCATAATTCAAACCCTTAATGCCCTTGCCACCTTCGACACTCTAAACTCTTCCAGTGAGCTTCTTGAGTTCTTCTGCCATGTTCTTGATGAGCAGATCCTTCTCGGTAGATTCCGGTATATATAGGGCTTGTTGTGGGGTGTGGGGTAAAGTTTCTATATATACGGGATTGCTTTGGTGGACTCTGGGAATCTGGGCATAATGGTGGTCATTGGTTGAGTTTTGTGGATCAGGGGTACGCTGTGGTGCATTCTGAGGGTGTGGTATGTGGTTGTTTGTGGGTATTGAGTTGGATGGTGATGGTGTTGTTGAGGAGTAGGTACCGGTGGAGGGTTGTGGTTCTGAGGAGGTGTGGCGTATTGATGTGGTGCGGGAGGATTCAGTGGTGGGTTTTGATTCTGCGTGTTTTGGGGAGGTGTCGGGTTTTGGGCATTTGTGTTTTATTAGTTGATGTCAGGGACGTTTAGGGTGAGGGAAAGGTTTGCCAAGTTCTGGACCTTCTCAAGTTCCCCTTGTAGGTCCAATATTTTCTGTTCCAGACGTAGGACCAATTCATTCTGTGCTGGAGTACTCCGACCGTCCGAAGTTTCAACCGTTCTCTGCATTGTCCTTTCTGATACCGCTTAAATCGTCCATTTTTCCTTTCCCTTTACTTTTGCCTTTAGGATCACTTGGTGGAGGAAGAGGTGGAGGATCTCTGGATCTAGTATGATATGCGGATGATGCTAGTATGCACGAACCAACCTTGGGGAATGGGAATAATCAAAAGAAAGAAAAAGAAAAGGTAACTAAGTCAGTAAGGGATATTGAAAGAATGCTTGCAATATTGAACATGCTTTGCGAAAGCATATTCGCGTCCTAATTTGGGGGACTTCGTTTTGCCCGAGGCAGGCCTAAGTGACACATAGACTTGGAGAAAATTGATGCCAATAATCGTATCATTTCATTAATGCGAAAATGAATCAAATCCTTACTAAAACGACAATAATAAGAAAGTTACTAATGGCATTTGCCTTATTACAATCGAAATCTAAAACTAAGCTAAAAAGCAGTAAAGAACATCATTTCCTAATTTACTTGGTCCCAGAAGGACCTTCCCCATGCTTGGCTCTCTTGACTTCATCAATCAGATTCCTTAGGTCGCGCATATCCAACAACAGGTAAGCCTTTGCTAGATGCCCCCCCTTCATTGCCATCCGTGTTCTGACAATCTGAAAGCCTCTTTCTCATCTTTCTCTCAAGCTCCATCAACCCTTGCTCTAAATATTCTAATCTTTCTGTTGATTTAGTAGCGGTTTCCCTCCATTCGTTGATTGCTTCCATATCCACTTTGTGTTGTTCTTGATGCCTAGCTTCAGACTCGAAGACCCTTTTGCGTAACCTCCTATACTTGACTTGTGCTTTAACAGTGTCATCTATGATCCTGTTTTTCAGATTAATTCCCGGCTTGACGTATCTTGCTATATCGTCCACTAACCATGATGGGTAGAAGTACACATTGCCAGCATGATACCTATCTGGCTCAATAGTATCCTTTTCCACAATGACCTTCTAATTCCACATATGTTGTTCCTCGAACTTGAATGGAATAACGTCCCCTTTAAAATCTACTTTGTACTGTTCCATGTTGGAAACCCGAGGTATAACTCATTTTCTTCCCGCTTGTCTCATTACCCTTATAGGAGCATAAGGATAGATGCCCCTCAACCCGATCAGTACTAAGTGAGTAGTCTATCTTGACCTGATGATGAACTCACTGCTAGGAAACCATTCAAACATCCAATGTACCTGCTCGTCCGTCAGACTGCTGAAGAAACGCACCCAGCTCACAACATTTCCAGGTTGTGCAAACCTGTCTGGGATAAATGTCATTCTCTTTGGGTGATGGTAAGCTATGTAGTCATTCAATGGTCGATGCAGAAGCTCTTGGCGATATTCTCCTCTTTGAAAATGCTCTAATAACCAAACTTGCAGTAACATATTACAACCCTCGAAGTGCCCAAACCCCTGCTTGCACTGATCTAGAGCACAGTACATCTCGGCTAGGATCATAGGGATGATGGTATAAGTCTGTACCTCGATGCCTTCCTTCAAAGTCCTGGCGACCATGGCTAAACAGGTATGAATCCTTCTCCCTTTCATTGGAAATATCAACAACCCCAAGAAGCAGACAATGAACACATAAACCTGACGGTGCGTCCAACCCAAGGAAGTAATGACAAGTTCATCATGATAAAGGCGATATGACTTGTTGTGCCCATAATGCTCATAAAGGAATTCAAATGGGATGTATGACTTCTTCAAACAAAGCAACTCATCATTTACTTGAAACCCAGCATTTTTAGAAAACCGCGAGGGGTGCGATTCTCTGGCACTAATAATCCTAGACTATCCCACGACATCTTAGCGAAACCTTCTACTTTTTCTAAGAGAGGAGTCATTTCTATGTCACCGAAGCGAAACAAGACCCTTTTCTCATCCCAAAACATAGTAGCAGCCTCAATCAATGCTCTATTCATTCAGATATCTAACAAGGACGGCAAATTACCATGGACACTTCTCACATGATTCTTGTCACTAGGAGTGAGATTTTTCCACCAATCAAGTAGCAGAGGTGGGATGTTTTGGACCACGCCGAACGTGGGGACTTTGTGCTTCATTTTCTGCAAACAAATAGAGTTAGCCCTTCCCCCCTCCAGATTCGACTATTTACACACTAATGATGAACATATTGGCCTACTTTCTCCAAGTAATGCACATAACGTGACGATGTCCATTGGGATTGTGAAAATCCCGCCGGACTTTGGACAAGGCTTATCTTAGCGGGCTATCATGTTATCAATGTTCTAACCCATACTAGGTTTAACATGATGCATTTACATTTAATGTTGGAGTGAGGTTTCTAGAATGGCCTAGACTGGTAATCCCAAGTGGACAACTTGAGAGGGAAAGGCACAGGATCGTCAACTGCACCGCCGATCGACTAGTCTACCGCAAATAAGCCTTTTCGATTTAAAAGGGTAATTTTGGCAGAGCGCGGACACTCATCAAGAACCGCTATGTTGATAATTGACACGAGTGGAGTATGATGTGGAGCATGCTTTATGCAGAGATAATAACACATTGCTAAGTATTTGCATGATAAATATGTAAAAAACGGTAAATACAGTATTAAGGTAAAACATGAAAAACATAAAAGAAAGACAAAGGAAAAAATTAGTCCGTGGAATATATGTGAGAATGTAATAAAGAAAATAAGGGAGTAGGGATGGGAGAGGCATGATATAGCTAATGAAGAGCAGTTAGCGCAACTAAGGGCGAATAGGGAAAAAGATATGCATGTTATAACAAATTTAAGCAAATGAGTTGGGTCAGATTTTGGACTGAGCAGGGTTGCTTGGGGTTGGGCTTGAGGGTTGGGCTAGGGATTTGGGTCTGTCTGCTCCGAACAATAACTCAAAAATTGGGCAAGCTTTTAAATAAGAGATTAAAAAGGAAATAATTTAATAAAATAATTAAATAAACATATAAAGAATGCTATTTATGCAAATTAATACTTTAAACAATGGTAGGAGATTATAAAAAATGTAAAAATATCATTATGACCCTGAATAAAATGACAAATGCAATAAAAATGCGAAATATAGGCTATCATTGCAAGATTGTGCAAATAACCTAAGAATACCAATATAATTATATAAAATAAAGTACAAATATTTGAAACATATATTATGGATGCAAATAATAATTTTAGATGGTTAGATCATCACAAGAATAATTTAAAGGAATAATTACTAAATATTTATATAATTTAAATGCAAGAAAATTAATTTAAAAGCTCTAAAATTTATGAAAAATTATAGAAAATGCTTGTATAAATTTATAAACTAAATAATGATGCAAAAATTCTATTTAGAAAGTATATATAAAGTTTAAAAAAATATGAGGGCAGAATTGTGTATCAACACTCATGCACTTATGACATTGAGTTTTGGAGATTTAGATCTTGCTCTTGGTTGTATTCTGCCATGATTGTTCTGATTTTTATTTTGGTCTCATTCGAACACTTAAAATAATAATATCTATATTTTCTATAAAAATGAAAAACTTCCGCTCTTTATTCCTTTAAATGGTTTCAAAATGCATTTTGGATTAACTTGTGATATGTTGATTTAATTGTTGGCTTGCCTAACGACGGCGTTGGGCACCATCACAGCCTATAGTGGGATTTGGATCGTGACATTCACCCAAATATCCACATTCTTAATATGTATATTATGATATTATAATATTATGATTAATTATTATTGATTTTTTCGAAGGAAATAACAACTCATATCTTTTCCTGAAGGATGTAATGACCATGTGGTTGTCGCTGTGATACAAAATATTCAGATGTTAATGGCGTTTCTCCCTAAAGGAAATATTTATCACAAAGTTAGTGGTTTAAATATTGAAGTTCGTAATTTTTGTCATTTATGAATTTAGAATTGTCTTTATATTATTCATTTGATTATGATTTTCTCTCGTGACACTAGAAGTGTATGAGCAATATTTGGTAGTATAAAATTTATCAAAAGCTCCTGAAGAGCTAACTGTTTGTCTGGAAGTCACATGACACAAGTAGTGTCCGACTAATATTTGATTGTGGACAATAAATTGAAGGTTCCAGAAGAGCTTATATAGAAATATGATGTTCATATTATATGATTATGGTCGAAACATATGTTGTAGTAAATCCGAAGTATACTAATACAAATGACTTTCATATTGAGACTACAAATGATTGAAAATTGAATATCTTCATGTTATCACAATCATACGGGGTAAAACAATATGCACGTGAGAAGTTACCCGCCTTATTCTTCAATTTACACTACATAAATATAAGCATGATGAAATCATATTCCACAATAAATCAGAAGTTTATTGATACAAAAGTTTATGCCATAGTAAACTAGATGTTTACTAAATCAAATAGCACATGTCATGGTAACTTGAAGTTTACAAACACTGGTAAATTTATCAGTTGGCATAATAGGTTTTCTATCCCCGTTCACATGTGATGCGCTAATTGAGAATTCAAATAAGCGTATATTAAAGAACTAGACGATTCTTTAAGAATATCTTGTGCTAGTTATTCTCATGATAAATTAGTTATACCAACTAAAGTCGTGACTGAATTTCCTGAATTCTAGAAAAATATAAAAGGCGAATTTGGACCCGTTCACCTGCCACATGAACCACTTATTTACTATATGGTTGCAAATAGATGCATCCATAAGAATGGTCACATGTATATTTCTTATCAATCTGCAGTTTGACATTTACAAAATTGCTTTGCTCAGTTAAGAACACTATTTCAAGATTATGCAATCAAAACAGTTCATCTTGATGATATTGGTTTATATCCAAGTTGATTTAGTAGTGAGTGCCGCCGATTAATGGCTAAACCATTACTTATGACAATAAAGCTTCTTCTATTGGTATGGGCCTTTCTATATTGCATACAACAACACTTGTATGTATAAGGAGAACAAGTTATGGTAAATCTTTCCCTCATAATTGGTTTAGGGTCAGGAACCAAGTATTTTTATCTAATAACTTGATGTGTGGTATATGATTAATTGTTCACAAAGATGAGTTGCCCAACCTAAATTATGAGAGACTCATTATGTAGGAGTTCAGATTGATAATAGGAAAGGTTAGACTACATGAAACAAGGAGAGTTATTATTATATGAAACAAATTATCTAAATAGGAGATTCCTGATTGTGCAAGAAAGTAAGAATGTTCTATACGATTAGTCTTAATAATATCATATTTTATCTTCAAATGCTCCTATTAAAATTAAAACCCCTAAAGAATAGTGCTTACGACATGCATGAAGCATGGTAGACCAATCGGTTCCAAAGGTATCAATCCTTGAAAAAAAAGAGGAGCAAATAATCAAAATGATCATAATGAAGAGGTGATGATCTTTAGAAGAGCCCATGGCATAACATTTTATGAAACCCCATAAGAGGTTCAGGTAACTGATAATAATGAAAGTGAAGAGATCTTAAAAAGATATGTCTCTTTGCGAACCAATACAAAATGATCGACGATGATGTCATTGATATAATATAGCGTGCAATATTATAAAAGATTGAGGACCTGAAAGCTATGTCTATTAAAGTATGCTGATGTAGAAATGGTTGTAAAATAATGCAATATTAATAAGCGTAAAGGTTATCGGACCAGTATTCCACACACCATAAGATGTCACACTATTTAGATGATAATAAATATCATCACAGCCTATTTGTCACGATCCAAAATCTCAACCAAAGGTATAACAATCCGACCGGTCGTTTTGCTTTCTAGAACCTCGTTCCCCTAAATAAGACTTCTCATACATACTTTTACTGTTTTATGACTTGCGAAAATGGTTAGTTCAGGATTTGGAAGGGTTTAGGTTGAAATCGGAACACTTGGTTTCTTAAGGTTGGCTTAAAAGGCCAAGTTTAATTTCGGTCAACATTTTAAGTAAATGACATCGGAATTGGGATTTGATGGTTCCAATAGGTTCGTATGATAATTTCGGACTTAGGTGTATGTTTGTATTGGGGTTTGGATGACCCGGGAGCATTTCAGAGCTTAATAGTGAAATTTGGTTCTTGAAGGTTTTAAAAGTTCTTTAAATATGGTTTGGAGCGGGTTTTGGTGATATCGAGGTCCAAATGGAATTCTGAGACCGAGAATACTTCCGTAATGTCATTTAAGACTTGCACGTAAAATTTGATGTCATTCCGAGTAGTTTAAGTACGTTTCGGCGCATTGAAAGTAAAATGAAGAACTTGGAGTTCTTAAGTTTGATTCAATTAGTTTTGGTGTGTGATTCTTAGTTTTTATGTTGTTTCGGGCGTTCTGAGAGTTTGAGTGAGTCCGTTTTTATGATTCCAAACTTGTTGGTATGTTAGGGTGGGGCCCTGGAGGCCCCGAGTGTCAATCGGACAAGGCTCGGACCAAAATGTGAATTTGGAGCAGCAGCTGATGCACCAGATCTGTTAAAACCGCACCTGCGCTTGGTCAACCGCAGGTGCGAGCTCGCAGGTGCGGGCCAAGCCTCGTAGAAGCGGCCAAAAGAGGGCAGCCCAGGTTCCGCAGATGCGTCCCATCCTCCGCAGAAGCGGGTACCCATCCGTAGAAGCGGTCCTAGCCGGCCCAGTGAATTCCGCAGAAGAGGACCCTTGTCCGCAGAAGCGAGGGCGTAGGTGCGGCCCTATGACCGCAGGTGCGGAAACCGCTAGAGACAGTGAGCCTCATTTATTACGGGTTAGGACTATTTTTATCACATTTTCTTCCACACTTGGGCGATTTGAGAGCTTCTAAGGAGGGGATTTCGACCTAGCTTTGTGAGGTAAGTAATTTCTTATAAATATAAGTTTAGTACATATATTATGAGTAGAGTTCCACATGAAAATTGGTAGAAATCATGGGTTGAGATGAAAAACCTAGGGTTTAATAAAAATGAGATTTTACCATAAAATTGATTATGAAACTTAGTGAAAATCATATATTATGTTCCTAAGGTTATGGGTAACAACTTTCTTCAAATATTTCCGGAATTCGGGCGTGTCGGCCCGGGGATGAATTTTAGGAATCTTGTAATTTTGGTTGGGTAATCACTTTAATGGTGGAGATATGAACTTTTGAGCAATAGATTGATCGATTTATATAATGTTTGGCTAGTTCCGAGTCGTTTGGCATCAAATTTGGAGGTTTGAGCGCATTCTTGAATTGAGAAGTAATCTTTGAGACGAGGTAAGTCTCTTTTCTAACCTTGAAAGGGGGAACTTACCCCATAGGTGAACTTAATTAATATGTGTTCTTATTAACTGTATCAAATGGAACCGAGTTGAGGATATTTAAGGATTTAAAAGCTTCAAGTCAGTTTGTCTTTATTTTGAAAAGAATAAAGGAAGGGTTATAATTTATTGTTAAATTTATATTTGACCGCGTCGCATGTATGATTCGCGAGCGGGGTAATAGATGCATATATGGTTCAAGCCATTCGACCCTCGGCAGTGCACAATTTACATTTATATTGGATCAGGCCGAACGTCCTCGGTGGTATTCATGTGTGATAATAGAACTGGAAGTTCCTTTCATAATCGGTATAAATTCATTGTTTGTGTGATCATATATTTTAAAGGAAGGAAGTGATTCAAGCTCTTAAATATTTCTGAAGACTGGTTCAGTTATTTCTTGTTCTGAGTCTTATTGTTGTATATCATGCTTAATTAGAATTTCATATTATCATGTTATTGGCCCTAGTAAGTGTCGGAGTCGATCCCTCGTCACTACTTCTTCGAGGTTAGACTAGATACTTACTGGGTACATATTATTTATGTACTCACGCAACACTTCTGTACTTAATTGTACATGATCTGAGGCAGGTGCATCCGGTTACCAGTCTGGTGCGCAGATTTGATTCCCATCTCGATACTTCACGGTGACCTGCCTTCCGAGCCGTTCTGCAGTAGCTGGAGTCTCCCTTATGTTTTTTTTCTGTCTATATCATTTCAGACAGTAGGCTAGTGTCCTTTTGTATATTCTACTAGATTGCCCACATACTTGTGACACCAGGTTTTGGCACACACACTAGTAGACTTATGATTTTGGATTTGTTTACATGATTACGATTTGTACTCTTTTGCTTCCGTTTAATTATGTCACATTCGCAAATTTCTAAATCTCTTTAACAAATGAGGAAATGTTATCCACTTAGTATTTTATTTAAACAGGAAACCTTTAGTTTGATCAGTGTTGGCTTGCCTAATAATGTTGGTGGGCGCCATCACGGCCTAAGATGGAATTGGGTCGTGACAACATGGTATCAGAGCGCTAGGTTCACGTAGGTCTCACAGGTTATGGGCATACCTAGTAGAGTCTTACGGATCAGTACGGAGACGTCCGTACTTATCTTCGAGAGGCTATAGGGTGTTAGGAAACTACTCTTTATTCATCTTCTATCGTGCAGTTGGTATTATACTAAAATCCTTTCTCTCATTCTCTCACAGATAGTGAGGACGTGTATGGCGGACATTCTAGACCCGGGAGGAGCTCCCCCCATTGCTAGAGGCCGAGGCAGAGGCCGGGGGAGGGCACTGGCCCGAGGTAGGGGACGAGGGCATCCCAGAGCTGCTCCAGTAGCAGCACCAGTAGATCCAGTGGAGGATCCCATCATTGAGGAGCAGGGCGAGGTGCCCGCCACAGAGCCAGCCTCGGTAGATTTCATGTCAGCACTGGGTTTTCAGGAGGTCATGGGCCGTATGTCGCAGTTCATGGACACTATGACTCAGGCTGGTTTATTTCTAGCAGACCCAGCCACATCTCAGGCGAGAGGGGGAGCACAGACCCCTACTGCCCAGGCTCCGGGGCATGCAGATGCAGTATATCAGACTCCGGGTACACTGCCCGTGGGCGGAGCCCAACCAGTTACAGCAATTGCACCTGACCCTAGATCAGCAAAGGACAGTGATCCGCAGAAGCTATTAGATAGATGGACTAGGCTACACCCTCCTATCTTCGGCGGTGAGCGGCATGAGGATCCACAGGACTTCATTGACTGGTGCAGGGACAGACTGCACAACATAAGGGTATTGGAGTCCCATGGGGTAGATTTCACTACTTTCTAGCTGGAGGGCAGGGCCCGTAGATGGTGGCAGTCTTATCTATTTAGCAGACCAGCGGGTTCTCCTCCCATGACTTGGGAACAATTTACACAACTTTTCTTCGATAGGTATATTCCATCCTCTTAGAGGGAAGAGTTGTGAGGTCAGTTCGAGAAGCTCGAGCAGGGTTAGATGTCAGTAACCGATTATGAGGCAAGGTTCTCTGAGTTGTCTCGCCATGCACTTATGATACTTCCTACCGACGCAGAGAGAGTGCAGAGATTTATTACGGGGTTGCACCATGGTATTCAGTCTTGTATGGCCTGGGAGGTTGAGATGGGTACTGATTATCAGCTGGTAGTGGAGATTTCTTAGAGGATTGAGGGCTACCGCCAGAGGGGTAGAGAGCAGATTCAGCAGGACAAGAGGACCCGTGTCTCTAGAGAGTTTATGTCACGACCCAAACCGATGGGCCGTGATGGGCACCTGGTACCTTACTCAGCCGAGTACCAACATAACGTATCTTTTGCATCATACTATCATAGGTAATTGAGCCGGAGAGGTTGTCGTGAGATAAATAGAATAAAACATGAGGAAATACTCAATATAGGGTGACCCAACTTGATATACAGACTTATACATATGACGTACTGGCCTATAAGGCCATACCAGTATCCGTATACATGAAATCTATCTACAAGACTCTAAGAGTACATAAATATTATAAAGGTCGGGACAGAGCTCCGACATAACAAACAATACATATTCAAATCATACTGACCAAATAGGCAACTCCGGAGCAAGTGGAGTGCACAAACACCTTCTGCTGAGCTGATAGCCTACTAGGAGAATTCTCAACCTATCTATCGGGACCTGCGGGCATGAAATGCAGCGTCCCCAGGCAAAAGGGACTTCAGTACAAATAAAGTACCGAGTATGTAAGGCATGACAATAGTATATAAAAGACATGAAAGAAACATGGAGTAAAGAACTCAACCTAAAATTCTGAATAGCTCGGTGAATCATGAAAATTTATAATTTCATGGATGTGCGTATAAATGTCATACCATGCATAGGTATATGTGTACATAACATTATCAAGCCTTTGAGGGCATCCCATCATATCATCTCGGCCACTGTGGGCAAAATCATCAACGTATACCAGCTGATCAGGTGGTGGTGCGTATATAACGCCTTAACCTTTTCTCATATCCCATATACATATAATATATGCGTATATAACGCCTTCTGGTCATGGGTCAATGTACATGTATAAATGCATGAAATGCATAAGAAATACGTTAATAAGATTTCTCGAATATCATAAAATCAATATGTCTTTCGGACAAACTTTATCAAATACGTATTTTTCTGAGACCCATGAATGGAGGATATAATAATAATTCGTATAGGGAATCAAGAATATAGACACCCCTAGTGTTTCTATGAATAGAGTCATTTATGAAAGTTTCGTATTTTGCTCGTTTCGTTTGTATCATTTGGATCATGCCAAAAAGAAAGAAGGGATAGCCTTAACATACCTTAACTCCGTGGAAACCTTAATACCTTCCAAGAAATTTTTCAAACAACTCAATTCAATCTACCACATCATAAAGAGATTCAAAATTAGTGTTGAGTAAAGGCTAAATCCACAACTTAAACTAGTTGCTCATTTACGTAAATTTGGGCAGCATCTCCTCTGTAACTAGGCCCTCCTCCAATACCATATATCAACAACAACAACAACAACACAACAATAACAACACGTAAGCACCATTTTCCAACCTTATCTCCATCACAATATACCACAAAACAGCTCAAACACCTCTAATCACTTCATACATAAAACGACAACCAAAGTAGTGTCAAACAACCTAAAACATGTAACAACGAACGACCAGACTACTACCCTACCACATGTGACATTTCTCCACGCCATTTTTATCCTTCCAAACTCCATAAATCATCAGCACAATAGACATCCCAAAAGCAACACAAAACAGCCCACAAAACAGTCCATTACAAATCAAATAACTCGAACTCACGGCTTTCGATCACCGTCCCGTGAGGCCTAACTATTAGGAAACGAATTTATCAACTTTTCTTGATATTTTAAAGCTTAAATACAGAAATTAGAAATTTTTATTAACTATTAAATACATTCCAAAACTCAAACTACAAAGAAAAAGAGAGACGATATAGCGATACTTACGTCGTAGGGATCATTCTGATAGTATCGCTTCTCAATTTCGTACCCGGTATGTTAGTATTATTTGAAGCACTATTAGAGAACTCAAGGACCATTTTTTACGGAGTTCTCTGGTCATATTATTTGTAAAAATGAAGAGAGAGAGAGAGAGAGAGAGAGAGAGATAGATAGAGAGAGACGAGTTAAAGCAATATAACAACTTTTGAAAAGTCAAAAGGTGCTAGCTTGGCACCATCTGATTCGTCCATCTTCCGACGCTTATATCTTTTTATCCAGGTGTCGTATGAATGAACGGTTAAGTACGTTGGAAACTAAATTCCAAGACCTTCAATGTTGTATATAATATGTCCCAAAAATACCTCATATATCACATGAAATATATTTCGCAAAAAGCTCTGTTACATGGCAAATCCTTAGTCGGTGTTTCCGCAACTTTAATCCGAATTTTCCCAAACTTCATATTTTCTATCCAAACATCATATATAGCCATATTATGACTTTAAAATCATTTAAATCATGATTAACATGTCTCATATTCATTACGTCACCTTGGGACGCATAGGGTGTAACAATCTTCCCCCCTTAGAAACATTCGTCCTCGAATGTTAAACTCCCAGAAATCTATAAAAATTTTGGCAGAGTCTCCTCTGTAACGTTACTACTACCAACTTGTCACACATAAAACCCAACAATACAAAGCCACACAGGGCCACAATCATCAATAACACCAATGGCCTCACACGACCAATAACAATAACTAACATAAGAATCAAGTACCATATACGTACCTAAAGACTGTGATGTCTTAGTCTGATCCTCCTCCGGAAGTGGAAACAAGTGAGGATACCTAGTCTTCATTTCTTCTTCAGCTTCTCAAGTCATATCCTCTACATTATTGTTAATCCAAAGTATTTTAACCGAAGCTACATCCTTAGTTCTTAATCTCTGAACTTGTCTATCTAGTATAACAATGGGAGCTTCCTCATATGATAGCTACTTTGTAACCTGAACATCGTCAACTGGAATGACTTTAGAGGGATCTCCAATACACCTACGGAGCATAGACATATGAAATACTAGATGTACAGACTCCAATTTCGAAGGCAAGTCTAATTCATATGCTACTTGGCCTACTCTGCGTATAATCTTATAAGGTCCAATGTACCGAGGGCTAAGCTTTCCTTTCTTACCGAATCTCATAATGCCTTTCATCGGTAATACCTTTAGGAATACCCAGTCATCTACCTAAAACTCCAAGTCTCATCGTCGATTATCTGCATAGGACTTTTGACAACTCTGAGCTGCTAATAGCCTTTCCCGTATAAGCTTAATCTTTCTCAACTGCCTGTTGTACCAACTCTGGTCCTACTAACTTAGTTTCCCCAACCTAGAACCATCCTATAGGTGACCTACACTTTCATCTGTAAAGAGCTACTATAGAGCTATCTGAATTTTGGAATGATAATTATTATTATATGCGAACTCAGTAAGTGGAAGATGATAATACTAGTTAACCCTGAAGTCCATCACACAAACCCGTAGCATATCCTCCAGTATCTGAATAGTACATTCAGCCTGACCATCTGTCTGGGGATAAAATGTTATACTAAGACTCACCTGAGTCCCCAATCCTTTTCGGAAGGACCTCCAGAAATTAGCTATAAACTGAGCACCTCTATCTGAGATAATAGATATAGGGACACCATGAAGTCGTACTATCTCCCTAATGTAAAGCCTTGCATAATCCTCTGCTGAATAAGTAGTCATGACAGGCAGAAAATGGGCTAATTTTGTAAGTCTATCGATAATAACCCATATAGAATCGAACTTACGTTGGGTACGAGGTAAGCCTATGATGAAATTCATATTAATCACTCCCCATTTCCAAATCTTAATCACTATAGTCTATAATAATCCACTGGGTTTCTGATGCTCAATCTTAACCTACTGACAATTTGGGCACTGGGCAACAAACTCTGTTATATCCTTCTTCATTTCATCCCACCAGTATATTCCCCTGACATCATGATACATCTTCGTAGCTCCTGGATAAATAGAATAACGAGAATAGTGAGCTTCTCCTATAACCTGCTGGCGCAACCCTGCCACATTAGAATGCATAATCGACCTTGATATATGAGGACTCCATCTCCTGTAATCTCAAATGGTGTATTCTCTTTTTGAGGGGATGTATCTCTGTAATGAGCTAGCATAGGATCCTCATACCGGCATTCCTTCACTTCAGTTACTAAAGGGGATGTTGTCGTGTCCTGAATAGTAACTCCGGTATCACCTGAGTCCAGTAATCGAACTCCAAGACTAGCTAGCTGATGAATCTCATGGGCTATCCCACTCTTCCCTGGCTGTAAATATGACAGGCTACCCATAGATCTACGGTTGAGGGCGTCGGCTACTACATTCGCCTTCCCCAGATGGTATAAAATATCAACGTCATAGTCTTTCAGTAGCTCCAACCATCTTCTTTGACATAAATTCAATTCCTTTTTCTTGTGGCATAAATTCAATTCCTTTTGATTGAAGATATATTTAAGGCTCTTATGATCCGTATAGATATCAACATGAATTCCATACAAATAGTGCCTCCACATCTTTAGTGCATGAATCACCGCGGCTAACTCTAAATCGTGGGTTGGATCATTCTTCTCGTGCTTTCTTAGTTGTCTTTAAACATAAGCGATTACTTTTCATGGTCGTTCTGCCACTTGTTGCATTAATATATGGCTTATCTCATTGCCCACAAATACTGGAATTTCTTGTAACTCATATGATCTCAAATATCATATTTTTATTTTTTTTCTTCTCGTTCATTAGTCACGATCTGTGCCACTTTCTTATGAAGGGAATATAATGTTGTTGTTAGACTGTTGTTACAAGACCATTTCTTCCTTATGTAATTATGCTTAAGTTGAAGTCTGCTTCCTTATTCCCTCAGCTAGTCTTTCTTTGTAGTACTTAAGAGAGACCCTTTGACTCCTATAAAGATGCGAGCTTATTACATCGTATGCCCAAAAGAATTTTTGACGTTCTTACTCGCCTATAATTATCCTTAGTTACTTACCTCCGTGCCCTTGTGCTCGTAAGATTGATTCTGAACTGAAATTTTTGAAGTCTTCTCGGTGGCACCGTTTTTTTTCATAACACTTATACATTACCTTTAACAACCCCAACTCTTATCTGAATATTTCTCAAGGATTACGATGCCACCATATTTGCGAGATTGAATTTCCTATGTTGGGTTTCGCTATGTTTATCTTGCACAACCTACTGATTTGTCGGTACCCTTTTTGTTTAGCCATGGCTAGGCTCTTCCTGAATCAACTACTAACTACACGTTAGTCCATTATCATATCTATATTCTGTGTAATCTCCTGTGGGTTATATCCTTTGTCTTAACTTACCCCGCACACTGGCTCCTTATGTATCCAGTGTTCATTTGCACTTATTTATCAATAACATCTAGTAATGGAACCCTTTCTGCCTCTCCCCGTCGTCATGCTTACATAATGTTCTGGAGTCGTATCATATCCTTAGGATCTGAATAAATGCAATTTCATTCCTTTTGCCTTTCTACCACATTCTTTCTTTACTATTCCATGGTAACCTTTACCACATAACTCCAACTTAATACCATATCACACCATCTTCCCTCCTTTAGGGGAGTACTAACATTTATTGCTATGAAGATTTACCTATAAATGTTTCACCTCTTCATATTTGGCGTCTTTTCATATCTTCACGGACTCTTACTTGCCTTGCGGTAACCCTTCTGTACCAGGGATAATTTAATTCCTTACACACACAGGTGACACCTAGCGTAACTCGCACACTTAGTCCCTTAAGCTTAACTCTGCTCACAGTGCTTGTTTTAGGGAAACGTCTTCCTGAATGACCTTTAAAAGTTATTTTTCTGTTGTCCATTCAATTATCGCCCGGAACGCGATCTCTGAAATTCTCACAATGTCAACTATTATCAAATCCTTCGGTCCCGAATTCATGTTTAGTTTATCTTATTCACTAGCCCATACTAATTTCTATTACTCCGGGGGTCTAACCTTTCTTTCTGGTAATCACGTTTGAGTCACCAACTCATTTCTCGAAATGGGGACATGACTTTATGGATTATAATCTTTTATTGTCTCAAGGCCTGTAATTTCTTTTCTTTTCCTTCACTTGACAATAGAATATGTAGTCCTGTCATATTTTGATTTACCGTTATCATCCATTTATCACATCTTACTCATAATGCTTCATTTTCCCTCTTTTTAATTTCCGGATAATATTTCTGTCTATCACCTTATTATGAAAACTTCTTCAAAACATTCTTTCACTTTTAGCCCCCTTGATTCAACTCACTGGCTCTTCGGGTCGCCTAACACTCTCTCTTTACTAGGGACGAGAGCCATATAAAGGTAAATATTTATCCCTTCTAGGATTCCAATGCCAATCTTCTGAAATTTCTGAACATTCTAGTATTTATATCTGATTGTACTATTCTAGTGTGCACCATCTGGGTGTCTCACAAGGAGAAACATTACCACGTTTGCAATATCCCTCGGAAATGTGAGCTAATGATAACAATCCATCAATAATTTTGGGTTACTCTAACCCCAGCTGGATGTTGATATCCCATCCTTCTCTTAAATTATATCTGTTAGCTCCTACAGGGCATAACTGAAATGGGTGTTGTCAAGTGAATATATCTTTGTTATTGTTGAAAGTAACTTAGAAGGCTTATATTTCTCTGCCTAAATTATAAATACAGATAATCTTCACTAACTGGGTACCTCGTATCCTTCTTCACCTAGCTTCTTTTACTTGTTGAAACTTGTATCTACTTTCTGATTATCTCGTTGCTTTAATTTTTTTACCATAGGGGTAGATAGATATTCATGCCTTAGGGCTCCTTATCAAGAGGCTCACACGTCGTAGTACACACATATCTACCGAAGGCCATACATTTACTCATCATAAGCATGACGCAAAATCGAGTTTCTCTAACTCAACTCTTCCACAGCCACATTCAATCTCTTACCAACTGCCTTTCTGGATGTATATGTCGCAGTATAACAAATAAAATAGAATTTAGGAATTTGAATTTCTTACAACTGAGCTCTACCACATGCTCTAGAGTAAGAAGAAAGAGTGACAATCCTAAATGCCCTGTAGCCTCCGACTTATAAGTGTGGTGCACAACACACCCATAAACAAGAATCTACTAGACACGGCTTGTAGACTCCCTAGGACAGAACTAATCTGATACCACTTTTGTCACGACCCAAACCGATGGGCCGTGACGGGCACCCGGTACCTTACTCAGCCAAGTACCAACGTAATGTATCTTTCGTATCATACTATCATAGGTAATTGAGCCGGAGAGATTGTTGTGAGATAAGTAGAATAAAACATGAAGAAATACTCAATATAGGGTGACCTAACTTGATATACTGACTTATACATATGACGTACTGGCCTATAAAGCCATACCAGTATCCGTATACATGACATCTGTCTATAAGCCTCTAAGAGTACATAAATATCATAAAGGTCGGGACAGAGCCCCGCCATACCAAACAATACATATTCAAATCATACAGGCCAAATAGGCAACTCCAGAGCAAGTGGAGTGCACAAACACCTTCTGCTGAGCTAATAGCCTATTAGGAGAACTCTCAACCTGTCTATCGGGACCTGCGGGCATGAAACGGAGCATCCCCAGGCAAAAGGGACGTCAGTACAAATAAAGTACCGAGTATGTAAGGCATGACAATAGTATATAAAAGACATGAAAGAAACATGAAGTAAAGAAATCAACCTAAAATTCTGAATAGCTCTTGAATCATGAAAATTTATAATTTCATGCATGTGCGTATAAATGTCATACCATGTATAGGTATATGTGTTCATAACATCATCAAGCCTATGAGGGCATCCCATCATATCATCTCGGCCACTGTGGGCAAAATCATCAACGTATACCAGCTGATCAGGTGATGGTGCGTATATAACGCCTTAACCTTTTCCCATATCCCATATACATATAATATACGTGTATATTATACCTTATGGTCTTGGGTCAATGTACATGTATAAATGCATGAAATGCATAAGAAATACGTTAATAAGATTTCTCGAATATCATAAAATCAATATGTCTTTCGGACAAACTTTATCAAATACGTATTTTTCTGAGACCCATGAATGGAGGATATAATAATAATTCGTATAGGGAATCAAGAATATAGACACCACTAGTATTTCTATGAATAGAATCATTTATGAAAGTTGCGTATTTTGCTCGTTTCATTTGTATCATTTGGATCATGTCAAAAAGAAAGAAGGGATAGACTTATCATACCTTAACTTCGTTGAGTCCTTAATACCTTCCAAGAAATTCTTCAAACAACTCAATTCAATCTACCACATCATAAGGGGATTCAAAATCAGTGTTGAGTAAAGGCTAAGTCCACAACTTAAACTAATTGCTCATTTACGTAAATTTGGGCAGCATCTCCCCTGTAACTAGGCCCTCCTCCAATACCATATATCAACAACAACAACAACAACACAATAATAACAACATGTAAGCACCATTTTCCAACCTTATCTCCATCACAATATACCACAAAACATCCTACACACCCTAATCACTTCATACATATAACGACAACCAAAGTAGTGTCAAACAACCTAAAACATGTAACAATGAATAACCAACCTACTACCCTACCACATGTGGCATTTCTCCACCCCATTTTATCCTTCAAAATTCCACAAATCAGCAGCACAATATAAAGCCCAAAAGCAACACAAAACAGCCCACAAAATAGTCCACTACAAGTCAAATAACTCAAACTCACGGCTTCCGATCACCATCCCGTGAGGTCTAACTATTAGGAAATGAATTTATCAACTTTTCTTGATATTTTAAAGCTTAAATACAGAAATTGGGAATTCTTATTAACTATTAAATACATTCCAAAACTCAAACTACAAAGAAAAAGAGAGACGATATAGCGATACTTACGTCGTAGGGATCATTCTGATGTTATCGCTTCTCGATTTCGTACCTGGGATGTTAGTATTATTTGAAGCACTATTAAAGAACTCAAGGACCATTTTTATGGAGTTCTATGGTCAGATTATGTGTAAAAATGAAGAGAGAGAGAGAGAGAGAGAGAGAGAGAGAGAGAGAGAGAGATTTAGAGAGACGTGTTAAAGCAATATAACAACTTTTGAAAAGTCAAAAGGTGCTAGCTTGGCACTATCTGATTCGCCTATCTTCCGGCGCTTATATCTTTTTATCCGGGTGTCGTATGAATGAACAGTTAATTGAGTTGGAAACTGCATTCCAAGACCTTCAATGTGGTATATAATATGTCCCAAAAAGACCTCATATATCACACAAAATATATTTCTCAAAAAGCTCTGTTACATGGCAAATCCTTAGTCGGTGTTTCCGCAACTTTAATCTGATTTTTCCCAAACTTCATATTTTCTATCCAAACATCATATATAGCCATATTATGACTTTAAAATTATTTAAATCATGATTAAAATGTCTCATATTCATTACATCACCTTGGGACGCTCTGGAGAGTTTAGAGGTGCCCCGGCTAGGGACAAAGGTCAGTTTGGGAGGGGTCAGCCTAGCAGGCCCACATATCCAGCACCACCACCTCCTCGGGGTGCTCCAGCGCGAGCCTATTTTAGTGCTATGCCAGAGAGTTCTTATCTCCCACCAGCTCATCAGGGTTCTTCCAGTGCCTATTTCAGTGCCATGCCGGAGAGTTCATACAGCCCACCAGCCATCCAGGGTTCTTCTAGTGGGTATTTAGGCCACCAGGGTCAGACTTCAGGGAAGCAGTCTATGGTACCGAGAGGTTGTTACGAGTGTAGGGATCCGGGTCACATAAAGAGAACCTGTCCCACACTTCGGGGCAAGGCAGTACAGCAGGGTCATCAGATTTGACTATAGTACCAGTTCTAGTGTTGCCTTCCGGTTCGGGGATGTATACAGTGTATTGTGACGCTTCACGCATTGGCTTGGGTTGTGTGTTGACGCAGGAGGGGAGAGCTAATGCATATGCTTCACGTCAGCTGAAGCCCCATGAGAAGAACTATCCTGTGCATGATTTGGAGTTGGCCGCGATTGTTCATGCTCTTAAGATCTTGAGGCATTATCTATATGGGGTTCCTTGTGAGGTTTACATTGATCACCATAGTTTGCAACACTTGTTCAAGCAAGAGGATCTCAATTTGAGGCAGCGTAGATGGCTTGAGCTACTGAAGGACTATGACATCACTATTCTTTATCATCCGGGCAACGCGAATGTAGTCGCGGATGCCTTGAGCATGAAGGCAGAGAGCATGGGTAGCTTGGCATTCATTTCAGCAGAGGAGAGGCCACTAGCTTTGGGAATTCAGTCCTTGGCCAACAGACTTGTGAGGTTAGATATTTCAAAGCCCAACTGAGTTATTGCATATGTTGTTGCCCAGTCTTCACTATTGGAGAAGATCAAGGCTCAACAGTTTGATGATCCACACTTGGCAGTTCTCAGGGAGACGGTACTACAGGGTGTTGCCAAGGAGGTTTCTATTGGCGAGGATGGTGTCCTACGACTCCAGGGTCGGCTATGTGTTGGTAATGTCAATGGCTTGAGGGAGAGGATCCTATAGGAGGCACACAGTTCTCGATATTCCATTCATCCAGGTGCTACGAAGATGTATCGGGACTTGAGACAGAATTATTGTTGGTGGCGGATGAAGAAAAACATAGTTGAGTATGTAGCTAGGTGCCTAAATTGTTTGCAGTTTAAGTATGAGCACCAGAGGCCAGGTGCCTTATTCAAGCAGATAACTATACCTAAGTGGAAATGGGAATGCATTACTATGGACTTTGTAGTTAGGTTGCCGCGGATCTTGCGGAAGTTCGATGTAGTTAGGTCATTGTTGACAGGTTGACCAAGTCAGCACACTTTATTCCAGTTGCAACTACTTATACTTCAGAGAGGTTGGCACCGATTTATATTCGGGAGATAGTTCGGTCACGGTGTGCCTATTTCCATCATATCAAACAGAGGCCCTCAGTTCACTTCGCATTTCTAGAGAGCCGTATAGAGTGAGTTGGGGACCCGTGTAGAGCTCATCACTGCGTTTCATCTACAGACCGACGGGCAGTCAGAGCGGACAGTCCAGATCTTGGAGGAAATTCTCAGAGCTGGTGTGATTGACTTTGGGGGACAATGGGATCAGTTATTGCCTTTGGCCGAGTTTGCTTACAATAACAGTTATCAGTCCAGCATCGAGATGGCTCAATTTGAGGCTTTATATGGTCGGCGTTGTCGTTCTCCTATCGGGTGGTTTGAGTCCGGTGAGGCTAAGTTATATGGTACTGATTTGGTGAAGGATGCCTTGGAAAAGGTAAAGTTGATTCAGGAGTAACTTTGCATAGCACAGTCCAGACAGAAGAGTTACGCAGATCAGAAGGCGTGTGATGCATCGTTTATGGTAGGCGAGAAGGTTCTCTTGAAAGTCTCACCGATGAAGGGCATTATGAGATTCAGGAAGAAGGGAAAGTTGAGCCCAAGGTTTATAGGCCCATTTGAGGTGTTGAGGCAGGTTGGGGAGGTTGCTTATGAGCTTGCTTTACCTCCCAGCCTATTAGGGGCTTCATCCGATTTTTCACGTGTCTATGCTCCGGAGGTATCACACCGACTTGTCACATGTGTTAGACTGCAGCACTATTCAGCTAGATGAGAGCTTGGGTTATGAGGAGGAGCCAGTTGCCATTGTTTCTAGACAGGATCGCCAGTTGAGATCCAAGAGGATTTCCATGGTAAAGGTCTAGTGGAGGGGCCAACCAGTCGAGAAGGAGATCTGGGAGTCCGAGCAGGACATGCGGAACATATATCCACACTTATTCAGCACTTCAGGTATGATTCTAAACCCATTCGAGGACGAACGTTTGTTTAAGAGGTGGAGAATGTAACGACCCAACAAGTCATTTTGCTTTCTAGAACCCTGTTCCCCTAAATAAGACTTCCCGTATATGCTTTTACTGTTTTATGACTTACGGGAATGGTTAGTTTGGGATTTGAAAAGGTTCGGGTTGAAATCGGAACACTTGGTTCCTTAAGGTTGGCTTAAAAGGCCAAGTTTTTACTTCGGTCAACATTTTGAGTAAACGACCTCGGAATCGGGATTTGACGGTTCCAATAGGTTCATATGATTATTTCGGACTTGGGCATATGTTCGGATCGGGTTTTGGATGACTCAGGAGCATTTCGGCGCCTAATAGTGAAAGTTGGTTCTTGAAGGTTTTAAAAGTTCTTTAAATTTGGGTTGAAGCGGGTTTTGGTGATATCGAGGTCCAAACAAAATTCCGAGACCAACAATAGTTCCGTAATGTCATTTAAGAATTGCACATAAAAATTGGTGTCATTCCAAGTAGTTTAAGTACGTTTCGACGCATTGGAAGAAAATTGAAGAACTTGGAGTTCTTAAGTTTGATTCAATTAGTTATGGGGTGCGATTGTTAGTTTTAATGTTGTTTCGAGCGTTCTGAGAGTTCGAGAAAGTCCGTTTTTATAATTCCAAACTTGTTGGTATTTTTGGGCGGGGCCCCGGGGGGGGAGGGGGGCGAATGTCAATCGGACGAGGCTCGGACCAAGATGAGAATTTGGAGCAGCAGCTGATGCACCAGATCAGTCAAAACTGCACCTGCGCTTGGCCAGCCGTAGGTGCGAGCTCGCAAGTGCGGGCCAAGCCTCACAGAAGCGGCCAAAGGAGGGCATCCCAGGATCCGTAGATGCAGCCCATCCTCCGCAAAAGCGGGACCACAGAAGCGGGTACCCATCCGCATAAACGGTCCCAGCCGGCCCAGTGAATTCCGCAGAAGCAGACCCTTGTGTGCAGAAGCGAGGGCGCAGGTGCTGCCCTATGACCATAGGTGCGGAAACCGCTGGAGGCAGTGAGCCTCAGTTATTATGGGTTAGGACCATTTTTATCATATTTGCTTCCACTCTTGGGCGATTTGAGAGCTTCTAAGGAGGGGATTTCAACCTATCTTTGTGAGGTAAGTAATTTATTCTAAATATGAGTTTAATACATATATTATGGGTAGCTTTCCACATGAAAATCGGTAGAAATCATGGGTTGAGATGAAAAATCTAGGATTTTACCACAAAAATGAGATTTTACCACAAAAATGATTATGAAACATAGTGAAAATTATATATTATGTTTCTAAGGTTATGGGTAACAACTTTCTTCAAACCTTTCTGAAATCCGGGCGTGTGGGCTCGGGGTGAATTTTAGGAATCTTGCAATTTTTGTTGGGTAATCACTTTAATAGTGGAGATATGAACTTTTGAGCAATAGATTGATCGATTTATATAATGTTTGGCTAGTTCCGAGTCGTTTGGCATCAAATTTGGAGATTTGAGCGCATTCTTGAGTTGGGAAGTAATCTTTGAGACGAGGTAAGTCTCTTTTCTAACCTTGTCAGAGGGAACTTACCCCATAGGTGACCTTAATTAATATGTGTTGTTATTTGTGGGGGCTACATACGAACGAAGTGATGAGAGTCCGTACGTAGCTACTATTCTTGTTTATGTCCGGGTAGTTTTAGGTTTACACCATGCTTGTGGACACCATTATTTGATTATATTTGTTAACTGTATCAAATGGAACTGAGTTGTGGATTTTTAAGGATTTAAAAGCTTCAAGTCGAATTGTCTTTATTTTGAAAAGAATCAAGGAAGGGTTATGATTTATTGATAAATTTATATTTGACCGCGTCACATGTATGATTTGCGAGCGGGGTAATAGATGCATCTATGGTTCGCGCCGTTCGACCCTCGGCAGTGTACATTTTACATTTATGTTGGATTGGGCCGAACGTCCTCGGTGGTATTCGTGTATGATAATGGAATTGGAAGTTCCTTTCATAATCGGTATAAATTTATTGTTTGTGTGATCATATATTTTAAAGGAAGGAAGTGATTTATGCTCTTAAATATTTCTGAAGACCGGTTCAGTTATTTATTATTCTGAGTCTTATTGTTGTATATCATGCTTAATTAGAATTTCATATTATCATGTTATTGGCCCTAGTAAGTGTCGGAGTCAACCCCTCGTCACTACTTCTTCGAGGTTAGACTAGATACTTATTGGGTACATATATATTTTTGTACGCACGCTACACTTCTGTACTTAATTGTACAGGATCTGAGGCAGGTGCATCTAGTTACCAATCTGGTGCGCAGATTTGATCCCCATCTCGAGACTTCACGGTGAGCTGCCTTCCGAGCTGTTATGCAGTAGCTGGAGTCTCCCTTATGTTTTTTTTCTGTCTATATCATTTCAGACAGTAGGCTAGTGTCCTTTTGTATATTCTACTAGATTGCCCACATACTTGTGACACCAGGTCTTGGAACACACACTAGTAGACTTATGATTATGGATTTGTTTACATGATTACGATTTGTACTCGTTTGCTTCCGTTTAATTATGTCACATTCGCAAATTTCTAAATCTCTTTAACAAGTGAGGAAATGTTATCCACGTAGTATTTTATTTTAACGGGAAACCATTAGTTTGATCAGTGTTGGCTTGCCTAACAATGGTGTTAGGCGCCATCACGATCTAAGATGGAATTGGGTCATGACAAAAGGGGTTGTAATTATGCCTAACATCACTTGCTAGTCAAGCCAACAAATAACAAAAAGTAAAGGCAACACAGAACGTAAAATAATATGATATCATAAATAAAATATAAAAACTCAGAAAGTATATCATGTCAAAAACCAACGACCATCTAAGACCTTCCAGAAACTAGAGTCACTTAGCACATAAGCATCTACGTAATAAATAAATACAAAGTTTGGAATAACAATACATTATTCAAAGCAAATAAACAGTAACATGACTATAAGATAGGTGACTCCAAGGCCTAAGAATGAGAGTGCAACACTACCTCGGGTCTCTTCAACCAATAAGCTAATCAGTCCTCTGGATGCCACTGGGACCAACACCAGAATCTCAATGTATGAGTAAAACCGACTCAATGTATTCCATAAGTGTCGACCCTAACTCTAACGAGGTAATAACGAGGCTAAGACAAGATATCTACATATAAACTTGTGCAGCTGAGTAACTATTAAAAAAATGAGATATAGCAATAAGATGACAAGTAAAATAGCAAGTAGGATGACAAGATAGATAACAAGAGAGAGATAATAAGTATAAAATCAAGAAGATATAGAACGAGAAAATAATGAAATAAACGACTAAGGTAAACAATAGTTTATGCTTCCACAAGCAACTCCAAACAAGCCTTTAAAAAATAACTGGGTGCCAAGTGCTCTTCGCGTTCGTGAAACACTTGTTGCGTTCGCAAAGTTCGCTGGCCAACTGGCCATCGCGTTTGTGAAGGCCTTTCCGTGTTCTAAAAGGCTTTCTCCCCCCTCCCCCTTCAAGCCTCCACTTTTGTGACACTGCTATTGCGTTCACGATGAAGAACTGCCATGCCAGCCCCCAAAGCCCATGCCTACGCATTCGCGTAAGGGTTGCCGGGTTCAAGAAAGCCAAATCCCCCAGGCCTTCGCGTTCGCGAGCTTTCCATCGTATTCGCATATTGTAAAACATCCCTTCCCGAATTTTCTCTTCATGATCGCGAGTCTAGCTCCACGTTCGTGATACATAATGCACCAGTACCACATCATCTGCTGTAAATTGTGCAACACTGGCCGAAAACCATCTCAAAATTCACTCAATCCCCCCAGTCCCACTCTAAACGTCCAAACAAGTATAATAACATCATATGAACTCGCTCGCAAGCTCAAATCATCAAAATAACAACTAAAATTAAGAATAAAGCATCAAAATTCAAAGATTTCAAAGTTCTCAAGTTAAAATTTTTGACTATTCAAAATAAACGCTGGAACATCCTCGGGTCACCCGGGACCCCAACCAAATATGTGTTGTAATGACTTGATCGATTTTTTTGACCTCTAGTTTGCATCGTTCAGTGGTTTGAGGCCTTGAGTAGTTTCACTTCAAGAATTATGACTTGTACGTGTGATCAGAATTAAATTTTGGGAAGTTCGGAGTGGCTTCGAGAGGAATATTCTAAATTCGAAAGCTTTAGGTTGGAAGAACTTACTAAGGTTTGACTAAGGTTCCAATAGGTTTATATGATGATTTTGGACTTGGGCGTATGTTCGGGTTGAGTATCGGGTAGTCCGGAAGTATTTCAGTGTCTATTATGGAAGGTTGGCATTTTGGAAGTTTAAGAATTTCTTGAGTTTGATTTGAAATGAATTTTGGTGTTATCAATGTCCATTTTAAGTTCCGAGCCTTGGAATAGGTTTGCACCGTGATTTGTGACTTGCACGCAAAAATTTAGCATCATTCCGGGATGTTTAAGTATGATTCGGACGCGTTCGTCGAAATTTAAAATTTTAAAGAAATGTTTCGATTGTCAATTCGTAGTTTTGATGTTGTTCGGCGTAATTTGAGGCTTCGACTAAGTTCGTCTCACCAGAATTGTATCATGCACTTGGCGTGCTTGTGGTCGATATTCGGGTATTTCGTAAGTATAAGCATTTCGGCTTGATGGGTGTTTCCTTAATGATTGTTATATGTGGATCGGGCGGCACACCACCACAGGTACATTGTTTGGATCGAGTGGTACGCCGCCACGAGTATGTTGTGCGGATCAGGTTGCGCACCGCAATGATGTCATATTCGGATCAGGTTGGACGCCGCAAAAGTGTCATGTTTGGATCGGGTTGCATGCCGCAATAGCATCATAAATGCATCGGATTGCACGCCCCAACAATGAGGTGCTAAGTACGGTTCCTTATAGTTATTATGTGTACCTTATTTCCCATCTCTGAGATAGAGCCATAATATCAGTTTGGCCATTTTATTGGTTATGCGGGCTGAATGGTACGCTGCCACGGGTATGTTGCCTAGATTGGGTTGAGCGCCGTAATGATATCATATTCGAATCAGGTTGCACGTCGCAACAGTGTCATATTTGGATCGGGTTGTACGCCGCAACAACGTCACAAATAGATCGGGTTGCATGCCACAACAGTGAGGTACTAAGTACGGTTCCTTATACTTATTTTGTGTACTTTGTTTCCTATCTTCAAAATAGAGCCATAACATCGGTTAAGTGTTTTTATTCATTACGCTGGCTGAATGGTTCATTGCTAGAGTTCATTATTCCTTATGGGTCATATTCGAGTTGTAGCTTGTTGGCGCTTTGATGGCACCGTATGAGATTTTAGACGGTGTTGAGGTGGCTTATTGCCCGAGCAGCTTGTACTGGGTGAGATGATATTATTGGACCTGCGATCAGTGCGATCAGAGTTATGTTGGGTATGTTAAAGAGAAAATATCATTATTCAGTTCAGAATGAGGTAATGGTTCTTGTCCGAAGAAGAGACTCCGTGATTTGTTGATTCGGCAGGTGGTCATGAGTTTTTACAAATAACTTTCCTTGTGGCAATGTTGCGAGAGTTGGAACAGAGCATATATGCGTTATGAGGTGTATTGCGGGCATCAGATTCGTTAAATTTTAGCTATTGTGGTCGAAGGAGGTTATTATGATGTCAGCATGGGTGTATGATCATGTTTTGGTACAGTGTGTAGTGACCGATACGGTGTTCGTATGTTAGAATCAGGTCTTGTAGAGAAATTCAGAGGTTGGAATTTGGTTCTAAGGCTTATTAACTAAATAAAAAGGGAGGATCTTCAATCTGGCTTGAGCTAATGTGCTTAGCTGGGTTGTGGTGGCACGTGTAGGTGCACAATGTGTTGAACAGTGATTTTAGGGCAGCTCCGGAGTAGTTCTTAGCAAGTTCGAGGACGCACGTATGTTTAAGTGGGGGAGAATGTAACGACCCGACCGGTCGTTTTGAGACCTAGAGCGTCGTTCAACGGTTTGAGGCCTTGAGTTGCTTCACTTCAGGTATTACGACTTGTACGTGTGGTCGGAATTAAATTTCAGGAAGTTCGGAGTGGTTTCGGAAGAAAAATTCTAAATTCGGAAGCTTTAAGTTGGAAGAGTTTACTAAGGTTTTAATTTTGAGTAAACGACCTCGAAATCGAGATTTGAAGGCTCCAATAGGTTCGTATGATTATTTTGGACTTGAGCTTATGTTCCGATTGAGTATCGGGTGGTCCGAGAGCATTTCGACGTCTATTATGGAAGGTTGGCATTTTGTAAGTTTAAGAATTTATTGAGTTTGATTCGAAATGCATTTTGGTGTTATTAATGTCAGTTTGAAGTTCCAAGCCCTTAAATAGGTTCGCATCATGATTTTTGACTTGCACACAAAACTTTGGCATTATTCCGGGATGTTTAAGTATAATTCGGACGTGTTCGTCGAAGTTTAAAAGTTTGAAAGTTTAAAGAAATGTTTCGATCATCAATTGCTAGTTTTGATGTTGTTTGGCGTAATTTGAGGCTTCGACTAAGTTCGTCTCCCCATAATTGTATCATGCACTTGGCATGCTTGTGGTCGATATTCGGGCATTTCGTAAGTATAAGCATTTCGACTTGATGGGTGTTTCCTTATTGATTATTATGTGTGGATCGGGTGGCACGCCACCACAGGTACATTGTTTGGATCGGGTGGTACGCCGCCACGGGTATGTTGTCTGGATTGCGTTAAGCACCGCAACGATGTCGTATTCGGATTGGGTTTCACGCCGCAATAATGTCATGTTTGGATCGCCTTGCACGCCGCAACAGCATCATAGTTAGATCGGGTTGCACGCCGCAACAGTGAGGTGCTAAGTATGGTTCCTTATACTTATTTTGTGTACCTTGTTTCCTATCTCTGAAATAGAGCCATAAGATCGGTTTAGCCGTTTTATTCATTATGCGGGCTGAATGGTTTGTTGCTAGAGTTTGTTATTCCTTATGGGTCATATTCGAGTTGTAGCTTGTTGGTACTTTGATGGCGTTGTATGAGATTTTAGACGGTGTTCAGGTGTCTTATTGCCCGAGCAGCTTTTACTGGGTGAGACGATATTATTGGACCTCAGATCAGTGCAATCAGAGTTATGTAGGGTATGTTAAAGAGCAAATATCGTTATTCAGTTCAGAATAAGCTAATGATTCTTGTCGGAGAAGAGACTCCATGATTTGTTGATTCGGCGGGTGGTCATGAGTTTCTACACATCTGTTCGTCGCGGCAGTGTTGCTAGAGGTAGAATAAAGCTAATAAATGTTATGAGGTGTATTGCGGGCATCAGATTCGTGAAATTTCATCTATTGTGGTCGGAGGAGGGTATTATGGGCAAATGACTTATGTGGTGCATGGTGTGATTTTAGCATTGGTTCATGATCATGTTTTGGTACAGTGTGTAGTGATTTATACGGTGTTCATATATTAGAATTAGGTCTTGTAGAGAAATTCAGAGGTTGGAATTTGGTTCTAAGGCTTATTGACTAGATAAAAATGGAGGATCTTCAGTCTGGCTCGAGCTAATGTGATCAGCGGGGTTGTGGTGGAACGGGTAGGTGCACAAGGTGTTAAACATTGATTTTAGGGCAGCTCCGGAGCAGTTCTTAGCACGTTCGAGGATGAACGTATGTTTAAGTAGGGGAGAATGTAATGACCCGACCAGTCATTTTGAGCTCAAGCACGTAGTTCAGTGGTTTGGGGCCGTGAGTAGCTTCACTTCAGGTATTCTGACTTGTACGTGTGGTCGGAATTAAATTTCAAAAGGTTCAGAGTGGTTTCAGAAGGCAAAGTCTAAATTCGGAAGCTTTAAGTTGGAAGAATTGACTAAGGTTTAACTTTTGATTAAATGACCTCGAAATCGGAATTTCAAGGTTCCAATAGGTTCGTATGATAATTTCGGACTTGGGCATATGTTCAGGTTGAGTATCGGGTGGTCCGGGAGCATTTCGGCGTCTATTATGGAAGGTTGGAATTTTGGAAGTTTAAGAATTTCTTGAGTTTGATTTGAAATGAATTTTGGTGTTATCAATGTCCATTTGAAGTTCCGAGCCATGGAATAGGTTCGTATCATGATTTGTGACTTGCACGCAAATATTTGGCGTCATTCCGGAATGTTTAAGTATGATTCAGACGCGTTCGTCAAAGTTTAAAAGTTAGAAAGTTTAAAGAATGGTTTCGATCGTCAATTCGTAGTTTTGATGTTGTTTGGCGTAATTTGAGGCTTCGACTAAGTTTATCTCCCCAGAATTGTATCATGCACTTGGCGTGTTTGTGGTCAATATTCGTGCATTTTGTAAGTATAAGCATTTCGGCTTGATGGGTGTTTCCTTATTGATTGTTATGTGTGGATCGGGTGGCACGTTGCCACGGGTACATTGTTTGGATCGGGTGGTATACTGCCACGGGTATGTTGTGTGGATCGGGTTGCGCACCGCAACGATGTCATATTCGCATCACGTTGCATGCCGCTACAACGTCATGTTTGGATCGGGTTGCATGCTGCATCAACGTCATAGTTGGATCGGGTTACACGCCACAGTAGTGAGGTGCTAAATACGATTCCTTATACTTATTTTTTGTACCATGTTTCCCATCTCTGACATAGAGCCATAACATCAGTTTGGCCATTTTATTCGTTACACAGGCGGAATGGTTCGTTGCCAGAGTTCGTTCTTCCTTATGGGTCATATTCGAGTTGTAGCATGTTGGCACTGTATGAGATTTTAGACGGTGTTGAGGTGGACTGTTGCTCGAGCAGCTTGTACTGGTTGAGACGGGATTATTGGACCTGAGATCAGTGCAATCGAAGTTATGTAGGGTATGTTAAAGAGCAAATATCGTTACTCCGTTCAGAATGAGGTAATGGTTCTTGTACGGAGAAGAGACTCCATGATTTGTTGATTCGGCATGTGGTCATGAGTTTCAACACATCTCCTTCGTCGCGGCAGTGTTGTAAGAATTAAAACAGAGCTTATATGCATTATGTTTAAGTATGATTCGGACGTGTACATCGAAGTTTAAAAGTTTGAAAGTTTATAGAAATGTTTCGATCGTTAATTTGTAGTTTTGATGTTATTTGGCATAATTTGAGGCTTTAACTAAGTTCGTCTCCCAGAATTATATCATGCACTTTGTAATGACCCAACCGGTCATTTTAATTTTTAGAACCCCGTTCCCTAAAATAAAATTTCTTGTAGGTGCTTGTAATGATTTATGACTTGCGGGGATGGTTGGTTCGGGATTTGGAAGTGTTTGGGGTGAAACCAGAACACTTGGTTCCTTAAGTTGGCCTTAAAGTGCTAAGTTTGACTTCGGTCAACATTTTGTGAAAACGACCCCGGAATAGAATTTTGATGATTCCAACAGCTCCGTATGGTGATTTTGGACTTAGGAGCGTGTTCGGAATTTTATTTGGAAGTCCGTAGTTAAATTAGGCATGAAATGGCTAAAAACAAGAATTTAAGTTTGAAAGTTTGACCGATGAGTTGACTTTTTGATACCGGAGTCGGAATCCAGTTCTGAAAAATTTTCATAGCTCCGTTATGTAATTTATGACTTGTGTGTAAAAGTTGAGGTCAATCGGAGTTGATTTGATAGGTTCCGACATTGAATGTAAAAGTTGAAAACTCTTAGTTTCATTAAGCTTGAATTGGGGTATGATTCATGGTTTTAGCGCTGTTTGATGTGATTTAGAGGTTCGACTAAGTTCGTATGATATTTTAGGACTTGTTGGTATATTTGATTGAGGTCCCGAGGGCCTCGGGTGAGTTTCGGATGGTTAACGGATCAAAAATTTGAGTTAAAAAGTTGCTGTAATTTTTCCTCTTCTGTTGGACATTCTGGGCTGTGATCGAGCCCAGATATCGAGCCAGATATCGAGCCCAGGTATCGAGCCCAGGGTTGACGAGGTACAGGATTGAGCTAGTGTATCGAAGCCATGATCGAAGGTCCAACTCGAGGGCCATGATCGAAGGTCCAGCTCGAGGGCCATGATCGAAGGCAAGGCTCGAGGGCCAGGATCGAGACCCAAGATAGAGGGTCACAATCGAAGGCTCAAGCTCGATGCCATGATTGAGGCTATGATCGAAGGCCCAACCTCGATGCCCTGATTGAGGCCATGACTGAGGTCAGGCTTGAGCCTGTGATCGAAGCCGCGATCGAGGTCCAGTTCGAGGACCAGTTCCGAAGGCTGCTGGGCAGTTTTATAAAAAGAGGGCATTCGTCCCATTCGCAATTTTTAACAAATTGGAGCTCGAGCAGAGGCGATTTTTGATAGATTTTCAAGAAAAAGACATTGGGATAAGTGATTCTAACTTGGATTTGGTCTATGAACATAAATATATCATTATTTTCACAATTTAATTAGTGTTTTGAGATTTGAAATTTGGAAAAGTTTAGAATCTCATAGAAACGAAATTTTTAGATTTCGGTATTGATTCGGAGTCGGATTTGAGTGAAACTGGTATGGTTGGACTCGTAATTTAATAGGTTGTCGGATTTCATAACTTTCATCGGGTTCCGAGATATGGTCCCCGCGGGCGAACGTTTAATTAATTTCGGGATCTTTTCTTAAAAATGTAGTATTTTCTTATAGAATTGATTTCTATAATATTTAGTGATTTTATCGAATTATTTTGGCTAGATTCGAGCCAGACGGAGTTGGATAATCGTGGAAAAGGCCTTATAGTGGATTAAATTGGAGCAAGATGAGGTAAGTCTCTTGTCTAATCTTGTGAGAGGGAAATTACCCCATAGGGATTAAATTGAATAATTGTTGCTAATTGCGGGGGCTACGTACGCACGAGGTGATGAGAGTCTGTGCGTAGCTACTATTAATGCTAAAGTCTGGGTAGTTTAAGACTCAAAGCATGAATTACTTGTATGAATTGTATTCTTTATTAATTAAAATAATTGATGTATATATTGTGAATTGTTATGAAAAGTAGAAAAATATGAAATTTTCATATGCTTAATTTTTGTTTAAATCAATTAATTGTTTAAAGAAATTGTTCTCCTCCTAAATTCATCTTATAATAAATATACTCTCCTTCCGGAGGCACATAAGAAAATGTCCTCCTTTCTTGTGGAGCGGGCCGAACGCCTCGGCAGGATAGATGCATCTATGGATCGCGTCACACGTCCCTCGACAGTGTACACGACACTCTGGATCGGGTCGTACGTCCTCGGAAGAAATCGTGCTTAATAATAATAATTACATGATACTTTAATAATTTATTTCAGCTTGTGAAGCTAATTAATAAATTGGAAATCCTTGAAATTTAATGAATTATTATTCTTGCTTGTTTAGGAATTAATTGTTACTCCTGTAAATGAGATTTAATTGATAAATTGGAATTTATTTGAATTGAAGTAATTTAATTAATATATTGAGAATTGTTACATTTGAAGGAATTTGATTATTTCCGCTGATTAAATAAATTATTGTAAATTCTGTAAATCATGCTGATTTAAATATCCTAATTTTATTTCAATTATTATTGACCCATAGTGAGTGTCAAAGTCGGCCATCTCGTCTCTAACACTTCGAGATTAGGCTTGATACTTACTGGGTACACGTTGTTTACGTACTCATACTACACTTGCTGCACTTTTTGTGTAGGATCTAAGACAGGTACTAGTGGAGGACCTATTATCACATACCCACGTCATCCCGAGGCATAGTGGTGAGCTGCCTTTCTGAGTCGTTCTGCAGCTACCAGTGTCTCTTCTTATATTTATATTCTGTCTATTTCATTTCAGACAGTATTTGGAGTTTTGTATAATCTACTAGATGCTCATGTACTTGTGACACCGGGTCTTGGCACACACATTGGTAGAAGTTGGTATTTTATTATTTTCTTGAAATAAAAGTTTAACCAATGTACGATTGACTTAGTTGGCTTGCCTAGCTGTAGTGTTGGGCGCCATTACGACCTATAGATGAAATTGGGTCGTGACACACTTGGTGTGCTTGTGGTCGATATTCGGGTATTTCGTAAGTATAAGCATTTCGACTTGATGGGTGTTTCCTTATTGATTGTTATGTGTGGATCGGGTGGCACGCCGCTACAGGTACATTGTTTGGATCGGATGGTAAGACGCCATAGGTATGTTGTCTGGATTGTGTTGAGCGCCGCAACGATGACATATTCGGATCGGGTTGCACGCCGCAATAGTGTCATGTTTGGATCGGGTTGCACGCCGCAACGGTGAGGTGCTAAGTACGGTTCCTTATACTTATTTTGTGTACCTTGTTTCCTATCTCTGAAATAGAGCCATAACATCGGTTAAGCCGTTTTATTCATTACGCGTGCTGAATGGTTCGTTGCTAGAGTTTGTTATTCCTTATGGGTCATATTCGAGTTGTAGCTTGTTGGCGCTTTGATGGCGCCGTATGAGATTTTAGACGGTGTAGAGGAGGCTTATGTCTCGAGCAGCTTGTACTGGGTGAGACAATATTATTGGACCTGAGATCAGTGCGATTAGAGTAATGTAGGGTATGTTAAAGAGCAAATATCGTTATTCAGTTCAGAATGAGGTAATGGTTCTTGTGCGGAAAAGAGACTCTATGATTTGTTGATTAGGCAGGTGGTTATGATTTTTACACATATCTTTGCTCGTGGCAGTGTTGCGAGAGTTGGAACAGAGCTTATATGCATTATGAGGTGTATTGCGGGCATCAGATTCGTGAAATTTCAGCTATTGTGGTTAGAGGATGTTATTATGGGCAAATGACTTATGTAGTGCATGGTGTGATTTCAGCATATGTGCATGATCATGTTTTGGTACAGTGTGTAGTGATTGATACGGTGTTCCTATGTTAGAATCAGGTCTTGTTGAGAAATTCGAAGGTTGGAATTTGGTTCTAAGGCTTATTTACTAGATAAAAAGGGAGGATCTTCAGTCTGGATTGACTAATGCGCTCAATTGGGTTGTGGTGGCACGTGTAGGTGCACAATGTGTTGAACAGTGATTTTAGGGCAGCTCCGGAGTAGTTCTTAGCAAGTTCGAGGACGAGCGTATGTTTAAGTAGGAGAGAATGTAACGACCCGACCGGTCGTTTTGAGCGCTACTGCATCATTCAATGGTTTGAGGCCTTGAGTAGCTTCACTTCTGGTATTACGACTTGTACTTGTGGTCGGAATTAAATTTTAGGAAGTTCAGAGTGGTTTCGGAAGGAAAATTCTAAATTCGAAAGCTGTAAGTTGGAAGAGTTGACAAAGGTTTAAATTTTGAGTAAATGACCTCAAAATCGGGATTTGAAGATTCCAATAGATTCGTATGATTATTTCGGACTTGAGCGTATGTTCGGATTGAGTATCGGGTGGTCCGAGAGCATTTCGACGTCTATCATGGAAGTTTGCTATTTTGGAAGTTTAAGAATTTCTTGAGTTTGATTTGAAATGAATTTTGGTGTTATCAATGTCAGTTTGAAGTTCCAGGCCTTGGAATAGGTTCGCATCGTGATTTGTGACTTGCACGTAAACATTTGGCGTCATTTCAGGATGTTTAAGTATGTTCGGACGCGTTCGTCGAAGTGTAAAAGTTTGAGAGTTTAAAGAAAGTTTTCGATCGTGAATTTGTAGTTTTGATATTGTTTGGCATAATTTGAGGCTTCGACTAAGTTCATCTCCCAGAATTGGATCATGCACTTGGCGTGCTTGTGGTCGATATTCGGGCATTTCGTAAGTATAAGCATTTCGACTTGATGGTTGTTTCCTTATTGATTGTTATGTGTGGATCGGGTGGCGCGCCGCCATGGGTACATTGTTTAGATCCAGTGGTACGCTGCCACAGGTATGTTGTCTGAATTGTGTTGAGTGCCGTAACGATGTCATATTCGGATCGGGTTGCACGCCGCAACAATGTCATGTTTGGATCGGGTTGCACGCTGCAACATCATCACAAATAGATCAGGTTGCATGCCGCAACAGTGAGGTGTTAAGTACGGTTCCTTATACTTATTTTGTGTACTTTGTTTCCTATCTCTGAAATAGAGCCATAACATCAGTTAAGTCATTTTATTCATTATGCCGACTGAATGGTTCGTTGCTAGAGTTCGTTATTCCTTATGGGACATATTTGAGTTGTAGCTTGTTGGAACTTTGATGGCGCCGTATGAGATTTTAGACGGTGTTGAGGTGGCTTATGTCCCGAGAAGCTTGTACTGGGTGTGATGATATTATTGGACCTGAGATCAGTGTGATCGGAGTTACGTAGGGTATGTTAAAGAGCAAATATCATTATTCAGTTCAGAATGAGGTAATGGTTTTTGTCCGGAGAAGTTACTCTATGATTTGTTGATTCGGCAGGTGCTCAAGAGTTTTTACACATCTCTTTCCTCGTGGCAATATTGCGAGAGTTAGAACAGAGCTTATATGCGTTATGAGTTATATTGTGGGCATCAGATTCGTGAAATTTCAGCTATTGTGGTTGGAGGAGGTTATTATGGGCAAATGACTTATGTGGTGCATGGTGTGGTTTCAGCATAGGTGCATGATCATGTTTTGGTACAGTGTGTAGTAATTAATACAGTGTTCGTATGTTAGAATCAGGTCTTGTAGAGAAATTCAGAGGTTAGAATTTGGTTCTAAGGCTTATTGACTAGATAAAAGGGGAGGATCTTCAGTCTGGATTGAGCTAATGTGCTCAACTGGGTTGTGGTGGCACGGGTAGGTGCACAATGTGTTGAATAGTGATTTTGGGGTAGCTCCAGAGCAGTTTTTAGCACGTTCGAGGATGAACGTATGTTTAAGTGGGGGAGAATTTAATGACCCGACTAGTCGTTTTGAGATCCAGTGCGTCGTTCAACAGCTTGAGACCTTGAGTAGCTTCATTTCAGGTATTACGTCTTGTACGTGTGGTCGTAATTAAATTTCAGGAAGTTCGAAGAGGTTTCAAAAAAAAAATTCTAAATTCAGAAGCTTTAAGTTGGAAGAGTTGACTAAGGTTTGACTTTTGAGTAAACGACCTCGAAATCAGGATTAAAATAGATTTCGAAGGTTCCAATAGATTCGTATGATTATTTCGGACTTGAGCGTATATTCGGGTTGAGTATCGGGTGGTCCGAGAGGATTTCGACGTCTATTATAGAAGGTTGGCATTTTGGAAGTTTAAAAATTTCTTGAGTTTGATTTGAAATGAATTTTCGTGTTATCAATGTCTGTTTGAATTTCCAAGCCTTGCAATAGGCTCGCATCAAGATTTGTGACTTGCACGTAATATTTGGCATCATTTCGGGATGTTTAAGTATGATCCGGACGCGTTCATCGAAGTGTAAAAGTTTGAGAGTTTAAAGAAAGTTTTCGATCGTCAATTCATAGTATTGATGTTATTTGGCGTAATTTGAGGCTTCGACTAAGTTCATCTCCCAGAATTGTATCATGCACTTGGCGTGCTTGTGGTCGATATTCGGGCATTTCGTAAGTATAAGCATTTTGACTTGATGGGTATTTCCTTATTGATTGTTATGTGTGGATTGGGTAGCACGCCGCCACAGGTACATTGTTTGGATGGGGGGCGTACGCCGCCACGGGTATGTTGTCTGGATTGTGTTGAGCACCGCAACGATGTCATATTCGGATCGGGTTACACACTGCAACAATGTCATGTTTGGATCGGGTTGCATGCCGCAACAGCGTCACCGTTAGATCGGGTTGCACGCCGCAACAGTGAGGTGCTAAGTACGGTTCCTTATACTTATTTTGTGTTCTTTATTTCCTATCTCTGAAATTGAGCCATAACATCGTTAAGCCATTTTATTCATTACACGGGTTGAATGGTTCGTTGCTAGAGTTCGTTATTCCTTATGGGACATATTCGAGTTGTAGCTTGTTGGTGCTTTGATGGTGCCGTATGAGATTTTAGACGGTGTTGAAGTGGCTTATGTCCCGAGCAGCTTGTACTGGGTGAGACGATATTATTGGACCTCAGATCAGTGCAATCAGAGTTATGTAGGGTATGTTAAAGAAAAAATATCATTATTCAGTTCAGAATGAGGTAATGGTTCTTGTTCGGAGAAGATACTCTATGATTTGTTGATTCGACAGGTGGTCATGAGTTTTAACACATCTCTTTCCTTGTGGCAGTGTTGCGAGAGTTGGAACAAAGCTTATATGCATTATAAGGTGTATTGCGGGCATCAGATTCGTAAAATTTCAGCTATTGCGGTCGGAGGATGTTATTATGGGCAAATGACTTATGTGGTGCATGGTGTGATTTCAGCATAGGTGCATGATCATGTTTTGGTACAGTGTGTAGTGATTGATACAATGTTCGTATGTTAGAATCAGGTCTTGTTGAGAAATTCGAAGATTGGAATTTGGTTTTAAGGCTTATTTACTAGATAAAAAGAGAAGATCTTCAGTCTGGATCGAGTTAATTTGCTCAACTAGGTTGTGGTGGCACGGGTAGGTGCACAAGGTGTTAAACAGTGATTTTGGGGCAACTCCGGAGCAGTTCTTTGACGTTCGAGGACGAACGTATGTTTTAGTAGGTGAGAATGTAACGACCTGGCCGGTTGTTATGAGCTCTAGTGCGTCGTTCAACAGTCTAAGGCCTTGAGTAGCTTCACTTCAGGTATTACGACTTGTATGTGTGGTCGTATTTAAATTTCAGGAAGTTCGAAGTGGTTTCGGAAAGAAAATTCTAAATTCGGAAGCTTTAGTTGAAAGAGTTGACTAAGTTTTAACTTTTGAGTAAACGACCTCGGAATCAGTATTTGAAGGTTCCAATAGGTTCTTATGATTATTTCGGACTTGAGCGTATGTTCGGGTTGAGTATCGGGTGGTCCGAGAGCATTTCGACGTCTATTATGGAAGGTTGGCATTTTGAAAGTTTAAGAATTTCTTGAGTTTGATTTGAAATTAATTTTGGTGTTATCAATGTCATTTTGAAGTTTTGAACCTTGGAATAGGTTCGTATCGTGATTTATGACTTGCACGCAAAAATTTAGCTTCATTCCGGGATATTTAAATATTATTCGGACACGTTCGTCAAAGTTCAAAAGTTTAAAGAAAGGTTTCGATCGTCAATTCGTAGTTTTGATGTTGTTTGGCGTAATTTAAGGCTTCGACTATGTTCGTCTCCCCAGAATTGTATCGTGCACTTGGCGTGCTTGTGGTCGATATTCGAGCATTTCGTAGGTATAAGTATTTCGGCTTCATGGGTGTTTCCTTATTAATTGTTATGTGTGAATTGGGTGGCACGCTGCCATGGGTACATATTTTGGATCGATTGGTACACCGCCACGGGTATGTTGTCTGGATCGGGTTGCGCGCCGCAACGATGTCATATTTGGATCGGGTTGTAAGCCGTAACAGTGTCATATTTGGATCGGGTTGCACGCCGTAACAACGTCACAGTTAGATAGAGTTACACGCCGCAACAGTGAGGTACTAAGTATGATTCCTTAAACTTATTTTGTGTACCTTGTTTCATATCTCTAAAATATAGCCTTAACATCATTTAAGCCGTTTTATTCATTACGCGAGTTGAATGGTTCGTTGCTAGAGTTCGTTATTCCTTATGGGTCATATTCGGGTTGTAGCTTGTTAGCTCTTCGATGGCGCCATATGAGATTTTAGACGGTGTTGAGGTGGCTTATGTCCCGAGCAACTTGTACTGGGTGAGACGATATTATTGGACCTGAGATCAGTGCGATCAGAGTTATGTAGGGTATGTTAAAGAAGCAAATATCGTTATTCAGTTCAGAATGAGGTAATGGTTCTTGTCCGGAGAAGAGACTCCATGATTTGTTGATTCGACAGGTGGTCATGAGTTTTTACACATATCTTTCCTTGTGGCAGTGTTGCGAGAGTTGGAACAGAGCTTATATGCGTTATGAGGTGTATTGCAGACATCAGATTCGTGAAATTTCAGCTATTGTGGTCGGAGGATGTTATTATGGGCAAACAACTTATGTGGTGCATGGTGAGATTTCAGCATAGGTGCATGATCATGTTTTGGTACAGTGTGTAGTGATTGATACGGTGTTCGTATGTTAGAATCAGGTATTGTTGAGAAATTCGAAGTTTGGAATTTGGTTCTAAGGCTTATTTACTAGATAAAAAGTGAGGATCTTCCGTCTGGATCGAGCTAATGTGATCAATTGGGTTGTGGTGGCACGGGTAGGTGCACAATGTGTAGAACAGTGATTTTAGGGCAGCTCCGGAGCAGTTCTTAGCACGTTCGAGGACGAATGTATGTTTAACTGGGGGAGAATGTAACGACCCGACCAGTCATTTTGAGATATACCGCGTCATTCAACAGTTTGAGGCCTTGAGTAGCTTCACTTCAGGTATTACGACTTGTACGTCTGGTCGAAATTAAATTTCAGGAAGTTCAGAGTGGTTTCGGTAGGAAAATTCTAAATTCGTAAGCTTTAAGTTGGAAGGGTTGACTAAGGTTTGCTTTTTGAGTAAACGACATCGAAATTAGGATTTGAAGGTTCTAATAGGTTCGTATGATGATTTCGGACTTGAGCGTATGTTTGGATTAAGTATCGTGTGGTCCGAGAGCATTTCGACGTCTATTATGGAAGTTTGGCATTTTGGAAGTTTAAGAATTTCTTGGGTTTGATCTGAAATGAATTTTGGTGTTATCAATGTCCGTTTGAAGTTCCGAGCCTTGGAATAGGTTCGCATCATGATTTGTGACTTGCACGGATAAATTTGGCGTCATTCCGGGATGTTTAATTATGATTTGGATGCGGTCGTCAAAGTTTAAAAGTTTGAAAGTTTAAAGAAAGGTTTCGATCATCAATTCGTAGTTTTGATGTTGTTTGGTGTAATTTGAGGCTTCGATTAAGTTCGCCTCCCTAGAATTGTATCATGCACTTGGAGTGTTTGTCGTCGATATTCCAGCATTTCGTAAGTATAAGCATTTCGGCTTGATGGGTGTTTCCTTATTGATTGTTATGTGTGGATCGGGTAGCACGCCGCCATGGGTACATTGTTTGGATCGGGTGGTACGCCGCCATGGGTATGTTATCTGGATCGGGTTGCACGCCGCAATAGGTATGTTGTGTGGATCGGGTTGCATGCCGCAATAGTGTCATGTTTGGATCGGGTTGCACGCCCCAACAACGTCATAGTTGGATCGGGTTGCACGCCGCAACAGTCAAGTGCTAAGTACAGTTCCTTGAACGTATTTTGTGTACCTTGTTTCCTATCTTTGAGATAGAGCCATAACATCGGTTTGGCCGTTTAATTCGTTACGCGGGTTTGAATGGTTCATTGCCAGAGTTCGTTCTTCCTTATGAGTCATGTTCGAGTTGTAGCTTGTTGGCGCTTTGATGGTGCCGTATGAGATTTTTGACGGTGTTGAGGTGGCTTATTGCCCGAGTAGCTTGTACTTGGTGAGACGAGATTATTGGACCTGAGATCAGTGCAATCATAGTTATGTAGGTTATGTTAAAGAGCAAATATCGTTATTCAGTTCAGAATAAGGTAATGTTTCTTGTCCGGAGAGAAGACTCTATGATTTGTTGATTCGGCAAGTGGTCATGAGTTTCTACACATCTCTTTTGTCGCGGCAATGTTTCGAGTGTTGGAACAGAGCTTAAATCCGTTATGAGGTGTATTGCGGGCATCATATTTATAAAATTTCAACTATTGTGGTCGAAGGAGGTTATTATGGGCAATCGACTTATGTGGTGCATGGTGTAATTTCAGCATAGGTGCATGATCATGTTTTGGTATAGTGTGTAGTGATTGATACGGTGTTCGTATGTTAGAATCAGGTCTTGTAGAGAAATTCGTAGGTTGAAATTTTGTTCTAAGGCTCGAGTTAATTTGCTCAACTGGGTTGTCGTGGCACGGGTAGGTACATAAGGTTTTGAACATTGAGTTTGGGGCACCTCCGGAGCAGTTCTTAGCACGTTCGAGGACGAACGTATGTTGAAGTGGGGGAGAATGTAATGACCCGACCAGTTGTTTTGAGCTCTAGCGCATCGTTCAGCAGTTTGAGGCCTTAAGTAGCTTCACTTCAGGTATTCTGACTTGTACATGTGGTTGGAATTAAATTTCAGAAAGTTCGAAGTGGTTTCGGAAGGAAAATTATAAATTCGGAAGCTTTAAGTTGGAAGAGTTGACTAAGGTTTGCCTTTTGAGTAAACGACCTCGAAATCAGGATTTGAATGTTCCAATAGGTTGATGTGATAATTTCGACTTGGGCGTATATTCAGGCTGAGTATCAGGTGGTCCGGGAGCATTTCGGCGTCTATTATGCAAGGTTGGCATTTTGAAAGTTTTAGAATTTCTTGAGTTTGATTTGAATGAATTTTGGTGTTAACAATGTTTGGTTGAAGTTTCGAGCCTTAGAATAGGTTCGCATCGTAATTTGTGACTTGCACACATATATTTTGCGTCACTCCGTGATGTTTAAGTATGATTCGGACGCATTCGTCAAAGTTTTAAAGTTTAAAGAAAGGTTTTGATCGTCAATTCGTAGTTTTGATGTTGTTTGGCGTAATTTGAGGCTTCGAATAAGTTCGTCTCCCTAGAAGTGTATCATGCACTTGGCGTGCTTGTGGTCAATATTCGGGCATTTCGTAAGTATAAACATTTCACCTTGATGGGTGTTTCCTTATTGATAGTTATGTGTGGATCGGGTGGTACGCCGCCACGGGTACATTATTTGGATCGGGTGGTACGCCGCCACGGCTATGTTATCTGGATCGGGGTGCGCGCCGTAACGATGTCATATTCGGATCGGGTTGCATGCCGCTACAGTGTCATATTTGGATCGGGTTGTACGCCACAACAATGTCATAGTTGGATCGGATTGCACGCCGCAATAGTGAGGTGCTAAATACGGTTCCTTATACTTGTTTTGTATACTTTGTTTACCATCTCTGAGATAGAGCCATAACATCGGTTTGGCCGTTTTATTCGTTATGTAGGCAGAATGATTCGTTGCCAGAGTTCGTTCTTCCTTATGGGTTATATTCGAGTTGTACCTTATTGGTGCTTTGATGGCGTCGTATGAAATTTTAGACGGTGTTGAGGTGGCTTATAGCCCGGGCGTCTTGTATTGAGACGAGATTATTGGACCAGAGATCAGTGCGATCAGAGTTATGTAGGGTATGTTAAAGAGCAAATATTGTTATTCAGTTCAGAATGAGGTAATGGTTCTTGTCTGGAGAAGAGACTCCATGATTTGTTGATTCGGCATATGGTCATGAGTTTCTACACATCTCCTTCATCGCGGCAGTGTTGCGAGAGTTGGAACATAGCTTATATGCGTTATGAGGTGTATTGCGGGCATCAGATTCGTGAAATTTCAGCTATTGTGGTCGGAGGATGTTATTATGGGCCAACGACTTATGTGGTGCATGGTGTGATTTCAGCATAGGTGCGTGATCATGTTTTGGTAGAGTGTGTAGTAATTGTTACGGTGTTCGTATTTAAGATTAAGGTCTTGTTGAGAAATTCGGAGGTTGGAATTTGGTTCTAAGGCTTATTGACTAGATAAAAAGGGAGGATCTTCAGTATGGCTCGAGCTAATGTGCTCGACTGGGTTGTGGTGGCACGGGTAGGTGCACAAGGTATTGAACAGTGATTTTGGGGCAGCTCCAGAGCAGTTCTTAGCACATTCGAGAATAAACGTATGTTTAAGTGGGGGAGAATGTAATGACCCGACCGATCGTTTTGAGCTCTAGCGCGTCGTTCAACGGTTTGAGGCCTTGTGTAGCTTCACTTCAGGTATTATGACTTGTACTTGTAGTCAAAATTTTATTTCGGGAAGTTCGAAGTGGCTTCGGAAGGAAAATTCTAAATTCGGAAGCTTTAAGTTAGAAGAGTTGACTAAGGTTTGACTTTTGAGTAAACGACCTCAAAATCGGGATTTGAAGGTTCCAATAGGTTCGAATGATGATTTCGAACTTGGGCGTATGTTCGGGTTCAATATCGGGTAGTCCGGGAGCATTTTGGCGTCTATTATGGAAGGTTGGCATTTTGGAAGTTTAAGAATTTCTTGAGTTTGATTTGAAATGAATTTTGGTGTTATCAATGTCCGTTTGAAGTTTCGTGCCTTGGAATAGGTTCGCATCATGATTTGTGACTTGCACACAAAAAATTTGGCGTCATTCCGATTTGTTTTAGTATGATTCGGACGCGTTCGTCGAAGTTTAAAAGTTTAAATAAAGTTTTTGATCGTCGATTTGTAGTTTTGATGTTGTTTGGCGTAATTTGAGGCTTCGACTAAATTCGTGTCATATTTTGGGATACGTTGGTATGGCTGGATGGGGTTTCGAAGACCCCGGAGTGCGAATCGGATTGAAAACGGATCGAGTTTGGACTTCGAAGAAGTGCTGAGGCAGCTTAGATCTGGTGCAATCGCACCTGCATGGGAAGTGGTCGCGGGTGCGGTCACGCAGGTGCCTTGGGGGCCATCGCAGGTGCGATTTTGGTGGAAGGGACGTGGGGGCGCAGGTGCGAGGAACATTCCGCACCTGTGAAGTCGCACATGCGGAGCAGTGATCGCAGAAGCGAAAGGAACTGGGCAAGACTGAAGTCGCAGAAGCGAAAGGGTTCCGCATATGCGAGTACGCAGGAGCGAAGGTTAAAATGCAAAAACGGTCGCAGAGGAGCAGAATTTGGTCCGCATGAGCGGATTTGCCTGGGATTTAGGAGAACCGCACCTGCGATGGATTTGTCCGCAGGTGCGGCTAATGGTCCGCTGGTGCGAAAGTCGCTGGGCAGTGGGGTGCTTTTAATCCGAGACTTAGCCCATTTCTCTCACATTTTCATTTGGTTGGGCCATTTTTGGAGCTCTTGGAGGGAAGATTTTCATCGTCCATGTCAGGGTAAGTAATTCCCTCATATTATGAGTTAAATACATGGTTTATATATGGATTTAAACATGGAAATTAATAGAAATTTGGAATTTTGGTAGAAAACCTAGAAATTGATATTTTTTGATTTTCACCACAAAATTGGACATGGAAGTTAGGATAAATTATATATATGAGTTCGTGGCGTTATGAGTAAAGTTTATCTTCGAAAATTTTCGGAATTCGGGCAAATGGGCACAAGGGTTGTCTTTATTGACTTTTCGAGCGGAGTTGGGGATTGTTGTAAATTGAGTAATTATAAGCATTGGAGTATATTTTGATTGATTTGCACATTATTTGACTAGTTTCGGATCGTTTGTCTTTGAATTGAAGAGTTAGAGTGGCATTGGAGCCGGTTATGGAACTTCGGAGCGAGGTAAGTCTCTTGTCTAACCCAATAAGGGGGAATTTACCCCGTAGGTATTATATTCTTATGTGCTAGATGTTGTGAGAGCTATGCACGTATGAGGTGACGGGTGTCCGTGCGTATGCTAGAATTCCTGATTATGTCCGGGTAGACTTAGGTTCACGCCATGCTATAATTGTACTATTTGAGTTATCTTTCCTCGTCTAATTCCTTTATTTCGCGTTATGACTTGAGACTAGGCTTGCATAGGGTGATGGACTCGCTATTGTAAGAGATTTGACGAGCTACTTGATTAGTCGCAGAACAATTGTGTCTCCCTTGCGAATTTCTCTCGCGTTGTGCGTTTTCATTGAAAAGCTTCTTAAAATTTCATAACTCATAGGTATCTTCTTGAGTGGGGTCAAGGACCTGTTAAAGTATCAAATTCTCATGGGAGCGGGTCGTTCGCCTCGGTAGTAAAATAGATGCATCTATGGTTTGTGTCGTTCGACCCTCAGCAGTGCACACATTATTATGGGATCGGGTCGTACGCCTCGGCATTTCTATAAATACTCTTATGGGATCGGGCCGTTCGCCTTGACAACATCGTGTGTAATATTTGGCAAGAAGCCATCGTATCCGTGAGTTTTCCTGATTTTAGTTGTAAAGATCTATCTGGTGGGGACCATTTTCCATATATACTCCGGTTGAGGAGGTGGTCGATAATTTAGGGCTTGCATTTACCGTTCAGAGGAGGATCGTACCACGTGCTTAAATTTGTTTACACTATTTTTACCATGCCTCACACTTGTTTGCTTTCTATTATACTTGATTTATTGGACCACTAGTAAGTATCGATGTCGACCCCTCGTCACTACTTCTCCGAGGTTAGGCTAGATACTTACTGGGTATGCGTTGATTTATATATATATATATATTGTTGGTGGTCTTTTGGGCGTACAGGCGCATCTATTGCGGGGACTTTATGGTGAGCTGTATTCCATGTTACGATCCGCATCATACAGAGTCTCCATCAGAGTTCTTTACATTCTCCTGTCTAACTTGTATTCCAGACATATGTTGTATTTTATTATATTTCTCGGTCGATGCTCATGCACTTGTGACACTGGGTTTTGGGGGTTCCTACTAGGTGTTCATTATTGTAGTTCACGTAGTTAATATCATTTTACCTTGTAATTTATACTTTACACATAAATTTATAAAGAGAATTCACGGGCTCCTATGAGTACCCGATGTTTATTTTATTTATTTAATGGGATTTATGACTTCAGAAATATTAAAATGAGTAATTAAGTCGATAATTCACCGTTGGCTTGTCTGACGGCGACGTTGGGCGCCATCACGACCTTTAGGGGATTTTGGGTCGTGACACCTTAGTATCATAGCTCTAGGTTCACTTGTGTCTCACGAGTCATGAGCAAGTCTAGTAGAGTCTTGCGGATCGGTACAGAGACATGTACTTATCTTCGAAGGTTACAGGGCTGTTAGGAGAACTTCCCTTCTTGATTCCTCGTCGTGCGATTTGATTCCATCGAGGCTTTTGCCTTCATTTCCTTCCTACTCACTCTTAAACGATGTTGAGCTCAATGGGGCATCGAAAAGTTGCAGTGGTACTACAGATGTAGCGGATGATGTATCTTCCTGCGTATTCGAGCGAGCTATTGTAGTCATCCTATGAAAAGGTATTCTGTCGTTTCAGCCCTATATTGGTATTGCCTATGGTTTTGAGGCTATGCACGGATTGTTATGATGTTCATGAGTGGTTATCGCGCAGCGTTGATGTAAATAGTAGGGTGCTTATTTATGGATTGCGGAAGTGAATGACTCAAAAGGAGGATTTCTCGATTCATGGTTTAGAGGTTCGGCATTTAATTCCAGCGGAGGAAAGGCAATCGGACTATGGACGTTCAGGCTTTGGTTGATGGATTAACGAGGCCTGATATTTTCGAGCATGGTGGAATTTTCATTTGTGATGTATTGTCGTCATCCTTGTTTGAATGCATTAAGGTTCGCCAGTGTTATGGTCTTCTTTGATTTTTCTTCGGGGCAGGGTATGGTGAAATAGTGTCTAAGAAGCGGTTGTCAGAAATGGCAGTGTGTAGCGGATTCAAGATCGAATCGGTGTTTCGAATACTGATGGCTCGAGAAAGATGATCTTCGGGGAGGCATAGAGTTGGTAGAAATTTATTGAGAAATGCAAACCCTAAGACAGGTGAAAATGGGATTGTAATGGAAGAGACCATCATTCACCAACCGAATCAGATCAATACGGAGGCGAGATGGAAGAAGAAGTGTGCAAACTTATTTGCTGGGAACATGCTAGAAGCAAAGGGAATGCCCTTGAGCTTCATCACACCAACAATTAGAAGTAGGGAGGGAATAGTTAAATTCTGCAAAGAGGAGATCGAACAAGAGACACAGAAATGGAGGCAAGCTGTAATTTTATATGTGGTGGGGGATTCGCCTACTATTACAGCTATGGAAAGGTTCATCACTTCACAATGGAATTTTGCAGCAAAGCCTAAGGTATACTTCCATAATGATTGGCACTTTATTGTCAAATTCAATAGTATAGATGATCGGGATGAGGTACTGCAATGACCTGACCGATTATTTTGAGTATTTGCATTCAGTTCGGTGGTTTGAGTTCATGAATAGACTCAAATGGTATATTATGACTTGCTTGTATCGCCGGTTTTGGTTCTCGAGTGGTTCAGAATTTATTTGGAAGAATGATTCTTAACTAGGAAGCTTTAAGTTGGAAGAGTTGATCAAGTTTGACTTTTTTTATTTGACCTCGGATCGGAATTTTTATGGTTCCGCTAGGTCCGGATGGAGATTTTGAACTTGGTCGTATTCCCAGATTTCCATATGGATGTTTCTAGAAGGTTTTGGCTCTAATCGGCGAAGATTAGAAATTGGAAGGTTTGAAAAGTTCATAAGTTTGACCGGGAGTTGACTTTGATGATATCGGGTTCGGATTACTATTACAAAAGTTGGAATATGTTCTTTATGTAATTTGGAACTTATGTGCAAAATTTGAGGTGATTCCGAGTTGTTTAGCCGTGTTTGGTGTAAGTTTGGAATTTGGAAACTCGAAATAGTTCATTAAGCTTGAATTGAGGTGCGATTCGTGGTTTTGATGTTATTTTGCGAGATTTGAGGCCTTGAGTAGGTCCTTGTTATATTTTGGGAGTTGTTGGTATGTTCAGAGGGGGTTCGGGTGTGTTTCGCATTGGTTTCGTGTAATAACCGAAAATTTTATATATACTGATTAACTCAAGAGTTTTAAAATTATTAAATTGTTAGTGAACCTAATTAACTATTACACATATTAAGTGGGATAATAAAATAACTCAGTCAATAAATAAGGAATCTTACAAAAATATCCCCAAAAAAGTCTCAACTTACCAATATCTAGCTATTAATCATACACTTACCAAAACTAGTCAACCACATATAAAAATTAAAAAACCAAAGAAATAAGGTTCTTTCTCTCAAAGAATCACACACAAAGATCTTCTTCCATATTTTTAAGTGTAATTAGCAACATTAGATGCAAGACGGAAAGGAAATTTCATGGACGAGGTAGCAAATAAGGTGATGAAATACAAAATCTATGCAATATTCCAAAAATCTAAAAAAGATTCCAAAAATCTAAGAAAAAAAGGATTTTTTTTCAATGGGTATGGTTGAGATTCATTAAAAACATATAGATGAGTCAATATACAAAATTTGAGGAAGATTGGAGGTGATTTGGACTGAATTGGCATCAAAATTCGTAGTTAAAATCGAATTCAAAAAGTTCTTATGCGACACATGTATCACGCATGTATCTCACACGCAGGTATACATGGATATACATGTGATACACATTTGATACAAATATGATACATATATGATAAGTGATACACAATGTGATACACATCATTTTTTCATGCTCATCTTCTACTTTGAATTTTGAATTCAAACCACCTCAAAACTCCATCAAATCATCCCAAAACTGAGACTCAAACTCTTTAAGATGTATCCAATATATTCTAATAACAGCCACTCAAAAGAAAGTAAAATTTTAACTTTTTTGGCTACAAATAGCTAATTGGTTAATTATATAAGTAATATTTTATGAATTTGCCAATTTTTATAATAAGTTACTTATAAATGGACATAGCTGATATTTTTTTCAATAAATAATGGTAAAGAAATGGGCTAAACCCATATATTTTTCTTATTGGCCCATGTACAAAGACATAAGGTGTAGGAAAAGCATTAATTTAGGTCTTAATAAATAATTAGAGAGATAAAAAAATAGAAGAACATTAGAACAAAGGGAAACGGAGTTCTGGTAAGCGGCGATCAAGTTGGAGAAGAAAAGTTGGGAGGCAATCAAACTCAGGTATTTATCCCTCACAGTAGTACGCGAAATTAGTTTTGCACATAATTTAGTTTGTAATAATTATATGAACCAATGATTAGGGGGAGACAAATTAAATTAATTATAGGTTTATGTGTACAATGTTATGAAGAGAAGACCTTCTGTACTGGTTTTGGTTTCTACTATTACATAGTTTGAATTTTTGTTGTCTTCAATTGAGAATAATGATTACCTAATGATTATATGATGACTGATAATTGGTAAAGATGAGATATGGAATTGGAAAGTTGAACGAAGTCTCCATCACTGTCTTTTGAAAATCTGTTTGTAAAATAATCTGAAACTACTACATGGAATTCGTACTACTATATTTAAGAAAGGAAACTTAGGAGGTATAATGTCCAATAGTAATAACGTGATAATGAATAGATTAAATGTTAGATGATATCTTTGGTATAATGCACAGTGGCACTGTTTCGGCTATTTGGTTAACATATAACTGCGTACTCGTTGTTATTAATTGGACCAAGGGTTGACTCTGATTTTAATTTGCCCTAAGATTATGGAAATCATGCACCTAGACTAATTAGGACATGTTATTCAATATTTTGAATAGATTGAGCCCATTGGAGGCCGTTTGGTTGGTGTTCTAGACGTTGCAAGGTTGGGGAACTTCCCGTTAGCGAGATAAGTAAGACTTTAAGCTTTGATGTTTGCTTTTCTAAAATCCGTTTTGAAAATGTGTTTTCTCTGTCTGGTCCATGTATTGGGAATAACATGCGCTTGGCAGAATCGGTAGTCTTAGACTAGCCGCAAATATATTATTTTATGAAAAATATAGGAAAAAAAATTATTTTATAAGTTGTTTGATGGCGTAATATGGCTGTGAGCCATGATGTTGAGTTTGATATGGCTGTGAGCCATGGTGTTGCGTTTGAAACGGCTGTGAGCCATGATGTTGAGTTTGATAGTTTGATACAGCTGTGAGCCATGGAGTTGAGTTTGATACGGCTGTGAGCCATGATGTTGGGGCATTGTGTATGCCTTTGTACATCACCCGAGCATTGTGTATGCTTCTTGATATATTTGGGGCATAATGTATGCTTCAGTAAGCATTGTGTATGCTCCATTACATATTTTAGGCATTGTGGTGTCGTTATGGACTCGTAGATGTGTTGGTTAATTTCTTTCACTGCAATTACCATAAGTCCTTAGTGTGTACTCTTGTTGGTTAATTCTTATTAACTCTGTTGATACATATATATATATTATGTTATTGTATAATTATCGTATTTATTATATCATTCTTATTGTGGTGTGTTTGTATGTATTTCAAGTGACGGGTCGAGAATCTTACTGGTTTATATTTACGTATAACTCACTCCTTACCTACATCTCTATGCAGATACCGTTGCGGGAGATAGAGCAAGTGGCTGGCAAGTCTATTCGAGTGGATCCTATGCTGAGGTGAGCCATCACATTGTTCGTGGAGGCTTTCGTTTCTGCTTTATCTAATTCGTGTTAGTTATTTCCTTTTTCTTTTGGATTTGCATACCCGTCAGTAAAACTCATATTACTCTGTTATATGCTCTGTGGTCTTAGTTTGGGATTTGGGCTAGAGTTTTATTATTTGAGTAATTGTTGGTTTTTCTATCAATTGACTAAGGTATTGGGTGATAATCATTTCCTCTTTAATTATTAATAATACCTTTAGGCCTGCACTTTTTCTCTCAGTGTTTGTGTAAATGGTTACACGTTAGAGAAAGGGGTTTGCCTGGCAGGTGGTATTAGCTGGGTGACAGTCACGTCTAAGGGGTAGTTTGGAACGTGACATTTCGGACCATGATGGATGATGAGTGCATTGTTGGTTTTCTGCTGATCTCTAATGCCTCTGGTGTTCTTCGCAATCGCGAAGGTAAAGCCGCAATCGCGAAGTGTATATTGGGCCACTTGTGGTTTATTCATCGTGTATGAAACGGGTAGACCACATTCGCAGAGGTTCGAAATGGTTGTTCTGCGAATTTGCGCCAATGATACCACGTTCGCATTGTGGAGCTGGCAGTTAGTAGAGTTACCTTCGCGATCGAGAGGTCGATGCCGTGTTCGTGAAGGGTTGGCATCGTTGTGCATTGCGTTCACAAGGTATGTGCCGCAAACACAAGTGTATTTCTGTGGGTAGTGAAGTTTGTGCTTCGCGATTACAAAGCTGATCCCGCGATCGCGAAGTGTTTACCTGAGTATTGCTTATGAGATATCATATTCGGGGATTTTACTCATTTTATCACATTTTGAGTTTGGAAGGTCGAATTTGGGAAATTTGGAGGGTATGTTTACGATATGGATTGGGATAAGTGTTTTTTACTCGGATTTGATTATTTTACATGATTCCATCTTTGATTTTGGCATTTGATTAATGAATCTAAAAGAGAAATTTCGGGGTTTTGTCAAAACTTTTCTAAAGTAAACATTTGAAATTTGAACGTCGACTCGGAGTCGGAATTGGATAAAATTAATATGGTTAGAATCATATTCGAATGGGTTGTCAGAATTTGTGAGTTTTATCGGGTTCCGAAGTGCGGGCCTGGGTTGACTTTTGGTTGACTTTGAGTATTTGATTAAAGATTCGACCTTTATCATTTGATTTTGTTTCCTATGGCGATTCTGATGTTTCTAAGTTGTTTTTTGGCTAGTTTCGAGCCATTTGAAGGTCGATTTGTGCGGGATGGCTTTTCTAGAGTATTGTTTTGGCTTGTTCTAGGTAAGTAACATATCTAAACTTGGATTTGAGGGTAATTATCCCTCAGAACTATGATATTTGACATGTGTTAGGGGACACATGTGCTAGGTGACGGGCGTGTATGACTGCACCGGGTATTCATGATCCGAGTAATTCTTAGGCTATTATTTGTCTTGTTTTGCTATCATGCTTGTATGATATCATGTTTCCTCCATCTGTATGACTACTTGAGATATTATTCATGCTAGAAATCATGTCTAGGTTATGTGTTTATTTATTTGAGACATGATAGGGCTATTTTTTCTATATTTTGTTGTTTGCCTTAATTGTAGTCAAGTCATGATAGTTGTATCCACATGTTATATATCTGCCTTTGTGCACCTTTGGTATATTGTCTCATATGTTATTGTTGTCCTTGTACATGAAACGAGTTTGAGCTAAATTTGTGGCACATTCTGATATCATATGTTGTATAATTGGATTATGCTTTTATGAGATATTGGCAAATGGAGACTTGAGCGGATTGATGACTGATATGGGCCATTGAGCTGTGGTGAGTGATAGTGAGGCGACGCTTGCGTCGGGGCCCCGTATTGGGCTCAATGTTATTGACATTGAGGTGATGCGTACATCAGGCCTCACATTGGGTTAAGTGGTATTGTTTTCGAGTGACGCGTGCACCAGGCCCCATGCTGGGCTACGTGATATTGATTATTGATTAGCGCTTGGGCCAGGATCTGCTCCTCCGAAGTTTGATATTACAGTGAGCGCAGACACTATGATATATATGTGCTTTAGTGAGGGGCATTTATGCTAGGCATCCGTATAGTGCTAAGTGGTTGTGTGTTTGATGGTGATGGACATTTGTACAAGACACCTTGAGTGTGCTGAGTGTGAGTGTATTTGATAGCTTCACTATGATGTTATTGACTTGACATGTAGGCATATAGATGTATCTTTCCTCATGCTAGATGGTAATGAATTGTCTACCCGTTGTTGGAAGTTTGGAAAATCACAGTTTCCTTGTTAAACTCTTGTTTTAGTGATTTTGGAGAAAGATTTGGGCTTTAATTGCTGTACTTGTAAAACATGTCTAATTTTCCGTATTTTGTGAAAAAGCTGATCATGATATCTTCTGAGTTATTTACTGTTACTGCATTATTATATCCTGTGTTGTTATTGATTATTGATGTTGGACACTGACCTTCTTCCAAGATCATCACTACTTTCAGCCTGAGGTTTTGTTACTTATTGAGTACATTTGGTCGGTTATTTTCATACAACACTTTTGCACCTTACATGCAGATCTTGGAGTTGATGCTGCTATGTATGTGGGAGCTAGCATTGAAAATGTACATTCTTTCCGGATATTCATTCCACTTGTCATTGGTAGTTTAAATTCACCTTCGGTTTATGCATATTCCAAACATATGTTATATTTATTTTCATACCAGCTTTATAAATCTAAATTTTAGCGGCTCATGACTTGTACTACCACTCCTTGGGTTATTGCATGAAAATTTAATTATTTCTCTAATTAATTTCTTATTATTTTTATTAGAATTGTATTGACTATTATTTGGCTTACATATCGGGTTGGGTTAGGTGCCATCATGACTAGGTAGATTTTGGGTCGTGACAAGTTGGTATCAGAGCTCTAGGTTCATAGGTTCTATAAGTCATGAGCAAGTGTCTAGTAGAGTCTTGCGGATCAGTATGATGATGTCCATACCTATCTTCGAGAGGCTATGGGGCATGTAGGAATTCTTATCTTTCTTTCCTTATCGTGCGACATTGATTCAGCTTGAAGCGTATCTCTTTAAATTTCTTCCATTTGTTCGTATGTTATTTTGAGAACTTAGTATCAGCGGTGCATCGATGGCTTGTAATGTCATAGATGAGGTGCGAGATATATTCTTGGTGTTGTGGAGATAGGCCAGTCTGGAGGACTTGAGGCCAGGTTCTGACCACAGCTTGGGTTCGGTGGTTTCGATCGTGTGAGTATGTTGTGATTTTGGAATTATATGTCTGTTAATGTCCCTAAGAGTGGGATTGATGTCTCAGTGAGTGGTTAGATAGATATATGATGAGTATTATGCAACTGCAAAATGTGCTTAGATGGTTTGGATGTGACAAGAAGAATTTTGCTTGTGATGTAAAAGGACTATATGTACTTGATTTTTGTCTTGGTGTGTTGTGCAGTCTTGGGTTATGAGTATGTTAGGGATCTTTTAGTTACTCATTTGTGGAATGAAGTAAACTCTTATGTCTTGTTGATGAATTTAGACTCAAAAGGATTAACTGATCGCATTGTGGTTGTGACCATGATAGGGTCATCGAGTGATGCCGGTTTGAGGCTAAGCATGTGGGTTATCTCCTGCATAATGTTCCGAGGTTGTATGATTCTTACGAGGTTCTGTGAAGAGTTTTCTTTCTACCAGTGGGATGTGTAAGTGCTACAATTTGAGTTGGATCGCTTGAGGGAGTTCACACGACTATCACGAGAATGTATGTGTGCTTAGCAGATGATTTGAGGTATTTTATGGTTAGTGATACATGAGCTTATGGAGGTTTTAGTTGAATTACAGTGTGGGATTATGGCAGTTACGGAGTAAATGAGTTGTGGGTTATCGGATGTTATGTTTTATGGCTTTGAGCCAAGTGGAGGAGTTTGCTATCAACGCTAATATTGCATGGTCAGGTGTTATGTCAATTTTGGGTCTAAGGCACACTTGTGGAACAGTTATGACTTGAAGAGGTGGATTTCGAGGATGACTCGAGTAAGGAAATTTCTAGATGCATGATGTAATACACTTTATGGATATATGGAAATCTTGAAGTGATTGAGGTTTGTTATTTGAGGTGGATGTGGTGTGGAAGGATTAGGGATTCGCTCGGTTGCTTAAAGGTGGGGTTACTTCTTTATGTGTTAATAAAGTACAAGTCGTTCGACTCGTATTGGTAGTGCATTGGAAATTAGAGTAGAGTGGATGACTCTCGAGAAGATTATAATGCGTTCAAGCTTTATATGTGGTATTTTAGGATTTCCAAATTTGTATATGGCTAAAATCTGAGATTTGCATTGAAAGGTGTCGAGAATTACGACATTTCTGTATCATTAGTGGTTCTACATTTTAGTATCAGAGAGGTTAAAGAAACAACTTCAAATTCACAGAAGGTCTCTTCAAAGTAGGTATCTCGGTTATGATATTTTGGGTGCTTAAGAGGGAATACAGTGGCTTATGGGCTTTATGATGACGTGGTTTCATGCTAGGATCCCTTATGATGAGCTTCAGTTAAGGATCATAGTGTACTGACAAGAAAAAGTGTTAACTTGCAGGCAAGTCAAAGAGAATTCAAAGAAATAGGTTAGCTTGGTAGTGGTTTGGGTCAGCATAGTAAGAAAAGTGATTGGTTCCTTGGTGTGGTAAGACTCTACAGGTGTTTTATGGAAATACTCTTGGGTTTGGCAACCTGCGTGACTTGGTTGAGTTAGAGGTATTCAGTTCTGATGGCTTATTTATGTGCTAATGGGTTTTGACGAGTTTTCGATGATTTTGATCACGGCTTGGGCGGATGTTTTCAACATGCATGAGGGGTATGTTGCGTATTGTACATTTTTCTCCTGAATGGGGTATAGTAGAGGGCTTTCGGCTGACAAGGTGACTATCCTTTTTGTTATTCTGAATTGATAATGGGGTTCTCTTATTTTAATATGACGACATGATGGATGCAGATGAGGATGTGTATTCTACATCGGGGCGAATTTTGTTTACTCAGCACAGCTATTGTTGAGGGGTATGTCATTCGGTTAGAATAGATCTTGTTCATGTCTAATATGTTCCATGTGTTACTTTTTATGCTACGATAGGTTGGGAGACTGTTTTCTATTCACACACATGATGTGGTTCTGTTTAGGCCTTGCGGCGAAAATTGAGTGAGATGGCTTGGGGTGTTGAATGGTTGATTACGCCTTGGTTATCGTCTTCCTGTTTGTGGTATATTTTTCTATCCGTTACTCCATGGTTTTGGTCATGCACTTTACATGTTTGTTGTTGATATGCATATGGTTATTGATTGTGAGCATCATGGATCGAGGTATTTCATATGGACCAGTGTTTGGATTGGGTCACGCATTGCAACGGAGTTCTGTTGGGATATGTTCCTTTTGTCTTATTTCGTGTGTTTTGTTTCTTCTCTGTGAGATGGGTCCTTCGCATTGCGTTTTATGGTGATAACTGTTGAGCTTGCGGGACGGTTCTCTCACTTAATTCTATTTCCATCATTAGGTACATTCGAGTTGTTGCTGATTTGGTGCACGGATTGCAAGGTATGTGGATCGAGGTAGTATAGGTCTGGCATGTCGGTCGAGCAGCTTGTAACAGATGAGATGAGATTTTTGAATCTGGAATGGGTGATATCAGATTTGATTAAGGTATGTTTGGAAGAATAATGTCACTAGTTAGCTTAGAATTTGGCTATAATTCTTGTCGAGCAGAGAGCTCCACGACTTGTTGATCTGATAAGTGGTTATGAGTTTTTGCATGTTTCTTTCATCATTGGCAGTGTACGAAGGTTCAGAACGAGGTTTTTATGTGATTCGAGGTATGTCGCGGTACCGATTTGTTGTTGAGCAACTATTATGGTTGAAAGTTATTACGATGAGTATCTGAGTTATGCGGTATATCATATGGGTATATCTTGGGTTATGGTTATGGATTGATACAACTTGTTCAGACTTATACGGTGTATAGATTCGATATTCGGGTCTTATGATAAATTCCGGATGTTATGGATTGGGTTCTAAGGTTTATGGACAAAGGTTCAAGTGAGGATCTTCAGTTAGGTTGTGTTGTCAGGCTTATATAGATTAAGGTGACATGGGATCATCCATGAGTATGTATATGATGAGTATACACAGTGATTTGATGGCTTTGGAATAACTCTTGGTATGTTCGAGGATGAACATATGTTTAAGTGGGGGAGAATGTAACGACCCGACCGATCGTTTTAAGCATTTGCATTTAGTTATGTGGTTTGAGGTCTAATCGGTGAAAATTGGAAATTTATAGGCTTGAAAAGTCCGTATGTTTTACTCGGAGTTGAATTTGATGATATCGGGTTCAGATTGTTATTCCAGAAGTTGTAATATATTCGTTATGTCATTTGGAAATTGTGTGCAATATTTGAGGTAATTCCGAGTTGTTTAGACATGTTCGACGTAAGTTTAGAATTTGGAAATTCGAAATAGTTCATTAAGCTTGAATTGAGGTGCAATTCATGATTTTATATTATTTTGCGATATTAGAGGCCTCGAGTAGGTCTGTGTCATATTTTGGGACTTATTGTTATGTTCGGACAGGGTCCCGAGGGCTCGGGTGTGTTTCGGGGTGGTTTCGAACCATGATGGATAATGAGTGCACTGCTAGTTTTCTGTTGATTTCTGATGCCTCTAGTGTTCTTCACGGCCGCGAAGGTAAAGCAACAATCGCGAAATGTATTTTGGGCCACTCGTGGTTTATTCATCGTGGACGCGATAGGTGGAGCGCGTTCGTAGAGGTTTGAAACAGTTTTTTCGCGTTTGTGCCAATGGTACCGCGTTCGCATTGTGGAGCTGGGAGCTAGTGGAGTTTCCTTTGCGATCGCGAGGTCGATGCAACGTTCGTGAATGGTTGGCAAAGTTGTGTATTATGTTCGTGAGGTATGTGTCACAATCATGAAGTGTATTTCTGTGGGCAGTGAAGTTTGTGCTTCGCGATCGCGAAGTTGGTCTCGCGATCGCGAAGTGTTTACCTGGGCAGTGCTTATAAAATATCATATTCGGGGTTTTTACTCATTTTATCATATTTCAAGTTTTGGAGCTCGGATTTGAGCGATTTTGGAGGTGATTTTTACGATTTGGATCAGGGTAAGTATTTTTGACTCATATTTGATTATTTTACATGATTCCATCTTTGAATTTGGCATTTGATTGATGAATCCAAAAGAGAAATTGAGGGTTTTTGTTAAAACTTTTCTAAAGTGAATATATGAGATTTGAACATCAATTTGGAGTCAGAATAGGATGAAATTAGTATGGTTGAACTAGTATTCGAATAGGTTATCAGAATTTGTAAGTATTGTCGGGTTCCAGGTTGTGGCCCGGGTTGAAGTTTTGGTTGACTTTGAGTATGTGATTAAAGATTCGACCATTATCATTTGGGTTTGTTTCCTATGACATTATCTAAAGTTTTTGAGTTACTTTTGTCTAATTTTGAGTCGCTTAGAGGTTGATTCGCACGGGATGGTGTTTCTAGATTATTGTTTTGGCTTGTTCGAGGTAAGTAATATATCTAAAGTTGGATTTGCGGGTAATTATCCCTAAGAACTATGATATTTGACATATGTTAGGGGTGACACGTGTGCTAGGTGACGGGCATGTGTGTGCGCATAGGGGTATTCATGATCTCGGTAGTTCTTAGGCTATTGTATGTCTTGCTTTGCAATTATGCTTTTTTGATATCACGTTTCCTCCATTTGTTTGACTATGTGAGATTTTATTCATGCTAGAAATTATGTATAGGTTATCTGCTTAATTGTTTGAGACATGATAGGGCTATTTTTGCCAGATTGAGCTATTTGCCTTAGCCGTAGTCATTATGTTCGATCATGATAGTTGTATCCATATGTTATATCTCTACATCTGTGTACTTTTGGTATGCTCTCTCACATGTATTGGTGTCCTTGTACGTGGCACGAGTTTTAGCTGAATTTGTGGCACATTGTGATATTCCATGTTGTATAATTTGATTATGCTTCTGTGAGATGTTGGCAAATGGAGACTTGAGTGGATTGATAACTGATGTGGGCCATAAAGCGGAGTTGAGTGATAGTGAGGCGACACTTGTGTCGAGGACCCGTATTGGGCTAAGTGTTATTGATATTGAGGTGACGCGTACGCCAAGCCCCACATTGATATACGTGGTACTGTTTTAGGGCAGCGTGCACCATGTCCCATGCTGGGCTATGTGATATTGATTATTGATTAGTGCTTGGTTCCGATCTCCCCCTCCCTCCCCCCCCCCCCCCCCGGAGTCTGATATTATAGTGAGCGCAAGCATAGTGATATATATGTGCTTGTTGAGGGGCATTTGTGCCAGGTATCCGTACAGTGCTAAATGGTTTGGTGTGTGATGGTGAGGGGAATTTGTGCCAGGCACCTTGAGTGTGCTGAGTGTGAGTGTACTTTATAGCTTCATTGTGATGTTATTGAATTGACAAGTATATATTACATGTAGGCATAAAGATGTATCTTTTCTCATGCTAGATGGTAATGCATTGTCTGCCCGTTGTTGGAAGTTTGGAAAATCACACCTTCCTTGTTAAACTCATGTTTTAGTAATTTCAGAGAAATATTTGGGCCTTAACTGTTATACTTGTAAAGCATGTCTAATTTCCCGTATTTTGTGAACGAGCTGATCATGATATCTTCTGAGTTATTTACTATTACTAGCATTATTATATCCCGTGGTGTTATTGATTATTGATGTTGGACACTGACCTTCTTCCAATCACGTTACTACTTTTAGTCTGAGGTTAGGTTTGTTACTTATTGAGTACATGGGGTCGATTGTATTCATACTACACTTCTGCACCTTGCGTGCAGATCTTGGAGCTGATGCTACTATGTACGTGGGCGTTGGTATTGAAGATGTATATGCTTTCCGGATGTATCTACCTCTTGTCCTTGGTAGTATAGATTCGTCTTTCGTTTATATATATATTCCAAACAGATGTTGTATTTATTTTCATACCATCTTTATAAATCTAAGTCTTAGCGGCTCGTGACTTGTACTACCAATCCTTGGGTTATTGTATGGAAATTCAATTATTTCACTTATTAATTTCTTATTATTTTCATTAGAATTATGTTGACTATTGTCTGGCTTACCTATCAGGTTGGGTTATATATTATAAAGACGAGATGGATTTTGGGTCGTGACAAGTAATATACTTTGGACCTCACATGATGAACAACAAGCCTGTTATTGTGAACGTATGGAATGCTGACTTCGATTTCAACAAGGAGGTGCTCCAAACTGTTCCAGTGTGGGTGAAGTTCCCAAACTTACCTTTTAATTGTTGGGAAGCATAATCGCTAAGTAGGATCAGTAGTAGATTGGGTGTGCCGATGTATGCAGATGCATGTACATCAAAAGTTGATAGAATCTCATATGCAAGGGTTCTAGTTGAGGTAGATGGTACAAGAAAATTGCTAAAAACCATTAAAGTAGTTGATCCAAATGGAAGAGAATTTACTCAGACAATTATTTATGACTGGGTACCAGTTTTCTGCTCTAAATGCATGCAAATAGGGAATAAATGCATCCCTAATGAACAATAAGCACCAAAGCCAAGAACTAAAAATCAGAAACAGGAGCAAGAATGGAAACAAAAGCTAATAGTTATCGGGAAGGAAGCACAACCAACTAGAACCAGGAGAAAGCCACAACTACTATGCGGAGAAATCAGGGGAACTAACAGACCACCAAAAAAGGGAGATGAAAGGCAAAAAGTAAAAGAGAAATCAGTTTCTAAAGGACCCCAGAAAAGCATACAAGATGTACACATGCTCAGTACTGCTAATAGATTTACCATATTAAATGAATCAGAACCAGGTATGGCAACTCAAGGTGAAGCAGCTGGAAGGGGACAATGTAGTTATGTAGTGGAACTAGGCCTACCCAAATAATTTTCATACCAGTATGAAATTAGTTACTTGGAACATTCGGGGCCTAAAGAAAGTGTATAAGCAGAAGGAGATTAGTTGTTTATTAAGAAGAGTAAAGTTAGCTTGATGGATATTTTAGAACATAAAGTAAAAGAATGCAATATAGTACAGATTATGAATAAAATAGCTCCTGGATGGTGTTCGGAAGCTAATTACTTACATAGCAATAGAGGAAGAATTTTACTATTATGGGATGGTAAAGATGTAGAGTACAATTTGTTGGGAATATCCAGTCAATGCATACATACCTTAGCTGCTATCAGATCTCTGAATATAAGATTTACTTTCACAGTTGTGTATGGTCTGCACACAGTGGAAAAGAGGAGGTCACTTTGGAATGAGTTGAGAAGCTGGCATAGTGGACAACAAGGTCCATGGATATCAATAGGAAATTATAATGCAATAAGCTCTAATAATGATGGAGAAGTTTGAAGCCTTGTTCAAGAATGGGAAGTCAAAAACTTTAATAGCTTCATGGAAGATACTGGATGCCTGAAACAAAGTCAATAAGAAGAAATCACATATGGACTAATGGGCACACTTATAGTAAGCTGGATAGATCTCAGGTCATCACTAAATAGATACCAAGTATGCCTCACTTAAAAGTGTTAGTGATGAAGCCTACTTGTTCTGATCACTCTCCCCTTAGTATTAAGCTTGATGCTGAGGAGGACCCAAGTCCTAAACCTTTTAAGTTTATGAACCAATTGGTTGAACATAATGATTTCTTAGAAGTACTCGTTGGGGCTTGGAATGGAAATTCAGGAGATCATATTATGGAAACAGTCTAGATGAAACTTAAAAAGGTAAAACAAGCAATGAAGGCCTTGAATAAAGCCGAGTATGATGGTGAGAGAAATAGGGTAAAATAATGCAGGCAACAACTCTTAGAGCAACAAGAACAAATGGAAGAACCAGGCCAATCTGTAAACAAGATTGAAGCTGAAAAAAAGATGAAATTGCAATTGGAAAAATGGGTGAACATAGAAGAGAGCATATTGAAAAAGAAATCTCGAGTTCAATAGTTGAAGTTGGGGATACTAATTCTGCCTATTTCTCTGCAAGCTTGAAACAAAAAAATGCCTAAAATAAGATTAAGAGTCTCATCAATAGTAATGGGGGAGTATTATAAACGAAGGAGGCCAATGAAGAAGAGGTGATGGGTTTCTATAAGCAACTATTAGGATCAATGGAATGATTTTGACATCGGTATATTAGTAAAACTCCTTCTCCAGCAAAACAATTACCTGCAATTAACCCAAATGTCATGAGGGATGACCCAGTTTTGAATAGAAAACAACAGCTTCTGCTGATTGCCCTTATAATAAGTGAGGAAATATATCAAGGCTTGAAAGATATCAGTGATCACAAAGCACCTAGGTGTGATGTCTTTGATGCCATGTTCTTTAAGAAAGCTTGTCCTATTATTGGAAATGAAGTTACTGCTGCAGTGCAAGAAGTTTTTTCCAAAGTAAATTTGTACCGAGCTATCAATTGCACTACTGTCACTCTTATCCTGAAAGTTGCTAATCCTTCAAAGATCACAGAGTACATACCTATATCTTAATGTACATTGTTATACAAGATAATCTCAAAGGTTCTTACTAAGAGGTTGCAGAAAGCTATAGACAGGTTAGTGGATAAAAATCAATCTACTCTTATCCCTGGTAGATTGATCAGTGACAATATTATCTTTATCCATGAATTAGTCAAAGGATATGGTAGAAAGGGATTATCGCCAAGATGCATGTTCAGAGTACACAAGAATAGAGCATATGATTCATTAGAATGGGGTTACTAGGAGTAGATTTTAGTATGTCTACAATTTCCAGCTAAATTTGTTGGATGGATCATGAGATGTATCAAGACAGTATCATACTCCATAATACTCAATGGTCATCCAACAGTCCCTTTCCCAGCCAAGAAAATATTAAGATAAGGAGATCCCCTCTCATCTTTCTTATTTGTTTTGGAAATGGAATACCTCACAAGGCTTCGAAAGCAACTAAGGAAGAACCTCAACTTCAACTATCACCCAAAATACACTAAGATGAATATTGTGCAATTAAGCTTTGTTGATGATCTCCTTTTGTTATGCAGAGGAGATACTATCTCCAGTTGATGTATGCTCACTTTCAGGAATTTTCTCAAGCTTCTGGTTTGGTAGCAAATGCAGACAAAAGTTCCATATATTTTGGAGGAGTAAGTAGTGACATTCAACAAAAAATGTTGCACCTGCTAAGCTTCTCGCAAGCTCACTCTCTATCAAATACTTAGGGGTAACCCTTAGCACTAAAAGAGTATCAGTAGCACAATGCAAACCTCTTATTGATAAGGTGTTAGGGAGAATTCAATCATGGACTACAAGGTTCCTATCATATACTGGTAGAATTCAAATGATCAGAAGTGCTCTATAAGAGGTGTTGAGTTGTCAAAAAACATTGATTGCATAGGACAAACTATGTTATCCTAGATCAGCGGGAGGGATTAACATCCTTGATGTGATCATATAGAACAAGGAAGCCATATGTAAACTCTTGTGGAATTTGTGTAAGAAGAAAGATAAGATGTTGGTGCAGTGGGTTCATATTTATTATGGGAAGCAAGGTACAGTGTGGGGAGCACAACCAAAGCAAGCCTCATGGATAGTACAAAAGATTATGAAGCCAGGAAAATACTATAAGGAATTTGGCTGGACAGAGGATGAGATACAAAGAACTGAGAAGTTCTCCATCAAGGAAATTTATCTGAAGTTAAGAGGAGAAGGTTAATTGGAGGAGGTTAGTATGTACAATGTTGCTTCTCCAAAATATATTTTCAGTCTGTATTTGGCCACATGTGGCAGGTTGCTTGCCAAGGAGAGGCTAGAAAAGTGGGGATGTCTAGATAATGTGAGTTATTCCTTATATGAAGCACATTAAAGAACATTGATCATTTATTTTCAATTGTACCTTCTCTGCACAAGTTTGGAGAGCAATATTGTAGTGGCAAGGCATACGACGACAACCTATGAACTGGCAACATGAGATAGAATGAGCAACCACACATTATAGGGCAAGAATGCAACAGCTGAAGTCTACAGAATGAGCCTAGCAGGATCCATCCATTATATATGGCAGGAGAAAAACCTTAGGATCTTTCAAGCTAAGAGTAGAAATGCAACGTAGTTTATTAGAGCTATTGTACAAGAGATACATTGTAGAGGATGAATGAAGCAAAAATTAGCAAGAAGATTGCAAGAGTTAGATTACTATCCGTGTTCTTAACTGATATATCTGGATACGATCTTTTTTTTATAGATAAGGAAGGGCAGTGAAGCTTACACACATGGGGTTGTATGTCCAGTGTGTGTTCTCTTTTTCTTATGTTTTGTAAATATTATGTGGTAAATAAAATCTTTACTTACCATAAATAAATAAAAATAGGCATGCTGCAAGTAATTGATTTAGGCAGGTTAAAAACAACTCAATAAAATAACTTACAGCAGTTTCTTGATAAACATGCAAGTTGCGAGCAGTTCATGCAGACAACTTGCAAGCAGCTGTAGAAAAGCGTTGCAACGACTTTCTTTATTTTATAAATAGGGAGCCAAAATAGTCTGTTATGTACATCGATTTCAAGAGAAATAAAATCTATTTCTCCCCTGTAATCTTTAACTATATTTCTTGTCTTGCATTTATATTATTTATAATACCTATTTTATTTTAAGTTATCCTCTTGCTTAGCTAGCCTGAAAATTTTGGTGCCAACCAAACTAGCTTTACGAATAAAGCTTTCTTCAAATTGACTGGTTGTTGTTTACCGATTGGTGCACAACTGAGATTCTTTTATCTCTATGTTCAAACCAATCAAAGAGTTAGCTTTTTTTTTTATATAAAATAAGATCAACTAAATATTTTCTTCATTTAATGGTCGACCAATGGGCACCAAACCCATTCATATCCAATTTGTTCACGGCGCCGTAGTAAAGAGAAAGAGGCCCCATTCACTCTACTACTTGCAGATAACATTTTGTTTTCAGTCTTAAGTCTTAACTAGTCATTACTTTTGGTGACATCCCCAGATGGTGGCCCCTTAAGTTTAAAAAAGAAACACATCTATGTATGAGTCTGTTCTCTTACCTTATTAATTAGTTGTATGTTCTATTGTGGAAAACTTGAAGAAGTCGTACAGGTTATGTGTCTATGCAAGATAAATACGATTTCGAACATTTAATGTACCCTTTTAATAATGTGGTAACACCATGTGCAAATTGTATGAAGATTTTGTTTCAACTTTCAACTGCGCATTTTCCGATCCAACAAAATGAAACGGTGCGGTGAGATAGTTGAATTTTTATCAGCCTTAATAAGAGAATAGCGTAACCTTTCAATTTGTACAGCTTTATTATTATATTTAGTGTGAATCTGAATTAGTTATATTTCGAATACTATAAAAAAAAAAGACATGTCGTTGTTGGCCGCTTCATAAGTCAGCTTTCCATTATATATATATGTATGCTAAAGTTAATTGTGACTCATCGTTCGCTTCCTCCATTAATTACTCCCACATCACCAATATTCTAGAGCACATATTTCACGTTTTCATTCACGTCCATTTCATGAATACATAACACCACCCAACCTTCCAACTTTTTTATGCCTCCCCCTACTCCAATCCTTTATCTCTTTAAATTTAGATATCATTTGCAAATTGCAAACTCCCCAACACCTCTTGTCTTTCTTGCCTTTCTTTTTCTTTTTTAACCTGATATACGTGTCCCCAAACACGGACGTTTTATTGCTTAGCGCATTTTCTTAGTATTAATAAAGTAAAGTAGTGTCTAATCACCATCATCATCGTACTTTGCTTTGTATTATAGCTGGAGATAATCAGACACCATATTGGGAAAGAAAACAGAAAAAAGAAACTAGTAGTAGTAATGAATAACCCCAGAGATTGGCCAGAACCCATAGTCCGAGTACAATCTTTATCAGATAGTGGCATCTACAAAATTCCAGATAGATATGTGAAGCCACCAACGGAGAGGCCAATATCATTACATACTAATGATGTTAACATCCCGATCATTGATCTTCAGGGATTGTTTAACGATGAAAGCACAAGTTTAGTTGAGCAAATATCAGAGGCATGTCGGAACTGGGGTTTCTTCCAAGTGGTGAACCACGGGGTTCCTACAGAGCTCATGGACCAAGCCAGACAAGTATGGCGAGAATTCTTTCACCAGCCCATGGAAATGAAGCAGTCTTACGCCAATTCACCCAAGACTTACGAAGGCTATGGCAGCCGTCTTGGTGTAGAGAAAGCTGCCATTCTGGATTGGAGTGACTATTATTTTCTTCACTATCTTCCTTGTTCTTTGAAAGACCAGAAAAAGTGGCCTGCTCTTCCTCTTTATTTAAGGTACGTACGTACTACTCTGCCGCACTTCTTTTCTTGGAAAGTTACTCTACTGTTATATTCTGATTTTCCTTCTTTATATTCAATTTTAGGAAGATTATGGGGCCTCAAGATTTGTTGCCCTTTTTGTGGTTACTGTTACAGTGTAACATTTTTTCTTTAAAAGATAGGTAGACATTTTTTCTTAAAAAACATAAGAAAGGTAAGATGGGTTTCAATTTGATGTCTTGTTTTAATTATTTTCCGAGCAATTAGGTTTTCAAATAGTAGTAGTTTTCTGGAAATTTTTTGAAGAAAATCTTTTTGTGCCTGGTATTTTGTGTTAAATTCCTGTAAAAACATACAATTTGTTTGACTTTATTTTCAAAAAGTAAAAGAAAATTAAAATTCCGTTTTTAACAGTTTGCTTTTTATTTCTTATATAAATATAATTTCTATTTTTAAGTTCTTATTATAGTTCTACGAATTTGGAGTTTTTATTAAAAAAAAAAAGATTTAAGTTATATAACACTGATAATATATACTCCATCCGTTTCAATTTATGTGAACTTATTTCCTTTTTATCCCATACCAAAAAAGAATGGCATCTTTGCCTATTTGGAAACAATTTACCTTTATGCAATGATTTATAGCCACACAAAATATACATACTTCATTTTACACCACAAATTCAAAAGTCTTCTCTTTTTTTTTTATACTCCGCGCTCAGTCAAATGGATTCACAAAAAGAAGTAGTATATAAAAAAACTATCAGGACGTAGCAAGTTAGTAAATATTTTTACCATCTACTGCTTATCAAAAAAAATTCTAACAATTGATCAATGTATAAATTTGAACGCTTTACGTCACAAAAATGCAGGGAAGTAATTGAAGAGTATTCAAAACAAGTGGTGAATTTTGGGGGGCGTTTAATGAAGGTATTATCAGCAAATCTTGGATTAAGAGAGGATTACTTGCAAGATGCATTTGGAGGGAATGATATTGGAGCATGTTTAAGGGTTAATTTTTATCCAAAATGTCCACAACCAGATTTAACCTTAGGTCTTTCTCCACATTCGGATCCTGGTGGCTTAACCATTCTTCTCCCTGATCAGCACGTCGCCGGCCTTCAAGTTCGCCGGAACGGCGACTGGATTACGGTAAAACCAGCTTCGCATGCTTTCATTGTCAATATTGGTGATCAAATTCAGGTGAGTTAAATTACAAAAATTAACTTCTTTTTTTAGCTACTACTCAAAAATTTCACATGTTGTGTTTGTGTGGACATAAATGGAACATATCACATGGGAGGGGTCTTGTTTTCATATGATTTCCAAATAAACCAACAGTCAGTACCACTTTAATTTGCTTTTGTTCCTGGTAAAGCAAAAAGTATTATAAACGTGCGTATATTAATTAATATCATGCCTTACCAAATGCTGTGTCAGTACGTTCGGATAAAGTAGAAGGCTGAAAACAATATATTTAAAGACATATTGTAGATTGCATCAACCAGCTGTTTAATTAAGGAAAAGTCTTAATTAACTTTTAGATAAATACCCATTTGACCATCAATACTACTCGCTCCAATTCCCAAAATTTGCTTTTTGAGACTTATCTTAAAAAGTAAATTTGAATTAGATCTAATTCAATATTTTAAAATCAAAATCAAAATTTTTAAAAACTATAAAAGTACTGTAAGTTGCAAATCTTCTCATGTCAATATAATAAAAAAAATTATGTTTCAAAATATTGATCATAGTTTAAATCTCGAAAAGCAAAAAGTATAAATAATTTGGAAAGAATGGAGTAGTACTTATTCTCAGTATTTTGCAAATAGTTAAGCTGTTATAGTAAATATAGTGGTGAATTATTGAACATCTTGTTTGAAAATTATTTAGATGAAATTATGATTTTTACTCACATTCAAGTGAAATTGATGTTAAAATACAATTCAAAAGTCATTCCCCCACTAGAAAACTAGATAGCTACAACAGCTTTAAAAATTAGAAGAAAAAAAAAGTCTTTAGCGCATGCACAAAGACCAAATGCAATCAAATCCCATCTAATGTTTCGAAAGAGATATTGCAACTGTAACATATATTTTGTAAATTTTTTCAAGATTTTTTTAGTGATATAGATCATTGAGGATATAGTTTAAAAACATTTTAAAGTATGACCAATTGTAATGACGCTTTTAGATAAGTTTTACAAAAGTCATAATACTTGAATTTATAATTAATGAACCTATCACGTGGACAGCCGAGGAAAAGTTGATATATGAACTATGGCAATACAAAAACACGTGGTTGTTAAATCTTGGATCAAAGAAGTTTTTTTAAAAGTTCGTATACTTTTTCCTGTGTATTCATTCAATATTAAACAATATTAAGAAACTGAAAAAAGTTGTTTGGCTATTTCCAAATACTTTTATGTAATAACACAAACCCTTTAAAATACAATAACTATCCAATTTTTTTTATAAAGTGAAAAATAGCTATAGATTCTTTGCCGACAATCGTATATTTAATTTAATCACGTGGGGAAATGGTGAAAGTACCTCAACTCTATTTTTTCTATCTAAAGATAAGGTACAATAGGCAATCTTTGACTGCAGTCACTACACTACCAAAATTGAAAACCCTACTAGATTCTAGCATCCACATTGCCCATCAAGATGCCAATACACCATTCTATTTCTTTTTCCTTTAGTTTTCTTGTTTTGTTTGGAGGGTAGGGTTTCTAAATAATTGAATATTAAAGATGATCCATGTGATTGTACCTTTACTTTTCTAGTTATACTATATTATTATTATTATTATTATTATTATTATTATTATTATTATTATTATTAATTCTATATGGTATCTGGTTCCGTTTTGGGACTCCATTACAACAGAAATTGCTTCATACCAGGATTTTTTCATTCCCAGACTTAAACCTAAAATCTCTAGAAAAAGTGCTGCAAAAGTGTCCTATATTTATCCCACAAAATCTTTGGCGGTAATATTTGTTGTTTTGTTCATTAGAACTGGTCTATACTCCCAAGTAAGAGTTAATTATTGTTTGAGAAATAGTATTCAGTTAGAACATCATTCATCATCGGACTTAAGAAATTTTCTTGCCAAGAAGGCTGAAATTTTCACAAAAGAAAACTCTCAGGAAAATTAACCAAGTATATTGTTTGAATTCTTTTTTACAGATTTTACAAAAGGGGGTAAAAAGTGTGCTTAAACAAACTTCAATATACAGAAACATTAGGTCCCAAATGTGAGCCAAAAGATGGTGACATTTGGCTGTTAGTACTTGCCAACGATATTAACTACCCTGCATCTCCTGCTCCTCCATTTACCTTTTTATCCCATGATTAATTGGATTTCATAAACTAATTTTGTTTAACGTTTTTAAAAATTTAGTTTTTTTAGTTTTTGGAGAAAATAGTTGTTTAACCTGTTTGCAAACTCAGCTTTTGGAAAACTTCAAACAAAATCACCAATTAAATAGTTAAGGGCATTTACTTTTTTTGGCACTTACTCTATTGCTCTATTTATGTAGGTACTAAGCAATGCTATATACAAAAGTGTAGAGCATAGAGTAATCGTAAATTCAGAAGAAGAACGAGTTTCCCTTGCATTTTTCTACAATCCCAGAGGTGATTTGATGATAGAACCAGCTAAAGAGTTGGTAACACCACACAATCCTCCATTGTATCCACCAATGACTTTTAATGAATATAGACTCTACATAAGGACAAAAGGCCCTCAAGGAAAATCACAGTTAGGGAAATCCCAAAAATCTTCAAGATGACTGCAAAAATATTACTAGAATAAGGTAATTACTATGAATAGTCACCGGCATCCGAGAAAGAATAGAAGAATGGGTTCTATTATGAGATATACGATGTACTATAGAAGTATGATCATTTCTTATGAACTTATTAAGAATGACTGATCTCGTTCATGACCTATTAGAAGTAAAAAGCGTTCAGATGGGATCTTCACAGACAGAAAAACATTACTGGATTTTTATTAAAGGGGGTGGGGGAGTCTTATTCGGTATTCAACGCCTGTTTTTTTTTTCTTTTGCCATATTTATTTTGAGTAAATTGACAAAATGGTGATCAACTGTCTTTATGCCGATTTAAAATGAATTGTAAATCCTGCTGTTTAATTAGCAACAGAAGAGTATAATTAATAAAGAAACTGTTAAATGAAATAAATGGAAGTGATAAGAAGTTATGGCCCTGTTTTATTTGGTTCTATCTGATTAAATGTTAAAAAGTGGTCCGCATAAGCTTCTCTTCACATATGGAAATTGGCCAAATATATCCCTTTAGTATCGGAAATTATTCATATTTACCCTTTGTTATACTATCAGTGTATTTGAATCCCTACCGTTATACTTTAGTTCAAAATTGCCCTTAATTTTAACAGAGGGACACGCTGCAGCTCAAGAGCAAAAAGCCTAACCTCCATTTTAAAATATCCGATCCAATTAAAACCCATCCCTAATTTAACCCATTAGCTCATTAGCCGACCCATCCGAAACTTCACTGGAAAAATCTATCCGCCAACTCATTTTTCTCTCTTAGCAAACCTTCGTCTCCCATCTTTCATTTCTTATTCACCTATAAACAAGAACCATCTCTCAATGTTATATCATCATTTTCTCCTTTATTCCAAAATTTTTATTTTAGAAGAACAATTCATCTAAGACTATCACAAAAAGCAGGAATAATTTTTACCGCCATGGAACTAAAGAGACAAAGGTCACCATCTCATTTACTGAATACTAGCTTCTAACCAATGAAAGGCCTGACTTTCTTCATTTGCATTGCTCGATTTTTCGCTATCTGCTTCTCTATTTCTTATTACCCATTCAATTAGCGTGAAATCACGGATACGTATCTGTCATAGAAATACATCTAGCATCATTATCACATTTTTATTCTTATTGTGTGATGATGCTACTGATTGGACTTGTATAAGAATAAGCATAACAATGAGTTGGAAACCTCAATTCCAAAAAAGAAATTGTTGTGCATCAATTGCAGTTATATTTATAAGTAAGATTGACAAAGATAAGTGACTACAAAAATTAGACCCAGTTCCAATGTCTTTTCATTTGGTTCGTATGAAAAAGGCTATGGGTTTTCTGAGATGGAACTGTGGAGCAGGAGTGATGGTGGAAAAACGAAGAATGATCAACTATAGCGATTCAATTAGTAAGATATGAAAAGGTTTCAGATGCGACTGTTTTCGGTTCGCCGGCGGGAACATCGATAATATCGACGATGAGAAATATCAATGATGAAGTCAAATAGCAAACATAACTTCTTTCCCAGTACTATTGTCTTATCGAAATTTGTTTGAATTTGATTGGGAATAAATGGAGAAAGAGGGGATACGAAGAAAAAGAGAATGGGGGATATGGGTCGGCTAGTGGGTTAAATTAGGGGTGGTTTTAATTGGATCAGGTGTTTAAAAATGGAGGTTGGACGTTTTATTCTTGAGCTGCCACATGTCCCTCCGTTAAAATTAAGGGCAATTTTGAATTGAAGTATAACAGTATGGGTTCAAATACACTAATTGTATAACGAAGGGTAAATTTAAATAATTTTCGATACTAGAGGGATATATTTGGCATTTCTCTGAATATGTCGATTTATGAACGATTGCAAGGATGCCCCTATATTTAATTGCAAGGATACCCCTACATTGTCATCTTCAATATTCTATATTTAATTCATCAACGTCTATGTAAGTAAGCAAGATCTTATTTATCACGTTTTCTTTTCATCTTAATGAATTCATCTGGTCGTTGCGTCACCAAAACAAAATGTCATGCTTAATCCGTGAGACGTTTTGTCGGTGGTTACATATCGTATCATAATATATTACTATTATATTATATTATAAGATCATTCAATCTTAAATTTCTAATTTAAAATTTATTTTCTATTTTTATTTATAAAAGATTATTCAACTTTAAGTTTGTAACAAATTTTTATTTTTTTATTTTTTGTCACATAAAAATTATTCAAATTTGAGTTTGTAACACAAAAAATATTTTTCTATTTTTAGTCACATAAAAGTTATTTAATTTTGGCCAAGCTAATTAAAAAGTAAATATCATATAAATTTTATATTTTGTAGCAGAAATATAATATGACACTCCAAAATAAGTTAGTTATATTTGGGATAATTTCAAAAACCTCCCTCCAAGTTTTACTAATCTTAGTTATGATTTACGAATATTATATTTACTTTTCTTATTTTGATTTTGTAATAATTTTGTTAACTCATTATTATTAATGTAAAAAATATAATTTAATTATTTTTTCCTTATTAATTAATATTCATTTGTTTAATGCACTTTATAAATACTTTTTGAATTAGCAGAAGAGCCATTGTTAGAGCATCAAGCAATTAAATGACAAATGCAAACTGTATGAGCTTGATATGTTCCCATGGCTTCGAGTTGTTACAAGGAAATCAAAATACGAAGATAAACGTAATCTCATAAACCACAAGGGAGAGTAATGTTAAGAAATGCCAGCCATATCATATTTTCTATTAAATTTAATTTATTACTTGTAATATGTTTTATTAAGCTAACTAGCTATTTTGGAGTGTCAAGTCATATTCTTTTGGTACAAAATATAAAATTCAGATGATATTTACTTTTAATCAACTTGGCCAAAATTAGATGACTTTTATGTAACAAAAATATAGAAAAGTATTTTTTGTGTTACAAACTCAAAATTGAATGACTTTTATGTGGAAAAAAAGTTAAAAAGTGACTTTTATGTTACAAACTCAAAATTGGTGAAATTTATTCATATAATATTGGGATTATTTTCCGTTGTTTCATGATGTCAGACACCAGAAATATGAAGATAAACTTGCAATATCTATATAGAATAGGAGAAGCAAATCAATGTGATGATACCAAGTGTCACAACAAAAATTTAACAAGTGTCCAATTTTAGGAAAAAATTAGTTAGGTTAGTTAATAATTATTCGTTACTTTTTTTGAATTTGAATATAAAATAATTAAATATCTATATATTTTTAAGAAAACTATTATAAGAAATAAAAATATATATATAACTGTATAAATTCAATGTAGAGATATATTAATTAATGAATAATACAATTAGATAAGCAAGAAACCAAAACAAATTGTGGGAAAATATAAGACTTATAATCAGAATTATGATGAGAAAAGTCATACATATAAACATAACTAAAATCATAATAAACAAATAGTTATAAGGGAATAATATATACTAATTGAATTTCTCATGTAGGAAATTTTAGTTAATAAATAGAACTCATAATTTCATAATAAAAAATACAAAAATATAAAGATACTATTAGGATATTATACATAAGATAAGCATATATATATATATATATATATATATATATATATATATATATATATATATATATATATATATATATATATATAATAAAATATTGGTAGGTTTTTTATAAAAATAATAAAAGGCTTATCTCTTTATATTTTTGATGAATTCAAAATTATAATTTAGTAAAAAAAACATGACCTTATTTAAATTTTTAGTAAACTACAAATGAGAAAACTAATCAAATATTACAGTAGAAAAGAATGTACTAAAAGAAGGGGATAAAGATAGTTATATGATATTTATATTTTGAATTAATTAAAAATAAAAGATAAATAAATAACACTCAAAAAAATTATTGATGAATTTAGACCATTGAAGAATTTTGAACAGCATAACATAAGTTTAAAAAAATTATTTTCAGATCAAAAAAGTATGTATCTATGTTTTATTAAAAGAGAAGTAATATCAAAATATAAGCCAATTGACAAGTTAATAAAAAGTCATTCATAGTAAATGTATACTATGTATATCATTTGATTTTGTATAGATTTTGCTATATTTCTGTATACTATATTAAATAATATAATAACAACTAAGATTTATTAAAATAATATGATATATTAAAGTAAATTTTTTTAAAATTAATATTCTGTCAAATTATCCGCGCATCGCGCGGGTTCTAACAATAGTGTATATATAGTAGATGTTGAATTCCTTTAGCTTCGTCACGTGCTTACCTTTTTTATTTTATATGAATCTCCTTGGTGAAAATCTTGTCTAAGACATCAATCTGAACTATTATCTAGTTACAAAGAAAAGTAGGGTACTATATAGATTTATTATATAAAAAGGTAGGGTAAAGGATAAAATAGAAGTATTTAATAATAAAAAAGGGCAAAATAAATAAAAATAAGATAAAAACGCGACTGTACCAAATCGATTGTTATATAAAGGAACGCTTTTCGTCGATAAATAACGACGAATTTAATAATATGCTACAATAAAACTTAATTAATCAATCAAAATAAATATTATATTTAAAATAACAATAAGGTATATATAACGGGTAACATCCATCTGTAAGCCGAATACTCTAGATCAATGTGATCTTATATATTTATCTGATCTCTTTTTGTACGATCTTATACGTTACAACCAACGTTATATTGGAACTATCGAAAGAATTTCTGGTTCAATTAATTTGTTATCACATTTATTAATTATCGAATAAAGAACCATTTAAACATTAGAACGGAGTAGCGGATTACACTCCAAAAAAGCTTTAACATTAGAAAGGACCTTGTTTGGCAATTGGCATGTGATGAAGCTTTGCCTAATGCAAAGATGAGTAATTTGATTCACTTATCATTGCAAAGAATTGTATCATCTGAGTATATTAGCTTCACTTATTTAGTAAGAGAGTTAGTAATAAACACGGAGATCTAAAGTTTTACTCATTTCAGAAAGAAAAAAAGCATCTATAAGAACAAAAAGGCTGTCTCATTTAAGAGTTGTCCCCGTATATTATTAAATTTAATTGTACTTGTTTACCCTCAGAATCGAATAACAATTAAATTTGTAAGTGGTTTTAAGGATACATGGATATATTTTACACAAAGCAGTAAATAAAGACAAATTAAGCTACCGTTTGGCCATAGGTTCCCAAATTTGTTCTGAAAAATCTGATTTGGGTGAAATTTGGTTTGAAGATGAAAATGTGTTTGGACATCAGTTTTCAAAACATATTTCCCAAATTTATTTTGAAAAAACATGAAACATGACGTATACCCACAAGTTCTAAAAACTACCACAAATACCCAACAGTACCATTATCAATAACATTCATTATATTATCGCAAACCATAATCCTGAACATAAATAAATTTGATACAAAATTATTATTTTTATAATGAACTACATGATACACTATCAGGTGACCGAGAAGACGAAACAACATTGTTACAAAATAATAAATGGTGGGCTCTTTTATAAAATATAAAAGTTTGGGGCAATTTTTAAAAAATGTAATAATGATATTTTGGCCCAAAACCAGCTATTGAGATGGTTTTGGGATTTGAGATTTTGCCAAAATGTAGGCAAAATCTATGGCCAAACATGTGTTTGCCAAATAAAATTCAAATTTATTTTGACAAAATTTATGGCCAAATGGGTCCTAAATAAATATGGATGAAGTAAGCTCAAACCACACGAGGAAGACGAATTAGGAAGACGAATTAGGCCTTAGTAAAATATTTGCCCTCGATCCGGGCTCGTAACAGCAAACACTGACAAACGAAAGCAAAAGAACTAATAACAGAAAAGAATAATGATATATTGCCTTGGAATGCGTGTTACCACGTATCAAATGAATTATCAGATCCTTTTATATAGTAGGGGAGTCCTACTTTAGGCACAATTCTATAAAAGGTAAAAGATTTCTTGATTCACTGATTGCCGGTTCTTTATTGATACGTGCCGTGATCCCCGCCGTAATATCCGGCCGGTCACGGATACTTCGGTCTCCTGTTGACTATGCTGACAATGTTTCTTCGAAGTCGTTCGAGGCTAGGACCGATTCCAGGACCATGGCTTCGATATTCTTGAAGACAAGCATTCTGCCCATGGGTTCTAGCCCGGTGAGACTTGGGATCGATCTTCAGTCCTTTATTGCCATGTCTCGAGCCTGGCTCACTATGTTGGAGATTAGGATGCACCACGAGCTCGATTTCACCCGCATACAGATAGTCCCCTCATTTTTCGGAGAGTAGACGAAAAGAAACGACATGAGCTTCCGATTCCTACTTCAATACTCCGTGACAGAAACGACAAAATAAATGAAACGTCTTGTTAGTCAAGTCTTAATGGCATTAAATGCATGTCAGCCGCCGGTCGGCCATTCCTGGATGCGAACCGCCACTGAAATACTATAAATACACCTTCCTTCGTTCATTTTAACTTTACATCCAAATCTTCTACCCTCGTACCTTAAAGATTTTAATACTTTCTAGCACTTTTACTCTGGTTATTTGAGATCCTTTGCAAGAACTCTTGTCCATCTTCACCTCAAGCCAACAAGTACAATCCTTCAACTTCCTTTCCTTCCCTATTTTTCCTCCAATTTCTAAAGAAATGGCAAAAACTTCTAAAACTGTTCCCCAGAAAGAAGCCCCTTCTACTTCGTGGTCGGCTACTGAAGCCGAGGAGACCGTTTCGCACGCTGCCGTCGACGAACCGGTACCTGAACCCCTTTTCAAAATGTTCATCCCCCGAGGATGCTTGGTCAACGTCGATTTCAAGGTTGAAAAACCTTTCTTCGTACAAGGCCGGTGAGAGGAGGTCTCGTGATACATCTGCTCGACCACTGAAGAAATCCTCCCCACATTCCGAAAAGATTGTAATTGGGCCGATAAGGACATAGTGGTCCCCGACCCCGATGAAGCCATTACTACCCATGTCGAGGGATACCTAAGTGTTTACACTTATCCCTTTACATTGGGCCTAGTGGATATATATATATATAATTATTAAAATATTGGTAGGTTTTTTATAAAAATAATAAAAGGCTTATCTCTTTATATTTTTGATGAATTCAAAATTATAATTTAGTAAAAAAAACATGACCTTATTTAAATTTTTAGTAAACTACAAATGAGAAAACTAATCAAATATTACAGTAGAAAAGAATGTACTAAAAGAAGGGGATAAAGATAGTTATATGATATTTATATTTTGAATTAATTAAAAATAAAAGATAAATAAATAACACTCAAAAGAATTATTGATGAATTTAGACCATTGAAGAATTTTGAACAGCATAACATAAGTTTAAAAAAATTATTTTCAGATCAAGAAATTATGTATCTATGTTATATTAAAAGAGAAGTAATATCAAAATATAAGCCAATTGACAAGTTAATAAAAAGTCATTCATAGTAAATGTATACTATGTATATCATTTGATTTTGTATAGATTTTGCTATATTTTCTGTATTAGACCATTGAAGAATTTTGAACAGCATAACATAAGTTTAAAAAAATTATTTTCAGATCAAGAAATTATGTATCTATGTTATATTAAAAGAGAAGTAATATCAAAATATAAGCCAATTGACAAGTTAATAAAAAGTCATTCATAGTAAATGTATACTATGTATATCATTTGATTTTGTATAGATTTTGCTATATTTTCTGTACTCTATATTAAATAATATAATAACAACTAAGATTTATTAAAATAATATAATATATTAAAGCAAATTTTTTTAAGATTAATATTCTGTCAAATTATCCGCGCATCGTGCGGGTTCTAACAATAGTGTATATATAGTAGATGTTGAATTCCTTTAACTTCGTCACGTGCTTACCTTTTTTATTTTATATGAATCTCCTCGGTGAAAATCTTGTCTAAGACATCAATCTGAACTATTATCTAGTTACAAAGAAAAGTAGGGTACTATATAGATTTATTATATAAAAAGGTAGGGTAAAGGATAAAATACAAGTATTTAATAATAAAAAAGGGCTAAATAAATAAAAATAAGATAAAAACGCGACCGTACCAAATCAATTGTTATATAAAGGAACACTTTTCGTCGATAAATAATGACGAATTTAACAATATGCTACAATAAAAAATAATTAAACAATCAAAATAAATATTATATTTAAAATAACAATAAGGTATATATAACGGGTAACATGTAAGCCGAATACTCTAGATCAATGTGATCTTATATACTTATCTGGTCTCTTTTTGTACGATCTTATACGTTACAACCAACGTTATATTGGAACTATCGAAAGAATTTCTGGTTCAATTAATTTGTTGTCACATTTATTAATTATCGAATAAAGAACCATTTAAACATTAGAACGGAGTAGCGGATTTCACTCCAAAAAAGCTTTAACATTAGAAAGGACCTTGTTTGGCAGTTAGGCATGTGATGAAGCTTGCCTAATGCAAAGATGACTAATTTGATTCACTTATCATTGCAAAGAATTGTATCATCTGAGTATATTAGCTTCACTTATTTAGTAAGAGAGTTAGTAAGAAACACGGAGATCTAAAGTTTTACTCATTTCAGAAAGAAAAAAAGCATCTATAAGAACAAAAAGGCTGTTTCATTTAAGAGTTGTCCCTGTATGTTATTAAATTTAATTGTACTTGTTTACCCCAGAAAGAAGCCCCTTTTACTTCGCGGCCGGCTACCGAAGCCGAGGAGACCGTTTCGCACGCTGCCATCGACGAACCGGTACCTAAACCCCTTTTGAAAATGTTCATCCTCCGAGGATGCTTGGTCAACGTCGATTTCAAGATTGAAAAACCTTCCTTCGTACAAGGCCGGTGTGAGGAGGTCTCGTGATACATCTGCTCGATCACTGAAGAAATCCTCCCCACATTCCGAAAAGACTGTAACTAGGCCGATAAGGACATAGTGGTCCCCAACCCCGATGAAGCCATTACCACCCATGTTGAGGGATACCTAAGTGTTTACACTTATCCCTTTACATTGGGCCTAGTGGATCCGGTTATTGTGAATTTTTGCAGAAGGTACAACGTGTGCCTAGGCCAGATTCACTCATCACTCTGGAGGATCATGATCCTCCTCCGGTTCTTTGTGAACAAAATCGATGGATGTTCGTTCACCATCGACCATCTTCTATGCTTATACAGTCCCCGAATCTCCCGGGGGGAGGGGGGAGCTGATAAAGCTTGTGCGGCAGGCCACTAAAGCCCCGTTCTCAAGTATTGATGAGGAACGGGATCGGGACTGGTAAGGCCATTTTGTCAGACTAAGGACATCAGATTAATCCCAGCTGAGTGCAGGACATTCCCCGAGAAGTGGAATACCTCACGTAAGCACAATTTTACTTTCGAAAGTTGATTTTATACTTATTTCCTTCTTTCTTATCGGTATTTTGTGGTGGTGCAGCCGTCGCTCGGGTCCCGAATGCTGTCCCTCGACTCAATGAGTGGGTTGAGGGTATCGTATCACATACACCCTATTCCGAGCGCTCATGGCGCAAGCTCTCGAAGGGCCGTTGGGAGGCCCGTTCCCACGTGAGACTCCTTTCCTGAGTAGGTGATATTTGGATTCCTCTTTTATCATTAAGTCCTCACTCCCTTTACTTCATTTTGCAGGTTTATCCAAGGATGCCGAACTGAGGCCTACATCCAGCGGCGAGAGCTTACCTGCCGAGTCCTCTATTTCGAGGCAGGCCGAAGAGAAGAAAAGAAAAAGGGCTCTGAGTTTTCCGAGCTCGGAGAAAAAGAAAACAAGGAGGCTGGTGCACAATCCAAAAGAAGGCACCAGTGCCCGAACACCACCTCCGGATTCGCTCTACCGGCTGAGAGATGAATCCGAAGAAGAAGAAACCTTTGTCCTGATGGCCCGCGTGTCGTCGCAGCTCGAAGGGTAAGGGGCCTCCGAACCAGAGAACCTCGAGGCCGACCTGCCTCAAGCTAAGGAGGTCGATGAGGAGGCTGGGACCGAGGCTTCTCGGGATGCGGGAAGTTCACCGAAGGAAGCACTCAGTGTGATTGACATCACCTAATCACCCTCATTTACTGAGTCCATGTATAACGAGGCCCGAACGGTGAAAGAGCATCCCAACGTGGGGGCCCAAGGAGCGGACGACCCCTTCCGCGGATTTTTTGATGGCATGGATTCCACCACCACGGAGGACGTCACTGTATTGGTGACTTAGAGGTACCAAAGAAGAGTCCATCTTCGGGGGCAAGCGGGTCTTCCTTGAGCCCGAAACTGATCAACTGGTTGCCAGCTCTGAGTGTGGATCCTGACCGGAAGCGATCCATCATCATCTCTTTTCGGAAGATGCCCGGGTCCTCTCCACCCCCTTAAGGGTGGCTAGTTACCTTCGGTACCTGGTGACCAAAGAAGACCAAGCCAAGATGAACGAGGTAGACGCGCCCTGCCTGATAAAAAAAGCACAACAGACGCTGAACCAGGTAACTTCATATATCTCTCGATGACTTTAATTTCTCCTTTTGTACTCAGACTAATCCATAGATAATACTAGCATTTTTCTTTGTATTTGTAGGCCTCGCTTCACCATGAAACTTTCCTTTGGTATCGAGATGAGCTAAACCAGCTTGAAGCTGAAGTCCGAGAGCTCACTGCGAAGAGAGATACCTACAAACTCCTCAGGGAGCAACGTGAAGGAGAGGCTAAGAGCCCTCGAGCTGAGTTGGAGGTGGCTTGGAAGGAACACGCCAACCTGGTTGAACAAGTAAAGATATTTGAAGTTAGTAATGATGAGCTAGACATGGTGATTAATGGTCGGAACCCACAGGTCCAATAGAAGATCGATCGAATCGACCAACTCCGAGCCGAGATGGATGAAGTCGAGGCCGAAGAATAGAGAGGCAGAATGGACCGCCTGGCCTCAGAAAAGGAGACTTCCCGAGCGCAGTTGACCTCGGCAGAGGTCCAGCTTCATGCAACAATGGAAAAGGCAGAGGTGCAGGCCCAAAAAATTGAGGAGCTCTAGTCTCAGCTAAGCTCGACCGTCTCCGATCAAGAAACCTTTGCCAAGGAGCTCAAAGCGGCCAAGTCGGTAGTTGAAGTAACCAAAGCTGATGTCGACGAAATGGTCACTCAGTATAAGGCCGACGCCGAGGCATCACAAGACCGCTTAAGGGACATGGTCGAATACATGAAGTGGAAGTCCCAAAGGGAGGCCCTCGAAGAGGTTCATGCTCGAGGTTTTGATGTGTCAGCCGAGATCACGACCGCTAAGGGGTTCGAGGCCGAGGCCAAAAAGTTGGCATACCCCAAGGATGAAGAAGACTCTGAGGGATCGGGCGGATCCGAGGACGGAGGAGACTTCGCTGGTCCTGGTGACGAGGCGGGCTCCGGTTGAGACCAAGTCGTTTAAGTACTTTGTATATTTTTTTTTTTTTGTATTTTGCACTTTTGTACCTTTTTTGTCAAGGCTGTTTGGCCTTTGTAAAGATCTTTATATATATATATATGGCTCTTTTTTCCCTTCAACAGTTTTTAAGCTCGTTTTTTTTTCTTTGTTCTTTATGACTGCAAAGATATTGAAATGCCTTAACATGTAATAATTAGGTATTGTTCGGAGGTTCGAACAGGCCTTTCTTTCGATATTATTTTGTTTACAATTCGTGGGGGCTTAGTATGACTGGAAGCTTTCCCCAAAATACTTAGATCTTTTTATATGATAATGTTGTCGAGCGTAGCCTTTCGAACCGGTTTAGAAACTTCGAAGGCCTTGTTGTTTGTTACGGGTCTTGGACATCTCCGAGCCGTTTTAGTATAGTCGTAGCCTTTTTAGTTCGGGTGTTTCCCAGTGGGCTTGCTACCCCCGAGTTATCCGGGCTTGCCCAAGATAACAGTCCCTGAATGGGGATGATTGTAGCCTTTAAGATTCGGGCACTGCCTAATAGGTCTTGTGCCCTTGGGTTCTAATAGTCCGGGCCATCCGAGTTTGTCTTTTGACGACAATCCCTGAGTGAGAGCGATCCTTTGAAACCAAATAAAGACGTCCCTTGGGATCGATATCTTTAGGGTATCGAGTGTAGAAAATTCCTTAAGAGAAATAGTTTTTTAAGGGACAAGATATTTATCCGTAAGGTAGAAACTATTTTTTATTTATGTGCATAATATATACGATTACACATGTGTACAAGCTTTATGTCAGGGCTCGAGTAGTCTATGTGGGCACGGTTCATTTGACCGTTTGGCCCTTACAGTAAATCATGTCGATCGAGCTGAGACTATTCGATTACAAAATTTCTTTCCTTGCTAAAGTCATTATCCGAGGGTGATGCCCCCTAGTGTTCGAGGCCGATCATAGAGAAGCCTTGAATACTGTTGTCGTGATCTTCGACACCAGTTCGTAGCCTGCCTTCAATTCTAAGTTAGCACGATTTATTGTTGCCTCGTTAAAAATCTTACCGGAAAACCCATTTGGGACAAAATCGTTTCAAGAAGAAAAAAAAAGTGCAACGCGTGCTTTCAGGCCTAAAAATTATATCATTTTTTGGCGGTCACCTGCAAATGTTAGTCCAAAACGTGAATAAATATAAGGAATGAATTGGTTCGTACCTTAGCATTGGTATCGCTTTAAGTGAGTTACGTTCCAGTTGTTCGGTAATCGCTCACCGTTCATTGCTCTGAGTTTGTATGACCCTTTTTTAGGTGATCTCGATAATTTGATGCGGACCTTCCCAGTTCGGCCCCATCTTCCCTTCATTCGGATTCTGAGTGCTTAGTGTGACCTTCCTTAACACTAAGTCCCCGATATTGAAGTGTTGAAGGTTGGCTCTTCGATTGTAATACCTCTCAATTCGCTATTTTTGGGAGGCCAATCGAACAAGGGCGGCTTCGCGCCTTTCATCTAACAGCTCCAGGATCGTATTCATGGCCTCTTGATGAGCGCAAAACATACATTTAAATATGCTCGCTAGTCGAATATAGTATAATATAATATCGTATCCACATGGATTAGAGAAAATAGAATTATCGTAGTTTGTAGCTTAGATTGCTATCCAAGATAATCTACAGTTTATAATTATGTGATTAAAAACTAAAATTAACTAAGAATCTAAAGCTAATTGACAAATGACAATCGAAACAAAAGTAAGGGAAGATATCAATGGGAGAAAATAGGGCTTGATTGAATATGTGCAAGATAAATATCTCTGATTTAACTCTACTTAATTCACTTCTAAAGTTTAAGTGAGTCTCTTGAATTCACTCAATTATTAGTTCAAACGTTTAGTAGAAACTCCTCTCTCGATTAAGTCTCAACCTCACAATATGAACCAATTTAAGCTCGGTGAAGATATGCACGACTTCGTAGTGGATTGGTCTTTAGGAGAATCTCTCTCGATTATCCTCCTAACTAGGTTTAATCAACAATTCAACTAGCCTCTTTCGATTACTAAGACGAATTAATGAATTCAACCATTAAGATAAGCAAACATATCACAAGTTATGCCTCTCTCGATTACATGAACGTGTGAATACATATGCAACAATTAAAACATCCAAAACGATTCAATACATAAAAACTAGAGTTAATATCCACAAAAAATATTAATACACCAAATCCATCAAAACCTAAAGGGAACTACTCCATAGATATGGAGTAATTCATCACAAATATAAAGAAAAACATAAAATAATCCAAACTCTTGTCTTGAGTGAGGATTGAATGATGAATTACTTGTGCTTTCGCTTTTCCACCTTCTCCTTAGCTTCCTTAGGTCTTAGATGTGTCAAAAGTCTCAAAAGTAATATTTTTACATGTATTTATACCAAGTAGGGTCGAGCCGAGACAAAAATAATTTTTCCTACACGAAATAGGACTATGGCTCTGTAAAAAAAATGCAAGGCGCGCCGCATGGGGCGACGCACTAGGAGGGGCGGCAGTGGGAAACTTCAGAGAGCTTGTAATTTTACAGGAGCAGAAATTTTCACAGATGCGGCGCCCCACGCGTCGCGGGTGTGGAAAATTCTTAGAGTACAGATGTTTTCTTGCTTTTTGATATACAAACGTGGTTCTCGACCCCCGAACGCGATCCCGGCTTTATCCTTTGGGCTTTTACTCAGACTTCAAAGCTCCAAATCACTCGAATCCATTCCATAACATCTACGTAGCTTGGAATCCTCCTACAAGTCATAAAACACACAATTAGTGCAAAACACTAGCAATTAAAGCTCAAACTCAATTAAAGTACAGTAAATTAGAGTGCAATAAGCGACTAAAACATGCAATTATAGCTTACCATCAATACCCCACACTTAAGCTGTTGCTCGTCCTCGAGCAATCAAACTACATTTTATATAGACACGACCCTATTATACAACTCTCATAACTCATCATACCAAGAATTTTTAAAATAGATTAAGCACAATAGTGTAACATCCTAGCCTCAACATTTTACTCAAAAGTACCACGCATTATTCACAACTCGCTCGCTTACTATAACAAGAGGCCAAACATTACCTTTCTTTCATGAATCTAGGGTGATAGGGTATTGATAGGATCCTTTTGATCTTATAGTCTTCGAGAAACTTACTTACTTTACGGCCGATGAACTGTTTCTCATTGTCGCACACGATCTCGGCCGGCATCCCGAACCAGCATATTATGTGGTCCCAAATAAAATCGATGACTTCCTTCCCCCTGACTTTCCCGTACGCTTGGGCTTCTACTCATTTAGAAACATAGTCAGTCATAAATAATATAAATTGAGCCTTACGGGTGCCCATGGGAGGGGGCCAACAATGTACATCCCCCATTTCAGGAATGGCCAAGGTAACACGAATGAATGTAGTAGCTCCCCGGGCTGATGAATCATCGGAGCATGCCTTTGACATTCGTCACATTTTTGTACGAACTCCTTCACGTCCTTTTCTATATCGATCCAATAATAACCGGCTCTGATTATTTTCTGAACTAATGATTCGGCACCCGAGTGATTTTCGCATGTGCCTTCATGGATTTCCCTCAGAACATACTCGGTGTCTCCTGGTCCTAGATATAATGCGAGTGGGTCATCGAACATTCTCTGGAATAGTGTGCCGTCTTCGGACAGGCTGAATTGGACCGCCTCTGTACGCAGAGTTCTCGATTCCTTAGGGTTCGAGGGTAGTTTTCCGGTCTTCAGATACTCTATATATATTTTTCTCCAGTCCTAAGTTAGGCTCGTTGAGTTATCTCGACATGACCTTCTTCCACTACCGATCTCATGAGTTGTACGACTGCCCCCGAGTCGAACTCATCATTCTCGATCGACGACCCCAAGTTAGCAAGGGCATCGGCCTCAATTTTTTGATCCTGAGGTATGTGTTGTAGAGTTCACTCATGTTACCTGCAACTTATACAGATACCTTTGCATTCGTTCCTATCTGACCTTGAACGTCACATTAACTTGGTTCATCACAAGGAGGTAGTCGCACTTAGATTCGATCACCTCCACCCCCAAGATTTTGGCTAGTTCGAGACCTGCAATCATGGCCTCATATTCGGCTTCGTTGTTAGTCAATTTTACATTCCTAATAGATTGTCTAACTATATTTCCTGTAGGTTTTTTCAATACGATGCCAAGTCACCCATTTGCCTTCGAGGCACCGTCTGTAAAGAGAGTCCAGATCCCCGAAAAAGTCTCTGGGTTCAACAATAACTCTCTTTCGACCTTGGGTATTAGGTCCGACATAAAGTCGGCCATAAATTCTGCCAAAATTTGAGATTTAATGGCGGCCCGGGGCCGATACTCAATATCGTACTCGCTGATCTCCACGGCCCATTTGGCCAACCGTCCCGAGAGATCAGATTTATGCATTACATTCCTTAATGGGTAAGTAGTCACAACACATATGGGGTGACATTGAAAATACGGTTTCAACTTCCTAGAGGTGCTTAGCAAAGCGAGCGCCAATATCTCTAGGCGAGGGTATTTAGTTTCGGCCTTGCCTAAAGTCCTGCTAACATAGTAAATGGGAAATTGCGTACCTTTCTCTTCCCCGACTAGGACTCCACTTTCCGCTATCTCCGATACTGCCAGGTACAGGTATAGGTGCTTGTCTATCTTCAGCGTGTGGAGCAGCGGTGGGCTTGATAGATATCGCTTGATCTCCTCCAAGGCACGTTGTCATGTCGGGGTCCACCATAAGTTATTCTTCTTTTTCAACAGTGAGAAGAACCGGTGGCTATTGTTGGAATACCTCAAGATGAATCACCCCAGGGCGACTATGCATTTGGTTAATATTTGTACGACCTTCACATTGTCCACAATAGTGATATCTTCGATGGCTTTGATCTTATCGAGGTTGATCTCGATTCTCCGGTTGGATACCATGAATTCGAGGAATTTACTGAATCCGACTCCAAATGCACACTTCTCCGGATTCAGCTTCATATTGTATTTTTTCAATATGCTGAAGGTTTCCTGCAATTGTTTCAAATGGTCCTCTGCTCGCAGGGAATTAACCAACATATCATCAATGTAATCCTCTATTGATTTTCCTATTTGTTCCTAGAACATCCGGTTTACTAGGCGTTGGTAAGTGGCACCGACATTGTTTAGTCCGAATGGCATCATGTTATAGCAGTATGTGTCATACTTAGTGATGAAGGAGGGTTTTTCCCGATCGCCGGGTTTCATCTGTATTTGGTTGTACCCAGAATAAAAGTCGAGAAAACTGAGGATCTCGTGGCCGACTGTTGCATCGGGATCCTGAAACCACCAGCCACTTCGGCCTAATTCATGATAAACCCACCAACTTCGCGATTGTGTTGGGGAGAGGGAAGGAGTCCTTGGGACATGCCTTATTCAAGTCTTTATAGTCTACACACATTCTTAATTTATTCCCTTTTTTAGGAACTATCACTACGTTTACTAACCAATCTGGGTATTTAACCTCCTGAATGGACCCTATTTTAAAGAGTTTAGATACCTAATCCTTGATGAAAGTATATTTGACCTTGTACTGGGGTCTCCTCTTCTGCTTGACTGGGTGGAACTTCGGGTCCAGGCTTAGCTTGTGGATGGTTATTTCCGGCGGGATCCCTATCATATCAAGGTGGGACAAAGCGAAACAATCTTCGTTAGCTATAAGAAATTGAATGAGTTTTTTTCCTGAGCTCGGGGCTTAACCCCGTGCCCAGGTATACCTTTTGATCGGGCAAGTGTTCGATTAGTATGACTTGCTCTAGTTCCTCAATCGTTGAATTGGTAGCGTCGGAATCGTCGGGGGCTATGAAAGATCTGGGAACTCCATAGTCGTTGTCCTCATCCACCCCTTATTCCTCATGTTCTGTCAAGGCTAGTATCGATAATTTCTATTTGGCCTTATCTTTGGCCATCGGATTCGGACCCTTTGATGTCGAGAGTGTGGATGCTGGGATCACCTCATTGACCACGAACATTTCCTTGGCAGCCGGTTGTTCCCCATAAACTATTTTGATTCCTCCGGGTGTTGGGAATTTCAGCACCTGGTGTAGTTTTGATGGTATTGCTTTCATGTTGTGAATTCATGGCCTCCTGAACAAAGCGTTGTATCTCATATCTCCTTCGATTACATAGAACTTGGCTTCCTGAATGGTTTCGGCAATGTTCACCGGTAATGTTATATCCCCTTTAGTGGTCTCATATGCCATGTTGAACCCGTTCAGGACTCGGACCGCTGGTACGATCTGATCTTGTAATCGAGTTATTCCACGACCCTCAATCTGATGATGTTGGCCGAGCTACCTGGATCAACTAACACACGCTTAACTCAAGATTTATTTATGAGTACCTATATTACCAGTGCATCGTTGTGGGGCTGCATAATCCCTTCAACATCTTGATTGTTGAAAGACAAGGTTCCTTCCGGTACGTAATACCGAGTCCGTTTTTCCCTTGTGATGGATACTTTGGTGCGCTTCAGCATCGGCCTCTAGGGAATGTCGACCCCACCGATGATCATGTTAATGACGTGTTGAGGTTCCTCCTGCTCGGTCTGTTTCTTAGAATCCCTATTCCTGAAGTGGTTCTTGGCTCGATCACTCAGGAACTTTCAGAGATGTCCGTTGTTGAACAGCCGGGTCACCTCCTCTCTTAATTGTCAGCAGTCTTCTATTCTGTGGCCATGAGTGCCGTGATATTTGCACATTAGGTTAGGATCCCTTTGGGATGGATCAGACTGTAGAGGTCGAGGCTATTTGGTATCTTTGATGCGTCCGATGGAAGATACGATAGCGGCGACATTGACGTTGAAGTTGAACTCTGATAATCTTGGCACTTCTTTAGGCTCGACGGACCTGGCGAAGCTATTTTTGCTCATGAGTCCTTGGTTGTTTTGACCTCGGTCATTTCGTCTTTCATTTCTCATAGTGATCCATCCAGGCCCACTGCTTCTTCAATCTCCATTGTACGACTGATACCGATCCCTTTTTTATCTCGGTTCACGATCGATGTCTCTCTTGACTCTGTTGAAGGTTCTGGCGGGATACACGGACCCGGAAGGGGCCCCAAGCTGATCATCTTTGACCCTGATTTTTGATTGATACCAGTTATAGACATCGGCCCAAGTGACGGCCGAATATTCTACCAAGTATTGTTTCAACTGGTGTGAAGCCAACGAGCTTTGAATGTTGAGTCCTTGGGTGAAATTCTGAACGGCCCAATCATCGGCGACCGACGACAGGTTTAATTTATGCTTTACATTACTACGCTCATTTACTATTTGTTTCCGCATTAAATAAAAAGAATAAAGACTTTTAAAATGTTAAAATGAGAAATTAAATGGGTAGTTCACCGTTGGCTTGCCCGGCGGTGACGTTGGACGCCATCACGGCCTATAGTGGAAATTGGATATTCTTCCTAATTAAATATAGGTCTGCAGGTTGCTTATAAATTCATTAATTTATAATTTATCCAACTTATTTGCTTCTTAGTCGACAATGACTTCACTTTTTCCAAAAGGGAAGTCTGACTTCTTGGTGTCGACCTTGATAGCCCCGACGTTTGCTCTTACGAAGGAATCTGCAAGCATAGCAAACAAGTCAATAGAATTAGAAGGTAAGTTGTGATACCATATCATAGCTCCCTTGGATATAGTTTGTCACGCCCCAAACTCAAGGAGCGCGACCGACGCTTAACTACGAGAACCCGGCTGAGCAAGCTTATTAGATTTTCTTCTACCCAAACTCATCCATGAATAAAGAGGAGATGTACTCCATTAATCAAACACTAAAAAGATTTTATTAACAACTTCTCTTTCATTCCATTAGCAGCTTCAATCATAATTTCCAAAATATGACGGGTTTATAGAATTAATGAAAAACATGACCTCCAAATACTAACATTTCTAATTCAATTCCCAACATCAACCCCAACCCACAACCTGTCTACGGAGCCTCTAAGTACAATAGAAGAGTAATATGGAAATGCCGATAATAAGGCCCCGGCTATACCTCAAAACATAGTACATGAGAAACAAAAGATACATAACCCCAAAATGAAGTGGGGCTCACCAAATCAGCTGAAAAGAGTGCACTGCTATCACTGATAAATGCCGCCTACTGTAGAACCACCTGCATCTATTAAAGATGCAGCGCCCTCGGCAAAAGGGACGTTAGTGCTGTCGAATAACACTAGTATGTATAGCTAAAAGTCCTCTTTCAAAATAGAATGTCCATATAAGAAAATGCAACACATAGAAACAGCAAGTCACAATCAATAATATCCAAATGTCCAGTTAAAACATAATAATTTTCAAAATACGAACTTCATATACAATTTTGGTTGGGAGATCATTAGCACCGATATACCACCGCATTTGTTAGCACGGAGTCCGATCACGCTCGATCGGCTAGGCCATCTCCCCACGAATAATGTGGTTTGACATGTGATGCGAAAGAAAGTTGTTACCAAGAGTAGTACCACCATGTGCGCAACATGGCGTTCGATCTCCACCCGATCAGCTAGGCCGCCTTCCCACATATGCCGTGTGGTTTGACTTTTCCAATCCACAATTGTTACCAGTTTTATCCCAATTAAGGGGAATAATATCATAATTTCTCCAATATTTTAATTTCATCCCAAATAAGGGGAATAATCACAATCCACCCCTACACTAGCATGTGTAGTTTCAGGTGTGGGCCCTATGACCCAATCTTCCTCGATTTTGCTAATAATGCTCCCAAAAATATGTTTGATTTGATTTGCACACAGAGGTAACATAAATACAATTGTACTCACCTCAACATCTTTCACATTGTATAAGTTCTCGTTAGTATTTCCAGTTCACAACGATAATATTTCCTTGGTCATTCACAAGATTCTTTATTCCTGGCACGATGACCATATTTCATATTCCACACTTTCACCTCTTTCAATTTCAAATATCACCATCAAATATCAACATATAGAATATTCCGGAAATCACAACTTTAAGTTCATTAGAAATGAACAATTTGAGCACAATAGATTTCTTTCCAAAAAATGGAGTAAAATAATTGGCAATTGATGCGCAAGTTCAAATCGTCAACAAGTGACACCCCATTTATTCTTGAAATACTTTCCCCCAAAAAAGGCATTACACAATTTCCACTCATGAATATGTAAGAACGCAAAACACATTGAAAATACTCACAAAGAATAGTATTTGTTAAAACAGTCACATATGGCATGACTTGAGTGCAAAATCTTTTAGACAATTCTATTTTTCGAAGTAATTATAAAATAGTTGAGTCGAGGCTCATTTCACAATCCTTATCACATATTCTCATTTCATTGGCACCACTAGCCATAACTATAACTTAAATTCTTGGCACGTTGGCCACACTCTATTTCTTCAATCCGTTTATTTCATTTTCAAGCATCTTTAAAGATTATCAACAACAAAACACTTCCAATCAAGACTTTAGGTACACATATGAGTAATTATGATTCTTAAGCATATCGAGTTTTTCTCACCCAATTGGTATACTAGTTTTCATTTAAAACACGACTCAAAGCCACAACATTTTAATATGCAAACCATACTTTGAACATCTATCTTTCGACATAAGGCTCATTCAGAATAAACAAGTTTATAGGGAGTAACCTGGAATATAGAAGTTAGGAATCTTGAGCCAATCATACTTGATCTTACGGAAACATTATGGATATCTATTCTAAGAGAGAAAGTTTAGCCAACATACCTTGCTTTGAGATTTCCTTAAGTTACTACAATATTGCAAAAATTCTAGCAATCCAAATCTATTTTGAGACATAACAAAATTGAACCATAATTAGGAAGATATTCATGGTCTCAGCTCATTTGAGCATTTTATCAAACACTAGGTGTGCAAAATTAACTACAAGGTTCTTCTACTAGATTTCCTTCACTCCACAATTCAATCTTTACTTATTTGGGCTCAACAATCTTCCCACAAACCTTATTAGTACAAGTATGTATAAATAATACTCTTACACCCAAGAATCATACTCCCAATCACCCATCTTTTACCCCAAACTCGAAATTGAAGACTAGGGGTTTGAATTTTACCTCTTAGATAAAGATCTTGTGAGATTTTCTTGTTGGATTTCAAAGCTTGGGCAAGATCTTGATGAACAAAACACTTTATCTACTTTATATCTCTAGAACACTCTCACTTCTCTTTAAAAAAACCTCAGATGATTGCCCCAAAATAACCCCCAAAGCCTATTTATCAAATGGGGTCGGGTTATGAAAATAGAAAAATTAACCCTCCAAAATCAGGTCTGCGATCGCATAATGGACTGCCGAATGGCTATGTGGGCTGTAAAATGCACCGCAAAATCGGTGCCAAAAACTGGGTTGTACTGGTCCATTCTGCGACCAGTTTGCGGTTGCATAACCACTTCTCCGATTGCATAATGGTCGCAGAATCGCATTCTGCCAGCCTTTAGTAATTTGGTCATAACTTCTTGTAGGAATGTCTAAATGACAAACGGTTTAAAGATTTAGAAACTAGACATATAGACTTTCGTTTGATAGGTAATACACCATATAAATCTTCATATCAAGAGAGTTATGCTCATTTTAAGTTAGGTCTTGTGCGAACTCACTTGAAACTTTATCCCATCATATAATTTTCAACTTGACTTAGCCTTGAGGCTCTTCTTAGACCATAAACCATTCTTATTGCACCTCATACATATATGATCATTATCAATTGATATCATTCTTAAAATAGCCCTTGTCTGCACATAAAATAATATAATTAGCGCACACCAACTTTCTTACTAGCACTCAAGTACTTCGAAATTTTTTCGGGGTGTCACAAAGTTTCCCCAAATTTTTTCAGCAGGACAAATTTGATCTCGTCATCTTCCAAGTTGTTTCCTTTGATGGCGCATGTATAGGAGGTTGCATGCTCATTTGGGTTGGTCGTTCCATTGTACTTAGAAATTTTGGGCATGCGAAACTTTTTCGGGATCGACTTTGGCGTTGCGCTCGGAGGAAAAGGTTTTGAACAAACTTCTTGGAATCCAGGCCATTCAATACCGGGGGTGCTCCTAGGATTTGGTCGACCCTGGAATTATAGGTTTTCACCTTTTTGTCATTGGCTTCGATTTTCTTCTCTCCTGATTCTATCCGTTTTGTCAATTCCTCGATCATTTTTATGATCTCGGGGTTAGTCCCCGATTCATTTTCATTCGATCTCTCTGTGATCGGTTCATTTCTGCGGGTGACTTCTCGGGATGGCTCGGGTTCAATTCTACTCGGCGCGCGGCTTTGGTTCTGTAACTGGGCTATCGCCACATGTTGAGCCTGCAATATTTCGAAGATCACCCGTAAATTAATCCCCCCAATATCTTGTGTATTTTGGGCTACTGATCGGGCTTCACCACGGATACTATCATCGGGGTCGGTAGGCAGATTTGTGTTGATGTCCACATGCGAGTTGGCGTCAATTGAGTCAGCGACCGGAATGCTGATGGGATCAACATGTGGTATCTCGCCATTGGGCACTATGTTGTTATTTTAGCCGTGATGATCGGACTCGTCGTCAACATGTAGAGGTGATGACTGGGAGTTTGACATTTTGAGCTTTAACCTGAAATTAGAGACACTCAAAAGAACAAGTGTAAAGTAGTGTGTGTTATAGAAATTTATATCAAATAGCCACTATTATCCTCATCCCCATGGTGGGAGCCAAACTGTTTACCCTCATAATCGGATAATAATTAAATTTGTTAGTGGTTTTAAGGATATGTGGATTTATTTGACACACAACACTAAATAAAGAAAAATTAAATAAATAGGGATGAAGTAAGCTCAAACCACACGAGGAAGACGATTTAAGCCTTAGTGAAATATTTGCCCTCGATCCGGGCTCGTAATAGCAAGCACTGACGAAAGCAAAAGAACTAATAACAAAAAAGAATAACGATATATTGCCTTGGAATGCGTGTTACCACGTGTCAAATGAATTATTAGACCCCCTTTATATAGTAGGGAAATCCTACTTTAGGTACAATTCTATAAAAGGTAAAAGATCTGTAATGAACCAACCGGTCATTTTAACTTTTAGAACCTCGTTCCCTAAAATAAAACTCTCCAAACATGCTTTTATTAATTTATGACTTGCGGGAATTGTTGATTCGAGATTTGGAAGCGTTTGGGTTGAAATCGGAACACTTGGTTCCTTAAGTTAGCTTTAAATGGACAAGTTTGACATCGGTCAAAGTTTTGCGAAAATGACCCCGGAATTGGGATTTGACGGTTCCAATAGGTTCGTATGATAATTTTTGACTTGGGGGTATGTCTGAATCGGGTTTTGGATAAACCGGAGCGTTGACGCTTAATAGTAAAAATCAACTATTTAAAGGTTTAGAGTTCTTTAAATTTGGTTTGGAGTAGGTTTTTGAGAAATTGAAGTCTGTTTGGAATTCCAAGTTTGGGAATAGTTCCATATAGTGATTTAAGACTTGCACGCAAAATTTGTCATTCCGAGTAGCTTAAGTATATTTCGACGCATTGGAAGTAATTTGAAGAACTTGAAATTCTTAAGTTTGAATCAATTTGGTTTAGGGTATGATTCTTAGATGTGATATTGTTTTACGCATTCCGAGAGTTCGAGCGAGTCCTTTTTATGATTTCAAATCTGTTGGTATGTTCGAGCGGGGTCCCGGGGACCCCGAGTGTGAATCCGATGAGGCTCGGACCAAGTTGGAAGTTGGGAGCCAAAATTGAAGCTCCCAGCTACTGTTAGAATCGCACCTGCGCTTGGCCAGTCGCAGGTGCGACATTCGCAGATGCGACAGAAGCTCGCATGTGTGGCCCTCGCATATGCAAGATTTTGAGCGCAGAAGTGGAAGAAGGGAAGGGGCAATCCACCGCAGATGCGGCCGATTTGCGCACCTGCGAACGCACATGTGCGAAGCTTTGTGCGCAAATACGAAAATTATCCAGGCAAGTGGAACTCGCACCTGCGAGGATTTTTCGAAGGTGCGGAAGCCGCAGGTGCGAAAGACCATGTTTCGGCGATTTCAGAGCTTTTTGAGAGGAGATTTCAACTAGCAATTTGGAGGTAATATAATTCTACACCCTTTGAGTTAAATACATAGATTATAGGTAGATTATAACTAGTAAATCTTAGAAATCAAAGGTTTAGGTGAAAATCTAGATTTTTATAAAAATGAGATTTTAACCACGAAAATAGTTATGGAATTGGGTAGAAATTCTATATTTGAGTTCTTGAGATTATGGGTAACGTTTCCATCCGAAAATTTTCAGAATCGGGCACGTGGGCCCCGGGTGAATTTTAGAAATTTTACCATTTTGGATAGAGTAATTTATTTAATAGATGAATTTTGAATTATTGAACATATATTAATTATTTTATATAACTTTTGGATAGTTTCGGATTTTTCGGCAGTGAATCGAGAATTTTACATGACGGGATAATCGGAAAGTGGACTTTGAGACGAGGTAAGTCTCTTGTCTAATCTTGTGAGGGAAAAATTACCCTATAAGGATTAAATTGAATAATTATTGATAATTGCGGGGGCTACGTACGCACGAGGTGACGAGAGTCCGTGCGTAGCTACTATTAATGCTAAAGTCCGGGTAGTTTAGGACTCAAAGCATGAATTACTTGTGTAAATTGTATTCCTTGTTTAATTAATATTATTTGATATATTTATATATATGTTGTGAATTGTTAGTTAAAAATATTAAAGGATGAAAAATTCATAATATTAAAGAATGGAAAATTTTATATGCTTAATTTTCTATATAAAACAATTAATTGTTAAAAAAATTTATTCTCCTCCCGAAATTATCTCATAATAAATATACTCTCCTTCCGGAGGTACATAAGAAAATGTTCTCCTTTCTTGTGGAGCGGGATGAACGCCTCAGCAGGATAGATGCATCTATGGATCGCGCTGCACGTCCTTCGGCAGTGTACATGACACTCTGGATCGGGTCGTATGTCCTCGGCAAAAATCGTGCTTAATAATATTAATAATTACACGATACTTTAATAATTAATTTCAACTTGCGAAGCTAATTGATAAATTGAAAAATTCTTGGAATTTAATGAATTATTATTCTTGCTTGTTAAAGAATTAATTGTTATTCCTGTAAATGTTATTTAATTGATAAATTGGAAATTATTTGAATTGAAGGAATTTAATTAATATATTGAGAATTGTTGCATTTGGAGAAATTTGATTATTTCCGCTGATTAAATAAATTATTTTTAAAACTCTATAAATTACACTTATTTAAATATGCTAGTTGTATTTCAATTATTATTGTTGACTCATAGTGAGTGTCAAAGTCGGCCATCTCATCTCTACCACTTCGAGATTAGGCTTGATACTTACTGGGTACACGTTGTTTATGTACTCATACTACACTTGCTGCACTTTTGTGTAAAGACTGAGGTAATTACTAGTGGGGGGCCTATCATCTTGCACCCACGTTATCCAGGGGCATAGTTGTGAGCTATTTCTCTGATCCGTTCTGCAGCTACTAGTGTCTCTCTTTGTATTTTTTTATTCTGTCTATTTTTATTTCAGACAGTATTTGAGGTTTTGTATAATCTACTAGATGCTCATACACTTGTGACACCAGTTCTTTGCACACACATTGGTAGAGTTTGGATTTTATTATATTTTCCTGGTTTAAATTTTATCAATGTATGCTTAATTTATTAGTTGGCTTGCCTAGCTGTAGTGTTGGGTGCCATCAGGACTTATAGGTGAAATTGGGATGTGACAACATGGTATTAGAGCACTAGGTTTACTTAGGTCTCACAAGTTATGAGAAGGCCTAATAGAGTCTTGCGGATCGGTACGGAGACGTCTGTACTTATCTTCAAGAGGCTATAGGGTGTTAGGAAATTACCTTTCTTCATATTCCATCGTGCAATTAATGTAGTACTAAATATTCTTCTCTTATTCTCTCACAGATGGTGAGAACGCGCTCGAATGAAGTTCCAGACCACGGAAGAGCTAGTCCCCCAGTTGCTAGAGGCCAAAGCCGAGGGAGGGCTCCAGCCCGTGGTAGAGGGCGAGGACATCCCACGACTGTTCCAGTTATGCCGCCAGTGGGTCGAGCAGAGAATCCCATTATTGAGGAGCAGGGTGAGGTGCCTGTGGCAGAGCCAGCTCTGGTGGATTTCACATTTGTACTGGGATTTCAGGATGTCATGGGTCGCATGATGCGGTTCATGGACAATATGACTCAGGCCGGTTTATTTCCGGCAGACCCAGCCACTTCTCAGGCGGGCGAGGGAGCACAGACCCCTACCGCGCAGGCTCATGGATAGGCAGCTGCTGTATTTCAGACCCAGGGTACACTACCCGTGGGTGGAGCCCAGCCAGTGGCAGCAGCTACACCTGAGCCAAGGCCAACTGTAGCCGCCGATCCTCAAACTTTATGGGACAGATGGACTAGACTACATCCTCTTGTCTTTGGGGGTGAGCGACATGAGGATCTACAGGACTTCATAGATCGTTGCAGGGATAGACTGTACAACATGAGGATATTGGAGTCTCATGGGTAGACTTTGCTACTTTTCAGCTAGAGGGCAGAGCCCGTAGCTGGTGGGAGTCTTATGCTCTTGGTAGACCAGCAGATTCTCCTCCCATGACTTGGAACAGGTTCATCCGTATCTTCCTGGACAGGTATATTCCACCCTCCCAGAGAGAGGAGTTGCGATTTCAGTTTGAGTAGCTCCAGCAGGGTCAGATGATAGTGATTGATGATGAGAGGAGGTTTCCTGAATTATCTCGCCATGCACTTATGATACTCCCTACTGAGGCGGAGAGAGTGCGGAGGTTTGTAGTCGGTTTACATACTGGTATTCAGGCCACTATGGCTCGAGAGGTTGAGATAGGTACTTCTTATGAGCGAGTTGTGTAGATAGCTCGGAGGATTGAGGGTGTGCGTTAGCGGAGCCGAGAGCAGATAATGAGAGATAAGCGGTTCATGTACTCTGGAGAGTTTAGGGGTGCTCCGTATGGGGGCAGAGGTCAGTTTGTGAGGGGGCAGTCCAGCAGACCCCCATATCCAGCACCACCACCTCCTCGAGGTGCTCCAGAGCGACCTTATCTCAGTGCTATATCAGAGAATTCTTACCGCCCACCAGCTATTCAGGGTCCTCCCAATGGGTATACAGTTCCCAGGGCCAGACACTTAGTCAGCAACCCATCGCACCGAAGAGTTGTTATGAGTGCGGGGATCTCAGTCATATGCGGAGGTTTTGCCCCAGGCTTCGGGGTAGACCAGTACAGTAGGGTCAGTAGCCTATGCTTACTGGACCAGTTGCTCCACCCGTAGTCCGACCACGAAGAGGTGAAGGACAGGTAGGTAGGGGTCGTCCTAGGGTTGGAGGTCATCCAGGTGGAGGCCAGCCAGTTGGCGCTCCAGCTCGGTTCTATGCTTTTCCGGCTAGACCAGATGCAGAGGCCTCAGATGCTGTGATTACAGGTATTATTTCTGTTTGCGGCAAAGATGCCTCAGTATTATTTGATCCAGGATCCACTTATTCATATGTGTCATCTTTATTTGCTCCATTTCTAGGTGTTTCTTGTGAGTCCTTGAGTACTCTTGTTTATGTGTCCACTCTTGTAGGCGATTCTATTAATGTGAACCGGATCTACCGGTCTTGTATTATTACATTCTGTGGTTATAAAACTAGAGCAGATCTCTTATTGCTCGAGATGATTGATTCTGAAATTATTCTGGGTATGGACTGGTTATCTCCATATCGTGCTATTCTAGATTGTCATGCCAAAACTGTTACCTTGGCTATTCCATCTTTTCCTAGGCTTGAGTGGAAGGGTTCGTCGGTTAGTTCATTTAATCGGGTTATTTCTTTTATAAAAGCTCAACACATGATTGAGAAGGGTTGTTTGACTTATCTAGACTATGTTCGGGATACTACTGCAGAGACTCCGGCTATTGATTCAGTGCCAGTAGTTTGGGAGTTCTCCGATGTATTTCCTTCAGATCTTCTAGGTATGCCACCTGATCGTGATATTGATTTTTGTATTGACTTGGATCCAGATACCCAGCCTATGTCTATTCCAACGTATCGCATGGCTCTAAGAGAATTGAAAGAATTGAAAGAGCAGCATGAGGAGTTACTAGTCAAAGGGTTCGTCAGACCGAGTGTATCGCCTTGGGGTGCACCGGTATTATTTGTGAAAAGGAAAGATGGAACAATGCGGATATGTATTGATTATCGCCAATTGAACAAAGTCACTATTAAGAACAAGTACCTGTTGCCGCGTATTGATGACCTATTTGACCAGTTGCAGGGTGCTAGGGTGTTCTCTAAGATCGACTTAAGGTCGGGATATCATCAGTTGAAGATTCGAGATTTGGATGTTCCGAAAACTGCTTTCCGTACTAGATATGGTCATTATAAGTTCCTGGTAATGTCTTTCGGTTTAACTAATGCCCCGGCAACATTTATAGATCTGATGAACAGGGTATTCAGGCCATATATTGATTCATTTGACATTGTCTTCATTGATGACATTTTGATCTACTCGTGCAATAAGGAGGAACATGAGCAGCATATGAGAGTAGTGCTTCAGACATTGCGGGAACAAAAGCTCTATGCTAAGTTCTCTAAATGTGAGTTTTGGCTAGAGTCTGTAGCATTTTTGGGACATATTATATCGGGTGAAGGTATTAAAGTTGATCCCAAAAAGATTGAGGCAGTTCAGAATTGGCATCGTCCCACTTCGGTGACTGAGATCAGAAGTTTCCTGGGTTTAGCAGGTTATTATCGTCGGTTCGTGGAGGGCTTTTCATCTATTGCAGCACCTTTGACCAAATTAACCCAGAAGGGTGCTCCGTTCCGATGGTCTGATGAATGTGACGTGAGCTTTCAGAAGCTCAAGACAGCATTGACTACAGCACTGGTGTTAGTGTTGCCTTCCGGTTCGGGGATGTATACAGTGTACTGTGACGCTTCACGCGTTGGTTTGGGTTGTGTATTGATACAGGAAGGGCGAGTTATTGTATATGCTTCACGTCAATTGAAACACCACGAAAAGAATTATCCGGTACATGATTTGGAGTTAGCTACGATTGTTCACGCTCTTATTATTTGGAGGCATTATCTTTATGGGGTGTCTTGTGAAGTTTACACTGATCATCGCAGTTTGCAGTATTTGCTCAAGCAGAGGGACCTAAATTTGAGGCAGCGCGGATGGATGGAATTACTAAAAGATTATGATATTACTATCATATATCATCCAGGAAAAGAAAATGTGGTTGTAGATGCCTTGAGCAGAAAGGCGGAGAGTATGGGTAGTTTGTCTTTCATTTCAGCAGAGGAAAGGCCATTAGCCTCGGATATTAAGTCCTTGGCTAACAGACTTGTGCATCTAGATATTTCAGAGCCCAGCCGAGTTCTTGCATGTGTCGTAGCTCAGTCTTCACTATTTGAGCAGATCAAGGCTCGCCAGTATGATGATCCACACTTAATGGTTCTTTGAGAAACGGTACTACGAGGTGGTGCCAAGGAAGTTACTGTTAGTGCGGATGGTGTTTTATGACTCCAGGATCGTCTGTGTGTTCCTAATGTAGATGAACTGAGGAAAAAGATCCTGGAGGAGGCACACAGTTCTCGGTATTCTATTCATCCAGGTGCTACAAAGATGTATTATGACTTGAGGCAGCATTATTGGTGGCGACGAATGAAAAAGGACATAGTTGAATATGTAGCTAAGTGTCTAAATTGCCAGCAAGTTAAATATGAGCACTAGAGGCCAGGTGGCCTACTTCAGCAGATGACTATACCAGAGTGGAAATGGGAACGAATTACCAAGGACTTTGTAGTTGGGTTGTCGCGGACCTTGAGGAAGTTTGATGCAGTTTGGGTGATTGTTGACAGGTTGACCAAGTTGGCACACTTTATTCCTGTTGTGACTACGTATACTTCAGAGAGGTTGGCCTAGATTTATATTCAGGAGATAGTTCGGTTGCACGGTGTGCCAATTTTTATTATATCAGATAGAGGCCCTTAGTTTACTTCACATTTCTGGAGAGCAGTACAGAGTGAGTTGGGGACCCGTGTAGAGCTCAGCACAACCTTTCATCCGCAGACCGATGGGCAGTCAGAGCGGAGAGTTCAGATTTTGGAGGATATGCTCAGGACATGTGTGATTGACTTTGGAGGTCAGTGGGATCGTTTCTTGCCTTTGGCCGAGTTTGCTTATAATAACAGTTACCAATCCAGCATCAAGATGGCTCCATTTGAGGCTTTATATGGTCTTCAATGGCGTTCACCTATCGGATGGTTTGAGCCCGGTGAGGCTAAGTTATATGGTACTGATTTGGTAAGGATGCCTTGGAAAAGGTAAAGTTGATTTAGGAGCGACTTCGTATAGCACAGTTCAGACAGAAGAGTTATGCGGATTAGAAAGTGCGTGATTTATTCTTTATGGTAGGTAAAAAGTTCTCTTGAAGGTTTCGCCGATGAAGGGAATCATGAGATTTGTGAAGAAAGGGAAATTGACCCCAAGGTTTATAGGCCCATTTGAGGTGTTGAGACGAGTTGGGGAGGTTGCTTATGAGCTTGAATTGCCTCCTAGTCTATTGGGAGTTCATCCGGTTTTCCATGTATCTATGCTCCGGAAGTATCATGTTGACCTATAACATGTGTTGGACTTCAGCATAGTTCAGCTAGATAAGAGTTTGGGTTATGAAGAAGGTCCATTTGCCATTGTTGATAAACAAGTTCGCTAATTGAGGTCCAAGAAGATTTCTGCAGTAAAGGTCCAGTGGAGGGTCCAACCAGTCGAGGAAGCGACTTGGGAGGCCGAGGAGGACATGCGGAACAAATATCCACCATTATTTTAGCACTCCAGGTATTATTCTAAACCTGTTCGAGGACGGACGTTTGTTTAAAAGGTGGAGAATGTAATGACCCAACCGGTCATTTTAACTTTTAGAACCCCGTTCCCTAAAATAAAACTCCCCAAACATGCTTTTATTAATGTATGCCTTGCGGGGATTGTTGATTCAGGATTTGGAAGCGTTTGGGTTGAAATCGGAACACTTGGTTCCTTAAGTTAGCTTTAAATGGACAAGTTTGACTTCGGTCAACATTTTGAGAAAACGACAACAGAATCGGGATTTGACGGTTCCAATAGGTTCGTATGATGATTTTGGACTTGGGCGTATGTCCGAATCGGGTTTTGGATAACCCGGAAGCGTTTTGACGCTTAATAGTAAAAATCAACTATTTGAAGGTTTAAAGTTCTTTAAATTTGGTTTGGAGTAGATTTTTGAGAAATTGAAGTCCGTTTGGAATTCCGAGTTTGGGAATAGTTCCGTATAGTGGTTTAAGACTTGCACGCAAAATTTCATGTCATTCCGACTAGTTTAAGTATATTTCGGCGCATTAGAAGTAATTTGAAGAACTTGAAATTCTTAAGTTTGAATCAATTTGGTTTAGGGTATGATTCTTAGATGTAATGTTGTTTTACACGTTCCGAGAGTTCGAGTGAGTCCGTTTTATGATTTCAAACCTGTTGGTATGTTCAAGCGGGGTCACGGGGACCCCGAGTGTCAATCGGATGAGGCTCGGACCAAGTTGGAAGTTGGGAGCCAAAATTGAAGCTTCCAGCTACTGTCAAAATCGCACCTGTGCTTGGCCAGTCGTAGGTGCGACATTCGCAGATGCGACAGAAGCTCGCAGGTGCGGCCTTCGCATATACGAGATTTTGAGCGCAAAAGCGGAAGAAGGGAAGGTGCAATCCACCGCATATGCGGACGATTTGCGCACCTGCGAACGCGCAGGTGCGAAGCTTTGTGCGCAAATGCGAAAATTATTCAGGCAACTGGAACTCGCACCTGCGAGGATTTTCCGCAGGTGCGGAAGCCGTAGGTGCGGTAATCTATCCGCAGGTGCGAAACACCTGTTTGACAGAAGGCTTAAAAGAACGGGATTTCACCATTTTTGCCCATTCTTCTTCCATGTTTGGGCGATTTCAGAGCTTTTTGAGAGGAGATTTCAACTAGCAATTTGGAGGTAAGTTAATTCTACACCCCTTGAGTTAAATACATAGATTATAAGTAGATTATAACTAGTAAATCTTAAAAATCAAAGGTTTAAGTGAAAAATCAAGATTTTTATGAAAATGAGATTTTAACCACGAAAATAGTTATGGAATTGGGTAGAAATTATATATTTGAGTTCTTGAGATTATGGGTAACATTTCCATCCGAAAATTACCAGAATCCAGGCACGTGGGCCCGAGATAAATTTTAGGAAGTTTACCATTTTGGATAGGGTAATTTATTTAATAGATGAATTTTGAATTATTGAACATATATTAATTATTTTATATAACTTTTGGATAGTTTCGGATTTTTCGGCAGTGAATCGAGAATTTTACATGACGGGATAATCGGAAAGTGGACTTTGAGACGAGGTAAGTCTCTTGTCTAATCTTGTGAGGGAAAAATTACCCTATAAGGATTAAATTGAATAATTATTGATAATTGCGGGGGCTACGAACGCACGAGGTGACGAGAGTCCGTACGTAGCTACTATTAATGCTAAAGTTCGGGTAGTTTAGGACTCAAAGCATGAATTACTTGTGTAAATTGTATTCCTTGTTTAATTAATATTATTTGATATATATATCTATTGTGAATTGTTAGATCAAAATATTAAAGGATGGAAAATTTATATGTTTGATTTTCTGTTTTAATTAATTAATTGTTAAAAGAAAGTATTCTTCCTCCTGAATTTATCTCATAATAAATATACTCTCCTTTCGGAGGTACATAAGAAAATGGCCTCATAATAAATATACTCTCCTTCCGGAGGTACATAAGAAAATGTCCTCCTTTCTTGTGGAGCGGGCCGAACGACTCGGCAGAATAGATGCATCTATGGATCGCGTCGCACGTCTCACGGCAGTGTACACGACACTCTGGATCGGTCGTACGTGCTCGGCAGAAATCCTGCTTAATAATATTAATAATTATACGATACTTTAATAATTTATTTCAGCTTACGAAGCTAATTGATAAATTGAAAAATCCTTAAAATTTAATGAATTATTATTCTTGCTTGTTAAAGAATTAATTGTTATTCCTGTAAATGATATTTAATTGATAAATTGAAAATTATTTGAATTGAAGGAATTTAATTAATATATTGAGAATTGTTGCATTTGGAGAAATTTGATTATTTCCGTTGATTAAATAAATTATTTTTAAAACTTCTGTAAATTACACTGATTTAAATATCCTAGTTATATTTTAATTATTATTGTTGACCAATAATGAGTGTCAAAGTCGGCCATCTCATCTCTACCACTTCGAGATTAGGCTTGATACTAACTGGGTACACGTTGTTTATCTACTCATATTACACTTGTTGCACTTTTGTGCAGGGACTGAGGCAAGTACTAGTGGGGGACCTATCGTCTTGCACCCACGTTATCCAGGGGGGACTGAGGCAAGTATTAGTGGGGGACCTATCGTCTTGCACCCACGTTATCCAGGGGCATAGTGGTGAGCTGCTTCTCTGATCCGTTCTGCAGCTACTAGTGTCTCTCTTTGTATTTCTTTATTCTGTCTATTTTTATTTCAGACAGTATTTGAGATTTTGTACAATCTACTAGATGCTCATACACTTATGACACCAGTTCTTGGCACACACATTGGTAGAGTTTGGATTTTATTATATTTTTCTGGTTTAAATTTTATCAATGTTTGCTTAATTTATTAGTTGGTTTGCCTAACTGTAGTGTTGGGAGCCATCACGACTTATAGGTGAAATTGGGTCGTGACAAGATCTCTTGATTCACTGATTGTCGGTTTCTTATTAATATCCCCGCCGTAATATCCGGCCGGTCACGGATACTTCGATCTCCTGTTGACTATGCTAACAACGTTTCTTTGCTGTCGTTCGAGGCTAGGACCGATTTCGGGACTATGGCTTTGATATTCTCTAAGACAGACGTTATGCCCTCGGGTTCTAGCCCGGTGAGACTTGGGGTCGATTTTCAATTCTTTATTGCCATGTCTCGGGCCTGGCTCACCATGTTAGAGGCTAGGATGCACCACGAGCTCGATTTCACCCGCATACATTACTTGCTTTCCTAATTTATTTATTTAGAAAAACTTCCAACAAGTCATTTTCATTTGGCAAACCGTTGGTTGAAAAGAAGTGACCAATACAATATTTACTCTTTATTTACCTTTTCCATAAAATAAAAGGACATCGACGAGAAAAAAAAGTCTTTGATTATTGGTTCTTGCTTTTGTAACTTCTTTTCCATAGATTTCTTTTCTATTTGCCGTCTCATCGGTGAAATTGTCATGTCGCGCCTAATTTTGTGTTACCGATTGAATCTGTATTCTTTTTTTTTTTAAATTAACTGATATCCAATTTTTTAGTAACTTCAGATGTATATATATTTCTTTTCTTTTTTCACCGTCACTTTCTTCTTCTTTGTATTTAGGGTTTCTTCTTAATTTTGTGTTTTCTTCTTTTTCGTAGTTGTAAAATGGGTTTATTAAATTTATTATTGTTTTAACAATTTGATGGTTGGGATTTGTTCTTTATGATATTTGAAAGTTATGTTTTAAATTTGAGCTCATTTGAAGTAGATTTGGTTGTTGAATCATGTGTTAGATTGTTGAAATTCGAAAAACAAGTTTATGTTTCACAACTTCAGATTTTGAATATGAAGTTGTCTGAAGTTGTATTGAAAAATTGAACTACTTAAGATTTCAGATTTTGAATCCAAAGTTGTACTGAAAAATTGAAATAACTGAGATTCGAATTTCTGAAGTTGCAATTGAAATATATGAGAACTTCAGATTTGATTTCTAAAGTTGCAATTGAAATATAGGAGAACTTCAAATTTGATTTCTGAAATTGCGTTAAAAAGAATGAACTATTTTAGATCCGGATAGATACACTTTACATAATTTTATATAATACCGGTATAAGTTCAATGGTGGTCCCAAAAATAGGTATATATGCAAATGCCCCGTCTCCTCGTCAGCTATAAATTTGCCTCAAAATAATAACATTAGAACAAAAGTATGCCACGCACGATATGCACTCTTATTATTAAGTATAAAGTTATTTATATGATCACATTACATATTAGGTAATTACAAATAAATATATTAATTAATATTAATTAAAAATCTGATAAAAATAATAATTAACTTGCTATTACATATTAAAATTCACTAAAAGAGAACAAATATTTTCAAGAAAAGTTTCCACAAAATATAAAATAAAGAGAATCGCAAGCAATATTCATTCTGATGATTCTGCTAATTTCAGCTTCGAGAATATAAGGCTCTTTTGTTTTTTTTGGAAAATAAAAAAAAAATTTATTACTCCGCCAAATAAGAAATTCTGTTCAGCAGAAAAAATAACTTAAAGCTGGGCACCAGCCCCTAGCATCAGTTCAGCATAAGAACAAAAACGCAACTCATAATTCATATACTCTACTCATTACATTCTCAACACCTTACATGCGAATAAAGAAAAGGGGCAATGCCAAAAAAGAGTATTAAAACAGGGGCTTAGCTTTGAATTAGGTATCATCTTTCAATTAGAATAGAATGTCTTAATAGATGAAATATGATTAGCCGTCAAAATTATCCATTTACTATTAGAAATCAAATTTTTGGTCTAATATTATCCTCGTAATCATGAGGAAAAACTCTCCATTTTGCTCTAGGGCCTAACAAAGCTTCATTATGAGGTAATGTTAAACATAGTCAAAAGTTGTGACGTAAATTTAAATATTTTTTCGAAAAATTTAAATACGCGGAGTCCAACCATTTTACTTTGAAAGTTGTGTATAAGATAAAGACAAATATGAGACAGTCATCTAATGGCAATGAATAAACCAAAAGTATTATGGAAAGCAAAATTAATCAATTTCATATAGTACATTCACAAATTTAAATCTTTTCCCTTTTATCTTGTCAGGGTCGGAGGCTCGACTTAGAGGAGGGGATAGAAAAGTCAAAAAAAAGAGTTGTGAGTTACCATTTAATTAATTCTTCCTTCTTTTCTTTTTTTATAATAAAAAAATCTCTTTCGTTGTAGGACCTTGAAATGTCAATTATTGTGGGCAATAAAGGAATGAGGATGAGTTACGGAAATGTCAAGTGAGAGAAATATTTTTCTTTTAAGCGACTAATTTAAATACTAGGAATAATTGAGACGGGAAAGTCCAGTATGTGGAAGTCGTGCTTTTTCTTTAAACAATGGAGTCTTAATCTTTATGCTAATAATAATAAATAAATAAAAATCTTATATTGCAGCTCCAATTCAATGATACAAGGGACAGTGTAGAACTTGCTTCTAGACTATATGTGAACAGGTGTATTAAATTACAAGATCATATATTTATTCTGTTTGGAAATTTTCGTTAGTCCACGACTCCACGCTAACAATGACAAATACCTCTATTACCATTGAAAGGCCTAGTAAGTAATAGGCCACAAAATAACCACATATTGATGAAAAGGTTAGCTTCCTTTTTTTATGGAACTGAAAGTTGGAAATGCGTTGATGGATGCAGTGATGCTGACTGTGAAAATTGATGTAACAATATCTTCATAGGCATTTAAAATTTATTGGAATTAAATCTATAAAATAATTTGACTATATTTTAAATTTAAAATATATTACTTTAAATATATTTATTGGGCTAATATAATTGGATTAATTATATAAGTTAAATATATATGGATTAAATAAATAAGTCGGAATCCATTGGACTAGCCTATTTAATTAGGCTGCAAGTGATGAGCCAACTTAATTAAGCTCAAGATGTCATCTTCCTAGAGGTCCCGTTTCGTGCCACGTGTCAAATGGCGTGGCGCACCAATCAGACAGAAGAGCTAATAGGATCGTGTTATGTGTCAAAATGACAAGGTATGCCAAGTCAAATTAAAAGTCCAATAAAATTGTGCCACGTGTGCAAGTGACATGTTCTGATCAATCAAATGCGGTCATGTCACACTTCAATTTGATTAGTCGGAAAGAGTTTGTTCTTATCACAACTCTTCCTACCCACAACTATAAATATAGGTCTTCGTAACCCAGAAAAGAGACCAGAAGTTATAACAAGAAGCAAGATAGAGCTGGTGGATCAAACGCTGCAAATTTCTCTAAAAGCTAAAAGATCGAGACGAAAATTCAAGAACCAGCTAGCTGCAAGCCCTTGGATTTAAAATACGTCAATATCAAGCTTCAAGCATTTGGATTAAAATAAAATAAAATTCAAGATTAAGTTCGAAAACTCTTTTATTTACTATTGGGAAGAAGAATAAGAGGATTTATAGAGATAGTAATATTTATATTGTTTGAAATAAAATACTACGATTATTGCAATATTATCGATATTGATTTTTATTTTATTGACAGCAATTTTATTATACAAGTTTATGTATTCAAATGAAACAGTTAAGGGGCAGGCGCGGATTTAGTATACAAGTTTATGTGTTCATCTTAGCGCAGTAATCTAGCTCTGATGGCAATAAATTTCAAAATTCAAACCAGTAAATCAAATGAGCCGTAAGATAGAATTTGAAACTCGAACCTATTGCAAATCTTGGATCCAACTTTTTATAAACATTATTATCAATGATCATGAGCTCGCCACGTAGGAATGGGCATGTGTACTTAATTATATATTGAGATATGGTGGGAAGAAACCAGACCTAGAAAAATTGAACTCCAATGGCGTATGGCAGGAGACACAACCTCTGATTTGAAAGATTATTTACACTACATAGTTTTAACATTTTATAGCATGACCCTTAGTTCACATCATTTTTTTTAAGCTACTAATAAATGCTTATTACCGATAATAATCAGATTCTTCATAAAGAATTATTTTAAACAGTTAGTTCATAAAACTTATATTTTCTCATATATACAATGCATACGGCGGCGGATCCACACGATATATTATGGTGTACCTGTTTGGAGCATAGACTTTTTTTAATATTATTTTTTAAGATTTTGTTGTGTAGCGCAATGGGAACCCATTATCAAAAATCGGTATTGGGTCCCTAGGTTCTATATATCCAATTTCGTGTTTACCTCTTATTTTGTTCTCTTTTTCTTTCTTTAGACCTTTATTTTAGTTTCTTTTTTTCTCTTTTTCTCCTTGACTTCATCCAACCCGATTAATATCCGACACTTTATGATAAACAATAGATTAAAAATTCTAAAATTAGTTATTGATTTCTTCAAGTTGATATTTGTTTTTATCTTTAACTACTTTAAATTTGTCTCATTGTAAATAATTTATTTGATTAAAAGATCCGAGTTACATGATAAGACCTACTTAATCATATTTTTGTTCACAATTTTAACAAAAGAATATAATTCAAATATAAAAAATTAGTTTTATGTTGTATCACTTTTCAATATTTTTGTGCTTCTTTTTGAACTAAAACTTGCACAAACTTCACTTTTTTACGGTATTAATTTGTCATTAGCATTTTGATTTTCCTCTTTATTTTGATACAGTAAAAATTGAATCGGTTTTAGACCACATAATTTAATAATTGTATAGTCTATAATATTAATGATATAAAACACAAATTTTGATATACCAAATGTGGACTTTATCTCTTTAGATAATGTGCAAAATTGATTTTTTCTAAAGCTGTCACGATCCAAAATCCACTATAGGTCTTGATGGCGCCTAACGCCACCCTCAGGCAAGCCAACATTGATTTACCAATTTAATTTCTCATTTTAGTATTTTAAAATCATAATTTTCCTTAATTAAATAGTATGAAATAGAACTTACAGGGTAACTGGTAATATTTACACGAACTACAATAACGAACAATCAGTAGGAAAATTCCAAAACCCGGTGTCACAAGAACATGAGCAGTTTTCTAAGGAGTACAATAATAATACAACATCTGTCCAAAATATAAATAAGACAGGATAAAATAAATATTACGATGGAGACTCGGTGGACTGCGATGCGTAGCCTAAATGGCAGCTCACATAAGGTCTCTTCAACAGATGCGCCTACGCGCCAAGATGATCACCTAATGTCCTGTCAGATCCTACACATTTAGTGCAGAAGTGCAGCATGAGTACGTAAATTAACGCGTACCTAGTAAGTATCTAGTATAACCCCAGAGAAGTAGCGACGAGGGATCGACATCGATACTTACTAAAGGTCCAATAAATTAATATAATAATTTATAACAGATATGAAGTACACAACAATGGTGGGGTAAATCTGTAAATTTTATAATCCCCCAAATATTTCTTTTAAAGTATAAATTTCTCGATCTTGTATTCTACCTTAATATCTCAAAAAATGCCAAGTGACTGTATCAAATAAATAAGGAGTACCATAAAATGTCGGGCATCAGTGGAAGGTTTATCTCGTGATATATTCGGACTAATAGCGATATAACCTATGATTTTGCCGAGGTCGTTCGGCCCATTCTAGAATAATATGTACACTGCCGAGGGCCGTGCGGCACAAATCATAGATGTATCTATATACTGCCGAGGCATTCGACCTGCTCCAAAAGAAAGAAAGTAACCGAATTATGAGACACATGTTTAAAATACGGTACATGAGCACATAACGAATATAATCTTTACGCTTCTCAAATAACTCGCCCCCAATTCAAAGTGTTAAGTATCGGCCTATTATACATATATTTATTTCTAAATCAAATTCAGTTATAACTTTAATTAATTAAGCCAGCAGAATGAGTTCAAATAATTTAATTATTACATGATAAAGTCCTAAGTCTACCCGGACATAAATATGTTTTAACTACGTATGGACTCTCGTCACCTCGTGCGTACGTAGAACCTACAACTAGTTGCACATAATAATAAATATCACATAGGGGTAGTTTCCCCCTCACAAGGTTAGACAGGAGACTTACATCGCTCTGAAGTTCCATAACCGGCTTCAATGCCATTCAAACACCCCAACCCGATGCTCGTCTCTTCAAAACTATTCAAACAACGTGCAAACCAATCAAAATATACCCCAATACGTATAATTCAACAATTTATAATGATTCTCAACTTCGCTCAAAAGCCAACAAAGTCAACCCTCGGGCACACGCGCCCTGATTACGGAAATGTTCCAAGATAAACTTTATGCATAACACCACGAACTCAATTATATAATTTATTCCTAATTTTATGCCCAGTTTCGTGGTCAACATCCAAAAATACCAAATTCTAGGTTTTCTACCAAAATCTCAATTTCTACTAATTTTCATATTTAAATCCATATATAAATCATGTATTTAACTTATAATATATGGGAATTACTTACCATGTGTTGCTTGCTAAAACTCCCCTCAAAATGGCTCTCCAAATTCGGCCAACCCAAGTGAAAAATGAAAGAAAAAGGGGCAAATCCCGTTCTTAAAATAACTCTGCCCAGCGATATTTTCGCATTTGCGGTACACTTGGCAGCTTCTGCGGCTCCCTTCAGGCCCCTCAACTTCCGCATCTGCGGCCCCTCCAGCGCTTTTGTGCCTTTGCTTCTGCGATATTTCATCCGCAGGTGCGGTTCCGCTTCTGCGGAATTCAACCGCATCTGCAGACCCAGCCTCCCCCAGCGAGGTCCGCATCTGTGCTCCAGTAGACGCATCTGCGATCACGCATGTGCGGAAATTTCTTCACACCTGCGACCTCTGTTAGTTCACTCCCAGCCGCTTATGCGGCGCGATCTTCGCTTCTGCGACCCAGCTTCTGCAGAAGCGATCGCACCAGCAACCAGAAAAATCCCAACATTCCCGTAGTCCAAAAATCGATCTGTTAACCATCCAGAATCCACCTGAGACCCTCGGGACCTTTAACCAATTATACCAACGCATCCAAAAACACATTACGAACTTAGTAGAGGCCTCAAATCATGCCAAACAACCTCTAAACTACGAATCGACGATCGAAATCCTTCTTTAACTTTCGAACTTTCAAACTTCGACGAACGCGTTTGATGCATATCAAAACATTCCAGAATGACGCCAAACTTTGTGCACAGGTCATAAATCATAATATGAATCTATTCCAAGGCTCGAAATCCCAAACGGACATCGATAACACCAAAGCCCACTCGTAACCAAACTTAGGAAATTCTTAAATTTTTAAAATGTTAACTTTCCATAATAAGCGATGAAATGCTCCCAAGCCACCCGATACTTAACCCGAACATACTCCCAAGTACGAAATCATCATACGAACCTATTGGAACCTTTAAATCCTAATCCCGAAGTCGTTTATTCAAAAGTCAAACCTTAGTTAATTCTTCCAACTTAAGCTTCTGAAATTAGAATTTTCTTTCCAAATCAACTCTGAACTTTCCGAAATTAAATTCCGACCATGCGTACAAGTAATGATACCTGAAGTGAAGCTACTCAAGGCCTAAAACCTTTGAATGACGTGCTAGAGCTCAAAATGACCGGTCGGATCGTTACATTCTCCCCCAATCAAACATACGTTCGTCGTCGAACGTGCTAAGGACTGCTCTTGAGTTGTCCAAAATCACTGTTTAACACCTCATGCACCTACCCCGTGCCACCACAAACTAGTTGAACACATTAGCTCGAGTCAGACTGAAGATCCTCCCTTTTTATTTAGTCAATAAGCCATAGAACCAAACTCCAACCTTCGAATTTCTCTACAAGACCTGGTTCTAACATACGAACACCGTATCAATCTGTACCAAAACATGATCGTATACCTTTGCTGAATTCACACCATGCACCACATAATTCACATGCCCATAATACACCCTCCGACCACACTAGCTGAAATTTCACGAATCTGATGCCCGCAATACATCTCATGACGCATATAAGTCCTGTTCTAACTTTGAAATACTGCCACGACGGCAGAGATGTGTAGAAACTAATAACCACCCATTGAATCAACAAATCATAGAGTCTCTCCTCTTGACAAGGACCATTGCCTCATTCTGAACTAAATAACGATATTTGCTATTAAATATACCTTATATAAATCTGATTGCACTAATTTAGGTCTAATAATCTCGTCTCACCCAGTACGAACTGCTCAGGCAATGAGTCACCTCAAACACTTACCAAGATCTTATGCAGCACCATCAAAGCGCCAACAAGCCACCACTCGAATATAACTCATAAGGAAGAACGAACACTGACGGGGAATTACCCAGCCTGCGTAACGAATAAAATAGCCGAATAAATGCTATGAACCTACCTTAGGGATGAAAAACAAGACGCATAAAATAAGTGTAAGGAACTATGCTCAACATCTCACTGTTTCGGCGTGCAACCCGATCCAATATGACATTGTTGCGGCGTGCAACCCGATCCACACAATATACCCGTGGCGGTGTGCCACCCGATCCAAAAAATATACCAGTGGCGGCGTGCCACCCGATCCAAAAATATACCCGTGGCGGCATGCCACCCAATCCGCATATAACAATCAAGAAGAGAACGCACACATCAAGCCGTAATGCTTATACTCACGAAATGCCCGAATATCGACCACAAGCACGATAAATGCATAATACAAATCCTGTGGAGTCGGGCAACGCCATACGCTATGAAACCCAAGCACAACTAAGGTGCAATAAATGACCTGCATCTCGAGAACCATCGTGCTCGTATAACACCACAAGCTAAACGGTACCTCAACACATGTGCGTATAATCAGGTTATCTCACAGCCCACATGGCACAATAGAGATTTACATGGAATAGATGACGTGGGGAATAACATCCAATGTCCGACGACTCCTCTGTAAGCAATGCTATGATGAATGAACATATCCGACCTGACCTAGAGCACACATTCACATTAGACACACCAATGGACCTCAAACTTATTCTAATCATACCATACTGAGCCAATAACCTTCCAAGGATCCACAATGATCCCATTCATGACACACACGAGTAGTCGTCCACTCTGGACCAACCTCCACAGTTCACAACCAGAGGAATAAAGCGCCTTCCAGGCATAAACTCTCATATTAACGATAGTACCAAAAACCTATGTACTTGGTTTCAATCCTTAACAATCAGATGACTAACATGCCACTCTTATACAAATTCCCCTATGGGACACGCCCCCATGACCCCCAAACACTAGGTAGCAAAGTCTGCACCTCCATACCACAAACCGGAATAATCTGTAAAGCAATTCAAGAATCCACAAATCAATACCCAAAGCCTCTTACACAGGACACCGTTCTCAGGTGACACTAAGATAACGCCAGCTTACTCTGAAATTCCGAATCCTTTCCCCCGATCCTCCGAGCTCGGGACATTCTCATCAAAATCGAACTGTAACCTTGATCCTCAACCTCTAATTTCTATATCGCTCACTGCACATATCCCGCCGCTACGCGAGAGTACCAGAATTCATCATACCCCTGAACTACTAATAGAATAAACACTTCATTGGCTAGAATTCTTTCACTTAACTCATTTAAGAAAAAACATTGCAACACGTAACTGAATTTCCATAACTGCAGAAATGCAAACCTCAAGTTGTGGTCTAAATCGACATAACTCATCCAGGATCCATTTACACATAACAAGACCATTTAAATCAAATACTTCCCAAATAAATCAAATTATGGTGGCTGCCAATCCCGCACGTACAACTATAATTACCTGTATAACTTAACATGTCGGAGGAACTGATCATTGCCACAATCATGTTGATTCAAACCATTACTAACCGACCCAACTTCTTCCAATTTACTCTCAACTTACCTTAGAAATAACAATAGCTCCATTCAAAAACATAGTAAACCAAATCCGCACTCATTTCGAGTGACCCACATCACGAGACCACATTGTCTCAATACTCATAAACCATCTCATACTCTCCTTATGCACACAATAACATCTCTAACTGGTACATCCATTCTATAAGACTTTTCACGAATCCGAAGTTATTTCTTCCTTTACTCCAATACTGTACCGCATACCCGATGATAACATAAAACATTCCAAGTTCTGTTCGCAATCCACTGCGAAAACTCAGTCCTTAACCACACAACGGACTCGAAATCCTTAGGCACTGCACTTTAATTCTAGAACCCACTAGGACCGTTATTGAGAGTCACCCATTCTGACCTGATCCCGGATATAACCAAACTTCAACGCTCTGCTAGCACATGAACACCTTCTCAAAGAAGCAACCGGCTGAATTCTTTTCCTTGTACATTACATCTACAAAAGGCATAAACTTGGAGTCTTCCCAAAACCTGCACCTCAATCAATAAGGCGAAGTATAGCACACATTTATCAAGTTCCTTGCTCGAATTACTCCTGATATTTTCTTTTCTTAGTCATAAATAATCCACCAATGCATCAATAACCAGAAACTGCAAAAGCCGACAACCACGCGATCCAATCGTAGACTCCCCACTTAGCTTTAAGCTACCATCACATAATGTAGAGCCCATAACAATTCCTCCTTCTCAATTACCATGATCTCGCACTGTTAACCGACCAAATTTCTTGTAGCCTCTTTTTAAAGTTTTTATGAACATTCTGAATTATCAGCCATAATCGTATACTCGACCATCCGCTTTGTAGTAAGTAGAACTCTTCGTAGAAACTTTATCAAAATCATACAACCGCTGACTTGTCCACGTGAGATAGCCCACATGTGGAATTCCATACCGACATCTCCCAATGACACTGCACTAGCTACAACTACCACGAAATCAGTAAACCCTCCTGAGCCCGTGCTCATCCACCAGATGCACAAATCTGTTCATCCCCCATTGACATCAACTGAAAGTCTGACAATATATTCCAAACTTGAAGTCATGTTGCATCCCAACGATAATCAAGTTTTCACACCCCTCTTCATTTCAAGCAAGCTCCTTTCTGCCATATTCAATGTTCCCCAATACAGTAGCCACCATCCCGGATAAAATCCGTAGACCTAGTCATTTTTCCACAATGATTCCCAAATCGCTCTAAACTTTTCTTAAGGCTTGTGTCTATCCTACCACAGAATCCATATTCTACTCTGTCACTCCTACTTCGATTAAACCATCTCCTTTAAGCAATTCCCCGACCTCTACTTTTCATACTTGTTCTGCTAGCAACTCAACCACTGCGAGACACCTCCCACCATGTCCTTCCTAAACCTTCGCTACCCAAAGGTTGCATCAAATCAAAATCCATCTATGTAGCACCTCGACTATTAAATTGCTACCAACTCTAAGCCTCCTCGAAGATCATCTCTCTCGAGCCATCAGCACTAGAAACACCAACTCGATTCTGAAACCGCTAAACTCCGCTATCTCTGACAAACGCGTCTCAGGCACCATTTCCCAACACCCTGCCCCAAAGACAAAAATCAAAGAAGACCAAAACACCGGCGAACCTTAATGTGTTCTAACAAGGACGAATTTACCACATCATAAATGAGAATTCCACCACGCTTGAAAATATCAAGTCTCGTTACTTCATCAACCATACATAGACATCCATAGTCTGATTGCCTTTCCTTTGCTAGAATTGAATGCTGAATCTCTCAGTCATGTACTGAGAAATCTTTTTTTCAAGTCATTCACTACCTTGACACATAAACAAGAACCCTACCATCATTCCAACATTGTGCGATAACAACACATAGACATCATAACAATTCGTGCATAGTTTCAAAACCATAGAAAATATAGATACTGAGTTGGAACAAAAGAACATCCTTCCGCAAGGTGATGATAATAGCCTGCCCGAACACATAGGGAAAAATATCCTGCACCACGTCTGCAGTACCACTACAACTCCTCGACGCCCAATGGATAACAAGCGCCCCACGTCGTGTAAGATTGAGTAAGAAGAAAATAAAGGCATAAGCCTCAAAGGAATCAAATCGCACGGTGAGGAATCAAGAAAGGAAGTTCTCATAACAGCCTTGTAGTCGCTCGAAGATAAGTACATATGTCTCTGTACCGATCCGCAAGACTCTACTAGACTTGCTCATGACTCGTGAGACCTAAGTGAACCTAAGGCTCTGATACCAAGCTGTCACGACCCAAAATCCACTATAGGTCGTGATGGCACCTAACACCGCCGTCAGGCAAGCCAACGTTGATTTACCAATTTAATTTCTCTTTTTAGTATTTTGAAATCATAATTTTCCTTAATTAAATAGTATGAAATAGAACTTATACGGTAACTAGTAATATTTACACGAACTACAATAACGAATAATCAGTAGGAAAACTCCCAAAACCCGGTGTCACAAGTACATGAGCAGTTTTCTAAGGAGTACAATAATAATACAATATCTGTCCAGAATATAAATAAGACAGGATAAAATAAATAGTATGATGGAGACTCGGTGGAATGCGATGCGTATCCTAAATGGTAGCTCACATAAGCTTTCCTCAACAAATGCGCCTACGCGCCAAGATTATCACCTAATGACCTATCAAATCCTGCACATTTAGTGCAGAAGTGCAGCATGCATACATAAATCAACGCGTACCCAGTAAGTATCTAGCCTAACCCTGGAGAAGTAGTGGCGAGGGGTCGACATCTACACTTACTAAAGGTCCAATAAAATAATATAATAATTCATAACAGATTTGAAGTGTACAGCAATAGTGGGGTAAATCTGTAAATTTCATAATCCTAGAAATATTTTTTTTAAAGTATAAATTTCTCGATCTTATATTCTACCTTAATAGCTCAGAAAATGCCAAGTGTCCGTATCAAATAAATAAGGAATAACATAAAATGTCGGGCATCAGTTGAAGGTTTATCTCGTGATATATTCGAACTAATAGCGATATAACGCACGATTCTGCCGAGGTCGTTCGGCCCAATCCAGAATAATGTGAACACTGCCGAGGGTCGTGCGGAACAAACCATAGATGCATCTATATACTGTCGAGGCATTCAGCCCGCTCCACAAGAAATAAAGGAAGTAACCGAATTATGAGACACGTGTTTACAATACAATACATGAGCACATAACAGATATAATCTTTACGCTTCTCAAATAACTCTCCCACAACTCAAAGTGTTAAGGCTTGGCCTATTATACATATATTTATTTCTAAATCAAATTCAGTTATAACTTTAATTAATTAAGCCAGCAGAACGAGTTCAAATAATTCAATTATTACATGATAAAGTCCTAAGTCTACCCGGACATAAACATGCTTTAGCTACGTACTGACTCTCGTCACCTCGTGCGTACGTAGTACCCACAGCTAGTTGCACATAACAATAAATATCACCTAGGGAGTAGTTTCCCCTTCACAAGATAAGACAGGAGACTTACCTCGCTCCGAAGTTTCATAACCGGCTCCAATGCCATTCAAAAGCCTCAACCTGATGCCAGTCTCTTCAAAACTAGTAAAACAACGTGCAAACCAATCAAAATATACCCCAATACGTATAATTTAATAATTTATAATGATTCCCAACTTCTCTCAAAAGCCAACAAAGTCAACCCACGGGCCCACGCGCACTGATTCTGAAACTTTTCGAAGATAAACTTTACCCACAATACCACGAACTCAAATATATAATTTATTCCTAATTCCATGTCCTGTTTCGTGGTCAACATTCAAAAATACCAAATTATAGGTTTTCTACCAAAATCCAAATTTTTTACTAATTTCCATGTTTAAATCTATATATAAACCATATATTTAATTTGTAATAGGTGGGAATTACTTACCTTGTATTGCTTGCAGAAAATCCTCTCAAAATGGCTCTCCAAATTCGGCCAACCTAAGTGAAAAATGAAAGAAGAAGGGCCAAATCCCGTTCTTTAAACAACTCTGCCCAACGACATTTTCGCATTTGCGGTACACTTGGTCGCTTCTGCGGCACAAAGTCCGCTTCTGTGGCTCCCTTCAGACCCCTCAACCTCCGCATCTGCGGCCCTTCCAATGCTTCTGTGCCTTCGCTTCTGCGATGTTTCATCTGCATGTGCGGTTCCGCTTCTGCGGAATTCGACTGCATCTGCAGTCCCAGCCTCCCCAACAAGGTCTGCATCTGTGCTCCAGTGGACGCATCTATAATTACGCAGGTGCAGGAATTTCTTCACACCTACGACCTTTGCCAGTTCACTCCCAGCCGCTTCTGCGGCGCGATCCTTACTTCTACGATGTCGCTTCCGCAGAAGCGATTGCACCAACAACCAGAAAAATCCCAACATTCCCTTCGTCCAAAAATCGATCTGTTAACCATCTGGAATCCACTCAAGGCCCCCTGGACTGTAACCAATTATACCAACGCATCCCAACACACATTACGAACTTAGTTGAGGCCTCAAATCATGCTAAACAACCTCGAAACTACGAATCGATGATCGAAATCCTTTTTTAACTTTCGAACTTTTAAACTTCGACGAACGCATCCGATTCATATCAAAACATTCTAGAATGATGCCAAACTTTGTGCACAGGTCATAAATCACAATGCGAACCTATTTCAAGGCTCAGAATCCAAAACAGATATCGATAATACCAAAGCCCCACTCCAAAACAAACTTAGAAAATTCTTAAATTTGCAAAATATTAACTTTCCATAATAAGCGCCGAAATGCTCCCGGGCCACCCGATACTTTACCCGAACATACGCCCAAGTCCGAAATCATTATACGAACCTATTGGAACCTTCAAATCCCGATTCTGAAGTCGTTTACTCAAAAGTCAAACCTTAGTCAATTCTTTCAACTTAAACTTCCGATATTAGAATTTTCTTTCCAAATCAACTCAAATATTTCCCGAAATTAAATTCCGACCACGCGTACAAGTCATTATATCTGAAGTGAAACTACTCAAGGCCTTAAATAGCTGAATGACATGCTAGAGCTCAAAACGACCGATCGGGTCGTTACAAACACTATGACAAATTAGTGCACCCATGATTTTAAAATTTTGGATCTGCCTCTACATACAAGTGCAATATGAAAGTATCTATATATAATTGTGTTTTCTTTTGAATATTTTAGAAGGGAATACACTGTACAGTGTTCGCAGAGGCGGCCCTTCCCTAAAGCAGATAAAGCAACTGCTTTAGGCCCTACATTTGTGAGGGCCCCATTTTTTGCTACACCTAATAGACCATATATAAGCTTAAAAAAAGTTATGTGAAGTGAAAAATTTGATTTCTTTCTTAACAAATATATAGAAGAAGAATTTGCAACTATTATGAAATGAACATTGAACCCGAATTTCATAAGAAGCGTGTGATATATAAGAAGAAACAATTTGATGAGAACGTTGATAATGAAATCTCAAAATCTCTCGAAGAGTCCTTCAGAGTTGATTACTTCTTATACATGGTAAACAAGGCTATTTTTTCACTTCAAAATAGATTTGAACAATTCGAAATATATAAAAATATTTTTGGTTTTCTATTTAGCATTAAAAAACTGAGATCACTAGATGATGAAAATTTAGAAAAATATTGCCTTAATCTTGAATGTTCCTTAAAGCATAATAATCAATCTGATATTGATGGTTTAGATTTATTTTCTAAATTAAAAGTGTTAAGAAATATATTACAATTAGAAGATAACAGTTTAATTGATATACTCAATCAAAAAAAAAAAGATTTGATTCTTTTTCAAATGCCTATATTTCTTATAGGATAATGTTAATAGCTCATGATACCTCATGTTACTGTAACTTCAGCAGAAAGAAGTTTTTCAAAATTAAAAATGATAAAATCGTAACTAAGATCAATAATGTCTCAAGAGAGTTAAATGGATTAGCTATATTGTCAATTGAGAAAGACTTATTGGAAGAAATTGATTATAATTTTTTTTATAAATAACTTTGCATCTTAAAAAAACTAGAAAAATAGATTTCAAATAAAAAAAAAGGGAACTTTACATAACTGTCACAGTTTAAAAGAAATATAACTAATTTTTAGCATGAAATCTAATATTAGAGTTGTGGCAGGAAAATATTTATATTTGTAGCGCACAGTTCCATTAAAATAGGAATATTAATTATTAATCCCTAAACATAAGCAATTTGAATGGAAAGTCAATAATTTTTTGTACAAAAATTATGTCTTTTTTTTCTCTTTATCTATTAGCTTTCCTTCTTTTTCTTCATCTTCTTAATTTTATTTTCTGCCGAAGCCAATATATTTTCTAAATTTGTTCTATTCGTTTTCTTTTTAATTATCTTTCTTAATTTTTTCTCTTCCTTCTTTCTTCCTTTCTTAACATAAAGATCTTACTTCAATAATAATGTATCTTAATATATACAAAACATATATATAAAAAATATACATTGAATTAACACATATAAAATATACATAAAAAATACATCTTCAATTAAGATGACACTTAGACATGTGAAATATACATAAAAAAATATATCTTAAATTTAATTAAGATGGCATATAAATATACAAAAAAAAAATATACATAAAAAATACATCATGAATTAAAATGGCACTTGACATATAAAATATATTTGAAATATACATCAAAAATACATCTTAAAATAAGATGGTACTTCACAAGTAAATATACAACAATTATTTCACAAATAAATATACAAAAATTATATATACATAAAAATACATTTTGAATTAAAGTAATACTTGATATACAAAGTATAAAAGACGTATAAATCAATACATCTTGAATTTAGGTGGCATTCACATATGCATCAGATTTTCAAAAATGGAGTGAAGAAGATGAATGTTAGAAAAGGAGAATGGAGATGGACAAAAAAAGTACTTCCTGTGATTAATGAGTCAGTTAACTTATTAAATGTTGAGCTTAATTTTTATAATATGCTAATAATGAAAAAAAAGTGCTCTTTATGGAATAATCAATAAATGATGCTATTTTTTTTAAATAATAGTTAAAAAGGATCAAGCGTGTAAAAAAGCCTAAAAAAAATTTAAACCCCTCGTAAAGTTAGATTTTAGGCCACAAAATTTGTCGGGCCCTTGACTGTACCAAATATTTAATATAGTTCTCAAACTGAAGATTCTGTATGGAGCAAAACAATTATTTCCCCATCTACAAGGTAGCTGGTTCTAGCTAGATGCATGGGATCCTCTTGATTCGTAGATTTATAAAAAGAAAGTATTCCAGATTTGGTATGTGCAGGCTCTCACCGTCACTGAAGAACCAAAAATAGAAAGACAAAAGTCAAAAAGTACCGCCTAAAAACATGTAAAATGTACAAAATATGTAACTTGTGCTCCAAATATTTTTTAAGTCACAGTAAAGTATAATTATAAAATATATTTTTTAAGAAACTAACACAATAATATGAGATAAGTCATAACACTATATTAAAATATTCAATAACAAAGATAAAATAAAAAAATTATATAAAATAAATATTGCTAATTAATAAGCCATAATAAAAATTAACATAATCTAAAAATACTATATAGGTCATGCTAAAATAAGTATAGCTAATAAGTACTAATATTAATTACATAACTAAGCACTAAAGAAAAAGATAAACTAAGTTATGCATTTTCATTATAAACCAATATAAAACTAAAATAATTATCCAATTCTAGTATTGAATTGAATTTCTTTTGTTAGTATTAATATTGATTTAAACTTTGTTTGAGTTACTACATTTATGAGCTTTAAAATTTATTTACCCTTCAAGAATGTTAAGTATAAACTTGAAATAATACGTTAAAAGATAAAACTGTGAAAAAATTTAAGAAATATTTATAAATTACATTATAATAAATATTTATATGTATAAAATATTTTTAAAAATTATATAAATATACTTTTGGGTTGGTTTGATTTCAATTTAATTTTTTTTAGTTAAAATCAAACCAAATCAATTATGATCGGGTTTTATTTTCCAATACCAAACCAAATCAAATCAAATCAAACCAAACCACATCGATTTTTTTTTCGATTTGACTCGGATTATCAATTTGGTACGGTTTATCTATTTTCTTTGTACACCCCTAATTTGAGACAAGTCTAAGAAATAAATAATGAGAATTTCGCGGAAGTAGTGTCAGCCTATTTAATTTATAAGTGGGTTTGAATCTAGGACTATGGTAATTTTAAAATACTACTCCTTCCATTTCATTTTATTAAATTAATATAATGTAGTTCGAATTTCGAAGTACGTACAAGGGTTAAGCGGATTGGTCTTCGGCGTGAATTTGAATGAATTTCTTTTTTTAAACAATTTACATATTTTGTAACTACTCAAAAAGTACTATAAATTATACTCCAATAGTTATCAATTTAAGATATTTAAAAAGTGTTTGAAAAAATCTGGTAAAAGATTTATTTTCGGAAAAATATATTTACACGTGCCAACACGTATATAAACATATTAATTTTTCACAACATAGTGTCGGACAACACACTTACAACAGGATATCTGTGCGTGCCTGAACAATAATGCGGAGTTCCAACTTCTCTAAATTATTATGAATGTCATCTGAAACAGACGTTGAACAGATAATGATAACTTGATAAGATTTGATTCTGAACCTACTGATTTTATCCACAATGTTTTAGTTTCGTCATAAAATTAACTCATGACCTCTCTGTTAAACTAGGTATTTTATGTATATATTTTTTAAGAATTAGTCTAATATTATCTGATGGCACACATGTTTCATAAAGTTTAATATTGAGTTATTTATCCAAAAGAACATGGATTAGTTTTCACTTAACTTTTTTTTGGTCATTTTCTAATAGAGACTCATGTTTTAGAAATCCTAAATTCGACTCTGGATACAATTGTCTTCAAAGAGCAAGAACTCTAACTTTTCTAACCAGAGAGGCAGCGATAGAACTAGTTAGTTCTAGAAGGGAAGAACTACATGAAGAGAACCTTGGAGCAACAGTAAAATCGTCTCCATGTGACCTATAAGTTACAGGTTTGAGTCGTAAAAGTAGCCGCTAAGATTTATAATATTAGAATAGGTTGTCTACATCATATCTTTAGAAGTGTAACTCTTCTTCGAACCCTGTATAAGTGCGAAATATTTTATACACCGAACTGCTTTTTTAGAGAGGCAGAGAAAAAACTTTTAGCTTTATTATAAGTACTAGCGGAGGGGTAGCCCGGGAAAAGCCCGAGCCCAACGTGAACAAAGCTATCTTTTTTATTATACATTATGTTGTCCTATTCGATTCTAACCGTAACGTTATGTGTATCAGTGGGTCTGCTTGAGCTGAGCCCAGGCCCAACATTAATGTTGGTTTAAAAATCTATAAGCACTCAAAAAATTTAATTCTCGAGTACTATATATACACTAAAAGTAAATATCTTAATGTTATTAAATCTATCAGAATCTAATTTGCTTTCATTTACGCTCACAGTCAGGCAAATAAACTAATGGCTATTGTAGAATAATAGTGCTTAATTTTAGCAAAAAAACTCAACCTAGCGTGAATCTTACAAGCTTTTAATCAAATTGCATCTATAATTCATTAAATCTCTACAGGATATGTTTTACTTCTGTGTATGTAGTATGAGAATAAGTGATGAAACATATTTTTATGTTACTCTTGTATTGGTTGTCCCCTTTTAATTGGAATTGGTTTTCAATAGCTATTATGTTACAAGTTTATTTATCTTCGTATAAAAGGTCTCTTGTAAAGCTATTTTCGCCTACGTGATTATCTATATTAGTACTTCCGAGCAGGAACATTTGCCTACTTTGCTCTTTATATGTCCAATTAAACACAGAAAAATTATTAGAGCAAAAAATTTTATACTAAGGCTCCTAGGCTTTTACTTGTGAGCTGTAAGGGAAAGAAGCAAATTAACAGCAAAAGTAGCAGAATCTCATAGAAGATATGATCCAATAGCTAAACAGAGTATTGGTAGAAACCCAATGATCAAAACCCCAAGAAAACCTACCCACAGAAAAGAAAAAATCCAATTGTTGTTGACGTGCATACCTTTGAGTTCTCTAATAAAATTTTTGATATATATATATAGGACCTTAACACATTGACTTTATTTGAGCACACTTTCATAGTATAGAGGTTGTTTACTATCCTTACCATAGTAAAGAAACTCTTGTAAAGAAGAAATAATACGTGCCAAAGAGTAATGAAATTCCTGAGACTCAGCAAGAATATGTCATACCTATAATTTATGTCACGTCTTACACTGTCTCCATATTACATTCTTTGTCTGTCTTCTTATCTCATCAAGTCCCATCTCAAATCTGCCAAATACCATCTCTGATCTTCTGCAGTTTATTCTTCCATTCCTTTTTTGAATGTGTCCTATTTGTAATTTGTTTTTTGCGTTATGGTAATTTCTAGTTTCTATTTACTTTTTCCTTGCTCAGCTTTTTCCTAACTAATTTTACAGGCTTCCTTTGGGTAAAATAAAAATAATATTGTGTATACGGTTAAAATCGTGCTTGCCCGATTTTGTATGGTTAATCGAGATCGGAGTGGCAGACCGAGGTTCAATCCCAAGTTATATTGGATCGTTACATGAATAAATATTGCCTAGCTCGTGATTCAGGGACCGATTGAGATCAAGACCAGCTAAGGTCGAGACCGAGAAGGATATGGATCTAGCGAGATCGAAGGCAGCCTGCTAGGTCGAATAACAGAAAGCCGAGGAATCCGTGACCGGGCGAGGATCGTGGCGGAAATCTCGGCATATATCGAGTCAAGACCGGTTGATTAGCCAATCAGAAGATTTCCTTCTGTATTTAGAATTGTACCATATATACAACTCCTCTACTATATAAAGAGGGTTCAAATCATTTTGAAAGAACACTCATGACAAAGCAATATATTACATTTTCTCTCTTAAGCTTTTTTATTCAGTTGTTCAGTTCTTACTTTTCAATAATATACTCAGTTGGTTCGAGGCAACCTAATTCGTGGGCCGAAGTTGCGCGTTACATTGGTTTGTTTTATTTTATAGTCAATTTCTAACTTCAATTCTTATATTTCTCAGTTTGTGCCAAGTGAAATCACATGTCCTTAAAACTACTTACAAATTTAATTGTTATCCGATTTTAAGGGTAAACAGTTTGGCGCCCACCGTGGGACTAAGGATAAGAGTGATTGCCTAGTGCTAATTTTCATAACACACACTGCTTTACACTTGTTCTTGTAAGCGTTTTTGACTCCAGGATCAGTATATCAAACTCTCAAGCAATACCCACACCCATCGACAATGGTCTTGGTTTTCATGGCGAAAACGACAATGTAGCCGCCCCAGGAAACGAAGTGCTTCCAGTTGATCTCGAGGGAGTACCAGTTGCAGACCCCATCGACGTCAGTTCACATGTTGCCCTGAATGCAAATTTGGGCATCGACCCCGAAAATAGCATCCGCAGAGACGTTCGATCAGCTGGTCAGAACGCACAGGGCAGCGAAGAAGGCGGAATTAGCCTTCGAATAATATTCGAAATACTGCAGGCTCAATAAGTTGCAATAGCACAACTTCAAAATCAGAATCACACACCGAGTAGGGTCGAAACCGAGCCATCACAGGAAGTTGTTCACAGGGCAGAACCAGTGCCAAGGAGGTCAAATATGAATGAGTCAGGGACCGACCCTCCTATCTTGAAAATGTTCGAGGAGATGACAAAGAGAATTGAATCGGGGGAGAAGAAGATTGAAGCGAATGACAAAAAAGTGGAAACATATAAATCCCGAGTTGATCAAATTCCGGGGGCTCAGGGTTTGGATTCAAAGAAGTTCGTACAAAAGCCCTTCCTCCCGAGCACGACTCCTAAGCCATTCCGAAGAAATTTCGCATGCCAGAAATTCCCAAGTAAAATGGAACTACCGACCCCAACGAGCATGTCACTTCTTACACATGCATAATAAAGGGGAACGATCTAGAGGACGATGAGATTGAGTCTGCACTACTGAAGAAATTCGAAGAAACTTTATCAAAGGGGGCGATGATATGGTATCATAATTTGCCACCTAACTCCATTGATTCTTTTGCCATGCTCGCTGATTCCTTCGTCAAAGTACACGCCAGAGCGATAAAGGTCGAGACTAGAAAATCGAACCTCTTTAAAGTAAAACGGAAAGACAACGAGATGCTTAGAGAGTTCGTATCTCGGTTCCAAATGGAGCACATGGATCTGCCCCCAATCGCCAACGATTGGGCCGTTCAGGCTTTTATTCAAGGCCTAAACATACGAAGTTTGATAGCCTCACAACAGTTGAAGAAGAACTTGATTGAATATCCAGTTGTAACCTGGGCCGACGTACATAATCGATACCAGTCAAAGATTAGGGTTGAGGATGACCAGTTGGGGACTCATTCCGGGTCCATTTATCCAAATAGTACCATCGACAGAGTTAAAAGGGATATTGACTGGGAACCACAGTCAAACAGAGATCGATATCATCCATACGTTGGAGATCGGAGAAATAGCAGGCCTGGACGCAACCCCGGTCGAATTAATAAAAGAAATGATTAAGGACAGAGCTCTCGAGGGCTCATGAGTAAAAGAAGTTTCGACAAAAATGTAGAACCCAAAGAAGCACCATGACTATCAGAATACAACTTCAACATTGATGCATCAGCTATTGTATCGGCCATTGGGCGCATCAAAGACATCAGGTGGCCCCAACCTCTACAGACTGATCCAGCCCAGAGAAATCCTAATCAAATATGCAAATATCATGGCACCCATGGTCATAAAATAGAAGATTGCAGACAGCTGAGGGAGGAGGTAGCCCGTTTGTTCAACGAAGGGCATCTCCGAGAATTCTTCAGCGATCGGGCTAAAAACCATTTAAAGAACAGAGATTCAAATAGACAGAATGAGCAAGAAGAGCTATAGCACGTGATCCACATGATTGTTGGAGGGGTCGATACTCCTCAGGGGCCCGTATTCAAACTCACCAAGGTGTCGATCACGAGGGAAAAACAGACTCGAGACTACGTACTGGAAGGAACCCTGTCTTTCAATGAGGAGGATGCAGATGGGATCTTACAATCCCACAACGAAGCACTGGTAATATCTGTCCTTATGAATAAAATTCAAGCTAAACGTGTTTTGATTGATCCAGGTAGCTCGGCCAATATTATTCAATCGAGGGTCGTAGAACAGCTCGGCCTACAAGATCAAATTGTGCCTGCAGCCCGAGTACTTAACGACTTCAACATGGCAAGCGAAACCACCAAAGGTGAAATTACTTTGCCAATGAACATGGCCGGGATCATCCAAGAAACAAAGTTCCATGTGATGGAGGGTGACATAAGGTACAACATCCTGCTCAGAAGGCCGTGGATCCATAACATGAGGGCAGTACCCTCGACCCTTCACCAAGTTCTGAAGTTCCCGACATCGGAGGGAGTCAAAATAGTGTACGGAGAACAACCCGCCGCCAAGGAGATGTTTGCAGTCAATGAAGTGATAACAGTATCGGCGCTCTCATCAATGAAGGGATCGGATTCAAAGGCAAAGCAGGAGACCAAATAGTAACCACATACACCGGCCTTGACCCAATTACAGAAGCAAGAGATCGACGAGGATGACGACTACTGCGTCCCTCGATCCTTCATAATTCTCAATGTCTCTAACGCCACCAAATCGATGGTTAAAGAGCTGGAACAAGTCGCACTGGCCAAGCATCAGCCCGAACGAAAGGTATACTTGGGCATGGGGCTAACCCTAGAGCTCAGGAAAAAACTTATTCATTTCCTTAAAACTAACATGGATTGCTTTGCTTGGTTCCACCTCAATATGACAGGGATCCCACTAGAAATTACCACTCAAAAACTGAGCCTGGACCCTAAATTTCATCCGGTGAAGCAAAAAAAAAGGCCTCAGTCCGAGGTCAAACATACCTTCATCAAGGACGAGGTAACCAAACTTCTCAAAATAGGATCCATTCGGGAAGTAAAGTATCCCGAATGGTTAGCAAACGTAGTGGTAGTCCCCAAGAAGGGAAACAAACTTATAATGTGAATAGATTATAAAAACCTGAATAAAGCATGCCCTAAGGATTCTTTTCCTTTGCCTAATATCGATCGTATGATCGATGCCACAGCCGACCACGAGACTCTCAGTTTTCTCGATGCCTACTCCGGGTACAACTAGATACAGATGAACCCGGAGGATCAGGAAAAGACCTCATTTATCACTAAGTACGGTACCTACTATTATAATGTAATGCCATTCGGTCTAAAAATGCTGGTACAACTTATCAACGCCTAGTAAACAGAATGTTCAAAGAACAAATAGGAAAATCAATGGAAGTTTATATTGATGACATGTTAGTTAAGTTCCTGTGAGCAGATGACCATTTAATGCAATTGCAGGAGACTTTCGATATACTGAGGAAGTACAATATGAAGCTCAACCCCGAAAAGTGTGCATTCCAAGTTGGCTCGTGCAAGTTTCTTGGTTTTATGGTGTCCAATAGGGGAATCAAGATCAACCCCGATAAAATCAAAGCTATCGAGGATATCACGGTAGTGGATAATGTAAAGGTTGTATAGAGGCTAACGGGGCGGATAGCTGCCCTAGGACGATTCATTTCGAGATCTTCAGATAGGAGCCATCGATTCTTCTTGCTGCTTAAGAAGAAGAGCAATTTTGCATGGACTCCGGAATGCCAGCAGGCCTTGGAAGAACTAAAGCGGTATTTATCGAGCTCATCGCTGCTTCACACCCCAAAAGTGGACGAATAACTTTACCGCTACTTGGCAGTTTCAGAGATAGCGGTAAGCTGAGTCCTGGTCCGAGAAGAACAAGGTACACAATTCCCTGTCTATTATATTAGTAGGACCTTAGGTGAGGCCGAAACTAGATATCCATACTTAGAAAAATTAGCGCTTGCTTTAATAAACGTCTCTAGGAAACTAAAATCATATTTCCAATGTTATCCAATATGTTTTGTAATAACCTATCCTCTTCGAAATATTTTGCACAAACCCGAGCTTTCGGGTCGATTAGCCAAATGGGCCGTAGAAATCAGTGGGTACAATATTGAGTATCGACCCCAAACTGCCATCAAGTCTCAAATCTTGGCTGACTTTACGTCGACCCTCGTACCCGAGGTTGAAAACGAACTACTGATAAAATTGGGTACATCTTCGGGAGTCTGGACCCTCTTTACGGATGGTGCTTCGAATGCGAAGGGTTCCGGATTAGGCATAGTACTAAAATCACCCACAGGTAATGTAGTTAGACAGTCCATCAGAACTACAAAATTGACTAACAATGAGGCCGAGTATGAGGCCATGATTGTAGGTTTCGAACTAGCTAGAAGCTTAGGGGCGGAGGTCATATAGGCTAAGTGTGATTCCCTCCTCGTGGTAAACCAAGTGAACGGTATTTTTGAAGTCTGAGAAGACCGAATGCAGAGGTACTTGGATAAACTACAGGTGACTCTACATCGGTTTAAGGAATGGACCTTGCAACATGTACCTCGAGAATAGAACAGCGAGGCCGACGCTCTTGCAGACTTAGGTTCATCGGTCGAAGACAACGATTTGAACTCAGGACTGTCATACAACTCATGAAATCAGTAATCGAAGAAGGTCACGCTGAGATAAACTCCACAAGTTTAACCTGGGATTGGAGAAACAAGTACATAGAGTACTTAAAGAATATGAAGCTTCCATCAGATCCAAAGGAGTCGAGAGCTTTACGCACAAAGGCAGCACCGTTCACTTTGTCCGAAGATGGAACGCTATTTAGAAAGATGTTCGATGGACCGTTGGCAATATGTTTGGGACCGGGAGATACCGACTACATCTTACGGGAAGTTCACGAGGGCACTTGTGAAAATCATTCTGGTGCCGAATCACTGGTCCACAAAGTAATCAGAGCAGGGTACTATTGGACAGATATGGGGAAGGATGCAAGGGAGTTCGTTCGAAAATGCGACAAATGCCAAAGGCATGCACCCATGATTCATCAGCCCGGGGAATTACTCCACTCGGTCCTGTACCTATGGCCCTTCATGAAATGGGGAATGGACATCGTTGGCCCTCTCTCGTCGGCCCCAGGTAAAGTTCAATTTATTTTATTTATGACTGATTATTTCTGTAAATGGGTTGAAGCACAGGCTTTCGAGAAAGCAAGAGAAAAGGAAGTCATAGACTTCATTTGGGACCACATTATATGTCGATTCGGGATTCCCTCCGAAATTGTATGTGATAATGGAAAACAATTCATCGGCAGCAAAGTAACTAAATTTCTCAAGGATCACAAGATCAAAAGGATCCTATCAACACCTTATCATCCCAGCGGGAACGGACAAGCCAAATCGACCAACAAATCTATCATCCAAAATCTTAAGAAGATATTGACCGGCGCCAAAGTAAAATGGAGAGAAATACTATGCGAGGTTCTATGGGCATACCGCACAACATCGAAATCCAGCACCGGAGCAACACCGTTCTCGTTAGTTTATGGCGCTGAAGCTCTGATCCCGGTCGAGGTAAGAGAACCTAGCATCAGGTTTCGATATGCAACATAGGAGTCGAATAACGAGATCATGAATACAAGCCTAGAATTGTTGGATGAAAAATGCGAAGCCGCTCTCGTCCGATTGATTGCTCAAAAATAGCGGATCAAAAGGTACTACAATCGAAGAGCCAATCTTCGACATTTTAACATCGGGGACTTGGTGCTAAGAAAAGTTACCCTCAGCACCCGAAATCCGAATGAAGGGAAACTATTTCCGAACTGGGAAGGACAGTACCAGGTTCTCAAAATTATCGGAAAAGGATCCTACAAGCTCGGCACGATGAATGGTGAACAACTACCGAGCAATTGGAATGTATCACACCTAAAACGATACTACTGCTAAGGTAGAACCCCTTACATTTTCATTTATATTTTAGACTAACCATTGCAGGTGTTCGACCAGAAACAACGATGGATTCCTCGGCACGAAGCCTTTAGGTCTGAAAGCACGCGTTACACTCTTTTTTCCTTAGACCAATTGTCCCAAATGGGTTTTCCGGCAAGGTTCTTAATAAAGCAACGATTGATCGTGCTAACTTAGAATAATTCAACAATATTTGAGGTTTCTTTACAATCAACTTGCCCTCAAATGTCAACTTTGAGGCTAAGAAATTACTTCGTGGAAGCAGGGTCTCGATAGGAAAAATCCGTAAGGGCCAAACGGTCAAACAAACCGTGCCCGCGTAGTTTGTTCGAGCCTTGACACAGAACATGTACACATGTATAATCATTTATAAAGAGAAGTATTTTTCTTTGCCGATATCTCATGCCTTAGAATTGTTTTTTACTTTACAATTTCATACTCCCATTCTATTATGTAAACAGGCTTAAAGGTTGACCATGACCAGAGTTCGGATAATTACCCTCATGCTCGGGGACTGCCGTCCAAAAAATAAACGAGATCGAATCATTAAAACTCTGAGATCATAAGATCTTTTAGGCAACGCTCGATTTTTATTGGCCAAGGCCACCCCACTCGGGGACAGACACTTCGGGCAAGCTCGAAGTAAAATGGGAAAATAAGCCCAAGGGGTAAATCCCGAACTAAAAAGGCTACGTCCGAATTAATACGGTTCGGAGAAGTCCGAATTTTGTAACAAAATAGGCCTTCGAATTCCCTCATAAACCGGTTAAAAGGGCTACCCCCGGCAAAATCATAAAAGGTTTCGATAATATCAAGCATCGAAAACTCTAATGAGTACAAAATTGTTCGAACTCCCGAACAGTTCCTTACTTCATGCTAAAGCATTACAAGTTTTGAAAATACAAATGATAAAAAACTTTTTTAAGGGCTGTGTTTGCTTTGAGTTCGAGAGACCATCCTCGCTCAAATAAAAAGAACCTAAGGGTTACCTTACTTCGAGTTCGAGCAAGCACTCACTCGATCGTAAAGTCTAAGGGCTATACTAGTTCGGTTTCAATCAAATTGTCTAAACCTCGGACCTTAGAATACAACTTCATAATTTTATAAGGCAGAAAGGAAGAAAGTTTTTGTATATATACACGTCAAAAATCATTTACAAAGGCAACATGGCCCGATCAAATTTCTCTACAAAAGATCGAAACGGTCTTAAAAGAAACACAAAATATACTAAAGGACTTAGTCCTCTACGAGAGCAGCATCTCCGCTCTCGAGGCCTCCTTCGCTTTCAGATCCTCTCATACTCCCGGTATCATCATCATTAGGAAAGGCCAATATTCTGGATTCGGCTTCAAGATCCTTAGCATTCTCATTCTCGGCTATAAGATCGAAGCCAAGAGCATGGATCTCCTCGAGAGTGTTACATCTCGCGTTTTCGTACGTTAAAGTTTCATCTTCAGATAATCGACGTAGACTCGGGGATGAGATTATCTTGAGGTTATAAGCATTTATGCTATTTATAACAGACGATAAGTAAGTGCCGTGAAGGTTAAAGGGTAAACGAATCAAAGAAAATGAGTTTCGTTGAAGGTTGTCAATTTGGGGTATAATGCGATCCAAGCCATAATACCCGATATTTATGGACTAGTACTATACAAGGTACCTCATGACCACGTTAATATAGTACATAAAATGTGTTAAAAGTGAGTAGTATTTTAAGTAATTTGAGATAATTCTTAATTATATGGGTAATTGGTTAATTATTGGGTAATGGGAGATTACCTAATTAATTAAGGATTTCTTGGATAATACTAAACTCCTCCCCGACGTGGCAGCACCCCATCCCCATTTATGACTCTTAAAGTCATTATGATAAGGTGGAAAGAGTAAGGGTTATGTGGCTAAACCACCATATGAAGTGGGGCCCACACTCATTCAATATAAGGCCTCTCTAATTCAAAAGGCCTCTCTAATATAAGGCCTCTTTACTGTAGTATATATCAAATGCTAAAGTAAGGATCTTCAAGAATTCAAACAAAGATTTCATAGCATCTTCAACAATTCAAACAAAAATCCCTCTAAATCATTTAAGGAGATTTGATGTCTCTACAATATGAGGGATTAAAGCTTCAGTCAATTCATACAAGGAATCATATGGTTGTGACATGATTCTCTTGAAACAAAAATTCAAACAGATTTTTTAGCATTTTAGCAACGTGAGATTTTACAATTTTAAGGGAGTATGGTGCAATCTTTCTCAAGAATATCATACGGATTTTTTCCTACTCCGATCTTACCATCACGTATTTTGTCACAATTGTCGTGTGTTAGAGGGATTGTCTAGAGAACCGGCTCAGGTATGTTAAGGCTATCCCTTCTTTCTTTTTGGCATGATCCAAATGATACAAACGAAATGAGCAAATGCACAACTTTCATAAATGACTCTATTCATAGAAGTACTAGGGGTGTCTATGTTCTTGATTCCCCATGTGACATATTATTATATCTTTTGTTCACGGGTCTCAGAAAAATACGTAGTTGATAAAGTTTATCCAGAAGGTATATTGATCTTATTAACATATTTTTTTATACATTTCATCTATTTATACATGCACATTAACCCATGACTAGATGGCGGTATATATATGTAGATATATGTATATGGGATATGGAAAAATATTACGGCGTTATATACACACCACCACCTGATCAGTTGGTATACGTTGATATTTTGCCCACAGTGGCCGAGATGATATGATGGGATGCTCTCAGAGGCTTGATGATGTTATGTACACCTATACATATGAATGACACGACATTTATATGCACGTGCATGACATTATAAATGTTTCAGGATTTACAAAGTTATTTAGACTTAAAGGCAGAATTCTGTATTCCATGTTTCATCTATGCCTTTTATGTATTGATTTTTATGCCTTACATACTAAGTACATTATTCGTACTGACGCCCTATTTCCCGGGGCCTGCATTTCATGCCCACATGTGCAGGTAGACAAGCTGACAGCCCCCTTCTTAGGATCCTTGATCAGCGAGAGTTGGTATACTCCATTTGATCCGGATCTGCTTTTGATTTTGGTAGAATATGTTTGTATACATATATGGGTATGACGGGGCCCAGTCCTATCCTTGTACAGTTGTATATTCTGTTAGAGGTCTGTAGACAGTATGTATATTTGGATATGTAGTTTTCTATGGAAACCTTGTCGGCTTGCCCTACGCATTTCGCACGTATATGCATATATGTCTTCTGGACAGGTTTCCCTCACGCATGTTATTCTCGTAATTCAGTAGATGTTATTCATGTTATATGTTAGACGCATGCTTAAGGGTGTTCGACAAGTAGGACTCGGGCACTCGTCATGGTCCATCGGTTTGGGTCGTGACAGAGAGTCTCCCTCCGAGACTGGCATTTAGCATGCTCGGCAACCCAGTTTGCTCGAGCCTGAGCAGCCTCGGCAACCTCCTTTGCTCGAACCTGAGCAGCCTCAACAGCAGACCGATAGACGGCTCGCATCAGCATTAGCCGTAGCTATTTCGACCTCCGATTTGGCCACTGCAAGTTCTGTAGCCAGTCTCTCTCGATCAGAAGTTGCTGAGCCTAACCGAGACTGGAATTCCTCAATTTTCTTGGCTTGCACCAAGGCTTTCTCTTTCAAGCTTCAGAGTTAGTTCTCGGCCGAGGCTAGTTGAGTTCGGACAACTTCCTTTTCTGAGGCAAGGCGGTCCATGTTCTTTTTTCATTCCTCGGCCTCCGCTTTCACAACGTCCATTTCAACACAAAGCTGCCTGATCACATCGAGCTTTTGCTGGACCTGTGGGACCAAACTGTTAGCCATCATGCCCGAGTCAATGTCGTTAACTTCAAAGATTCGTTTTACTTGCTCGTACAAATCGGCTTATTCTCTCCGAGTTGCTTCTAGCTCATCTCGAAGTCCTTTTGCTTCTCCTTATCTCTGCTCACTGAGAAGCTTGAAGGCATCCCTCTCCTTAGTAAGCCCTCGGATTTCGGCTTCGTACTGGCTCAACTCTCCTCAGGATCGGAGAAACACCTCTTGATGAAGAACGGAGGCCTACAAAAATAGAAAGAAGGAATTATACAAGGAAAAAAATACAAGTATAAAAATTAACAAAGAGAAAATGAACTTACCCGATTCAGGGCATATTGAGCTTTGTTGAAAAGACAAGAAACTCCCGCCTCACTCGAGCTCTTCTTCGGGGCCTCCAAGTCACTCAGACCGGCGACATCTTCTACCCCGATAAAATAACCACGAAAAAGATCTTCCTCCTCGTAGGCCCCCTACCCGTGACAAATCTCCATGGCCTGAGCGTCACGTATCATCGACTGAGAAAATGAAGGAAACGAGGGGGAATCCCCAATCTCTATTACCCCAAGTAGATTTTTTAGGGCACCGCCTCCCTCTCGACGAACCTCAAGCCCAGTTTATGCATCGGCATCCACCGCCTCTTCAATGGTCTCTTCACCCCAAGGTAAAGTATCTTCGATTCCCCTCGGTTCAGGAACTTGGGGCCGGAGTCTCCCCTTCGACCTCGTCGAACCTAGACGGAGCAGTATTGACTTCCACCGGTTCAGAAGTCTTCTGAGTATCGGTGCTAGCTTGAGCACGGGCCATCAGCCCAGAATCACCTTCTTCTTCTTCTTCTTCTTCATCCCTTAGTTTTGGACCGACTCCATAGTTAATGGGATTACGTTCCCCTTGGGTTTACCGGCCGTTCTTTTCTTGGGTTTTTTATCCTCGGAGTCCAAGGCCCTTTTTCTTTTAATCACCTTTGCCGGTTTCGAGATAGGCGGCAAGGCTTCTTCGTCACCAGACGGGGGTCTCATAGCCGTTTCCTTTCCAAGACCTACAAAAGGAGAAAGTAAGTAAGCTCATGTTTGAAAAGATGCTTGAACGGCAAGCCAAGAAGAAGGCTTACCATGAGTACGATCCTCCCACTAGCCCTTTGACAAATCACGCCACGCGCGCTCGACGCACGTTGACGTCAAAACCATGCTCCTGACCTAGTTCTCGAGGTGGGGAATCGCACCCGGCATCCAAGCAACGACTGCATCAAGAAAAACACTGATAAGAAAAGATGAAGAAGTAAAAACGACAAAAGCTAAAAACGGGATCATACTTACGTTTCATATTCCATTTCTCACGAAATGGCATACTCTCAATCGGGATTAGGTCTGAGATCTTCACCCGAACAAACTGGCCCATCTAGCCCTGATCTTTGTCTTCATTTATACTCGATGTGAACACCTTGGTGGCCTGGCGTTGAAGCTTTATCAGCCCACCTCGGTAGAGTCGATGGCTATATAATCTTACGATGTGGCCGAGCGTGAAGGGAAGCCCGTCGATTTTGCTCACAAAGAAACGGAGCAGTATCACGATCCTCCAGAAAGAAGGGTGAATTTGGCCGAGGGTCACCTGGTATTTCTTGCAAAAATCGACGATGACCGGATCGAGGGGACCCAGCGTGAAAGGATAAGTGTAAACACTCAGGTACCCTTTCACGTGGGTAGTGATCACTTCCTCCGGTGCCGGTATCACAACTTCTTTGTTTTCCCAATTGCAATCTTTCTTCACGAGATCAAGAAGACTTTTGGGTATCGAGCATATATATCTCGATACCGGCTCGCATCGACCAATAACCGATGAGGTTTTCTCGACTTTAAAATTGGAATCAATAACATACCCCCCGAGAATAAGTTCCTCAAGGCGTGGCTACACCACTGGTTTCTCGTCGGCCGGCCGAGATGAGGAAGTAGCATATTTTTACGAAACGGTTTTAGATATTTTTGCCATATAGTTTTTGTGAACGAAGGAGAATGGAGATTGAATTATTTGGTATTTTAAGAAGAACAAGCAACGGAATTTGAAAACCTGGAAATAGGGAGGTTTGGAGAAGGAGAAAAACTATGAAGATAGGAATGGAAAAGTTTCGTAAATAAAAGTTTGGAATGATGAAGAAAGCAGCTATTTATCGTTTTCACAACGACGGTTCAAAACTGGTAGTGGTCGACCATCGGCTGAAGCTCATTAAATACCTAGGGAACTGTACCGACGAGACATTTCTGTCACTTTTACTACTTATGTCACAACGATTACGTCACGATCGAAGGCTCAAATTGTTTCTCGTCATTACTCTCCAAAAAATGAGGGGACTATCTGTATACGGTCAAAATCGTACTTGCCCGATTTTGTATGGTTAATCGAGACCGGGGTGGCAGACTGAGGTTCAATCCCAAGTTATATTGGATCGTTACATGAATAAATATTACCTAGCTCGTGATTTCAGGAACCGATCGAGATCGAGACCAGCTAAGGTCTAGATCGAGAAGGATAGGGATCTAACGAGATCGAAGGAAGCCTGCTAGGTCGAATAAGAGAAAGCCGAGGAATCCGTGACCAGGCGAGGATCGTGGCGGAGATCTCAGCATATATCGAGTCAAAACCGGTTGATTAGCCAATCAAAAGATTTCCTTCTGTATTTAGAATTGTACCATATGTAGAACTCCTCTACTGTATAAAGAGGGTTCCAATCATTTTGAAAGGACACTCATAACAAAGCAATATATTACGTTTTCTCTCTTAAACTCTTTTATTCAGTTATTCAGTTTTTACTTTTCAATAATATACTCAGTTGGTTCGAGGGCCGAAGTTGCGCATTAAGACATTGCATAAAAGCAAACTAACATTTCCATATACTCATCTATAATAATTACTTGTAACGTAAAAATAGAATCAGTAAAATAGGACATTCATTCTGGATGAATAGATTTAATGTGGATAAAACTATTAAGTACTACTATAACTTACTTAGCATCAAAGTAGAGAATTTTTTGTAACTCTATGACAAAGTAATACGGATATATTATCAGATATATTAACAAATGGAGCTCTATAGTCTTAGTATTAATGCCACCAAATTTCCTGATAAAATTACATGCATCCTCGTTTTGGATTCGTTTGTTGGCTATATATTTGTTCTCATAACTATATATGAGTGCAATATGAATTTGTAAAGATAGTGCACACGAAAAGTTGAGTCAACAATACTAAAAGTTACTCTTATAAGGAAGGCCCGTGAGAGAGTAAATAGCCATAAAGCATGCAACTAAAGTTATAAATAATCCACGTGTAAGCCGCAAAAGTTAAGTGGGGACCTAATGGTTCAGTAAATATTAATGACTGCGTGGTGTGAAATAAACTAAAATACTATGATTTTTCAGTCATTTCACTTTGACCTGAAGCTCCTCTCGATTCTCCTTTATTAATAGTTGTAATTTAAATTGCTTGTACTTAAAATGTTGTTTCTGGCCCTTTTCAGCCAATGACCTTACTAAAAAAAGTGGCGTGGCAGGAAACTATGGTGGGGGTGGGATGACTTGATGCCGTGAAAAATCAAAGTCGAGGACAAAATTGAACAAAAGGACAAAATTTTAGTGACAATAAGATTCTATAATATGTATGCTTTCGTTTGTAATCTAATTAATATTTTCTGCCTTAATTTATGTGACACTTTTTTTTATTAGTTTATTTTAAAAACAATAATATATTTATATATTTAGAAATAAATTTTTTTATTTTATCAATTTTACCACTAATAAAAAGCTTTTATAACCCCACAAATTGAAGGCCCCATAAAAACTTTTATTGTTTAAGCTTTTAAGACTTAAGACTAAGTTTTATTTTTTCTTAAATTTCGTGTCAAGTCATACCACATCACATTAATTAAAACACAGAGAGTAGCTATTTGGCCAAGCTTTTAGGAAGTTAAAAGTGTGTATTCTAGAGAGATTAAGTGCACTTTCTTAAAAGGCGGGGGCGTAAAGCGAAACATTTTACTTAATACGAGGCGGCGTAAGTCTCAAGACCTGGGACATACGTCCCACGGATCTTTAAATTTTTAATTCATAATTAATAGTATAGTATAATAACACAAAACAATATAGAAAATACACTAAAAGTTCAAGAAAATTAAAAAGAATTGAAGAAAAAAAATATCTAGTATGTTTTTTACAAGTATAAATAATGCAATAGTGTTAAAATTACTATGATATATAAATCAACTATAACGTCTTAACTTTCAAACAATTAAAAATTAAAATTTTTTAAAAAATATTATTAAACTATACATTTTACCTCCCTAAAAATAAATACTCAATAATTTTTATCAATACTGTAATTTAAAATATTACTCATTCATGAGTAAACAGAAAATTACTTTTAAATGTAAGATAATAAAAGTCTGAGAATTTTGAAAGACATAGAACTAACACGCGCGCGCGCGCGCACACACACACACACACACACACACATATATATATATATATATATATATATATATTCTGAAAAATATTAAAATAATATTCACCCTCACGATATTCTCCACTAGTAAATATGCAATAGTATGGTTTTTGAGTTTGTTACCTTTTCATATTTGCCTTGTCACACAATCATGAGGACATGACTGAAAATCAATTAGACGAATCAATGAGTTGATGCCACATAAATCTAAGGCAATAAATTGTAGAAATATGTGAACATGACCGAAAATCAAATAGACGAACAAAATAAACGTATTGAGAATCAGTCGAGGCCATGAATACGTCTTGACCCTATTAAACGTGTTTTTGCAATAAATATACTCTTGAAATAAAGATTTCAAGAAAATATTTAAAGAAATTATTCTTTAATGATTTAAAATTGTGACCTTATCACAATTTAAATCAACAAAGACAATAGCATCTATGCTAGATTGTGCCCTAAGACTTCAAAATGAAAGAAACAAGTGAATAGAGTTCCTTAAGCTAGCGTGGTTGATAGTCTAATGCAAGATACATTTGCTAGACTTAATATCTGTTTCGTAATTAGCTTGTAAATAAATATAAATCAACATAGTCCTAGCACATTAAATGCAGTTAAAATAATCATGAGGTACCATAAGGAATTTTTGATTCAGTGTTTTGCCATAAGGGCATGACATAAACTAAGGAAATACACTGATGCTTATTGTGGAGGAGATATGGACAAGATTTAGTCCACCTCCGAATGTGTTTTCTGTTAAAAAGGGGCCTTGAATCATTTGTTGGTGTTGCAGTTAGTACTGATCTACTGTGTCTTTGTGACAGTCAAGCTATTATTTTAAGCACCAAGGACCTTAAATATTATTTTAAAGCCAAACACAGTGATATTAAAGTCAATTTTATAAAAGACATGATTACACGCAAAGAAGTGAACATAAAGTATATCTGCTTAAATGGTTACAGATCCATTGACTTAGCTGATTCCTATAGATATATGTTTTTTGTTGATGCAAGATATCAAGGATCGTGTGAGATTTAATATAGATCATTGGGTTTTGATTTATTTTTCTCAACGTTCATGTTTTTTTTTTTTTGAAAATCAAAATAATTTTAATTTACATACAATTGTTATTTGAATGTTTATTGTACATTCATATGTTGAATGTTTTTGGTGCATTCTTTTGATATTATTGAAAGGTATACCGGGTAGTTAAAAGTCAGTCTTCTCACATAGGTGTAACGATCCGACCGGTCATTTTGAGAATTAGCATCCCGTTCGGTGGCTTAAGGTCTCGAGTAGTTTCGTATTGTATATTATGACTTGCGTGTGTGATCGAATTTGATTTTCGGGCGATTCGGGATTGATTTGGAAGAATGATTCATGTTTTAGAAGTTTAAATAGTAAGAGTTGACCGGGGTTTGATTTTGGTATAGACGACTCCGAAATGGTGTTTTGATGATTTTCATAGCTTCGTATGGTGATTTGGACTTAGGGGTATGTACGTATTTGGATTTGAATTTGGAGGTCCGTAGGTTGATTTGATACATTTTGGCGAAAGTTGAAAAGTTGAAGATTTGGATGGTTGAGAAGTTTGACCGGGAGTTCACCTTGCTGATATCGGATTCGAATTGTGATTTCGGGAGTTGGTATAGTTCCACTGTTTCATTTGGGACTTGCATGCAAAATTTGAGATCATTCAGTATGTTTCGACATTAGTTTAAGAAGTTGGAAGTTAATTTGTTCATATGCTAGAATCGATGTGGGATCTGTAGTTTTGATGTTGTTTGATGTGATTTGAGGCCTCGAACAGGTCTAGCGTTATGCTATGGGATTGGTTGATATGTTTGGACGAGGTCCCGGGGGTCTCGGGCGTGTTTCAGATGGGCTATGAGCCATTTTCTTATGATTTTGAACTACTGATTCTGATATCTGGTGTTCTTCATCGCGTTCGCGATGAATCAATCGCGTTCGCGTAGAGTTACTTTGGAAGCAGGCATTTTGTTCTTCCCGGTCACGAAGAGACGACCGCGTTCGCTAAGCTGGGAAGATTGTTTCGCGTTCGCGTAATAGGTATCGCGATCGCGTATAAGGATAGCTAGAAGGGGCATAAGGGGTTTTGTTATTTGAGTTCGCATAGTATGCGGGGGCTTATGAATCGCATTCGCGACGAGATTAACACGTTCGCGAAGAACGTTTGGGCAGCTGTTGATTTTTGTCTTCGCGATTGCGAAGACCATTCCGCGATCGCGATGAGTAAATACCTAGACAGACTTATAAGTACTCTATTTCGAGGACTTTTGTTCTTTTAACACTTTTTGAGTTAAAGAGCTCGGATTTGGGCAATTTTGGAGAGAGTTTTTACAATTTGGATTGGGGCATGTGTTCTTGATCCGGATTTGATTATATTTCATGATTCCATCTTTGTTTTTATCATTTAATTAGTTATTTGAATTGGAAAAATTTGGAATTTTTGTAAAAAGTTTTAAAACATAAAATGATGATTTGAAAGCCGATTTGAGAGAAATTTGATGATTTTGGTATGGTTGGACTCGTATCGGAATGGGTGTTCGGATTTTATGAGTTTTGTCGGGTTCCGAGGTGTAGGGCCGGGGTTGACTTTTTAGTTTTCATTAAAGATCGAAGCTTTATTATCAGAAATTATTTCCTATGACTTTTATTTATGATATTAAGTTATTTTGGCTACATTCGAGCCGTCCGGAGGTTGTTTCACACGGAGAGTTCTATTTAGAGAATTGTTTTAGCTTCTTTGAGGTAAGTATCTCGCCTAACTTTCTGTGGGGGAACTACCCCTTAGTATTTGGGTTGATTGTATTATTTGAATTATGTGAAAGACGTGTACGCGAGGTGACGAGTGCGTATGCAGGCTTATATGTGAAAATTGACCGATTTAGACTCTTAGGCTTCTTTCATGTATTTATTTGAAGTTGTTAGCACATGTTATATCTTTTATTTATCAAGTTTACTCTCACATGCTTTATTTGAAGTTGTTAGTACATGTCATATCTTTTACTTGTCACGTTTACTCTTATATGCTTTATTTGAAGTTGTTACCTTTTTTATTGTAATGTGACCTCCTTTATTGTTGAGTCATTCTTAATTAAAATTGTTGTTACGTGATATTCTTTTGTTTTCGGGTTATTCTCATGCATTTAGACGTAGTTGCTAGTTCATGCCAACTCTTTCATTGTTAGCTTATGTCATATATTAGAATTCGAAGTTGTCATTTCATGAAAATACCTTCATTATTGAGTGTATTCTTATGCAGTTAATTGAAGTTGAAGTTATTGAAAGCCATTAACTTGTTTTAGCTGAAGTTGCCGTATAATGGAGTATTGTTCACTATTGAGTTATTTTCCCTCGTTTCATTATGTTGCCATTGAGATTTTTGTACACATTGTAGTTGAGCCGTGGGCTATGTGTTGTGGTGATAATGGTATTGTTGTTTTGAAAAGGGTTGTGGCCTATGGGCACTTGTGTTACGAGTTGATATGTCGTGTTGTTGTGATATTAGCACACATGATTTATTGTGTGGATTGATTGTTGTTATGCGGAGCATAAGGGTGGCATCTCACTATTGTTGATTGTACGGAGTGATACGGGTGACTGTTGATATAATATATGGGCGGAGTAATACGAGTGGCTATTGTGTGTATTGTCTGGGCGAAGCGATAAGGGTGGCTATTATGCGGAGTAATACAGGTGACTATTGTGATTTATGGTCTGGGCAGAGCGATGAGGGTGACTATTATGATGTTTTTAATATGGAGAGATAAGGGTGACTATGTCAGGGATGATATGTGACGGCCTGTGGCATAATGTTGATGATATTCGTGTGATGGTGTGATTTTTCTTGTGTATGTTATGCACCTTGCGTGACTTGTTGTGTTGTTTCCAATGAGCTACTCGATGTCTTTGATATTACTTGTTGACTTGGACTGTAATAGTACACTCGCACAAGCATACACCGTAGCATGCCGTTTACACCGGTTCAGGAGTATGAAACTTGACATTTATTTATCATGCCCATGTATCCTTGTATTATTTGCTTCCATTGTGATTGTGAGCCTGTGACCGTGCCGAGCGGATTGAGATATCGGAACGTGAGTTGTCCGTGCGATTTTGATTAATAATGTGGGCACAATGTGCCATGAGCATATGACTTGTGATTTTGGACTTGTGACTTATGTTTATGAGATGAGGTATCTCGGAGAGATGTTATGGTGAGACTTGTGTTAGAACGGTTTGATTATTCAGTTATCATTTATTTTCCTTAATTGGTCTCACTGGTACTTTAATGGTGTTCGGATCACTTTATTGTTTATATCACACGTTTATTCCTTGTTGCTATTTACTGATTCTTGCTTCCATTATTAGCATTATACTTATATATCAGCACAAGTTATTATGACTAGTAGGTGTCTTGACTTGTACCTCGTCACTATTCCACCAAGGTTAGTTTTGATACTTACCGGGTACCGAATATGGTGTACTCATACTACACTTCTGCATATTTTGTGCAAATTCAGGTATTGGAGATATCGGACCTAGGCAGAGTTAGCTTCTTGACTGTGAGAATTCAAGGTAGAGCTGTTTGGTCGTCGCAGTCCCTTGGAGTCCTTTTCCTTTTGATTGTAATGTTAACTCGTTATCCGAATAGTATTGTATCTTTTTTTTGGAGATATTTCTATGTATTCAGCTAGAGTTCATGACTCTGTATTAACTAGTCTTGGGAAGATTGTTGTGATTATCACTGTGTAGGATTGTTTCACCTTTATTACGGTATTTCATATTAAACGATGCTTTAAAATATCATGTTTAACTGGTTTAACTATTGTAAGTAATCGGCTTACCTAGTCTTAGAGACTAGGGTTCATCACGACGCCTAAGGCTGAATTTTGGGCCGTGACAAGTTGGTACCAAAGCTCTAGGTTCATAGGTTCTACGAGTCACGAGCAAGTTTAGTAGAATCTTGTTGATCAGTACGGAGACGTCTGTACTTATCTTCGGCGGGCTACATAACTATTAGAAAAAATATATTTCTTTCATTCATGTCGTGTGGATTTGTTGATTTCGAAGTTTGAGCCTTTGTATGTCTATTCTCTCACAGGTAGTGAGGACACGCACTACCGGATCAGCTGAGTAGATACCCGAGCCCACTGCTAGAGCCGCGAGAGGCCGGGGTCGAGGTAGAGGCCAAGGTGGGACACGTGTGCAGCTAGAGCACCTGCCATAGCAGTAGCTGAGGAGCCACCAGTAGCTCCGATTGGAGGAGGTGCCTGTCGCCACCCCCCGGACTTCAGGAGATTTTAGCGCAATTCTTGAGCATGTTTGGTACATTGGCTCAGGCGGTATTGATCCCAGTTGCACCAGCTAATTCACAGATTGGGGGAGGATCTCAAACTCCTGCCACCCGTACTCCAGAGCAGCGGGCTCACATTGGTCAGGTTCCGGCAGGGGCGGATCTACCTTAGGCGAAGCGGTGTCACGTGACACTGCTTTGTCAGGAAATTTTACTAAATATTTATATAAGATTGAAATGTCAAAACGAAAATTAGTATAAATAAAATAAAGTGACATCACTTGACAAAAGAAGCTAAGCAGGTTGTGCGGTCAAGCAATTCAGTTTTATAAATGAGGTCGCAAGTTCGAAGGCACACGACATTAGTTTTTGTTTTAAAATTATTGTGCTTAATTTTACATATAAGATACACCATCTTGGTTTGAGGTATAGATCTTTTAGTTGTTAACAAAACCTTGAACCGCCGAGTCAAGTGTCATATTTGGTCGCTTCAGCGACATAATATATTTGAATATGAAAGGACAATATTGCTTCCATAAAGTTCGACTATTTTTTTTCTTTCCGTTCTTTATTCTCGATGATAAAATTTATTAAAAATAATTTACGAAATTAAATGAATGATGAGTGTTAACTTGAATATTTGATGCCTTATGTAAAAATAATTATTCTAATAAGTTTATTTTGAATGCATTTCAAAAAAAAAAAACTTATCAAGAAAATTTGTAGTAATATGCTTGAGTTGAGTTTTATTAATATGATTCAAATCGTGTTCTTTTTAAATAGATTTAATTACTCGTTCACCATTTAAAATGGTGACATTGCTTACGAAAAATCCTGCGCATGCCACTGGGTTCCGGGTGTTATGCCTGTACAACCTATTATCCCAGTTCAGCCTGAGGTTAGGCCAGGGGCATCAGAGGAGGAGCAGAAGAGGCTTGAGAGGTTCAAGAAGTATGATTCACCTACTTTCAGTGGCACAAATATTGAGGATGTGTAGGGTTTTCTAGAGAAGTGTCACCGTATTCTCCGCACCATGGGTATTGTGAAGGTGAGTGGAGTTCCTTTTACTATGTTTCAGCTGTCGGGAGCAGCGTACCAGTGGTGGCAGGCTCATGAAGAGGGTAGGCCAGCTGATGCAGCACCACTCACTTGGACTCAGTTTTCAAAGATATGTTTTTAGGAGTTTGTTCCCCAGACCCTCAGGGATGCGTGGCGTACAGAGTTCGAGCAACTGCGCCAGGGCACTATAATAGTGTTGGAGTATGCCATCAGGTTCAGTGAGTTATCCCGTCATGCACCTACCTTGGTTGCTACAGTCAGAGATCGAGTCAGCAGATTTATCGAAGGGCTCAGCTATGGTCTTAGATTCAGCATGGCATGGGAGGTTGAGACTGATACTCCATTTCAACAGGTTGTGGAGATTGCCAGGAAGTTAAAGCGTATTTGGGGTGAAGAGATGGAGGATAAGGGGGCCAAGAGGTCTCGAGGTTCAAGATGATTCAGTGAATTATACTCTTCAGCTATGACCCATCACGGCGGAGGCTCAGGCAGTCGGCCAATCCAGTCCGCAATTCAGACTACTCGTGGTGTTCCAGCTAGCCAGGAGCCTCAGGGTACTCATATGGGGCAGCCATATTTTAGTGCACCTCCTGCACGGGGTTTCTATAACGGTTATTTCGGTTATCTGGCACATGCTACGTACCAACAGCCATGCCCATATAGGGGTTATTATGAGTGTGGCGACACTAGGCACATCATGAGGGATTGTCCCCGACCCGGGAGAGGTAGATTTCATCAGGGCACTCAGACTATGGTCCCCATTCCAATTGCTACTCCAAATTCACAATCAGCTAGAGTTGGAGGACGGGCGGGTAGAGTGTGTCCTAGAGGGGAGGCCCGTTGATATGCTTCTCCTAGTAGAGCTGAGGCCGCTGCACCAGATGATATCATTACATGTATGGTTTCGGTTTGTCATAAAGGAGCATCACTTATATTTTGATCTGGTCCTATTTATCGGTGTGAGTCCTCCTATCTTGCTTCATAAATGGATTTGTTTCGTGATTCCTGTACTCTGCTTATGTGTTTTTCCCTGTTGGGAGATTATAAGTGGTATCCCATGTCTATCACTTGGGTTTGTTCACTATTGAGGGTTATGAGACTATGGTGAACTTTCTATTATTTATTATAGTAGGTTTTGATGTGATTCCTGGATGGTTTGGTTACGATTTGTGATTTAGGTTCTCTACAGGTATGGGAAGTCTGTTACATGTTGTGCTATTATTTTGCAAAATTAAGTTAGTGGAAGGTTTCAGTAAGTGTGATTTGTATTCTACTTGTGATTCAGAGCCGAGGATGGGATCCTCATATTTCCGTATGGATTGATATGTTTGGACCGGGCTACGTACCGCGGTGGAGTTATGTTAGGATGAGATCCTTGTGATTAGTTCATATGTTTTGTTTCTCCTTTGTAGAATTGATTCGTTGTATGATACCGAGTAGGATTTGTACCCACAAAACCTTTTTGATAGTTCTCTCATGTGTTTCTCTTTCCATATTCAGCCATATTCGAGTTGTGCTTATGGTTTTAGCTTGCGAGGTATGTGCCTAGGTGGCGTTAGGGGGTGACTTATTGATTGGGTGAGTGGTTATGAGATTTTCATGTTTCTTGCATCATTAGAAGTGTTATGAAGGTATGGAACAAGGTTCTAGTCAATATGAGACTATTTATCGGTACCAGATTTGGTAATAGATAGTTATTATAGTCAGAGTTGTTGCTTTGGGCATATGGATGAGGTGTTATATCGTGTGGTTATACCTTGTGGGTATATGCATGAGCTGTTGCAGCAAGTTGAGGTTGATATATTGTGTTTATGTGGGAATCGGGTCTTTGGGGAAATGATCAGATGTTGAACAATTTGGTCCCAAGGCTTATTAGTATAGGTGGAAGGAACAATCTTCTGTTGTGATGGTATTGCCGGGCGTATGTGGATTAAGGTAATGTGAATCACCCGTGAGTATGTGTATGGTGATTTCATTGAGTGATTTGATGATTTCTTAACGGTACTTAACACGTTCGAGGACGAATGTTTGTTTAAGATGGGGAGGATGTAACGAACCGACCAGTCATTTTGAGAATTAGCGCCTTGTTCGGTGGCTTAAGGTCTCGAGTAGCTTCGTATTGTGTATTATGACTTACGTGTGTGGTCGAATTTGATTTTCGGGCGATTCGGGATTGATTTGGAAGAATGATTCATATTTTAGAAGTTTAAATGGTAAGAGTTGACCGAAGTTTGACTTTTGTATAGACGACTCTGAAATGGTGTTTTGATGATTTCCATAGCTTCGTATGGTGATTTGGACTTAGGGGTATGTACGTATTTGGATTTGAATTTGGAGGTCCATAGGTTGATTTGATGCATTTTGACGTTAGTTGGAAAGTTAAAGGTTTGGAACGTTGAGAGGTTTGACCGGTGAGTTGACTTTGTTGATATCGAGTTCGGATTGTGATTCTGAGAGTTGGTATAGCTCTGTTGTGTCATTTGGGACTTGCACGAAAAATTTGAGATCATTCGGAATTGGTTTGATATATTTCGGCAATATATTAAAAAGTTAAAAGTTCATGAGTTCATTAGGCTTGAATCGATGTGTGATTCATAGTTTTAATGTTGTTTGATGTGATTTGAGGCCTCGAGCAGGTCCGCGTTATATTATGGGATTGGTTGGTATGTTTTGACGGGGTTGGTATGTTTTGACGGGGTCCCGGGAGCCTCGACTGTGTATCGGATAGGCTACGGGCCATTTTCTTATGTTTTTAAACTGTTGGTTCTGATATCTGGTGTTCTTCATTGCGGTCACGATAAAGCAATCGCGTTCGCGTAGAGTTACTGTAGAAGCAGGCATTTTGTTCTTTGCGATCGCGAAGAGGCGACCGCATTCGTGAAGCTGGGATGATTGTTGCCTTCGCATTCGCGTAATATGTATCGCGATCGCGTATAAGGATAGCTAGAAGGGGCATGCGGGGTTTTGTTATTTGCGTTCGCGTGAGAGACACAGCGTTCGCGTAGTGTGCTGGGGATTGTGAATCGTGTTCGCGACGGGATTAATGTGTTCGCAAAGAATGTTTGGGTAGCTGTTGATTTTTGTTTTCGCGATCGCGAAGGTCATTCTGCGATCGCGATGAGTAAATACCTAGGCAGACTTATAAATACTCTATTTCGAGAGCTTTTGTTTGTTTATCACTTTTTGAGTTAGAGAGCTCGGATTTGGGCAATTGTGGAGGGAATTTTTACGATTTGGATTGGGGTAAGTGTTCTTGACCCGTATTTGATTATATTTCATGATTCCATCTTTATTTTTATCATTCAATTAGTGATTTGAATTGAAAAAATTGAGGATTTTTGTAAAAAAATTCTAAAACATAAAATTTTGATTTGAAAGACAATTTGAGGTCGGAATTGGATGATTTGGGTATAATTGGACTCGAATCGGAATGGGTGTTCGGATATTATCAGTTTTGTCGGGTTCTGAGGTGCGATCCCGAGGTTGGCTTTTTGGGTTGACTTTTTGATTTTCATTAAAGATCGAAGATTTATTATCCGAAATTATTTCATATAACTTTTATTTATAATATTAAATTATTTTGGCTAGATTCGAACCATTCGGAGGTTGTTTCACACGGAGAGGTCTATTTAGAGTATTGATTTAGCTTCTTTGAGGTAAGTATCTTGCCTAACTTTGTGTGAAAAAACTATCCCTTAGGATTTGGGTTGATTGTATTATTTAAATTATGTGAAAGACGTGTACGCGAGGTGACGAGTGCGTACTCAAGCTTATATATCAAAATTTACTGGTTTAGACTCTTAGGCTTCTTTCATGTATTTATTTGAAGTTGTTAGCACATGGTATATTTTTTTATTTGTCAAGTTTACTCTCACATGCTTTATTTGAAGTTGTTAGCACATGTCATATCTTTTACTTGTCAAGTTTACTCTTATATGCTTTATTTGAATTCGTTACCTTTTTTATTGTAATGTGACCTCCTTTATTGTTGGGTTATTCTTAATTGAAATTGTTGTTACATAATATTCTTTTGTTGTCAGTTTATTCTCATGCATTTAGACGTAGTTTCTAGTAAATGACATCTCTTTCATTGTTAGCTTATGTCATACATTAGAATTCGAAGTTGTCACTCAATGGAAATACCTTCATTATTGAGTGTATTCTTAAGCAGTTAATTGAAGTTGAAGTTATTGAAAGCCATTAACCTATTTTAGTTGAAGTTGTAGTTTAATGGAATATTGTCCATTGTTGAGTTATTTTTCCCCGTTTCATTATGTTGTCATTGAGATTTTTATACATATTGTCATTGAGCTGTGGGCTATGTGTTGTGGTAATATTGGTATTGTTGTTTTGTAAAGGGTTGTGGCTTATGGGACCTTGTACTATGAGTTGATATATCGTGTTGTTGTGATGTTAGCACATGTGATTTGTTGTGTAGATTGATTGTTGTTATGCGGAACATTAGGGTGGCATCTCACTATTGTTGATTGTACGGAGTGATACGGGTGACTGTTGATATAATATCTGGGCGGAGTAATACGAGTGGCTATTGTGTGTATTGTCTGGGCGAAGCGATATGGGTGGCTATTATGCGGAGTGATACAGGTGACTATTGTGATTTATGGTCTGGGCGGAGCGATGAGGGTGACTATTATGATGTTGTTAATATGGAGAGATAAGGGTGGCTATGTTAGGGATGATATGTGATGGCCTGGAGCACAATGTTGATGATATTCGTGTGATGGTGTGATTTTTCCTGTGTATGTTATGCACCTTGCGTGACTTGTTGTGTTATTTCCAATGAGCTACTCGATGTCTTTGATATTACTTGTTGACTTGGACTGTAATAGTACACTCGCACAAGCATACACTGTAGCATGCCGTTTACACCGGTTCAGGAGTATGAAACTTGACATTCATTAATCATGCCCATGTATCCTTGTATTATCTGCTTCCATTGTGATTGCGAGCATGTGATCATGTCGGGCAGATTGAGATATTGATACGTGAGTTGTCCGTGCGATTTTGATTAATAATGTGGGCACAGTGTGCCGTGAGCATATGACTTGTGATTTGGAACTCGTGACTTGTGTTTATGAGATGAGGTATCTCGGAGAGATATTATGGTGAAACTTGTGTTAGAACAGTTTGATTATTTAGTTGTCATTGGTTTTTCTTAATTGGTCTCACTGGTACTTTAACGGTGTTCGGATTACTTTATTATTTATATCACATGTTTATTCTTTGTTGCCATTTACTGATTCTTGCTTCCATTATTAGCTTTATACTTATATATATTGCATATGTTATTATGACTAGTAGGTATCTTGACTTGTATCTCATTACTACTCCACTGAGGTTAGTCTTGATACTTACTGGGTACCGAATCTGATGTACTCATATTATACTTCTGCATGTTTTTGTGCAGATCCAGGTATTGGAGATATTGGACTCAGGCAAAGTTAGCTTCTTGACGGCGAGGATTCAAGGTAGAGCTGCTTGGTCGTTGATGTCCATTGGAGTCCTTTTCCGTTTGATTGTACTGTTAACTCATTGTCCGAACAATATTGTATATATTTTGTTTTTTGAGATATTCCTATGTATTCAGCTAGAGTTCGTGATTCTGTATTACCTAGTCTTGGGAGGATTGTTGTGATTATCGTCGTGTAGGCTTGTATCACCTTTATTACGGTATTTCATATTAAACTCTGCTTTAAAATATCATATTTAACTGGTTTAACTGTTGTAAGTGATCGGCTTACCTAGTCTTACATACTAGGTACCATCACGACGCCTAAGGGGTGATTTTGGATCATGACAATAGGTGACCGCCTCCATCAATTTAGTGTTGGTGGGAGATGGGACGATATCTTAAGCAAATTATCATACGGATAATTTGAGAGCGCATGACCTAAATATCTTTAGCATCACACAAGTAATGACAAAGGGTTGTTATAGTATTTTATTGGTGATAATACTATCTACCTAATTTACCTTGAGAAGCCATGTGTGAGTTTGTGTTTATTGGGTAGATCAAGGAACTCAGTTTAGATGAATATGGTGTCTTATTTTATGAGATAAAGACATACATTTCATGGAAAAGGAGAAAATGTCGTAGCACATTTTCTCATACCATGTATGCAAATGTCGACCATAAGAGTTAACATAAGTTTTATCTCGACTAATTATTGTATGAGACCCTAAATTAAGTACCCTCACGACTCTTATCTGTGGTTGGAAGCTTGTTTTGATGTTCGCTATCTTAGCATGCTACCAAATAATCATCAGACGTTTGGATTGGCGGAGCATGCTTAGAAATGTTAATTGAATCAAGTTGATAGACTCGTGAGAAGAGAAAGATTATTGATGGAATCTCATTTCGTTTGTGTTTGCTGGTACCGGTTATGCCTTACGGGTCATAATTGTGAACACAAGAATTTATGATACATGAGATCTAGGGGTGATTCAATATGATTCAAAAGATCCAGGGCATCGGGCATACTTTTTGTGATCTACTTGAAGACTTTCATGATGACAACGAGAGGCTATACATTCCTAACAAATGTATAGCAATGTGCTCTCATAGTATGCTAGTCGTACGGCCTATTTATCTAATATGAAATGATGCAAGAGAATTCAAAAGGAGAATACGTTTTTCCTTATCTTTTTGGAGCTTGAGCACTCCCTTATGTGTGAGTAGGAGATTGTGAAAAATATTATTGAGTTGGGTCCACCCAAAATAAGGTGCTAGATGACCCCACAAGCCCATTAATAAGTCCTCATCCTAAATCCTACTAATAACCTATAAATACACCATTTTGAGTGTATAGAAAAGAGGTTTTTCTAATGTTTCTCCCGGGAAACAAATAGCGGTTAGGGTTAGATTCTCTGCATCTTAGAGATACATAATTAAGTTGTGGTAATAGGAAGTCCATCCGTCACATGAGTATTTTCAACAACCAATAATCGTCAGCTTGTTGCAGATGATCTGCTTCTGCTAAGGAAAAAATTTGTAAGTCTCATAACTAGTTTATACTGCAGATTTATTCATAATCTTCATAATCCTATAGATAAATAAAACTTTAATCATTCATTTGTTAAAGAATCTTGAGCGTCAGTATTGCTAATTATTGAATTCGACGCATTATTAGCATAAGAACCGTTAGACAAACCCCAAGCGTTGAACGTTAGCCTTGTTAGGCGCACACTCGGGTGCTTGGGGGCATAAGCCTCACAGAACTAAGTCTCACACATATGAGTCTCAAGGCATTTTGATAGTGCCCGGCCCGAAACGAGCCCCGAAGCGAGTTCCAAAAAAGCCTTTTATAATATTGATTAGCCATTTGGCATAAGAACTTGAAAAAAATAGTAACTTTTCACCTGAAGTACTTTTTGAATCTTGACCAAGCACAAATTGATGTTTTAATATTGAGAATAGTGATTTTTAAATTAATTAGTCAAACACAAATAACTATTCTCTAAAAGTATTTTTTTCGAAAATATTTTTCAAACTAAACAGATTTTAGAAGCTTGACCAAACAAGCTATAAATTTCGTTATGTTGCCCCTTGACTTTACTCACGTTATGTTCAGGGGATGTAAGTGTCTAATAAGTGACGTTCAACAAGAAAATTTTTCGGGAAAGTTTTACAAATACCCATGCGGCAGAAAAAAATTACCCGCCCTACCCACAAATATTTTAAATACACATAAGCCAAATAAGTCAATTTAAGCCAAGTCAAGCCATGCAAAATCAAGTCAAGCTAAGCTAAGCCAAGCCAAGCCAAGCCAAGCCAGGCGGGTAGGTCGGATAATTAATTTTAATTGGGTAGGTATATATTGTAACTAGTTTTCAAATATGTAGAAAATGATAATTATTTTAAGCTCAATGCTTATTTTGCATAATTTGCTCAAATTTTTATTCTAGGATAACTAGTACCATGTCCAAATACAATTGCATAATTAATTTCTATTCATAGTGCTGATACAATAGCCTAAACGACCAAAGATCTTATCAAATGTCGAATACATAAAGTATAATTCCATGTATATAAAATTAAAGCATATGTGGCTTGATAATTCGGAGAGCATTCAACACTAGCGCCTCTCGAGAAACCAGAAAGTACCCATGTAGCACATAAACATTCATGTTTGAAAAACAACTGAAGGATCTTCAAGTAGTACGAGCTAAGGTTCGAAAAAAATATAATAGGAGAGCTATAACTTGCATCAAAGGATTACACCATGTTTGACCAAGAAAGCCAAAAGTACCTTCTTCCAAAATTAAGGTGTTTGGTCGAGCTCTTAGAAGGAAAAAGTACTTTGCATAGAAATAGAAACCGTTTTTTAGAAGCAGAAAAAAGTAGTTTCTCCTCAAAAGTACTTTTTTTAAAAGCATTTTTAAGAAAAATACACTTAAAAACACTTTTTAAAAGTTTACCAAACTCTAATTGCTGCTCAAAAGTGCTTTTTAAATTAAATAGTCGAACACAAAATGTTTCTCATCAAAATACATTTTTGAAAAGCACTTTTGACAAATTACTTCTCAAAATAAGTTGATCTTCGAAATTTGGCCAAACAGACTATTAGTTGGTTTTAGAAAGTCCGAAGATAAAATACAGGAAACCAATTTCTATTGTTTTTCCACTTCTGGCTCTCGAAGAGAGCAGTGCATAAACCAAGAAAGGATGCAGCTCGGCGGACCACTAATTAGCCCCACAAATGTCATGATCACATTGATTTACCCTACTTCTCTGGTCGTTTAACTTCCAAATTTATTCCACTACGTATAGTACAGTTTCAAAAGTATTACTATATCGCAGTGAAAAGAATCTGTCAGCAGGTTAAAGGCAGTTCAAAGGATCAGAAGTGCTAAAGGCAAGCGATTACAAACTGTTTGATGCTCCCTCATAGCAACAATCAGTGAATTATGGTCAAAATTAGATGCACCATGTACGTACAACTATGTCTGTCGAGCAAATAAGCAATACCGTTCCCTCAAAAACTTTCATCTGGCTTCAATTTTCCAGATCCGAGGATGAGTTCAAAAGACTGCTATAAAATCCATATCTTCCCCTTTTTGGGAGGTTGGCATGGCAAGCTCTCAACAAGCAACATTAATCCAGAGCGCCATATTAGGGAAACAGTTCTATAATTCCATAGCGTTAACCTGCACACATTGCTCATCAGAGAAAATAATATGCTATGTTAATATGAGCATACTAGTGACCTACAGGATATAACCCAAACGAATAAAGAGAAGATGAAAAGAAGGAAGAATGCAGAATTTTTCAATTGAACAGTCGTAAGAAAAGGAACTAAAGATGCCAACCGATACAAGGAACTTGATTTCATCCCTTCCGAGAAAGTGCTACACCTATAAACTTACAAGAAACAGAAAACACTTTGAAAAAGGAAAAAAGAACGAGAAAAGTATATATGTAAGACAGAGTAAGAGGCTGCAGAATTGGGGTTGTGCAGGTCAGGGGGATCATCTGCAGATTTAAGTATCTTCAATTTTTGTCAACACGAACTCTCAAGTCTTCCTAAAGTTTTAACTCAACCCATAGGTCTTGCCTTTTTATTGCTGCAAGAGGGACATCTGTATTCCTTGATACTTTGAGCCTTTGCAGGCGTTATTTTCACGCACTTGCCATGATACCACCTTTCACAAATATCACAGCCAATCCAGAACTCATCTGCATTGCCATTTGTTCCACAACTTCCACATAGAGTTTCTTCATGCTCGTCTTCATTCCCTTCATCCTCATCATCACTCTCCTCATGTAGCCTTTGATTTGCTTTAACTTGTTTTTCTCTCTGCAAGTAAGCAAGTAAGAACGTAATCTAAGTTATACATGGAAAAGGGTGATCCACAAATATAAATGATTGAATAGAGTACCTTTGTGTTATTCTTTGATTTCTTTCCACTATCAACACTAGGTTTGTCCTTCAAAGGCTTCCTCCCTGTCACGACTTCAAAGACAGTTGGCAGATCATTTATCAGGGTAAACAGACGACTCCTGTTTAGCAAAAAAACACCACCAAAAGAAATGACAGAAGATAGATTAGGGACTAGAAGTTTAGTTCATGAAAACAAAAGTAGATAGTTCGCAGTGTAAATCGTCAAGCCTGCTGAGAATGAAAACTACTCTCGGTCCAGGGAGGCTCGGTGAGATAAACCGTAACCAAGATAGCTTTACCATCATGAAGGAAAAGTTTTATCAGAATATACAAAAGAACTGGCTGCAAGGCGATTACTTGTGTACCAGCCACATTTTGGTATCAATGTGAACTGAAGTACAGGACGATCCAAGTGATATTTTTGTAAATTAGGCCGTAAAAGGAAAACTACTTAAGATGATACGCGAATGTGTAATTTGGTTTATTATATCTTGCCACAAGGTGGACAGTAAAAGAGATCCAAGCATGCAAATAGTAAAACATTGAAAGTAAAAAAGGAAATGAAAAGGAAATAAACCAAATAGAACAATTCTGAGACCTGAAGTTCAACCAGATACATGTAGCTGGACCATTGTGTGACCCATTTAAAGAACTGAACAAAGAACTGGACATACATCACTACACTATTTTGGACTGCGAGGAAAAGCTGATTGACTATAGAACATACTGGTGGCCCATTTGAGTGCGTAACCTTTTGAAAGGTAAAAGATGCTTATTGTGGGGCACATCCAAGAGAGGTGTAGCTCATATAAAATAAGTATACCAGACCCAAAAGCAAAAAGAAATAGTTAATGAGACCTATGCTTAGCATCATACCACACTGCAGTAGACCATATAGTATTACAAGATCAGCCAAAGTACTCATTCAAAAAGCATTTGAATATTTCATAGCTAACGAGATGACAAAATTACTATTTCAGAGTTGATATGAGTGGCCATTACTGCAGCTGATCGAGGTAGATATCACTCTTTCTTAGAATTACAAAGGTGGATTAAGATGGTCCGTGAAATTTAAGGAGAGCAAGAATCATATGACACAGTCCAGAAGCCCTTACAAGGATCAAATTCAAAAATGCGTTCATTTCATATCATCAAAAGAAAGGTTGAACAGTAGGAGGAGGATTACAATACAAATGTACTGGAGGCAGGAAGAGGAATTTACTCTGTCGGATCACAAACCCTGTAACTAGAGGGAACCGAGGATAACCTAAGATAAAGAATCTAGTTTGTGCCAATTTAAGAAAATAAATAAAAAATAAAAATAAAAATAAAAACTAAACAAGATAAAGTTATTAGTAAATATATTTATAGTGAAAGATTATATCACAAAGCCGTTAGCATGTTTGTTCATTAAAAGAGTTTACACCCTAAATAATGAAACTATCTCCAGTGGGTTACTATAAAATTAACCACATAAAAGTGAGAAGATAAACAAAAATGAAACAGACATAAGGAAACCTAGTGCAATAAAATAAAAGTTCCGGCTATCATAATGTAAGTAACACCTGATATTGGAAACACCAATAGAAGGAAACATTGAAATTCAAGTGGACTTGGAATTATGAAGGCCCGATCAGAGAAACAGTTTTCAAATATAAAGGCAAAATGTCAAAGTTTTGCTTAGTTACGGGAAAAAGGAAAACACTAGGGGTACATGTCTGCTCTGCACATAACACCAAAATACTGCCAGACATTTCTTCCCAGTGCTAGTGTGCTACAAAACAATACATTTATGCATGTGAGGCCTTATTTTTCTTTTCCTTATAACCGAACAATGTTATTAAAAGTGAAAAGCACAAAACAAAACGACAAGTTCCTTGGGGCCTTGATGCGAAAAATAAGAAGTAAAGCGCAAAACGAGAAGTAAAGCGCACAATTTACAGAAATTAAAATATACCAAACATATATGAATTTAATACTACATATCCTTATTGAAAAAAATATAAACATAATACTATAATAATCGACTTATAATTAAAATAACTAATTTCAACATGCTATATACAATAGTGCCAATATTAATCCAACTGAAAGTTGAGAATCAAAGAACTGGCTACTTTGTGTTTGAATTACTTTGTGAGTTATTGGTTGAAGTCACACTTCATCGCTTTAAGCGACAGACTGATGACTTTTAATAACACTGCCCGTCAAAGTAACTTTTCGTCTAGCCAGTGTTGTCAAAGGAGCGCTTACAGCGCGCTTTAGCCTTAAAGCGAAAGTCAAAACACGTTGAGCGCTTCGCCTCGCTTTGCGGAAGCTTCAGCGTCCCATCAAGGCTCTAAGGCATACTTTTCCTTGCCAATGAGTAATCCTGAAAAGGGGACACTGAACGATTGATATTTCACTTTATCGTAATATTTTTCAATTTTTTGTCCATATATTTATTATTCATGCTTATAATTATTGGCTTTGGACTACATATACATATTTTTACTTTTTCTCCAATTGCGCATTTTTTCATTAAAGCCACGCTTTATTTGCGCTTTGCGCTTAAAGCCCCAACCGGCCTTAGAGCTTTTCTGCGCTTCCTTTGATAACACTGCGTCTGGCTACTTTGTGTTTGGATTACTTTGTGAGTTATTGGTTGAAGTCAGACTTCATCGCTTTAAGCGATAGACCGATGACTTTTAATAACATTGCCCGTCGAAGTAACTTTTCGTGAAAAGGTAATAACACACTTCACAATCTCAGGACACCCTTTTAATTTCCATATATCATGCACAGCTCTCCTAATACTGTTCTGCACTAAACAAAAGTTGTAGATAATAAATACCTTCTCTCCTCTTTATCAAAGACTTCAAATTTAAAAACTGACAATGCAAGAGGTGTGGATGTGCTCGCGCGCGCGTGTGTGTGTGTTGGGGTTGGGGGGGGGGGGGGAGCGTGCTTTCTTTGACTACACAATTATATTTCTACACTATTAATGAGAATTTCAAATAAGTTTACCAATCTTAAAGCCTGTAAATTTCAAGAAAAATGAAATATCATATTGTTTTGATCTAGTACAACCATCAACATGGTTATTATTGCTTAGGTTTTTCCTTAATCAAGAGAGTACGCTTTTTACTAAGGTTAAGGGTTTCTAAAATTCTTTATCATCATTAATGAAATACTGGAATAGAGCTCCATAAGATCCAAATAAAATAAAATAAAAATTAAAAAAAGAAGAAAAGAAAGACCAGATTAGAAGGTTCATTAAAGGTTTTCAAAATCATTTACATTTAATAGAGAGAAAAGCAGCTTCTGCAGATTTTTCAGTTCTTTTTCCCTGGTTGTGTCTGAACCAATGTGTGTGCATCAAGCGATCCACTGGATAGGCTATTCAACAACAAGCACAGGTTTCAAGGTAATTTTGTCCACCAAGATTTGTTGCTGCGAGTCAAACATGGGATCACCAAGTTGTTACTCACGCACTTAACCACTATGCTATCCGCTTTCTTACCATTACTAGTTGCACTTACTGGTGCATCATATTCCCCTAAAACTCGTTGGTTGCTTCTTTTTCTGCTTGATTTGATGTTGAATCATAATCTATTAGTCAGTATGCCTTCTAACTCACAGAGAAGATGAAAGAAAGCAACTTCTTCTTCTTTTAACAAGAATGAAAGAAAATAATCATGCATCAAAAGCTATCTAATAACATTTCCATCTGATTTCTTTTTCATAAAAAATACTTTATTCACAACAACAGCAGCAGTTGTAAAATTATATTGTGATTGACTTTGTCTCCTTCCTACTGTAAGGAGTCTATAATATCCAAAAGAAGTATCAAAATGATTTGATTTTTCAAGTTACACCAGAAAGCCAAAATTTGTAAGCATCAATATCTTAAACAAAGAGTTGCAATTGCTTTTCCTTCAAAACATCTTGACTTCCTTTCCTTCCAAATTATCCACATTATGCATAAACTAATGGTGTCCCATAATGATTGAGTTGTTTCCTTATACTTTGACTTCTTTTTAGCAGTTGTTTCTTTATCCTTTGACTTCTCTAGCTGCTTATGCCTAGTTCATATTGCCAGATATTACCCAGTTTATTACTAAAAAGATTAGCGAATAAACTCCTCCATAACTACAATGATATTTGACAATGTAGAAACAAATGTTACATGTCTTCTACAGCTCTTTCACACAGGTAGCTCAGCTGCTAAGATTGATTCCCCTTTTCTGAAGATTGACATGTGTTAAACAAGCTGTATGCAATGCTGTCCAGGTGAAGCATACAACTTCTGCAGGTGTTTTACTCTTCCACGGTCGATGGCCAATGATCTTCCATATCAGCTCTGTTCGGTGCTCGGTAGCAGGATTTAACCGTAAAGGTTCTGTCTTTACTTGCCTTATAGCACAATCTGCCACACCGTGATGAAGGTGCAATCATCCCTTCCAACTAACCAATCAGTTGAGCTATTCTATCAATTACTTGGTCCTGCAAATCCCATGCAAAATTCAATTCCACCTACTAGTCTTCTGAATTCATAAACAATAGCTTTTTGGTAAATCCATACTGTATAAATCAGGCAAAGAGTATTCTAATGGGGTTTCATCGACCCATGTATCCTTCCATAGTCTGACTTTTCTCCATCGCCTAATATCAGCTTTCGTCAAAGTTACACATATGCTTATATGTTTCATACAGATACACCATTTGGTAATTTGATTGGATTAGTGTGCCAAAGGACTTGACATCCCTTATTTAGTTATACATGTTCACCAGTAAATCTCCAAAGCCATTTCATTAGCAATATACCTATTCTGCAGTCTTGAGATTTTTCCCGGTTCACCATCTCATTTTGAGGCAGTCACCAAAGGCCGGGCCATTAAACTAAATTAAACTTTCTGCATTCGGAGTTCCTTTCCCATAGGAAATTGCTACTTATTCTGTTCAATTGTTTTTCAACACTTACTGGCAGAGTAAACACGGATATTCAATATGTAGGGATGCTGTCAACAACACTATTTATCAGTGTTACTCTTCCACCTAAACACTTCTCCAATTCCACCCAAACACTCTTCCATCCAATGATAAATACTATTCCTTCCATGTGGTCAACCTCCCGTCAAAACCTTTTTCGACAGGGTGGTCAACCTCCAGCCAAAACTTTTTTTTTTTGGTTTTTCATGTTTTCGATTTTTGAGAAGGGGAGCCTTAGCGTAACCGGTAAAGTTGCTAGCACATGACCAGGAGGTCTCGGGTTCGAGGAGTGGAAACAGGCTCTTGCAGAAATGCAGGGTAATGCTGCGTACAATACACCCCTGTGGTCCGCCTCTTCTCCGGACCCCGCGCATAGCGGTAACTTAGTGCACCGGGCTGCCCTTTATGTTTTTGGTTTTTTCAACCTCCTGTCAAACTTCTCCTTGCAATATCAATTTCTTCATATATTTTCCAACTAGAGGAAGCCCGAGATACATTGCAGTAAGGTGTTCAACTTCGCATCCTAGTCTAAGTACCTCTGCCATATTTCAACATTCCAACGTCATTCACAGGGAACATGCGACTTTTCTTCAAGTTATGTAAAAACCTAAAACAGCCTTAAAATTCAAGAGTACTACTTTGAGATATTTTTTATGTATTTCCTGCCCCATATAACGATACGGTATCATGTGAGACGATAACAATCAACCCTATTCTTTCTCCTATTATTAACATCCTGCTAAATCAATCTGTTAGTATAATGAATGAAGAATGGAGATATGGGGTCATCCTGTCTCAGCCCCCTCGTAGAATGGAAAAACCTTCCCAACTTATAATCATGGAAAACCTCACGATAGACATAGAATATGATCCATTTTAGCCATCTCTCCCTAACCCCATATTTACCATTAATTTTAACAAAAATGCCTAATTAATATGATCATACCCTTTCTCGAGATCCAATTTCCATAAGACACCAGCTTCTTCTGCGTCAATCTTATATCTAACCACTCGTTGAAAATTAAGGATACAACATAATATGTCTGCCAAAGATGAATGCATTTTGTACCTACCAAGAAAAAAATGAAGATGAATGCATTTTGTGAGCCCGAGATTAGCCATGCAGTAACATCTTTCAACTTCTTATTCAATATCTTCGCATTTAATTTGTATATATTGCCAAAACTATTAATGGGTCTACAATTGTTTAATTCCGCTGCCTCTCTTTTCTTTGATATCGACGCTATAAAAATAGCATTAAAGATTACTCAAACAAACATTCTTGGTAAAAGTATAAGAAGGTTTTCATCGTATCTGCCTTTACAATTGGCCAACATTTTTAAAAAGAGCTATTCATAATCCATCTGACTTTATTACCTAAACTACCCTTAGTAACCATCTCACCCCTTCTTTAGTTAATTGACCTTGCAACCTTCTATATTTCTACTCATGATCATAAGTCAGCACATTTCCAATTAGGCCTTTAGCTTTAAGATTCAGTAAATAGCTCTTCGTGTTGAACTATCCAAATGTGCCTCATCCTCAATCAACAGCGACATCTTCCTTTAGCATGTCTATGTTAATTGTCTCTTACGTTTGTGTTTGTCATTTTTTTTAAAAATAATTATTGTGTTAGTATCACCCACTATAAACTATAAGCAGTTTGCCTTTTGCCTCCATGAGATTTAGTCCGTCTTAATAATCTCATTTTCTTCTGCCAACATTGCATCCTTCTGTGCTATCGTTTTCTGTTAATTTCCTATGTCCTTCCACTTTCGTCAAGACTGTCAATATTACTCTGAAAAGTATTTTTTTTCCTTGTGAATAAAGCCGAAAACATTAGCATTCCACTCTTTTAAGTACCTTTTCAATAGTTTCAATTTCCTTTGCTAAAACATCTAGTGTGCCCTTCACACAATTACCTATTTGCGACTGGTCTTGTAAGTTTTTTATCATTCCCTTTGAGCCACTGATTCTCAAATGTGAAATTAGATTTATTATTCTATTCACCATACTCTAGCATTATTGGAGCACGGTTTGAGAATAAATTAGGGACCTCAATTTATATTTCTGAAAGCTCCATCTTGTCCATCAAAAAAAAGCTAGTCTATCCTCGAGACAGCACCTCCATTCTATCCCTTGAACCAAGTGTATCTTTCATTTTGCATAGGTAAATTTATCAGCTTCAGGTCTTGTATGAAGCTGTAAAATAGAGCATTAAGCCGGACAATCTCCATCGTCCCTTTCTACCGTCAGTGGATCTGGTGACATTAAAGTCACCTCCTATTACCCAAGGCCATTTTCTATCTGATTTGACAGTTTAGTTTCACTTTTTTCTAGATTTTGTGGATCCTTTATAGTAAAGTCTTACCATCTTCAATATGATTAGTTCTGGTAGTTTTATCTTCTAATCAAAATTGATATAAGAGAAGAAAAAGCATATGCTTCAGGACTACTATGTTCATCTACTTCAGGACCAGTATGTTCGTTACTACCATCTTCTTCATAAGAAACTCACCACACGCTCTGGAAAAAAACTCAACTCTTCACTGCCATAGGCGGAGGAAAGCCAAGCTCATCGTTGAAATTTTGTTGTCAAATTGATAGGGGAATTTTCCATCAGAGAAGGACGCCCAGACTCATCGTAAGAAACCTCCAGGCTCCAAAAGATAGCCTAACTTGGACTGACTCACCGGAATCAGTCGTCAAGTTTAATACCTCCATTATTGGTTTGGGGTTTTTTATAGAAGAATTTTAGGAAAAGAAAGATTTTGATGTGGTTAAGGCCTTAAGGGGAAAAAAAGATGAAAAAGACCGGGAAGAGGAGGAGGAAGAAGGGGAGAATGAGAAGAAAAGGAGGGGGAAGAATTGTCAGATTTTGGGAAGCTTGGAAGAAGAAAAAAAGGAGGGAGTCGAGGGTTTTCTACTTTTTCTTTTTTAAAGAAAAATTAAGCATGTTTTACTTTTCCTTTTCTTCAAATTACATGTGTTATTCGACAATACGTGTGTTTGACTAGTCAATGACAATTATATTTAGGACTCCTATGTCTACGAGACACACTTCTGCTGAGAAGAGATGTCTATTGTGTCATTGGCAAAGTTAAAGTGTGTATTTAGCAGTTGGTGTCAAAATGTACTTGGCCTTCAAAGAATTATCTCCACACCTTGGCTAGCTCCTATTTGGGCTTTATAGCCTGCCCATACCTTTAACATATTTTCCAAGCTTGCCATTTACAGGGACCTCTTCAAAGACCAAATCACAAAAGTTCCCTTCCAATGCGTCCCTTACAAAGTTTGAATTTGACATGTTGCAACATGTCTCAAAGGACCCGTTACAGCTCTCACGTGAAAAGTTTGTTTTACCGGATAACACCATTACAAACAACCTGACCTGACTTAGCGTTATCCCCTTGATTTTGCATCGCAATTGCACACCCTTTCTCCGCTCCTACTTCCGAAGCCATGTCACTAATAAAAATGCATTTTGGGGTCTGACCTTGGGAATTACGAACCTTGATAAAAACCTATTTCATGTAATTCCTTAACCTTTCTCCAAGATCAAGCTCCATAAATTCTCCACATTGTTCCCCTATTGCTTCGAAGATATTATCTGCTGAACAAAAAAGTTATTTAGTCGAATCCAGTAGCCTTACTTCACCACAATATTATCCTTGTGCATTGAAAGAAGGTAATAAGCTTTGTAGTAGCACTTCTTGTCCTTCATAGAACCAAGCTCCCACCTTCGCTCTATCAGCTTCTGTTGTCGCGGGAAATCCAGTTAGGGGTTTATCTCCAACAAATTCAGATACATTATAGTCCATTGATAACTTACTGTTCTCTTAGTGATAGTTTGAATTCATTGCTATTCAGTTTGTGACACTTTGACTCTACAACCCCAGCCACTAGGCATCTCATCATAAATTCTTTGCATGCTTTTACTGCCACCCACCTAACCTAATATGGTCATCTTCAATTTGTGAGTTGACAGGGATATCAGTCGCTGGCCAGTGGTAGATTTTTGCCACTTCTAAGTAGGTGTTCTTGATTACCTCATTTGGCCTTTTAACGAGGTTCTCACCTTTTTCCACAAAACTCTAGATGTTCACTGCAAGACCTATCCAACTGAGTCCTGCATAAATTCTGGAACAATGATATGATTTTTCCTCTTCCCATGCATCGAAATAATCCGTATATATCAACCTTACATAATAAAATTTTGCTATGCATGATACTCGTGCGGTTGCTCCTTCTTCCGCCACTTCCTACAAATATCTCCAGCTCTTTCTGAGGCTGGTCTCATCACCTATAACATAGCCACAGAAGTAGGCTCTGGCTGACGTATATACGGAACATGAAGTTTCTCTTCCTCTCGACCCATTTGTATGTACCAACACTGGATCCAATCCGTCTCCTCCAAGTCGAAGGATTTCCTTCCGACAATGAACAAGTAGCTTCTGCCCATTGGAAAGAGTTGAAGCCTTCAATTTATGTTTCTCGTCATCATAAGCTACGGTTAAGTTACTCCGCAAATCAAAAGCCTAACACCCACCAGTTGATGTTGCTACCTTGCCCAGAGTACAAAAGCAAAGATGTGATTAGAGATAAAAGGTTTGTTATTGCTGGAAAAGTTGATTGGAGAACAGTTTTGGGGTGAGCCATGGTCTTCCGGCTCGTTTTCCAACAAATAGAAAAGTCCATCTCTTGAGCTTTGTCGATGAAACTCTTCCTTCTCTCAATGTGTTCAACCCAATGAGAAGTACTCAAGAAATTTTCCTTTAATTCAAATAATTCTTCTCTGCGAATGTTTCCTTTCCGTCTTGAATTGCAAAAGTCCGTAAATTTGATCTGCATTCTCATTTTCCTAGACTAGGCTAAAGTTACTCTGTAAAATCGCTAACCTTGCCCAAACACAAGACAGAAATGTTAACAATCAGACAGTAGAGTTAATTTTCACAGAGGGGGAACGATAAAAGTTTCTCCCAAAAAACATCTTATATGATGTGCACGTCCGACAATACAAAAGCACCTAATTTGTGACAACTTGATAATAACATCCGCCTTTCAATAAAATCCAAGTCAAATTTTCTGCTTCTACATTGAACAGAAAATAACTGAATTGGGGAAAATGAAGTGATTTGTTAAAAGTTTCAATGTACTAACAGAATACAAAGAGGGTACCTTTCATTGCGATTAAGGCGAGCACCGAAATAGAAAGCGACAGAGAGCAGCCACGAATCGGTGTGCATAGCAACCAATGACAACCAGTCTCTCCGCTCCATTCCATCCCTTGCAAAATTGATACCTAACACCGGCTCCGGTAACTCTGGCGGAACTTCCTCCGCTGGCACTGCAACTTCCCAAGTCTCATTTGAATGTCCATACAAACACAAATTGTCTCTCTCTGGATCGCACTGTGAGAAAAATTCCTCCACATCTGAGAATTGCATGCAAAACAAGAGAATCAGTGTTTTTGATAAGTAAAAAAAGAGAGAATCAATTTAACAAAGCATAAGAAAAAGGGACAAATTGAAGTACCGGCAGTGAGGGCACGGAGGACGGCGGCGTGACGGGCGGAGAAGTCTTTGAAGATCTCTTCGACGGTGCGAGGGCTATGGGAGGAAGAGTTGGAAGCCATGGGCTTAGTTAGTCAATTACAAGTCACAGCTATTTATGAGATTTCAGTATTTATAAGGTTATGGTTGTAATTATGTGGAGAAAGAGGACGAGAAATGCGTAGGAACGGAGTTGACATAGGCCAACGGAGATTCAGGGCTATAGAAAATCTGCAGACTCGGTGGAGAAATTGGGATGCACCCGGGGCTTTGTATAATCCGAATCTTGGATTTTGGAATCAAGTTAAAATTCAGGAATATTTTACATTTTGAGGTTTTGACTTTGGCAAAATAACTAGATAACCCCTTAAACTTACAAGTATTTGTCAATTAGACACTTTAACTTAATAATGATGAAATAGACACCTCAACTCAATAGAAATGCCTCTTTTAAATGCACGGATCAGCAAAATCAAGTGCTAGAAAATTACATGTTGATAATGCGTCAAAGAACGAATAAAATAAAGAGACACATTTCATTGGAAGAAAAAGATATTTTCCCACTCTCTATTCTGTCGATTTACTATTTATTTGGATGTTTATTTTGGTACGTTAATTTGATCGATTGAATTTTTGTCTTCTTTACAAGTTGAGAAGACAACTCTAAGCAATTTTTAAAGATTATTTTATAGCTCCATAGTTATTTTTTGGGATAATGGTGAACTCAATAATTTATTTATGTTTAGTTTGAAATTTTCAACTTTTGTACATTAATTTTTGAAAGTATCCTTTTTATTCTTCAATTTGTTTTTAAAAATGACTTGACCTTGTTTGAACTGGTGTTTTACTTTTATTTTATAAGTGTTATTTGAGGATGATTCTTTGGTCCTTACATAAATGTTGTAATGTTTGATATCATCTAAACGAGAGAATGAAAGTTACGACCAACAAAATAAGAAACTCTTTAATTTTTAAATAAGAATTTATAATATTGAATATGCGAAGGTAGTTGACTAGTCTTTTCTTATGCTCGGTACTTGAGAGATAATGTTTATAAGAAAGAAAAATCAAAAAATATTCTGATTGTCACCACTATATATTTTTTACTGTTCCTAAAGCTATCTAGAGATTTTTGTTGTTGACATGTTGTAATACTTGATGAACCATGAATGAGTATTGGGTCTTAAGTAAAATAAATTAAATCATGCATCTTTATTAATTGTAATCATTTTAAGTTGGATATGATATTGTACTTGTAAAGGTATATGTAGAAATAAGGTACACTGACCGATTTGGTAGGCTTACTTAGTAGCAAAAGCTAAAACATAAATACTTCTTAAACATAAAAGATCTCTTAGAAGAGACACACATACAACACGTAAGTAAAACACCACAATACATTACTATAAAAGCTAACGGAGAATATCAAGCAAAAGTGTTTAAGTTTCTTTGAAGCTCTTATAAGACACTTTTCATTTTTGTAATTTTAGCTTTAAGCAATTTTGTATCTCTTTTCAATTTCTTACTCCAATGAGTTATTTTGGAGGAGAATGAAGATTGTTCTTCCTTGTAAAGGAACAAATCGTAGAAGAAAGACTAACTTTTTAATTCATGTGATCATTTAAGGTCAAATAATAATATTTAAGTTCTTTGAAGCTCTCACGAGACACGCTTTTCATTTTTGTGATTTTAGCTTTAAGAGATTTTTTATCTCTTTCCAATTTCATACTTTTGTAACATGTCCTATGAGTTATTTTATAGGAAAATAAAGATTGTTCTTCCTCGCATAAGAACAAACGGTAGAAGAAAGACTAACTTTTTAATTAATGCAATCATTTAAGACAAATTCTTTAGGTTTTGTCCCTAAAACTTTTATAATTTTTGTTAGATTTGAATTAAACCTAGACGCTTGGTTATTATACAATACATTAAGAAGTATTGTAACATCTAGCCTCAAAGAGAATATTATACATTGAAGGATGATATATTGGACAAGAGTGGGTTGTTCTAGTGGTGAGCACCCTCCACTTTCAGCCAAGAGGTTGTGAGTTCGAGTCACCCAAGAGCAAGGTGGGGAGTTCTTGGAGGGAGGGAGTCGAGAGTCTATCGGAAACAGCCTCTCTACCCCAGAGTAGGGGTAAGGTCTGCATACACACTACCCTCTCAAGACCCTACTAGTGGGATTATACTGGGTTGTTGTTGTTGTTGTTGTTGTTGTTGAAGGATAATATATTGAAAAAATTGTAGATTAAAGCTCAACAATAACAAATTCAGTAGAATCCCACGAGTAAGATTTGAGAAGAATAGTATGTATGTTGACCTTACGGTATCCTAGAAAGATAGAGAATTTGTTTCTAATAGACCCTCGGCTAAAAAAGAAAAGAAAAGTGTAACGACCCGACCGATCATTTTGCTTTTTAGATCCCTATCCCCCTAATTAAAACTCCTTGTATGTGCTTTCTAGATCCCTATCCCCCTAATTAAAACTCTTCGCCAACTACCTCGTTTGAATCTGCCAGCTACCAAAAAAAAAAAGGAAAAAAAAAGTTGCCCAAAAAAAGAATTGTGTGAATGCAATTTGATGAGGTGAATGTCCGTAAGAATGTCGCTATAAGATTGCTTAAGAAATTTTTTTTAAGCAAGTGAGCAAATTTCGCATGAGTTTAAATACTTATTTTTTACATAACTAAAAAGGTTGCAGGGCGGGTGGATGTGGGTGTGGTGTGGGGCGGGGTGGACGCGGGTTAAAAGAGCTATGCGGGGAGGGGCGGATTGAAATTTTACGGGTTAAGAGAAAACCCGCACCGCCCCGCACCGTTTGCCATCCCTACAACCAGAGGCGGACCCAAGATTTGAGCACGGCGGGGGCACCATTGTATACTAATTACTAGCAATAAAATTTAGCGGGCAACTCATTGAAACTCAATGATTTTGATGACTTATCATCCAAGTATAAATAAAAAGAAGTTCTAAAGAAATAGACTCAATGATTATGATGACTTATCATCCAAGTATAAATAAAAAGAAGTTCTAAAGAAATAGAAAGCATCAAACAAAGAGAGAGATTTCTTCGCAAAATAGGTGCTACAGAAAGGAAAGGTATTTGATTTAAGACTATTTAAAACTTTAAAATTTCTAGCTTTTTCTCAATTAAAAAGAGGTCTATGATCAAAAGGGTATTCAGACTTCAAAAATTATCAAAAAACTTACTAAACAAATCGAGATTGAGGATGTGCTAATAGTTAAAGAACTGAAGAAAAGTCTCAAACTCTTAATTAGTAGTCATTGTCGAGTCAGAGTTGACGGATATCCGCCACTTTGTTAAAGTGATTGTTGAAAAAAGTTATGGCATAAAGATTTGTATTTTTTTACTTCTGAAACACGATAAATTACAATTTGAGACTTTTAATTTTAAGGGAGAGATTTGAAAAAGAATAAAATTAAGTAGATTATTATATATTAAAGCTAAAGTATAATTGAATTAAAAAAAAGATAAAAATAAAAAGTGAAGCAGTTTGCTATTAAGTACAAATTAGTTGAATTCAAAGAAGTAAAATAAAAAGGAGAGGAGAAAAAGATGAACCGCGCAAAAACTTGAGCGTCCACAAAGCCACTCCTCCGGTTAACCTCTTTGTGTCTAGGGGCACACAAAAAGTATTTAAGGGTCCCAGCTATATGCACAGATTCATACATAAGATATATATAAGATTTTTACTGAGTCTAACGGATTCCCGTGACCCCTCAACCTACAACGTATCTGACTACAACCATCCAAACAAGCTGTTAGAGTTGGGGGACGTCCGAATGTTGAAGGGTCTTTTGGTTTAAAGCGCTGATTGTTTAAACTATATAGATTTGAGAGAACCAATTTTCCAAGTATGGTTTTTGTTTTGTTTTTTGGTTATAAATTCTATGTTTTTGAGAAAAATTGAATTTCGTTTGAATGCACGCAATGTATATCGACCCACGTGCATGTTTAATTCTATTATAATTTTACAACAAATATAGCATATATAGATATATGATTAACCATAAAAAATACCATTAGTTTCGGCCCCATGAATAATATTGTTGGTGAACAAAAATATCTCTATAATTAATTTGAATAGTTAATTTCGCGTTGGACAAAATTTTAATATTATAAACTTTGACTTTAATTGAAATTTCACCTAAGATTGAAGGATTGTGAAATGAAATGTTATCAAACAATCCAAATCTGCAATAAATGTTTTAGGAGTATTTGATTAAAGGATAGTGGACACACTATTGAATATTCAAAGAATTAAACATAATTTTTCGCGAAAAGTTTTTCTCTATTTTTTTACTTTTACAAAGATAATTAAATTACATAGAATTAATTGATTTAATAGTATGATCGATTATAGATTGATAGTTAAGAATAAGAAAAATTGAAATTACCAACGTTTGTCATCTTATTATATTGATTTTTCTTTTAAAGAGGTTTTAAAGAAATACAGCTAATTAAACAATCACATATCACGTGCTTCAACTCATCATCGATTTACTTCTATGTTTGATTTTTCAAAATTTAATGACAAAATATTTTGACGTATCTGTTTTTTTATGAAACTAACCAGTTTTTTCTAGAAAAATGACAATTGACTGATAGTAATTTAATACATTAAATATATTTTAAAATCTAAAATAATTTCAATGGTTATAAGTTTTCACATATATCTTTCGTAATATACACTTGTTATATTTACTCCTTAATCTTTTCAAATTAACTCTCAATATTCTTCTTTTACTTTAATGAGTTGACACATATTGTGCGGTTGCAAATATTTTCTAGAATATATATGCAATTAAAAGTTATATATTTTAGGTACACCTTTTATAAGATTGTCACGATCCAAAATTCCACCACAAGCGCTGTGATGACATTTAGTCTCTAAGACTAGGTAAGCCGATTTTAATTACAATTCAAGCCTTTTAAAAAAAATAGATAATCGAAACTCACAGCGGAAATAATTATAACAACCTCCCAAGACGGGTAATACTGAGTCACGAACTCTAACTGAATACATAGAATTTTCTCAAGGATCGAATATACAATACTGTTCGAATAAGAGTTGACAGTAGAATAAAAATAGAAAGACTCCAAAGGACTGCGACGGCCAAGCAGCTCAACCTTAAATCCTTGCGATCACACTCTAACCTCTGTCCGAATCCGATATCTCCAATATCTGGCTCTTGTAACGACCCGACCGGTTGTTTTGAGCTCTAGCGCGTCGTTTGGCGGTTTGAGGCCTTGAGTAGCTTCACTTCAGGTATTATAATTGTACGTGTGGCCGGAATCGAATTTCGGGAGGTTTGGAGTTGATTTGGAAAGAAAATTCTAAATTCGGAAGCTTTAAGTTGGAAGAATTGACTAAGGTTTAGATTTTTAGTAAATGAACTCAGAATCAGGAATTTAAGGTTTTAATAGGTTCGTATGATGATTTCAGACTTGGGCGTATGTTCGGATCGAGTATCGGGTGGCCCGAGAGTATTTCGGCGCTTATTACGGAAGGTTGGCATTTTGAAGGTTTAAAAAAATTCTTAGGTTTGGGTTGAAGTGAATTTTGATGTTATCGATGTCTGTTTTGGATTTCGAGCATGTGAATAGTTCCGTATGGTGATTTTGGTCTTAGGAGCGGGTCCGGGTGTTGATTTGAAGGTCCGTAGGCCATTTCGGCGTCAATTGGCGAAATTTGAAAATTTGGATGATTTTGAGAAGTTTGACCAGGAGTGACTTTTTGATATCGGAGTCGAATTTCGATTCAGGAAGTGGGAGTAGGTCCGTAATGTCAATTAGGACTTATGTACAAAATTTGAGATCAATCGGACTTGATTTGTTAGGTTTCGGCGTCGAAAGTAGAAGTTTGAAGTTCTAAAGTTCATAAAACTTGAATTGGGGTGCGATTCGTGGTTTTGATGTTGTTTGATGTGATTTGAGGTCTCGAGCAGGTTCGTGTTATGTATTGGGACTGGTTGGTGTGATTGGACAGGGTCCCGAGGGCCTCGGGTGTATTTCGGAGTGGTTTTTGGACCAATTTTGGCTGTTTTGGCTGCTGCTGTTGCTGGTTCTGGTTTTGTCCTCCGCAAACACGAAGGGAGTCCCGCGTTCGCAAAGAAGGGTTTTTGGGCGGTTGATTTTTGTTCATCGTGAATGCGACACAGGGGTCGCGAACGCGTAGAAAGGCCTGAGGAACCTACGCGAACGCGAAAGGGCGATCGCGAACGCGTAGAAGGAAAGGGGAGCTAGGCCTGGAGCAGGTTGGCCTACGCGAACGCAGCTCATAGACCGCGAACGCGAATGGGCAAGGGTCTAAGGCTTCGCGAACGCGGCGTAGGTGACGCGAACGTGAAGAGAAATTTTGGGGCAATGGCATTTGGCCTTCGCGAACGCGAGGCGTTTCACGCGAACGCGAAGAAAGGGGCGCCTGGGCAGTGTATAAGTTTGCAAAAACGGGTTTTGGCTCATTTTATCTCAAATCTTCCATGGGAGCCGAGCTAGGGGTGATTTTGGATGAGCTTCTTCGTCACCCATCACGAGGTAAGTGATTCCCACCTATTACAAGTTAAATACTTGGTTTATATATGGATTTAAATATGGAAATTAGTAGAAATTTGGGATCTTGAAGAAAAACCTAGAAAATTGGTATTTTTGGATTTTGACCACGAAATTGGACATGGAATTGAGAATAAGTTATATATTTGAGTTCGTAAGGCTATGGGTAATATTTATGTTCGGATATTTTTGAAATTCGGGCCCGAGGGTTGATTTTGTAGACTTTTCGAACGAAGATGGAAATTATTTAAATTAATTAATTATGAGTATTAGAACACATTTTGATTGGTTTGCATATTGTATGCATAGTTTTGGATCAACAAGCATTGATTTGAGGTGTTAGAGTGGCGTTGGAGCCGACTATGGAACTTCAGAGCGAGGTGAGTCTCTTGTGTTAACCTCATGGGGGCGAAACTACCCACTAGGTGTCATTTATTGTTATGTGCAATTAGTTATTGGCGCTGCATACACACGAGGTGACGAGAGTCCGTACGTAGCTATAGCTATAGCATTTTATCATGAAATATTTGAATTACTTGAACTTGATGTGCTCGCTTAATTAATTGAAATTATAATTGGACTTGATTTAGAAATTACATATATCTTAGGCCAAGCCTTATCACCCTGAGTTATTGGCTAGTTATTTGAGACAACGGTAAAGATTATATTCATATTAAGCTCATGTGCTATAATGTAAACACGGGTCTCGAAATTCCGAGAACTTCCTTCCCTTTCTTGTGGAGCGGCCTGAACGCCTCGACAGTATATAAATACATCTATGATTCGTGTCGCTCGACCCTCGGCAGTATACACATTATTCCGGATCGGACCGAATGACCTCGGCAGTATCGTGTGTTATATCGCTAATAGCCAAATATTCCAAATAAAATTTATTGGAATTAACTCCATAAGAAAATGCTAATTTTCCATAAAAATCTGAATTTTAACTGAAAAACCGTCTGTGGGGCCTATGTCTCGGAACTCGATAAAAGTTACAAAATATGGAAACCCATTCAACCACGAGTCTAATCATTCCAATTTTATCAAAATCCGACCCCAACTCGACCCTCAAATCTTCAATTTAAACTAAGAGGGTTTTCAAACTTTTCCAACTTAATCCACCAATTAAATGATAAAAATAACCATGAATTCGGGTAATTTAACCAATATTGAGTTAAGAATACTTACCCCGTTATTTTCCTTGAAAAACTCCCGAAAATCGCCTCTTACCGAGATCAAATCCCACTTTCAGAACTTAAACTCTCTGCCCAAGCATTTGCTCTACGCGATCGCGAACATTCCCACGCGATCGCGAAGAACAATTTTCCATCGCCCAGATTTTACTCTATGCGATCGCGAACTTTCTCACGCGATCGCGAAGCACAACATCACAGACCTATGCGATCGCAGACTCGTCCACGCGATCGCAAAACACAAAACGCGTGACTTCTATTTCCGCTCCATTTACTCTATGCGAACGCAACCATCTTCACGCGTTCGCGAGTCACAAAATCCCAGAGCTACGCGATCTCGTCCCGATTCACGCGATCGCGTCCCACTTCACGCGATCGCGAAGCTCAAAATGCGACTGCCTCACATTAACCCTACGCGATCGCATATATCCCCACACGATCACGTAGAACAAAAACCTCCACTGACCAACTAAGCCTACGCGATCGCGTAGAAGGAAAACATCATTAGATATTAGAAAATTCCAGCAAATGTTCAAGTTCAAATGTTTGATCCGTTAACCATCCAAAATACACCTGAGCCCCTCGGGACCTCAACCAAATATACCAACAAGTCCTAAAATATCATACAGACTTAGTCGAACCCTCAAATCACCTCAAACAACGCTAAAACCATTAATTACAACCTAATTCAAGCCTAATGAACTTTGAAATTTCTAATTTTTACAAACGACTCAGGAACCTATCAAATCACGTCCGATTTACCTCAAATTTTGCGCACAAGTCATTAATGACATAACATAGGTACTCAAATTTTCAGAATCATATTTTGACCCCGATATTAAAAAGTCAACCCCCGGTCAAACTTTTCAAAATTTAACTTTCGGCATTTTAAGTCTAATTCTACTACGGACCTCCAAATAATTTTCCGGACAAGCTCCTAAGTCCAAAATCACCATACGGAGCTATTGGAATCTTCATAATTAAATTCCGAGGTCGTTTACACATAAGTCAATATCCGATCAACTATTTCAACTTAAGCTTCCAACATGAAAATTCATTCTTCCAACCTAACTCCGAAATACCTTAAAACCAAAACCGATAATTCACACACGTCATAATACCTCGTAGGAAGTTATTCAAGACTTCAAATAGTTGAAAGGAATGTAAATGCTCAAAACGACCGATCAGGTCGTTACAATCTCCCCCATTTAAACATATGTTCGTCCTCGAATGCCAAAAGTTATTCTTAACCTTCAAATCAATATTCCACCTTACCACGCACATACCCGGGGATGATCTCACGTCACCCTATTCTATATAGGCCTGACCACACGACATAACTGAAAATCATTAATTTAACATTAGCCCAAAAAACTTGGAGCCAAATTTCTAACATCCAGAATTCTTTTCAAGACTCGAATCTCATATCTACACACTGTATAAGTCTGAACAAGTTGTATCCAGACATAACCATAATCGCAGATATAATCGCATAATATACTACACAACTCGCATACTCGTAACACCATTTCTCATCACAGTAACTACTCAAAACCAACCAAGTACTAGTATAAAACCTCATATCAAGCCAAACCTTGTTCCAAAACCTTCGTACACTACTGATAATAAAAGAACACATGCAAAAAATTCATGACCCCTTATCAGAGCAACAAGTCATGGAGCTCTTTCGCCCCAATGACAGATAGCAACTAGGTGCAACAACAAACTGAAATCAAGTACAACCTCTCAGGACAACAATCACTCACTGGGCTCTCAGCCCTCATCACTCATTGGGCTCCCAGCCCTCATCACTCATACTCGATGGGTACCCGCGCTCACTGGGGGTGTACAGACTCCGGAGGGGCTCCTACATCCCAAGCACTATAATCTGCACGGACAACTCACGTGCCATAATATAAATATCTGGATCCGCACGGCCAACTCACGTGCTATAGTATAATATAAGGATCTACACGGCCAACTCACGTGTTGCATGGCCAACTCATGTGCTATAGTATAATATAAGGATCTGCATGGCCAACTCACGTGCTGCACGGACAACTCACGTGCTATAGTATCAATATCTCACAATCAGGCCCTCTGTCTCACTCAGTCATAAATCTCTCTAGTCTCTCGGGCTCTCAATAATCATAAAATCAGCCCAAACAACAATGCTATGATGTATCAATAATAATAACAGAGACTGAGATAAAAAGTGCTAGTAAAAACTGAGACTGAGTACATATAGCATTCAGCAGGAAATTCAACAAGTACGCGACCTCTGTGGGTCCCAACAGTACTATTACATAGCCTAAGCATGATTTACAGTCAAATTTTATCAACACATAGAAAGCATATAGCTAACAACAACTTATTCAACTTTACAGTTTTCAGGACGGACCAAGTCATAATCCCATCGGTGCACGCCACACGCTCATCACCTAGCATGTGCGTCACCTTTAAAATAATCACATGATACTAAAATCCACGGTTACATACCCTCAGGACCAGATTTATAACTGATACTTACCTTAGAGCGTGAAATTCTTTACTCTGCTATGCCTTTGCCTCGCAAATCAGCCTTCGAATGCCTCGAATCTAGTCACAAATAATTCGTTTCAGTCAATAAAATTTATTGAAATTAACTCAATAAGAAAATGCTAATTTTCCATAAAAATCTGAATTTTAGCTCAGAAATTGCCTGTGGGACCCACGTCTCGGAACTCGACAAAAGTTATAAAATCCGGAAGCCCATTCAACCACGAGTCTAACCATACTAATTTTATCAAAATGCGACCCCAACTCGACCCTCAAATCTTCAATTTAAACTAAGAGGGTTTTCAAACTTTTCCAACTCAATCCACCAATTAAATGATAAAAATAATCATGAATTCGGGTAATTTAACCAATATTGAGAACACTTACCCCGTTATTTTCCTTGAAAAATTCTCGAAAATCGCCTCTTCCCGAGCTCAAATCCGTCAAAAACTAAAAATGGGACAAAGTCCATTTTTCAGAACTTAAACTCTCTGCCCAGACATTTGCTCTACGCGATCGCGAACATTCCCACGCGATCGCGAAGAACAATTTACCATCGCCCAGATTTTAATCTACGCGATCGCGGACTTTCCCACGCGATTGCGAAGCATAACATTACATACCTACGCGATCGCGGACTCGTCCACGTGATCGCGAAGCACAAAACGCGTGACTTCTATTTTCGCTCCACTTACTCTACGCGAACGCGACCTTCTTCACGCGTTCACGAGTCACAAAATCCCAGAGCTACGTGATCGCGTCCCGCTTCATGCGATCGCGAAGCACAAAATGCGACTGCCTCACATTAACCTTACGCGATCGCAGATATCCCCACGCGATCGCATAGAACAAAAACCCTCCACTGACCAACTAAGCCTACGCGATCGCAGACGCATTCACGCGATTGCGTAGAAGGAAAACATCATCAGATATGAGAAAATTCCAACAGTTGTTCAAGTCCAAAATTTTGATTCGTTAACCATCCAAAACTCACCCGAGCCCCTCGGGACCTCAACCAAATATACCAACAAGTCCTAAAACATCATACAGACTTAGTCGAACCCTCAAATCATCTCAAACATCGCTAAAATCATGAATTACACCCCAATTCAAGCATAATGAACTTTGAAATTTCTAATTTCTACAAACGACTCTAGAACCTATCAAATCACGTCCAATTTACCTCAAATTTTGCGCATAAATCATAAATGACATAACGGAGGTACTCAAATTTTCAGAATCGTATTTCGACCCCAATATCAAAAATTCAACCCCCGGGTCAAACTTTCCAAAATTCAACTTTCGGCATTTCAAGTCTAATTCCACTACGGACCTCCAAATAATTTTTCGGACATGCTCCTAAGTCCAAAATCATCATACGGAGCTATTGTAATTATCATAATTAAATTCCGAGGTCGTTTACACATAAGTAAATATCCGGTCAACTATTTCAACTTAAGCTTCCAACATGAAAATTCATTCTTCCAAGCTAACTACGAAATACCTTAAAATCAAAAACAATAATTTACACAAGTCATAATACCTCATAGGAAGTTATTCAAGATTTCAAATAGTTGAAAGGAACGTAAATGCTCAAATCGATCAGTCGGGTCGTTACATACAATTTACGCCGAAACGTATCAAATCAATCCGGAATGACTTGAAATTTTGCACACGAGTCCTAAATAATATAATGGAGCTGTATAAATTTTCCGAATCAAATTTCGACCCTGATATCAATAAAGTCAAATCCCGGTCAAACTTTCTAAAAATCTTTCATTTTTTAACTTTCGCCAAAATGCGTCAAATTGTCCTACGAACTTCCAAATCCAAATCCGGACATACGCCTAAGTCCGAAATCACCATACGAAGCTATTGACATCATCAAAATCCTATTCCGGAGTCGTTTGCTCAAAAGTCAAACTCCGATCAACTTTTTTCATTTAAGCTTCAAAATAAGGATTGTTCTTCCAATTAAATTCCGAACCTTCCAAAAACTAAACTCGACCGCACACGTAAGTCATAATACATATTACGAAGTTGCTCGGGACCTTAAGTCGCTGAACGAGGTGGTAATTCTTAAAACGACAAGTCGGGTTGTTACATTCTCCCCCTCTTAAACATACGTTCGTCCTCGAACGTGCCAAGAATTATTCTGAGGACTTCAATTTACTGAGTGTATTTACTATACATATATTCGTGGGTGATACTACATCACCGCAATCGACATAAGTCTGACAACACCATCTCAGTTGAAGACTATTCCTTTAATCCACACTTATAAACTTTAAAATCATTTTTTTTTGCACTCCAAACATTTTCAAAAGGTCCGATTTTCATATCAACACACGGTATTAGTCTTAAACGGTTGTAGCAACTCGTGCCTATACTCCCACACATCATACGTATGCCCATAACCATATCTCTGATCATAATAGCTGTTCATAATTTACAACATCGCCAATTAACCTCATATTGACTAAAATCTCGTTTCAAAACTTTACCTTACTAACAATGAGACACGAGACATGAAGACCTCATAGTTACTTACCCGAATTAACGAGTCACATTTAACGCCACCTGATCACACTCACCTTGTAGGCTAAAATTCAGTAATTACAGCATGAATATGGCTAAATATGCACAGAAAAAGACATACAAGAATTATCAAATAAGCATAACAAGCATAACTCTCTATCTGTACTATAATGCAAAAAAATTATTTATGAGTATAGATATTACCAGTGCATCATTGTGGGGTTGTACAATCCCTTCTGCGTCCTCGTCGCTGAAAGATAAGGTTCCCTCCGGTATGTAGACTCGAGTTCGTTTCTCCCTAGTGATGGATACTTTGGTGCGTTTCAACATCGGCCCCTGAGGGATATCGACCCACCGATGATCATGTTAATGACGTGTTGAGTTTATTCTTGTTCTGTCTGTTTGTTAGAATCCCTATCCCTGAAATGATTCTTGGCTCAGTCGCTCAAGAATTCTCGAAGATACCTGTCATTGAATAGTCGGGCTACTTCCCCTCTCAACTGTCGATAATCTTCTGTTCTGTGACCGTGAGTGCCATGATATTTGCACATCTGGTTAGGATCCCTTTGGGTTGGATCGTATTGCAGAGGTCGAGGCCATTTGGTATCTTTGATGCGCCCGATAACTAATACAATGACGACATCATCGACATTAAAGTTGTATTCCGATAGTCTCGGTGCTTCTTAAGGCCCGATGGACCTGTCGAAGCTGTTTTGCTCATGAGTCCCCGGTTTCCCTAACCTCGGTCGCTTCTCCTTTCGTTTCTTGTAGAGTTCTGCCCAGACCCACTGCTTTTTCGGTCTCCATTATATGGCTGATACCGATCCCTGTTTGGTATTGGTTCATGATCGATGTCTCTCTTGGCTCTGTCGAGGGTTCTGAAGGGATAAACAGACCCCGAAGGGGCTCCGAGTTGATCATCTTCTACTCTGATCTTCGATTGATACCGGTTATGTACGTCAGCCCAAGTAACAGTCGAATATTCTATCATGTTTTGTTTCAACTGCTGCGAAACCACCGAACTTTGAACATCGAGCCCTTGAGTGAAAGCCTGAACAACCCAATCATCAGCGACCGATGGCAGATCCATTTGTTCCATTTGAAAACGGGACACGAACTCCCTAAGCATCTCGTTATCCTTCTGTTTTACTTTGAAAAGGTCCGATTTTCTGGTCTCGACCTTGATGGCCCCGACGTGTGCTTTCACGAAAGAATCAACAAGCATAGCAAATGAATCGATAGAGTTAGGAGGAAAGTTATGATACCATATCATAGCCCCTTTTGATAGGGTTTCTCCAAACTTCTTCAATAGGACATACTCGATCTCATCATACTCCAAGTTGTTCCCTTTGATGGCACATGTGTAAGAGGTTACATGCTCATTTGGGTCGGTCGTTCCGTTATACTTAACAATCTCGGGCATGCAGAATTTCTTAGAGATCGGCTTCGGAGCCGCGCTCGAAGGAAAAGGTTTTTGTACGAACTTTTTGGAATCCAGGCCTTTTAATATTGGCGGCGCTCCTGGGATTTGGTCTACCCTGGAATTGTAGGTTTCCACCTTTTTGTCATTAACTTTGATTTTCTTCTCCCGGGATTCTATCCGTTTTGTCAACTCCTCGAGCATCTTTATGATCTCGGGGTTAGCACCCGATTCATGTTCATTTAACCTTTCTATGACCGGTTCATCCCTGCATGTTCCCGGTGTGGATCGGGCTCAACCCTGCTCGATGCACGACTTTGGTTTTTGTAACTGAGCTATCGCCGCTTGTTGAGCCTACAACATTTCGAAGATCACCCGTAGACTGATCCTGTCTCCTTCAATGTTTTGTGTGTTTCGAGTTGCCGATTGGGCTCCACCACGGACGCTATTTTTGAGGTCGGTAGGCAAGTTAGCATCGATAGCCACATGTGAATTAGTGTCAATCGGATTTGTGATCGGAATTCCGATGGGATCAACGGGCGGTACTCCTTCACCAGGCGCTATGTTGTTATTTTTACCGTGGTGACCGGACTCGTTGTCAATATGTAGGGGTGCTGATTGAGAGTTTGACATCTTGTGTTTTATCTTGAAATCAGAAACACTTTAAAGAGCAAGTGTAAAGTAGTGTGTGTTATGGAGATTTGTATCAAATAACCACTATTATCCTTAGCCCCACGGTGGGCGCCAAACTGTTTACCCTCAAAATCGGATAACAATTGAATTTATAAGTGATTTTAAGGATATGCGATTTAATTTGATACAAACGACAAATCAGAATGCAATTAAAATAAGTAATGGAAAAGCGAATGCAAACCACTTAAGTAGAACAATCTTAGCCTTGGAAGGTTAGCCACCATCGAGTAAAAAAATACTTTAATTGATATCAGAACAGAACAACAAGAGAATAATAAGAACTTGAAGAGAATAATAATATATTACTTTGGGATGCGTGTTACAATGTGCTTTACAAGTAATCAAACCCACTTTATATAGTAGGGGAGTCCCACTTTAAGTATAATTATATAAAAGGTAAAAATCTCCTAGTTTGCTGATTTGCTGGTTCTTTATTGATACGTGACGAGATTCCTGCCGAAATATTCGATCGGTTATGGATATTTCGGCCTTTCATTATTTCAGTCTTCTGTTGGTTATACCGGCAATGCTTCCTCAAGCTTATTTGAGGTTAGTGTCGATTTTGGTATCATGAGCTCAATGTTCTCGAGGACGGATATTCTGACCTCGTGTTCCGGTTCGATGAGATTCATGATCGATCTTCAACCCCTCGCTTTCCGAGCTCGATGTGTCATGCAATTGTCGAGCCCTATTTCCACCGTATACGAAAAGCTTAGCCAAAGAGGCTATTATTCAAATTCAGCAAAGTTATACGCAACAAAGTTTTCTTCTATATAGATCCACCTGCACCATCCCAATGTATCAAGTAGTATTAGTTAAAAGCTTCCCAAGTTTTTCCCATGTCAAAAATGGGGTAATCAGCAATCATAAATTTACAAAAATTAGCTCAATCATCCTCATCGGAATCGGGTCGTACAGATTGCTCAAATTCTGAATCCATTAAAGACCCAACTGAATCTTTCGATATATATAGAGTATATCCTGAATTCCTGATATAGAATCATAATCAGTCTCCTTATCACATTGTACATCATCCGAGTACAGAGAATACAAAGGTTTATCGGCGGAAGCATTTCAATACGAGCTGTTTACAGGTGTTTTAAGTGTTCTGGTTTGAAGGCTATTTTAGTCCAAATTTACATTTCACTTACAAATTCGGGGACAAAATTTCCCGAGAAAGAAGGCAAGTCGTCAAAAGCCCAACCCAAAAAATTCTCAAATCTTCACCACCGCCACCCTCCTCCCCTCTCCGCCGATTCCCTTTTCATGTCTTAGTCGCCGATCAGCAACCTTCATGAACCGCCACCATCGCCATAGCTTCTAACTTCATCAATGGCGTTGAGATCAACTGGACGCAAGGTCTCATTTGACATTCTCTCAACTTCCATCCTAGACGACGATCGCGATTACGATTACGATTCCTCCACCGCGACTCTCCTTCGATCCAATTCCGATCCTCCTCCTCAGCTTCTGCCTAACGATGACGCCACAAGCCCTACCGGAAACCGCAAGAGGAAGAAGAAAAAGAAGAAGCACAAGAGAATCGCTGAGCACTCCACAATTTCCGAATATTCCGTCACGGACGAGCAGCTAGGCCGCTCATCCTCCGTCGGGGATTTTAACGGTTACTGTTACAGTGTTGCTCAGAGCAGCAGTGTTGTGGTATGTGAGGAACCTGTTACGCTGCCGAAGCCTGAGAGTAATTGTTCAGTGAGTTCAGTTTCTGGACTTCCGTTTGGGGAGTTGAGGCAAAGAAATGTTATGGTCAATGGAGTGACCGAAGAGAGTGTCGGATCACCACAGATTAGTGTGAGAGAAAGTGAGAGTGTTGTTAAGGAATTGGAATCAAGGTCAAATTCGAGAGTCGAAGTGAATGTGAATATGAATGGGGTTGCAGGGAGGAGTTTGGAGAAGGAAGCGTCTTTAGATTGGAAGAAGTTGATGGCTGAAGATCCCAATCGTAAGCATGTACCTTTTTTGTTTTTCTTTAATGGTTTTCTAAATGTTTTTCATTTCCTGCCAATTTTCCAATATCACAATGTTTCCTAACTGTGCTCTGACTCCAATAGGAACATATTATGGCAACCTGAGGAACGCGTAGAGAAAAGATTGGTGATTAGTACTTGAATAGAGAAATTCTAGTTCTAGAGAGAAGCTTGTATGAGGCATCCTTAATCATCATATCTTTTCTCATGTTGAGAAACTATGTCATTTCACTTTAAACATGAAGTTAGCTAAATATAAGACAAATAAATTCACTTGGGGGAGGGAGGAGGGGTTGGGGTGGAGTAACAAATATGTGAACTCCTCTTACCTCCCTGCCTGTTTTCGTTTCTTTCTTTTTTGAGAATTCCTGCCATGCTGCCTCTGCTCGCGTTCGGGCCCCGGATCCCTTGCTTTTGACTAAGGTCTTTATTTACCTGTTTGACTGGACACGGAGTTTAAGAAAAAATGAAGACTTTTGGAATTTGTAGTCCTAAACAATTCAAAAATGGGCCCAGAGTATTTGTGTGGTTATAAAAGCTTCTCATTAAGGGTAGAATTGTAAGTTTAAGCAAAATTGTTTCCAAATTTAGAAAGGGGTATTCTTTTTGGTACAGACCAAAAAGGAAATAGGTTCACATAAACTGGAACGGAGGGAGTACAAATTAACAAACACTACTGGAATGGTGCGACAACTATACCATAACAGATATAGTACTTACGGAAAGAGAGAGCGAGACTGACCTAACCAAGAGAGAGAATGCAAGAGTGACTCCCCCCATCACTCAAGGCCGGAAGAAAATAATTTTCTACGGCTTTATTTACCAAACTCGGGACTAGAGGAGCATTTTAGGAATTTGAGGTATCGCTTGTAATGTAATAAGGATGAAGTCTCATTCATATAGTAATGTCCCTAGCTTTCAACCTATTTTAGACTGAGGCGAATCCAAGATTTAAATTTTATGGGTTCAACTTTTAAATTTTTTAGCATTGAACCTATTATATTTTAAAGGCAATTTTAATGAATTTTTACATATAAATTTTTACTCCGCGTCGAAAGTTATGGGTGAACTCGTCGAGTATGCACTACATCCGCCCCTGATTTTAGAGGCAGGTTTGGAACCCTGTATCTCTAAATTTTTTGATTTTGCACCGGGTGTCCGAGTCTCTTTGAGCCCCGACTAATCCCGGGGGTGCACAGGCCCTCGGCAAGGAGTTTCCCGCAAGTGCACCACGGTTAATTCAGGCTTTATCCAGTCCGATGGCCCTCAGAAATTGTTTGCACCCAGTGGGTTTCGAACTTGAGACCTTGAAAGGGAGCAAACCCCAAGGCTCAAGTCAATTGCCACCAGGCCAACCCCTGAGGGTTACCCTGTATCTCTAAATTCAAATTTACTTTCTAATTTATTTTAGTTGCAGAAGAAAACTTCACATGTATCCTTTCCTTTCTCTTACTTTTGTTGTGTGGTATTTTGTTAGAAACATTTCCGGTGGATAAGTCACCAATGAAGTGCTTCATGGAAGAGATGTATGCGGGTAATTCCTTAAGGAGTACAGTTGCCCGCGGGGATGAGAAAGAGCGGCAAAGAGTTTATGATACCATATTTCGCTTACCATGGCGATGTGAGCTGGTATAATACTTTATTAAGACACTGCACTATGAAGCATTCTCAAATTATATTTTGAATACATTATTCTTTCATTGCCCTCAGTTTCCTGGTGTCACTTCTTGACTTGCATTTTTTGTTCCTCTGTTATTTATGTCACTTCTTGACTTGCATCTTTTGTTCCTCTGTTATTTATCTGCCCTGGACTGTGATAGTGCTAATAGGGGGGGTCTCTTTTTTTTTTTTTTTTTTTTTACTTTTTACTTCCCAATATTGTTCGGAACGAACTACAAACTAGGAGGTCCACTACCTGTTCTTCGTAGTTCTTCTCGGATATACTCTTTATCTCATAAACTATCAAGCTGGTTTTGCTGAATAGATGACAAAACTATTGCTTTTGCAGCTTATTAATGTTGGCTTTTTTGTCTGCTTTGATTCATTCCTGTCACTGCTAACTGTCATGCCAACGAGGATAATCATGATCTGCTGGAGGTTTCTGAATACAAGGTTGGTATTTCATGCTTCACTCTTCCTTTGTTCTTTGAACTTGAAATGATTTTTTGGGATCTGCACTCTCCAGGAGAGTTGTGTCTATCATACTGTCCTAAAATAATTCATCATACCCTTCTGACCTACAGCAGATGGGATGCAGATTTTTTTCTGTAATCTCAAATTAACCCTTTAATCAAACTGTTTATCTAAGATTTTGTCTAGAAGTAATATAAGATTTCTTACTACCCCAAGCCATGTTGATTTTTTAGGTTTGATTTAATTTGTTATGAATTTCATAATTATGCATAGATTAGGGATGTAATCTTGCATAGAATCAGTATTTTACCAAAAAATATACCATGTGTAATCACTATATATCTCAAACCGAACTCGAGGGAATAGGTAGGTTTTTCTTTCATTGCTCATTCTTTTCTTCTTAATGAATTATCTCTATCCATAGAGGCTGATAATTTTTGGTGGTTTTGAAACCTATGGGAACAGTGTATTTGTGCAATGAGCTTTTAATTCCTAGATTGTCATTGAATTTCTTTTGGTGTGAAGTTGCAGCTGCCATATGGTATGCGTTGCTAAAATATCAACTTGAAGGAGATGAGGGATAGTTATTGGAGGGTGTATTGATATAAGATTTTTCCTTTTTGCGTTTTTTGGGAGTTTATTACTGATTGGGTATACCTTCATGTCTAGTGTTCTGTTCGGGTTTACTTGTGAGTTGTGATTGGGTGTATCTTCATGCTAGAGATCGGACATTGCAACAATTCTAACATTATTTATTTAGTAACAGAAAGGAGGTATGATTATTAATAAAATTAAAAAGAAGACTTTATTACAAATTCTGCTGTGAAAACATTCACGGTGTTTCAGCTTGCTTCCTTTGTTACTTCAGTCCCGGGAAAAGAAAATAATTTTAGGAGTTTAAGGGATTATGAGTAAAGACAATAAAAGGGAAATTAAAGTTTCTTTTTGTAGAAAATGGTGTTCAGTTGGTGCCCCAGAGGTGACATATTCTCCAAGACTGTTTTCCAGTTGCACTCGGAGAAGTTTCTTTTACTGCCAAGTAATAGTGCCTTGGTTAAGTGAATTTGCAGAGCGGAACTTACAGGAGGACTATCAGTTGAAACAAGGGTAATGCCCTTAAGTACCTAAGAGGTTGGAAGTCTAGGGATATATCTATTGTTTACCTCTGAAGTAGGAGACTTCCCAATCAAATTTTAGTGGGAAGAAGAGAGATTGTCGTCTTGATTTTCCCTTAAAAACTTAGTTTGTCCTTGCTTTTATTTTATTTTGTCTTGCCCCTGTTATTGTTGTTGGTTATGGTGACTCTTGTTAGTTTATAGATATGTATAGTGTAGTCTTGTCCCACATTGGAAGAGGAGTAATATTTCCTTGTAGTGTATAGCTATAAATAGGGAACTCTTGTATTGTATTTATCATCTAATATCAATAACATATTTTCTCCCGTGCCTTCTCATATGGTATCAGAGCATTAGTGAGAAAAGATCGCTGTGCGTCATTCCAGCGTTAACCGGGAAGGAAAAACTTAGTCATCGTGTAATTTTTTCGGTGACCTAAGGCTTGTCTAAGTGAAAGTCACTTTCTGTCGATGTTGTGCTAAAACCAACACCACCGCGAGGTAGATCACCCTCCGACTACCAACCCCTGAAATTTTATCCGGCAGAAAAGCCGCCACGCTTCTCCACGCGCCGGCAACAACTTTTCCGGCGAGGGATCCGGCCACTTCCCGGCCATTTCTTCGCGAAACTTCTTCAGGACAGTGTGCTCTCCTCAAAATTCCGAGTCTACCCATCTAATTCAAATCAAATTCCGGCCACTTTTTATATTTTTCCGGCGTGAACAGTGACCTTTCTGGCCATTTTTTGAAAATATTTCTTCAAGACAGCTTGCTCGCGAAGGAATTCCGAGTCTATCCATCCTGGTTACAATAAATTCCGACAACTTTGAAAATTTTCCGGCGAGCTACAGTGTTTCCGGTGAGCTACAGTGTTTCCGGCGTGAGCAGTGTTTCCGGCACAGAACAATGTTCTGTTTTCCTGCTGTAAACGGTGTTTTTCAAACTATTTCTTCAGTTTTCTCACAGGAGTTACTTATTTCCACTATTTCAAGTTAACCCTACTACTACAAATTGTAGCGACATGGGAACCGATGCTTTGAATAGTCGGATGGTTTCTTTAGCAGAGTATATTGAGTTCCTTCAGTATAAAGCATGTAAGCAGACATCTTCTGAGATAGCTTCTGTTGTTCAAACAGGTAATAGCGTGACTTGTTTCTCCCAATCTTCATCCTCTGAGTCTTGGGTCATTGATTCAGGTGCATCAGATCATATTTCTGGTAACAAATCTCTTTTCACTACTATTTCGTATTCTCAATCTCTTCCAAAAGTCACAATGGCCAATGGGTCTCAAACCATGGCAACTGCAATAGGTCAAGCAAGCCCACTTCCTTCCTTACCTTTAGATTCAGTCCTTTATGTTCCCAATAGTCCTTTTAATCTCATAGCTGTTAGTCGCTTAGCCAAATCACTTAAATGCGCTGTTTTATTTCTTGAATACCATGTTTTTATACAGGAACACAGTACGGGGCGGATCATTGGCACCGGGCGTGAATCAAACGGACTTTATTACCTTATCTTTGCTAAATCACATGGACTCACATCTTGTCTTCCTTATACAACTTGTCCTGTTACTGATTCACCAGATTTATTACATAAACGGTTGGGACATCCCAGTTCGTCAAAACTTCAGAAAATGGTATCTGGTTTATCTCACTTGTCAGCTCTAGAGTGTGAGTCATGTCAGCTCGGTAAGCATACCCGCTCCCATTTCCCTCGGCGTCTTGATAATCGAGCAGAGTCATCTTTTACTTTAGTCCATTCAGATATTTGGGGTCCTAGTCGGGTCAGTTCCACCTTAGGATTCTGCTACTTTGTCAGTTTCATTGATGATTATTCCAGGTGCACTTGGATATTTTTGATAAAAAATCAATCTGAGCTGTTTTCTATTTTTTCAGACCTTCCACGCTGAAATTCAAAATCAATTTGGGGTTTCTATTCGCACATTTCGTAGTGATAATGCCCGAGAGTATTTGTCTTCCCCATTTCAGCAGTTTATGAAATCTCATGGGATTATTCATCAAACATCTTGTCCGTACACATCTCAACAAAATGGGGTAGCTGAAAGAAAGAATAGACATCTTATTGAAACTGCTCGTACCCTACTCATACAATCTCATGCTCCGTTGCGTTTTTGGGGGATGCCGTTCTTACATCTTGCTATCTTATTAATCGTATGCCATCTTCAGCTATCCAGAACCAAGTTCCATTCTCTGTCATGTTTCCCCACTTACCTTTGTTCTCTCTTCCGCCCCGTATCTTTGGAAGCACTTGTTTTGTCCATAACTTTCATGCTCCGTTGCGTTTTTGGGGATGCCGTTCTTACATCTTGCTATCTTATTAATTGTATGCCATCTTCAGCTATCCAGAATCAAGTTCCATTCTCTGTCATATTTCCCAACTTACCTTTGTTCTCTCTTCCACCCCGTATCTTTGGAAGCACTTGTTTTGTCCATAACCTTACTCCAGGAACAGATAAGTTAGCTCCTCGTGCTCTTAAGTGCGTATATTTCTGGGTTTCTCGAGAACACAAAAGGGGTATCGATGCTACTCTCCTGACCTCCAGCGGTACCTTATGTCCGCTGATGTTACCTTCTTTGAAACCCAATCATACTTCACAGGTTCGGGTCATCACTTAGATATTTCTGAGGTACTACCAGTTTCATCTTTTGGAGATTCAGTCACTCTAGCTCCACCACCTACAGCTCCAGTTGTAGCTCCACCACCTATAGCTCCAGTTGTAGCTCTACCACCTATAGCTCCAGTTCCACCACCTACAGCTCCGGTTGTAGCTCCACCACCTATAGCTCCAGTTCCTCCACATAATCCAGTTCAACCTTCTGCAGCTCCACCACTCTTGACTTTATCATCGTCGTCCACATCCAGCATCAGGCCCAGGTGATTCACGCCCCACATCAGATTCTGCACCTACTGCGGACTTGTCTCCTCTTAGTTAACCAATTGCACTCCGCAAAGGTGTACGATCCACACTTAATCCTAATCCCCACTATGTCGGTTTAAGTTATCATCGTCTGTCGTCACCATATTATTCTTTTATATCTTCTTTGTCCACTGTTTCTATCCCTAAGTCTACAGGTGAGGCACTATCTCATCCAGGATGGCGACATGCTATGATTGACGAGATGTCTGCTTTACATGCGAGTGACACTTGGGAGCTTGTTCCTCTTCCTGCAGGTAAGTCTACTGTTGGTTGTCGTTGGGTTTATGCAGTCAAAGTCGGCCCGGATGGCCAGGTTGATCGGCTTAAGGCTCGTCTTGTTGCAAAAGGATATACTCAGATTTTTGGGCTTGATTATAGTGATACTTTCTCTCCCGTGGCTAAAGTAGCATCTGTTCGTCTCTTTTTGTCCATGGCTGCTGTACGTCATTGGCCTCTTTATCAGTTAGACATTAAGAATGCTTTTCTCCATGGTGATCTTGAGGAAGAAGTTTATATGGAGCAACCACCTGGTTTTGTTGCTCAGGGGGAGTTTAATGGTTGTGTGTGCAGATTGCGCAAGTCACTATATGGTTTGAAACAGTCCCCTCGAGCTTGGTTTGGTAAGTTCAGCACAATTATTCAGGAGTTCGGCATGACTCGTAGTGAGGCTGATCACTCTGTGTTTTATCGGCATTCTGCTCCTAATCTGTGTATTTATCTAGTGGTTTATGTTGATGATATTGTTATTACTGGTAATGATCAGGATGGTATTACTAATCTGAAACAACATCTCTTTCAGCACTTCCAGACTAAGGATCTGGGCATATTGAAGTATTTTCTAGGTATTGAGGTCGCTCAGTCTAGCTCAGGTATTATTATTTCACAACGGAAGTATGCCTTAGACATTCTTGAGGAGACTGGAATGATGGGTTGCAGACCTATTGACTCTCCTATGGATCCGAATGCTAAGCTTCTGCCTGGACAGGGGGAACCTCTTAGAGACCCTACGAGATATAGGAGGTTGGTTGGCAAATTGAATTACCTCACAGTGACTAGACCTGACATTACTTTTCCGGTGAGTGTTGTAAGTCAGTTTATGGATTCTCCCTGTGATAGTCACTGGGATACAGTTGTTCGCATTCTTCGGTATATAAAGTCAGTTCCAGGCAAAGGATTACTATTCGAGGATCGAGGCCACGAGCAGATTGTTGGGTACACAGATGCTGATTGAGCAGGATCACCTTTTGATAGACGTTCTACGTCTGGATATTGTGTTATAGTAGGAGGTAATTTGGTCTCGTGGAAGAGCAAGAAACAGAATGTAGTTGCTCGATCTAGCGCCGAAGCCGAATATCGGGCCATGGCTATGGCGACGTGTGAGTTAGTTTGGGTCAAGCAGTTGCTCAAGGAGTTAAAGTTCGGAGAAATCAGCAAGATGGAACTAGTGTGTGATAACCAAGCTGCTCTTCATATTGCGTCAAATCCGGTGTTCCATGAGAGGACTAAACACATTGAGATCGACTGTCACTTTGTCAGAGAAAAAATACTTTCAGGAGATATTGTTACAAAGTTTGTAAAGTCGAATGATCAACTAGCAGATATTTTCACTAAGTCTCTTACTGGTTCTCGTATTAGTTACATGTGTAACAAGCTCGGTACATATGATGTGTATGCACCGGCTTGAGGGGGAGTGTTAGTTTATAGATATGTATAGTGTAGTCTTGTCCCACATTGGAAGAGGAGTAATATCTCCTTGTAGTGTATAGCTATAAATAGGGACCTCTTGTATTGTATTTATCATCCAATATCAATAACATATTTTCTCCCGTGCCTTCTCACAACTCTAAATTCTAAAAGAATTGATTCACCCTCCCATCTGAAGCACGTCTTTACTTTATTTCCTTAGCTCCTTTCCTTTCTCGCCCCTTGATTTTGTTGTGTTAAAATAAATCTATTTAACTGCAGCTTATGTTTACAAAATAACCTGACCATGCTCATGGCAGGCAGTTCAAGAAACTTTCCGCAGTTGAGCTTTCTGATATTGGCTGTTGTGTTGCCCTGGCCAGTGGGGCGATTTTGTTGCAACAAACAGGTGCAGTAGGATTCTTTTATCCTCAACCCCCGTCTTAAAATTTTGCTATATACTAATTACCCCAACCACACATCTGAGCTTAGACTTCTCAATTCTTGGTTTCTTGTTTGTTTAGTCTTACTCCTATTTGCAATTCGCTGTGGCAGATATTAGCCTAATCTATCACATGATTCGTGGTCAAGGGACAATCAAGCTTTATGTGGTTTACAATGTGTTGGAGGTGAGAAGTTGACTACTTTATTATAATTAAGGGCATGTGTTAAGATGCCACAAATTGGTTGTACTTTAGGTCTTCGTATCATGTTGAAGGTGGCTGGATTCTGATACAACATAACTAATTCCATAGAATGTAATTCATGTTTGTGCTTCAAAGTAAAATAAATGAAATATGTCTCCATTCTTGCTGTTAAAGAATAGAATAACTTCGAAGGAGAAGCACCTCTAGTCATATGTTCGGATATGTTTCAGCTATCCTTCATCAAGTATCCTTTCATTCCAATCTTGTACAAGATATTGGTTTATTACACGTTCATGTTGCTGTCCTAACATCATTCAATATGCAATATTTTTTGGTTAGCTCCTTTTTTTGCAATTTATAGAAACTTTAAGGCTATTGTTGCCCTTCTCGGCAGGTTTTTGATAGACTATTCCAAAGCTTTAGTGGAGATGTGATGCAGACTCTTTTTAATACAGCAGAAGGGCTTGCAAATAGCTCAACGGAAAATATGCAATTGTGGATGAGAAGATTTATTATGGATGAATTTGTAGCTGTGGCTTCATCAAATATCCTTTCCATTCCCGTATTCTGGTCAATATGATAAATTTCATCCCTAATATTGTCTGGTTTCCTTGACTCCCCATACTTGTTCATTCTTTCATCTTGCTAGCTCAAGCCATCACTTTGTCAACCTGTATAGTTGCCCACAACAACGCATTATTTGCTTTGCTTGTATCAAACAATTTTGCAGAAATAAAGAGCAATGTATTCAAACGGTACAGCAAGGATAACGTTCACAATCTAGTGTATTATGGTGAGTTATCTTCTAGCAGTATTTACCTGAAATTTTGAAGGTTCTATTGCCATGATTAAAGAATTCTTTATGAATCTGCTGTTGGTAGCTAGTTTTTTCTTTATTATCTTGTGTGAAGTGATTCCATCTGTTGCATGTTTTCATTGGCATATTTGTAGTCCCTATAGGTTGCATCTCAATGCCAATCAGTCAGTCAATCAATTAATTTACCTTTTCATAAAAATATCACCCAGTCAATTTAGTCTCAATTTCAGATGAAGTTACAAATTTCAGCATCTATTCTAACATAATGACATTATCAATATAATAACTAAAATTAAACATCACTAAAATGTAATTACAAGATAAGTTCAATTACAAATTTGATGTTCAGTTTCATTTATAAAAAAGGAAGAAAAGATAACTCAATTTTCTATTAATCAACTATGAAATAGAAATTTTCTGTAGATTAAATTTAATCTTTAAGTGCTTTAGTAATTTTATTAAGAGAGTAGAAGAGAAGCAAAAGCAAAAGCTCAAAAAGCAGGAGTGGCAAAAGAAGGTGATTTGCATATTAGAAGATTCATGGTCTGTAGAATAGAAAGAAGACGTCTTCATAAAAAAAGAATAGAAAGAATAGGTATGTCAAAAGATGCAGAGGAAGAGAAGTAGAGCTAGTAAAAGGAGGCATTACATTGCAGAAAAAAAAGTACCACAAAAAAAGAGGCGCTACGAACTGAAGAATAAAAGCGAATCTTTTGCTTACATTCTTACGTTTTTACCCATATTTGCATTAATTTCGAGAGATTGTAGTTTTTTGAGACTTCCTCTCTATGATTTTAGGTATACCTTGTCTTTTTCTAGCACATTCAACTGCCATATTGACATTTACTGGATTCTACATTTAGTGGTCTACGTAGGATATAACCTTAACATTTTCTCTCATTTTTCTTTTATATGTGCTATTTGAACATCTGTTGGCTGTCATTATTTCTAATCTTGTCTAATCTTATATGACTGGGTATCAATCTTAACATCCGCATTTCTGGGATTCTCATGGTTATATTTAGTCTTAGAGACCTTACTTTTACTCCCCTTTCATTAATTGTTAGTTTTCAGTTTATGCATAACTAATCGCACATCTTTTCCGACCTTCTCTCTCTCTAACTTGTGCAACATAAAAAAGGATTTCCTCTTCCCTTGACATAGTGCTCTTGGCACCTCAGGAGAAGGAGGCTCAGGGCCAATTTTTGGATTGTCTGTCTGATGGATTTGGATTTTATTGATGGGTGTGGTTTTTCTTTTTCATCTGTTCCTCCTGTTTTTACTAGTTTCCACGTTCACCCATCCATATATTAGTTGCTGACTAGTGACTCTTTATTTGTTGTTTTACTTATCATTTCATTTAAGCTTAATGGTGTTTGGAAATGCTCAATCCTATGGTACTGATTTTATTTTCACATTTGTGCTTGATTGCAAAGTTTCTGTGCATTTAAACTTTAATTCCATTGGCTGTTGGCAGATTCAGTGGAGCGGTTCCATATTTCGGCATTTCTCTTATTTGTGTTAGCTCAAAACCTTCTGGAGGCAGATGGACCTTGGTTTGAAAGTTTTCTTTGTGTAAGGCCTGCTGCTGATGCTCCTTGTGCAATGAAGTGATCAACTTACTGAATTGTTTTTGAACTGGCTCATATAAAGAAATTTTCCTTTTGAATCCTGCAGAATGCATTTGTCGTCTACGTAAGTGAGATGACAATTGATATAATCAAGCATTCATTCATCGCAAAATTTAACAATATTAAGCCGATTGCCTTTTCAGAGTTTCTTGAAGATCTCTGTAAGCAGGTATTTTTAATTCATGGGCTGCTGTTTGACTTTGCTTGTAGAGTTAAGCTCTTTAAGCTGGTGGATTTCTCTGATAAGCTCGAATAATTTGTAGTTTTATACTGCTATATTGCTATCACACTCTTCATCCTACTAAGCCGTTGTGGCATCTTGTACTTTTTTCTTTCTGAAGATTCTGTTTCTCACATTACTCTAATTGTCGACTTTTAACAGACACTGAATATTCAAACGGACAATATGAAGAATAACCTCACTTTTGTTCCTTTGGCACCTGCTTGTGTGGTAAGTTTTTTCTGATTTGTCTAAAGCCGCCATCTTCTAACATAATAATTTCTGAATAAAATCATAGTCTCTTTATTTCAAAATACTATACTTCGTGGATATGGAACATAGAGGAAGCAGGATCGATTCCCTTGGACTTGTGGGTTTCCTTCCTTTATACAGAGCTTAAAATGCTCATTTATTCCTTACCTAGCAACCTCTTTTGCATGTCAGGTAATCCGGGTGCTGCGTCCTGTGTTTGCTGCTCATCTTCCCTATAATCCGCTTCCTTGGAGGCTCTTTTGGATTTTTCTTCTGTCTGCAATGACATTTGTCATGCTTGCAAGCCTTAAAGTAATGATTAGCATTGGCCTAAAAAAGCATGCGAGGTGGTATATAAACAGATGCCAGAGGAGAAAACTTCATAGCGACTAAGATACTATATCTTGGTGAAGCTGCATACTTTGCTAAGATATACAGAACTCCTGTTTATGAGAAGAGAAAAGAGGGATGGCCAGAGGGCGGGGTTTTTTGGGGGTGGGGGGGGGGGGGTGGAGGAGGCTTGGGTTACCCGGTTGGAAATTTGCACCGTTGCTCTCATTTTCTGTTCAATCGTGCAGCGGGATGCATTCCTGTGGAAGTATTTATGCCAAATGATCAAATGGCATGTACTTCCATTTTTCATAGGGAGAAGGTCCATATAAAAAGAAAGTCATATTGATAAGGTATTTCAGTCCATATAAAGAGGAAGTCATATTGATAATGTATTTCAGTCCATATAGAGAGGAAGTCATATGGATAATGTAGTTCATGTGCAATATATTTTAAGACCATTTCTCTATAGTTGGCTACTTCAGAACCTATCAAAAGGAGAAAAGGCTATTTCAGAAGGTATTTTCCGAGTAAATGTTGTCTAGAATTCTCTTGACTTCCTAGGTAGATTCAGAAAAAGCCGATGTTACACAAAGGTAAACTATCTTTTTAGTTAATCTGGAGTCTTTCTTACAATACAACTTAATTACTTTTTCTTTTTAATGGTTTAGTTGAGCAAAGTTCAAGGCATTTGACATTCCAGAAACCTCCTCTTTTATCATTTTTTGACTTACATAATGTCATTTTTGTATTAGAAATGTGCCTCCTTTTGTTTTAATCCAAAGGTAAGTGAAATTGAAAAGCTAGCAACGCCTGAAATCAAGAAACTGAATATTTTGGAAAATAATTAGTAATTCACTTTTATTAAGGTTAAACTGATAAAGTTTATCAACTGTTTCCTTATTTCCTCCATTCTGGTCATATGCGAATTTTAAATTTATGATCATAATATTATATTACAGTCTTAATAACTGCACATGAAGTTTGTAAAATGAAACGTCAACAAAAAAAAAAAAAAAAAAAAGGAGGGGGGAGGGGGAAGGAAGAGGTCATCATATATACTTTGAATACCACATGAGGTGTCTCTTCTGTTTGCTGGAGTGAAAAATTCTATTAACCATTCCTTCTGAATTTTAAGTAAAAGAGAAAATGAATAGGACAATAGTGGCATTGATGTTTAAATTATAGCTTTAAGAGAACATATGTTAACTTGTAATCGAGGCGATTCTAATGTATTTGCTCCATTTGGAGAAGATGGCATTATCACCATCTCTTGTAACCAAGACAAGAGGATGTTGCCAAACAAAGCTGCTGGTGTGGTGATGACTTACGAGGTATATTATATGCTTAACCAAAAACAAACTTCTCAAATTGAATCATCCATTCTCAACACTTGCAGTCTTGTCAAGTTTTCTGCGTAATTTTCCCAAAGAGGCCATCACAATACACCCACTATGTTGTCCATTAATTTCCACATCAAAGTACATCTGTGCGTATTATGAATTGAAAATTAAACAGTTACTCTAATTCAAAGCGCTATAGTCTAGATAAAATCAAGCCGGCAAAATGCTAATCTACAAACCCAAAACTGAACCTCATCATTGTTAGTATTCTGTATTCGAAAATATATTAAAAATAAAAACGATATAAAACCAAAAATGTAGAAGAACATAATTAATCCGAGCCCATTGAATTCACAGTGTTTCTTTAAAGAACTTAATCCCCTCCTAATACCCGAGGTTTAGGATTATTTCCTCCCAGGATAAAACGGATTACCCTCACTGGTATAGCGGTACTTCAAACCACAGTGACCAACGAACTCAAAAAACAGTAATAAATCACACCTACTGCTTTCTTTCTGTTTAAAACAATGTAGAATGAATAAGAAAAAATCAGAATTTTCGTAAGGAAAATCTGAGGGAGAGTTCATGTATTTACAGCCAAAACGTTGGGTAATACAGAAGAGTTGCAACTCTTCATGTAAGGCTGCAACTCAAAATGTCTGTTTTATAAAATGGCCATTTATGAAAACCGCCAAATTCAAATTATAACGGGAAAATTAAAACGGAGGGAAAATTAAATTACCGTTACAGAAACAGTCTAATTTGGATTAAATAATATTGCGTTAAAAATAACAAATAAATTTGGTCCAAAAAATTAGTCAATCAATCATTTGACCGAAGCCGAAGCCGAGCAAGTGACAACGACAACGCGAGACTTGCCTTCTTCTCAACTCTTTAAGAGCTAGAAGAAGTGCAATTGTATATATATCCATCAATTAAGGGCCCCAAACATGAGCACTGTATTAATATCATGATATATATAATTCATGTAATTACTAATAAAGGTTTTAAAATTTTAATATATTCTTTTAATTTGGTTGAGGTTATTGCGGGTGGGGGTGGGTGTTAAATACTCCTAGTGTATTTAGTTTCTCATCAATTCTATTTTTTCTTCCTCTATGTGTGTGGGGAAGGGGGGGGGGGGGAGGGGGGGAATGTTAAATACTCCTAGTGTATTTTGCTTCTCATCAATTCTAATTTTTCTTCCTCTATGTATACTCTTCTTTTAGGACTTGCATATGGTGTTGATCGACTTAGAAAAAACATACGATAAAGTTCCGAGGGAGGTTTTGTGGCATGTTTGGAGGTTAGAGGTGTACCTATTACTTACGTTAGGTTGATTAAGGACATGTATGATGGAGTAAACACCCGAGTGAGGACGGTGGGCGGGTACTCTTATCATTTTTCGATTATGATGGGGTTGCATCAGGGGTCAGCACTCAGCCTTTTTTGTTTGCTCTGGTGATGGATGTACTAATCTTCTACATCCAAAGGGAGATGCCGTGGTGTATGCTATTTTCAGATGATATTGTATTGATCGACGAGATGTGAGACGACGTGAATGCGCAGTTAGATATATTGAGGCAGACCCTGGAATCTAAATATTTCAAGTTGAGCAGGTCCATTGTAATTTCAGTGGCGAGAGTCAAGGAGGGGAGGGGGAGGGGGAGGTGAGTTAGTCAGACCAACGATATTGTATGGGGCTGAGTGTTGGCCAGTCAAGATCGCTCATGTCTAGAAGATGAAGGTAGCAGAGAAGAGGATATTGAGATGGATGTGCGGACACACTAGGTTAGATAGAATTAGAAATGAGGTTATTCGCGACAAGGTGGGTGTGACCCCTATTGAGGACAAGATGCGGGAAGCGCGGCTTAGGTAGTTTGGTCATGTGAGGAGGAGGAGCACAGACGCCCCGGTGAGGAGGTATGAGAGGTTGACATTGGAGGGCCTACGAAGAGGTAGAGGTAGGCTTAAGAAGAGGTGGAGAGAGGTGATTAGGCAAGACATGGGGCAACTTCAGCTAACCGAGGACATGACCCTTGATAGGAAGGTATGGAGGTCGAGGATTAGGGTAGTAGAGTATGTAGTCTAGAGTGGTCATAACAATAGTATTGACGCATTTATGACTAACCGTTATTTTCTTTCATTGTTGATCACCTTACTGTCTTGTTGTTTTTATTCTGCTTTTATATGGCCTTTTGGTACTGTCCCTTTTTGTCTATATTTTTATTATTGTGGTGCTTATACTTTCCTGAGTCGAAAGCCTATTGAAAACAACCTCTCTATCATCACAAGGTAGGGGTAAGGTCTGCGTACACACTACCCTCCCAGACCCCACAGTGTGGGATAATACTGGGTATGTTGTTGTTGTTGTTATATGTATACTCTTCTTTTTATACTCTGTTTTTAACGATTTTATTTTTTAACTTCTAACTTAGTTTTTCTGAATTAGCTATTTTTTTGGTCATATTTGATTGATCCAGACAAAAGAAAGCAAGTTATTTTGTCTCTCAACATTTTTTAACTAAGAAATCTTCGACGGAGACTCTTAGCACTAGACCAAAGTCACGTGGGGCTTCTTTTGTATCACATTATTATATTTATTTTATGAATGAAATTTAAGGGCCTTTTAATATATTTTGGCTTTAGGCCACAAAATTCGTTGAGCCATCCATGTCGGTAGTTATTGGGTCTCGCTGGATACCCGAGAACTTCTGGTGATGACTGACAAGTGGCGTGAACGAGGGAATCTAAGTTTTGTTCTATGGGGGCGTAAAGAAAGAAGTAATTTGGGGCTTTTTGAAGGAGGGGTTTAATCAAAAGAAAAAGAGGGTCGGGGTGTTGTGTACCTAAAGTAAAAGAGCAAACAATAAGAGGTCGTTTGGTAGCCGATTAGAGAGGAGTTTTATCCATGTATTAAAATTAGGATAACTTTATACACTATTTGATTAAAAGAAGGGGAAAAAATGATCTCCACATAGAAGCTATCATAAGTTATACAATGTTTGATTATTTTTTTCTCTTTTTCACATAAAATGTAGCATTGCTAATATAATGTTTGGTTCATATTTTTCTTTTCCGCATAGCTAATACATGTATAAGTTATGAGGGAATTTATATATTATTTATGCAGAGTAGAATAACTTACATGTATTTGTAATACTTGTTTTAAAATATAAAATGACAAGAATACCCTTTATTCAAACTTGTATTTTTTTTATTTAAAAATATATATTTAAACTATGCTAACAGTTTTAATAAAATAAAGTAAGCTAATAATAAATAACACTCACATTACATTTATATTACTAATCCTTATATAACTACTGCATAACTAATCACCGCATAACTAATCCATGCATAACTAATCCTAACATAACTCAACCTTGCATAACACATACATAACTAATACCTGCATAACTAATACATATATAACTAATACCTGCATAACTCTAACCGACAACCAAACGACCCCTATGAATAAAACAATCTGGGATGCAGATAGTGGTTATGCTAAAAATCGAAAAACCTTAAGGAGAGGTAGTCAACAATCGAACCAGGGACAACTAGGGCTGTTCAAAACCGAACCGAAGCCGTTAACCGAACCGAACTGATAGCTTATTGGCTTATTGGTATCGGATTATCGGGGTAATAAATGGTGAATGGATTGAGATTTTATAATTAACGGCTTAACGGTTTGGGGGCAGTTTACTCAATTTTCTTATTGGGTAAACCATTAACCTGTTAAGAATTTTTATATTTATACTTTTACCCCTATGTATATAAAGTACTACTGAGAAGTCGCTAGTCACCAGAGCTTAGAAAATCTTTCAGCAGTTCTGCAACTTAACTTAGATGCCTTCTGCAACGAAAATGTCATCTAAGTTACTTAGTTTCCACTTAGATGCCTTAGAAGTTACGTTCCAACAGATTCAAACTATGTACTTGCAGCAGATTCAGACTATGTTGCCTTAGATGGCATTTGGACTAAGTAACTTAGATACCTTTATAATAACCAAATGAAAAATAAGTGAAAACTAATAAGAAGTTAGAAGTGCATCTGTATTTTGTGCAGTAGTGATAGAATTATTTTTTTCATAGCAAAATTTTACCAGCTATATAATACAATTGTTTAATCAATACTTTCCAGAAAATATGCATGAAAATTAAGATAGTGCAAACACAATTTCAAGATAGAATCAAAGAAGATATCAACACAACATCTCAAGATAGAACTAGAGAAAGAGATCTATGATAATGGTCAGAACTGGAAGTAATTTGTAGATCATAGATGGAATTGATTTGAAACCGTTTGGTATTGATCGAATGATTGTTCAAAAAATTTTTATTTGACTTAGCCGATAAACCGCCCGATAATCGTTAATCCGATACCAATCCTCCTGTTGTCTTATTGGATGGCTAGCAGATTACTATATTTATAATCCGATAACCGATAAGCCGAACCGTTAAGCATAATTATCCGCCCAATACCTCTACAACTAGATTCCCAGCCGGGTTCTGCCAGTCCGGCGTGTCCCCGTACCTCCAATCAACTTTTCATTAAAGCTCCACTATTTCCGACGATTGTAAAACTAGGCTATACTATTCCTGTTTTGTTTTACTATTTGTTCTGTGCTCATTAATATCGTTTTATATTCCTTATATTTCTTCAGCCATCGTCTTTTTATATATAACGGGGTAACTCAGGTGTATAAATGAAACCGACAAACCGCACCAACCCGATAATCCGAGTCAAACCGAGAACAAAAACCCGACTATGGTTTGGTGTTGGAAAAAAAAAACCGACCATATTTGGTTTGGTTTGGTTTTAACTAAAAAAAATCAAACCGAAACCAAACCAACCCGACATTATATGTATAGAAGTTTTAAATATATTTAATACATAAACATATTTATGGTAGTGTAGTTTATAAATATTTTTTAAGCTTTTTCACAGTTTTATCTTTTAACGTATTATTTCAAGCTTGAGCTTATAATTTTTGGATGCTCCAATAAATTTTATAGTCCATAAATATTAGTAACTCAAATAAATCCTAAACCAAAATCAAATCAATACTAATGCTAATTAAAGACAATCAATTCAATTGTACTATGCATGAAAATAGTGTTGGATATCTATTTTTTAGTTTTTCCATGGTTTAGATAAAATGTATAACTTATTTTTCTTTTAGTGGTTAGTCATGTAAATAATACTACTTATTAGTCATAATTTTAAATTATGTTTGTTTTTATTATGGCTTATTAATAATATTTATTTTATGCGATTTTACTATCTTTATTATTGAATATTTTAGTACAATGCCATGACTCATCTCATATTTATGTTATTTTATTGAAAAATACCTTATATAGTTCTGTCTTACTATGATTAAAGAAATATTTGGAGCACAAATTTTACGTTTTGTGCTATAAAGACTTTATGAAAAAAAAAACGAAAAATCCTAGATTAAAAATTCCGACTTTTATTGATTTAGTTTGGTATTTAGATTTAATAACTCGATACAATTGATTTGATTTGGTAATTAGAATATCCGAACGAACCAGACTCATGTACCCCTGCATAATAATGTTACTTTAGAAAGAATATGAACACAACTTGTAACTAGTAGGACCCCCAAAAGAGGAAAAAGTTCAAAAGACAGAATAAATATAATACAATCGGGAGCAGTATTGATAAACTCATAACACATAAATAATTCAGGGCTTGCAGATACCTTAGGTGAAATCTACAATTTTTATGCCCTTATTAAAACTATACAAACGCGCGTGACCCGCAAAACCCAATAAAACATGGGACAGATCGGGCAACACAAGCATAACTAACTAGCTAGGTGCTAAAATGTTTATAAAACTATATAGTATATATTACATATAAATAGGCAAACTTATACTATCTTTTAATTCACTATGATTCTACTAGGAAGGAGAACTGGTGGTATATGCACTTCTTGGAAACTACTCTCGCAAGTCACAAGTTTCACTACAGAACGAGCACTTAGGCTATACCTTTCTTGAGCTTCCATAAATCCCTTGCTAAGAACATGTTGAATCCAATCTTCTACTTTCTTGCTATCTGTTAAACATGCTGCTGCCAGAATTTGTTTCAATACTTTCGTGTCCATCTCTAGCAAACATTCTGGACTTACAATTCTGTGGAACCATAGTCTGATCTCTTTCAACAGCTTCTCAGCCAGTGAGTCGAAATCAAATGGCCTGAAAATCACCGTCTCATCAAATTGTGCAAATAATTCTTTCAACCATGAGTCGCATCCTGAATCTCCATTAAATGTGTCATAATTTTCACTCTCTTCAGCTGGAAGATTCAAATCTAGGCATGTATTTGACGCCTTGTGTGCTCGTTTGGCTATCTCCGAGCTTCCACATTGCTGATCTACACGTTCGCTTGAACCAGCAAGCTTTCTTTTATTCACAGTAAGCTTTCTAGTTGTTACTAATGTACTTGAGTTGGGACTTTTGACATCATCTGCAAGATCAAATGCTATTAGCATCTGGATTTGCAATCCTTTAGCTGCCAATATATCTTCCTCACTATAGTCATGAGATGTCTCTTTGGTAGAATGAAGAGTTGTTTCTTCATCTAATCTTGATGATGTTGTCACAAAGATTGCATTAGCTATGCTAACTTGTCTACCATGAGAATCAGAAAATCGACCCGTCTTAACAGCCTGGGACAAGCTTTTCTGAACGAGTAAGTCAGCTTTATCGACATTTTCAAGGAGAACAACAGATAAGGGGTTGTTCCTCAATTTATCAGAAACATAATCAACAACATGCTTCCCTCTGAATTTCACATCATATCTGTTCAATACCTGGAGATCAAACAACCCGACTTCGTCCTGGAGACTTAGATCCACAGAGATTAGGTTGTTTGTGCTTCCATATAGAATCTCCGCCAATGCAATCACAACTTTCTTCTTACCAATCTTATCAGGTCCAAGGAAATTGAGCCATATGTCCCCACGATGTATGCAATGGCTTCTTTCGTTTCTACTTCTGCACCGAGCTATTGTTTGGCTAATAGCATTTACAGCTTCCTCTTGCCATTCGACCTTTTCCATAAGAGCTGCGTATAGCATCTTGAAATCTTTTGGATCCAATTGCTTGTGGAGACACTGAAGAGAATTAGAAGATGGCGATAGTGGGGACTGGTTAAAGAAACTTCCCGAGACCACCTCAGCACTTGCAGATACATTGGATGATATATGATGTGCTTGATTGATGCTACTCGGAATTGTCAGCTGCTCTTGTTCTTTGCCTGGAGAAGTAGAGGCCACACACAAACCTAAATCTGTTGTCACTGAAGTTACAGAGGCTGGAGAGTTGAGGCCACCCTCAACGACACTTTTTGAAGGCGTTTCACTAAACTTGGAGAGAAATTTATCATTGCCGGTCTCTGATATCATACCTAAAGGACTGCTTTCATTTGATGAAGACATTGTTAACATGCTGGAATTCATATTCTTCCTGCCAGTTTCTGCTGAAGATGCATTTGTGTGGCCGCTTTTGTGGTCGTTGATGCCTTCTTTTTGGTCTTGATCAACAACTTGAAAGCCTACAACAGATGGAACTTGAGAACCCAACGGAAAACTGCTAGTCTTGGGTAATGGTTGATTGTAATGTAAACGCTGACAGAGATTGTCCCATTTTCTCTGCAAACCAGCAACTTTAGCACCAAATACCATTTTATCATCTTTGGCCTGCACTGAAGATATATAAAAAAGTTATTACATGATTAGACCGGAACATTGTGAAGATTGCCGTAAGGTGTATTTGGTACAAAAGCTATTTTTCAAGAAAATTTGTTACATGAGAAGGTTATTTTCTGGTGTTTGGTTACCCAAGAACATGTTTTCCGTCAAAGAGGGAAATGACTTTTCAACTTGGAGGTGGAAGTCCTTTTTCTTACAACTACTTAATTTTTTAATTTTTTTTATAACTAACAATATTATTACCAAAATTGAGCGTGATGTACAGAGGATAATACAACTATTTTAACTTTTAGTTTCATATTACTTGCTCTAATTGACACTTAAATTTTATTATTGATCTTTATAACTCAATATTTCATCAGAACACTCTTTAACAAAACAAACTCCGATATACTAATATTATTATTAAACTTTATTATGCACTTTTTCCAGATTTTTTTTTTACTCACCGACCTAACATGGAAAATATTTATCATAGAAAATGATTTCGGCACACCAAACACACTAGCGGTTAAGTAATTCTGAAATCTCTAGGCACACAGTTCATATATAACTCCAGATCAGTTGAAGCGTCGAAGAGAAAACTGCTGAACCTAAACAAAAGGAATAGAAGGTTCATGAAAACTGTTATCTATACATTTTTGTATGTGCATATGTATACATAGTTTGAGCTAAAAATAACAAGTTCAGTTGAACGAATCCGAGAGCCTTATTTGTATAATATTGTGCTAGTACTAGAAAAATAGAGAAGTTGACTAGTAGAATTGAGAGAAACACAGACCTTCATAGAGTGGAGTTGATCAGTCATTTGCAACCAAGAAGGCAGACTTGATTGGCAGTGATCTGCAACTGAAACACTGCTAAATCCATTCTTTGAGAGTGTGTTTATCTCTTGTTTGCATTTCTCATTGCAGAGGTGACAGCGGGATGCACTCTGGTATGAGCAGCTAATTAACGGGCTTTTAATATCATGATCAGCAGCTGCTGCTGAAAAGAATCCTCCAAACGGCACAAAAGATTCCATCAAGCTGTGAAGCCAAATGGGAACTTTTAATGAACAACTTAATTTCTCACATAAACTATTTCTGTCTCTCCTTTAAAGTAATTTTCAATTTTCACCTACACTATTTTCATGAATAGAAGCTTCATCTTTTTTTCTGAATTTTGAATTAATATTCACAAATTTCCGGCTTCAACCTTAGAATTTGTTAGCTTCAATAAAAATATCCTCAATTATTAACCAAACTGGACAATCTAACTTCCTTAACAACTTGTTTGGATGGTTGTTACCTATCATATTGCATTGTGTTGTTACTTTAAATATAATGTTTGTTTTGATTGCTACTTTAATCTTATTGTACCGTATCGTTAAATTCAAAAGTGTCACTTTATGAAACGACAGATTTGGTGTGGTGGCGTCGTTTCTTTGCTTTTTTCCTCGCATCTTGCCCTTCTTTATTATTAAATAATCATATTTTATTCTTTATCCTACTTTTTTGTATAATAATTCAACTCCGTATCCTATTTTTTCTTAGTAATGTTGCAAGTTTATTCTTCATATTGTTAGTGTGACATCGTGAAACGACGGCAAACGATACAATCTATCCAAACATTGTATTCATCAAACAATACAATACATTATAGTACAATACAATACGATACATTATGAAACGACATGTAACAACAATCCAAACAAGCTGTAACTAAAACTATTAGTAACTCTTTATTCTTTCATTTAACATATCAACCTATTAATAACACTAAATAATTTGTCTTTTAAAGGATTCATTAAAACTATCTCTGATGTTCGAGCCGCGGAAGTAGACATTAATGTTTACTTTAGGGTAGACTCTTGGGGTGCGGCCCTTCCCCGGAGCCTGTGTTAACGCGGAATGCTTTGTATGTCGGACTGTCTTTTTTTTTAAAATTAAAAGTTGTCCAAATGTCTCACATTTCTGCTTGGACTTATAGGTCCTGCATTCGAATCGTGGAAGCAACCACTAATACTTGTATTAGGGTAGACTGTCTACCTCACACCCCTTAGGGTGTGGCCCTTTCCCAAACCCTGCATTAATGCGAGATGCTTTATGCACCGGGGTGCCTTTTTAAAAACTAAAAGTTGTCCAAAAGTCTCACATGTCCACTTGGACTAGTCCTTCACTAGTATCGGACAAGAAAATGCAAACAAACTACACCACAGATAAAAACAACAGAATCAAAAAGCTAAGATATGCTGCGTGCATATCTAAAGTACATTATACTCAGTTCCACTTCATGGTAACAATAATTACTAAAGAAACCAAGTGAAATAATTTAACAATCTGAATATCTACTGGAAAGAGTTTTCAGCTTACCTGGATCTGGGAAATGATTCTTCCTTTGGAGGCCCTGAAGAAGTGATTGCCAAAATTTGCAAGTCCCAATCTTTCTCTATGTAAGGAAATCTATTCAAAACTTTCAAATATATCTCATACCTCTCCACCCACCCAATCAACCATAACTTGCCATGATAAATCTCTAATAAACTTATCAATTTGCTAACTATATACCTGCAAGAATCAATAGAAGTATCATCTCTTGCTAAAACTTTTAAATCTCCATAATTTACTACGAGACCAGACCCTATACTATGCATCACTATAGTTCCAATTTCCTCAAACTTCAACTTCACTAATTCCTCATTACATTCACCTGTAACAAACCTCAATATCTCATTCTCAATAGAAATCACACTCAATCCACATACCTCTAGGGGAAGAATTCCTCCTCCTTTTTTCATCTCTACCATTTCCAAGAAACTGTTCATAGAACCATGTGCAAAAGTACCAAGAAGCAGTGGATTGTTTCCTCTATTCTTGATAAAAACCTCCCCAATTCTCCTGCAATCATCTTCTCCCCCACTAAAACTCAAGAAAGGGAAGCTAAAATTACGGTTATACGAATCCGTTTGACTGCTTAAATTACACATAAACAAGGGTGATGTTCTGAATCTTGAATATCTGAAGAGTTGATGAACAGGCCTAAGAATAGCAAGCTTAATATCACAACTCCTAAAACCAGCTTCACCAAATACTCTGCTCACAACAGGATCATCAAGTACAGAAATGATGAGATTCCGCAGCTCAACTTTAACTACTGGAACTGAAGAACAAGAAGCTGACTGATTCTGCTGTTGCAGTTGCAGTTGCTGATAGAAATTGAAATTCTCCGGCTGTCGTCTTTGGTTCGCTTGAGACCGCTTTATGGCAGCCATGAGAGAATTCGAAACAGGTGGATCGTCGATCTTGTTAGGCGACGAAGGTAACCGGTCCATTGACACCCCTAAACAGAGTTCTAGAGCTTTGAATTGGACGCGTACAGAGTACGCATGGTTACGTGTACGCGAACACGCCTCACGTAAACATGAAGAAGGAAGAGATAATAAGGAAGATATGAAATGAAGAGATGTAGTTTGAGTGTGGCCGCGACGAGCTGCTACGGCCACAGCATCGTCGAGGGTTACGGCTGCTTCTTGTGTCAAGCATTGCTTGGCACTACTAACTGGCGTTGGCATCTCCGAAAGATTAAAATACAAAGTCCTTTGTTGTTGTTGTTGTAGGGGTAAACGTGAACACAAAGTACGGAATTCTTGAAATGTCACTTAGTAGTATCAAGAAAACATAAAATATAGGAGTAAAAGCTACTAGCACAAAAGAGCTGACAAAAGAGCTGACAACAAAGTACTAGCAATATATATAATGTTATTTGCATCAAATTCTGAAATATCTCATGTTGGTATTAGTACAAGTACGGAGTAGTTAGTTATATTAATATTAAATACTATAAGAAAGAAAGAAAGAAGGAAGGAAGGAAAGTTGAGAAATATGGTGGCAGAACCTGTTAATAGAAACATCAAGTGTATCCATCACATGGGGGTATTCTTGTGTTATTTATGGGTAGGAGAGGAAGGAAAGAGAGGTCCTAGGAGGGAGATGGTGGGGTTAAATGTTTGTTTGTTGATGGTGCTTCACACTGTTAGTGGCTGCTGTTGGTGTTGGTGGTGGGGAGACTTGTGATGGTTATACCAGTAGGGGACCATTTTTTTAGACACAACACAAGGCAAGTGTAGGCGGTAACTGAGTATACTATTCCCAATTTGCGTGATATTCTTTCCTTTTTTGTCAATACCTTCTAAAGCGATGGAACAAAAATATCTATATATATATATATATATATATATATATATATATATATATATAGCTTATATATTATACACTTCAATAATCATTAGTAATATTTTTTTTTAAACTTAGTGTTCAATCAAACACTATCACATAAATAGTACATTTGAAATCTTTGTGAACTTATTATATTTATTACTTATAATTCTTGTTACTAGGGTACCAATATATACTCAGTGTATCATGAGTCATGACAGTGAGAGAGAGATGCTGAGTCCACTCATTAAGTAATGGGCCAAATAGGACTCTAACGTCACTTTCTACTTGTAGTATGGTCTATTTCTAGTGCAGCAATACACAAACCGTTTGCATCCAAATCTATGTGAATGGTATAAAAGTGTGTCAAGAAGTTAAGTCAAGAAGCATCTTAATCCTGTTTCGCAAAATCAGTCCAAACATATTTTTAACATAGTGCAATAATGTTCGATTTGGATGGTATTCACTTAATACTTCTCGAAAAGTCTCATACTTTTAAAATTATCACTACACTTTATATACAATTTATTTTCATTAATAACTTCTAATATGAGACTGTGTTCTTCGTACCCAACATATCTCTAAAAATATTGTGCTGATTCTTAAAATATTGTTTGAGAGCTTCTTTTCTTCTTTCTAACTTTCTTTATTCTTCAAGAATCAAGGTTCCACTGTTTTACAAAAGCAACCTAATTCCAAATATTTTTGTAATCTTGGTTTCTGTAAATTCAATTTAGCAATAATGAAAGATACTCTACTGGTCATTAGCATAATATTGTTGACTTAGGCAAAATACCAATAGCCTCAAAGAGTTTCTTCTTTATTATTTCCTCCACTAGTTGCATAATTATAATGAGGTATTCTTTACTGCATTGTAATCATTAGTGTTGATCACTTCGTGCATTCTTGAAGGTAAAGGTAAATTTCTACTATTAATTTTTCTTTTGCTAATTCAATGAGCTAATTATACCATAAAGGTCAGAGGAGGAATGATTTGACAACAAAAAAAAGCGACCAAAGTCGTCAACTGTAGACTCCCTTGTCATCTTCCCATTTGCACAAAAAGTATTTGATTCGGAATGCCTTACACTTTCTATTAACATTATGAGCACTTATGTGAAAGAATGTAAGAATCCTTTTGACTTTCGTTAGAGCACTTTGAGATTCATTATTAGTTTAAATGTTTCTAGGGGTTTGCAAGTAAATTCAGATAGATAAAGTTATAGTTTTTAGATAGATAAAAATTAATTTACAGCAATAGAGGATCTAGACATAACATATCAATATAATCTTGTGTTTGTATTGAGATACACATATAGGGTGTGCTTTGTAGAGAGGAAAACTTTATCTCAAAAATATTTTTCAAATTTTTCATATTTGGCTGAATTAAATATTCTAAAAAAATTATCTTATGAACTCATTTTTCTTCAATTTTAGAAAATTAACTCCCCTACTAAAAGTAAATTTGTTTTGAAACTCACTTTCAATACTCCCCATCCACACCGCCACCCCATTTAAACCCCGCCATCCCCAGCCCCTTGACCTACCTCCCGCCTGTTAAAATTATACCCCACTTATACACGAGAGGAGGAGTAAATAGTGTATTGACCAATTAGAATTCTCAACCAGTAGTTTACATTTTCCTCATAACCTGGTTCTTAAACTGGTTCTTGTAATTCCTGTAATAAATGCGGAAAATAAAGAAAACAAGAATTGTACGTGAAAAACTTCCTTACTTAAGGGAGTAAAAACCACGAACCCAACTTTGGATTTTTTCTCACAAACTTAACTAACAACAACGAGCAACTTCAGGTTATAAAACTCTTTTATAATATAAGAGACTAAATCTAGTCACTCACCAGCCTACAATCAAATTGATCGTAGCTACTCACTCCAAACTAATATTTTACTTTAGAACAAAATATTGCCACTCAAAGGTTCTTACAAATAGCTTCTAATACAAGCAGAGTAAAATTACAACTCAAAATACTTATTACAAGATCAAGAAAATATGAACTAAACTTGAATCAGTCTCTAGAATTGCGTTCTTCAATTTGTCTTACTCTTGGTTCTTGTAAAGTTACTGCTCACAAGAAGGATCACTTAGATTTGTGTGTAGGTGCGCAACCCCTGCCAAAATAAACTCATCCTATATATATGAATACATAGTAGACGGCTAGGAATAAAAGATTGTTAACCAAGTTGCACAAAATCTCCTAATCCTAGTAAATAAAGGAAGTAAAAGGATTTTCCTTCGATCTTCCAAAGAAGTAAATTTTATTTCCACAAGTACTTCCGTAAATCTTGGCCTAAACTTGACCTAAAAAGATCTGCCAAGATTTTCTGACGTAAGCACGTGGCTTTCAGGTCGACATAGTATAGATACATCTTTGTCTTGCGTGAAAATGAATCCCATTCTCGCTAAGACTCTGAGCTGTACAAGAATCACCAGTAGACCTAAGGGCTAAGCCTCAACAGATAACATGTTTGTTGATCATCAAAACTCAATTTCCAACAAAAATTCCCCTTTTTGATGAAAACAAACAACTGAACACGAACCAAAATATTCACTTTCCCCTTTGGCATCATTGAAAATATAAAATAAGGTTAACTAGCAGTTTTATGGCCACTGGGACTACACAACATTCAATCAAGTAAAAGACATCCAGAACAATCAATCTATGGATGCTAGCCATCAAAAAGTAAAAATATTAATGCAAGATAGGAATCGCCAGGGAAAAATTGTAAATTAGTTAAGGCATCATCATCAATCCATAAAAATCAAGTCATAATTGTTAATTACATGGCCACAAAACAAGTTTAACTGAATGGAACCTGCATAAAAAATGAGGTCTAAAGGAGTTTGGGACTATGAATAGACGGGGATGGCTGGGCTGAATGAGTAGGTGTGAGGCCAGAGGACTATAGATGTGCCACTAAAGTAGCTAGATTTTCGAAATTCCAGTCCCTTTCTCTACTCAAGTCCTCCTATAGCTTTTGACTAACATTCTTTATTCTGACAATCTCTGCAGCTTGTATCTTGACCTATTATTGTAGGGCCAATATTTATTATTGAAGCTTTGAATTTTTAGCACTGTCAGGAGAGCCACCAGCAGGAACAAGTTCCTCTTCAGCCTCCTCTTTATACCCACAACTGTTCAAAATTTATTCCCCAAACTCATTCAGTATATTTGCATATTTCCACTTGCTGACAGGAGTTCTAAAGTGAGCAATTACCTCAGACAAAAAGAACTCATAGGGAATGGAATGCTCACTCTTGGACATATTTGCCGCTCTAGCTATGTGGTTGATCATTACCTCAGGCAAGTTAATCTTTTCTTCCTTCTTCAGTAGATCCATATAGGTCATGTCAAGAGCATTGATTTTATGTCTCCTTTTGGACCTGCTTGTTACCACTCTTTCAACTACATTGCAGTGGATAAAGAGTTCCACTATTTCTTGCCAAAATCTTATGTGTTATTTTAGAAACAGGGTCTTCCACCCTTGTTTCTCCATTTTTTCGACTAGTTTTTTGATTCCATATCTATTGACAACGGAGATTATCTTTTCTCTCAACATATTGGCCTTAAAAAACCACAAGAGCCTCAAATTAATATCCAACGACACCTGATTCACGTAGCTTTCTTTTTTCCTTTCCTCCATTTCTAAAGCTATTTCAAAATATGTAGCCTCGACCTGCTTTTTGCTTCCCTTGGTATATGGCCTTTTGCCGGGGGAGGATTGGAAGCAAAAGCTCCCTTCTTTTCAATTCTAACTGGTTCTCTAGTTTTCCTCACTAATCTTCTCGTTTTTGGGGTCTTTGGAGGGGAACCTGATCCAGTTCTCAAGTCCCTCTTCTTTCCTTTCTTCCCCTAATTTATTCCCATATACAAATACCGGGGGCACATCATCCTCATCGTGATATACTAGCTTAAGACTAGTTTTTTATATTGACTTTGAGATCTCTCTTCTCCCAGAGTTGGTTCATTGACAGAAGAGGAAATAAATTCAGATATAGAGTTATCAGCTGGTGCCCAATTTATCTATGCATCTTCACCACCAGTTTCCTCCTTTATTACTCCTTCATTGTCAGTCAGGGGAGCAACTGTAGACTCATGGTCATCAATTATGCTCTGTCTTCCTTTATAGGTCCTATTTGCGTATCAGAAATTAGATCTTCCACTATATCCTCTCTAACAAACCTAGAATCAGGTCCTTGTTTCCTCTCAACTGAGGTTCCAACTCCTACACATGGTTCCCCCTGAGTATTAGTACCCAAGTGCTTATCCACAGCCACATTTCCTTCCTTTTTAGAATACTCCATAGTACCAACAATATTAGATTCATTAATTGTTCCCCTTTGTTCACTCACACCTTCACCAGGCTCAACCTAGATTTTTCTCTACTTGTTGTTTCCACATATGTACTTTTTAAATCACTAGTAGTGGGGTTTTCAGTTATTATCTCGGCATTTGATGTGGGAGGATTTGGTTTCGCCTGTGTTTCCTCCTCGTTTGAACTGGCATCTGGATCCTTTCCCATTTGTATTCTCCTTTCTCTTCTCCCTCTTTCTCTCTCTTATTGGGATTCTACCTGCACACACTGCTTATCCTTCTCTGTCAGTGGTTTCTTTTTGACGACCATCTTCTTTATCAATGTGGTTGACTGACTTGCAAGAGATTTAGGCAAGACAAAAGGATTTTGGGTGGTTTGAGATCGAATTTTGAGTGCTCGCGATTTAGGTTTGGAGTTTGAAATTCTAGGCATGCTAATTGCTGATTTAAGGGGAGTAATGGGCTAGGGTTCAAGCAAGAAATTAGGGAGAGGGTTGAAGTTGGAAAGAATTAGGTCTTTTTTTTTGTGTATGAGGGAGTAAGAGAGAGAGAGAGAGAGATGAACTATTTTGACTTGAAAGGAAGTAATTTGACTGCAATGGCAGTGACATATGGATGGTTCGATTTTAGGGAGCTTAGGGTGGTGTGTGATTTAGGCGGGAATTTGAGATAGCAGACATGGCACAAGTAAACGCAGTATATGATGTCATCTAAGTAAATAGTGAATGTGTACCTGTATGCAGAAGACCCTGGGTATTTGCTTGGTTAATCCTATTATGCAAGGAATCTCCATTCTTGACCGTAAGGGTAACATCATTAGACTTTTGCAAGAATATGCTTTCCTTGGTCTGAAGGCATACGTATTACAATATAAAACTAAAAAAGACATTCAACCAGCACTTAGACCATTATTTTATTTATTTCTATACAATCATTTGGGGAGTAATAACATAAGTGATCATAAGAACTTAATCAAACCAAGATCCAAGATTTCTTGTCAAAAGCAGCCCGATTGAGTTCCTTAGTAAATATGTTAGCAATTTGATCTTTTGTGTTACAGAACTACATGCTGATTAGGCCCTTTTCAGAATTATCCCTTAAGAAGTAATGCCAAATACAATGTGCTTTGTTCTCTTGTATTGAACAAGATTCTTGAAAATTTTGATGGAACTTGTGTTGTCACAGTAGATTGGTACATATTCATATAAGATGCCATAATCTTCCAGTTGTTGTTTAATCCATAGAAGTTGAGCACAACAAGAAACACTAGCTACATATTCAGCTTCAGGAGTGGAGAGAGCAATTGAATTCTATTTCTTAGTAGCCAAAGAAACTAAGCGAGGACCAATGAAATGAGCCCTTCTAGATATATTTTTTTGTCCATTGGATATCCAACATAGTTTGCATAAGCAAATCCAACAAGCTCAAAACTTCCACTTCTTTGGTACCAGGACCCTAGGTCTTGACTCGCTTTTAAACACCTGAGAATTCTTTTGACTGATTTTATGTGAGATTCTTTAGGACTAGATTGAAACCTGATACATACTCCAATACTATAGATAATTTCTATCTAGTTAGCAGTTAAGTACAAAGGATAATCTATGATACCTCTGTACCTCTTTTCATCCTCAGGCTCCATGTTCATCCTTGTCTAATATGATAGCAGTGGCTATGGGTGTGACTTGATTTTGCATATTTCATTTCAAATCTTTTCAGTAACTCTTTTATGTATTTTTGTTGATGAATAAAAGTTCCTTGAGAAGTTTGCTTAATTTACAACCCCAAGAAGAAATTTAACCCACTCATCATGCTCATCTCAAATTCTTTACCCATCAGTCTTGAGAACTCCTTACACGAAGCTTCATCAGTGGCACCAAAGATAATATCATCACATATACTTGTACAATCAAAATTTTTTGCCCTTCTTCCTAAGAAACAAGGTATTATCAACTTTTTACCTTTGGTAAAGCTATTTTCAACGAGAAACTTATACAATCTCTCATACTAAGCTTTGGGAGCTTGTTTTCGCCCATACAAAGCCTTGTCTAGATTCTAAACATGATCTTACATCCACGGCAATTGAAATCCAGGAGGTTGAGACGCATACACTTTCTCCTTGAGGTAGCCATTTAGGAATGCACTCTTCATATCCATTAAGTATTGTTTGAATTAAATGTAAGCTGCAAAGGAAATCAACATTCGAATGGACTCTATCCTTGCTATTGGAGCAAAAGTCTCATCATAATCTATCCCTTCTTTCTGATTGTACCCTTGGACCACGAGTCTGGCCTCGTTTCTTATTGCAGTTACCTATTCATCCAATTTATTTTTGAAGACTCATTTTGTTCTAATAACTGTCATATCCTTAGGTCAATTGATGTAATTCCTCCTGCATAGTCACTATCCAATTCGCATCCTATAAGGCTTCATTAGCATTCTTTGGCTCAATAGTAGATAGAAAAGCATTAAATGCACAAAGATATTTTAGAGATGATCTCATATGGTTCCCTGATTCAGGGTCAGAGATTATGTTTTCAAGAGGATGAGAACTCTGATATTTTCAGGGATTTCTCTGAGGTTGTTGACCTTGTTAATTTAGAGAGCCAGAAGGAGGAATTTGCTCATTTTGAGAACTTAAGGGAAGAACATGTTTTTCTAACCCATTTCTTCTTCCTCATCAAGTGAAATTAAGCCCCCCCCCGAATGTGATGCTTCATTTCACCGGTGTTGGACTCATTTCTTCATTCATTGGATTTTCTTCTTTTAAGTAATTTATAGGGAGTTTTCACTAGCAGAGATCTAACCATGCCTCTATTTAGGAGGTAACATGTAATATTAATAGCTTCTGTCCAAAAGCTTTTGGGCAGTCCACTAGAGATTAACATGGTTCTCCCCATATCCTCTAGTACTCTATTCTTTCTCGCACTACTGCATATTTTTGAGGAGTTCTGGGGATAGAGAAATTATGATCAATACCATACATGCTACAGACTTCAGCAAACCTAGCATTTTCAAGTTCTGAACTATTGTCAGATCTAATGCTCACAAGCTAAAGACCCATTTTTTGATTGTTTAGAGAAATTTGTAAAAACGTCAAAATTTCATCTTTATTGGAAAGAAACAAGGTCCAGGTATATCAAGAGTAGTCATTAACTATAAGTAGAATGTACTTTTTCCACCTTTACTCATAACCCTCATGAGACCATAAAGGTCCATATAAAATAGCTCCATGGGTCTGGAGGTACTGACAACTTTCTTAAATTTAAAAGTGGATATGACATGTTTGCCTCTAACACATGCATCACACACTTTATTATTTTTAAAGCTAATTTTTGGCAATCCAAAAACTAGGTCTTTTGAGGCCAGTTTATTAAGCTGAGCCAAACCCGTACGACCTAGTCATCTATGCCAAAGTAAGGGATCATCATCAAGAACACTGGGACATGTAACCTCATTATCTAGTAGAAACATAATGGATGCAATATATACATTGTGATATCTCTTTTCTTAAGTATTGTCTCACCAGATTTCACACTTGTGATAAGACACTCAACAAATTGTAATTCAACCCATTTACACAGTACACATTTTTTATAGCTTGAGAGGGTAACTTACCAATCTTACCTATTCCTGTGATTTCACCTTTCTTATTATTCCCAAAATTCACACTCCCCCCTTGGAAGACTATTAGTGAGAGAAAATATTTTTTTTTTCTAGTCATGTTCCTTAAGCAGCCATTATCAATATACCAGTCTTGGTTGCTCCCTCTCACTTTAGCCTACAAAATAGATTAAGGTTTAGATTTAGAAACCCAGACTAACTTGGTTCCCCACTTGTGATTGAGAGGATGAATCAGATATCTTTTAGTCTAGCTTGGTAAGTTAGACTTCATCATAAAAGAAGTTTTCCTTTCCTTTTGGTTTCACACTGGAACCTTTTAATTTTGAGCATTGAACATATTTAAGAAAGTTTTCATGTAGTGAACAGTATTACCACAATGTGTATATAACTCACTGGGTGCATAAGCTACATACTTAGGATGAACCTAGGGAGAGGTTTTCAGTAACCTACCCCAGTTTCATTTCTGCTATGATTTTGGTTCAGCCATTATAGAGCTTTTGAGGACCTGTCCTACTTGGAGAATCTAGTCAGTTCATATGTAGCCTTGTTCAGGTCCTCTTGAATTATTTTATTTCGTTCAACTTGGTTGTATAAGCTTTTGTTGGTCAATTTTAATTCCTTTTCAAGGGACTCTTGAATATCACTGATGTCACCTTTTTCTTGAAATTATGATTTCTTTATTTTCTCATTTTCAAAATTGAGTGCTTCAATTTCAGATTTTAAAATAAAATCTTGTTTTTCCTTTTTGAGTTCACACATGCTGAATTCAAGATTATGGAATTCAAACTTAACACCTAGAAAATAATTGAATAATTCTTCTTACGCCACTCAATATTTCAATACGATTAATTAATAAGAGCACCATGGCAGACAACCTTTTCAAAACAAATAAATAAAGATTTATCTTTAAGGTATGGGATATTTACCTCCTCATTTCTAGCTTCAGAGTGAGAGTCAATCATGGCTATTATGGACATACTATCTTTAGTGTAAACTTTTTTCAGAATCAGTGTTTATCAAGACCATTAGTGTCATATCTGAGTGAGTTTCTTCATGCATTGGAAGCAGCCTTTCACAGATTTTATTAGGAGTATTGCATGTTGAAATCCTATTTATCTTCCCAAGACAAAGAACATTATACTTAATCAACTTAGCCTCAGTTGTTTTCTCTAGCATCATCTTGTCATAAGCATTGAATTCTTCTTCCGCTTTGGCAACTTCCTCTCCTTTGCCAATAATATTTGTTGGCATAAAAGGTCCGAGTCATAATTATTCATAGGTCAAAGTCCTCAGCTATCATAAAGTTTTCCATTCTATTTTTCCACCAACCAAAGTGCTGTCCAGTGAACGAGGGGCTGGCGATTTATTAGGTCTTATTCTGGTCAGGTTTGTTGATTATTCAGTCATAACAAACAAGGACAATGGATTATCTGTCTCTTCATCTTCCCATGGTTTTCGTCACTGTCCATATGCAACCTGGAATGCTTGCTTTATGGCCTCCTATGTAGCCTTCATTTTCGCTACCTGAGCTTTACTGTAATTAGAGCCAGGATCACAGTCCTTCTTTAGGTCCTTGTTCTATTTCTTGACATGTTTCTTTTCCCATTCAATTTTTCATTGTGGACAGTCCTTGACTATATGGTCAAGCTTCCCACATTTATATCATCCAATGAAGTTTGTCCTTTCTAGAGCCTTTGATTTACTGTCTCTCTCTTTCCAGTTCCTTTTAAATTTTTTAAAAACCTCTTAAATTACCTAGTCAGTAAACTTGTATCAATTTCTTTGTCTTTATCAAAACCAACATCTTCGGATGCCTTGAGTATCAGTCCTTTGTCTCTCTTGGAATAATCTTTCTCCAATTCAATTTTTCTCATCTCATTTGTTCTGATTTCCAACTAGTTCATCCAGAATAATTCTACTCAATTTATTTGCTTCTTGAATTGCTATAACTTTGCTTTCCTACGAGGCAGAAAGTATTGTGAGAACTTTTCTCACCAACTGCTCAGATATAAAAGTCTTCCTAAGTGATCTCAACTCGTTTGTAATGACTGTGAACCTAGTGATATCTTGGATTAGATCAAAGTCTGTCACAACCCAAAACCATCACCAACCGTAATAGAACCTAACCCCACTTGCTATGCAATACAATCAAAATATTGCCGAAAATAATAACAGATACAAAATAAATAAGTCTTTAATTCAAACAAAGATAATACCAAATTAATACAAAAAATTCTCAAAAAACCGGTAACATTGAGTCATGAGCTCTAATGTACGAATACAAGTCTGCTAATGCAATATACTTCCTGAAATAGAAAGAAACTCTAAGATATGCATTTATAAAGAAGCTCTACCTCGAGTCAACAACCGCAACAATGACAACTCAGCTCTCAATACTCAGTCGGGCCCGACTCCTAGATCTGTACAATTAAGCACAAAGTTTAATATGAGTACAACCGACTTCATGTACTCAGTAAGTATCGTGACTAACCTCGGTGAGGTAGTGGTAAAAGTTATCAATGATACTTACGTACAATTCATGAATATACATGAACACATCAACAATATTGAAATCCAAGCATAAAGTACATCTATGGCCATCGGTGCACATAGAGAAAATATGCACAAGTATCGTAAACTAACTAACAATTCAACATATAGATATCAAATAACTCGTCAACAGTTGCATATAGAGAAGATATGCATGAATAAACAAGTCAAGTTACATAGATTTACATATAGATAAGATATGTAACATGAATCAGTCCACCAATTGAAGCAACATATACAGAAGATTTGCGTAAAAGCCATACATACAATCCAGAGCTAGAATATACAGAAGATATGCGTAAAAGCCATATATACATTCCAGAGCTAGCATATAGATAAGATATACAATATAAGTTATATATACATCCAAAGAGTTTGAATATAGAGAATATACACAAAGTCCAAACACTGATAATCTTTTCATAATTATGCCATCTGGGAGAAACATGAGAGGACGACCTTAGGAGAATAGATCCTTATCCATACGCTGCACGAACAACTCACGTGCAATAATCATAACAACCACACAGCCAACTCACGTTTTATACTAACTCATCCCACACAGACCACTCACATGATGTCAATCCTGTCCATCTTACAGGAGGCATATACAAGACCACATGTATACAACAACGGATATCAAATCACATACTCATGGATTGAGAAAAAATAGCATACTAAGGTGTATGCATATGTGAAGTGTATGACCGCAGATCATATTAGGCTAGGCATAATAGAAGCCTAAAGTCTAATACGATCATAAATCATACATAAAACTTGCATATATACTCATCACATACATATACGTCGCTTCCACACATTACAACTAGACAAATAAGGTCATATCCTTAGGGTTATTCCCCCACAACAAGATTAGACAAGATACTTACCTTAATAAACCAAAATCAACCTTCCAAAATCGCCTTTCCCTTGAAAATAACCTCCAATCGGCTCAAATCTAGCCAAATAACACTTAATAATGTTAAACAACATCAGAATAATAAATTCCAAACAATAAAGCTTTAATCTCTAATCAATTCTCAAAAAGTCGATAAAGCCAACCCCGAGCCCACATGGTCAAAATACGAGTCTAGGGGTAGATCCTGTTTATCCATAACCCCACGAGTCGAAATATGTATTTAATTCCCAAATCTAGTTCCAAATCACAGCTCAAAACCCCAATTTTTACTCTATTAAATTGTAGGTAAAAAACCCAAATTGCATCTCAATATTCCATGTTTTAGGTGCTAATAATCCATGTAGATTCTTGAAATACCTCTTAGTTGTGTACGAAAATCTCCGAGCAAAATTGCCCCTCTCCAAGTCTAGGTTTCAAAATATACGAGAATGGGCAAAAATCCTTGAATGACAACTTAAATATACTACTTAGGGGTATACTTCGCGAACACGGTCCATGCCTCCCTCGTATTCGCGAAGCGCAAAATGCTTCCGCCATAATTTCTGCTTCAAAATTGCGGAAGACCCCTCGTGATGATGCACTACCTCTCCATCCTTCCGTGAACGCAACCCTACCTTTGCGAACGCGAAGGCCAAATTCCTAGTTCCCAGCTCACTGTTCGCGAATGCAGTCCCCTTAGCGCAAACGCAAAGCATCACTACCACAAGTCATTGCGAACACGACTCCCTAAGTGCGAACGCGAAGAACAAACAACCTCGAGCCCAACTTCTCCATCACGAACACGAGACACCTCTTGCGAACTGATGAACACCAGACACACCAGCATATCATCCAACTCCATACATGCTTCGGGTGGTCCGAAACTCACTCGAGCTACCCGGGCCTCCGTCCAAACATACCAATAAGTCCATAAAAACTACCTAGACCTATCCTATGCTCCTAAACACATACAACATCATTACAACTATAAATCAAAGATCAACCCACAAGTTGCACTGCTTTTAAGTTCAGGAACTTTCAAATTTCCAACCAAGTGTTCTATTCAAGCCTAAACAATTTAGATCACAACGATACTGTGCTCATAAGTTCCATACAACAAAATAAACCTATTTCAAGTTTTGTAACAACATTCAGAGTTCAATAACATCAAAGTCAACTATCGGCCAAACTAAGAACTCTCCAATTCTTCAAATTGCTAACTTCTGGCAAATATGCTCAGAATCTTCTAGGAACCTCCAAATATTAATCTGAACATATGCCTAAGTCCAAAATCATCATATGAACCTACTGAAACCATCAAATCACCAGTTTTACACAAATGTTAAACCTTAGTCAATTTTTCTAACTTAAGGCTTCCAAAATAAAATCTAAGTGATCCAATTCACTCCCGAACTCCATGAAAACCAAATCACCCATTCCCGCAAGTCACAAAATATCAAAAACACATACTGGAAGCATCAAATATGGGAATGGGGTTAAAATACTCAAAAAGACCGATCGGGTCATTATATTCTCCACCTCTTATATAAATATTCATCCTCGAACGAGTTTAGAAATGTATCTGAACTACTAAACGGATGCGGATATCTTCTCTGTATATATGACTTAATCTCTCAATTAGCCTTCTCACTTGGTTGGCCTCTCAAATGCACCTTCACCTATGAGATTTCCTTAGACTGAGCTTCGAAACTTGTCAATCCAAAAATGGTCACCAGCTCTTTTTCATAAGCCAGATTCTCATCTAACCGCACTATGCTAAAATCCAAAGTATGCAACTTGTCTTTATGATATTTCTGAAGTATAGAAATATGAAACATCGAATGAACTCTCGAAAGACTAGGAGGCAAAGCAAGTCTATAAGCAACCTCGTCAACTCTTTCCAATACCTCAAATGTACCAATAAACCTTGGGCTCAACTTGACCTTTTTTCCAAATATTATATCGCCCTTAATAGGTGAAACTCTAGAAAGAACCTTCTCACCTTCCATAAATGCCTCATCACAAATCTTCTTGTCCGCATAACTCTTCTGCCTGAACTGAGGTATGTGAAGCCTCTGCAAAATCAACTTCACCTTCTCCAAAGTATCACAGATCAAATTTGTACCTAACAACCCAGCCTAACTAGGCTCAAACCAACCAACCAAATAACGACAATACTTCCCATATAAGGCCTCATCGGAGCCATATGGATATATAGACAGGTCGTTGTTGTTGTAAGCAGACTCCACTAGTGGTAGAAACTAATCACACTAGCCTCCAAAATCAATAATGCATACTCTCAACATATTCTTAAGGATCTGAATAATACACTCGGACTGCCCATCCTTTCTAAGGGTGAAGTGCAGTGTTGAGCTCCACCCGCATGCCCAACTCACTCAGAACAACCCTCCAAAAGTGCAATGTAAACTGAGTGCCACATTTTGAAATGATAGAGACAGGTACACCCTGCAAGTGAACAACCTCTCTGATGTAGATCTGAACCAACTTCTCTGAAGTGTAAGAGGTCATAACTGGAATGAAATGCACTGACTTAGTCAACAGATAGTTAATGACCCAAATAACATCAAACTTCCTCAAAGTCCATGGAAAACCTACCACAAAATCCATAGTAATACGGGCCTCACTTACACTCAAGTATATCAATCTTTTGAAGTAAACCACCCAATATCTGATGCTCATACTTGACTTGTTGACAGTTCAAACACCGTGAAACATGCCCAACAATGTTCTTCATCCTTCTCCACCAATAATGTTGCTTTTAATCACGATATATCTTTGTAGCACCCAGGTGAATAGAATACCGCGAACTGTGAGCCTCCTCAAGAATTAACTCTATCAAAACATCAACTTTAGGAACACAAATCCGACCTTGAAGTCGCATAACACCATCATCCCCAATAACCACCTTCTTAGCACCATCTCGCTGCATGATGTCTTTAAGTACGAACAAGTGTGAGTCATAATGCTGGCGAGCCTTGATACGCTTAAACAAGGACGACTGCGCAACAATGGAAGCAAGAACTCTAGTAGACTCAAAAATATCCAATCTCACATATTTGTTGGCTAAAGCCCGAACATCCATATCCAAAGGCCTCTTCACATATGGAGTAAATATCAAACTCTCCATGCTCTCCACCTTCTTACTCAAGGCATCTGCTATCATATTTTTTTACTTAGATAATACAAGATAGTGATATCAAAATTCTTCAATAACTCTAACTACCTCCAATGCCTCAAATTCAAATTCTTCTATTTAAACATATGCTGAAGACACCGATGATCAAGTAAAAATCTTAAGTGCGTGAACAATAGCCGCCAATTCCATATTATGGACCAGATAGTTCCTATCATGGGCTTGAATTGGCATGGCGCATAGGGAATTGTCCTACCATCATGCATCAAAGTACACCTAAGGCCAACATACAAAGCATCACAATAGACAGTATATATCCCCGATTTAGAGGGCAATACCAAAACTGGAGCTGTAGTCAAAGCATTCTTAAGCTTCTGAAAGCTCTCCTTATACTCGTTAGACAATCTGAAAGGAGCACCCTTCTGAGTCAACTTAAGAGAGTAACAATTAAGCCGGGCGCCCGAAAAGAAAAACAAGAAGGCCAAAAAGAAAAAGTGCAAATCATCTGCAGGATGCCTTCAAGTAAAGTATGAAAGAGGCGACCCATCAGTTGGATCTCTCAGCCGCCCAGATAAGTATGAATACCTTGTCAGCTATAACCCTCAGGAATGGCCAAAACTACCACAGAAAGATGCTAGACAAATCACCCCTAGTTGTGGGCTCATCTTCAAGTCAGAACAAAATGCTTAGCATAGTGGAAAATATTGAGAAGAAGGGACAGGTTGTAGAGAAGTCTTCCCAACATGCAGGACTCATCAAAGACTTGGAGCACAGGTTAGCAAGATTACAGTACAATATCTGTTTAACATGTACATCTCTTTTCTATTTCTTTTAGTAGCAATAAAAAGAGATGATGTCCCTAAGAGAACAAATACTCCTCTTGAAAGGTGATCATTTTGTTCCCCAGAAACTCAGAAGTTCTCAAGTCACTTCTCTTCCTCCGACAAGTACATTCTCATCCCAAAGCTATTCCCCTCCTCAGCTAGATTATTTATTTTTCTAGATTTTCCTCTCCCCAAAGAAAAAGCCATATAGCTTCTCATAACCCATTTTCTCAAACTATTGAAGAACCCGAATTTGACTTTGCAAAGTTAGTTTGGGAAAGGAAATATGCACTTGCAGCCTAGAGACGCTAAAAATATAAGAGAGAGGTAGGAGAAAGCTCAAAAAATACCAACCATGAGAACCTCATGATCTCTACCTCCAAATCCCTAGCCTCTATGTTGCCCAATCACAAAGTGATTTAGAAGAGGTAACATCTCAAGGGTCAGATACCCAGCAAACTGAAGAGCTTACTGATGATTCTACCCAGAAGTTACAACATAGGATAGTTCCGAGGTAAGTATTGATTCCTCCCAAAGATTCTTCAGAAGAAGAACTTCCTCCCATTTTCATGAATCAACTCAGAGACCCAGAGGTCTCCGAAGTTGACGATGATCAAGATGGGATGACTGATGAGCTCATTCTAGAAAGGAGATATGATTCTACCACGGCCAAACAGGTAGGTACTAGTTTCCATACCTTTACCTTAGATGATATAAAAGTCTCAAGATGGCCTTAAAGAATTCAAGATTTATACACTTGGATGCTGACCAATAATTTGGCAGAGAGAGAAAAGTACGTAATCCTATCAGAATTCACTTCTCGCCTCTCAGGTATTCTTCGCGACTTGTGGAATTCACTTGGGTTGCAGGACATAAATGTTTTTCTTACTTACCAAGATTTTTCTTTTAACATTAGAATCTAGCATGAAGTTTTCTTTGGTGATGCTGGCCAAAGGCATAAAAAATTCCGAAGACAAATTTTTGAAATGAAGTGTCTGTCTTTGGATAGAGATATCATTGACTAGCATTTCCAGAAAATGGCAAAAATATTTTTTGAGCAGGGTGGGGAGATCAATCTAAAACAAGCATTTGTTTCATACTTACTAAAGATTTTTGCTGGTCGAACCATGACCATCATAGAAGATAAATACCGGTCGATAGATGCTCCTAATATTGTTACATTAGGCAAGCCATTTTTAAGCTCTTGATGATATATGTGCAAAAAGATCTGCTTTGAAACAGATAATGAAGAATGATCCATCACTAGCTATAGCTTTCCGCAGGTCATATTAAATTACAGAAAGAAAAGATTGCTCATGCCAGGCGCCAAGGAAGAAGTTCAAAAGGTTCAGGTTGCCAAAATTCTCAGGCGACAGGTCGAGGTTCAGAAGGAAAACAAAATACTTCAGAAGGAGAAGTCCGGCCAATGCAAGGAGAAATAGAGCCTGTTTTATTTGTAATAAAATAGGACATTTTGTGAGAAACTGCCCGCAGTCCAAGTAATCTATTAGACTTCTCTCTGAAATTGCAGATTACTCAGGAGTTCATTTTAGTATGGATGACGACCTTGGATCAGTTTTCTCACTTGAAGATGAGCCCATATAAGAGACTCTCTTTTCCTTGGATGTTTATGAGGAATACGGTGATAATCATTACCAAATTTCAAAATCAAAGACAAAGGTAAAAGAGGAGATCCACAACATTAAGGTGATCCCGCAAGCAGAAATCAAGGTCTATGCATCCAAGTGGGACAAACCAACACATGTCATAGCTTTCTTTGACACGGGATCAACCTCCTCACTCATTAATCCTGCGGTCTTCCCAGATGAGTATTATGTGCCGTATTTCAAGAATTTCAACACAGCCTCAAATGAAATTCTAATCACAACTGTCATTACCAAACATCCGATCACAATTGAATTCTTCCCAGGACTGAAGTACAAGACCAAGTTGATTGGGTTAGAAGTCCCAGGTAATGAATTGATTATTGGTTTTGACATTTACAAGGTCTTACAGAACAAACTCTAGATCAAAGCCAATGGGATAGCATTCAAAAAATAATTCAAGCCATATTGTGCAGTCCTGAGATTGTTCCAGCTCATAAAAGTAGATCAAGTCAAGAAAATTGAAGTATTGATCACACAACACTCCTGTGCAGAATCTCACACTGAATTCTTAACCAAATGTGACAATCCTTTATGAAAAAAGTGAAGAGATCATTCACAATGGGTGTGCGAAGCATTTTATGTCAACAAAAGAGCCGAGCAAACAAGAGGTAAATTGATATTGGCAATTAGTTACCAACCACTCAATCATTTTATTTTGGATGACAAGTTTTCCATCCCAAATAAGCTCACCCTTTTCTCCCAACTTGCCAAAGCAAAATATTTTTCTAAGTTTGATCTCAAATCAGGCTTTAAGCAATTGGGAATCCACCCGGATGATAGAGAAAAATCTTATTTTTGCATTCTCGATCACCATTTTTAGTGGAAAGTCATGCCTTTCGATTTAAAAACTACTCCATCTTTATTTCAAAGGGCCATGATAAAAGTATTTCAGCCCATCCTCCACACATCACTTGTTTATATTGATGATATTCTACTATTCAGTGATACTTGGGAGGAGCACATAAGTTTGCTAAATTATTTTGCATCTTTAGTGCGAAAAATGGCATCATGCTTTCAGCCAAAAAAATGGTTTTTGCAAAAAATAAAATTGAGTTTTTGGGCATGCATTTTTTCTATGGAGAATATACCTCCAGTCCTCATATTTTTCAGGAACTTCTCAAGGTCCCTGATACTGGGTTCACAACGAAGCAAATCCAGTAATTTTTGTGAATAATAAATTATGTGAGAGATTTTATTCCTATGTTTCTATATATATTTCTCCTCTCACAAAAGTATTGAAGAAGAATACCCAACCATGGAGCAAGGAACAAAATGATGCAGTGAAAAACATAAAAGAGGTGTCCCAAAGCGTCAAATCTTTGCACATTCCCTTTAATGGAGAGAAAATATTGCAGACAAATACTAGCAATGAATATTGGAGCGCCATTTTGTTTGAGGAAGAAAATGGTCAGAGAACAATTTGTGGTTATGCCAGTGGAAGATTCAAGGATAATGAACAACACTATCATTCCACTTTCAAGGAGATTCTTGTAGTTAAAAATGGGATTAAAAAGTTCAATTTTTCCTAATTCTCTCGGAGTTTCTTATTGAGTTGGATATGAAAGCTTTTCCCAGGATGATCCAGCTGAATCTAAAGATCATTACGAATCCATAAATTCTCAGATGGGCTCAGTGGTTCTCTCCCTACAAGTTTCAGGTCAAACATTTGAAAAGAAAAGATAATTTTCTTGCTGATTTCCTTTCAATGCCAGGTGAATTTTCCAAAAGGTTTCAAAAATAAAAGCACATGAAGAAGAATAAATCAGCAGTTCAAATGCTCATGTTCTCACATGTGCCACAACCAGGTTCTTCATCATTACATAACCCGTCGAAGTTATTTGATTTTTCGGATTCTCTTGATCCGTCCATCTTATTAGGGCGAAGGGCTTTTTATGAACTCTAGGTTTTTCGAATTTATGGAGGTTCCATACTAGCACCTTTTGGTGTTACTCCAGAATATCTATTTTGCCAAGTGTTCATAGCGCATGCCAAGAATTTTTCACATGAGCTCTTATGGTTCTTTTGTTATCTCTGTCATCAATACCACATTCTCATGGAATTCAAGTGCCATAATTTTCGAGACTTTGACAATCTTAAACCTTTCCTAAAAATATTTTTGTTGTGCTTCAGATCTCAAAATTATTGGGTTCATCATTTTCATTCTCGTGGAGTCAAAATAATCATGTTCCATAGGCCATTCAGTGTGATCAAAAGAACTATCAAAGTAATGCCTACGATGTCCTTATGGTTTTGTTATCCAATCACAATCCTAGCAATGGAAAAGGAGTATGCCGAAGCTCATAGGCTCATTTTTCAGCAAAATAAGTGCCTTCGAGAGGACATATGGCCAGGAGAGGAAGGAAGTTAGAATTATTCTTCCACTCACCCCAATTGGCAAAATGTTAAGGCAACACTTAAGGAATACATGGAAATGCTCGAAGACTCACCAGACCCCTATGACATTGATCCAGCAGAAATTGCAAGGATAAATTTAAATGGGAATACCGGTACTTCGTCGCAGAAAAAAAATGTAAAAGAGCAGGAATTATAGAGGAAGATCATTCGCACGCAAAGAGATATTTCACAAGAGCTGAAAAGAGAAGGCTAGAAAGGTTAAAGACAAGCATAATGCTTAATCATGAGCTAGGAAATAATTTGCATAAGTCTTCTAAACCTTTTTAGCCAACTACCCTTCCATAATTCCCCTTTTTCCTAAAAATAAAAATCTGCACAAGTGTCTTAAACCATTTTTACCTCTTAAGTACCCATTTGAATAAATAAAAGTATGCATACCTTCTTTTTCCTTTTCACCACTCTACCCCATAAGAAATTACCATGGAAAAGAAAAAAAAATCTGCACAAGTCTTTCACCTTTTAGCCACTTTAACCCACCAAAAGATACCATAAAAATCCAAAAATATATCAGTAAAGATGCCTACCCATGTCTTGCCATAAAATTTCCAAAGTTCTATGCCATGCAAATATTATTGAAGGGACCCTCGCGTCATCAAAGAAAACGTATCCATGTCAAACCATAAAATTACCCAAACCCAATACCATGCAAACACTATTCATGGGTCCCTTTGCCATCATCCATGTCTTGTCCAAACCAAAAACCAAATCCCAAGGCCATGCAATTTATTTTTGGTTCATGATCATGCTTTTATGCTTTGTCTATTAGCCAAATAAGTGTCTTACATTGTAAGACCTTTTATGTTTATTGTTTTATGCCACTTGTACTATGTAATTAAATAAGGGTAGTACATGTACTAGCTTTCCATCTCCTATAAATAGGAGCCTTTATAGTAGTTGGAGATCATCTTAGATCCAATCTAGTTCTCTTGTAAAAACTCTTGTGTAATAAAATGTCTTCTTCTAGCTAAGTCTCATATAGTTTCTTTATCCAAAATATGGCGATATGGCTGGTTTATATTTGAGTGTAGAGTCTTAAAATACTTTAGTAGTTGAGAAATATTGCTCTAGTAGTTAAGGAAGATTACTGTAGTAGTTGAGGAAGATTGCTTTAGCAGTTGAGAAAGATTGTTTTAGTACTTGTTGCATTAGGAGTGCAAAAGTATTCCGAGTTCGCTGTTGATGGCCTAGTTGTGGAGAGGGATGCCTTTTGTGAGCCTCCAGTACCCCCCTTGTAGGAAAATTTTTATGCGAATAGCTCAACCGCTACTAAGGTGATCCAATCTCTACTCTAGTAATTCATTATCTACTCTATTATTTTACCGATCTCTACGATTTTCGGTACCGCACTCACTCCCTATGGTATCAGAATATGGGCTATAATCAATTGAGCTAAGATTTGGACTTGAATTTGGGAATTAACACATATTTAGACTCGTGTGGCTATGGGTAAATGAGATCTACCCCTAGACTAGGGCTTTTAGCATATGGTCCAGAGATTGGATTTTTTAACTTTTTGGGAATTAATTAAAGATTGTAGCTTTATTGTTAACATTATTAAGTATTATTTGGCAAGAATCGAGTTGGTTGGAGGTGGTTTATAAGGGAAAGGCAATTTTGGAAGGTTGAGTTGGGCTTGTTAAGATAAGTATGTTGTCTAATTTTATTGTGAAGGAATAACCCTTAGGATATGACCTTATTTGTCTAATTGAAATGTGTGAGAAGCAATGTATATGGGAGGTGACAGGCGTATATGTAGGCACCACATATGATTTATGACCAGATTAGACTTTAGGCTTCTTTCATGCCTTGTTCAGATTATCTACTTTATATGATTCATGTTTTAGTCATTTGTATGACTATGTGAACTTAATGCCTTATGCTAGAGATCATATGTAGGTTTTAATTTCCTGTTTGAACATGATGCTCGTTATTGTATGGCGTACCCGCCTAATATGAGGTGTAGTCGTACACTTCGCACATGCATACACCTTAGCATGCTACTTTTTCTCAGTCCATGAGTATGTGATTTGATAAACGTTGTTGTATACAAGTGGTTTTATATATGCCTTATGTGAGATGGACTGGATTGACATCACGTGAGTAGTCTGTGTGGGTTAATTTTGTATAACACGTGAGTTGGCCGTGCAATTGTTATGATTATGGCACGTGAGTTATCTCTACAGCATGTGGATAAAGATCTATCTCCCTAGGGCCGTCCTTTCTTGTTTATCCTTGATGACATACACACAAATTATGAAAAATTGATTAGTGTTTGGACTTCGGGTATCTTTTCTTCTTCTCTATATGCTGCTTTAATTGGTGGAATGATTCACGGTACATATCTTCTCTATATGTTAATCTCTGTAACTTGACTTATTTATTCATGCATATCTTCTCCAATATCCAAATGTTTATGGGTTATTTGATATCAAATGCATATATTCTCTATATGATGAACTGTTAATTTATTTATAATGGTAGTGCATATCTTATCTATGTGCACCGATGGCCTTACCTATATTTTATGCTTAGATTTCAGTACTTTTGCTGTATACATGTATATTCACAAACTATACATGTTTGATAAGTGAGTATCACTGATAACTCTGGTCACTACCATGCTGAGGTTCATCATAATACTTACTGAATACATGGGTTCGTTTGTACTCCTACTACACTCTGCACTTAATTGTGTAGATTCAGGAGTCACACCCAACATAGTGTTGAGAGCAGAGCTGCTATTATTGCGGTCAAGGTCCGGGTAAAGCTTCTTCCTGATTGCAGTCCCTGGCGTCTCTTTATATCTTTTATTATTGTTATTATTTCAGACAATATATTGTATTAGCAGACTTGTATTCGTACATTAGAGCTCATGACTTAGTATTACCAGCTTTTTGGAATTTGTTGTATCGATTTGGTATTTATCTATGATTGTTTGACTTTCTGACTTATTTATTTTGTATCTATTATTATTTTCCACAACATTTTATGATTATATTGCCTAACAAGTGGGGTTAGGTGCCATCACAACCAGTGGTGGTTTTGGATCGTGACAGCTTGGTATCAGAGCATTAGGTTGCTTAGGTCTCACGAGCCATGAGCAAGTCTAGTAGAATCTTGTCAATTAGTACAAATATGTTTTTAGTTATCTTCGAGAGGCTATATGACTATTAGGGAAACTTCTCTTTCTTTCATTCTCAATTATGTGAATTTGTTTATCCCAAAGTTTGAATATTTTCTCTTATATTCTCTTAGAGATGATGAGGACATGTTATTACGGAGCGGCTACGTAGGCACAGTACCCTAGGTCTGAGCCTCGAGAGATAGAGGCAGAGGTGGAGCACACACTACCGTTAGGGGCCCTGCTAGAGCAGCCACTATGGAGCCACCAATAGCTCCAGCTGAGGAGCAGATTCCTGATAATATTGAGCCAGTAGAATTGGCTCAGGCTTCAGTGGGACTTATTCTTACACTTGGACTCCTGGAGACTTTGGCTAGTATTCTAGGCATGTTTGAGGGTATGACAGATACGGGTATGATTCCTATTGCTCCAGCTATTTCATAGGCTGGGGGAGGAGCCCAGACTCTCGCCGCACATACACTAGAGTAGTTGGCTCATGGTTATTAAGTATTGGGAGTTCTGCTGGTGCAACCAGTCATTGTAGTTCAACCCGAGATTAGACCAGCCTTGACTACTGAGGAGTAGAAGAGGATGGAGAGATTTTAGAGACTTTGTCCTCCCCATTTCAGTGGAGAGCCTATTGAGGATGCACATGTTTCCCTTGATCAATGTCATTGGATTCTTTGCACTTTAGATATGGTAGACTCGAATGAGGTTGACTTTACTACCTTCCAGTTGTCAGGTCCAGCATACATATAGTGGCAGACTTATGAGTTGAGTAGGTCAGCCAGCGCGACACCACTCTCATGGACTCAGTTCTTTTATTGGAGAAGTTTATTTCATATACTCGCAGAGATGAGTTACGTAGTGAGCTCGAGTATCTATGCTAGCAAGGTATGACTATGACTCAGTACGAGATGAGGTTTACGGAGCTAGCATATCATGCTATGTTCGTGGTCCCTACTAAGAGGGAGAGAGTTAGGAGGTTTATTGGGCCTCAACTTTGGTATCTGGTATAGGATGGCCTGAGAGGTCGAGATTGATACTATGTTTCATCAGGCTGTGGAGATCGCTAGGAACTTTGAGCGCATTCGTAAGTAGGAGATAGAGGAGCGGGACGCCAAGAGGCCTTGTAGTTCAGGTGGTTTTGAAGGTGCCTCATCACGAGGTTAGGGGAATCACAGTAGAGGCTATTCTTTCAGTGCACTTCCAACATAGAGTTCATACCTTGCTTTATCTATTCAGGATTCTTTAGGCGCATATTTATGTACTCAGCGTCAGTCACAGGGCCAACAACCTAACTAGAGGATGGGTTTCTTTGAATGTGGAGACTTGAGTCATCGTAAAAGGAATTTTCCCAAGCTTATGAGCAGTGTACTATGCCAGGGCACCCAGTCCATAATTATGGCGTTAGCAGCTACACTACCCCCACAACCATCTAGGGGTAGATCCTAGTGTGTTCGAGGCCATCCTAGAGGTAGAGGTCAGTCCGGTGGAGGATAAGCCCATTATTATGCATTTTTGGGCAAGCCATCGATAATTTCTTTAGATTATATGATCATATTATTATTTCAGTATGCTACAGGGATGCTTCAGTATTATTTGACTATGGTTCTACTTATTCTTATATGTTATCATATTTTTCTTCTTGTCTCAATATACCACATGATTCTCTTGATATTCATGTTCATGTGTCCACAACGGTAGTAGATTCTGTTATTATGGATCGAGTCTCGATTTTGTGTGGTTACTATTTGTAGTTACGAGATAAGGGTGGACCTATTGTTATTAGACATGGTTGGTTTCGAGATCATTTTAGGTATGGATTGACTATCACCGTACTATGCAATTCTAGATTTTCATGTCGAGGTGGTGACCTTGGCCATATAAGGCATACTGAGGTTGGATTAGAGAGGTTGACTGGGTAGTTCCACGAGCAGGGTGATATTGTTTTTGAAGGCTCAACGAATGATTAAGAAGGGGTGTTTGGTGTGCCTAGTTTCTGTTAGAGATGTTAGTGCTGATACTTCTATGATTGATTTAGTCCCTATAGTGAGAGAGTTTCCAGATGTGTTTCCTGCAGACCGACCGGGCATGCCACCTAATAGAGATATTGATTTTGGTATTGATCTAGTGCTGGACACTCAGTCTATATATATTCCACTGTATCGCATGGCTCCAGCTGAGTTGAATGAGCAATTACAGGAGTGGTTGGATACGGGATTCATCAGGTTGGATATTTCTCCTTAGGGTGCATTAGTGTTGTTTTTGAAGAAGAAGGATGGTTTCATGAGGATGTGCATTGATTATAGGCAATTGAACAAGGTTACCATCAAGAACAAGTATCCACTACCTGGGATTGATGATTTGTTTGATCAACTTTAGGGTTCTATGGCGTTCTTGAAGATTGACTTGAGATCGGGTTATCATCAGTTGAAGATTAGGGCTTAAGATATTCCTAAGATGTCTTTCACGACTCGCTTTGGGCATTATGAATTTTTGGTGATGTATTTTGGTTTGGCTAATGCCTCCACAACTTTTATGCATTTGATGAACAACATGTTCCAGTCTTATTTTGATTCTTTTGTTATTGTGTTCAATGATTATATCTCGGTGTATTCCCATATTAGGGAAGATCACGAACATCATTTGAGGATTGTGCTTCAGATTCTGAGGGAGAATCATCACAACTACGAATCAAAAATCAACCCACAAGTTGCATTTCTTTTAAGTTCAAGAACTTCCAAACTTCCAACTAAGCGTCTGATTAAAGCCTAAATAATTCGGATCACAACCAAGCTTGCGCACAAGTTACATATAATAAAACAAACTTATTCCAAGTTGTGAAACAATATTCGGAGTCCAATAATATCAATGTCAAACTTCGGTCAAACTTAAGAACTCTCTAATTCTTTAAATTGCCAACTTCCTACAAATAGGCTCAAAATCCTCTTGGAACCTCCACATCCAAATTCATAATTACGCTCAAGTCTAAAATTACCATACGAACCTGTTGGAGTCATCAAATCACCAATCCGAGATCGTTTACAGAATAAAACTAAGTATTCTAATTTATTCCCGAACCCTATAAGAACCAAACCACCCATCCCGCAAGTCAGAAAACATCAAAAAACATACGTGAAGTATCAAATGGAAGAACGAGGTTCAAATACTCAAAATCGGTCGGGTCATTATAGAGTCTTTCATGGTTAATAGTTCATAGCTTCTCAAGAACATCTCAATTCTAGATCGCTTCACTTGAGATGTTCCTTTATGTGCAGTTTGCAAGGTGTCCCAAATTGTATTTGCATTCGTACATGCTGAAACTCACTTGTACTCATTAGGGCCCATGCCACAAATAAGTATGTTGTTGGCTTTGGCATTTTTCTCCATGAGTTTGCGGTCAGTATCATTAAATCCACTTCTTTCCTTAGGAACTTCTCTTCCTCCGACATCAAGTTTGATGGGAGTGTTTGGTCAATCCAAAATAATTTTCCATAGCTTGTAATCCTCAGCAGTTAGGAAGTTCTCCATAATAGCTTTCCATCAGCCGTAGTACTTTTCATTGAACAAAGGTGGACCTGTGTTAGAGTGACCTTTATTCATCCCAGGTGGTGCACTCATCTTGTAAATCTCTTAAAGGTGTATGCCTCGTAGTTGAGAGTCCGCTCTGATACCAATTGTTAGAATTATGCACCACTTATACAATAGAGGAGGGGTGAATAGTATATCGATCAATTAAAATTTTCTACCAGAATTTTACATTTTTCTCAGAACCTGGTTCTTAAACTGGTTCTTGTAATTCCTGTAACTAATAAATGCGGAAAATAAAGAAGACGTGAATTTTACGTGGTAAACTTTCATGCTCAAGGGAGTAAAGATCACGATCCAACTCTAGAATTTTTCTCACAAACTTCATTAATAGCAATAAGCAGTTTCAAGTTATAAAAATCTTTTATAATCTAAGAGACTAAATTAAGTCATTCACTAGCCTACAATCAAACCGATTGTAGCTACCCGCTCCAAGTTAATTTTTTAGTCTAGAATAAGGGTGTCCAACGGGACGGGCCATCTCGTTTCGTCCCGGTCCCATCCCGCATCCCGTCCCGTCCCACTTAATTCTAAATGGGATGGGCCCATGTTAAACGGGACACGGGATGGGACGGGATGGCCATTTCGTCCCGTTTGTCCCGTCCTGTTTTGTCCCGTCCTGTCCTGTCCAGTCCCGTCCCGCCTGTCCCGTCCCATCCCATCCCGTACTATCCCGTCCCGCCTGTCCTGCGTCCTATATTATTTTTGTACATTATATACAAGAATCTTATAATCCTGCTTTTCAAGGTTTTTCTAATACCACGGTTAGAAATGATGTTTTTAAATTTCAAACCGAATACCTTCAGTATATTCGTTATGTATTTTTTCACTTAGATTTTAAAGTGTCTATACATCTGATATAGGTCGTAGTCCTAATGGTTGTGATTATTTAACTGTTACATGTCATTAGGTTAATCATCACTGGAACATGCAAAAACGTATTATTGGTTATAAATTTGTTGATTCAAAACACACTGGAGCATATATTGCAACTACTGTTCTACAAATTATTGATTTTTATGGATTCTTTGATCAAATTTTAACTATCACCTTAGATAATGCTTCTGCTAAGTGCTAACATAATTGCAGCAACTAGCTTAATGAAATGATTGTAAAATTAATCCAATTTATGCACCGGCCATTAATGAAATGAATGCAAAATTTAAAAAGTATTTTTTCCCTATTCCCCAAGTTTATTTAATTTCTACTATACTTAACCCATCTTTAAAATTAAGAGGTGGAAATGGACTTGTTCGTAAAATTTATGAGAATTTAGCAATTCAAGAAAATGAACAACCATCTCTCGAAGACTGCCAAGCTAACATATATTCTTATGTTAGATCAATATTTGATAAATATAAATCTATGGAAACAACAGGTGGTGAAACTGCTCCTAAGAAAAATACAATGAGATACTTAGCACTGGGAGCTATGACGGCATTGAACTCATGGAACATCAATCAACATTGCCAATTCTAGAACAATGTCCGAGAGAAATTATAGATAAGTTACAACGAAGTTATATATGAGCTTACAAATATTAGTATGATAATTTATAATTGGCTACTAAGAGGCCTAGTTCAAACAGAACCCTTCCTAGAAGGTGGCTGCGTAGATTAGGTGCTCTTCAAAAGAATTATATTTGTATGTGAGATTTGAAAGTTCTATTAATAAAATAAAAGGCTCTAAGCGTTGAATTTTTTTATGAATTGTCTTACATTCTTACTTAGTTACTTAATGGTTTGAAATTATAATAAATAAATTATAACTCAATTATAAATTTATAATTACTAGAATATTTCATTAGAAGTATTTTGTTTTAATAATTTATAATTCTTTACTTAGTTTCCTAATTTTTGTTTAATTTTTAAGTTTATTAAATAAGTCAAAAAACTAGTTATTGCAAATTTTAAAAACTTAGTCATTGTCAAAAGAATAGCCGTTGCCAAACTCAATGCTTAAATAATTTTTTTTTAAAACGGCACTTAAGGACCGCGAACCCATCCCGTCCCGTTCCGTCCCGTCCGGTTTGTTAGCGGGATGGGATGGGCCTACCGTCCGTCTCGTCCCGTCTCGTCCCGTCCCGTCTCGTGTCGTCCCGTCCCGTCTTGTCCCGTTTGTTAGCGGGATGGGATGGGCCTACCGTTTTGTCCCTTTTGTCCCGTCCCGTTTCGTCCCGTCCCACCACCGTCCTGGCTAAATATTGTCCCGTCCCGTCCCGTTGGACAGCCATAGTCTAGAACAAAAGATTGCCACTCAAGAGTTCTTACAAATAGCTTCTAATATAAGCTGAGTAATATTATAACTCAAATCACCTATTACAAGATCAACACAAAACGAATTAAGCTTGAATCAATCTCTGGAATTGTGTTCTTTAATTTGTCTTGCTCTTGGTTCTCGCAAAGTTGCTGCTCACAAGAGGGATTTCTCAGATTTGTGTGTATATGCGCAAACTATGCCAAAATAAACTTGTGATATATATATATATAAATACACAGTAGACGGCTAGGAATAGAAGAGTGTTAACCAAGTAGCACCAAATCTCTTAACCCTAGTAAATAAAGGAAGTAAAAAGAAATTCCTTCGATCTTCCAAAGAAGTAAATTTTACTTCTACAAGTACTTCCTTAAATCTTTCCCTAAATTTAACCCAAAAATATCTACCAAGGTTTCCTGGCATAATCACGAGGTTGCCAAGTCAGCATAGTATAGGTACATCCTTGTTTTGTGCAAAAGTGAATCACATTCTTGCTAGGACTCTGAGCTGTACAATAACCACCAGTAGACCTAAGGACTGATCCTCAACAGATAACATATTTGTTGATCATCAAAACCCAATATCCAAAACCACCCCCAGCGCACCCCTCAACCGACTCACACAAACCCACTGCAGAACTCCCTAGCCCTAGCCCATCCCCATCACCTCGGCCACTCACGCCCACACCATCGCCCTGACCCTTCGACCCGCTCCTTGAGCCTATCCTCATTAGCAAAATGACTCCCCGTCCCACCTCCCGCACCTCTTCGACCCTCATCCTTTGCCCCAGCCTACCAACTCTACCGCCCCTGCCCTGCCTTCGAGCCCAAGCCCTATAGTCAAGACCTTGGATCCTAGAACCTTGACACCCGATCCACAACCTCGACTAATAACCCTCGATACCTAACCTCGAACCACGACCATCAACCTCGACCTCGATCTTAAAGTGCTGACCCCGACCCCGATCCTAAAATGCTGACCCCGACCCCAAAACCCTGGCCCCTAACACCCATATCGATCCTTGATCATCGACCCTAATCCCTAAGCACCAAACTCAAACTCCCGACGTCAACCCCCATACTTCGATCCCGACCTCTGAATCCTCTTCCCTGACCCTTGAATTGGACCCCCAACTCTAAATCCTCGACCCCTATATGTAGACCTCTGAGCCTCATCACCTCACCCCGACCAAAACCTCAGACCTCAACCTTAATCTTTAAACCCGACCTATACCCATCGACTCAGGTCAAATTCAATAGAATTTGATCAATCCTATTTTCTTTCGTTAAGGTGGAGAACTGAACCAAGAATTCTCTTTCTTGATCATCAATCAAATCACTGTTCGCGATCCAGGATTTAATTTTATCATTAATCCAATCCTCGTGTTATCAAAGGATTTTCTGCGATTTCTCGACCCCCAACCCTTGTCTCCGACCCTTGGACTTGAATCCCCATCAAACCTCGAACTTTAAACATAGACCACTTTCACAACCACTAATCATCATACACTTTTAATGTTTCAAAGCAATTCATAGATATCAATATCGTTTTCCACTATACTCAAGGAGAAAGAATACATTTAATATGATAACCAGGGAATGAAAGTTGATATTTTATAAAGAAGGTTCACCTAATTGTTCAAACAACTGTCAAAACTTTTAGTTTGAGAAAATCATTGTTAAAAATGAAGATTCTATATAGAACATATTACTAACTTACATTACAAAGCTTTCAGTTTCAATGAAAAATAGTAACTTCAAACCATATAAATTATCATATCGAAATGATAAGATACTATTTATTAACACATGCACAAAATTTTTCAATTATATGGATCAAACATATGTGGGAGAGAAATGAAGCAATTCACCTTGTAAGGATATTGGTAGAGGGAAATGAAGAAGGACTTGCGAATGATGTTCATTGAACTAGAGAAATCTTACGACAAAATCCCGAGAGAGGTCCTATGGAGATATTTGGAGGCTAAAGGTGTGCCTTTATCCTATATTAGAGTGATAAGTACATGTATGATGGACAAAATACCCGGTTAAAAATAGTGGGAGGAGACTCAGAATACTTTTCAGTTGTGATGGGGTTGCACCAGGGATCAACCTTTAACTCATTTATTATTTTCCTTGGTGATGGATGCACTAACACAACTCACTCAAAGGGAGGTGACATGGTGTATATTATTTGCAGATGACATAGTTCTAGTTGACGAGGTGCGAGGCGGTGTTAACGAGAGGATGGATGTTCAGCATCAGACCCTTGAGTCTAAAGGTTTCAAGTTAAGTAGGACCAAGACAGAATATTTGGAGTGCAATTCAGCAACGTAATTCAGGAAGCAAACATGGATGTGAGGCTTGATACACAAATCATCTTACCTTGGATCAGTAATACAAAGAAGTGGGAAGATTGATGAGGATATCATATATCGTATCGGAGTAGGGTGGATGAAATAGAGGATCACTTCCGGTGTCTTGTGTGGTAAGAATATGCCACTAAAACTTAATGGTAAGTTCTACAAAGTAGTAGTTGGATCGACTATATTGTATGGGGCAGAGTGTTGGCCAGTCATGAACTCTCATATACAGATGATTAAAGTAGTTGAAACAAGGATAGTGAGATGGGCGTGCGAGCATACCATGTTAGATAAGATTAGGAATGAAATTATTTAGGAAAAGGTGAGAGTGGCCCTCATGGAGGATAAGATGCAAGAGGTGAGGGTGAGATGGTTCGGACATGTGAAGAGGAAAAACACAGATGCCCCCATTAGGAGGTGTGAGATGTTAGCCTTGATGGGTAGGAGGAGGGGTAGCCTTTAGCTATGGATGTTCAGGCTTAGGTCAATATATTTGTGGGGTTGGATATTTCTAAGCCTAGTAGAGTTCTTGCATGTGTTATTGTACATTCGTCCTTGTTGGAGCACATCACCAGTATTATAATCCACATTTGTTGGTGCTTAAGGACACGATGTAGAGAGGTGGTTCTAAGAAGGTGGTTATTGTATATGATGGTGTTATGCGACTTCTAGGTCGACTTTGTGTTTCTAATGTTGATGGCTGGAGGGATTTTATTCTCTAGGAGGCTCAAAATTTGTGATATTCTATCCATCTAGGTGATATGAAGATGTATCATGATTTGAAGCAGCATTACTGGTGGCGGAGGATGAAGAAGGAAAGTATTGGACATGTTTTCTATTGTTTAAATTGCCAACAAGTAAAGTATGAATATCAGAAACCAGATAGTTTAATTTAAAAGATGGCTATACCGGAGTCGAAGTGGGATCACATCACTATGGATTTTGTGGTAGGATTATCACGTACTTTGAAGAAGCTTGATGCCAAGTGGGTCATTGTTGATAGATTGATCAAGTACGCACATTTCATACTGCTTTTGACCACATATACTTCAACAAAGTTGGCATAAATCTTTATTAGAGAGATTATTCGCTTGCATGGTGTGCCTGTTTCTATCATTTCGGACCAAGGTGCTCAGTTCACTTCTCACTTTTGGAGAGCCGTTCAGTGTGAGTTAGGTACACATGTGGATCTTAGCATAGATTTTCACCCACAGATAGATGTTCAGTCCGAGCAAACTATTTAGATTCTTGAAGATATGTTGAGAGCTTGTGTGATTGAATTTAGGGGTTATTAGCACCAGTTTCTATCGTTGGCAAAGTTTGCATACAATAACAATTACCAGTCCAACATTCAGATGGCTCCGTATAAAGATTTGTGTGGTAAGCAATGTTGGGTACATAATTGGTTCGTGATGCTTTGGATAAGGTGAATTTGATTCAAGAGTGACTTCATACATATCAGTCTAGGCAAAAGAGCTATGCAGATAGAAAGGACTGTGATGTGGAATTTATGTAGTATGGTAAGTTACTTTTGAATATTTCACCCATGAAGGTTGTCACAAGGTTTGGGAAGAAAGAAAAGTTGAGTCCGAGGTTCATTGAACCATTTGAGGTGTTAGAGAGAGTTAATGAGGTTGCTTATAAGCTTGTTTTGCCTCCTAGTATTTCGGAAGTTCATTCGGTATTCCATGTTTCTATGATTCAAAAGTATCATAAAGACAAGTCACATGTTTTGGAATTCAGCACAGTTCAACTAGATGAGAATCTGGCTTATGATGAAGAGCCGGTGGCTATTTTGGATAGGTAGGTTCAGAAGCTCAGGTGCAAGAAGATCGTGTCCGTAAGGTGATTTGTAGAGGCCAACCGAGTGAGGAGGCTACTTGTGAGACCGAGTCAGATATGCAGAGCTAATATCCACACATTTTCAGTAGTTCAGGTACATTTTCAAACCTATTTGAGGACGCATATTTGTTTAAGAGGTGGAGAATATAATGACCTGACCGATAATTTTGAGTAATCGAACCCCATTCCCCAATTTGATGCTTTTCATATGTTTATTTGATATTATATGACTTACGAGTATGGGTGGTTTAGTTTTCGTAGGGTTCAGGAGTGATTTGGAATACTTAGTTCCTATTTTAGAAACTTAAGTTATAAGAGTTAACTAAAAGTTAACTTTTGAATAAACAACTTCGAAATCGAGATTTGAGAGTTCTTGTAGGTTCGTATGGTAGTTTTGGTCTTGGGTGTATGTTTGGATTTGGTTTTGGATGTTTCCAGAAGATTTTGACTCTATTTGTCAAAAGTTGGCAATTTGAAAAACTGAGTTCATATGTTTAACCAAGAATTGACTTTAATGTTATTAGATCTTGATTGATGTTCCGAGACTTTGGATAGGTCCATAAAGTTGAATTGAACTTGTGTGCAAAGTTGCTTGAGATACGAGATGTCTAAGTATGAATCGGACTCTTGATTTGAAATTTAGAAGCTTTTGAACTTAGAGGAAATTTTATTTGGTTTGAGCCTCGATTCTTTGTTGTAATGTTTCTATGGGTATTTTGAACCTTTGGATAAGTCCATATAGGGTATTTGTACTTATAGGAATAACTGTATGGGGTCTTAAGGGGCTCCCTTACACAGATAATACAAGATAGCGATACTATAATCCTTAAGTAACTCAAGCCACCTCCGCTGCCTCAAATTCAAATCTTTTTGCTTGAAAAAGTGTTGAAGATTTCGATGATCAGTGTAAACCTCACATGTCACGCCATACAAGTAATGCTTCCAAATTTTAAGTGCATGCACAATTGCTACCAACTCCAAATCATTAATTCTTCTCATGAGACTTTAACTGTCGTGACGCATAAGCAATCACTCTACCCCCCTTCATCAACACCGCACCAAGACCAACGCGTGGAGTATCATAATACACCATGTATGACCATGAATCCATGGGCAATACCAACACTGGGGCTATAGTCAAAGTAGTCTTGAGTTCTGATAGCTCTCCTCACACTCATCAAACTATCTGAAAGGAACACCCTTCAAATCCAACTTAGTCAATGAGACTGCAATGGATGAAATGGCCTCCATAAAGCGATGATAGTAGCCTGCCAAACCTAAGAAATTTCTGATCTCTATAGCTATAGTAGTCTAGGGTAACTTTGAACTGCTTCAATCATCTTGGGATCAACCTTAATACCATCACCAAACACGACATGACCCAAGAATACAACGAAAGCCAGTCAGAACTCACATTTCAAAAACTTAGCATAAAGCTACCGGTCCACCAAAATATGAAGTACTACTCACAAGTGCTGCTCATGCTCTTCCCTACTACGAGAGTATACCAAGATATCATCCATGAATATAATCACAAAATAATCCAAGGTTAGCACACCCTATTCATCAAATACATGAAAGCCGCTGGAGCATTAGTCAAATCAAATAACATCACCAAGAACTCATAATAACTATACCTAGTTTGAAAAGTCGTCTTAGGGATATCAGAAGCCCTAATATTTAACTGATATACTCCGATCTTAAGTCAATCTTAGTAAACACCTTAACACCTTGAAGCTGATCAACCAAATCATTAATACGATGTAATAGATACTTGTTCTTGATAGTAACTTTGTTCAACTGTCTGTAATCATTACACATCCTCATAGTACTATCATTTTTCTTTACAAACAACACCGACTCGCTCCAAGGAGAAACACTTGGTATAATGAATCATTTATCAAGAAAATCTTGAAACTGCTCTTTCAGTTCCTTCAACTCCGTTGGATCCCTGTGATATGGTAAAATAGATATGGACTGAGTGCCCGAAACTGAGTAAATTCCAAAATTAATATCCCTATCTGGTGGCATGCCTGGAAAATTCGTAGGAAATACTACCGGAAACTCCCTCACAACCGGTATCGAATCTATAGAGGGAAATTTTGCACTAGAATCCCGAACAAAAGCCAAATATGCCAAATATTTGTTCTCAATCATCCGGTGGGCCTTCAAAAATGAGATCACCCTACTAGGGGTATGAATAAGAGAACCCTTCCATCGTAACCTTTGTAATCCCGACATCGCCAACATCACAATCTTGGCTTGACAATCCAAAATAGCATGATACAGGAAATAACCAATCCATACAAAGAATAACCTCAAAATCAACCATGTCCAACAACAAGAGATTAACCATAGTATCTTGCCCATTAATAGTAAACACACAAGAACGATAGACACATACCACAATAGAATCTCCAACAACTGTGGACACATAAGCAAGAATATCTAAAGAATCACGAGGCATTTTCCAGATATAATGTAAAGTAAGATGATACATACAAATAAGTAGAACCCAGATCAAACAATACTAAATCATCTCTATGGCATACTGAAATAATACCTGTGAAGACTTCATCAGACGTAACCGCCTTAGTCCTAAAAGGGAAAGTACTATACGAGCTTGGCCTTCACCTCTAGGACGACCATTACCTTTCTGACCTTCACCTCTAGCTGGTTGTGTTGGTGGCATAGAAAATGATACGGGAATCATGACCTTGGTACTCTACTAAGATACGTTCATCTTAAGCCTAGGACAACTCGTTATGTGCCTCGAGTTCCAACACTCAAAGCAAGCTCTATGCTGTCGTGGCTGCTTGGACTAAGCCTGACCTGCACAACTGGAATAATCACTATAAGAACCCTGACCTAGATATGCACTGTAAGAACCATGTGTGGGTGGTGAACTGAACAACGACTGCCCTGGACGAGTACTTTGAAAACCATTGCTGACTAGAGCACCACGAGAAATCTGAAGTGATGACTGAACTGGTCTACTAGTGTAGCCTCTACCATGATGACCCTTGCCTTTAGACTAGGTACCACTAAATCCTCCAGTACTACGAGGCTTCTTGGCCTCTCTATCCTCCCTCTCCTGTCTGCGAATACGCTTTAATCTCCTAGCAATCTCCACAACATGGTGAAAGGTAGTCTTAGTCTCAACCTCTCGTGCTATCCTGTACTTAAGACTATAGCTGAGACCCTCAATGAACCTTTATACACTCTCCTTCTTAATGGAATCATGAAATCTAATAGCGTGATAATTTTGTGAATCTCATCTCATACTGAGTAACTGTCATACCATCCTACTGCAAGTGCTCAAACTGGTTTTGCAACTTATCTCTCCCGGTGAGTGGGATAAACTTCTCTAAGAAGAGAGTGGAAAACTGATCCCATGTGAGAGGAAATGACTCTGCTTATCTGACCTGCTCGTAAGTCTTCCATTACATCTTGGTTGGCTCTCTCAATTGAAAAGTAGTGAAATCAACTCTATTGGACTCGACAAATCCCAAATTGCATAGAATCTCGTGACACCTATCCACGAAATGCTTGGCATCCTTTAAAATACCACTCATAAACTGTGGGGACTGCAACTTATTGAGTCTATCCATCATCTTCTACTCATCCACAAACATAGTAGGCCTAACCTCAGGCTTGACTATAGCTAGGCTAAACCGCCCCAAATGGTGGAACAACCGGAACTCCTGGAGTATGAAACATATTATTGGTCTGCTACGGAGTGTAGATAGCTGGGGTCTGTGCTCCCTCTCTAGTCTGAGAAGTAGATTGAATCATAGGAATCATACCGGCCCGTGCTAAGCCATCAAAATAACTCAAAATGCGGACCATAGTGTCCTAAAGCACTAGGGGTAGCGATAAAATCCTCGGGACCTTAGACGGACCCGGTGGAACAACATGAGATGGAGCCTAGTACACCATTGGAGCTATATATGGCTCCTCAGAAACTGATCTAACATGTGAATGAGTGACTACATGTGCTTTACCTCTCACAGGTGCTTCCGTACGTGCTCTTGGCCTGAACTGTAGCCCTGCTTGGGACCTTGCCCTTCCCAGGCTCTAGCATAGGGTACTGGCTCTTACTCAACTGCTGCATAAGAATATGTTCTCACCATTTGTGAGAGAAGGAGTATGGGTTCAAACTTTAGGATGAAATAAAGTCGCACAATAGATAAAGGAAGAAAGTGAAGTTTCCTATTTGTCGCACAGCCTCTCGAAGATAAGTACATATGTCTCTGTGCCGATCCGCAAGACTCTACTAGATATGCTCATGACCCATCTAATCCATGAACCTAGAGTTCTAATACCAACTTTATCATGACCCAAAATTCCACCAACAGTCGTGATGGCACATATTTCCAAATGGTAGGCAAGACAATAACTAAATATAAATCAAACTAGCATAAGAAGAATATATTATAACTATCATAGCATAAATATGTGGAATGGATCCTTCAACTACAATAAATACAAAAAATCTATGACAATAATTTACCCATAACCTGGTAATACAGAGTTATGTACTCTAAATAAGCTATAATCAAAATCTCTCAATAATACAAAAATTCTTTGAAATATAATTAACAGTATGATAAAAAAAAGAAAGGGGATTCCAAGGGTCTGTGGACGATCACGCAGTACTACCTCAAGTATCCTATATCAACTACTGGGAACCCTCCTAAGGTCCACTCGAGCCAATGCCAGGATCTATACAAAAAATATGCGGAGGTATAGTATAAATACAAGAGAATGTGTACTCAGTAAGTATCAAGAGTAACCTCGGTGAAATACTGATTAGGTTCAAGTCATGTGATACCTATTAACAAATAAGCCTATATAATTTACATCTATAAACACCAAGATTATGAAAAAGATGCGATATAGTAAAAGAATACATCATCAGATACCAACTCAACATGTCCAAAGCATATAACAGAGGCATCAAGTAGCATGTGATAAAATATAGAGAGAATAGAATATGAATAATATGTCATAAAGGATTCACTTTAATGGTTAAGCTTCCACCCTTATGCTCAAAACTCACCTCATCGGAATCCATATCAAATTAACAAGAAATCAATCAATTTCTCACAATATGCGTGCATGCCACCAAGAGGAAAATATGAGAGGGAGACTATAGAGGGATTTATCCATATTCACACACTACACGACAAAAACCTTGTGCTATAACAATATCAATTTCATCATAACCGCATCAGAAACCTTATGCCATATCCAAATCAATCCGCTCAATATATTCAAATGTACCACAATCATAGAAATCCGAAATAGTATTTCATATCCAAGGATGTATGCTCACAAATAATCAATAAGATTCACAAGGACATAATACATAAAGGTACGGATGTGTGATTGAGATATAAAAGCATGGCTACGACAAAATTAAGTATATTAACAACTTCATAAATAGCCATCTTGGCCAATTACGATGTAATAATCATAAACATGGTTTCTAACATAAAAGAATAAGCGCACGTAGCCATACAATTAATTAAAACATAAATCACGGAAGCACACAACCAAACAAGGCATAACAAAAGCTTAAAGTCTAACCCGGACATGAATAACCCATAGTACCCACATATACATTCGTCATCTTGCATATACAAGGCTCCTAAATCAGTTAGACAAACAAAGTCATATTCTAAGGGTTATTCCCTCAAACCAAGATTAGGTAAGATACTTACTTTAACAAGCCAAATCAACCCTTCATAACAGCTTTTCCTTTGAAAATCACTTTCAAATGGCTCAAATCTAACAAAATAATACTCAATAGGGTTAAAATAAAATCATAGGAATTAATTCCAAACAGTAAATCTTCAATCTTTAATTAATTCTAAAAAAATCAACAAAAGTCAATTCGGGCCCACATAGTAAATATTCGAGTCTAGGGGTATATCCCATTTATTAATAATATCATGAGTCCAAATGTGTATTTAGTTTTTAAATTGAAGTCCAAATATATGCGTAAAATCTCAATTCACACTCTCTTAAGTTGTAGACAAAACCCCCAAATTTTACTTGTTCAAATCCATATTTTGATATTAGATCTAGTGATAAATTCATGTATAAATCATAGATTTAGATTATAATTACGTACCCCAAACTTTTAGCTGAAACCCTAGCCTCAAACCCCTAAAAATAAAAAGAATAAAAATCACAAAACTCGGCCTTAAATAGTCTATAAAAAAGTCTGCCTAAGGGACCGCACATTACTTCTTTGTTCTGCCTAATTGTTCTGTGGTCCACAGAACGCATCACGAATAAACCTAGAGCCTGCCAAAACTTCAGCTTCCTAGTGGTCTGCAGTCCACATATCGATTCTGCGGTCTGCAGATCTGGTCGCATAGCGGACCTAACACTGCCAAATTCTGCAAACTCGCTCTGAAGGCGGCAAAATTTACCCGAACCCCCTGATACCCCATTCAATAATTTCCTACCATATATGGACTTGTCCAAAGGCTCAAAGCACCTACGAAAATATTACAACAAAGAATTGAGGCTCACACTGAATAAAATTCCTCTAAAGTTCATAAGTTTCTAAACTTACAATCAAGCATCTGATTCTTACTTAGACTCCTCGGATCTCAACCAAACTTTGCACACAAGTTCAATTAAATTATATGGACCTATCCAAAGTCTCGAAACACCAATCAGAATTCAATAACAACAAAGTCAACTCTTGGTTAAACTTATAAACTTTTAAGTTCTTCAAATTGCCAACTTTCGACAAATAACGTCAAAATCTTCTAGAAACATCTAATACTAAATCCGAGCATACGCCCAAGTTTAAAATTACCATACGAACTTATAGAAACCCTCAAATCTCGATTCCAAGATCGTTTACTCAAAAGTCAATCCTTGGTCAACTCTTATAACTTGAGCTTCCAAAATAGGAACTAAGTGTTCCAAATCACTTTCGAACCCTACGAAAATCAAATCATTCATCCTCACAAGTCATATAACATCAAATGAACCTACGGGAAGCATCAAATTAGAGAATGGGGTTCTAGAACTAAAAACGACCAACCGGGTCGTTACAATTTTTCTCGAGGAAGGAAAAAAAGATTAGATAACTATAAAGTAGATTCAGATCAAACCAATAAGGCACACACTCTTGGAAGACTGAGATATTCATATCTTGAGCATGTTGTTTTAAAACTATTGACTTAAGTTCTTTAGTGAAAATCAACCAACGTAGATCTTTCAACATCTCTCTAACACCGTTAAGAAACTAATTATTGCCAACTTGTTTACAGGACATTTGGTCCTTTTGTTGCTCTTTGAGAAAACTATGTCGCTACACCTTACTTAAGTTTTTCTTTTAAATAGTAAATGCTTATCCATATCTACATCTCTACATTTTGCATGATACTATTATTATTCTAAAAATAAAATAACTATATTTTTGTGATATTTTAAACATAATCTAATGATACTTCTAAAAGTTAAAAGATTGTGATGCCAAACGTTCTATCATTTCTGGACATATAAATTTTATTTAAGAATCAAAAGAATCAATTAAATTGACCACAAAAGTTAAATACATTGGTTTGATACTCCTAAGGAATTATTCTTGTTTGAATGGATGTAATGGTTTTTTTATTTAATTTTTCTTGAAAGCACATCCTATCATTGCACCAACACGTGTTTGAGTACGATATTCAAGGTGGAAAAGAAAAGTTCGGAATTAAAACTCAAAAAAACAAAAACAAGTACAAGATTATGAAAAGCAGATAATTGTTTATGTATTTACGGTGTAAAATACTTTATATGTAATTTATAAGGTAATTTTTGTGATATATATTAATTGCTAACTTAATAAAAATTGTAATTAACTTAATAAGCATTAATTTCTATAATATGATGTAATAAATTTTTACACTATCAATTTATTTAACTTAAATCAAAAGAAAAAATATTAACAATACCATAGGCAGTCGTGTCCCCTTTCGCTAAAATTATAATCAAAGGGGATGTTGGGATTTTAAGCTTGTGTAGCTTAAAGAGGGTGAATGAGAAATGAAAGGAAAATGAAATATTTGAGTTTCCCTTGGAAAAGGGACATTGTCCCATATCGGAGGAAGAAAAGACTTTTGATGGGTATATATATAATTGCTCTTCTTCTAGCTCTTAAAGAGTTAAGAAAAAGGCAAGCCTCATGCCGTCGTCGTCATCGCTCGCTCGGCTTCGGATTCGAATTCGGTCAAAGATTGATTGATTAATCTTTTTGGATAAAATTTCTCGGAATAACCCATGACCCGCGACCCGGTTCGGTCAGGCCCGCAATATTTCAAATACCCCTTTTCCAACAGCCATGGCTGTTTCTGAAAGGTTGCAAACCTTTTCAGAAACAATGCTAGCAACTCTATAAATAGAGTTTGAATCCCAGAATCTTTCCTTACGAAATTTTCTGAGCTTCTTCTTCTTCTTCTGCACAATATTTTCCAGTATGTTTTACGACCATTGAGTGGTTCGCAGTTCATCAGAGTTTTTGGTACCAATACACTGGTGAGTTAAATCGTTCTATCCTGGGAGGATATATTCCAGCACCTCGGGTACTTGAGGGGAATAATTTCCTTAAGGACACACTGTGTATTCAGTGGGCTTGATTTATTCCTATACTGTTTTTTATTTTTCAGAATCTATTTTGTTAAACAAGTATTACTAACTTTCTGTTTTATTTTTTCAGAAAGTTTAATTGTTTATTACAGCAATACAGAATTATAACATTCTTAAGGATTTTTTTTTATATTCTGTATTTTGTTTGTGGAGATTAAAACCTGTGTGGTTTTCTACTCCTTCTGAATTTTACTATTCTGATTTGAAGATATAAAAACTTCATCAGAGTATTGAAATTCGTAAAACGATTTGAAGAACATAAAAACTTCATCGTTTTTCTGTGAAACAGTATATAAAAACTTCAGTTTTATTCATTATACATACTGTTTTTGTTAATAACAGTATTGTTTACTGTTCTGGTTTTGCCATTAATTGAACTCTTCTGTTGTTTACAGTGAGAAATGGCAATTGATAATGGAAATTCTTCTGCGACTTTTGCGGCAACAACGATAGCCTCGTCAAGCCGGACTATTGTTCCACCGGCAGAGAAACCGGGGAAATTTTCCGGAGCCAACTTCAAAGGATGGCAGCAAAGGGTGTTCTTCTGGCTTACCACACTTGGTATGCAGAAATTCACTAGTGAAGAACCTCCAGTGCCTGCTGCGGACATGCCGGACAACGAGAAATTCATGATTGTTGAGGCGTGGAAGCAGGCAGATTTTCTTTGCAAAGGCTATATCTTAAGCGCTTTAGAGGATGACTTGTACAATGTGTACAGTGCGATGAATACTTCGAAAGAATTATGGGACGCACTTGAGAAGAAGTACAAGACTGAAGATGCATGCTTGAAGAAGTTCGTGGTTGCCAAGTTTCTAGACTATAAAATGATAGACAGTAAAACTGTTGGAACCCAAGTTCAGGAGCTTCAACTTATTTTTCATGACCTTATTGCTGAAGGTATGGTCGTGAATGAATCATTTCAAGTGGCTGCAATGATTGAAAAATTACCTTCTTCGTGGAGAGATTTCAAGAACTATCTTAAGCACAAGCGCAAAGAAATGAAGTTGGAAGATCTTGTGATTCGTCTCAAGATTGAGGAAGACAACAAAACAGCCGAGAAGAAGTCTCGTGGAAATTCAACGATCATGGGAGCTAATATCGTTGAGGAGACTGCTCCAAAAAGTAAGAAGAGAAAGAGGTCTTCTGGACAGACTAAGGAGCAGAACAAAAAGAAATTCAAGGGCAGCTGCTACAATTGTGGAAAAACCGGTCACAAAGCCCCTGATTGTCGTCTCCCGAAAAAGTATAAGAAGAAAGGACAGGCCAACATAGTGGAGAAGAATGATGACATTGATGATCTGTGTGCAATGCTTTCGGAATGCAACCTAGTTGGAAATCCGAAGGAGTGGTGGATTGACTCTGGAGCCACTCGACATGTTTGTGCTGTCAAAGAAGCATTTGCGACTTACTCTCTTGCTGGTCCCGAAGAAGAGCTTTCCATGGGAAATACTGCAACAACCAAGATTGAAGGTTATGGGAAGATATCCCTGAAGATGACTTCCGGCAAGGTGTTAACGCTCAACAACGTTCTTCATGTTCCTACTATTAGGAAGAATTTAGTTTCTACTTCTTTGCTTGTTAAGAATGGATTCAAATGTGTATTTGTTTCTGATAAAGTTGTTGTAAGCAAGAATGAAATATATGTTGGAAAGGGCTACCTCACAGAGGGCCTCTTCAAACTAAATGTAATGGTTGTTGACAGTATGAATAAAATTGCAGCTTCTTCTTATTTATTGGAGTCAAATGATTTATGACATATTCGTTTAGGACATGTCAATTACAAAACCTTGCGAAAGTTAATTAATTTAGAAGTGTTGCCTAAATTCAAGTGTAATAAATCAAAATGTCAAATATGTGTTAAGTCTAAGTTTGTAAAACATCCTTATAAGTCTATTGAAAGGAATTCAAATCCTTTAGACTTAATTCATACTGACATTTGTGATATGAAGTCGACACCATCTCGAGGTGAGAAAAAGTATTTTATTACTTTTATTGACGACTGCGCTCGATATTGTTATGTTTCTTTGCTTAATAGTAAGGATGAAGCAATTGGAGCATTTAAGAAATACAAGAATGAAGTGGAGAATCAATTGAATAAAAAGATTAAAATGATTAGAAGTGATAGGGGTGGAGACTATGAATTTCCATTTGCAGAAATATGTTCGGAATATGGAATTATCCATCAAACTACTACACCTTACACACCTCAATCCAATGGAATTGCGGAAAGGAAAAATCAGACATTAAAGGAAATGGTAAATTTTTTATTAATAAGTTCCAGATTACCGCAGAGTTTGTGGGGCGAAGCTATCCTTACAGCTAACCGAATACTCAACAGAGTACCCCACAGCAAAACGCAATCTATTCCATATGAAAAATGGAAAGGAAGAAAACCCAACTTGAAATATTTCAAAGTGTGGGGGTGTCTAGCAAAGGTACAAGTTCCTTTACCTAAAAGGGTTAAAATCGGACCAAAAACTGTTGATTGCGTTTTCATTGGATATGCTACAAACAGTAAAGCATGTCGGTTTTTGGTTCATAAATCCGATAATCCCGAAATTCACATTAATACGGTAATGGAATTAGATAATGCTAAATTCTTTGAAAGCATCTATCCGTATAAAACTGAATGTGAGTCGTTAAGTGAAAGACCTAAATGACCCCGGGAAGAACCAAAGGAAAATACTCCAAGTATAGAAGATCCAAGGCGTAGCAAACGTCAAAGAACATCTACTTCATTTGGACCAGATTTTGTGACATTTTTGCTTGAAAATGAGCCTCAAACTTTTAAAGCAGCTATGTCATCTTCTGATTCAATGTTTTGGAAAGAAGCAGTCAATAGTGAGATTCAATCAATTTTGGATAACCATACATGGGAATTGGTAGATCTTCCTCCGGAAAATAAGCCTTTAGGTTCGAAATGGATCTTTAAACGGAAAGTGAAAGCTGATGGCACTATTGACAAATATAAGGCAAGACTTGTTGTCAAAGGTTATAGATAAAAGGAAGGCCTTGATTACTTTGACACTTACTCCCCAGTAATGAGGATAACATCTATTAGGGTGTTGGTGGCACTAGCGGCCGTGTATGGTCTTGAAATCCATCAAATGGATGTTAAAACAACTTTCTTAATTGGAGAATTAGAGGAAGAGATTTACATGGAACAACCTGAGGGTTTTGTGGTAACTGGTAATGAAAAGAAAGTGTACAAACTTGTTAAGTCGCTTTATGAACTTAAACAAGCACCCAAACAATGGCATGCCAAATTTGACCAAACAATGTTGGCAAGTGGGTTTAAAATCAACGAGTGCGACAAATGTGTTTACATTAAAAACACTCCAGGTCATGAAGTTATTGTTTGTTTATATGTTGATGGCATGTTGATAATGAGCAAAAACATGGCAGATATAAATTCTACTAAGCGCATGTTGGCTAGCAAATTCGATATGAAAGACTTAGGAGTTGATAATGTGATCTTAGGAATCAGAATTCACAAGACTCCACAAGGTCTAGTATTATAACAGTATCACTACGTTGAAAAGGTACTTGACAAGTTCAAGTATTTGGATTTCAAAATTGCCAAGACTCCAATTGACGTGAGTTATGCACTTCAAAAGAATGAAGGTGAAAGTGACTCACAATTGGATTATGCAAGAGTATTCGGAAGTTTGATGTATATCATGAATTGTACACGACCAGATATAGCATGCGCTATTAGTAAACTGAGTCGGTTTACAAGTAATCCCAATCACATACATTGGATGGCAATGAAACGAGTTTTGGGGTATCTCAAACATACCCAAAATTATGCTTTGCATTATAACAAATATACCTCCGTGATCGAGGGATATAGTGATGCAAATTGAATCACTGGATCATCTGAAGTTAAATCCACGAGTGGATATGTTTTCACAATTGGGGGTGGAGCAGTGTCTTGGAAATCATCCAAACAAACGTGCATCGCCCGTTCTACAATGGAATCTGAATTCATAGATTTAGATAAGGCCGGTGAAGAAGCTGAATAGCTCCAGAATTTCTTGGAAGATATTCCATTTTGGCCCAAACCTATGGCACCTATTTGTATACATTGTGATAGTCAAGCGGCAATAGGCAGGGCAGGGAGCGTTATGTATAACAGAAAATCTCGTCATATACGACGGAGACACAATACCATTAGACAACTACTCTCTAGTGGTGTTATCACAATTGACTACATAAAGTCAAGAGATAACGTGTCGGATCCACTTACAAAAGGCCTATCTAGAGAGGCAGTTGAAAGATCATCAAAGGGAATGGGGTTAAGGTCTAGGACAAGTCATCATGACGATAACTCTACCTAGCAGACTGGAGATCCCACGAGCTAGGTTCAAAGAGATCAAACAAAGTTATGAATAACAGTTCAACATTGTCAAATAACTCAACCCATTCTCGTGATGAAGACAATGTTCAGAAATCGAGGTAAAGCATTAAGGCTTTTTGATGATTCAACAAAGCTTAAAGGTTTTTTAATGATTTGCTAAGTCTGGCAGGATATGACCAGATAGTGTGTCTATAGGATTACACGTTTAGAAATCACCTATGTGAGTGTGAAATGTAAGCCGCTTCAAGGGGAATGAAAGTAAAGGCCCATTCTCTAAGCACTCATGAAACCAGGCGGTGTTCATGGCTGAAACGAACACAACCGTGAGAACCATAGATGGTTAAGGATTGATTGTGTGACTTATGTTGTCTAGGTATACAACAAAGCTTGACGGTTCAAAGATATCAAATCTACTGATTGATCGAGTATATCCGATATAAGTTCACTACGGAAAGTTCAAAGGGAAACCTACTTATCCAGATGCAATTAATTCTTGCATGTAAAACACACACGCGTCCGTGCATTCCTTTATTTTATAGCCATTCCCCATTCATGTGGGGGATTGTTGGAATTTTAAGTTTGTGTAGCTTAAAGAGAGTGAATGAGAAATGGAGGGAAAATGAAATATTTGAGTTTTCCTTGGGAAAGGGACATTGTCCCATATCGGAGGAAGAAAAGGCTTTTGATGGGTATATATATAATTGCTCTTCTTCTAGCTCTTAAAGAGTTAAGAAAAAGGCAAGCCTCATGCCGTCGTCGTCGTTGCTCGCTCGGCTCGGCTTCGGCTTCGGATTCAGATTCGGATTCGGATTTGGATTTGGATTTGGATTTGGATTTGGATTTGGATTTGGATTTTGTCAAAGATCGATTGATTGATTAATCTTTTTGGATAAAATTCCTTTCAATTATTTAATTAATTAATTAAATAATTAACGAAAAATTCAATCCGGAATAACCCATGACCCGCAACCCGGTTCGATCAGGCCCGTTTTCTTTTCCGGATTATTTTAAATATATTTTTCCCGCAATATTTCAAATACCCCTTTTCCAACAGCCATGGCTGTTTCTGAAAGGTTGCAAACCTTTTCAGAAATAATGCCAGCAACTCTATAAATAGAGTTTGAATCCCAGAATCATTCCTTATGAAATTTTCTGAGCATCTTCTTCTTCTTATTCTTATTCTTCTTTTTCTTCTTCTTCTTCTGCACAATATTTTCCAGTGTATTTTACGACCATTGAGTGGTTCGCAGTTTATCAGAGTTTTTGGTACCAATACACTGGTGAGTTAAATCGTTCTATCCTGGGAGGATATATTCCAGCACCTCGGGTACTTGAGGGAAATAATTTTTTTAAGGACACACTGTGTATTCAGTGGGCTCGATTTATTCCTATACTATTTTTTTTTTATTTTTCAGAATCTATTTTGTTAAACAAGTATTACTGACTTTCTGTTTTATTTTTTCAGAAAGTTTAATTATTTATTACAGCAATACAGAATTATAACAGGAGATAGTGAAATAATAAATTACAATCTATATGATGTCGAGAGATAAAACTGTGAAGCCCGATATTTTAATGTTTCCTTAAGCCTTGAGTTAAGATTTATTTCAAAATCTTAAGTTGAAAAAGTGCTTAAAAAGATATTAAAAGATGATTTGGAATCAAGTTATGTGAGTATAATGCTAAAAAGATGGGAGAAAAGTATCAGAGGCCAGGTATATACAATAACTCAATTTTGCTCCAATATGCAACTAGTACGCGACCTGAATTTGGTTAGGTATAAAAAAAAAAAACTCAGTTACACCCTAGCATGCAACCGCCAGGTGATCACCTATAGGTATAAATTTTATATTACGAGAAAGGCTCTTATTTCAAGGTAGAACTGTAGACGGTCAAGTAAAATCTAATCCAAAAAATAATTTGATCTATGGACAACATCATTGTGGTAAAGGTCATAATGCCAGAGGAATCATTACTGCAAGATATAGAGAGGGAGATCATAAGCGTCTATATCATAAAATTTTGAGCATTAGGTCTTCTCTGGCATAGCAAGCACAAAGTCGGGCAAACTCCCATACTCATGGGCAAATACGTAGATGTTTATCATTTAATCATGCTTCTAACATTAAACCACTTGGCAAATCCCTAGATTTCAAGGAACAACTTCAAGAACACTCAACAAGGAAAAGAAAAGCTAGGGTTTTTGAATTTTAGTATAATCTCTTACTCTACCTTTCAATACTGCAACGGCTTAATATTATGAACAGCGTATTCATGTTAGAAACACCAAAAGAATATAATTTTATATAGAGCCTAAAAATCAAAGATTTGGAGTTAGAGCTTTATAGCCAAAGTTTAAATTGAGGAAAATTGAGTTCTTTTGGGATAGGACAATAATTAATTGAGTTGTTTGATATTTAGTGATTGATTGTGATTGGAACATGTGGAAACTGATCTTGCAAGAAAGGAAGGATCTTTGAGGTGAGTTGAGTTTATTTCCTAAGTCAAGGGCTAGATTATAATGTGCATATTATTATTTGTATTGTATTTCAGAATAAACTATATATGACTGCGAATCCTCATGACAAAAAATAACTAAGTTGAACGAGATGTTGAAAATACTTATTTATGTTAAATTTCTTGTCTATATGCAAATATTTGTATTGCTCAGACTTTCAAATCAAATTTAAAACAGAAAATGATTAGTTTCTTGTTGTATTGTGGTTGCTTGTTTACGTACAATTGCTCATACTCTCAGACTTTCAGTTCCAATTCAAAGAAAGAAAAATTAGTCTAGTAGACACTTTATCCACGATGGCCTAGTGTGTATGAGTTCATCTATTAGACACTTTATCCACGAGGCCTAGTGTATTCAGATTCTAAAAGGAAAAGTAGCCAACCTTCCTGAGAATGAGTGCACGTATAGTAGCCAGAGCTAGCTAGCCCATGCTTGCAAGTGTTAACACACACAAATAGGTTGAGCTTGATTGAACTACTCGATGACCCATAGATGGGTTGACTTGGGTTAGCATAACCAGAGGCCCTACTAATGCGCCACAAATGGAGCTTAATTGAGCCACTCGATGGCCCCACAGATGGGTTGAGTTTGAGTAAGCATAATCAGAGGCCCCACATCAGCTTTAGCAGTCGTCATACGTATCCCGAGATTCTCATGTATGTAGGGCCAGTATGTGCAAAGTTTTCAGAAAAGCTATTTATATAAGAATACAAATCAGTTTTTAGCTTCAATTTTGAATATCAGATAAGCTATTTCTTAAAGAAAGACTAGTAAAGCTTGTATTAGGATATCATGTCTATATCACACCCTTTGGAATATGACCCTTCCCCGAACTTTGCGTGAATGCAAGGTGTTTTGTGCATTAGAATGTCCCTTTTTACTCAATTTTCAGCTTTAGTTTCAATTGTCAGATACAGATTTATTTTTTAGATTTATTTTTCAATAGTTAGATACATATTCACTTTTTAGCTTTAGTTTTCAATTGTCAGATATAGATTCACATTTCATCTTTAGTTTTCAATTGTCAGATATAGATTCACTTTTCAGCTTTAGCTTTTAGTTATCAGATACATATTCAGTTTTCAATTTCAATTTTCAATTTAATTTTTAGAATCAGTTTTAATTTTCAGACTACTCAAAATTTGTTATGTGAATTGCCTACTGTATTTTGTTATATTTATATGTTTAGCCCATGCTAGTCTTGTCCTCCGCTTAGAATGTTGTTAATGAAACTTTCGGGGAATTCTTTGGTAGTACTTAACCCATTTGTGCCTACCACATTGTATGGCAGACGTTGAGTTTATAGGTGACAAAGCATGTGGCTAGAGACGAATTCAATAGACTCAGTGGTGAGCTATTGACTCTTTCCATCGGTATCAGTGTCCTTTTTCAGACCTTTAGCTATTATTAGACAATTATATTATTTTAGGAAAATTCCCTCATATTTACTCGGATTCTTTTCAGATAGAGGCTTATGACTTTGCTAGTGGGTTCAGTTGTTAGACATATTAAGTTTGTGTTATAATGCAGTTTTCAAATCGTATTATCTTAAGATTTATTTATAAATTTCTTGGGTGTGTTGATCAGCTTTGAATTTCAGTAAATTAGAAGAGGGCTTGCTTGATGGGTAAGGTAGATTGAGCGCTTGTTACGATCCAAAAGCTCAATCAGTCGTGATGGTGCCTAACGCATATGCTAGGCAAGCCGGACTTAATGATAATGAACCATAACCGCATAAATTACAGAATTAACATAAGTCTAAACCTTGATATAGCAAAAAACAAATATCGTCAAAACATGAAAAATTCACCAGAACTAGTAAATATAGAGTCATGAGCTCTAAAACGGAAAGAAAATACAAGTCTGAAAGCTAAATAGCAACACTGTCTGAAATAAGGAAAATAGTACAATATGGAAAGAGACATCAAGTCTGCGAACGAGAATGCAACTCTACCCCGTCTCTCGATGATCAACTCAGCTACCGATGATTGAGTCAAACACCTGGATCTGTATAATTAAGTGTAGAGTGTAGCATGAGTACAACCAACCCCATGTACTTATCAAGTATCATAACTAACCTCGGCGAGGTAAAATCAGCAAGAATTATAAATGATACTCGCTATAACTTGTACAGTTCATAATTCAACAAGTACAGTAACATGATCAAGTCGTAAAGCACGAAAAGAACAATTTTTGATGTTCACAGTTTATCAAGTACTCTGCTTATAGCCTATTTGGCTAAGCTTTTTTTGGGCAAAAAAGATATTTTTTTAAACCCAAAGTATTTTTTTCCAAAAATTGAGGTGTTTGACCAAGCTTTTGGAATGAAAAAAGTGTTTTTAAAGAGAAGCAAAAGCAGTTTTGGAGAAGTAGAAAAAAATAGCTTTTCTCCAAAAGCACTTTTTTGAAAAACACTTTTGAGAAAAATACACTTAGAAGCAATTTTTAAAAACTTAGCCAAACACTAATTGCTACTCAGAAGTGCTTTTCAAATTTATTAGCCAAATACAAACTGCTTCTCACCAAAGGTACTTTGAGAAAAGTACTTTTGAGAAAAAATACTTTTCAAAATAAGCTGATTTTTAGAGCTTGGCCAAACATGCTATTAGTCAATAATCCAACATATAAAGATGATATGCAAGTAAATCAGGCAAATAACCATGTAAATTGCAAGTAAAGATGAAATGCAATAACTACATAACACTGGCCAAATTTTCATTAGTACCAAACCACTGATTATTTTTTCCTCAATCTGTGTGTACAACATCAAGAGAGAAATATGAGAGGGTGACCCTAGAGGGATGAGTCCATATTCACACGCTGCACGGACAACTCACATGCTGCACGGACAACTCACATGCTGCACGGACAACTCACACGCTGCACAGACAACTTATGTTCTAATAATATCAATCGCACGGACAACTCACATGCCAATAATACCAATCGCATGGACAACTCACGTGCCAATAATCATAATTTGCCCTGCGTGGTCACATGCTAACAACACAATCCGCCCGACGTGGTCACAAGCACCCACTCCAAATCATATTACACAGAAGCAAATATACAATAATACATCTATATGATCAATGGATATTAGATTTCATGCTCCTGGACTAGTATAACTGACATGCTAAGGTGTATGCATGTGCAAAGTATGTTATCATATCTCAAATCAACAATTTCATCACGGAAATAGCAACTATCAAGTTCATTCGGGGGATTAGCCTCTATGTAACCTCAAATATGGATCAAATAGTTCACAACAGGGTTACAAATATGAGAAACATCGTAGCATAAAGCTTATGAATCAATTCAATGCATATCATAGCGTAAGAACTACCCAGAGCATGGATAAATATCTCGGTGCTCGCACATGGACTCAACCCCCAAACATATGTGCACCTATAACATGTAGCTATCAAAAATAACTCATGCAACTAGTGCCTCAACCAAGTTTAGGTAAGATACTTACCTCAAGCAATCCAAATCACTCCTCTAACAAGCCCTTCTCCCGTGAATCAACCCCCGGACGTCTCGAATCTAGCCAAAATAACTTAATATATTCAATAAAAGCCATAGGAATTGATTCCAATTGATAAAGCTAAGATCTTTAACCAAAATTAAAATGTCAACCTGGGCCCGCACCTCGGAACCCGACCAAACTCATAAGTTTTGGACACCCATTCGATTATGAGTCCAACCATACCAATTTCATCCAATTCCGACCTCAAATCGACTTTCAAATCCTCAATTTATTGTAACGACCCGACCAGTCATTTTACATTATGTAGCACCGTTCCCCCATTTACTGCTTTTTCTATACTCATTTGTGGTAATATGACTTTCCGGGGTGGTTGATTTGGTTCCTGAGATGTTCCGGAGTGAATTGGGACACTTAGTCCCAAGGTAGGAAACTTAAGTTAAAAGAGTTGATCGGAGTTTAACTTTTGTGTAGATGACTCCGAAATAGAGTTTTGATGATTTTGGTAATTTTGTATGGTGATTTTGTACTTAGGCGTACGTCCGAATATTGATTTGGAGTCTAGTAGGTTGATTTGATGATTTTTGGCGACTGTTGAAAAGTTGAAGGTTTGGAAGGTTGAGAGGTTTGACTGAGAGTTGACTTTGTTGATATCAGGTTCGGATTTTAGTTTCGGGAGTTGGAATAGGTTCGATGTGTCATTTTGAACTAGTGTGCGAAATTTGAGGCCATTCAGAGTTGATTTGGTATGATTCGACATTAGTTTTAGAAGTTGAAAGTTCATTAGGCTTGAATCGATGTGCGATTCGTGGTTTTGATATTGTTTGATGTGATTTGAGGGTTTGAACGAGTTTGTATTGTGTTTTAGAACTTGTTAGTTTGTTTGGATGGGGTCTCGAGGCCCCCGTGGAAGTTTCGGATGGGTAATATATCAATTTTTGGACTTAAAGCATTACTGAAGGTGTATGGCTTCTGGTGTAACCGCATCTACGGTGGGCTTGACCGCAGATGTGGAGCCATAGGTGAGGCTGAGGAGATGCAAAAGAGATATGAGAAGCTCCAGGGGAGGTCTGCAGATGCGGACCATTTGATCACAAGAGCAGTGTTGGCTGGGGTTGGTGAAGTCGCAGGTCCGAAGGGCTAGCCGCATCTGCAATCCCGCAGATGCAGACATGAGGACGTAGAAGCCGGGGCAGGCTGGCTGGGCTAGGACCGCAAAAGCAAAGGTTATCCGCATGTGCTGACCCGTAGAAGCGGGTGATTGACCGAAAAAGCGGTGGGGCGGAGATCAAATGAAATGCGCAGATGCACGATTTGGACCACATAAGCGGCCCCACGGAAGCGAAAAAAGGGCGCAGATGCGGGAATGCTGAACAGGTTAATAAAATCGAAGGGTTTCATTTTTTCCCCTCATTTTTGGAATTGTAGAACTTGGTCTAAGGCGATTTTTGGAGAAATTCTCATCCCAATTGAAGAGGTAAGCGATGTTTTTTCGATTTTGGTATTAAATATTGAATACCCATTGATTATTACACCTAATATTTATGAATATAAGATAGAATTTGGGAATTTTTGGACTATGTTATTGGAGAGTGAAATTTGAGGATTTGAGGGTCGATTTGTGGTTGGAATTAGATGATTTTTGTATGGTTGGACTTATAATTGAATGGGTGTTCGGAATTCGTAAATGTTGTCAGGTTCTGGAGTGCGGGCCTGGGGTCGATATGCACGGGAAGGGCTTGCTAGCGGAGTTCTTTGGATTGCTTGAGGTAAATATCTTATCTAAACTTGGTTGAGGCACTATTTACCTGAATTATTCATGATAGCGACGTGATATGAGTGGCACATATGTGTGGGCTTGAGCCCAAATGCGTGCACCGAGACACTATTCACATGCTCGGGGTAGTGCTAAGGCTATGGCATGCCTTGAATTGATTGCTAAGCTTCAAGTTGAGATGTTTCTCCTATTTGTACTTAACTATGAACTATTTGTACCACATTTGAGATTTTATTGAGGTTATTTCCCCGAATGAAGCTGGTAAACTCCTATTCCATGATGAAATTGTCTATTTTAGCTGCGATAGCACACTTTGCACATGCCTACACTATAGCATGTTAGTTATACCAGTCCAAGAGTATGAAACTTGATAAACATTGATCATGTACATGTATTATCGTATATATGCTTTATGTGAGTTATGATCTGGACTGGTAGCCTGTGACCAAGCCGGGCAGATTGTGATTGTTGGCACGTGAGTGTCCGATCCGTGCGGTTGATATTATTAGAACGTGAGTTGTCCATGCATCACATGAGTTATTCATGTGGTTGATCTTATTAGCACGCGAGTTGTCTGTGCAGCATGAGGATATTGAGCAAAGCTGATCAGTGGTTCAGCACAGATATAGAAAGGTTGAAGAAAATCTGGATAGTGTTTGTTTAGATTTGCATTTCATCTTTACTTGCAACCTCTGTGGTTATTTATCTGATTCATTAGCATATCACCCTTATATGCTATATTATTTACTCAGCTAAGTACTTGAGAATTGCACACACAACACACACACACACACACACACACACACGCGCGCGCGCACACACACACACACACACAGAGATAGTTCCTTCTGTGCTTTATACGTGATCGCATTACTGTTATGTACTTGTTGGTTTTAGGATATTGTACAAGTTATAGTGGGTATCATGTAATTCTTTCTTCTTTTACCTCGCCGAGGTTAATTACAATATTTATTGAGTACATTAGGTCAATTGTACTCATATTACATTCTGCACTTAATTTGTGCAGATCCAGGTATTGGGACTAGTTAGCAGTAGCAGATTTGTTGGTTGAGCTGAGTTTTCAGAGACGAGGTAGAGCTGCATTCTCGCCCACAATTTTTTTTCCGTCTCTTTTCTTATATACTATTGTATTTATTTCATACAGTATTACTTTTAGTCATTTTGGATTTGTATTCCCATATTAGATCTTATGACTATTTATTTACCAGTTTTGGGGAGGATTTATTTTGTATTAGCGGTATTTTATTATATTGCGATTTCAGACTTATGTTATTCCTGCAAATATCATTATTTCGGTTCTTTATTGGTTATGTTCGTCTTGCCTAGAAAGTGTGTTAGGCGCCATCACGACGGGTTGGGATTTTGGGTCGTGACAAGTTAATATAAGAGCCCTAGGTTCATAGATATTATGAGTCATGAGCAAGTTTAGTAGAGTCTTATAGGTCGGCGAGGAGACGTCTGTACTTATCTTCGAGAGGCTACCGAACTGTTAGAAAACTTCACTTTCTTTTATTCTTGTCATGGGGATTTATTATATTTGAAATTTGAACTTGTCTCTTCTATTCTCTCATAAATGGTGAGGACACGTGCGACCGGATCAAGTGAACGACCCCCAGTACCACCATTTAGGACCGCGAGAGTTTAGGGTCACAGTAGAGGCCGAGGTATGGCTCTTACTACATCCAGAGAAGCACCTGTGGAGCAACCGGTTACTCCAGCTGAGGAGCGGGTACCAGATATTGTTGAGCCGGCGGGGCCAGCTCAGGACCAGCTGTGCCTATCGTGATTCTCGACCTTCAAGAGGTCTTAGCCCAGATTGTGACTGTGTGCACGAGCCTGGCTCAGGTGGTTACGGTTCCAGCTATGCCAGCCACTTCACAGGCCAGGGGAGGTGCTCAGACTCCTGCTGCCCATACTCTAGAGTAGCTAGCTCAGGGACTCCAGACATCGGGTGTGTTCCCAGTTCAGTCGGTTATTGTTGTTCGGGCCAAGGTTGGTCCCTATATGACTTATGAGGAGTAGAAGATATTGGAGCAGTTTGGGAGGCTTAAGCCTCTAGAGCTCAGTGGAGTAGAGTCGAAGGTTGCTTAGGATTTTATAGACTGGTGTCAGCAGATTCTTCACACATCGGGTATTTTGGACACCAGGTGGGTTCTATTTACTACTTTTTAGCTAGCAGGGGCAGCGTACCGATGGTGGCAGGCTTTCGAGTTGAGCAGGCCAGCCGATGCAGCGCCACTTACATGGCATGAGTTCTCGATTCTCTTCTTAGAGATGTTTGATCCATAGACTCGCAAAGAGGAGTTGCGTAGGCAGTTTGAGCAATTGTGCCAGGAGGGTATGACCATGACTTAATATGAGATGAGGTTTGCAGAGTTGGCTTGTCGTGCAGTATGGTTGGTTCCCACTGAGAGGGAGAAGATTAGGAGGTTTATTGATGGCCTCAACTACAGTTTACGCTTTATTATGGCTTGGGATGTTGCGACATATGCTAGGTTTGACCATGTGGTCTAGATTGCTAGACGTTTAGATTTGGTTCACAGGAAGGAGCATGAGGAGCGGGAGGCCAAGAGGCCTTGTAGTTCAGGTGGGTTCAGCAGTGCCTCATCTAGAGGTCAGTCCTATTACAATAGAGGTCTCCCTTCTAGACCCGTTCAGGCAGCTCACCATGTTCCTCGTGATTCTTTAGTTAGCCACATTTCCTACAGTGCACGACCAACTCATTCATCATTTAGTGCGCTCTCGACACAGAGTTCTTACCATGCTTCATCTGCACAGGGTTCCACATACAGCTATTCAGATCATCAGGGTTAGCAGCTCCGTCAGAGTAGGGGTTGTTTTGAGTGCGGGGACTTGAGTCATCTCAAGAGAGATTTCCCCAGACTATTGAGTAGGGTTCCTCATTAGAGTTCTCAACCTATGATTTCAGCACCAGTAGCTACGCCACCCGTATAGCCAGCTCGGGGTAGGGCTCAGTCAGCTCGAGTCCACCCTGTCGGGGAGGTCGATCAGGTGGTGGTCAGGCCCGTTGCTATATATTTCCAGCCAGGCCAGAGGTAGTTGCCTCCGATGTCATGATCACACGTATTGTTTCAGTATGCCACATGGATGCTTTGGTATTATTTGATCCTGGTTCCACTTATTCATATGTGTCATTATACTCTGCTCGTTATTTGGGTATGCCCCGTGATTCTTTAGTTATACATGTTCATGTATCTATATCAGTTAGTGATTATATCATTGTGGATCGTGTGTAGTGACTATTGGGGGATTAGAGACAAGAGTTGATCATTTACTGCTTAGCATGGTTAACTTTGACATGATTTTAGGCATGGATTGGTTGTCACCATGTCACGCAAAGACTGTGACATTGGCGATACAGTGATTGCCTAGGGTTGAGTGGAGAGGTTCCTTGGATTATGTTCCTAGTAAAGTGATTTCATATTTGACCTGGTGCCGGGCACTCAGCCCATCGCTATTCCTCCGTATCGTATGGCACCAGCAGAGTTGAAAGAATTGAAGGAACAACTTTAGGAGCTACTTGATAAGGGATTCATCAGGCCTAGTGTGTCGCTTTGGGGCGCGCCAGTTCTATTTGTAAAGAAGAAAGATGGTACTATGCATATGTGTATTGATTACAGGCAGTTGAACAAAGTTACAATTAAGAACAAGTACCCACTACCGCACATTCATTACTTATTTGATCAGCTTCAGGGTGCTAGAGTGTTCTCCAAGATTGATTTGAGGTCTGGGTATCACCAGTTGAAGATTCAGGATTCTGATATTCTGAAGACGGCATTCAAAATCCGCTATGGTCACTACGAGTTTCTTGTGATATCATTTGGGCTGACCAATTCCCCAACAACCTTTATGCACCTGATGAACACTGTGTTCCAGCTGTATCTTAATTCTTTCATCATAGTATTCATTGATAATATATTGGTGTACTCACGCAGCCAGGAGGATCACGAGCAATATCTAAGGATTGTACTTCAGATGTTTAGGAAGAAGAAGCTATATGCTAAATTCTCCAAGTTTGAGTTTTGGTTGGATTTGATGGAGTTATTTGGCCAAGTGGTGTCTAGTGAGGGGATCCAGGTGGATCCGAAGAAGATTGAGGTAGTTTAAAGGTGGCCCAAACCGTCTTCAGCTACTGAAATTCAGAGGTTTCTTGGTTTGACATGTTATTATCGCTGTTTTCTAGAGGGCTTCTCATCCATTGCTGCACCTTTGACTAGATTGACCCAGAAGGGTACCCTATTCAGGTGGTTTGATGAGTGTGAGGAGAGCTTTCAGAAGCTCAAGACTGCCTTGACCACAACTCCAGATCTAGTTTTTTCTTCAGCATCGGATTCATATACAGTTTATTGTGATTCTTCACTAATTGGTATCAAGCATGTGTCTTGATGCAGGAGGGTAGACTGATTGCTTATGATTCACGTCTGCTGAAGCTCCATGAGAAGAACTACCCCATTCATGATTTAGAGTTGGCAGCCATTGTTCAAGCATTGAAGATTTGGAGGCGCTATCTCTACAGCGTGTCTTGTGAGGTATTCACAGATCATCGGAGTCTTCAGAACAGAGGCAGTTAGAGCTGTTAAAAGTCTATGATATCACCATTTTGTATCATCCCGGAAAGACCAACATGGTGGCCAATGCCTTGAGTAGAAAGGCTGAGAGTATGGGTAGCCTTGCATATATTCTAGTTAGTGAGAGGCTGCTAGCATTGGATGTTCAGGCTTTGGCCAATCAGTTTGTGAGGTTAGATGTTTCGGAGCCTAGCTGGGTTCTTGCTTGTGTGGTTTCTTAGTCTTCTTTATATGAGTGCATCAAAGCACGTTAGTGTTATGACTCCCATTTGCTTGTCCTTAAGGACACAGTGTGACATGGTGATACCAAGGAGGTTTCTATTGGAGATGATTGGGTATTGCAAATGTAGGGTTGGATTTGTGTGCCCAATGTGGATGAGTTGCGTGAGTTGATTCTTCATGAGGCCCATAGTTTGCGGTATTCCATTCATCCAGGTGCTGCTAAGATTTATCAAGATTTGAGGCAGCACTATTGGTGGAGAAGAATGAAGAAAGATATAGTAGAGTTTGTGGCTCGGTGTTTGAACTGCCTGCAGGTAAAGTACGAACATCAGAGGCCAGACAGTTTGCTTCAGATACTTGAGATTTTCGAGTGGAACTGGGAGCGGGTTACCATGGATTTTGTTGTTGGGCTCCCACGGACTTTGAACAAATTCGGTTCAGTGTGGGTTATTATGGATAGATTGACCAAGTCTGCCCACTTTATTTTGGTAATGACTACCTAATCTTCAGAGCAGTTGGCTCATATCTATATCTGTGAGCTTGTTCATCTTCATGGTGTGCCGGTGTCCATTATCTCTGATTGAGGCACACATTTCACATCGTATTTATGGAGAGCTGTGCAACATGAGTTTGGTACATGGGTTAAGTTGAGTACAACATTCCACCCTCCTAGACGGACAGGCAGTCTGAACGCACCATTCAGACCTTGGAGGATATGCTACGCACTTGTGTTATGGATTTTGGGGGTTCATGGGATCAGTTCTCGCCGCTTGCAGAGTTTACCTACAACAACAACTACCAATCGAGTATTCGTATGGCTCCTTATGAGGCCTTATATGTGAGGCAATTTCATTCTCCAGTTGGTTAGTTTGAGCTGGGAGAGGTTAGGTTATTAGGCACTGATTTGGTTCGGGATGCCTTGGTGAAAGCCAAGTTGATTCAGGATTGTCTTCGTACAGCAAAGTCTAGGCAGAAGAGTTATGCTAATAGGAAGGTTCATGATGTTGCATACATGGTGGGTGAGAAGGTTTTGCTAAGAGTTTAGCCCATGAAGGGTGTGATGAGGTTCGAGAAGAAGGGCAAGTTGAGCCCTCGGTATATTGGGCATTTTTGGGTGCTTGAGAGGATTGGAGAGGTGGTCTACAGACTTGCCTTGCCACCTAGTCTATCACGCGTTCACCCAGTATTTCATGTTTCTATGCTCCAAAAGTATTATGGTGATCCATTACATGTTTTGGACGTTAGCACGATGCAGTTAGATAGGGATTTGACTTATGATGTAAAGACGGTGAGCATTTTGGATCGGCAAGTTTGAAAGTTGAGATCAAAGAATATTGCATCAGTAAAAGTTCAATGGAGAGGACAGCCAATTGAGGAGGCTACTTGGGAGACCGAGTAGGAGATGAGGAGCAGTTATCAACACATGTTTGAGAATCTAGGTATGATTCTAGACCCGTTCGAGGACAAACGTTTGTTTAAGAGGGGGAGAATGTAACGACCCGGCCGATCATTTTATGTTTTGCAGCCCCATTCCTCCATTTACTTCTTCTTCTATGCTTATTTATGATTTTGTGACTTGCTGGGGTGATTGGTTTAGTTTCGAGGATGTTCCGGAGTGAATTGGGATACTTAGTCCCAAGGTTGGAAGCTTAAGTTAGAAGAGTTGATCGGAGTTTAACTTTTATATAGATGACTCTGGAATGGAGTTTTGATGGTTCTAGTAGCTTCGTATGGTAATTTTGGACTTAGACGTATATTTGGATATTGATTTGGAGGCCCGTAGGTTGATTTGATGATTTTTGGCAAAAATTAGAAAGTTGAAGATTTGGAAGGTTTAGAGGTTTGTCCGAAAGTTGACTTTATCGATGTCGGGTTCAGATTTTGGTTTCGAGAGTTGGAATAGGTATGATGTGTCATTTTGAACTAGTGGACAAAATTTGAGGTCATTCGGAGTTGAATTGGTATGATTCAGTATTAGTTTTAGTAGTTGAAAGTTCAGTAGTTTATTTGGCTTGAATCGATGTGCGATTCGTGGTTTTGGTGTTGTTTGATGTGATTTGAGGCTTCAAACGAGTTTGTATTGTGTTTTAGGACTTGTTGGTATGTTTGGATGGTGTCTCGGGGAAGTTTCGGATGGGTAACGGATCAAGCATTGCTGAAGGTGTATGACTTCTAGTGTAACCGCGTCTACGGTGGGCTTGGCCGCAAATGTGGAGCCGTAGGTGCGACTAAGGAGACGCAAAAGCGAAGCTCCAAGGGAGGTCCGCAGATGCAGCCATTTGATCGCAGGAGCGGTGTTGGCTAGGGCTGGTGAAGTCACAGTTACGAAGGGATAGCCGTATCTGTGAGCTCGCAGAAACGGACAAGGGAACGCATAAGTGGGGGTAGGCTGGCTGGGCTAGGACTGCAGAAGCGAAGGTTATCCGCAGGTGCGGACCTGTAGAAGCGGGTGATTAAACATAGAAGCGGTGGGGCAGAGCTTAAATGAAATGCGCAAATGCGCGATCTGGATCGCAGAAGCAGCCCCGTAGAAGAGGAAAAGGGGCGCATGTGCGGGAATGCTAGATAGGTGAATAAAATCGAAGGGTTTCATTGTTTTGTCATTTTTGGAATTGTGGAACTCGGTCTAAGGCAAATTGTGGAGCAATTCTCATCCCAATTGAAGAGGTAAGTGATGTTTATTCGATTTTGGTATTGGATATTGAATACACATTGACTATTAAACCTAATTTTTATGAATCTATGGTAGAATTTGGGGATTTTTGGACTATGTTATTGGATAGTGAAATGTGAGGATTTGAGGATCGATTTGTGGTTGGAATTGGATGATTTTGGTATGGTTGGACTCGCAATTGAATGGGTATTCAGAATTTGTGAATTTTGCCGGGTTCCAAAGTGCGATCTCGGGTTTTACTTTTTGGGTTGACTTTTTTGATTTGAGTTAAAGATCTAAGCTTTATCTTTTGGAATCACTTCCTACTGCTTTTATTGATGGTATTGCGTTACTTTGACTAGATCCGGACCGTCCGGAGGTTGATATGCACGGGAAGGGCTTGTTAGCATAGTGATTTGGCTTGCTTGAGGTAAGTATCTTATCTAAACTTGGTTGAGACACTAGTTGCCTGAATTATTTGTGATAGCCACGTTCTATGAGTGGCGCATATGTGTGGGGTTGAGCCCATATGCGTTCACCGAGAAACTATTCACATGCTCGGGGTAGTGCTTAGGCTATGACATGCGTCGAATTGATTGCTAAGCTTCAAGTTGAGATGTTTCTATTATTTGTACCCCACTGTGAGCTATTTGTACCACATTTGAGATTTCATTGAGGTTATCTCCCTGAATGAAGCTGGTAAACTGCTATTCCATGATGAAATTGTCTGTTTTAGCTACGATGTCACACTTTGCACATGCCTACACTAAAGCATGTTAGTTATACCAGTCCAGGAGTATGAAACTTGATAATCATTGATCATGTACATGTATTCTAGTATATATGCTTTCTGTGAGTTATGATCTAGACTGTTAGCCTGTGACCACACCGGGAAAATTATGATATTTGGTACGTGAGTGTCCATGCGGTTGATATTATTAGCTTGTGCGTTGTCCATGCAGCACATGCGTTGTCCATGCGGTTGATATTATTAGCACGTGAGTTGTCCGTGCAGCATGCGGATATGGATCCATCCCCCTAGGGTCACCATGTCATGTTTCTCTCTTGACGGTGTACAAGCAGATATTGAGCAAAGCTGATTAGTGGTTCTGCACAAATAGGGAAATGTTGAGGAAAATCTGGCTAGTGTTTGTTTGGATTTGCATTTCATCTTTACTTGTAACCTCCGTGGTTATTTATCTAATTCATTTTCATATCACCCTTATATGATATATCATTTACTAAGCTGAGTACTTGAGAATTGCACACACACACACACACACACACACACACACACACACAGAGATAGTTCCTTCTGTGCTTTATACCTGATCGCATTACTGTTATGTACTTGTTGGTTTTAGGATATTGTACAAGTTATAACAGGTATCATTTGTAATTCTTTATTCTTTTACCTCGCCGAGGTTAATTACGATATTTATTGAGTACATTAGGTCGATTGTACTCATACTACACTCTGCACTTAATTTGTGCAGATCCAGGTGTTGGGACCAGTTATCAGTATCAGATTTGTTGGTTGAGCTGAGTTTTCAAGAGATGAGGCAGAGATGCATTCTCACCCACAGTCTTGGCATCTCTTTTCTTATATATTGTTGTCTTTAAGATATTATTACTTTTAGTCATTTCGGATTTGTATTCCCGTATTATAGCTCATGACTATGTATTTCCCAGTCCTGGGGAGGATTTATCTTGTATTTGCAGTATTTTATTATATTGAGATTTCAGACTTATGTTATTCTTGCAAATTTTGTTATTTTGGTTCTTTTTTGGTTATGTTCGACTTGCCTAGCAAATGTGTTAGGCGCCATCACGATGGGTTGGGATTTTTGATCATGACATTTACACTTTAGGTAAGTTTTTACCAAAATTCCCAATTTCTTCACTTCAATTCACCAATTAAATGCTAAAAACAAGGATGCAATCATGGAATATAAACTAATCCGAGTAAAAAGTACATACCCCAATCTAAATCGTGAAAATCCCTTCGAAAATCGTCCAAACCCGAGCTGTACAACTCAAAATTTGTTAAAATGAACATAATCCTCAAAAATAGAGTACTTATGGTCTGCCAAGGCATACACTTCGCGATCGCGAAGAACAAAATTCTCCAACTGCCAATACCACCTTCGCAAATGCGACGTCCTAGTCACGAACGCGGCGAACAACGACCCTATGCGTACGCGAACATGTAGCCTCTCCTACGAATGCGAAAGCTTAAGTCCTGATGCCTTAGCTAAACTCCCCCTTCCACGTGAACGCGACAACACTTCCACGATCGCGATGATCACTGCCATCCAAATCCTCACGAACGCGAAGAACAATTACCCGTATCAACATATTACCCTCTGGGAATGTGACCTCTTCTTCGCGATCGCGAAGAAGGAAACCAGAACTGAGAATCAACAGTTCCAAAACATAGAGAAATGTTCTGAAACCCATCCGAAACACACCTGAGGCCCCCGGGACCCCTTTCAATCACACCAACCAATCCCAAAATATAACACAGACTTATTCGAGGCCTCAAACCACACAAAACAATATCAAAACCATGAATTTCACCCCAATTCAAGCCTAATAAACTTTAAACTTCCAAAATGCATGCCGAACTATATCAAATCAACTCTGAATGACTTCAAATTTTGCATGAAAGTCCCAAATGATACAACAGACCTATTTCAACTCCTGAAATAAAAATTTGTACCCGATAATGATAAAGTCAACTCTCGATCAAACCAATCAACCTTTCAAACCTTCAACTTTTCAACTTTTGCCAAAAAGAATCAAATCAACCTACGGACCTCCAAATCCAAATCCGGGCATACGACTAGGTCCAAAATTACCATAAGAAGCTATTGGAACCATCAAAACTCTATTGCGGAGTCGTCTACCCAAAAGTTAAACTCAGGTCAACTCTTTCAACTTAAGCTTCCAACCTTGGGACTAAGTGTCTCAATTCACTCTGAAACTTCTCTGAAATTAAACCAGCCACCCGGCAAGTCACGAAATCCCAAATAAACATAATTAAAGCATCAAATGGGGGAAACAAGGCTAAATACAAAAAAAAATCAGTCGGGTCATTACATCGCACCAGTTTCGGGGCGTGACAAAAACAACATGATCGAGGAAAGATATAATGACCCGATCGGTCATTTTGAGCTTTAGCGTTCCGTTCGGTGGTTTGAGGTTTTGAATAGTTTCATTTTATGACTAGCGTGTTTGATCGATTTCGATTTTTGTGCGATTCGGGATTGATTTGGAAGAATAGTTTTTATTTTAGAAGATTTAAGTTGGAAGAGTTTACCAAGTTTGACTTTTATGTATTTGATATTGGATCGGAATTTTAATGGTTTTGTTAGGTCCGGATGGTGATTTTGGACTTAGGCGTATGCCCTTAATTAGATTCGAAACTCCGTAGGTTCATTTGGTACCTTTTGGCGAAAGTTGGCAATTTGAAGGTTTAGAATTTTGTTAAGTTAGACCATTGTTTGACTTTATGGCTATCAAGTTCGGATTTTTATTTCGGTACTTGGAATAGATCCGTTTATTATTTGAAACTTGTATACAAAGTTTGGCATCATTCCGAGAATTTGATAGGAATCAAACGTGTGGTTATATTTTTAGAAGTTCTTAGGTTTTATTGTGATTGTTATGCACTTTGGTGTCTAATTCGTATTTCCGAATTGATATTTTGATCACGTGAGCGAGTTTGTATGATATTTATAGAATTGTATGGATGTTTGGTGTGGAGCCCCGAGGGCTCGGGTGAGTTTCGGACGCATTTCGGGGAGTTTGAGAGAGTTCACATTTTGCTGGTGTTTAGTTTTCGCATTTGCGAGGGGTTGGTCGCATTTGTGACAACTGTATTTGAAAAATACTTCTTGCTTTTTTGAACCTGGGGAAATTGGGCATTTATCTCAAATGCGATATTGGAGTTGTATTTGTGATTCTGGGATATCCGCTTTTGCGATGTTTTGGGTTGCTTTTGTGACTGGTTGTTGGGGAAATGGCTTCGCATTTGTGAAGCTTTTGATTGCAAAGGCGATAATTGCTGAGTCTATCAGGGGTCGCATTTGCGAATCCCATGTCCCAAATACGACATCTGCGGCTTATTTATAGCTGGGTATTTCGGGACTTAGCCTCATTTTATCATATTTTGAGTCCTAAACTCAGTGGGAGGCGATTTTGAGGAGAGAATCTAAGAGAATTTTTTAGGGTTTTGTTTATATTTTAAAAAAATAAAAATTTGAGATTTGAGAGCCGAATTGTAATCGGATTTGAAAAAAAAATACATATATAGAATTGTGGGGTTATGGGTAGTCGAGATCTACCCTTGGACTCTAGTTTTGACCGGGCGAGCCCGGGGTTGACTTTTAGAAAATTGTGTAAAGATCTTAACTTGATTTATTTGAATTGGTTTCCCTTACATTATTTAATGTTATTAAGTCGATTTTGGTGAGCGGAGGTAAATTTTAGAGGAAAAGCATTTTTAGAATATTGATTGAGGGCTTTTGAGGTAAGTATCTTGCCTAACTTTGTGTGGAAAAAACTATCCCGTAGGATTTGGTTAATTGCACTATTTGAATTATGTGAAAGATGTGTACAAGAGGTGAAGGGTGTGTGCATGGCCTTATATGTGAAAACTGACCGGTTTAGACTGTTAAATTTCTTATATGCCTTTAATTAAAGTTGTTATTACATATTCTATCTTTCATTATCGAGTTTACTCTTATATGATTTAATTGAAGTTTTTATTATATGTTCTATTTTTAATTGTCGATTTACTCCTATATGCATTTAATTGAGGTTGTTATTACATGTCATATATTTCATTGTTGAGTTTATCCTTATGCATGTAATTGGAGTTGTAGTTATTCAGCTATTAATATGTTTCAATTGAAGTTGTGTTTTATGGAAATATCTTTCATTGTTGAGTTAATATTGTTTCATTGTGTTGTTGTTGAGACTTTTTTATACATTGTTGTTAAGCCGTGGGCTATGTGTTGTTGTGATATTGTTATTGTTATTTTGGCAATGTTGTAGCATATGGGCACGTGTGGTGCGAATTGATATGTTGTGTTGATTGTGACTTTGACACATGTGGAATTGTTGAGAGAATTGTCAGTGTGCTTGCACGAGATTTTTGCTGTGTTATTGTTATTATTGATATTTGCACATGCGGCAAGACAAGGCGGGCTATATGTATATATATTGGGTTTGCGCATGTGAGGAGATAATGTGGGATAATTATTGATGCGCGTGTGGTTAGACAAGGCGGGCATTTACTTTATTATTGTGCACGCGGCGATACGAGGGAGGCTATGCCAGGGATGATATGTGATGGCCTGGGGGTTTGTTATTGATGATTTTCGTGTGATGGTGTGACTTCCTTGTGTGTGTCATGTATATTACGTGATTTGTTATGTTATTTCCAATGTGCTACTCGGTATCTCTGATTTTTCCTGTTGACTTAAGCTGTGATAGTACACTTGCACATGCATATACCGTAACATGTCATTTATACCAGTTCAGGAGTATGAAACTTGATGATCATTAATCATGCACATGTATTCTTGTATATATGCTTTCTCTGCGATATGGTTGGACTGTTAGCCTGTGGCCACGCCAGACGAATTGGGATATTGGGCATGTGACCACGCCGGGGGATTGTGATAGTGAGCTTGTGAACATGTCGGGCGGATTGTGATAGTGAGCCTTTGACCATGCTGAACGTATTATGATCTTGGCACGCGAGTTATGCGTGCAACACACGAGGTATACGTGCGGTTCTGATTGATAATGTGGGTACGAGGTGCCATGTGCAGGATGGGATATTTGAGTTTTCCTTGCAACACATGAGTTTTTCGTGCGATTGTGATTGATAATGTGGCCACGAGGCGCCATATGTATATGAATTGTAATTTGTGAGTTGTGACTTGTGATTATGAGATGTGGTACCTCGGGGTGATTTTTGTATAAATCTTGTGTTAGAACGGCTTGAATATTTGGTTGTCATTTAATTTTCTTTATTGGTTTCACTGGTACCTTAACTATGTTCTGATTTACTGTTTTATTACATGTTTATTCCTTGTTGCCATTTACTGATTCTTGCTTCCATTATTAGCTTTATATTAATATTCTACACAGGTTATTATGTCTAGTAGGTGTCTTGACTTGTACCTCATCACTACTCTAGTGAGGTTAGTCCTGATACTTACTGGGTACCGACCGTGGTGTACTCACACAACACTTCTATACATTTTTATGTAGATCTAGGTATTGGAGATAGCGGACTCAGGCAAAGTTAGCTTCTGATCGCGGGGATTCAAGGTAGAGCTGTTTGGTCGTCGCAGTTCCTTGGAGTATTTTTCCTTACATTTATATTGTTAAATTCCTATCCGAATAATATTGTATTTTGAGATATTTGTATGTATTTAGCTAGAGTTCGTGATTCTGTATTACCTAGTCTAGGGCAGTGATTATTGCCGTGTTAGCATTTATCACCTTTAAATTTCTCATTTATATAAAGTTATATTTCGTAATATCATGTTTAATTGGGTTAACTATTGTAAGTGATCAATTTGCCTAATTTTAGATATTAAGTATCATCACGATTATTAAGGTGAGATTTTGGATAGTAAGAAAAGAGAAGCCCAAGAGGAAGTTCGTTTGAATATTTAAAGTTTAGAATGTGACTGATGAATCAAGAATAAGGGGTCTCCACACACATGCCATTCATGATCACTTTCAATTAAGAATAAGAAAAGGGCATTGGAGAAGTGTCATTTCCACACTTTCTCACGGTGGACCAATTTCCTTTACCTTTGGCTTTCGTCCTTCTTAAAAATCAAGCGTCTCTTTCTTTCCAACTATTACTGATCAAAGCATAAAAAGAGAGCCAAAGAGCTTCCCTTTAGAAAGTATTTGATTTGATGTCTTTTGTTTTTACCCTCTTTGTTCACTTTTGCAACCTTTTCATCTACTCTTTTTCATGGGTACCAGACAACAATGCTTTCTCTTATACAACTTTACAAATGCCACAAAAATTCTAGGGCCTATTTTGGGAGGCATGACAAGCTTTGTTACTCACATATAAATACATGTGCGTCTTGCCAAATAAACTTCTTTCTCTTCGAAAGAGAGTTTGGTAGTGAAAAGCAACCTCTTGATTGGGAATATGAATTGATGTTGTGTACGTTCTTCCTCAATCAACGGATCTCCTTGATCACAATACTACAAGGTAAACGTTGTCATCACAAAAGAAAAAGTTCTAATTCCCACAGAGAAGATTATATAAGGGTGAAACCGGTGCTAAAGCCTACCTCGATTTTCAAGTGGGTCAAATGAAGCAAGGATATAATTGTATGGGATCGGAGTAGGGAATTTGTCGTACCAAGTCCCGAACGGAGTACTAATAAGACAACACTTTCTCGAACCCAAAACGAGCACCGAGACCTCGGAAAGCATGACAACGGTTGCACACAACTAACAGAGGGCCGTGATATCCGCGCTCCATCGGATATCACGGCGTAGATCTCGCCCGACTCTTGTAGCGGATCAGTAATTGACAAGAAAGGAGGATTTTTACCTTTTTTAGAATTGTACTAGGGATGAAACTCTCCTACTATATAAAGGGGAAGCTTTTTATTCAATAGAGAATATTGTAACACGCAAACCAAGGAATACAAGTCCATTTTTTTGTTTTCTAGCTATTGCAAAGTTCTTATTTCATTGTTGTTCTTCATGCACAATTGGCTTTGAGTGAAGGGTCCGATTGAGGACAGAGCTACTGTTCAGCTTAAATCTGAGCCCGGCCGTAATATCGCGATTGGTCTGGTTATTTGTTTTATTTTTAACTCGTTTATTAACATTCTTGATTATTTGTGTTGAATCAATCCACTTATTTTTGAAACCGCGTATAAATTTAATTATTATCCGTTTTAAGGGTAAACAGTTTGGCACCCACCGTGGGACCTACGATAATAGTGGTGATTTGATACAAATCTCCATAACACACTCTATTTTATACTTGTTCTTTAAGGTCTCAATTTCAGGTCAGCTTAAAAATATCAAACGCTCAGTCTGCTCACTTGAATGTTGAGGTTGAGTCTGGCCATTATGGCGAAAACTATAATTGGGTGCCTAGCAATGAGGTGACCGCTGCTGATCCCAATGGAGTCCCAGTTTCAGACCCAATCGATATTAATTCGCAGATGGCCATCGACGCCGACCTTCCTAACGATCCCTAGAATAGTGTTTGCAGAGGAGCTCGACCAACGGCTCGAGGAGTGCCCTAAGGCGAAGGCGGTGGGGTTAGCCTACGATTAACCTTCGAAATGTTACAAGCTCAACAGGCGGCGATAGCGCAGCTGCAAAATCAAAGCTGCGCCCCCAGCAGAATTGAGCCAGAACCATCCCGGAAAAACACCCAAAAAAAGAGCAGATCACCGAAAGACCGGGTGAAGATGAATCCGGTTTCAGTCCCGAAGTAATGAAAATGCTTGAAGCACTAACAAAACGGGTGGAATCAGGTGAAAAGAAAATTGAGGCAAAAGACAAGAAGGTAGAGACATATAATTCCAGGTTCGATCAAATCCCGGGAGCACCCCCGATATTGAAAGGACCAGATTCCAAGAAAATTGTCCAAAATCCTTTCAACTCCGAGCGCGGAACCAAAGCCAATCCCAAAGAGGTTTCGTATGCCCGATATTCAAAAATATAATGGAACCACGGATCTGAATGAGCATGTGACCTCCTACATATGCTCCATCAAAGGCAACGACTTGGAAGTCGATGAAATCGAGTCGGTGTTACTAAAGAAGTTCGGGGAAACTATGTCAAAATAAGCAATGATATGGCACCACAACTTACCCCCAAATTCCATTGACTCGTTCTCTATGCTCGCTGATGCTTTGGCGAAGGCTCATGCCGGGGCCATCAAGGTCGAGATCAGAAAATCGGACCATTTCAAGGTGAAATAAAGAGACAACGAGTTGCTAAGGGAGTTCGTGTCAAGGTTTCAAATAGAACGGATGGACTTGCCTCCAGTTGCGGATGATTGGGCCGTTCAGGCATTCACTCAAGGACTTAACCCCCGAAACTTCTTGTCTTCACAGCAGCTAAAACAAAATTTTGTAGAGTACCCGGCGGTAACTTGGGCTGACGTCCACAACCGGTACTAGTCAAAATGCAGAGTGAGGACGACCAACTCGGAACCCCTTCTGGGTCTGTTTATCCTATCAGAACTGACGACATGTCATGAATCAAGGCCAGTCTAAGATCGGTATCAACCATACAGTGCAGATCGAAGGAGAAACAGGTCCGGGCGCAACACTATAAGGAACGAAAAGAGAAGTGATCGAATGCCCAATAGTCGAGGTCTGATGAGCAAAAAAGGTTTCGACATGCCGCTCGGAGGAAAGGAAGCACCAAGATTATTAGAGTATAACTTCAACGTTGATGCAGCCAGCATTGTATTAGCCATTGGGCGCATCAAGGAAACCAAGTGGCCTCGACCATTGCAATCCAACCCTACCCAGAGAGATCCTAACCTGATGTGTAAGTATCATGGCACCCATGGCCATAGGACCGAGGAGTGCCGACAATTGAGAGAATAAGTTGCCTGGTTGTTTATTAACGGGCACCTCCGAGAATTTCTGAGTGATCGAGCCAAAAAATACTTTAGGAACAGGGACTCCAACAAACAGACCAAACAAGAAGAACCTCAACACATAATCAACATGATCATTGGAGGGGTCGATGTACCCAGGGGCAATAGTAAAACGCACTAAAGTATCCATCACAATGGAAAAGTGCACTCGAGATTACGTCCCGGAGGGAACCATTTCGTTCAGCGACGAGGATGCCGAGGTCATTGTACAACCTCATAATGATGCATTTGTAATATCCGTACTTATCAATAAATCTCGAGTTAAACGTGTGTTGATTGATCCAAGTAGCTCGGCCAACATTATCAGATCGAAGGTCGTAGAGCAATTGGGGTTACAAGACCAAATAGTACCGGCTGTCCGGGTGTTGAACGGATTTAACATGGCATATGAAACTATTAAGAAGAAATAACCCTGCTAGTGAACACCACCGGGATGATCCAAGATACAAAATTCTACATGATCGAAGGGTACATGAGATACAACGCCCTATTCGGAAGGCCATGGGTTCATAACATGAGGGAGGTACCCTTGACCTTACATTAGGCACTAAAGTTCCCTACCTCGGGAGGAATCAAGACAGTCTACGGAGAGCAATCGGCTGCGAAGGAAATGTTCATAGTCGACGAGGTTATCCCGGCACCCGTGGTCTCGACATCAAAGAACACAGAGTCGACCAGGAAGGAAGAAATTAAATAGCAATCACCGATACCGGTCCTGACCGAACTGGAAGGGCGAGGAGTAGACAAGGAGGATGATTACGGAGTTCTTAGATCGTTCATAGCTCCTGATGATTCCAATGCCATCAAATCGATAGTCGAGGAACTGGAGTAAGTCATATTGATCAGACAGTTACCCGATCGAAAGGTATACCTGGGCACGGGGGAAAAACTCATTGAATTTCTTATAGCTAACATAGATTATTTCGCTTGGTCCCACCTTGACATGACATGGATTCTGCTGGAGGTAACCACTCATAAGTTGAGTTTAGACCGGAAGTTCCATCCAGTTAAGCCAAAAAAAGACCGCAGTTCGAGGTCAGGCATATATTCAACAAGGATGGTGTATCTAAACTCCTTAAAATAGGGTCCATTCGGGAAGTTAGATACCCGAACTGGTTAGTTAACGTAGTGGTAGTAACTAAAAAGGAAATAAGTTGAGAATGTGTGTGGATTACAAAGATTTGAACAAGGCATGCCCTAAGGATGACGGGACCGTGATAGCGCCTAACATTTCACTTGCTAGGCAAGCCAACGTTAGAGAATCATTTACCAATTTCTTAATTCCATTCAGTAATTAACATTAATTAACTACAATGAAATACAACAAGTGCGAAATATCATAAATCTGTTTTAACTATTACCACCTGGATCTGGAGTCGCAATTCACGAGCATTCTAGAATTTACAAGTAATGGTCTGAAAGAAATACAACTGTCTGAATGAAAGAAAATAGTAAGACATAAAGGATAGACGGGGACTTCAAGGTCTGTGAACACCGATAGGTCTACCTTGAGTCTCCGGACAGCGGACCAGTAGCAAATCTCGATCAACCTGAGCCAGTATCAAAATATGCACATAAAGTGCAGAGTGCAGCATCAGTACAACTGACCCTATGTACTGGCAAGTATCGAGCCTAACCTCGGTGAAGTAGTGACGAGGCTACGATAAGACGCCCACATATAACCTGAACAGTATAATCATGATAATGGCAACAACAGTAAATAAGAAATAACGCAGAAATAATGGGAGGGGAACATACAGTGGGGAAATACAACATAAGGAGTGAGAATAATGCAAAGACATAATTAAACCGAAAATCCTTAAACGAATTGAGCAATTAAGACAGCAAGGAAAACTGCACGGTATCACCCTTCGTGCTTTTACTCTCAACCTCACCAAATAACAAATAAGACTGCATGGCATCACCCTTCGTGCTTTTACTCTCTTCCTCACAATATAAATAAATTATGCACGGCATTACCCTTCGTGCTTTACACTCTTCCTCACAATATAATTAAATTATGCACGACATCACCCTTCGTGCTTTACACTCTTCCTCACAATATAATTAAATTATGCACGACATCACCCTTCGTGCTTTACACTCTTCCTCACAATTCACAAAATCAATAACAACGGATAGAGAGGAGTTTCACAAGAAAATCACTATTTCATAAATGATTACTTTCACAATTTAACATCTCATCCTCGAATAAATATTCAATATTTTATTGACCTTGGTGGAACCGGATACAAGTTTTCCAACATTTCAACAACAACAATAAGCATGGATAACAAGATTTAAGACTACAAATTTTCAATAATAGAATTTCACTCGCGTACTATGACTCGACCACAACGTATAGATGCTCGTCACCTCAACTATACGTCATATTCAACAACAAAACACGTAGCAAATACTCACACAATACCTATTCCCTCAAGCAAAAGTTAGACACAACACTTACCTCGCTTCGGAGGCCACTTAATTCTCAATCACAACTTTTCCTTTGGAATTCACCTCCAAACCACTCGTATCTATTCAAAAATGACTCAGGAATATCAAATATTGCTAAAGGAATCAATTATATTTCATAAATTAAATTTTCCAAATTTTTCCTCCAAAAAGTCGAAAAATCGACCCCCGGCCCGCTTGGTCAAAACCCGAGGTTCGGACCAAAATCTTTTTACCCATTCACCCCCGAGTCCAAATATGTAATTAGTTTTGGAATTCGACCTCAAATCGAGGTCTAAATTCCCAAATTCCCGAAATCCCTAGTTTCTACCCTAACCCCAAATTCTACCATAAAAACTCTAGATTTTTGGTTAAAAATTCAAGAAATGTAATGGGTAATTGAAAGAAAATGGTTTAGAATCACTTACAAACACTTTGGGGAAGAAAATGACTCTTGGAAATCGCCTCTACCCGTTTGGTTCTTGAAAATGTTGAAGAAATGGCTCAAATCCGTGTTTGGAGTCTGTTTTAAGCCACTGGACAGGCCTTCATCGCGTTCGCGAGAGGCCTATCGCGATCGCGATGCGCAGCGGCCTAAGGCCTTCGCGTTCGCGAGTCTTCCTACGCGTTCGCGTATGGCAACTCCCCCTTAGACTTCGCGTTCGTGACCCAGTGGACGCGTTCGCGTAGAAGAACATGACCAACCCTCCCCCAGGTCCCCAAGTGCTTCGTGTTCGCGATGGTCAGGTCGCGTTCGTGAAGGGTAAATCCCCCATCACTTCGCGTTCGCGACCAGGCCTTCGCTTTCGCAAAGAAGAAGTCTCAGCCTCACCAGTTTACTCTTCGCGTTCGCGAGAAGACCTTCGCGAATGCGAAGAAGGATATGCCAGACACTTGAATCTACAGAAAACCAAATTTTTCCCAAGTCCAAAACATCCCGTGGCCTATCCGAAACTCACCCGAGCCCTCGGGGCTCCAAACCAAACATGCACACTAGTCTAAAAACATCATACGAACTTGCTCGCGCGATCAAATCGCCAAAATAATATCTAGAACTACGATTTTAGCATCAAATCAAATGAAATTCTCAAGAACACTTTAAAATCCATATCCTCTCAACTGGACGTCCGAATCACGTCAAATCAAAATACGGATCCGGAACCAAAATACGGACCGGGCTCTTAAATATCATAATGAAACTGTACCGAGCTCCGGAACCAAAATACAGACCCGATACTAACAATGCCAAACATCGATCAATTCTTAAAAACAATTAATTTTCAGACTTGTAATTTTCATCAAAAATTCATAACTTGAGCTAGGGACCTCCAAATTCGATTCCGGGCATACGCCCAGGTCCCATAATTCGATACGGACCTACCAGGACTGTCAAAACACGGATCCGGGCCCATTTAACAAAAATGTTGACCGAAGTCAACTAAATTTAACTTTTAAGATAAAAATTCTTATTTTCATTAGTTTTCAACATAAAAACTTTCCGGAAACCCGCCCGGACTGTGCACGCAAATCGAGGAGGTAAAAATGAGATTTTTAAGGCTTAAGAGCACAGATTCGAGTTCTAAAACATAAGATGACCTTTTGGGTCATCATAATCTCCACCTCTAAAACAACCGTTCGTCCTCGAACGGACATAGAAAAGTACATGGGCTCGTGAAAAGTTGGGGGTATCTACTCCACATATCGGACTCGGACTCCCAAGTAGCTACCTCAATAGGCTGACCTCTCCACCGCACTCGAACTGAAGGGTAACTCTTTGAACTCAATTAACAGACCTGCCGGTCTAGAATGGCCACCGGCTCCTCCTCGTAAGTCAAATCCTTGTCCAACTGGACATAGCTAAAATTTAACACGTGGGACGGGTCACTATGATATTTCCGGAGCATAGACACATGGAATACCGGATGAACTGGGGATAACCCTGGAGGCAGCGCAAGTCTATAAGCTACCTCCCCCACTCTATCGAGGATCTCAAATGGCCCGATATACCTAGGGCTCAACTTGCCCTTCTTCCCGAACCTCATTACACCCTTCATGGGTGATACCCGAAGTAACACTTTCTCTCCGACCATGAATGCAACATCACGAACTCTACGGTCGGCATAACTCTTCTGCCTGGACTGAGCTGTGCGAAGTCGATCCTGAATAATCTTGACCTTATCCAAGGCCTCCTGAGCTAAATCTGTACCCAATAACCGATCCTCTCCCGGCTCGAACCACCCAACTGGCGACCGACACCGCCTACCATATAATGCCTCATAGGGATCCATCTGAATGCTCGACTGGTAGCTGTTGTTGTAGGAGAACTCTGCAAGGGGCAAGAACTGATCCCACGATCCTCCAAAGTCTATAACACAAGCGCTGAGCATATCCTCCAAGATCTAAATCGTACGCTCGGACTACCTGTCCATCTGAGGATGAAATGTTGTGCTCAACTCAACCCGCGTACCCAACTCACGTTGAACTGCCCTCCAAAAGTGTGAGGTAAATTGCGTACCTCGATCAGAAATGATAGAAACGAGCACACCGTGAAGACGGATGATCTCCCGAATATAAATCTCTGCCAACCTCTCCGAGGAATAGGTAACTGCCACAGGAATGAAATGCGCTGACTTAGTCAGCCTGTCCACAATAACCCAAAATGCATCGAACTTCCTCTGAGTCCGTGGGAGTCCAACAACAAAATCCATAGTGATACGCTCCCACTTCCACTCAGGAATATCTAACCTCTGGAGTAAACCACCAGGTCTCTGATGCTCACACTTTACCTGCTGGCAATTTAGGCACCGAGCTACATAGGCAACTATGTCCTTTTTCATTCGCCTCCACCAATAATGTTGTCTCAAGTCCTGATACATCTTGGCGGCGCCTGGATGAATAGAATACCGGGAACTGTGGGACTCCTCAAGGATCAACTCACGAAGTTCATCCACATTAGGCACACAAATACGACCCTGCATCCTCAAAACTCCGTCATCCCCAACAATAACCTGCTTGGCACCACCATGCCGCACTGTGTCTCTAAGGACAAGTAAATGAGGATCGTCATCCTGTCGATCTCTGATGTGCTCAAACAAAGAAGACCGAGCAACTATACAAGCTAGAACACAGCTGGGCTAAAAAACATCCAACCTCACGAACTGGTTGGCCAAGGCCTGAACATCCAATGCAAGCGGTCTCTCACCAACTGGAATATATGCAAGGCTACCCATACTGACTGACTTTTTACTCAAAGCATCGGCCAACACATTGGCCTTCCCGGGATGATACAATATAGTGATATCATAGTCTTTCAATAGCTCCAGCCACCTCCTCTGCCTTAATTGAGTTCCTTCTATTTGAACAAATACTGCAAGATCCGATGATCAGTGAATACCTCACATGGCATGCCGTAAAGATAGTTCCTCCAAATCTGCAGCGCGTGAACAATGGCTGCCAGCTCTAGATCATGAATAGGGTAATTCATCTCGTGAACCTTCAGCTGCTGTGAAGCATATGCAATAACCTTGCCACCCTACATCAATACCAAACCCAGACCAATACGAGATGTGTCATAATATACTGTATAAGATCCTGAACCTGTGGGTAACACCAATACCGGTGTCGTAGTCAAAGCTGTCTTGAGCTTCTGAAAGCTCGCTTCATACTCGTCTGACCACCTGAACGGGGCACCCTTCTGGGTCAATCTGGTTAACGGGGCTGCTATAGATGAAAACCCCTCCACAAATCGATGGTAATAGCACGCCAAACCCAAGAAACTACGAATCTCTGTAGCTGCTGTGGGTCTAGGCCAATTCTGGACTGCCTCAATCTTCTTAAGATCCACCTGAATACCCTCTACTGATACAACGTGACCCAAGCAAGCAACCGAACTCAACCAAAACTTATATTTTGAGAATTTAACATATAACTAGCTGTCTTTCAGAGTCTGAAGAACGATCCGAAGGTGTTGCTCATGCTCTTCTTGACTGTGGGAGTAGATCAAGATATCATCAATAAACACAACCACAAAGGAATCCAAGTAGGGTTTGAACACCCGATTCATCAAATCCATGAATGCTGCTGGGGCATTTGTTAGCCCAAATGACATCCCTAGAAACTCATAATGTCCATACCGAGTCTGAAAAGCTGTCTTAGGAACATTGGATGCCTAAATCCTCAACTGATGGTAGCAAGATCTCAAATCAATCTTTGGAAACACCTTGGCACCCTGAAGCTGATCAAATAAATCATCAATCCTCGGTAATGGATATTTGTTCTTGATGGTGACTCTGTTCAACTGCCGATAATCTATACACATCCTCATCGATCCATCTTCCTTCTTCACAAACAACACAGGTGCACCCTAGGGCGAGACACTAGGTCTAATGAAGCCTTTATCAAGCAAATCTTGCAACTGCTCTTTCAATTCTTTCAACTCTGGCGGGGCCATGCGATATGGCGGAATAGAAATAGGCTGAGTGCTCGAAGCCAAATCAATGTAGAAATCAATATCCCTGTCGGGTGGCATCCCCAGCAAGTCTGCAGGAAACACCTCTGGAAACTCACGAACAACCGACACCGAATCTATGGAAGGAACCTCCACACTAGAATCGCGGACATAAGCCAAATAAGCTAGGCACCCATTCTCGACCATATGCCGAGCCTTCACATAAGAGATAACCCTGCTGGCAGAATGGCCAAGATTTCCTCTCCACTCCAATCGAGGTAACCCCTGCAAGGCTAAGGTCAATGTCTTGGTGTGACAATCTAATATAGCATGATAAGGTAACAACGAATCCATACCTAGTATGACATCAAAATCAACCATGTCGAGAAGTAGGAGACCTATACGAGTCTCAAGACTCCCAATGGTGACCACACACGAATGATAAACACGATCTACAATAATAGCATCTCCCATTGGTGTGGACACATACACAGGAGCACTCAAAGAATCACGGGGCATAACCAAATAGGAAGCAAAATAGGATGACACATAGGAGTAAGTAGATCCCAGATCAAATAGAACTGAAGCATCTGCACTGCAAACTGAAACACTAACTGTGATAACAGCATCAGATGACTCAGCCTCAGGCCTGGCTGGGAAAGCATAACACCGGGGCTGGGCCCTACCACCCTAAACTACGCCCATGGGACGACCTCTAGCTGGCAAGTCTCCACCTCTAACGGCCTGACCTCCACCTCTAATAGTCTGGCCTCTACCTCTGGCTGCCTGACCCTTGCCTCTGGCTGGCTGAGCAGGTGGTGCAGCAACTAGTGCTGGAACCATGGCACGAGAACTCTGATGCTATGAGCTACCCGTTGCCCGAGGGAAAAATCTAGCAATGTGCCTCGAATCACCACAAGTATAACATAACTTCGGCTACTGTGACTGCTGACCCTGAAACTGACCCTGTCGACCTGAATATTCACCCTGATAACTCTGGAGTGGAGGTGCACTAATAGGAGCTGGTGGTACACTGTAGGCTAGCTGGTCGGAATAATACATCTGAGGGCCACGACCACCTGAGGCACCGTGAGATGCCTGAAGCGCTGAATGAAATGGCCTGGGAGGATGGCCTATACCAAAAGTACTCCTGCCTCTAGGTAAGGCACCGCTGAACTCACCGGAATGACGAGGTCTCTTGTCAGACCCCTAACCTTCCTGAGTAAGAACCAGTTTGACTCGTCTGGCGACATTAGCAGCCGCCTGAAAAGAAATCTCACTCCCCGTCTCCTTAGCGATCTGCAATCTAATAAGCTGAGCAAGTCCATCAATAAACCTCCTTACCCTCTCTCTCTCTCTCTCGGTGGGAAGCAGAAGAATAGCATGACGGGCCAAATCCACAAAACGAGTCTCATACTGAGTAACAGTCATACTGCCCTGCTAGAGACGCTCAAACTGACGGCGACACTCCTCTCTCAATATGATAGGTAGAAACTTCTCTATGAAGAGCTGAGAGAACTGGTCCCAAGTAAGAGCAGGCGACCCAGATGGTCTGTCAACAAGTAATCTCTCCACCATTTCTTGGCGGAACCCGTCATCTGAAATGCAGGAATATTGACCCCATTGGTCTCCACTATACCCAAGTTCCGTAAAACCTCATGACAACTGTCAAGATACTCCTGGGGATCCTCTGAAGGAGCACCGCTGAAGTGAACTGGAAAGAACTTGATAAACCAGTCCAACCTCCATAAAGCCTCAGAAGACATAGCTGGCCCATCTCCGACCTGTGTCGCAATAACCGGCTGAACTAATTCGACTGGTTGAGCTGCTGGAGCCTGATACTGGGGAGCTATCTGCTCCGGAGCGAAAGTGGTGGGAGTCTGAGCTCCTCCTCCAGCCTGAGATACTGCTGGTGCCATGGGAAATGCGCCAGTCTGCGCCACACTCTCCATAAGGCCCACCAAACGGACCAAAGCGTCCTAAAGTACTGGGGTAGCAATGAACCCCTCCGGAACCTGAGCTGGTCCGGCAGGAATAGTCTGGGCTGGAACCTCCTCATCAAGCTCTATCTGAGGCTCCACTACTGGGGCTGCTGCTCGGCCCCTAGGCTGAGCCCTGCCCCTGCCTCGTGCTCAGGACGGTCTCGGCCTCGACCTCTGCCCCGCATAGGAGCTGTCAATGGAGTCTCTAGCTGCTGCTCAGATGAGGAAGCGGTACGTGTTCTCGCCATCTATGAGAGAATAAGAGTAGAAGAGTTCAATCAGTATTAAGAAAGAAAAATCGCACGACAGAGAAGAAATAAGTGAAACTTGTTCCTAAACTTCATAGCCTCTAGAAGATAAGCACAGACATCTCCGTACCGATCCTCCAGACTCTACTAAGCTTGCTCGTGAATCGTGAGACCTAAGCAACCTTGTTCTCTGATACCAACTGTCACGACCCAAAATTTCCCACCGACGGGACCATGATGGTGCCTAACATTTCACTTGCTAGGCAAGCCAACGTTAGAGAATCATTTACCAATTTCTTAATTCCATTCAGTATTTAACATTAATTAACTACAATGAAATATAACAAATGCGGAATATCATAAATCTGTATTAACTACTACCACCCGGATCTGGAGTCGCAATTCACGAGCATTCTAGAATTTACAACAAGTAATGGTCTGAAAGAAATACAACTGTCTGAATGAAAGAAAACAGTAAGACATAAAGGATATACGGGGACTTCAAGGTCTGTGAACGCCGACAGGTCTACCTTGAGTCTTCGGACAGCGGACTAGTAGCAAATCTCGATCAACCTGGGCCGGTATCAAAATCTGCACATAAAGTGCAGAGTGCAGCATCAGTACAACCGACCCCATATACTGGTAAGTATCGAGCCTAACCTCGGCGAAGTAGTGACGAGGCTAGGATAAGACGCCCACATATAACCTGAATAGTATAATCTTGCTAGTGGCAACAATAGTAAATAAGAAATAACGCAGAAATAATGGGAGGGAAACATACAGTGGGAAAATACAACATAAGGAGTGAGAATAATGAAAAGACATAATTAAACCGGAAATCCTTAAATGAATTGAGCAATTAAGACATCAAGGAAAACTGCACGGCATCACCCTTCGTGCTTTTACTCTCAACCTCACCAAATAACAAATAAGACTGCACGGCATCACCCTTCGTGCTTTTACTCTCTTCCTCACAATATAAATAAATTATGCACGGCATCACCCTTCGTGCTTTACACTCTTCTTCACAATATAATTAAATTATGCATGGTATCACCCTTCGTGCTTTACACTCTTCCTCAGAATATAATTAAATTATGCACATCATCACCCTTCGTGCTTTACACTCTTCCTCACAATATAATTAAATTATGCACGGCATCACCCTTCGTGCTTTACACTCTTCCTCACAATTCACAAAATCAATAACAACGGATAGAGAGGAGTTTCACAAGAAAATCAATATTTCATAAATGATTACTTTCACAATTTAACATCTCAACCTAGAATCAATATTCACAATTTTATCGACCTTGGTGGAACAGGATACAAGTTTCCCAACATTTCAACAACAAAAATAAGCATGGATAACAAGATTTAAGACTACAAATTTTCAATAATAGAATTTCACTCGCGTACTATGACTCGACCACAACGTATAGATGCTCGTCACCTCAACTATACGTCGTATTCAATAACAAAACACGTAGCAAATACTCACACAATACCTATTCCCTCAAGCCAAAGTTAGACACAACACTTACCTCGCTCCGGAGGCCACTTAATTCTCAATCACAGCTTTTCCTTTGGAATTCACCTCCAAACCACTCGTATCTATTCAAAAATGACTCAGGATTATCAAATATTGCTAAAGGAATCAATTATATTTCATAAATTAAATTTTCCAATTTTTTCCTCCAAAAAGTCAAAAAATCGACCCCCGACCCGGTTGGTCAAAACCCGAGGTTCGGACCAAAATCCTTTTAATCATTCACCCTCGAGCCCGAATATGTAATTAGTTTTGGAATCCGATCTCAAATAGAGGTCTAAATTCCCAAATTCCCGAAATCCCTAGTTTCTACCCTAACCCCTAATTCTACCATGAAAACTCTAGATTTTTGGTTAAAATTTCAAGAAATGTAATGGGTAATTGAAAGAAAATGGTTTAGAATCACTTACCAACACTTTAGGGAAGAATAGGACTCTTGGAAATCGCCTCTACCCATTTGGTTCTTGAAAATGTTGAAGAAATGGCTCAAACCCGTGTTTGGAGTCTATTTTAAGCCGCTGGACATGCCTTCATCGCGCTCGCGAGAGGCCTGTCGTGATCGCGATGCACAACGGCCTAAGGCCTTCGCGTTCGCGAGTCTTCCTACGCGTTCGCGTAAGGCAACTCCCCCTTAGCCTTCGCGTTCGCGACCTAGTGGACGCGTTCGCGTAGAAGAACATGACCAACCCTTCCCCAGGTCCCCAAGTGCTTCGTGTTTGCGATGGTCAGGTCGCGTTCGCGAAGGGTAAATCCCCCATCACTTCGCGTTCGCGACCAGGCCTTCGCGTTCGCGAAGAAGAAGTCTCAGCCTCACCAGTTTACTCTTCGCGTTCGCGAGAGGGCCTTCGCAAACGCGAAGAAGGATATGCCGGACACCAGAAACTGCAGAAAACCAGATTTTTCCCAAGTCCAAAACATCACGTGGCCTATCCGAAACTCACCCGAGCCCTCGGGGCTCCAAACCAAACATGCACGCCAGTCTAAAAACATCATACGAACTTGCTCGCGCGATTAAATTTCCAAAATAACATCTAGAACTACGAATTTAGCACCAAATAAAATGAAATTCTCAAGAATACTTTAAAATCCATATCCTCTCAACTGGACGTCCGAATCACGGCAAATCAACTCCGTTACTCACCAAATTTCACAGACAATTATTAAATATCATAATGAAACTGTATCGGGCTCCAGAACAAAAATACAGACCCGATACTAATAATGCCAAACATCGATCAATTCTTAAAAATAATTAATTTTTAGACTTTTAATTTTTATCAAAAAGACGTAACTTGAGCTAGGGACCTCCGAATTCGATTCCGGGCAGGTCCCATAATTCGATACGGACCTACCGGGACCGTCAAAATACAGATCCGGGCCCGTTTACCAACAATATTGACCGAAGTCAACTAAAATCAACTTTTAAGGCAAAAATTCTTATTTTCATTAGTTTTCAACATAAAAACTTTACGGAAACCTGCCCGGACTGCGCACGCAAATTGAGAAGGGTAAAAATGAGATTTTTAAGGCTTAAGAGAACAAATTCGAGTTCTAAAATATAAGATGACCTTTTGGGTCATCACACTCATCTTTCTCGATGCCTATTTCGGGTACAATCAAATTCGGATGGACCTGGGCGATCAAGAAAGGACTTCCTTTATCACTAAATTCGGAACCTATTGTTATAACGTAATGAAATTCGGATTAAAGAACGCCAGTGCCACCTATCAACGCCTAGTAAACCGGATGTTCGAAGAACATATAGGAAAATCAATAGAAGTTTATATTGATGACATGTTAGTCAATTCCCTGCGAGTAGAGGGCCATTTGAAATATTTGTAGGAAACCTTAGACATATTGAAGAAATAAAATATGAAGCTGAACCCAAAAAAGTGCACATTCGGGGTCGGATCCGAAAAATTCCTCGGGTTCATGGTATCCAATCGATGGATCAAGATCAATCCCCACAAATTCAAAGCCATAGAAGACATCACCATGGTCGACAACATCAAGGTCGTTCACAGGCTGACCGGGCATATAACCGCCCTGGGACGATTCATATCGAGGTCCTCGGACAAAAGCCATCGGTTCTTCTCACTGTTGAAGAAGAAGAAGAACTTTTCTTGGACCCCAAAATGACAACAAGCTTTGGAGGAACTCAAACGGTAACTTTCGAGTCCACCCCTACTACACACTCTGAAGGCGGATGAACAGATGTACCTTTACTTGGCGGTTTTCGAGGTGGTAGTAAGTGGAGTCTTAGTCTGGGAAGAGTAAGGTACACAATTTTCTATTTACTATATCAGGAGAACTCTGAGTGAGGCCGAAACAAGGTGTCCTCAACTAGAAACATTGGCGCTCGCTTTGCTTAGCGCCTCCAGAAAGTTAAAACCGTACTTTCAATGTCACCTCATATATGTCGTAACCTCTTACCCACTTAGGAATATCATGAACAAACCCGAGCTCTTGGGCTGGTTGGCCAAATGGGCTGTTGAAATAGGCGGGTACAATATCGAGTACCTATTAGAACTGTGAAATTGAATAACAAAGAGGCCGAGTATGAGGCCATGATTGCAGGTCTTGAATTGGCTAAAAGACTTGGGGCCGAGGTGATCGAAGCAAAGTGTGATTCCCTCCCCATGGTAAATCAATTCAGTGGGACATTCGAAGTGAAAGAGGAATGGATACGAAGGTATTTAGACAGATTACATATAACACTACATCAATTCAAGGAATAGACCCAACAACACGTGCCCCGAGATCAGAACAGCGAGGCCGATGCTTTGGCTAACTTGGGGTCATCAGTTGATGATGGTGAATTCAGTTCGCGAATAGTAGTACAACTCATGAAGTCGGTGATAGAAGAAGGCCACGCCGAAGTAAAATCAACAAGTTTAATCTGGGATTGGAGGAACAAGTACATAGACTACTTGAAGACTGGGAAATTTCCCTCGGACCCCAAAGAATCGACATGCGTACCAAGGCTGCCAGATTTAACTTGGTCGAAGGGACATTGTTCAAGAGAACGTTCGACGGCCCGTTAGCCATATGCTTGGGGCCAGGAGATACCGAATATGCCTTGAGAGAAGTTCATAAAGGCACTTGTGGGAATCATCCGGGGGAAGAATCTATGGTCCGAAAATTTATCAGGGCCGGCTATTATTGAACCAAAATAGAGAAAGTTACGCACCAGAGTCGGCTATTATTGGTCCGGAAGATATGCTTAGGACTTCGTATGAAAATGTGACGACTGCCAGAGACACATACCGATAATCCATCAACCGGGAGAGCCACTCCACTCGGTCATGTCCTCGTGGCCGTTTATGAAGTGGGGAATGGATATCGTTGGCCCCATACCGTGGGCACCCGATAAAGCTCAATTCATATTGTTCATGACCGATTATTTTTCCAAATGGGTCGAGGCTTAAGCATTCAAAAAGTTCCGGGAGAAAGAAGTCATTGACTTCATCTGGGACCACATAATATGTCAATTTGGGATACCGGCCGAGGTCGTTTGTGATAATGGGAAACAATTCATCAGTAGTAAGGTAAATAAATTTTTCGAAGATCACAAGATTAAGAAGATACTATCTACACCTTACCATACTACTGGGAATGGACAGGCGGAATAAATAAACAAGACCATACTTCAAAATCTAAAAACGAGGTTGAGCGATGCCAAAGGGAAATGGAAGAAAATTCTGCATGAAGTCCTGTGGGCATACCGTACGACCTCGAAGTCTAGTACCGGGGCCACCCCATTTTCATTGGTCTACGGTGCCGAAGCCTTAATACCAGTTAAAGTAGGATAACTGAGCCTCATGTTCCAATATGCAACCGAAGAGTCAAATGGCGAGGCCATGATCACGATCTTGGAGCTGTTGGATGAAAGACGTGAGGCCGCCCTAGTCTGGTTGGCCGCCTAGAAACAACAGATAGAAAGATACTACAACTGAAGAGCCAACCTCCGACACTTCAAGATTGGGGACTTGGTGTTGAGGAAAGTAACATTACACACCTGGAACCCGAACGAGGGGAAACTGGGACCAAATTGGGAAGGACCATATCGAGTCGTCGAAATTACCGTCAAAGGCTCATGCAAACTCGAAGCACGAAATGGTGTGTGACTACCGAACAAATGGAACATAACACACTTAAAGCGTTACTATTGCTAAGGTACAATCTCAATCACTCCTTAATCATGTTATGAATCGGACAAAATACTTGCAGGCAATGTCCAAGGATGGATGTGGCTAATAGGTCTGAAAGTACGAGTTGCACTCTTTTTTCCTTGCTAACTTAGACTCGAAGACTGGTCTCAAATAAGAGTCAATGATCATTCACTTCATGTCAACAGTATCCAAGCCCTCTCAAGCTCGACCACGAATACTGGGGGCCATTACCCTCAGAGTAAGGCTTTTAGCAAGGAAAAAAGAAAAACCTAGTATGCTAGAAGCTAAGGCTTGGTGGGGATTCACTGTAAGGGCCAAACAGTTATATGAACCATGCTCACATTGTCCACTCTAGCCATGATAAAAGTTTTTATGTGCTTTCGATCATGTACTTTACACACTGAGAAATGAAAAAAAATTCCGCCTTGCTATTACACATTTTCTTGCCTCTTAAATTCCGGATCCTAAGAGCCCATGGGCTACCCCTACTCGAGGTCTATCGATCCCAAGGGCTACCCCTACTTGGGGACTGTCATCCAAAGAAAGTTTGGTCAACCCGGGCTACCAAATCTCGAAGGCACCAAACCTATTAGGCGGTGCCCAAATCCAAAAGGCTACGGCCATCCTAAAAATGGCTCGAAGACGTCCGAAGCTCGTAATTAGAAAGTAAGGCCTTTACAAGAACACAAAAACTGCTAAAAGGTTACCCTCGGCAAAAGCATCATTTAAAATTGCTTAAGCATCTTGAAAAAACTTTCGGTCATATCGAATTTTCAAAGCCTCGAGCAAACAAAGTTGTATCGAGGTCGGGCTCCATTCGGACCTCTAAAAAATGAACGCCCTATAACTACATTTGAAACCGTGCTAAGGCATTGGAAAATGAAAACTTTCCAATGCCCCATATTGCTAGAATGGAAAAAATTCATATCTATTCCGGAATATATTTACAAAGGCCCAATAAAAATAGCCTCAAAATAAACAAAAAATATGCATGAGAGAAAAAAAGTACTAAGGCATCTACGCCTGGTCTTCACCGGGGCCCGACATGTTTCCATAACCGTCAGAGCCTTCAGATCCCTCGGAGCCCTCAGAACCCTCGGAGCCTTCAGCACCTTCAGGCTCGTGAAGCTCCTTCGCCTTGGCCTCTAGCTTTTTGTCTTCCTCGATATTAGCCGCTAGGTCGAAACCTCAGGCGTGGATCTCTCTCTAGGATAGCCGCTCCACATATTCAGCCTTTGTCTTTAGGCGGGTCTCGGCTGCCTCCACATTGGCCTTTTATTGGGCCACCATTTCTTCGGCAACGGCGGAGGTTGTGTCCAATTTGGACTTTATTGCCTCATATTCTCTACCGAGGGCATCCCATTCTGCGACGGCCAAGCTCAGCTGTGCTCGGAGATCATCATCTGAAACCATTTGTCCGCTTTGTCCTTTGCCACCCGGAAATGGTTCTCAACTGATGCCAGCTCCGTCTTCGCGGTTTCCTTCTCTGAAGCCAGCAGGTCCATTATGCCTTTCAACCCTTCGGCTATGACCTTGACTTCATTCATCTCGTCTTGAAGCTGGTTGATCAGGTCGATCTTCTGTTGGACCTGCGAGGTTGTGTAGTTAGTCACCACTACTAACTCCTAGTTTTTAGCTTCAAAAACCTTTACCTTTTCAACCAGGTCAGCATGTTCCTGCTTCAGGGTCGAAGCTTCCTTCTTAGCCCTGTCCAGCTCGGCATGGAGGTCTTTGATGGCTCTGTCCTGTTGCTCACTGAGAAGCCTGTACATGTCCTTCTTCTGGTCCTGCTCTTTGAGTTCGAACTCGAGCTGGTTGATTTCCAAGTGGTACCGAAGCAAGCTCTCATGGTGAAGCACCAAGGCCTGTAAAATAATAAAAACAGTAAGAGACATCAAAACTTAAAGTGGAATTCACAAGGGAATGTAAAAGTGTTGAAGTTTTACCCGATTCAGTGCCTGTTGCGCCTCATTAAAAAGACTCGACATGGCTACATCGTTCATCTTTGACTGGTCCTCCTTGGTCACCAGGCATCGAAGGTAGCTGGCTACCCCTATCGGTGCAGACAGGATCCGGGCATCCTCCGGGGCTGTAAGAACAACCGTCTTCTTGCGCTCGGGGTCCACGCTCGGTGTAGGGAATTGCTTTACCAATCTTGGGCTCATACTCGGCCCGTCAGCTCCCGAAGGAACATCCTTCTTCAAGATCTCTAGGCGACCCAGCCCGGAGAAATCTTCCAACAAGGACTTGTCCATGCCATCGAAGAAGGAGCGGAGAGGATCCTCTGCACCCTGAGCTCCTTCACTTGACTTTTCCTTTCCCGCTTGGGCCTCTTCAAGCATGGACTCGGTATATGAGGGCGTCTCGATGATGTCTATCACACCGTTCGCCTCCTTCGGAATAGAAATGGCTTCTCCGGAGGTCACAACCCACGTCTCCACCTCATCCTCACGAGTCGGAAGGGGATCGGCCTCGTGGCTCCTTTCCTCGGTTGTTGCCTGCTCCCCGACAGGGGTCGATCCATGGGAGACAAAGATGTCATCTTCTTCAGGCTCATCCCTGAGCTGATAAATCAAGTCGGAGTCCGGTACCAGGGACTTAGTATTCTTCTTGGGCTTGCGAACCACAGTGGCCGCCCTCTTTTTTTATCTACATCTCCGAATCTGGGGAACCCGGGGCTGTCCCGAAATGGAGGGTTCAATGGGTTAAGACGTATCCTCATCACCATATAACACCCTAAGTTCGGTGGTCTTAGGCAAACCTATGAGGGAAAAGAGAAGGTCAACATCGTGTAAGTGTGGGGCGTAGCAATAACTATTCAGGGAGAGCCTTACCATGAGAACGGGTCTCCCGTTTGTCCTTAGAAAGTTTGTGCCACGTGTGCTTGTAGTATGATATCTGTTGGTAGATCCCTTAGATCTACTCCTTGAGCCAGGGGACCGCATTAGGAACTCGAGCAACAGCTGCACGACAATAAATACTGGCGATGAGAGAAGAAATGAAGAGAAATTGACACTTAAGGAAAGACTACACTTACAAGATGCGTTCCACTTCTCGGGGAATGGAACGAACTCGGGTGGGATCAGGTCTTCAGTCTTTACCCAAACAAAGTGCACTTGCCAACCTCGGTTTCGATGCTCGAAAAAGGGGCCTTGCTGTCTTGGCGATCAAGCTTGATTAGTCCCCCTCAAAAAATTCGGGGACTGTACGTACGGAGTAGGTGGCCGAGGGTCAACCGAGGAGATTCCGTGTTGTTCACGAAATGGCGTAAGAGGATCATGATCCTCCAGAGGGACGGGTGGATTTGCCCGAGGCACACCTCGTACCTCTTGCAAAAGACTAGTATTCCTGGGTCTACTGGTCCCAGCATGAAGGAGTAAGTGTAAACACTTAAATTCCCATCTACGTAGGTAATGATATCATCCTTAGGCACGAGGATAACTGATCGCGTCCAAATGCACACCTTAAAAGAGGTATGCAACGGTCGTTTGTAATAATAGAAACCCAACTAAGAGTCGGGGTCGAATCCACAGGGAGCTAAGATGGGATTTAGGGGTATATATTTCAATATGAGTGATTGAATTATCTAGATTGCATGTCCATACAAAGATTTATTTTCTATTTCTAATTTTACTCTAAAGATTGAAAAATAAAGAAAGAAGACTAGATATAATTGTTTTTGTGGTTTTTCCAAATTGATAAAAAGCCTAGGGCTGTGACCATTACCCAGGTGTTTGCCTGATGGGATAGAGACATTAATGCTTATTTTATTGATTGGGGTGTATTATATCTATCAACTCTAAATTACCCACTCAATACCTCTCAGTCAGAGAGTGGTTTTGTCCAATTTGGCTTTCTCAAAACCAAATGGGTATCACACAAAGCAGTTGATAACAACTCAAGTCGAGTTATTACTATCTCTAGGTTGAACCCTTTAATTGGGTTAATCAATCTCTCGATTGACCCAATTCCTTGTTAGCTAAGTTATCCTAAACTAGATCTCCCTTTCTCAAGAAGAGACTAAGTCAAATAGGAATGAACTAATGTTTGCAACCATTAATCCCTCAATTAAAGCATGAACTAAGCTAAATAATAAACAACCAATCATAAACAAGCACTAAATTAGATACCCATAAGGTTTACACACTAGGGTTGGGTCACAACACTAGTAAAAATCTAGCTACTCATACATGGGTTTGAAGAAAATAAAGAAGAATGACTAATTAAACTCATATTGAAAGCTTAAAATGATTAAATCTATTGTAAAATACACCAAAGCAAAGTAAACTTCCAAAAATGGCAAAGAAAAATGACTACAGTAATTGCAGAGGTTCAAACTTGACCTAATTTTGTGAAACTCATCTATTTATACAAGGCTGAAAATATCGGACAAAAATACCCCTTGGGAGGTTCTGCGGCCACACAATTCCATGTGCGGTCCGCAGATTTCTTCATCTAGCAGGAGCTGGAGTTCTGCGGCTGCACAATTCTGAACTGCGGCTGCGAGGCAACTTTTCTGCGGTCCGCACATTTTGAGCTGCGGTTGCAAGAAAATTTTCTGTGGTACACAATATTAGGATTGCGGACGCACAAATCTTGTGCGGTCCGCAATTCACTGAGGCTCTGGACTTGTTCTTTTTTGCATACTCTCTAATCTTGACTCCTAGCCCAGCTTTTGCGACTACACAATTCATGTGTGGTCCGCAATTTGCACAAATGCCTGCTAATTGTTCCTTCTTTGTTTGTGGATGCAGATGGAATTCTGTGGTCCGCAATTTCTTCTACGACCACAGAATTCCTTCTGCGGACCGCACATTGTGTGCTTCTGTGCCCTTTATTACCTTGTGCTTAGATTGCTCCTATTTTAGTCGGATTTCATCTCGGGGGCCCAACTTTCAGCATTCCTGCAATTTTGCACAATTCCATTAGTGTCGAGAACACAATTCAATGCTTTTAGGATAAACAAGAGTTAAAAGGCGCTAATAAGTAGTCAAAATCCCCACTTATCAACTCCCCCAAACTTAAGTCTTTGTTTGTCCTTAAGCAAATAAATTAGCTCACACCTCCAAAAGTTAAGGGTCATTTCAGCGAGTCAAAGGTGAGACATCCACACATCAGTTGGGACCAACAATTACCCACACTACCGATGTATTATCAACAAGACGACAAGTTAAACATTTATGCACATATAGTTCTAAAGTCACGTTTGAGCATCAAAAGTTGACTTTATTCATCAAGGACTCTTGTTCTATCATGTAGGTCATAATGGACTGCAAACTCTTCCTCTTCTACTTTCCGGTTGCCTGGCTCACTTAAGAATTTTAGCACTCAATCCAAAGATTTTTGAAAGGTTCACTCATCTCTCTCAAGAGAATGTCGCAAGTACGGCTTCAAGTACCATAGGCTTGCCCCTCATGTAGATTGCCACTAATGTAAGCTCACTCGGCTTGAAATCAAATAGGACATCTTTCGGGATGTAATGAAGGCTTTTGTATTAGGGTTGGATACAATATGGGTGAGTGGTTACACCTTTCCTTAAGCACTCCATTTTGCATTTTTCGGCTCACATTTTGCCAATTCTTTGAGGCACTTTCTTTTCCTTGGGAATCTAGAGAGACTTAACATCACTCTTTCTTGATCATTTCATTCATTTTCTTCCTCTTTGATTTCTTCCTATTTGTGATCATTACCTCTCTTTGAATCCCTTCAACTCTTCCACATATTCACTATTTTGTATTTTTCCTTTTGTTCTTTTCTTTTCTTGCCTTCTCTTCTCATCATTTCTTCTCTTTTTGTGCCTTGATACCTTTTTCAAGCTCTTTGTCTCTCCCCCAAACTTATGTTTTTAGCCAATTATTTCACAAGAGTGTTAAGGAAAGCTCGAGTGCCAAGAGAGGGTCACGATCAAACGGGTAAAGGCTTGTAACACAGTTGTCAAATGAGGAAAGCTCGAGGCTCAACGGGGTTGACTAGGGATCACAACATTGGTGGGCAATATAAAACTCAAACGGGCCAAGGAAAGCCTACAATCACTTCTCAAGCCAAGCAAAACTTAGGATTTTGCCTTGAAACACATTCGGAGTAAGTTCTAGACGTTTCGCACAGGTACTTAGACTAGCAACAAAGCATCTCACCTCTCACGCAACCGGATTGTTAACGAGGATAGAGTCGAGGGCCCACAATGACCACATTCAAGTTTAAAAATCATTATGGTTCAATTAAACCACTCGATGGTTACCAAAGTCAACTCAAGAGTCACAAAGTCACTAACTAGATCTATTTCTTTCAAACCTTATTTTTAACCATAAGCACGTAGTTAAGTGTGTTGGTACCAGGTGAAGCACTTTTGAATCTTCGAGCATTACTCGATTAGGTATTTTTATTCATTACTACTACTATTATTATCTAAACACCAAAAAAACGAACTCATTCCCTTAAGAAGGTTTTCACGCCATCTATCGTTGGGACGAGTCACTCGGTTCACACAACATCTTCCTTTGTAAAGAATCGTGGCATTAAGAAAACCAAAGGCTTATTACCTACTAGAACATATAAAGAAGCTACGAAATCAAACAAAGAAACTACTAATTCAAACTAAGAACTCACAAAGGAAGAAAAATAACGAAGCTAATAAACAAGAACTACTGAATATACATAATGAGAGAAAAAAGAAAAGAGAGAATATATACAGAATAAGAAAGAGAAAGAAAATAATATCAAGTTATTACAGGCCGATTGTCTCGGAATGTACCAATTAAGATAAAATAAACTCACCCCCTCCCGAATAAAGATAAGTATTGTCCCTAATACTTAACAAAATATGAGTAAGAGAGGGGAAAGAGTGAAGAAAACTCCCTATGGCTCCTTGGACATCTGTGTGTCCACGTCAATGTCACTACCCTCAGTCTTATCCAACTGGATCTCATCATCCTCAACTATGGGAGTAACTGGGTTGGTGAACAACTGACGCACTGCCTCAGCAGTGTCGGCAGCAGAGTCTGGCTCCTCAAACAGGCCAGCTAGTGCCACCGGTGCTAATGGTGCTGCAGGATCTGGGCCTGTAGGGTGTGGGTCAATCAACATGTCGAAAGGGATATCTCCGGCTGCAGCAAGCTTTGTAACCTGTTTCCGGAGCTTGTCCACTGACTTCTTGGAGGCCTGGGACTTTCTCATTTTCTTTACTACTTTTCCCACCTCTTCGATCACTGACCCATATTGTACCAAGGTAGCCATGATGGTGTTCTGGTTCTCCAGGAGCTTCTTCAATGTCTCTTCAACTGACGGGGGAATCTGAGGTGCCTGAACAGAAGACTGTGCTGCAATAGTACTGGATAAGTCAGACAGCTTTATAGTGGCTGTCTGCATCCAGTTGTTGAGGCTCGCCAAATTCTGGGAGACTCACAGCGCAGAAAGTAGGGAAGTAGGCATGGTCACCGGCTTCAAAGCCGAGGTGGAACCTATGACAGGAACTGCAAGATGATGGTGGAGGCATAGCTGCGACACTAGAGGAAGGCTCGCCGAAGTGGATGGAATATCAACTGCCTCCATAACTACCGTCGCTGGCTCATCTGACTGGCTTGTGGTGGTAGACACCTGACCTTTTCTCTTAGGGTTATTTGCATTCATTAGTTAGTACCATGAGAAAGTCTTCTTTGGCCGCACCTTTGTATCATAATCTCTCGGCTCTACCCTCGCATCCATGAGATACTCTGTAATAGTGTTGGGATATGGGTAGGATGAGTAATCTTGCCGAGTAATGACTGAGATGTTGGCCGACATCACGACACCCACATTGATAGGGTACCCGTCCATGATAGAAGCAACTGGAACTGCCGGAGGAATTGGAAGATAGGTCTCATTTCGGCTCGGGTCTAGTCTACTGTAGACAAAGGTTTGTCACCCCTTTGCCTCAAATCTCAGAGTGCTCCTGTGAATAGGAACCCCTGCTGTGATCCATGGCGGTGGTGGCCTAGGAGCTGTAGAATATTTGCTAACCAAGGCCGGGCTTCATCTCCCATAGCATACTTCTCTAAGTATTCCTTCGACTCGATATCTTCGAAACCCAAGTATGTGTTGAGAGTATTTTGATCAAATCTCACTTTAAGGTTACGCACTTTGGTTACCTTTGTCCCCTTCTTGATATGCGCCACATTGGCGTAGAATTCCCGGACAAGATATTCTTTGGCATCCACCACACTCTGGGTGAACCACATCTACCCCTTGCATTCCTTGAACTGTCTCAGCACTACCAGGTTATATTTCTCCAGATCCTTCAACTGAAACTGCCGCTCAAGAGTAAGCAACCTCATTGGCCACCATTCACGGAAGCTGGTGAAGGAGTCAAGCTGACAAACCAGTCCTCCCAAACCTCTTTCTTCTTCGTCCTTTCAAGGCCGGCAACTGTAGCATCTCCCCCTCTGCCATCATCGGGGATGTCCTGAACTGATGTATCTGGTGCCTCAGGGACATGTGTAGTGGATAGCTCAGAAGCCTGACTAGTACTTTCTGAACCCTCGGAAGTGCTGTGTGACGATGACGGCTCGTCCCTCAGTTGAAATCTTCCTGACGGCCTGGACTGTATTGCCGATTGTTCATGAACAGAGGCTGAGTCGCCCTCTAATACATCCCTAGACGGGTATGAACTCGTCTCAGAGAGATCTGCACCTTTCCCTCTCCTGGTTGTTAGTTTCTTTGTGATTGTTCTTTGTTGGCCAAGGGGTAAGGCACTCTTGCCTCGGCCCCTGGAAGGTTCACCACTCCCTTTAGAAGTATCACCTCTGCCTCTCGATCAAACCATTATCTGTATCAAGTAGAAGTAGTTGTTAGTGACAATTCAATGTTCAATTTGACACAGGAGATTTATCAAGAAAACACCAAAAAACGCAGTGAAGGTCACAGTTAAATCATGCTTGAAGAATGAGGATCTGCGGTCCATACATTTTTCTTTGTTACTGCAGATGAGGCCTTGCGGACCACACAATTCTCTCTTGCGGCCGCAGATGTGAAGTGCGTCCGTACATTTTTTCTTGCGGTCGCAAATCAAAAACCAGAATAATTCTTTTGCAACTCTCTGATGACAGAGAATTGGTTGATGTGCGGCCGTAACATGTTTTCTGCGGTTCGCACAATTTGTCTTGCGGCCACACATTTGAGTTACAAATTTCTACACTTTATGATGATAGGACAAGGGCAGTTCTGTGGCCGCAATGGGATTTCTGTGATCCGCACAATTTTTGTTGCGGTCACAAACTCAGTCTTAACTAAACTGACCTATAGTCAACTTCTGCGGATCGCATAATTGCAGGTGCGGCCACAGAATTCAAAATATACGAACAGTCATTTCTAGGGTTTGCAATTTTTGTGCAACTTTTGACCTGGTAACATCATAAAAGCATGAGAATACATTTACCCAGTCCCCCTAGAACATGTACTAGTTAATCCACTACATATTTACTCCCACAAGTGTGTACAATTGAATTCTATTGACAAATGACCTAAAATTGACTAAAAATCTAAATATTAAAAGAAAAAAAATTAATAAGATTATGAAGCATACCAAATGAATGAGTGTGATGAGTGATTAATCAAAGATGTTGTATGAATGCACAGGTAGACTCGGCAAGAAACTTAAAAAGATTACTGTGATTTTTGCTCAGAGAGGGAAAAGAGTAACAGTAGCCCTAGCCATCTATTTATACTCTTGATGTTCCTAAGGGAAAAAAGGGCGAGTGCGGCCGCACAATTCCATGTGCGGTCCACACTCTGTTACATGAGGCTTCAGTTGTGGTCTCCATCTACGGTCCGCAAATTTTGTTTGCGGGTGCAGATTCCATGTTGCGGCCACAAGTTTCCTGGCGTGGACGCATATCGACCCTTTTTTCGGACAGACCAACTTCAGAGAGTTGGAATTTTTCACCTTCCATTTGTGCGGTCTGCGTGATAATTATGCGGCCGCAGAGTACTTTTGCGATAACATTCCAAATTATGCGGTCCATACAAATCAATTGCAGTTCGCACAAATCAATTGCGGTCCACGTTTCTTCCAATACTTAGCTGCATATCTGTCCATAATTCCTACAAGGCACACTCATTCCTGTAGCACACTTCAAATCAAGTTAGCACAAAAATAACACCTAACTACAAAAGAAGAAAAGACAAGAAAGGAAACATGGGTTGCCTCCCAAGAAGCGCTTCATTTAACGTCGCGACACGACATAGAATACCATCAATTAAAATGAATGACCGCAATGACGTGGCCATATCCAACTTTTTCCAAATAGTGCTTCACCCGGTGACCATTGACTCGGAATACCTCATTGTTTTTGTTCTTCAAGTCCAATGCACCAAAAGGTTTCACACTCACAATTTCAAAAGGGCCACTCCATTTAGACTTTAACTTCCCGGGGAACATCCTTAACCATGAGTTAAACATAAACACAAGATCGCCCACCTTGAACTCTTTGTTCCAAATGTATTTGTCATGAAGATATTTCATCTTTTCTTTGTACAGGGATGAACTTGCATAAGCATGGTACCGAAACTCATCCAATTCATTCAAATGTGCAACCCTCAAGTTAGCAGCTACATCCCAATCAAGATTCAACTTCTTTAGAGCCCACATGGCTTTGTGCTCAAGTTCCACCGGAAGATGACAAGCTTTGCCAAACACCAACAAGTATGGCGACATTCCGATAGGTGTCTTGTAAGTCGTCCGATAGGCCCATAATACATCATCAAGCTTCTTGGACAATCCGTTCGGTTAGCATTCACTGTTTTGGACAAAATATTCTTTATCTCCCGGTTAGAGACTTCTACTTGACCGCTAGCTTTTGGATGATAGGGAGTCATGACTTTATGAGTAACACCATACTAGCTAAGTAAAGTGTCGAAAGCCTTGCTGAAAAAATATGACCCCCATCGCTTATAATAGCACGCGGAGTACCAAACCTTGTGAAAATATTCTTCTTCAAGAATGCCACCACACTTCTCGCCTCATTGTTGGGTAGAGCAACGGCCTCAACCCATTTAGACACATAATCAACTACAACCAAGATGTAGGTGTTTCCACAAGAACTCTCAAAAGGACCCATGAAGTCAATACCCCACACATCAAAGATATCAATCTCCAAAACGGTAGTAAGAGGCATTTAATTTTTCTTCAAGATTTCACCGGCCCGTTAACATTCATCACATCTTTTCACTGCATCACTTGAATCCTTGTAAAGAATGGGCCATTAGAAACCACAACTTAGCACTTTGGCCATCATTCTTGCTCCACCATGGTGACCACCATATGGCGAAAAATGACAAGCCCCAAGGATTTCACCTTGCTCTTCTTTCAGTACACATCTTCTAATCATCCCACCCGTACAAATTTGGAAAAGGTATGGTTCGTCCCAATAATAATCTTGACAATCCTGTTTGTGTTTCTTCCTTTGGTTTGAAGAGAACTCATCCGGGATGATACCACATACAAGAAAATTTGCTAGACCCGCGAACCATGGTACCTCCTTTATTGAAATGGCCAAGAGTTGCTCATCCGGGAAGGAGTCATTGATTTCAAGGCCATCATGTGGCCTCCCCTCCTCCTCCAAACGAGACAAGTGGTCCTCCACTTGATTTTTAATCCCTTTTCTATCTTGGATGTCAATATCAAACTCTTACAACAAAAGCACCCATCTCATCAATCGAGCTTCGAAATCTTTCTTGCTCATTAGATAAAGAAGTGCCACATAATCCATGCGGACAATGACCTGGGCACCTATCAAGTACGGGCATAACTTCTTAATTGCAAACACAATGGCAAAGAGATCTTTCTCCATAACGTTATAGTTGACTTGGGCACCATCCATGGTCTTACTATCATAGTAGACCGAATGAAAATTCTTGTTGATGCGTTACCCCAAAACAGCCCCAACCGCTACGTCACTTGCATCACACATAAGTTCAAAAGGGACACTCCAATTTGGAGCGGTTATGATGGGAGTGGTTGTCAACTTGAACTTTAATAATTCAAAGGCTCTCATGCAATCATCATTGGAGTTAAACTTAGCATCTTTCTCAAGAAGCTTGCACAACGGGTTCACCACCTTAGAGAAATCTTTGATGAAGCGTCGGTAAAACTCTGCGTGGCCTAAGAAACTCCGCACACCTTTCACCGAAGTTGGAGGTGGAAGTTTAGTGATTACCTCAATCTTTGTCTTGTCAACTTCAATTCCATTCTTTGAGATTTTATGGCCAAGGATAATGCCTTCCTCGACCATGAAATGACACTTCTCCCAATTGAGCACCAAATTTGATTCTTCACATCTTGCCAACACTTTATCTAAATTTGCAAGACAATCATCAAAAGAATCCCCAACTACCGAGAAGTCATCCATGAAAACTTCAAGGTAGTCCTCCACTATGTCCGTGAATATAGCCATCATACACCTTTGAAAAGTCATCGGTGCATTGCCCAAACCAAATGGCATCTGCTTGAAGGCGAAAGTACCATAGGGACATGTAAAGGTTGTTTTATCTTGATCCTTCGGAGCAATATGGATTTGGTTGTAGCCCGAATACCCATCAAGAAAGCAATAGAAAGTGCGGCTGACCAACCTATCAAGCATTTGGTCTAAGAAAGGAAGTGGAAAATGATCCTTCCTTGTGACTTTGTTGAACTTGCAATAGTCCATACGTGGTCACCATTCTTGTAGGAATCAACTCATTCTTGTCATTGGTGATCACTGTCATGCCCCCTTCTTTGGGACACATTGAACCGAAGAAGTCCACGAACTATCAGAAATGGGGTGGACAACCCCGACATCCAACCACTTGATAATCTCCTTTTTAACAACTTCTTACATAGCTTCATTGAGTCTCCTTTGATGTTCAATAGATGGTTTGGAACCTTCCTCCAAGTTGATCTTATGCATGCAAAATGCGGGGCTTATCCCCCGAATATCTTCCAATGTCCATTCAATAGCCTTCTTCCTCTTTTGTAGCACCGTCAATATAAAATCTACCTGCATGTTAGTCAAACAAGAGAAAAGAATAACAGGTAAAGTAGAACAAGGGACAAGAAATTCATACCGAAGATGTGGAGGCAATGGCTTCAACTCCAAGGTAGGAGGCTCTTCAATGGAAGGCTTTGTAGGAGGAGTTTTCCTATTTTCAATATCCAAAGATAGTTTTCGGGGTGCGTAATTGTACGACCCCATTCCTTGCAAAGAGTTCACACATTCCATGAAGCCATCCATCTTGTCATCATCAAAGTTGAGCAAGACAGCCTCTAACATATAACCAACATTGATTGTGGCACTTGTATCATCAACAATAACATCGGTCACCAAGTCCACAAAAGAGCACACCTCATTGCTATTTGGTTGCTGCATGGATTTACACATGGAAAATGACTCTTTCATCACCCACCCGAAAAGTGAGTTCTCCGGCTTCAACATCATAAAGAGCCTTCCCCGTAGCAAGGAAATGTCTTCCAAGAATAATCGGCACCTCATAAACAACTTCACAATCTAGAATGACAAAATCCGCCGGAAGAATGAATTAATCAACATGAACCAAGGCATTTTCAATAACTCCCAAAGGTCTCTTCATGGTCCGATCGGCCATTTACAATCTCATAGAGGTGGGTCTTGGTTGCCCAATTTCCAAGGTCTTGAAAACCGAATAGGGCATCAAATTGATACTTGCCCCAAGATCATAAAAAGCCTTAGCAAACTCGGCACTTCCAATTTTACAAGGAATCGTGAAGGCATCGGGATCTTCCAACTTAGGAGACATTGAATGCACAATTGTACTCACTTGATGAGTGACTTTGATAGTTTCAAAATTCATTGACCGCTTCTTTGTTACGAGATCCTTCAAAAATTTGCATAACCGGGCATTTGTTCCAAAGTTTCAACTAATGGCACATTGATTGAATGAACTCTTCATCATTTGAATGAACTTTTTGAATTGATTCTCGCCATTTTGTTTGGCAAGCCTTTGAGGGTATAGAGGTGGAGGCTTAAGCAATATTGCCTTAGCCTTTCGCACTACCGGCTCCGGTATGTCAATAATGTGATCCCTAGACGGGTTCACCTCCTCTTGAGTCTCTTCCACACTATCATCAACATCAATCCAAACTTCATCATTTGATTGCATCACATTGTTTGGGACTGTTACACCCTATATTTTTGTACGTAAAAATACGTCGTAAGCAAAATAATGTAGGACCAAATATGAGATAATATTTAAAAGTATATAAAGTAAGTTAATCATGTTACCTCTGAGGTTACAAATATTGAAGATCATGAACAACAAGTACAAAGAGGGTTGGACAGTTCAGAAGCTAAAGCAATTAAATAAAATAATGTTTCGTCGAAAGTCGACAAGTTGGAAATGTTATAACATGTACCTTTGGGGTGAGACTAGGGTGATTAACATGATAAAGAGATTATGTTATGATTTATATTAGTCGTATGACATCCGTGTGTTATGTTTTGAAGTCAAGCGAGTTGTGGAACAAAAGTCGATGAAAGTCATCACAAGTTACATTCATAAGTTTTACTGAAACTTTGGGTCAAATGTAACTGCAATTTTCTCCCAATATACTTAGAGTTATGGGGTGTTACACCCATCAAATTAAAGATCTATGAGTCTATTTTCCAACACATTAAACCGTTTGTCAATACGACATTAGAGTAGAAAGATATGGGCATTTGTGCGATACTGCGCAAGCTGCTAGGTGACAAGTAGGTGTGTCACCTACTTGCTTAAATGAAAGCCCAAAAATGGGCCATTTCGGGTCGTCCAAAGAGGCCTTTTAAGGGACTATTTTCTTCATATATTAGACTTAAAATAGAGCATAATAACCAGACATAAGCTCTGCAAAGAATCCTCCCAAAAATTTCCCACAAACCCTAATTGATTTTCTCTCCCTTTCAAGTTCCAATTGGAGGTAAAACCTAGAGTTTGAAGAACCAAGATAAGAGCTGAGTTATCCAACAAATAAGGTGAGTTTACTTCTCTCTTTCATCCAATTTTTCTTCTGTAAATTCATGGTAAGTCGTTCTATACTTGTAAGAACTCACGGGACGGTGATCGGAAGCCGTGAGTTCGAGTTATTCACTTGTAGCGGACTGTTTTGTGGACTGTTTTGTGTTGCTGTTGGGCTGCGTGTTTTACTACTATTTTGTGGAGTTTTGGAGGAGGAAGGGAGTTTAAAAACACCATATAAATGTAGGGTGGTTGGCTGGTCGTTCGTCATAACATTTTCGGGTCGTTTGACACTACTACGGTGCTCGTTTTGTATACGAAGAGATTGGGGTGTGTTGGGCTGTTTTGTAGTATTTGATGATGTATATAGGGCTGGAAAATGATGTATATATGTTGTTATTGTTCTGTTCTTGTATTGTTGGTGTTATCTTGAATTTGGAGGAAGTAAGGATTATAGGGGAGATGCTGCCCGTTTTAATACAAAATAAGTTTGCCGTTCGTTGTGCGATAGTTGTACCTTTCGTAACTTAACGATAGTATTATTATCATTCTAGTAGATTAAGGTGCAAAGAGGTGAGTTCAACTTGGTGATTGGAAAGATTGTGATAAGGTATGTTAAGGCTAAGCCTTCCTTCATTTTGGCATGATCTCGTAGCTACATGTGTTAGTAATGAGACAAAAAGAGAAGTTCATATTCATGAATTTATTCACACTATTCTAGTCTCATAAGTTACAATATTATTCCTTATCGGGACTTCATATTCAGTTTAGTTTTGTCTTTATTCAGTCAAGAGAGAAGAGGGTCTATATATATATACAGTATTACACTATTTTCACCACAGCAAGCCTATATATACAGTATTACAGTATTTTCATTACCATCGAGCTATAATCGATGGGCAGGCCCCTATTGGGCAACCTCTGATTAGATGGAAAGTTATATACCGAGCCTACTGTGGCCGAGCACCTATGAGCGAGCCCAGCATGGTCGAGATACATAGCCTAGTATGGCCGAGCGCCTATGAGCGAGCCTACTATGACAGAGCAGTTATATATATACCGAGCCTTATAAGGCCGTACAATTATTTTACTTACTATATTGAAGGAGTTGAGTCAGTATCAGCAGGTAAGTATATCTCCAGATCATCTTTGACTCCCAGTTACTTCCAGTTATTATATTATCAGTTCAGTTTTGATTTTCAGTTATGTTATTGCCTTACATACTCGGTACATTATTTCGTACTGACGTCCCTTTTCCGGGGACGCTGCATCTCATGCATGCAGGTTCAGATAGACAGACGAGTAGATCTCCTCAGTAGGTGTTTCCCGAGTTCAGCCTGATCGGTAAGCTCCACGTCTTTCGGAGTTGCCAGGTCTAGAGTGTTGTGTACATCTTATGTATATCTGTATATATGTTATGGGTAGGTCGGGGCCCTGTTCCGATCATAGTACATCTATCAGTAGAGGCTTGTAGACATATCCTGTTGGTTAGTGCAGTATGTTGGGTTTGTAGGCCTGGTATGTATAATTTGGTGGTTTGTCAGCTGTAGTAGCTATGACGGCCTTTTCAGCCTAGCTTTATATTGATGTTTAGTTAGCGCTAGTTTCCATTCAGTTTTATATTTTGCTTCGCAAATTGTCTTGCAAGGTGGCCCCATGGCCAAAGTACGACATTATGTGTTCAGAGTCCCTTAGTCGCAATTTGGTACGCCAGGTTAGGTGAGGCACCGGGTGCTTGTCTCGCTCCTAGGTTCGGGGTGTGACAAACTTGGTATCAGAGCAGTTCTATCCTAGGGAGTCTACAAGCCGTGTTTAGTAGAGTCTTGTTTATAGATGTGTTGTGCACCACATTATATAAGCAGGGCACTACAGGGCATTTAGGAGTTGGTTACCCTTCTTTGAAATCTAAATCGTGCTACAGAACTGAGTTATAGGAAATTTGAATTAAACTTATGTGTTGGTGTTTGCATGCACAGATGATGGTGACTAGGAAGACTACGGCTAGCCAGAGGAGAGATACAACAGTAGGTGAGGGGACCAGCAGGGTACCCCCAGTAGATGGGGCCCAGTCTGAGGCTCAAGGCGAGAACCCTACTCAGCCATTACCGGCTCCTCCACCAACTACGGAGATTCCTAGGGAAACCGCACATCCAGTTCCCCCTCCACTTCCATCAGATCAGGACTTAAGGAGTGCGGTGCATTTGTTGACACAGTTGGCAGCTACCCAGCAACAGGCTAGGGCATCAGCTAGTGCAGGAACTTCTGAGGGGTCTGGGAGTTCAAGGGTCCGAGAGTTTATTGCTTTGAGTCCCCTAGAGTTCACGGGGACAGATCAGAGGGAGGACCCGTATGATTTCATAGATCAGCTTCACAGGATCTTTCGTGTTATGCATGCCACGGAGAAAGAGGCAGTTGAGCTAGCAGCTTTTCGACTCCGAGATATAGCCATCCTTTGGTATGAGGGATGGGAGAGGTCCAGGGGATGTGATGCACCTCCAGCTATTTGGGAGAATTTTTCAGATGCCTTCCTTGACCAGTACTTACCACGGGAGATCCGACAGGCTCGAGTCGATCAGTTTCTAGCCCTCAAGCAGGGTAATATGAGTGTTCGAGAGTATAGTCTCCGTTTTGACTCATTGGCCAGATATGCACCATCCATAGTTGCTACTATGCGGGACAGGATTCACAGGTTTATAGCAGGGTTAGCCCCAGAGTTAACCGAGGCATGTGCCACCGCTGCATTGCAGGATAGTATGGATATCTCCCGGATTCAGGCATTCGCCCAAAATATAGAAAGGGGTAGGCGTCGGCAGCAGGGTACAGAGAGGGCTGAGCAAGGGCAATGTAAGAGGATGAGATTTCCCAGGTCTCAGGAGAAATATCAGGGTAGTTATAGGACCCAATACTTCGGACGGCCACCTACACCTCCGCCACCTCAGTTACACAGTTACAGGTATGACCGCTATACTCAGTCAGGATCAGGTGAGAGCTCATGGGCGTCGGGTTTGCAGCGACAGCGAGGATCTGCGCAGACATGGTCATTTCCTCCACGGTGTGACATCTGTGGTAGAGGACACTTGGGCCAATGCCGAGCAGGTTCTGATGCTTGTTATACATATGGGCGTCCAGAGCATATGATGCGGGATTGCCCAAATAGAGATTCGGGGGGAATGGCACAGCCAGCGAGTTCAGCAATAGGATCATCTATGTCCGTGCATCCTTCAGGGCGCGAGTCTCAGTCTTCGGCTGGTAGAGGTCGGGGCAGAGGTAGAGGTTCCAGTTCAAGTGGTAATCAGAACCGTATTTATGCTTTAGCGGGTCGACAGGACCAGGAGTCTTCACCAGACGTTGTGACAGGTATATTAACCATTTGCTCTCACGATGCTTATGCTTTGATAGACCCAGGATCTACTTTATCGTATATTACCCCATTTGTCGCGAGGAAGTTTGGTATAGTGCCTGAAATACTAAGTGATCCTTTTGCGGTATCTACACCGGTCGGAGAATCGATTATTGCTAGACGGGTTTACCGAGGTTGTACGGTGACAATTTGTAGTCGTCAGACCTCAGCTGACCTAGTTGAGCTAGAGATGATGGATTTTGATGCTATCATGGGCATGGACTGGTTGGCAGCTTGCTATGCCACAGTTGATTGCCGAGCAAAGGCAGTCAGATTTCATTTTCTGGGTGAGCCAGTCCTTTAATGGGTAGGTAATACACCAACACCCAGAGGTAGGTTTATTTCCTATTTGAAGGCGAGGAAAATGATCGCAAAAGGGTGCATTTATCATATTGTGCGAGTTAGAGATGCAGATGCTAAGATACCTACACTTCAGTCTATTCCTGTAGTCAAAGAGTATGCAGATATGTTTCCAGATGAGCTTCCAGGTATTCCTCCAGAGCGAGAGATTGATTTTAGCATCGATTTGCTTCCAGGAACTCAACCAATATCCGTCCCTCCGTATAGAATGGCACCTGGCAAATTGAAGGAGTTGAAGGAGCAGTTAAAAGATTTGTTGGAGAAAGGTTACATCAGGCCCAGTACCTCACCTTGGGGTGCACCAGTACTATTTGTGTGGAAGAAAGACGGCTTGCTGAGGATGTGTATCGATTATAGGCAGCTGAACAAGGTAACTATTAAGAATAAGTATCCACTTCCAAGGATCGATGACTTGTTTGATCAGTTGCAGGGGGCTAGATGCTTTTCAAAGATAGATTTGAGGTTGGGGTACCACCAAGTCAGAGTTCGGGAAAAAGATATTCCGAAGACAGCCTTCAGGACCCGATATGGCCACTTCGAGTTCCTTGTCATGTCCTTCGGGTTGACTAATGCACCCGCTGTATTTATGGACTTGATGAATAGCCTATTCCGACCATTTTTAGATCTGTTCGGGATAGTATTTATTGATGATATTCTGGTTTATTCCCGTTCAGAGGATGAGCATGCGGACCACCTGCGAGCGGTACTCCAAACCCTCTGTGATCGTAAGTTGTATGCTAAGTTTTCTAAATGTGAGTTATGGTTGAAGTCTGTAGCATTCTTGGGGCATATTGTATCAGATGAAGGGATAAAGGTGGACACTCAGAAGATTGAGGCCGTGAAATCTTGGCCTAGACCTACCACTCCGACAGAGGTTCGTAGCTTTCTAGGCTTAGCAGGATACTATCGGAGGTTCGTAGAGGGTTTTTCTTCCCTTTCGGCACCATTGACGAAGTTGACACAGAAAGAAACTAAGTTTCAATGGACAGAGGCTTGCGAGCGGAGTTTCCAAGAGCTTAAGAACAGGTTGACCTCAGCTCCAGTTCTAACACTTCCAGAGGGTCTAGAGGGTTATGCCGTGTATTGTGATGCATCAGGTGTCGGGTTAGGATGTGTCCTGATGCAACATGGGAGGGTAATTGCGTATGCTTCAAGGCAGTTGAGGAAGCACGAGAGGAATTATCCGACCCACGACCTCGAGTTAGCTGCGGTTGTCCATGCACTTAAGATATGGCGGCATTATTTATATGGTGTTCATGTTGATGTATTTACTGATCATAAAAGCCTACAATATATCTTCAAGCAGAAAGAGTTGAATTTGCGACAGAGGCGATGGCTTGAGTTATTGAAAGATTACGATGTTAACATTCTCTACCATCCAGGGAAAGCTAATGTTGTAGCAGATGCCTTAAGTCGCCGATCTATGGGTAGCTTAGCACATGTAGAGCCTAAGAAAAGACAATTAGCTAGAGAGATTCATCAATTGTCTTCGTTGGGGGTTCGGTTAGTAGATTCTGTGGATGGTGGAGTTGTACTCCAAAACACTACAAAATCATCCCTCATAGCGGAAGTCAAGGAAAGGCAGTACGAGGACCCAGAGTTGGTCGAGCTGAGAGAGCGAGTTCCGCAGCAGAAGAAGCCACTGTTAGAGCTAAAGGGAGATGGGGTTCTCAGATATAGGGGTCATTTGTATGTTCCAGATGTAGCAGGGCTACGAGACAGGATTATGTCAGAGGCACATTATTCATGGTATTCCATCCATCCTGGGTCGACGAAGATGTATCATGACATTAAGGATGTGTACTGGTGGAATGATATGAAGAAGAACATTGCTGAGTTTGTCGCCCAATGTACTAGTTGCCAGCAAGTGAAGATAGAGCACCAGAAGCCTGGAGGGCTAATGCAGACTATAGAGATCCCGACATGGAAATGGGAGGCGATAAACATGGACTTTATCACGGGTTTACCTCGTTCTAATCGTAAGTTCGATTCCATATGGGTGATAGTCGATAGGCTCACGAAATCAGCTCACTTCCTACCGGTTAGATCTACTTATACAGCAGAAGATTATGCAAAGTTATATATTAAGGAGATAGTGCGGCTACACGGAGTACCAGTTTCTATTATATCTGACCGTGGGGCTCAGTTTACAGCACATTTTTGGAGGTCATTTCAGAGAGGTCTAGGGACTCAGGTGAATCTCAGCACAGCTTTTCATCCACAGACTGATGGACAAGCCGAGCGCACAATTCAGACGCTCGAGGATATGTTACGAGTATGTGTGTTGGATTTTAAAAGAAGTTAGGATGAACATCTACCTCTTATCGAGTTTGCATATAATAACAGTTACCACTCCAGTATCCAGATGGCTCCGTACGAGGCTTTGTATGGGCGTAAGTACAGATCTCCTATAGGGTGGTTTGATATTGGAGAATCTGGGTTACATGGGCCAGACCTGGTTCAGCAGGCCATAGAGAAAGTAAAGGTTATCCGGGAGCGACTGTTGACAGCTCAGAGTCGTCAGAAGTCATATTCTGACGTGCGGCAATGAGACTTAGAGTTCAGGATTAATGACTGGGTATTCTTAAAGGTATCACCTATGAAGGGCGTGATGAGGTTTGGCAAGAAAGGCAAGCTTAGGCCACGGTACATTGGGCCTTATAGGATCATTCGGAGAGTGGGCCAAGTAGCTTATGAGTTAGAGTTGCCCTCAGAATTGGAGTCTGTCCATCTGGTTTTTCACGTATCTATGCTACGGAAGTGCATTGGCGATCCTACCCGAGTGGTGCCCACGGATGATGTACAGATTACAGAGGACTTGTCATATGAGGTAATTCCAGTTGCCATCCTAGACCGACAAATCCGCAATCTACGAAATAAGGAGGTAGCTTCCGTAAAGGTTTTATGGAGGAGCAAGAATGTAGAAGAGATGACGTGGGAATCGGAGGAAGAAATGAAGTCTAAATACCCCCACCTATTTCAAACTGAAGATATGGTTCGAGATGGGACGCTACAACATAGCTCTATGTAGGCTAGCAGGTCATCAGGTAAGCTTTTATTTTTCACTTTCAATATTTATGATTTACGGTCTGTGAGGCAAATTGCTGCTATTTATAAAGATTGGCCATGTGTGGCATGCATAGTATGTTTCTGGCTACGTGCAGGTTGGTTTTAACGTAGTGTACGAAGGATACTTTGGCAAAATTTTCCAAAGTCTCTAAGAGTAAACATTCGAGGATGAATGTTCCCAAGGGGGGGGTGATGTTACACCCTATATTTTCGTACGTAAAAATGCGTCGTAAGCAAACTAATGTAGGACCAAATATGAGATAATATTTAAAAGTATATAAAGTAAGTTAATCATGTTACCTATGAGGTTACAAATATTGAAGATCATGAACAACAAGTACAAAGAGGGTTGGACAGTTCAGAAGCTAAAGCAATTAAATAAAACAATGTTTCGTCGAAAGTCGACAAGTTGGAAATGTTATAACATGTACCTTTGGGGTGAGACTAGGGTGATTAACATGATAAGGAGATTATGTTATGATTTATATTAGTCGTATGACATCCGTGTGTTATGTTTTGAAGTCAAGCGAGTTGTGGAACAAAAGTCGATGAAAGTCATCACAAGTTACATTCATAAGTTTTACTGAAACTTTGGGTCAAATGTAACCGCAATTTTCTCCGAAGATACTTAGAGTTATGGGGTGTTCCACCCATAAAATTAAAGATCTATGAGTCTAATTTCCAACGCATTAAACCGTTTGTCAATACGACATTGGAGTAGAAAGATATGGGCATTTGTGCGATACTGCGCAAGCTGCTAGGTGACAAGTAGGTGTGTCACCTACTTGCTTAAATGAAAGCCCAAAAATGGGCCATTTCGGGTCGTCCAAAGAGGCCTTTTAAGGGACTATTTTCTTCATATATTAGACTTAAAATAGAGCATAATAACCAGACATAAGCTCTGCAAAGAATCCTCCCAAAAATTTCCCACAAACCCTAATTGATTTTCTCTCCCTTTCAAGTTCCAATTGGAGGTAAAACCTAGAGTTTGAAGAACCAAGATAAGAGCTGAGTTATCCAACAAAATAAGGTGAGTTTACTTCTCTCTTTCATCCAATTTTTCTTCTATAAATTCATGGTAAGTCGTTCTATACTTGTAAGAACTCACGGGACGGTGATCGGAAGCCGTGAGTTCGAGTTATTCACTTGTAGCGGACTGTTTTGTGGACTGTTTTGTGTTGTTGTTGGGCTACGTGTTTTACTACTATTTTGTGGAGTTTTTGAGGAGGAAGGGGGTTTATAAACACCATATAAATGTAGGGTGGTTGGCTGGTCGTTCGTCATAACATTTTCGGGTCGTTTGACACTACTACGGTGGTCGTTTTGTGTACGAAGAGATTGGGGTGTGTTGGGCTGTTTTGTAGTATTTGATGATGTATATAGGGCTGGAAAATGATGTATATATGTTGTTATTGTTCTGTTCTTGTATTGTTGGTGTTATCTTGAATTTGGAGGAAGTAAGGATTATAGGGGAGATGCTGCCCGTTTTAATACAAAATAAGTTTGTCGTTCGTTGTGCGATAGTTGTACCTTTCGTAACTTAGCGATAGTATTATTATCATTCTTGTAGATTAAGGTGCGAAAGAGGTGAGTTCAACTTGGTGATTGGAAAGATTGTGATAAGGTATGTTAAGGCTAAGCCTTCCTTCATTTTGGCATGATCTCGTAGCTACATGTGTTAGTAATGAGACAAAAAGAGAAGTTCATATTCATGAATTTATTCACACTATTCTAGTCTCATAAGTTACAATATTATTCCTTATCGGGACTTCATATTCAGTTTAGTTTTGTCTTTATTCAGTCAAGAGAGCAGAGGGTATATATATATATATATACAGTATATACAGTATTACACTATTTTCACCACCATCGAGCTATAATCGGTGGGCAGGCCCCTATTGGGCAACCTCTGATCAGATGGAAAGTTATATACCGAGCCTACTGTGGCCGAGCGCCTATGAGCGAGCCCAGCATGGTCGAGATACATAGCCTAGTATGGCCGAGCGCCTATGAGCGAGCCTACTATGGCAGAGCAGTTATATATATACCGAGCCTTATAAGGCCGTACAATTATTTTACTTACTATATTGAAGGAGTTGAATCAGTATCAGCAGGTAAGTATATCTCCAGATCATCTTTGACTCCCAGTTACTTCCAGTTATTTTATTATCAGTTCAGTTTCGATTTTCAGTTATGTTATTGCCTTACATACTCGGTACATTATTTCGTACTGACGTCCCTTTTCCGGGGACGCTGCATTTCATGCATGCAGGTTCAGATAGACAGACGAGTAGATCTCCTCAGTAGGTGTTTCCCGAGTTCAGCCTGATCGGTAAGCTCCACGTCTTTCGGAGTTGCCAGGTCTAGAGTATTGTGTACATCTTATGTATATCTGTATATATGTTATGGGTAGGTCGGGGCCCTGTTCCGATCATAGTACATCTATCAGTAGAGGCTTGTAGACATATCCTGTTGGTTAGTGCAGTATGTTGGGTTTGTAGGCCTGGTATGTATAATTTGGTGGTTTGTCAGTTGTAATAGCTATGACGGCCTTTTCAGCCTAGCTTTATATTGATGTTTAGTTAGCGCTAGTTTCCATTCAGTTTTATATTTTGCTTCGCAAATTGTCTTGCAAGGTGGCCCCATGGCCAAAGCATGACATTTTGTGGTCAGAGTCCCTTAGTCGCAATTTGGTACGCCAGGTTAGGTGAGGCACCGAGTGCTTGTCTCGCTCCTAGGTTCGGGGCGTGACAAACTTGGTATCAGAGCAGTTCTATCCTAGGGAGTCTACAAGCCGTGTCTAGTATAGTCCCACCTCTTCCGCTTCTTGTAGTAACGTCCATGGCATGCCCCGTGTTGTTTTCACCATTTGAGTTTACCACTATGTCACTTGGTAGTGCCCCCTTAGGACGAGAATTTAGAGCTTGAGAGATTTTCCCCATTTGAACTTCTAAGTTGCGGATCGATGTGTTGTGTGAGGCAAGTAGGACGTCTGAATCGGCATTCTTTTCCACTATTTGCTTGAACATGTTCTCAATACGCCCCATCTCATTGGTTGAAGAACTAAGACCATGGGAAGGATAAGGAGGCGGGTTGTTCGGTTGTTGATACATCGAGGGCCTTTGGAAACCCGACCCCCGATTGCCTTGATTATTGTTCCAACTGCCTTGATTGTTACCCCCCAATTTCCTTGATTATTGCCACTCTGATTTCCTTAATTTTTGTTGTTACACCTCCTCTTCTTGGTCATTATAAGACTCATCTTGATCAAAACTACTATTATCTTATACAACATTTTCCACTCGATGTTGCAATTATGGACACTTGGTTCTCCTCTTGTTCACCATCATGTTCACCACTTCCATGGCATTGACTTGCATCGGATTTTGCGCTTGTGGAAGTTGAGCCTTCGCTAATTGATTTATGGTGGTAGTTAATTCGGCAATGGCTTGCCCATGGTCATGCAACTCTTTGTGAAGGTAGATCACGTTGGGATCACCTTGTGGAACATTAGCCCGGGATTGCCACGCCGATGATATTTCTGCCATTTCATCTAAAATCTCACACGCCTCCGCATAATGTGTAGTCATGAAGTTCCCACTGGCAAGTTGATTCACTACACATTGGTTGGTTGTGTTGATCCCACGATAGAAAGTTTGTTGAATCATATTCTCTATTATATCATTGTTGGGACATTCGTTAACCATTGTTCTATAGCGTTCTCATATCTCGTGTAGCGGTTCATTTGGCTCTTGCTTGAATGCTAAAATCTCATCCCAAAGTGTAGCCATGTTTCCCGGAGAGAAGAACTTAGAAAAATACTTTTCCGCCAACTTATCCTAAGTATGAATTGAATGGTTCAGTAAACGTTCCAACCAATCTAAAGCTTTCCCCCATAGAGAGAAGGGAAAAAAAGCCTTAGCCTCAATGCATCCTCGGAGACATTTGTTTGTTTGCTCTCCCAACAAGTGTCCACAAACCCCTTCAAATGTTTGTATGCATTTTGACTAGGAGCACTGATGAAGAAACCTCATTGCTCTAGCAAAGTAAGCATCACATTGGTAATTTGAAAGTTGCCCGCCCTAATACGGGGAAGGACTATTGCATTTGGATATCCTTCATTGGGTAACACCCGGTGTAGAGCCGCTCGTGGTGGAGGTGGGGGTGGAACGGGCACATTGTTATGAGGCACTAGGCCTCTTCTATTGGCTTGAGGCTCAAGAGGAACATCATCCACTTGGTCATCCTCGACGTCCACATCCCCCAAAGCAATATTTCCGAGCTCATTATTTGCCATGGTTGTACCTACGATTTCTCAAACAAGTTAGTAACACAGAAGGAAAAAAAGATACTCCAAAAACACACCCAAATATATAGCTAACATCGTTTTTAACTCCCTAGCAACGGCACCAAAAATTGATCGCGTCCAAATGCACACCTGAAAAGAGGTATGAAATCGTTTGCAATAATAGAAACCCAACTAAGAGTCGGGGTCAAATCCACAGGAAGCTAAGATGGGAGTTAAGGGTATATATTTCAATGTGAGTCATTGAATTATCTAGATTTCACTTCCACACAAAGATTTGTTTTCTATTTCTAATTTTACTCTAAAGATTGCAAAATAAAGAAAGAAGACTAGAGATAATTATTTTTGAGGTTTTTCCAAATTGATAAAAAGCCTAGGGCTGTGACCATTACCTAGGTGTTTACCATATGGGATAGAGACTTTAATGCTTGTTTTATTGATTGGGGTGTATTATAGCTATCAACTCTAAATTACCCACTCAATACCACTCAGTCAGCGGTGATTTTGCCCAATTTGGCTTTCTCAAGATCAAATGGATATCACACAAAACAGTTGATAAAAGCTCAAGTCAGGTTATTACTATCTCCAGGTTGAACCCTTTAATTGGGTTAATCAATCTCTCAATTGACCCAATTCCTTATTAGCTAAGTTGTCCTAAACTAGGTCTCTCTTTCTCAAGAAGAGACTAAGTCAAATAGGCATGAACTAATGTTTGTAACCATTAATCCCACAATTAAAGCATGAACTAATCTAAATAATAAACACTCAATCATAAACAAGTACTAAATTAGATACCCATAAGGTTTACACACTAGGGTTGGGTCACAACCCTAGTAAACATCTAGCTACTCATACTTGGGTTTGAAGAAAATAGAGAAGGAAGACTAATTAAACTCATAATGAAAGCTTAAAATGATTAAATCTATTGTAAAATACACCAAAGCAAAGTAAACTTCCAAAAATGGCAAAGAAAAATGACTACAGTAATTGCAGAGGTTCAAACTTGACCTAATTTTGTGAAACTCATCTATTTATACAAAGCTGAAAATCTCGGACAAAAATACCCCTCGGGAGGTTCTGTGGCCGCACAATTCCATTTGCGGTCCGCAGATTTCTTCATCTGGCAGGAGCTGGAGTTCTGCGGCCGCACAATTATGAACTGCAGCCACGAGGCAACTTTTCTGCGGTATATAGATTTAGAGTTGCAATCGCAAGACAATCTTTTGCGGTCCATAATATTAGAATTGCGGCCGCAAGGAAATCTTCTGGGGCCGCACAAATCTTGTGCGGTCCGCAATTCACTAAGGCTCTGGACTTGGTCTTTTTTGCTTATTCTCTGATCTTGACTCCTAGACCAGCTTTTGCGGCCGCATAATTCATGTGCGGTCTGCAATTTGCACAAATGTCTACTAATTGTTCCTTCTTTGTTTGCGTCCACAGATGGAATTCTGTGGTTCGCAATTTCTTCGGCGGCCGCAGAATTCCTTCTGCGGAATGCACATTGTGTGCTTCTGTGCCCTTTATAGCCTTGCGCTTAGACTGCTCCTTTTTTAGTCGGATTTCAGCTATGGGACCCAACATCCAGTATCCTTGCAATTTTGCACAATTTCATTAGTTTCGGGAACACAATTCATATTTTTAGGCTAAAACAAAAGTTAAAAGGCACTAATAAGTAGTTAAAATCCTCACTTATCAACAACCACGTCCTTCCCTTCCCATTTACAGTGTTCTCGGACTATGGGAAGGGTATCCTCAGTGACGGAGCATTTGTATCTCCATGCTCCTTCGCCTCGGTCTTGTTTGATGGAGGCCTTCTTGACTTTGAAATCGTCCCCGATAGAACAGCTCACAGGTATAAAGCTTTTCATAGGAGGCTCTGGAAGCACCTCGAGAACATCCACCTCGACATTTGCGGCCGGGTGGGAAGATGAAGGGGTCGTTTGTTGTGGTACAGACTTGAAAGTTTTGGCCATCGTAAATCTGGGAAAATATATGAAGATTTGAAGAAGGCGTATGGAGATTTGAAAGTTAGAAGTGAAGATATGAAGTTCTGGGTTGAAAATCCAAGGAAAACCGTGAAGGTTTGAAGATTAAAAATGAAGATGTGAAGATTCAAGAAGCGAGGTATGAAGATTTGAGAAAATTGAAAGCCTTTATAAAATAGAAGGTAAGAGCTAGGATCATAAAGTAAAAGAAGTGAAGGGGTCGAAGCTTTTATAGGGGGAAATATAATTAATACACGACGTTTCACATTCGAAGGTAACTAGCTGATGATCGACACGTGTCTGAAGTCAAAATGACACGACTGATGGGACGCTTTGGCTTATCCGTGGTCTCGGTTGTAACATGCGAAGGAAGGAACTGGGGTTCATCTATCGTTTCCCAATGTTTCGGCAAACCTACTCTCTAAGAAACGAGAGTAATATCTTTATACGGGTGAAACCGGGGCTAACGCGTACCCCGATTCCCCGGTGGGTCAAACGAAGCAAGGATATGATTGTATGGGATTGGAACCGGAGCATGGAACTTCTCGTACCAAGGCCCGAACAGAGTGCTCGCCACCTGACCTAATAAGACAACACTTCCCCGAACCTAGAACGAGCTCCGAGACCTCGGAAAGCATGACAACGGTTGCACACGACTAACAGAGGGCAGTGATATCCGCACCCCATCAGATATCACGACGCAAATCTCGTCCGACGTCTGTAGTGGATCAGTAATTGACAAGAAAGGAGGATGTTTACCTTTTTTAGAATAGTACTAGGGAGGAAACTCTCCTACTATATAAAGGGGAAGCTTTTTATTCAATAGGACACATTGTAACAGGCATATCAAGGCAATACAAACTCATTTCTCTGCTTTCTAGCTATTGAAAAGTTCTTATTTGAATCGTAGTTCTTCATATATATTTGGCTCCGAATCGAGGATCCGGTTGAGGACAAAACTATTGTTCGGCTTAAATCCGAGCCCGTCCTTAACGTCACAACTGGTTTGGTTATTCTTTTTATCTTTAATTCGTCTATTTAATATTTTTGATTACTTGTATTGAATCAATGTACATATCCTTGAAATCGCGTACAAATTTAATTATTATTCGTTTTAAGGGTAAACAAAGATCATGACAGATAAGTTTTAACTCGTCCAATTAAGATCTAATTGAACATAAAATTTAGAGGTGGAAATTGTTAAAGAGAGGAGGACAGGGATGGAGTAGAAATGAAATTATTCTGCAACGAAGCATCTCTCAGGAAGCTAAAAGTGGGTATTTGAATCAAAATTCAATTTATATCCATAGTAAATTGTTAAATTTGTGACTACGTCCCTTTCACTTTCTCATGTTACGTTTTATCCCATTATCAGCCCGTTTGGCCATGCTTTTAGAAAGCTAAAAGTGTTTATATTTTGGAGAAGTAAGGTGTTTGGTCAAAGCTTTCGGGCGAAAAATAAGTTCTTTTGATTAGTAGCATAAGTTGTTTTCTTCTTTATTGGAATCCGTTGAAAAAAGTAGTTTTACCTCAGAAATAAAATAAAAAATTATTTTTAATTTTTGTTCAGGATAAAAGTACCCTTAGAAAAAATTAATATTTTTGAGAATACATAAAGACCACCTAAACTTAGGGGTGTCAATGGATCTTTTAAAACCGACTAAACCGACTAAACTGACCGAACCGAACCGTATCGAACCGATTATGAAGTTTATTTTAATAAAGCCGTAGGTTTTTATATAAACTTTTAACCGTACCGAATAATATGGTAGGTTTTTAATTTTATAAAAATAAACCGAAAAAATACTGAACCGTACCAAATAAATTTATATATGAAAAATATATTTTATATACTAAGTTTTAAACTAACAAAAAAGTTTTTTTTTCTTGGGTCTTGGGATTATGGAAATAGTTACAAGTGACCAATAATCAATATCCAAGGCCCCAACTTCCAAACTTATTCTACTACTCATATTGAAACTAAATTAGTTCTAACATCTTGAGTAGCAAGCCACTAGGTATTCCAATGATCTTAGTAGAAAGCCACAGTGCATTGGATATCTTTTCGCTTGTATAATTTATGTTTCTTTTGTTGGATACTAATCTTTTATTAAGCTCTATTCTTGAGTCTCAACTCAATTTATATATCCACTCGTATGATTTATAATTCTCATGTCTTTGCTTAATTTATTTTACACTACCATAGAATAGTGGGATGAATCTCTATTCTGGTTATCTTTCATGTTCCTTTGATCATCACTTTTAAAATAATAAAAATATTTAGCTAGAGAGTTTTACCAAAGTACCTATGCAAATACACAATATCGCATTCTAATTTTAACTAGCGACTCTTGCATGACATTTTTAAAAAATATTAAAAAATTAATCGAACCATACCGATACCGAAGAGAAACCGAGATGATTGGGACGGTTTCAAAAAGTCTAATTTTGATTATATAAAATGAAATAACCGAAAATTTGATATGGTAAAATTTTTTATAAAATAACCGGCCGAACCAAAACATTAACACCCCCGCCTAAACTGATCCCTGATTTCGAAACAGACACATAAAGTTTGTGGGACCAATATATGATAGAAACCATGATGCCTCACCAACACGTGGCGCAACATTAAAGGAGTCACTCCAAACATTCTATGACGAGATTGTATGCAAAGAAACTCCAAAAGAAATTAGTTGAATTGTAAATGAAGATCAAGAAATATTTTCTTCTTGAAAAGAAGCTAAAAGGCTTAAAAGTACCTAATAAATACTTTCATGTGCCCTAAAACTTAAGAGCAAATGATCGTCGGTTAGTGACATAACCCACACCGAGCGAACCACAATTATATACATTGATCATAACATGTGAACCATTAGCTTTTTAATTCATTTTTCAAATGAACATAATAAACATTTGCATCATCATAAAATGTATTCAAAATATACATGTAAGAGTTCCTTCATAAATCCATACGAGTGCCCATGCAAAATAAAATCCAACTACGTCTGCTTCTATGGCGGAATGAATGAAATAATGCACGAGAACATGGTCTCCAGGCTACCAAAAGAATGATAAAATGTCTCGCTTTAACCGAAGAGAGGTTGATGCATAGCTCCAAGCATTTTCTCGGTTGCCCTAATGACTCCCAAAATCATTACTACAAAATATCTCATATTAATTATCCCAATGGATCATTTGCCGCCTGTGTCAATGCAACAACGACGACAAACGCACTGTGATCTCACAAGTGGGGTCTGAGGGAAGTATATAGAATGCACGCAAACCTTACCCCTACCTTCAAGAAGGCAGAGAGACTGTTTCTGGAAGACCCTTGGGTCACAAGTGGGGTCTGAGGGAAGTATATAGAATGCACGCAAACCTTACCCCGACCTTCAAGAAGGCAGAGAGACTGTTTCTGGAAGACCCTCGGCTTAGGAAAAATAAAAGAAGGGCAGCACACCAATTAGAAACCGAAGCAAAAAAATAAAGCTACAAAACTAAAACTGAGTATTGTAATCAGAAGGTCGGAACGAAAGCAACGATAAGTAAACACACGAGTCAAGGAATACGAAAATACATAAATAATGCTTGTGAGTACCTATTTTTTGACTATATTTGAATTTTTATCACCTTCTACTATGTAAATATTTTCAGAAATTTAATATATATATTTTTAGCTTTGTTACACTTTTTTTTATATATAGGGTAAAAATTAATAATAATTTAAAAGGTCAATTATTACTATTAGTAATATTTTTATTTTTATTTTTATCATTATTTTAAAATAAAATAAATTAAAAAAATGAAAACAATATTAAATATTTTTTAAAAAATAATTTCTGATGGGAATAAAAAAATAAGAAAAGTAGTAATATATAATTAAAAAAGTAAAAGTAAAAGTCGGTGAAATTATTTAATAAAAAAGTAAAAGAAAATAGAAAATAAAAAAAATAAAAATAAAAGAATGTGAAAATTTAAACAATAAAAAGTAAAAGAAAGTTGGAATTAAATAATAAAGGTAAATGTAGTTGAATTTGTTTTTAAAAAAAAAGTAAAAGTAAGTGAAAATTAAAAATAAAAGTAAAATAAGTGGAAAATAAAAAAGGTGGGAATTTAAATATAATAAAAGTAAAAAAATAGAAAATTAAAAAATAAAAGTAAAGGAAAGTGAAGAATTATTTTTTTTTTAAAAAGAAGAAAAATGGGAAGTGGGAATTCTTGTTAATTAAAAAATAATAATAAAATAAAAAATTAAAGAACAAATCTGAAAAATTTCGAATTTTTTTTCTATAAATAGGAGAGAGAGTAAAAAAGAGAGGGAGAGAGAAGGAGAAAAGAATAGAGAGGATGGAATTGAGAGAAATATTTTTTTTGTTTCTTCTACGCTAAGGAAATTTCTATTTGTGTCATTCTTTCTTCCTCTTTCTTTCGAAAATTCAGCCGAAAATCCCAGCAGAAAACCAGTACCTAACACCTCATCTTCTTCCACGAACCACCAGCTGAAACTTACCTAAACACTAAAACAAAAGAGTTTCAATCGAGGTTCGAAGCTTCGTCGAGGTTTTCGGTACCGTTTCCGGTTGTGGTTAGTTCGTACAAAAATCCAGCAGAGCTTTGTTCCTGTTGTACTGAAGAATATTTAGCTATTGAAAGGTCCATTTCTTGTTCTCTAGTTTTCGGATTCCAATTCATATTATGTTTTCTATAAGTTTGAATTTTTGTTTCCTGTTTTGCTTAAGGATTGATTCACGATTGGTTTACTATTTCACTTGTTGTTTTTGACGGATATTTTAGCCTAATTGCTTACTGTTTTTAGTTTTAGTTAATTAGCATGCCTTGAATTCCTTGGTTAATTCTTTTGATATTAATACGTGAGTTTTGCTTCACTTGTGTTATTATTTTTGAATGATTGTTAGTGCTAAGAATATGGGCTCAAAGCTTAATTGGTAAATGAATTATTTTCTAATTGGGCATACATTAATATCTTGAAAGATGAGTTGGACATTCACATGAAATGATTGGGCTTTACGAATAACCTTTTAATGATAAGAACGGTTAGATTAATTAACGTATTACTATCAGTTGGACATATTTCTATAGATTATAAGATGAATTCAAAGAGCCTTTTGGTCATCAAGTCCTAAATGATCCATTAGCAATTAAGACATGTCTTCCACAAATAAATTCCATAATCTATGGCGTTCACAATAATCTCAAATTAGTTTAGGAAGATAGACTCATAAACATTCGTAGTTTGCTTTAGGCGCGATTAATAAATTATTGTGGCCATGGGTACGGTTTCCGTGGCCTGGTCACGATACATAAATCTCAATTCGAGTGTGCGTTTCACGTGACTCGACTATAACTTCAAATAATAATAAAAATAAACATGTTATAAATCGCGGGTGCATTTCATGTGACGCGATTCGCAGTGTGTGTAAAACAATAAGTGTGCGACATCGCGACTTATTTAATTAAATTTCATAAATATTAAAAGTGGTTAGAAAGTAAAAAATACACAATAGGTTTTAAACATGTAATAAATTAGATAATTAGGCCAATTATTAATTGTTAAGTGACCGTACTAAAACTACGAAACTCGGGAATGCCTAACACCTTCTCCCGGGATAACAGCATTCCTTACACAGTCTTCTGTGTTCGCACACCAAAAATAAAGTCAAATTTTCTCGATTTGGGATTTAAAATAAACCGGTGACTTGGGACACCATAACAAATATTCCAAGTGGTGACTCTGATTAAATAAATAATCTCATTTCGAATAATGTCACTTAAATTGGAAAAACTCCCCTATCCCAACTCCTCTATCCCCCGGGAAAAAGGACGTGCGACAGTTCTGGCGACTCCGCTGGGGAATCAAACTCAGAATCTCTGGTTTAGGGTTCAGAATTCGAGCTTAGAATAATTGTCATACTTGGCTTTTGTTTGTTATCTGATTTTACGTGTTTGGGCCTAATGTGCTAATTGCCGCTCTTTACCGCTTTTATATTGCCGTGAACTGTATATAAAACTGTTACGACACCCTTCTTCTTTCTAAGTCTTCTAAATCTTCTGGGAAGCGTGCGCTTAGTGTGGCTTTTTTTCTGTTTGAGTCATATCCTTAATTTTAGAATGAGGATCGGACAAGTTGCAAAGCCGGTGAAGCTTCTGTATTCTCGGTACGCTACCTCCCCTCGGCTCGAGTTGTCCGCTCGGGTAAGTCAGGTCTAAAACAACACATCCCCGGATTTAAATCTAGAATAGCATAGCCTCATGTCGGATCCCTAGTAGGAACGTTTATTTGCATCACGTGTATTTGACTTTGTGGACTCAACACAAGGGTTGGGTCCGTCTATAACAGGTGTACCCAATATAAAAGACTATTCTGATGCATCTTACGTGCTACTTGCACATCTGTTTGTTTCGGCTTGCATGTTGACTGCCTTCTAGAATAGGGAAAGAAAAAAAAAGGAAAACAAAAATAAAGAAAATAAGAGAAAATCAAAAAAAAAGTGAGAGGTAGGTATTTGAAAATAAAAAAAATAAAAAAAGCCAATATTTTCAAAAGTCATGTTTCCTCTGTTCCGACAAAACTGATCAAACTACGCGGGTCTGATTCTCACCGGATGTGAGATACGTAGGCAAACATCATCGGTTCCGGCCCCAAATTTTCAAAAATCCAAAAATATTTACTTTAATTCCTTCTTTAGAAATCTTTCCTTCGAAAATCACGAATAAAAAAAAAGATTTTAAAGCCAAAAAATATTTTTCTTTCTTTTTAGAAGTCTCTCATTAGAAAAACAAAATCAAATCAAAATCCAAAAATATGTTTCTTTTTTTTAGAAGTCTTTCTCCCAAATAAATAAATCAATCAAAATTCAAAAAAAATATTTTCTTTATTTCGAAAATTATCAAAAAATAAAATAATAAAAAAATAAAAAACTAAAAATTCAAAAATATTTTCTTTCTTGTTTAGAAGTCTTTCTTTCGAAAATTTCGAATAAAAAAGAGAGAAAATTATAAATCCAAAATATTTTCCTTGTAAGGAGCTTTTGTGGTATGAATTTCAAAAAAAAAAGATTGATGAATAAATTATAAAAAGAATTGGCTTATTTACTTTGTTTTTGGTATTTCCGAACTACGCAAGATCTAATTTATATGGCGTCATGATACGTAGGAAATCCCCATCGGATTCGATCATAGCCATTAAATAAACTGAGTGGGAAAAAAAGGAAAAAAAAAGAAAAGAAAAGAGTGACAAAAAATAACAAAGAAAACAAAGAGCGAAAAAAAGATGAGTGAAAAATCCAAAAAGAGAACTCTGTGTCCAGTTTGAAAAGAAAACCACAGAAAAATTTCGTGAATATTCTGTCAAATGACGTGAGCAAGCTTCTAGGGTAAAGCCTCCAATGGACGAAGCAGAAATGATTACGGTCTTCCTACAGGCCCAAGAGGCGGATTACATCCAAAACATGATGTCCGCTATAGGTAATCCATTCACTGAGGCTATCAAAATTGGGGAGATGGTCAAAAATGGTTTAAAAACGGACCGAATCTTGAGTCGTGCTGCCTTTAAGGCCACATCACAGGCCGTTCAAAATAGTTCAGGGGGTTTGATGAACAAAAACGGGAGAGAAGGGGGAGCCATGATGGCTTCTAGCTCGAGGGGGCCCGCATGACATTCAACCAATCATATATGCTTCCTAAGGTCTCACAACACTATTATCCCCATCAAGATGCTGCTTATTCCATGGGACTGCCTCAATATGCGGTGATGAACGCATGACAGTACACGCGACCACAGTATTATCCACAAAACCGAGCTCCACCTCCCAGAAATGCCCATCCATACCAAGCTCCTTATAATCCCTAACAAAATATTCCTCGCCAAGAGTGCCTTTCACAAGGAATCAGTTCACCCCTATTGGTGAATCATACTCGAGCTTGTTCCAAAGGCTAATCAGGCTAGGTCTGCTGCCGCCAGTGGCCCTGAACCGGCCAAGCCCGAGTCCCCCTCGCACCAAGCTGATGCTAGATGTGAATACCACTCTGGAGCAGTGGGACATTATACAGAGGACTGTTGGACCCTCAAGAGGACAGTTAAAGACTTTATTGAAGCGAAGGCAATAATGCTTAGGGATGAAGAGGCCCCTAATATGATGAACAATCTTCTGCCTACTCACACCAATGGGCTAATAGTCGGAATGATCTGTGAATATGAGGAATTTGATCCGGCACTGGAGGCCATTGCAGCCATTGCCTAGACAGAAGAAAAGCCAAAAAATGGTCGCCAAGCCTGAAAGTCCCCCATCAAACGGGAGTCTCGGCACTGGAGTCTCGGATGTTTTACTTTATTGTCTTACTTTCCAATGTAAACCCTTCTATCTTTTAAATTTCAAAAGAATAAAAAAATCAAAACAATAAAATAAAAATCAAATGAAATTAATATTTCGTTGTCCAGGAATGTCTCTTTTCTTAATCTTGTCTTTTTTCTTATTCTCTTTTTAGTTATGTTCATGTAGATTTTAATAACATGACATGCTTGCAGACTTCATGTCCAGATCCTAAAACACTGTCATACTTCAAAATAATGAATCAAGAAGCAGAATGCAATGAAGATGAGGTTAAGGAAATAAAAAAAATCGGAACAGTATGAGAATAAGCCTATGCCAAGCCCGATTGAAACCTGCAGAAGTTGAAATTCCCTCTCTCCAGGTCATTGTCGAAGCCGAGATTGAGGATAAAAATTGGGTCAAGAACCGATTGGAACAATTGACATTGATTGATGAAAAATGATTAGCCACAATTTTCCACGGGCAGTTGTAACAATAAAGAATGGCCCGTATTTACAACAAGAAAGTGTGGCCCGAGAAATTTTAAATAGAACAACTCATTCTGAGACGTATCCTCCCACCTCATGAAAAAGCTAAAGGAAAATTGGCTCAAAATTGGAAAGGTGCATACATTGTAACGATAGTACTGCAAAAGAGAGCATTGTACCTGGGAAGCATCAAAGAAAATGTCCCTAAAACAACTGTCAACGCAAATGCAGTCAAAAGGTACTATGTTTGACCCTCTATGTGACATTAATGTTCTCTGATTGAGATGACGAAGGCTTTCGTTCTCGCTATCCAAACATCATTAACCCTTTTGCTAACCTTTTTGAGCCGGTTACCTTTCTTTGATTACCCTCTTTGAAACCTGAAGATGTTATTAAAAAAAAACAAGAAAGAAAAAAAGAGAAGAAAAACAAAACAAAAAAGACAAAAAAATGAAAAGAAAAGAAAATAAAAGAAAATAAAAAACAAAGCTACTTGAACTACGTTCGACTTGATTCTGAAAGGATACGTAGGCAGCCTCTCTCCGGGGTTCAGTTACACCAAAATAAAAATCCACATTCCCCAAAAGTTGAAACTGGGGTAGAATTTATTATGGTTCAGCGATGGTTTCGCCCGAAGGGTTCCGAAGTTGTAAGTTAGTCCAAATCCTTTTCACCTAAACCATTTTCAAAGTCCTTCTGATCAATCAATGAGAAAGTTCAAGAATTGGAGGATACAATCACAGGATCTGATGCAACCAAAATGAGAGAAATGAAATGAGAGAGTCTTATTGATGAAAACCCTCATGGGTACCGTAAGGCGATGTGAAGTAAAGACATTAGAATGAGATTCTTATTAGTGAAAACTCGCAAAGAGCACTATAAGGCGATGGTGAGAAGAGAAATGAGAGAGGTAAGTTGGTGAAAACCAGCAAAGGGCGCCACTGTTTGAAAAGAGGATCTTCACAGCCATTAGCATTGACACAGTCCTAGGCAAGGTTTCTCGGTTTCAAGGCAAAGGTTGTGATGAATATCTGAGAGTCGGACAGTTTACACAGATCAGGCATCCAATCCAAAAGGCATTTCATGTTCATTGAAGTCCGCAGGTACTCCAGATAAGTCCTTCTTTCCTTTCCCCGAAAGGGACACTTCTTGTCTAAATTCATTCTCTATTCTACTGTTTGTTTGTTTTTTAATCCTTTTCGGTCTAACTCTGTTCCAAAATTAAGACAAAGAAAGAATGGTAAGACTTATTTATAGGGCTCTCATTTGATACAAGCTAATATGCCAAAAAGGCACCCACAACCTTGGCAGGGGCATCAAGTCAACCCCGACTGGCCACAATGGCCGATGCTCCAAAATCAAAAGCTCTTAGAAGGAGGAAATAAAATTGAAGTGCCTACAAAGGCAAAATGAAGTTGAAAAGGTTAAGTCCCACGTGGCTAACCGTCTTGGCAAAGTTTGAAAAGCCAAAGGTTCCCCAATGCTCTAAAGTTAAATTTAGAAGAAAGAAGTGAAAAGCCTACAAAGGCAAAATAAAGCTGAAATAGGTTAAGTCCCACGCGACCAACCGTCATGGTAAAGTTTTGGAAAAGCCACGGGTTCTCCGGGTCCAGAAATTAAATCGATGTTTAGGGAACAACCAGTTGCAGTTGAAAGTACCATCAAAGAAGACGGGCCGAGATCAAGTGATTGAAACACTCAAGGCCGCAAAACCAACCACCATTTCAAACTGACAAATTGTTCTTTGTTTGAACCACAGTAAACAGGTGCAACCCAAAAGCAGCCTTGCAAGAAACAGATGCGACTAAAAAAATAAAAACAAAAGAAGAAGAAGAAACCATGCGGAACTAGAAATAGCTTTGCAACAGCGACAACTCCAAAAGGGAAGCCTTCTTCAAATTCTTTCCCGTATTTACTTGGATAATCTTAAATATATATTTTACTCATTCTCTTAAAAAATATATATATGAAATTAAAAAGAAAGAAAAAAAAAGAAGAAGTTCCAAATCATGGTAGTATAGGGTCTCCAATCCCTAGCTGCGTTTTCCAACATAGGGTCTCCACTCCCTAGTTGAAATTATTTTAGACATAGGGTCTCCACTCCCTAGTTTTTTTTCCAACATAGGGTCTCCACTCGCTAGTTGATTTTCCAACATAGGATCTCCACTCCCTAGTTGATATTATTTTGGATATAGGGTCTCAACTCCCTAGTCTCTTTTCCAACGTAGAGTCTCCACTCCCTAGTTGATGTTATTTTGGACATAGGATCTCCACTCCCTAGTCTCTTTTCCAACATCGAGTCTCCACTCCCTAGTTGATGTTATTTTGGACATAGGGTCACCACTCCCTAGACGTCTTTTCCAAAATAGGTTCTCCACTCACTAGTTGATTTTATTTTAGACATAGGGTCTTCACTCCCTAGTCGCCCATTTCAACATAGGGTATCCACTCCCTAGCTGTGTTTCCCAACATAGGGTCACCACTCCCTAGTTGAAATTATTTTAGACATAGGGTCTCCACTCCCTAGACTATTTTCCAACATAGGGTCTCCACTCCCTAGTTGATTTTATTTTAGACATAGGGTCTCCACTTCCTAATCGCTTTTCCAACATAAGGTCGCCACTCTCTAGTTGATGTTATTTTGGACATAGGGTCTCCACTCCCTAGTCTCTTTTCCAACATAGGGTCTCCACTCCCTAGTTGATGTTATTTGGACATAGGATCTCCACTCCCTAGTCTCTTTTCTAACATAGGGTCTCCACTCCCTAATTGATGTTATTTTGGACAAAGGGTATCCACTCCCTAGTCGTCTTTTACAACATAGGTTCTCCACTCACTAGTTGATTTTATTTTAGACATAGGGTCTCCACTCCCTAGTCGCCCATTTCAACATAGGGTATCCACTCCCTAGTTAATTCTATTTTAGACATAGGGACTCCACTCCCTAGTCTCTTTTCCAAAATAGGGTCTCCACTCCCTAGTTGATGATATTTTAGACATAATGTCTCAAATCCTTAGTCTCCTTTCAAACATAGGGTCTCCACTCCCTAGTTGAAGTTATTTTGGACATAGGGTCTCCACTCCCTAGTTGAAGTTATTTTGGACATAGGGTCTCCACTCCCTAATCTCCTTTTCCAACATAGGGTCTCCACTCCTTAGTTGATTTTATTTTAGACATAGGGTCTCCACTCCCTAGTCTCTTTTCCAACATAGGGTCTCCACTCCCTAGTTGATGATATTTTAGACATAGGATCTCCACTCCCTAGTATCTTTTCCAACATAGGGTCTCCACTCCCTAATTGCTGTTATTTTGGACATAGGGTATCCACTCCCTAGTCATCGTTTACAACATAGGTTCTCCACTCACTAGTTGATTTTATTTTAGACATAGGGTCTCCACTGCCTAGTCGCCCATTTCAACATAGGGTATCCACTCCCTAGTTGATTCTATTTTAGACATAGGGACTCTACTCCCTAGTCTCCTTTGCAACATAGGGTCTCCACTCCCTAGTTGATGATATTTTAGACATAAGGTCTCAAATCCTTAGTCTCCTTTCTAACATAGGGTCTCCACTCCCTAGTTGAAGTTATTTTGGACATAGGGTCTCCAATCCCTAGTTGAAGTTATTTTGGACATAGGGTCTCCACTCCCTAGTTGCTTTTCCAATATAGGGTCTCCACTCCTTAGTTGATTTTATTTTAGACATAGGGTCTCCACTCCCTAGTTGATGATATTTTAGACATAGGGTCTCCACTCCCTAGTTGATGATATTTTAGACATAGGGTCTCCACTCCCTAGTCTTTTTTTCAACATAGGATCTCCACTCCCTAGTCTCTTTTCCAATAGAGGGTCTCCACTCCCTAGTTGATGTTATTTTGGGCATATGGTCTCTAGTCCCTAGTCGTCTTTTCCAGCATAGGTTCTCCACTCACTAGTTGATTTTAATTTAGACCTAGGCTCTCTACTCCCTAGTTGCCCATTACAACATAGGGTATCCACTCACTATTTGATTCTATTTTAGACATAGGGTCTCCACTCCCTAGTCTCCTTTCCAATATAGGATCTCCACTCTCTAGTTGATGATATTTTAGACAAAGGGTCTCAAATCCTTAGTCTCCTTTCCAACATAGGGTCTCCACTCCCTAGTTGATGTTTTTAGACATAGGGTCTCCACTCCCTAGTCTGCTTTTCCAACATAGGGTCTCCACTCCCTAGTTGATGTTTTTAGAGACATAGGTTCTTTACTCCGTAGTCGCGTTTCCAACATTGGGTCTCCACTCCCTAGTTGATATTTTTAGACATAGGGTCTTCACTCCCTAGTCACCTTTTCCAACATAGGGTCTTCACTCCCTAATTGATGATTATTTTAGATATAGGGTCACCAATCCCTAGTCGCTTTTCCAACATAGGGTCTCCACTCCCTAGTTGATTTTATTATAGACATAGGGTCTCCAATCCCCAGTCGTCTTTCCCAACATAGGGTTTCTACTCACTAGTTGATTTTATTTTAGATATAGGGTCTCCACTCCCTAGTCATCTTTCCAACATAGGGTCTCCACTTTCTAGTTGATGATATTTTAGACATAGGGTCTCAAATCCTTAGTTTCCTTTCCAACATAGGGTCTCCACTCCCTAGTTGATGTTTTTAGACATAGGGTCTCCACTCCCTAGTCTTTTTTCCAATATAGGGTCTCCACTCCCTAGTTGATGATATTTTAGACATAGGGTCTCCACTCCCTAGTCGCTTTTCCAACATAGGGTCTCCACTCCTTAGTTGATTTTATTTTAGACATAGGGTCTCCACTCCCTAGTCGCTTTTCCAACATAGGGTCTCCACTCCCTAGTTGATGATATTTTAGACATAGGGTCTCCAATCCCTAGTCTTTTTTACAAAATAGGATCTCCACTCCCTAGTTGAAGTTATTTTGGACATAGTTTCTCCACTCCCAAGTATCTTTTCCAACATAGGGTCTCCACTTCCTAGTTGATTTTATTTTAGGCATAGGGTCTCCACTTCCTTGTCTCTTTTCCAACATAGGGTCTTTACTCCCTAGTTGATTTTATTTTAGACATAGGGTCTCCACTCCCTAGTCTCTTTTGTAACATAGGGTATCCACTCCCTTGTTGATTGATATTTTAGACATAGGGTCTCCACTCCCTAGTCTTTTTTCCAATATAGGGTCTCCACTCCCTAGTTGATGATATTTTAGACATAGGGTCTCCACTCCCTAGTCGCTTTTCTAGCATAAGATCCCCACTCCCTAGTTGATGTTATTTTGGACATAGGGTTTCCACTCCCTAGTCTCTTTTCCAACATAGGGTCTCCACTCCCTAGTTAATGTTATTTTGGACATAGGATCTCCACTTCCTAGTCTCTTTTCCAACATAGGGTCTCCATTCCCTAGTTGATGTTATTTTGGACATAGGGACTCCACTCCCTAGTCGTCTTTTACAACATAGGTTCTCCACTCACTAGTTGATTTTATTTTAGACATAGGTTTCTACTCCCTAGTCGCCCATTTCAACATAGGGTATCCACTCCCTAGTTGATCATATTTTAGACATAGGGTCTCCACTCCCAAGTATCCTTTCCAACACAGGGTCTCCACTCCCTAGTTGATGATATTTTAGACATAGAGTCTCAAATCCTTTGTCTGCTTTCCAACATAGGGTCTCCACTCCCTAGTTGATGTTTTTAGACACATGGTCTCCACTCTCTAGTTGATGTTTATAGACATAGGGTCTCTACTCCCTAGTCTACTTTTCCAACATAGGGTCTCCTCTCCCTAGTTGATGATATTTTAGACATAGGGTGTCCACTCCCTAGTTGCGTTTCCAACATAGGGTCTCCACTCCCTAGTTGATGATTTTAGATATAGGGTCTCTACTCTCTAGCCTCTTTTCCAACATAGGGTCTCCACTCCCTAGTTATTTTATTTTAGACATAGGGTCTCCACTCCCTAGTCGTTATTTCTAACATAGGGTCTCCACTCTCTAGTTTAATTTATTTTAGACATAGGGTCTCCACTCCCTTATCGCCCATTTAAACATAGGGTATCCAATCCCCAGTAGATTCTATTTTAGACATAAGGTCTCCACTCCCTAGTCTCTTTTCCAACATAGGGTCTCCACTCCCTAGTTGATTTTATTTTTATACATAGGGTCTCCACTCCCTAGTCGCCTTTTCCAACATAGGGTCTCCACTCCCTAGTTGATTTTATTTTAGTCATAGGGTCGCCACTCCCTAGTCTATTTTCCAACATAGGACCTCTAGTGCCTAGTTGACTAGTGCCTAGATTAAGTTGCCTAGCTTGATCCTTTATTTTGAAGTTTAAAATTTTAAATTTGATATTTGAATTTTATAATTTTAAAATTGAAATTTGAAAGTAAGTGGCGACAAAAAATTATTTAATAAGACCAATAGGCAATATGTAAGGATCAAGCTCCGAAGACTTTCATTTGATATTTTTATTGAATAATATATAATATTTCAAATTAAGTTGCAAGTTCTTTTTTGATCTTGTTATTTTTGAACTTGCAAATTAAAAGTTTACAACAATTATAAAAAAAATAGTACACCACATGCTTTGCATCATTTTTGTAAGTTCATCCATGTCAACATGAGGTTCTTGGTTTCCGGCATTGGTTGAATCAGAACCATAAATTATTATATCTCCATTTTCTTGGTCCTCCACTTCATCTACCTCGTCACGCCCTTGATTTCGCCGTTCTGATCTTATCCAATCCCTGAAGCACACTAGAATTTCCAAAGCGTTGCTACCCAATGAATGACGGGTATCTCCTAGTTGCTGCCTCTTAGCTAAATGCGCTATCTGATGCAACTATTGAAATCGGCACATTTAGCACGTCTCGAGCCATGGCCGAAAGAACAGGAAATTTATTTGAGTTGCTCCTCCACCAACCCAGTGGTAGAAATTCCTTTGTGCGGGGCTCTGCTGACTTTTGCAAGTAGAATTGAAGTTCATCAATATTCCTGGTATTGGTTTGTTGATGCTCCCCTATTGTAGACCAAATCAAATAATCTTCAACACCATCATTATCATCCAAAGCATTGGTCCCAGATGTTGAAACTGAACTTGAAGGAATATTTGCATCTACAGCAGAAGAAGCATCAACAATGTTAGCATAATAATTATATGATGTTTCTAAATGTTTGTGTAGATCAGAAATACAGGTGTCAATATCAGGAGTTTCAGTTGGTCCAATATCCATATAAGAATATAAAGCACTGATTAATTGGCGACAAGTGACCATTTTGATAGAAGGGTTTAAAATAGAACCAATTAGGTAAATAGGGGGAATTGGGTAAAAATATTTTTTAAACTTATCTAGCATAGATTCAACAACAGAAGTATATCCTTCTTTCTTCTTCAAATTATGTAGTAAAAGAGAAATTTCAGCAATATGAACTAAACCATTTGCAATAGTAGGATAATAAGCTCTAGAAAACTCAAGTGTAGCCACATAAATTTTTTGTAAAAACTTTACAACATTTTCAATGACATCCCAAGTTCTAGATGTTAACAAATGGCTAGGATCGGTACAATGAGAATTAGCAACTTCAGTTATAGGCATTCTATATTTATAACAATATTTTAAGAATAAATAAGTATAATTCCACCTAGTAACTATTTCTTCAAGCTTGAGTCTTGGTTTTAGTCCATAGTGTACACATTTTTCTTTAAATGCATTTAATCTAGCACTTCTATTATTTTTTTGAATTACACCAACAGCTCTTCTAACTAAAGTGATATCATCTCTAAATAATTCAAGGCCACTCTTCACAATCAAATTATAAATATGACATGCACATCTAACATGAAATATTTCAGGAAGTGGTGGGTGTAGATGTAATTTTAATATTGTAATAGCAACATTGTTGTTGGAAGCATTATCAAATGACACACACAAAACTTTTTCTGCAAGATTATAAAATATAGAAACTTCATGGATAGTATTACTTATAAATGCAACAGTATGACTTTGATCTTCATCATCTATACCATAATTTTCTTGAAGTCCCTCATAATTTACATTTAAATTTTCACGTGAACTTTCAGAAATATGTGTAAAGCTACTAGAAGAACAAGCACCATCTCTTGATCTTTTGGAAGTTTTCTTACTACCATCTCTACTAGTGCACGCTTTTTTGGCTGCTCTAAATATATCCATTATGTAAATTAAATTAATAATTGTAAATAATAAAATAAATATATACCAAAGAAGAGAAAGATATAGAACGAGTGTACCGGGATTCCGGATGCCGCACTAAATTTGATATCAAAAACCAAACTTCAATTGATAGATCGTTACTTGATAGTTGATACCACACTTCACTTGAATACTTGATAATTGATAATAATAATAATAATTTTGTAATGGCTAAACTAAATATTTGATGAAACTTGAAATAATAAGTAATTGAGAATTTAAGAACAATAATCAATAATATCAAGAGAGAATTAGAGTAGTAAGAGAGTGAATTGTGAGGAAAAATGAAGAAGAAGGGGGGCTATTTATAGTTTTTAAAAGGTTAAAATTATAATTTATCAAATATTAGGGGTGGGGAAGCTATTTTCTTAAGGGGGTAGGCCGAAATGGCCATTTCTGCAAAAAAAGGTCGTTGGCAAACGTTAAAAAACGGGCTGAACCGGGTTGTAGCCCGTTAACAACTCGTTAATGGGTTAACGGGCTGAACCGGGTTGTAGCCCTTTAATAACCCGTTAACGGGCTTAGCGGGTTCCGGTGCACCGGTATCAAAAAACTGTTCGTTTGAAATCCGCTCCCCGCCCAACCCGTCCCAGCCCGCCTCCCCACGCTACAATACCGGGTTGAATCGGGTTGAACCGGATTGTAAACGGGTCAGCCCAGCTCGATTAATAGGTATAATTGATTCACGATTGGTTTACTATTTCACTTATTGTTTTTACGGATATTTTAGTCTAGTTGCTTACTGTTTTTAGTTTTAGTTAATTAGCATGCTTTGAATTCCTTGGTTAATTCTTTTGGTGTTAAGGCGTGAGTTTTGCTTCACTTATGTCGTTATTTTGGAATGATTGTTAGTGCTAAGAATATGGGCTCAAAGATTAATTGGTAAATGAATTATTTTCTAATTGGGAATACACTAATATCTTGAAAGATGAGTTGGACATTCACATGAAATGATTGGGCTTTAGGAATAACGTTTTAATGATAAGAACGATTGGATTAATTAATGTATTACTATCCGTTGGGACATATTTCTATAGATTATAAGATGAATTCAAAGAGCCTTTTGGTCATCAAGTCCTAAATGATCCATTAGCAATTAAGACATGCCATCCACAAATAAATTCCATAATCTATGGCCTTCACAATAATCTCAAATTAGTTTAGGAAGATAGACACATAAATAGTTTTCTTTAGGCGCGATTAATAAATTATCGTGACCATGGGTACGGTTTTCGTGGCATGGTCACGATACGTAAATCCCAATTCGAGTGTGCGTTTCACGTGACTCGGCTATAACTTCAAATAATAATAAAAATAAACATGTTGTAAATCGCGGGTGCATTTTACGTGACGCGATTGTAACGACCCGACTTGTCGTTTTAAGAATTAACCCCATGTTCAGTGACTTAAGATCTCGAGCAACTTCGTAATAAGTATTATGACCCGCGGATGTGGTCGAGTTTGATTTTCGGAAGATTCGGAATTTAATTAAAAGAACAATTCTTATTTAAGAAGTTTAAATGGAATGAGTTGACCTGAGAGTTGACTTTTGAGCAAACGACTTCGGAATAGAATTTTGATGATGTCAATAGCTCTGTATGGTAATTTTGGACTTAGGATCGTGTCCGAAAAAGTATTTGGAGGACCGTAGCGGAATTAAGCTTGAAATGCCGAAAGTTGATTTTTTGGGAAGTTTGACCGGGGGTGACTTTTTGATATCGAGGTCAAAATTCGATTCCGAAAATTTGAATAGCTCCATTACATCATGTATGACTTGTCTGAAAAATTTGAAGTCATTCCGGATTGATTTGATACATTTCGGCGCAAAATATAGAAGTTGGAAGATTTGAAAACTCATAATTCGATTTGATGCGTGATTCATAATTTCGGCGTTGTTTGACGTGGTTTGAAGCCTCGGCTAAGTTTGTATTGTATTTTGGGATATGTTGGTATATTTGGTTAAAGTCCCGATGACCTCGGGTGAATTTCGGATGGTTAACGGAATTGATTTTTGGATGAGATAGCTGCTGGAATTTGCTCTTGTTTCTGGGCAGCAAATGGTTCTTCGCTTCTGTGGAAGTTTCATCGCAGAAACGACCTCGCTGAAGCGAGGATTTCATCGTGGAAGCGATTGGAAGGGGGTATTGGACAGAGGTCGCAGGTGCGACGCATTTTGCGCGCCTGCGTGATCGTAGAAGCGGAATGAGGCAGCTTGGCATGGTTTCGCAGAAGCGCATTTTGGCTTGCAAAAGCGAGTCCGTTGATGCGCAAATCTGTCCGCAGAAGCGGAACTGGGCAGAAACATAAAGGACCAAAAATGGTCATTTCGCCATTTTCGATTGAATTTTTGGAGCTCGGTTTTGGGGCGATTTTGGAGATGTTCTTCACGACTTTGACTTGGGTAAGTGTCCTATATCCGAAATTGATTATATTTTATAAATTCATGGTTATATTCATAGTTTAATTTGGATTTAAATGGAAGAAAACAAGTTTTTTGGAAAAATTTTCAAGAACAAAAATTTAAGATTTGGAGGTCGAGTTGTTATCGGAATTTGATAAAATTGGTATGGTTGAACTCATATCGGAATGGGTATTTGAATTTCGTGAAAATTTTGTTGGGTTCCGAGAAGCAGGTCCCACGTTGACCTTTATTGACTCTTTGGAATAAATTTTTAAGTCGACGTTTTATTATCTGGAATTGTTTCAGATGAATTTTAATGAAGTTATACAACTGATTTGAATAGATTTGAGCGGTCCGGAATCCAATTCAAGTAAGAAGGCAATTTTGGAATATCGACATAACTTCAAAAAGGTAAGTGTCTTGCTTAACCTCGAGTGAGGGAAATACCCCATAGGCATTGAGTATTATGTGCAAACTGTGTAATTAAAAACCATGTACGCGAGGTGACGAGTACGTACTTGGTTTATATGTGCAAATTTCGTTGATTAAAATCCTTCGATGCCCTTAGGTATTAAATTGGAAATTTTTGACACTTATTAAATCCTCTATTTGTCATGCCTAGATCCTTGTTTGTTGAATTTTATTTTATGCGATGATTTGGTGTGATTGCCACCTTGATTTTATGTGAAATATTATTTTGTTGAGCTGTACACTTCCGGATATTTGTGTTAAAATTTTGTGCACATTATGGTCGAGCCTTGAGCTCCTTATTATGGAAAATTATGTATTGTTGATTTCTGTGGCAAGTTATAATATTTGGACACTTGATGTGCAATTTGTGATATGTTGTAAGATTTGAGCACTTGATGTGCAATTTGTGATATGTTGTAAGATTTGTGCACTTGATGTGCAATTTGTGAAATGTTGCAATATTTGGGCGCTTGAGGTGCAAGTTGCATGATACTGTAATATTTGTGCACTTGAGGTGCGATGTGTGAAATATTGTGATATTGATACGCATGTAGTGAGATAAGGGTGGCTTGAAACGCGTGGCTAGTAGGAAAACTACTAGAAGTCATGCGGTGATATAAGGTCAGGGTGTTGAAACGCATGCGGTGAGATAAGGGTGGCTTGATACGCGTGGCTAGTAGGGGAACTACTAGAAGTTATGCGGTGTGATAAGGGTGGCTAAAACGCGAGATGCTATTTCGCGAAAAATTATTTCTTTAAAATTAAATGTGAAGGCTCCCGCGGTGATATAAGGAAATGAGATATTGTGAATTTATTTATTATTTGGGACTACGAGGCGGTACCTCAGGAGTGCCCTGTTGATATTTCTTTATTTATGTTCTTGTCTTGGATGATTTTGTTTCATTTAATATGCAAATTATTGTCTTCTTCCGTGATGTACTAATTGACTTTATTATTATGTGTTTTGTGCTCCTAGTTATATTGTGTTGGCTTTGGCTCTTTAGCACGTGACTCTGAAGAAGTATATTTCTTGTTTTACTTACTGATTTTCGATGACTGAGTTGATTTAAATAAAAAGGAATAGTTATTATGTTTTAAATTAAATAGTTTTACAACCAAACCAGTAATTTATCTGATGGTTTAATTTAAGTGAAATATTATTTTCTTCACCCAAATAATTTCTAAAAATAAATTCAATTTTTTGTTGATTTTTTACTTGATTTAAAAATTCTAAACTCACTTTAGTAGAAATAAATTGATTATGTGAATCTTATATACATTGAAGATATTGGCATATGAATTGTTCGTGCAATTGATGATTTAATTATGGGCACGAAGTGCCGTAGAGATATGAAAAATGGGTTGAGACCCGTGTTTATGTAAAAATATGAATATGGGCTGAGACCCCTTTTTTATGATTATGAAATGAGGTGTCACATGGACACTTTTTAATTGAAGAATTGTATTCAAAATATTTATTTGGAAGGATTTTTATTTAGAAAGTATTATATGAAAGAATTGTATTTGAAAGATATTTATTTGAGGAAAATTATATTTGAAAGAGAGTTATTTGGTAGAATTATATGTGAAGGACATTTATTTGAAGATTTTGATTTAATTGGTTGTACTTGTGTTTCTTATTCGTCTGAGCAATAATTATGATATTCTTGTTACATTGCTGTTATATCACTGGTTGATTTTGTTGTTATCATTGCTAGTTATTTTTCAGTATTATGTTGTATACTATATTGCACATGTTAATAGACTAGTGAGTGTCTTGACGGTACCTCGTCTCTACTCCACTGAGGTTAGTCTTGATACCTACTGGGTACCGACCGTGGTGTACTTATACTACACTTCTGCACATTTTTGTGCAGAGCCAGGTATTGGAGATATCGGACTTGAGCAGAGTTAAAGCGGGACCGTAAGGATTCAAGGTAGAGCTGCTTGGTCGTCGCAGTCCCTTGGAGTCTTTTCATTTCATTGTACTGTTAATTTTTAATCAAACGGTATTGTATATTCGGTCCTTCGTGATCATTCCATGTATTCAGTTAGAGTTCATGACTCAGTATTACCAGTCTTGGAAGGTTGTATATTCACTTTTGTACCGCTGTTAGTTTTGATTACCTAAAAAAAAATTGGCTTCAAAATGCAATGCAAATCGGCTTACCTAGTCTTAGAGACTAGGTGCCATCACGACGCCTGTGGTGGGATTTTGGGTCGTGATAAGTTGGTATCATAACTCTAGGTTCATAGGTTCTACGAGTCACACACGAGTCTAGTAGAGTCTTGCGGATCGGTACGGAGACGTCTGTACTTATCTTCGAGAGGCTACAGAACTGTTAAGAAATTTCCACTTCTTTCATTCTTGTCGTGCAGATTTGTTGATTGTGGAATTTGAGCCGTTGTATCTCTATTATCTCACAGATGGTGAGGACATGTGCTACTAGGTTAGCTGAGCAGGCATCCGCACATACAGCTAGGGCTGCAAGAGGCCGGGGCTGAGGTAGAGGTCGAGGAAGGGCACGTGCCGCAACTAGAGCACCTGTTAGAACAACAGTTGAGGAGCTGCCAGTAGCTCTAGTAGGGGGACAGGTACCAGAAGCACCTGTTAGCACAGTTCCTGAGTATGTTTGGTACATTAACTCAGGCGTGAATGATCTCTGTTGCACCAAGTATTTGGGGGAGTGGCTCAGACTCCTACCCCAACTCCAGAGCAGCAGGTTCACATTGGTCTGGTTTCGGGTGTAGTACCGATACAACTTATTATTCTGGTTCATCCTGAGGTCAGGCCAGAGGCATCAGAAGAAGAACCAAAGAGACTTGAGAGGTTTAAGAGGTATAGTCCACCTACTCTCAGTGGCACAGCTACAGAGGATACCCAAGGATATCTAGAAAATTGCCACCGTATTCTTTACTCCATGGGTATTGTGGAGGTAAGCGGAGTTTCCTTTACTACATTTCAACTGTCAGGCGTAGTGTATCGGTGGTGGCAAATCTATGAAGAAGGTAGACCAGCCGATGCAACACCACCAACTTGGGCTCAATTTTTGGAAACATTCTTGAAAGAGTTTGTTCCCCAGACTCTCCAAGATGCATAGCGCACAAAGTTTGAACGGTTACGTCAGGGCACTATGACAGTGTTAGAATATGCTATCAGGTTCAGTGAGTTAGCCCGTCATACACCTATCTTGGTTCCTACAGTTAGAGAATGGGTCCACAGATTCATTGAGGGGCTCGATTATGCTATTAAAATATACATGGCTCGAGAGTTGCAAACTCATACTCCACTTCAACAAGTAGTGGAGATTGCAAGGAAGATTGAGGGTGTTTTAGGCGAGGAAAGGGATTCTAAGGAGGCCAAAATATCTCGAAGATATGGAGGGTTCAGTGGATTTTACTCTTCAGCTAGGACCTATTATAGCGGAGGCTCGAGCAGTCGGCCAACTCAATTCGCACATCAGATTACTCGGAGTGCTCCAATAAGTTCTTACAATGCACCACCGGCACGAGATTCCTATAATGATTATTTCAATTATCCGGCACAGACTCAGTATGAGCAGCCATGACCTCAGAGGGTTTGTTATGAGTGTGGTGATACTAGGCACATCATGAGAGATTGTCCAAGACTGGGGAGGGGTGTATTTCATCAGAGCACTCAAGCTACAAGCTTTATTCCAGTTAATACTCCACGTGCACAGTCAGCTAGAGGTGGAGGGCATGCGGGTATTGGGCGCCTAAGAGGTGGAGTCTCGACTCGTTGATATAGTTGTTATGGTGTGGCTGAGGCCACTACACCAGGTGGTGTCGCTACAGGTATGATCCTGATCTGTTATAAAAGGATATATTCCTTAATTTGATTCGGTTCTGAATTTTGAGGCGAGTCCTCCTATTATGCTCTGCTTATGGATGAGCTTCGTAACTTTGTGACCCACTTATATATTATCCTTGTTGGGGAGATTTGATGATGTTAGCCTGTTTCTATCATTTTTATTTTGTGCACCATTGAGGGCTATAAGTCCAAAAGTAATTTTATTATTCACTACAGTGGGTTTTGATGTGATTTCAGAATAATTGATTTCAATTTTATGAATTATATGCCCTACCGAGATGAGGGTTCATTATGTGTTGTGAAAACTGTTTATGAAATATATTGAAAAGAAGAAACAAAGGAAATTTAAAATTTCAGTTGGCACAATATGCAAAATACTTGTAATTTGGAGTTGAGAACGAGATCCTCATATTTTATATGATGTGAAATATTTAAACCGGGTTGCGAGCCGCGGTGGAAGTTATATAAGGACGAGGTACTTGTGGTAAAATATTTATGAGTTTAAAATTCTCCCTTTGTGAAATTTAATTTGTACAATAATATTAATAGGGAGTCATGCCTGTTAGGCCTATTTGATAATTCTTGTATATTTTCAGTGCATATTCAACCATTTTCGTGCTGTAAACATTGAGTTTTAGTCTACGGGGTGAGTGCTCATGTGGCATTAGATGTGACTCATTAAGTCGGGTAAATAGTTATAAGGTCTTCATACCTCACATTCGATTGTAAGTTTAGTGAAAATTCGAAACGAGTTGTTGGTTAAAATGAAATTAATTGAGGATGCTAGAATTTATTTATGAACAACCTTTAATACCAGAGATGTGTTGATGGGCATACATATGATGTGCTTCATGTCCTGATATCATTATGATAATGCAGTGCTTGTAATGCTGAGATTAGTGTTATTGATATATACCTTGTGGTATTTTGTTGGGTTGTAGATGTGTTATTAGGAGTTGTTTTGGTGTTACTCTGGCAGGTGGATAGGCCCAAGTATAGGGGAGACTCTGTCTAAATTTCTAGAAAATTTGGGAGTTAGTAAAAATTTGGGGGATTTAGATTTGCAAAAGAAGAGATAAGTTATGTTATGTGTTTGGGGGCGAATGATCCTAAGAGGGGGAGAATGTAATACCTTGGAATAATTTCGAAGTACTTCAACACTATCAAGAAAGTTGATGTGTGTGTAGGCACGAGTGGCTATATCCAGTTGAGACTAATACCGTGCGTTGATGTGAAAATCAGGCCTTTTGAAAATGTTTGGAGTGTAAGAAATTGGTTTTAAGGCTTATAAGTGTAAATAAAAGAAATAATCTCAAATGAGACGGTGTTGTCGAGCTTATCTCAAATGCGGTAACATGGGATCAACCGTGAGTATACGTGTAAAAGTAAAATCATCAATTTGGTAACCTCAGAATAATTCTTAGCACGTTCGAGGACAAACGTTTGTTTAAGAGGTGGAGAATGTAATGACCCGACTTGTCGTTTTAAGAATTAATGCCTCGTTCAGTGACTTAAGGTCTCGAGCAACTTCGTAATAAGTATTATGACCCATGGATGTGGTCGAGTTTGATTTTCGGAAGATTCGGAATTTAATTAAACGAACAATTCTATTTAAGAAGCTTAAATGGAAAGAGTTGACCAGAGAGTTGAATTTTGAGAAAACGACTCCGGAATGGAATTTTGATGATGTCAATAGCTCTGTATGGTGATTTTGGACTTAGGAGCGTGTCCGAAAAATTATTTGGAGGTCCATAGTGGAATTAAGCTTGAAATGCTGAAAGTTGATTTTTTGGGAAGTTTGACCGAGGGGTTGACTTTTTGATATCGAGGTCGGAATTCGATTCAGGAAATTTAAATAGCTCCATTACGTCTTTTATGACTTGTGTGCAAAATTTGAAGTCATTCTGGATTGATTTGATACGTTTCGGCGCAAAATATAAAAGTTGGAAGATTTGAAAACTCATAATTCGATTCGATGCTCGATTCATAATTTCGGCATTGTTTGACGTAGTTTGAAGCCTCGGCTAAGTTCGTATTGTATTTTGGGATATGTTGGTATATTTTGTTAAAGTTTCGAGGGTCTCAGGTGGATTTCGGAAGGTTAACGGAGTTTATTTTTGGATGAGATAGCTGCTGGAATTTGCTCTTGTTTCTGGGCAGCAAATGGTTCTTCGCTTCTGCAGAAGTTTTATCGCAGAAGCGAGGATTTCATCGAAGAAGCGACTGGAAAGGGGTATTGGACAGAGGTCGCAGGTGCGATGCATTTTGCGTGCCTGCGTGATCGCAGAAGTGACCACTGGAACGCAGAAGCGGAATGAGGCAGCTTGGCATAGTTTCGCAGAAGCGGTCGTTTTGTCGCAGAAGCAACATCGCAGATGCGCATTTTCTTCCGAAGATGCGAGCTCTTGTTGGGCAGTGGATATTTTGGACTTTGCAGATGTGCATTTTGGCTCGCAAAAGCGAGTCCACAAATACGCAAATCTGCTCGCAGAAGCTGAACTGGGCAGAAACATAAAGGACCAAAAATGGTCATTTCGCCATTTTCGATTGGATTTGTGGAGCTCGATTTTGGGGCGATTTTGGAGGAGTTCTTCACGAATTTGACTTGGGTAAGTGTCCTATATCTGAAATTGATTATATTTCATAAATCCATGGTTATATTCATCATTTAATACGGATTTAAATGGAAGAAAACAAGCGTTTTGGAAAACTTTTCAAGAACAAAAATTTAAGATTTGGAGGTCGAGTTGTTATCGGAATTTGATAAAATTGGTATGGTTGAACTAGTATCGGAATGGGTGTTCGTATTTCGTAGAAATTTTGTCGGGTTTCAAGAAGCGGGTCCCGTGTTGACTTTTGTTGGCTTTTTGGAATAAATTTTTAAGTCGATATTTTATTATCCGTAATTATTTTCGATGCATTTTAATGAAGTTATACAACTGATTTGAATAGATTTGAGCGGTCCGGAAGCCAATTCAAGCAAGAAGGCAATTTTGAAATATCGGCATAACTTCAAAATGGTAAGTGTCTTGCTTAACCTCGAGTAGGGGAAATACCCCATAGGCATTGAGTATTATGTGCAAATTGTGTAATTGAAAACCATGTACGCGAGGTGACGAGTACGTACTTGGTTTATATGTGCAAATTTCGTTGATTAAAATCCTTAGACGCCTTTAGGTATTAAATTGGAAATTTTCTACACTTATTAAATCCTCTATTTGTCATGCCTAGATCCTTGTTTGTTGAATTTTGTTTTATGCGGTGATTTGTGTGATTTCCACCTTGATTTTATGTGAAATATTATTTTGTTGAGCTGTTTACTTCCGGATATTTGTGTTAAAATTTTGTGCACATTATGGTCAAGCCTTGAGCTCCTTATTGTAGAAAATTATGTATTGTTGATTTCTGTGGTAAGTTATAATATTTGGGCACTTGATGTGCAATTTGTGATATGTTGTAAGATTTGAGCACTTGATGTACAATTTGTGATATGTTATAATATTTGAGCACTTGATGTGCAATTTGTGATATGTTGTAAGATTTGAGCACTTGAGATGCAAGTTGCATTATGCTATGATATTTGGGCACTTGAGGTGCGATTTGTGAAATATTGTGATATTGATACGCATGCGGTGAGATAAGGGTGGCTTGAAACGCGTGGCTAGTAGGGGAACTACTAGAAGTCATGCGGTAATATAAGGTCAGGGTGTTGAAACGCATGCGGTGAGATAAGGGTGGCTTGAAACGCGTGGCTAGTAGGGGAACTACTAGAAGTCATGCAATGTGATAAGGGTGGCTAAAATGCGGGATGCTATTTCGGCAAAAATGATTTCTTTAAATTTAAATGTGAAGGCTCCCGCGGTGATATAAGGAAATGAGATATTGTGAATTTATTCATGATTTGGGACTACGAGGCGGTACCTCGGGAGTGCTCTGTTGATATTTCTTTATTTATGTTCTTGTCTTGGGTGATTTTGTTTCATTTAATATGTAAATTCTTGTCTTGTTCTGTGATGTACTAATTGACTTTATTATTATGTGTTTTGTGCTCCTAGTTATATTGTGTTGGCTTTGGCTTTTTAGCACGTGACTCTGAAGAAGTATAATTCTGGTTTTTCTTACTGATTTTCAATGATTGAGTTGATTTAAATAAAAAGAAATTATTATTATATTTTAAATTAAATAGTTTTACAACCAAACCAGTAGTTTATCTGATGCTTTAATTTAAGTAAAATATTATTTTCTTTACCCAGATGATTTCTAAAAATACATTCAATTTTTTGTTGATTTCTTACTTGATTTAAAAATTCTAAACTCACTTTAGTGGAAAGAAATGGATCATGTGAATTTTATATACATTGAGGATATTGGCATGTGAATTGTCCATGCAGTTGATGATTTAATTATGGGCACGAAGTGCCGTGAAGATATGAAAAATGGGCTGAGACTGTATTTTTTATGATTATGAATGAGGTGTCACATGGTGACTTTTTAATTGAAGAATTATATTTAAAATATTTATTTGGAAGGATTTTTATTTAGAATGTATTATATGAAAGAATTGTATTTGAAAGATATTTATTTGAGGAAAATTATATATGAAAGAGAGTTATTTGGTAGAATTATATGTGAAGGATATTTATTTGAAGATTTTGATTTAATTGGTTGTACTTGTGTTCCTTATTCGTCTGAGCAATAATTATGATGTTCTTGTTGCATTGCTGTTATATCACTAATTGATTTTGTTGTTATCATTGCTAGTTATTTTTCAGTATTATGTTGTATACTATATTGCACATGTTAATAGACTAGTGAGTGTCTTGACTGTACCTCGTCTCTACTCCACTGAGGTTAGTCTTGATACTTACTGGGTACCGACCGTAGTGTACTCATACTACACTTCTGCATATTTGTGTGCAGAGACAGGTATTGGAGATATCGGACTTGAGCAGAGTTAAAGCTGGACCGTAAGGATTCAAGGTAGAGCTGCTTAGTCATCGCAGTCCCTTGGAGTCTTTTCGTTTCATTGTACTGTTAATTTTTAATCAAACAGTATTGTATATTCGGTCCTCGTGATCATTCCATGTATTCAGTTAGAGTTCATGACTCAGTACTACCAGTCTTGGGAGGTTGTATATTCACTTTTGTACCGATGTTAGTTTTGATTACCTAAAAAAATATTGGCTTCAAAATGTAATGGAAATCGGCTTACCTAGTCTTAGAGACTAGGTGCCATCACGACGCCTCTAAATCGCGGATGCATTTCACGTAACTGTATACGGTCAAAATCGGGCATGTCCGATTTCATAGGCACGAGGAGCTGCCTCTAGAGTTAGCTCGTAATAGACGAGGCTCGAACTCAATGGCAGAGTATGGAGCATGAAGATCAAAGTGCTCGCTGAAGATCGAGACCGAGCATGACCGACTTCGAGTAAGGCATAATAACAGAATGGCAATATATTAGCAATTGACCGAAGATCTCGGCAAAAATCCTGGAACATATCGAATCAAGCGATTATTAACGCCAATCATGGGATTTGTTTTCGTTATTAGAATTGTACCTTATTTAGGATTTCTCTACTATATAAAGAGGGACCCCATTCATTTATAAGGGGGATGGATTGACTAACAAACACATACACATATACTGCTTTCTCTATTTCACTTACTATCTATTACTGCCCATCACTGTTTATATTATGTTCTTTATTGTTCTTGTTACCCAACCACGAGACCATCTCGAATCGAAGTCGAAAGCACTGCCAGAACACTGGTTTGATTTATTTTAATATTCAGATTAACTATTTAATTCCTTATTTATCAATTAGCATTGGATTAAATTATGTATCCTTGAAACCACTAAATAAATTTAATTGTTACTCGAAATTTAGGGTAAACAATTTGGCGCCCACTGTGGGGCCAAGGGTAATAGTGATTTTTCAGTACTGATTCTGGTGAAACACAGTATTTTATGCTTGTTCTTGTCAAGTAACTTTGCTTTCAGGTTAAAACATGTCAAATTCACAAAACGCATCCACACACGGTGACAATGGCCTCGGATTCCATGGTGAAAACGAAAATGTGATTGCTCCAGGAATCGAAGTGCCACAGGCTAATCACGGGGGAGCACCGGTTGCCAACCCCGTCGATGTCAGTTCGAACGTTGCTCTAAATGCAGACCTAGGCATAGATCTCGATGGGAGTGTATGCAGAGAAGGCCGATCTAGTGACCAAGGAACACAGGGCAGAGGAGACGAGGGAGTCAGTCTCCAAGTAATATTCGAGATGCTTCAGGCTCAGCAAGCCGCTATTGCTCAGTTACAAAATCAACATAGAGCTCCGAATAGGGTTGAGCCGAAAATTACTCGCCATACCGAGGCAGTACCGGAGAGGCCAAATGGTAATGAATCGGGGATTGATCCGGCGATAATTAAAATGCTCGAGGAGCTCACCAAAAGAATTGAATCAGGGGAGAAGAGAATCGAAGCCAACGATAAAAAAATGGAGACATACAACTCTCGAGTTGATCAGATACCGGGGGCACCGCCAATCTTGAAAGGGATGGATTCAAAGAAGTTTGTACAAAATCCCTTTCCTCCAAGTTCGGCTCCGAAGCCTATTCCAAAGAAGTTTCGTATGCCAGACATACCCAAATATAATGGTACCACCGATCCTAACGAGCATGTTACTTCATATACATGCGCCATCAAAGGTAACGATTTAGAAGATGATGAAATAGAATCTGTGCTGTTGAAAAAATTCGGAGAGACCCTTTCGAAGGGAGCAATGATTTTGTATCACAACCTGCCACCAAATTCCATCGACTCATTTGCCATGTTAGCAGATTCTTTCGTAAAGGCACATGCCGGAGCCATAAAGATCGCAACGAGGAAACTGGGCCTTTTCAAGGTAAGACAAAGGGATAATGAAATGTTGAGGGAGTTCGTGTCCCGATTTCAAATGGAACGCAATGAGTTGCCACTGGTCACAGATGATTGGGCCGTTCAAGCTTTCATCCAAGAGTTGAACGAGCGGAGTTCGATTGTATCACGTCAATTAAAACAACATTTGATCGAATATCTAGCTGTAACTTGGGCAGATGTGCACAATCGATACTAATCGAAGATCAGGGTCGAGGACGATCAATTGGGAGCCCCTTACGGTTCAACACATCCAAACAGTTCGGCAGTTAAAAACCATAGGGACGTCGACTGGGAGCCAAGGTCAAACAGAGACCGATATCAACCATATACTGCAGATCAAAGGAACAATAAGGATAATGGTTCAGCACGTAATTCTGCCCGGAACGATCGGAGAAGTGATCGAGGACAGAATTCTCGGGGACTTATGAGCAAGAGTGCTTTTGACAAGTATGTCGATCCCACAGAAGCACCTCGGTTATCGGAATATAACTTTAGCATTGATGCATCAGGCATTGTGTCGGTAATCGGAAGGATCAAAGATACTAGGTGGCCCAGACCCATACAAACTGATCCTTCTCAAAGAAACCCAAATTTGATATGCAAGTATCATGGCATGCATGGTCACAAAATCGAGGATTCCAGGCAATTAAGGGAGAAGGTAGCCCGTCTATTCAATGAGGGCCACCTTCGAGAGTTCCTCAGTGATCGAGACAAGAATCATTTCAGAGAAAGAGATGCCAACAGGAAAAATGAACAGGAGGAACCCCAACATATCATTCATATGATCATCGGTGGGGTCGACATTCCACAGGGACCCATATTCAAACGCACTAAGGTATCAATCACTAAGGAAAAATGATCCCGAGATTAATTGCCCGAAAGCACTTTATCATTCAACGGCGAAGAAGCAGAAGGAGTTACTCAACCCCACAATGACGCTCTGGTAATTTTTATCTTATTAAATAAAGTTCAAGTTAAGCGTGTTTTAGTGGATCCAGGTAGCTCGGTGAATATCATCCGATCGAGGGTCGTGGAGAATCTTGGCCTACAAAATCAAATCGTGCCCGCAGCTCGGGTCCTAAACGACTTCAATATGGCCAGTGAAACAGCCAAATGGGATATTATTCTACCGGTGAACATGGCTGGAACCATTCAATATACTAAGTTCCACGTGATCGAGGGCGACATGAGGTACAATGCCCTACTCGGAAGGCCTTGGATCCAAAATATGAGAGCAGTCCCTTCGACTCTCCACCAAATGATAAAATTTCCGACATCAGACGGTGTAAAAATAGTATACGGGGAGCAGCATGCTGCAAAGGAAATGTTTGTGGTCGATGAGGTAACACCGATATCGACACTATCAACCTCGAAAAGGTCAAACATCAAAGATAAACAAGAAGTCAAATAGCAATCACAGTCACCAGCCTCGACTGAATCGGGGAAGCGGGAGATAGAAGAAGAAGAGGAGGAATTTCTGACCCCTCAAACTTTTGTTGTTCCCGAAGATACTGACGCCACCAAATCAATGGCCGAAGAGCTGGAACAGGTTGTATTGATTGAGTACCTACCCGAGCAAAAGGTATACCTGGGAACGGGATTAACCCCCGAACTCAGGAAAAAACTTATTCAATTTCTTGTTGATAACATAGATTGTTTTGCTTGGTTCCCATTTAGACATTACAGGGATTCTACCGGAGGTAATGACACATCGGCTAAGCTTGGACCCTAGATTAAAATCGGTGAAGCAAAAGAGAAGACCCCATTCCGAAGTAAAGCATGCATTCATAAAGGACGAGGTAACTAAACTTCTCAAAATAGGATCTATTCGGGAGGTGAAATATCCCAAATGGTTAGCCAATGTAGTTGTAGTCCCTAAAAAAGGTGGATAAACTTAGAATGTGTGTAGATTAAAAGGATTTAAATGAGGCGTGCCCCAAAGATTCTTTTTCACTGCCTAACATCGATCGCATGATCGATGCCACGGCCGGCCACGAGATCCTTACTTTTCTCGATGCCTATTCCGGGTACAATCAAATCCAAATAAACCCGGAAGACCAAGAAAGGACTTCATTTATCACCAAGTATGGAACATATTGTTATAATGTAATGCCCTTCGGGCTAAAAAATGCAGGAGCTACTTACCAACGCCTAGTGAATAAAATGTTCGAAAAACAAATAGGTAAATCAATGGAGGTTTACATTGATGACATGCTAGTTAAGTCCCTGCGCGCAGAGGACCATTTGGCTCATTTGCAGGGAACGTTCGAGATTTTAAGGAAATACAACATGAAACTCAACTTCGAGAAATGTGCTTGCGGGGTTGGTTCGGGCAAGTTCCTTGGCTTCATGGTATCTAATCGGGGGATCGAGATCAACCCCGATAAAATCAAGTCTATCGAAGATATCACCATCGTGGATAGTGTAAAATTTGTACAGAGGCTAACCGGACGGATAGCTGCCTTAAGATGATTCATTTCTAGGTCATCGGATCGAAGCCACAGATTTTTCTCTTTACTCAAAAAGAAGAACGATTTCGCCTGGACCCCGGAATGCCAACAGGCATTGGAAGAGTTGAAGCGATACCTATCGAGCCACCACTCTTCATACTCCAAAGGCAGATGAGAAGCTTTACTTGTACTTGGCATTATCGTAAATCGCGGTAAGTGGTGTCCTAGTTCGAGAAGAGCAAGGTACGCAATTTCCCATTTATTATGTAAGTCGAACCTTAGGAGAAGCAGAAACTAGATATCCACACTTAGAAAAATTAGCACTTGCACTGATAAGCGCCTCTAGAAAGTTAAAAGACCACACTTTCAATGTCACCCAGTATGCGTATTAACCACTTACCCACTTCGTAATATTTTGCACAAGCCCGAACTGTCAGGCCGATTGGCCAAATGGGCCGTCGAACTCAGTGGGTACGACATCGAATATCAACCCCGAACGGCCATCAAGTCTCAAATTTTAGCGGACTTTGTGGCCGATTTCACGCCAACCCTCGTACCCGAAGTTGAAAAGGAACTTTTGTTAAAATCGGGTACGTCATCGGGGGTATGGACCCTTTTCGCAGACGGTGCTTCAAATGTGAAGGGGTCCGGGCTAGACATCATTTTGAAGCCGCCCACGAGTAGCACTATTAGGAAATCTATCAAAACTTCTAGGTTGACTAACAATGAGGCCGAGTACTAGGCCATGATTGCAGGTCTCGAGCTAGCTAAAAACGGCAGAAGTCATTGAAGCCAAGTGTGACTCTTTACTGGCGGTGAACCAAGTAAACAAAACCTTCGAAGTTCGAGAGGATAGAATGCAAAGGTATTTAGACAAGCTGCAGGTAACTTTGCACCATTTCAAGGAGTGGACTTTACAGCATGTACCACGAGAACAAAACAGTAAAGCCGATGCACTTGCAAAATTGGGGTCATCAGTCGAGGAAGATGAGATCAGCTCGGGGACTGTCGTTCAACTCTCGAGATCTGTGATCGAGGAAGGTCATGCCGAGATAAACTCTACAAGCTTAACCTGGGATTGGAGGAATAAATATATTGAATACTAGAAGAATGGAAAGCTCCCATCGGACCCTAAAGAGTCGAGAACCCTACGAACCAAAGCTGCTCGATTCACATTGGCTGAAGATGGAACATTATACAAAATAACATTTGATGGACCACTGGCAGTGTGCTTAGGACCAGGAGGCACCGATTATGTTTTACGAGAGGTCCATGAAGACACTTGTGGGAACCACTCCGGCGCTGAATCACTGATTTACAAAATCATTAGAGCGGGATACTACTGGGATAGCATGGAAAATGATACTAAGGAGATTGTTCGAAAATGTGATAAATGTCAAAGGTTTGCACCGATGATCCAACAGCCCGGAGAACAACTTCATTCAGTCTTATCCTCATGGCCATTCATGAAATGGGGGATGGATATCGTCGGCCCTCTTCCATCGGCCCTAAGTAAAGCTAAATTCATTTTATTTATGACTGACTATTTCTCTAAATGGGTTGAAGCATAGGCATTCGAGAAAGTGAGAGAAAAAGAGGTTATAGACTTCATCTGGGATCACATCGTGTGTCGATTTGGGATACCCGCAGAAATAGTATGCGGCAATGGTAAATAATTTATCGGCAGTAAAGTGACAAAATTTCTCGAAGACCATAAAATAAAAAGGATATTGTCAACACCATATCACCCTAGTGGGAACGGATAGGCCGAATCGACGAACAAGACTATCATCCAAAACCTGAAGAAAAGGTTGAACGAAGCTAAAGGGAAGTAGAGAGAAATTCTACCCAAAGTCCTTTGGGCATATCGAACAACATCGAAGTCTAGTATAGGGGAAACTCTATTTTCCTTAGTATATGGCTCCGAAGCTTTGATTCCAGTCGAAGTCGGAGAACCCAGTGCCAGGTTTTGACATGCAACGGAGGAATCGAACCACGAGGCTATGAATACTAGCCTCGAATTATTAGATGAAAAATGAGAAGCGACACTCGTTCGAATGGCTGCACAAAAGCAACGATTCGAAAGGTACTACAATAGAAGAACCAACCTTCGCCACTTCAGGGTCGGGGACTTAGTCCTAAGGAAGGTCATCAGCAACACTCGAGATCCTAATGAAGGGAAGCTCGGCCCGAATTGGGAAGGACCCTATCAAGTCCCCGATATAGTCGGAAAAGGGTCTTATAAACTCGGAACGATGGACGGCGAACCACTGCCAAGCAACTGGAACATATCACTTCTCAAACGATATTATTGTTAAGGTATGACTTTCTCCCTTCTTTCGTTTATATATATATTCGACGCTAACTCATTGCAGGAGTTCGACCAAAGACATCAAGACTTCAAGTTTTAAAGTACGCGTTGCACTCTTTTTCCCTTAGATCGGTTTTTATCCCAAATGGGTTTTTTCGGCGAGGTTTTTAACGAGGAAACAATTATTGAACCGTGTCCATATAAATTAGTCGAGCCCTGATAGAAAAACATGTGTGCATGTATAAACTATTCAAAGAAGCATTCTCTCTTCATTTAAACATTTTGTGTCTCAAAGAAAATCCTCTACTATACAAACCTCATGCTTATGATATTGTGAGAAACGACTCAAGAGCCAAAGTGAAAATATACACTCGGGCACTACCATCGATGATAGGCATATTCGAGTTATCTAAACTCAAATTCATAAGACCTCAAAGAGGCACCCCTCGATCTATAGGCCAAGGCCACCATTATTGGGGACTGACATTTCAAACAAGGTCGAAATGTTATTGGGAAATAAGACCAAGAGGCATACCCAAAGGCTACGGCCAAACTAAAGGCTACGGCCAACATACATACCCAAAGGCTACGGCCAAACTAAAGGCTATGGCTTAAATAACTCGGCTCGGAGACGTCCGAATTCCGCAATAATGATAGGCCTTCAACTTCTCTGAAAAATCGGTTAAAAAGGCTACCATCGGCAAATAATCAAAAGGGCTTCGATAAAATCAGCCTTCGAAAAACCTTAAGAGGTATCAAATTATCTTTAACACAAACACGCTAAGACACAAAAAGCAAAAGGGTTTCAACCGACATCGGATCCTCAAAAAACCCAATGGGTAAAAAATACATGCTAAGGATAAAGAAATTTTTACTAAGTCTTTTAAGACAAAAGGAGGAAATAATAGCCATCTTTTAGAGGCCATATGGGCCCAACCTAAAAGGAACTAAGGGCCAATACATTTAAAGTTCGAGACTTTGTTCTCACTCAACTCGGACCTAAGGGTTCCACTATTCCGAGTTCAAATAAAGTTGACTTGAATTTAGCTCAAGGATCCTCCATAAAACCTTAATAGGTATATTCCTATAAGTTCAAAAATTACTCATTATTTGATAAAACCCTAAGGGTTTGTTCTATTCTAAGTTCGAAACATACTCGAACTTAGTTATAAAAATAGTGCAGTCATGGCATCGATCAAGCCATCCGAAATCTCGAACATATTATTGAGCTCGGGGACTCACCCTTGCGCGTCTAAAAAACCTAAGGGTTTATTCTAAAGTTAGAATTAGTGTTCACTCGATTACAGAGGCTGCAACAACAAAATTTTTACAAGGCAAAAGCACAAAACACGTTTGAACATAAAACTGATAAGACATTGAAAATAAGTTTTTCTATTATATATATTGGTAAAAAAGGTTATGTACAAGTGACTGATCAAGGTCTTACAAAAAGAGAAACTAAGTCCTAACTATGGCCGGTCTCGACCTCTTCTTCGGGAGAAACTTCTCCTTCAGGCCCCTCATCGGATCCGCCTCGACTGCCTTCTTCATCATCGTCTTCATCATCGAAGAAGGCAAGCTGCCTGGCTTCAGCTTCAAGCACCTTGGCTCGAGCTATCTCCTCGGAGAGGTCAAAACCTCGAGTATGGATTTCCTCGAGGGTTTCCCTCTGGGATTGACACTTTGCCGAGTCAGTGATCTATTGCTCTCGGTTAGAAGCCTCCCTTAGCTGCATTTGAGCAGCCTCAGCATCGGCCCGGTATATGGCAATGGACTTGTCCGCCATGACCTTTGTCTTCTCGATCTCCGCCTTGGCCTCAGCAAGCCCGGTTTCAAGATTCTCGATCCTCTTGGCCTGGGCCAAACTTTTCTCTTTGATGCCCCAAAGTTGAACCTCGGCCGATGACAATTTGGCAAAGGTAGTTTTTTTTTTTTGTAGCCAAGCGGTCCATATTCTCCTTCCACCAATCACAATCGGCCTTGACCTGATCAACTTCTCCTTGAAGCAGCTCGATCCTTTCCACCTTTTGCTGCAGCTGAGATAATGAAGTATTAGCCTCCACAGTTGGGTCGAGTCCATACTTAATCAAAAGGATGCTCACCTTCTTATTTAGCTCGGCCTCTTCCTCACGAGCCTTGGCCAAATCCTCTTGAAGGTCCTTTATAGTTTCGTCTTTTTGACCGCAAAGAAGCTTCAGAGCGTTCCTCTCCTCCAAGACTTTTTGGAGATCGGTTTCACAGTGGCTAAGATCAGCTCGAAACTTGGTGAAGGCCTATACAAAAAAGGAAAACACAAGTCAGATTTAGAGAAAAAAGGAGTAAAGAAAAGAAGTGCAGTAAACTGATTCTTACCCGAGATAAGAGACGTTGGGCCTCTTCTAAAAGAATAGAAGTGTCACTGATATCAGAGGCATCATTGACTCTAGTAAAGCAATCCCGAAAGGGATCCCCTACACTAGAGCCTTCGCCTATATCAGGGGTCTTCAACTCTCGAGCTTCCCTTAGTGCCTCCTCAGAAAAAATCGGAAGAGAAGGCAAGTGACCTGCTGTCATGGTCCCGAGCAAGTTGCTCGGGACGCTGTGACAGATCTTCGGGGTCTCAGAACCGGCCCTGTCCGGTGTAGTTACAGATGGCCGAGAAACGATCTCGACCTCTGGTAATTCGGGATCCTCACCCGTTTTCGTTTTGGAAGCCTCCTCGACACGGAGCTTGATTTTAGCAGCCACCGTCGGGCTCAGAAGGTTTGGTAACCTCGACAGCTTTCCTAGGTCGGACTGTCAGTGCCGAGGCATTTTCCTCTTCTTCGTCTTCTTCGTCTCTTAGTTTTTGGACCGATTCCATCGTGAGAGCGATTACTTTCCTCCTCACCCTTCGAGGTTTGGGCTTGGGGTCCTCGGGCTGCGAGGCAGGTTTCCTCTTCTTGTCTTTTCCTGGCTTCGGAACTGGGGAATTGGTTTCTTCCTCGCCAATTGAAGGCCTCAAAATGGCATCCTTGGTCAGGCCTGCATGGAAGAAAATTAGTAACGAATGAAGTATAAAAAGTGTTTTAGAACATGAAAAAGAGATCCTTACCGTGGTTCTTGGCCTCCCATATGCCCCTTGCCAAATCACGACATGCGCATTCGGCATAAGTGGAAGTTGAGGCTAACTTTCGAACCCAATCTTCGAGGTCAAGTACCGCTTGAGGCATCTAAGGAATAGCTGCATGTTGAAAGGGGATATCAAGCGAAGTCGAAGAAGATACGAAGAACAACGTTTAAAAGATCACTTACGGTCGAAGTTCCACTCCTCACGGAATGGCATCTTCTCTTCCGGGATAATGTCGCGGGTCCTCAACCGTATAAAACGGCTCATTCAACCCCGATTCTTGCCCTCGTCGATGCTCGAGATAAAGGCCTTCGTTGCCCGGCGTTGGAGCCTGATTAGTCCTCGATAGATTCAAGGCCGGTACAACCGCATGAGGTGATTTAGAGTAAACTCTAGCCCCTCGACCTTGCTAGAGAAGAAGCGCAGCATGATTACTATGCGCCATAGAGAGGGGTGGATTTGGTCGAGGGTGACCTGATATCTTTTACAGAGATCAATAATCACTGGGTCGAGGGGACCCAATGTGAAGGGGTAAGTGTAAACACTTAGGAACCCCTCCACATAAGCGGTGATGCTCTCTTCGGGAGCAGGAATTTACACCACGACCTCGGGACCCCAGTTGCAGTCCCTCTTCATCGCCTCGAGGTGGCTCTTCGTTATCGAGCACATGTACATCGACACATGCTCACATCGGCCCGGGATCGATGAAGGGTTTTCGACCTTGAAGTCGGATTTTAGAGTACACGGGCCGGGAACATACTCGTGGGGAAGCGGCTCCACCGGCGCTTTGCCGCCGGAAGGCCGGGAAGAGGAGCAAGAAGCTTTTTCCTTCTGCGATACGGTCTTTGAGGTTTTCGCCATTTGTATAAGTAAAGAAGAGCGAAGGAAGATGAAAAACTGGTAATTTCGGTGCTAACGAAGGTGGCTCTACAGACGGCGAAAAGGAGGAGACGAAAAGAGTGAGAAGACTTAAAGGTTTGATTAGAGCAAAAGTAAAGTTTGATTCAATGAAGGAGCGGGTATTTATAGGCTCACGACGACGGTTCGGTAGCGTTAGTGGCCGACAGCTAATTGACAGGCATTAATGATTTGGGGAACTGAACCGACGGGATGTTTCGGTCACATCCGTCACTTACGTCATGAGGACAACGTCATGATCGAGGTTTCGGAAAATCAAGGCTCAAACTGTTTCTTATCATTTTATTCCAAGAAACGCGGGGACTATCTGTATACGGTCGAAATCGGGCATGTCCGATTTCATAGGCACGAGGAGCTGCCTCGAGAGTTAGCTCGTAATAGACCAGGCTCGACCTCAATGACAGAGTATGGAGCATGAAGATCGAAGTGCTCGTTGAAGATCGAGACCGAGCATGTCCGACTTTGAGTAAGGCATAATAACGGAATGGCGAGATATTAGCAACCGACCGAAGATCTCGGCAAAAATCCCGGAACAAATCGAATCAAGTGGTTATTGATGCCAATCATGGGATTTGTTTCCGTTATTAGAATTGTACCTTATTTAGGATTCCTCTACTATATAAAGAGGGACCCCATTCATTTGTAAGGGGGATGGATTGACTAATAAACACATACACTGCTTTCTCTATTTCACTTTCTATCTATTACTGTTCATCACTGTTTATTTTGTGTTCTTTATTGTTCTTGTTACCCAACCTCGAGACCATCTCAAATCGAAGTCGAAAGTACTGCCAGAACACTGATTTAATTTATCTTACTATTCAGATTATCTATTTAATTCCCTGTTTATCAATTAGCATTTGATTAAATCACGTATCCTTGAAACCACTAAATAAGTTTAATTGTTACTCAAAATTTTAGGGTAAACAATAACATAAAATCGGTTCAAAAAAAAATGGCCGTTATGGTGAAGTATTATTGCATAGAATAACTGTTACTAAGAAGTTTCGCTGTATTTTTGATCATGAGTTAAATTTCTGGAATGACATTGTTATATATTATAATCCCTTATTCAAATTTCTGCTTACGCCACCATGTGGGACATCCTAAGAAAAATAAAGGTAGTCTTTGTTCGCCATTTTCTAAGGTTTCTTGGGGATTAATGGAGGTGATGAGCACACTTATAGCCTCTTTGTCCAAGTTTTTAAAATTGCTTATTTTGAAATTTTTCAAAAGTACTTTTTAAAAAATTATTTTTTGTGATAAATAGTTTGTATTTGGCCAACTAATTTGAAAAATATATTTGAGCAATAATTAGTGTTTGGTCAAGATTTTAAAAACTGCTTCTAAGTATATTTTTTTCAAAAGTGTTTCTCAGAAAAGTGCTTTTGGAGAGTACTTTTTTCTGTTTCTCAAAAATTGTTTCCCCTTCTTCTCAAAAGCACTTTTTTCCTTCTAAAAACTTGGTCAAACACCTAAATTTTTGAAAAAAAAAATACTTTTGCCAAAAAAAAAAAAAAATTGGCACAAAAATAAATTTGACGCTATTAAACTCCTTAACTTTATTAATTAGCCCAAACTATACATAGTAGGTGGTTTGATTTGATACCAAATGCTCCTGTCTGTGTCACTTTCACATAACTTTGCCCTTGCCTTCTCAAAATTTTAAGAGGCATGCATGTGGTCCCCCACCTCCCAAGAAGAAGAAGCTGAAGAATCTGAATGGAAGATCTCTTCCGCTTAGATTCTCTCAATCCTTTGTACTGTCGTTTTGTTCAAAATAAGGTTATATTCTGAAATTATAATCACGATAAATAATATCATAGATAATTTTATAATTTTGATATAAATTTTATCCAACTTTTAGTTAATACCTACGAGGATAAATTTAATTCCAAATTTTATATTGACATAACTCTTGTAATCCCTGTAACCAAATGGCCCCAGAGGGTACAACAACTTGTACATTGCTGGCTATTAATTTGAACCGGACTTCTCTTTCTTTACACTTTGCTATCATTTTTATTATATTATGCTCTTTAATCTTGCACATATGTCCAAACAAGTATCATTTGCTACCTCTTCTAGCCCACACTAAAATCATATTGGTCATGAACAACAGTAAAAGCTTAAAGTTGTTGCTTTGTCACCCTACTCTGCAAATTGTAAAACTTTTTCAATCGGATCATTTGATAACTAAGAACAAAATACCGACTGTAGAAAGGAAAGAGAGAACGAGAGACAGAAAGATAGACCAAAAAAAATCAAGTAGAATTCTTTATGCTTGTTAGTGAATTGCAGCACTAAAAATAGTCAATAGGTGATTTCAAATCGTGTCATATTCGGATTTTTTTTTCTTATTCTGTTGAATTATTCCCACTTTATTTAATCAAGCATAATTTATTGTGTCTGCATAAAGGGTGTACATATCCCAATTAATGTCAAAGTGCCTTGTAATATTGTAAACTGTTGATGGAGTTCATTGCTAAGAAAAGAACATTTTATTTTAGCAAGAAAAAGCAAGTTATGCTGTTGGGGGACCAAAACTATTCTGACTTTGGCGTAATATATAATTGATGGATCCCCACTATATATAAATAGAACATATTCAACAATGCTTTCACTTTGGTGTTGAAAATTGCTTGGCACCATTAGTAAATACGCTTTTCTTGTAAAGAGTGATGGGATTTTGACTTCCATTATCTTATGGAGTATACGTTCCCCCAACTTCAAATTCTCCAATATTTCTATTTTTACGTTTCTTTTCTGGTCAATCTTTTCGCTTATGTTAGATGGAATCTTTATACAAATAGTCTATAAAATTTATAGTTTACTTTTTCTAGTTAATATGCTTTGGTGATGTACGTACCGACGCACCATATTCAAGAGGTGTAATGGTATATGTTATTTGCTGATGATATAGTTCTGATTGATGAGACACAAAGCGGTGTTGATGAGAGGCTGGAGGTTTGGAGACAGACCCTTGAGTCTAAAGGTTTCAAGTTGAACAGGATTAAGACAGAATACTTGGAGTGCAAGTTCAGCGACGTGATTAAATAAGCGGACAGGGACGTGAGGCTTGATTCACAAATTGGCACGCCCAGGGACGTGTGTCGAAAATTCATTGCAAATAAATTGGCACGCCCAGGGACGTGTGTCGAAAATTCATTGCAAATAAATTGGCATGCCCAGTGGGACCAGTTTTGCTCTTCATCTCTTCCTCTCGTAAAGCGAGGTCTGCAAATTCCAAAATCGGTTGGGGGCAATATCTCTTTTTCTCTGTTCGTCGAAGTCTAGCGCACGCTGTCAACACAAGATCTAACATGTACTTCAAGTTTCGGCAAGCCTACACTCCGACAAACCTTAAAATAGGGGGTATTTGTAGGCATTAAAAATTTGTCAAACTAGTGCATACAAAAAATTGGACTAGGGCCTCTACAAAATGAGCACATTAGGGTTACTTGGTGGCTATTCCACCCAAACCCTAATTCATGCCTATAAATAAGGATACATATGTCCTTCAAAAAATCATCTCATCAATTCCACAAACTCTTGAAATATGCACAAAGAGATCAAATATATGATCTTCGAAATTCCATAAAACTCTTGAAATACTCATTAAGGGGTCGTTTGGTATGAGGTATAAGAAGGTATAGTGCTGGTATAAAAATTTAATACCACTTTATTACTTTGTTTGGTTAGCAAACCCAGTATAAGTTATCCCAGGATTAAAATTAGTACCGGGATAACTTATACCTTGTGGAGGGTGAGGTAATTAGTGTCGGGATAACTTATACCTTCTTCTTAGAAATTATGCAATTGTCATTTTTAATACAACATACCAAACAGTGGATAAAAAATAATACCAGGATAACTAATCCCAGCATAACTTATCCCGACATAACTTATCTCGGCATAAGTCGTATTCAAACCAAACGACTCCTAAGAGATCAAAGACATGTCAAATATGTTTTGCCCAGAATTCTAGCAACATTCAAGATCCAAATAAAGTGTTGCTATATACTTCTTGATCATAAAATACATCAAGGAGATGCGTATCATCCTACGGTCGAGAAATATGTCGTTAAGGCCCTCGAATTACGGATAACAAATTGGAGGAAAGAATCAAGGTATAAATAGAGTTGTAACCCGCAATGTTTATCAATAAAATCTTTTTTCTTTATTGTTATTTTTTATTGCAGTTTTATTTTTTCTGCACAAATTTATTGCAAATAAATTGGCACGCCCCGTGACATCAGTTCTGCCCTTGATCTTTTCCTCATGCAAAGCGTAAACTACAAGTTTCAAGATCATTTGTTGCGATGGTCGAGTATTTCAAGTCTCGTCTTCAAATTACGGCAAACCTCACCCCGGCAGACCTTGAAGTAGGGGGCATTTGTAGACATCAAAAAATTTAACCGATCAATCCCATACAAAATTTGGGCTAAATCCTGAATTCAAGATACCACGAGGTGACTCTTGAAATTATAGGAGTCTGTTAGAGTTGCTTAGAGGCTACTCTACCAAAACCCTAACTTGGAAGCTACTCTACTTTAACCCTAGGTCTCTCCTATAAAAAGGGTTACATGTTCCCTTAAAAAGGATATCAATAATGAAGATCATCTCAATTATCCCATAAACTCACGGGATACTCACAAAGAGATCAAGATGTGGCCGGATAATTCTTGATAATCAAATATTTTAAGAAGATCCACGACATACTTTCAAGGATATCAGATACATCCAAGGAAGTCCACATCATCCTACGTTCGAGAAAAATGCTGCTCCAGCCCTCAAATCGCGAAGATAATCAGGAGAGAAGAATCAAGAGAGAAACAGAATTGTACTCAAAATTGATTAATAAAATTACTTTATTCTTTTGTAATTGTAGTTATGTTTCGTGTGTCGAAAATTCGTTGCAAACAATCTCCAAGAAAGGGAATTTTAAGTATCTTGGGTCAATTATTCAGGGAAATGGGGAGATCGACGAGGATGTCATACACCGTATAGGGGCGGGAGGGTTGAAATGGAAGTTAGAATCTGATGTCTTGTGTGACAAGAAGATGCCACCGGAACTTAAAGGAAAGTTCTATATGAGCGGTAGTTAGACCGGCCATGTCAGGGTAGAGTGTTGGCCAGTCAAGAATTCTCATATCTAGAAGATGAAAGTAGCAGATATGATGATGTTGAGGTGGATGTGCGGGCATACTAGGTTGGATAAGATTAAGAATGAAGATATTCGGGCGAAGGTGGGTGTGGCGCCCATGGAAGACAAAATACGGGAAGCGAGGCTTAGATGGTTCGGGCACGTGCAGAGGAGAAGCCTTGATGCGCCGGTTAGGAGTTGGCCTTGACAGGTATGAGAAGAGGTAGAGGGAAGCCTAAGAAATATTGGGGAGAGGTGATCAGGCAGGACATGGCGCGACTCCAGCTTACCGAGGACATGACCTTTGATAGGAAGGTTTGAAGGGCGAACAATAGGATCGTAAGTTAGTACGTAGGTAGTTGAGTATTTTTCTACTCTGTTGTGGGTGTTAGGCTAGTTTGCTAGTGTCTTGATTTAGTTTGATAGTGGTACTTATTGTTTTCGTACTATTTTTCTACCCCGGTTTCCTAGTACCTTTCTATTGTTATGATTATTGATATTGCATTTTCCATTTATTTTTCTGATTCTTAGGTCATTGGTACTATCTGTTGACGTATGTTGTTGTTACTGTTCTATTGCCTCTTTTCATCTCCTTGTGCTGATGGTCTTTCGAAAATAGACTCTCTACCCCCAAGATAGGGGTAAGGTCTGCATACACATTATCCTCCCCATATTACACATGTGCAATTATACTGGATTGTTATTGTTGTTGTACTTTTCCTAGTTAATATATATAAATTATACATTAATTATACACAATATATATATATATATATATATATATATATATATATATATATATATATATTATGTATGTTATATATTTAAATAGTTAGGTGGATGGCCACTTAAGTTAATTCTTTTATGATAATTATAGATCTTTCTTATGGCATTCTCCATCTAATAATGATGATTAGACCAGTCATATATATGTTAATTCACGCACGAATCGATTAGTTCGTGTCAATTAGTCATTTAACTAAGTTTGTAAAGCAGATAGACATGCTTTAATGCACGGAAAGGCTTAGGTTTTCATGTCTAACTCCAATTTGTTACATAAATATATCCCCTGAATCATTCTTATGCCATTATTAGGCATGATTACAACCCATCTAATCGACGGGAGATTTAATCAGTAAAGGATCCGTGGTAGCCTTGCTATTATACTTTATGGACGACAAGTTAGTACTTTAATTTGACTGACCTTATAAGTAACTAGATGTTTTCCTCGTCAACCACTCCAATTTCCTTTATTCACGAGAAAACTGTTGATATAACATATAATTAAGTAATTAAATTTGTGTTTAATAGTTGAAATTTTTAGATGAAAAGGAAAGATGCAAATGTGGAAATCATTTTGTAGAGTTTGGTTTGGAAAAAATTATTTTCTCACAATTATTTTAATTTTTAACTTCTACTATTTAGACGTTATTTCTAGTCTTTAATATTAAAAAGTTTAGTCAAATACTCTCCAATTTGCTAATATTATTATTAATCTTTTTGATATATATATTAGAAAAAAATTCATAATTATTATTTTTAGAAAAATATTTTTCATGAAAACTAAGTTCCATGGTACCAAACACACCATATCTTGCTTCCTTTCGAAGCAAAAAAAAAAAGTATCATGGAAATCCATGGTTGACCTACAATGATATCTGCATCTGTCATTGGAAGACCTAAAAGTGATTTTTGCACTACCTTAATATCTACATCGTGGTTAAGTATTTACCAACCCTTTTTGAGTGAAAGAAATTGCAGCATTATATTTGTAGATTCCCAAATGCTTGGGGAGATTTTAATGTAGAAAGGTTGATAATGACACGCGCGGTAGAACGTCATTCCTTACAACAACAACAACCCAGTATAATCTTACTAGTAGGGTCTCGGGAGGGTAGTGTGTATGCAGATACCCCTACTCTAGGATAGAGAGGCTGTTTCCGATAAACCTCCGGCTTCCTCCCTCTGAGAACTTTCCACCTTGCTCTTAGGGTGACTCGAACTCACAACTTCTTGGTTGGAAGTAGAGGATATTTACCAATAGAGCTAACTCATGCATTCCTTAACAAAGTGAATTTAATTCGAGAGAAAAAGAAACATATGATGCACAAAGCACTAAGTGTCTATGGAAAGAAAGGAAATCAAAGTTCCTCCTTTCCTTTAGGAGAATTGACAACTGCAGTTTGTGGAAAACCTCTTTCCCAGTGCTTTGGGAACATATTCAGCATTCTTTTAGCTTTTCAGCAGCTAGTGACAAATTAAGTTAGGAATTTTGCTAATTAGGTTAAAAAATATTTGAGATTTTAACCTATATACACAATTTAACCTTTTTTTTTTTTTCTTATAAGGACCAATTAATTATTATTTAGAGGTGAATTGCCTTCTTTTACATATGCTTGAGAAGTTCCATTTCTTTCAGAATTTGTTCGACGAGATCAGATTCTCCCATCTTAAAGGAGGTAAGTGGAGACTGGCAAATTGATTTGTTTTTTCGAGTTGTCGAACAAATTTCATTATAGAGGAAAAGAAAGAAAAGGGACATGAACGAATATGCCAGTTTAACAATTTCGGCTCATCAACTAGAAGAGTATTGATTAGGCTCAGAAATCTTCTATAAACGCCTAATCTACTAAAATAAGACAATTTTGTACAACGAAAAAGTTGCCCAAATTTCTTTATTACATTAATATTTTTCCCTTTTTGCTTTTATATCTTAATAAAGGTCAGTTGGGCCCCCCAAGATCTTACTTATATTACAGACGGTGACATTATATGCTTCTGATTGAGAATTGCCACCACACTTTTAGTGTGTGCATTAATAAAAAGCTTCTAGGAAGGTACTCCATCGGGCTAATTTTTTTTTTGTTTTTATTGCAAATATCTTCTAAAAGTTTGATGAAATTGAATAAATTGTTTTCATATCGAGAATGAGAGAAAACTTAAAACTAAAGAGATAATACGCGACACTCATACCATGAAACCAAAAAGGGGCTATCAATTTAACTTTTAGAAAATTACAAAACGCTTGTCTAAAACTACCCTATAGAAAATGTATATCCTAAAAATTCGGAAGAACATGGGTTGGGCTGAAACATTACTATATTAAATGATAGAAAAATAGGCATATTTTGCAAATTGAAAAAAGGAAAAAATATTACAGAAAATGGGCCGGACAATGACCAAAGATATTGCGGTATTATCACTTTTAGCCCACGCCAGAAACTATTTATATCTGGTAGCTAAAGAATTGTATAAAATTTGTATATAACATACAAAATGTATATATATATATACAAAAAAAATACAAATTGTATATATTTTTTCGACTATTATTTTTACAGCGGCTATACAATGTCATTTTCCCAAAGATTTAAGAATGATGTTTAGAGATTAGTCAAGACTTATTTTGTCTTGAAATTTTGAACTGAAGTCTTAACTTCAGCACAATTCAGAATATTTTTATCTCAAAAAATTAAACTGAAAAATTAAAATTCAGGATGCATTGACTAATTTTTAAATAACAGCCCTTTAGAATGGCTACCTGATGTCATTTACTTAGATTTAAGGGCGGGGCCTCGTGTAGTTAAGATGTACATATTGTTTGAGTTTGTTTGCAAAAATAGAGTTTCCACGATATGGCTTATAAGGAACTCTTTGAATTTCGAGTTGTATAAAGTTTAATTAAAGGCTTGATTATTTGACTCTCAACTAATTAGAAATTTTCTTGTGACCTTCTAAAGATTATGTTTAGGAACAGATTTTGTTCCTCAAACTAATGGGTTTTAAGCTCCCGTCACAAAAGACCGTAGTTGATAAAAAAAAAAAAAAAGCACTTTTAGCCAAGAGATGCTTTGAGAGCCTAATTTGAAAGTGTTAGTTTTAGTGACTTCCTAAATTACCAAAGAACTTGGTTTTTGCCATACTTCTTACGCATAAATATAATAAACAGTAAAAACAAAGACATCAATTTTTACATGAAAAATCATCCGGCTCAAAGGTGCAAAACTACGACCTACCACGTAGGATTTTAACTTCAACTTCACTAGAACAAATGAGCCAAACGTACTTATTATAAGACTTGTAAATCAATACCCCCCACAATTCTCCTACTTCAACTATTTGATGAATTACTTGTTACTCTAACTTGCACACTCAAATACGTACTCTAACTAACAGGTTACGAATGACATCTTGATTACAACTCGATTTCCTAATTCACACGAAATAGACTCAAGAAGAACACTAAAGACTAATGTTAGACTTAAGTGTTGAAAATGTTGATCCTCAGTTAACGTGCAAAAGGATGATGTCCTCAGTCCATCAGAAAAGTATTTAACTTTTCAGTACTCCGAGATCTTTGGGAGTCCTACGCACAGTCAACTTCTCATTTGATAGGACTCAACAAATCTTGTGACTCTTGCCTATCACTTATGCGAGCATATCTTCTTGGACAACGACCCTTATTATATTAACAACCTTTTCCAGCAATCTCGGACTATGGTAACTTTATGCAAAAGTTACTGCCTTGTAAAAACTTTCAACAACTACCTTGAGGACCTAGTTCTTAGCATACTTCAGCAGCCACCTTGAGAACCCGGTTCTTAGCACGCATTCACAACACACTTTGTTAATCATCAAAATCCCAATTCTCAACAAATATCTCCTTTTTGATGATGACAAACTTTGTGCATATGAACCAGGTGATGACATTCATAAACAATTACATCAAAACAATAGCAGTCATGTAAACACAATACAAACACATTGGGACCCAATTCCGAGCAAGTACATCAAACAGCCCCCCAACTCTATCTTCCTCCTTTTGGCATCATCGAAAAAAACACAAAGCTGTTAGACAAGCCAAGCACAGTTAATGCAACATTCATGGCCATCGAAGCTACAACTCAAGCACGGGAAACAAACTCAAGAAGAACACTAAGACCTTGAGACAAAGGGTAAAGGACCAAGATCAAGGGTGAGAAGAGGAATGGGTCAAGGCTTTCATAAAGGTGGCAATCTGTTGAGCATGGGCCTCCCTGTATATTTTGAGCTCCCCCTAAGCTGCCTGGTTTCCTTTCTTAGCTCATCATTTTCCTCCCTAAGCTTAGCATTCTCCTCCAAAGCCAATTCCAACCTTTTAGAGAGTTCAGCTGCCCTGCTGCTCCCAGGTAAATTGGCAAAGCCAGTTTGCCCTCTAGCCTTGATCTCAGCATAACCACACTACTTGAGTGTGACAACATCCATTACATTATTATGATGCCCAAACATCAGCTCAGGCAAGGCTACATTGAGCTTGTCAAACAGCTCAGTTAGCATGAAACCATATGGTATGGCATGCTTAGGCTTGGAGGTATTTACAGCCCTCGCCATATGCTGAATTATCGGGCTGGGAAGGTTGATGGCTCTACCAGTATCCAACAACTCCATTACAACCTTATCAAGCAAGGTGGCCTCATGCCTTCTATAAAATCTCTACAGAATGCAGGAGTTGACAAAGTGAAATGGCAGTTTGTGAAAAAGTATCATGTCAGTCTTATACACCTTCTGAAAAGCAATAAGCTCAAACATCAAGAGAACTTCCTGGTAACCACAATGCATGTATCCATATCATTATCAATAGCAGACCACTTTTTATTAAGATAATTGTCAAATCCCATGGAAGGAATATTCAGTAGCATCCCAAGATCTTTATCTTAAATTCTCCCATAGAACTCTTTACTACCTTGACATCAAACTGGAAATTTTCATAAAACTCAACCACTACATGCACACATACAGAGGGAAAGGGTTTAACAAACATATGTGTCCATACCTACAAGTCAAGTTTTTCAACCAACTGGGCTATGCCCTTTTCATCAATATTGGCAAGTATCTTTCCATTCCGCACTTTTTTGTTCTTGAACTCAGTCAATCTGTCAACTACAGTAGACACAACCATTTTCTTCTTCCCTTTGCTCGTCTTATGAGAAGTGGCAGTTGCCTTGGTGGGTTTAGCAGTAGTCTTTTTCACTGGTGGTTTCTTAGCCTTTAAAGAAGGATCAGGTTCATCCTCCTCATCTAACTCAACTACAGTTTCAACAGTAGAGATTTGCTTTCTTGTTTTTTTGGCACTCCTAGACTCCCTAGCCTCATCAACAGCTTTTCTTTTGCTCCTGGTGAGAGGAGTCCTAGTGAGAGGAGGCACTTTCTTTCTTGCCTATGGAATTGGTCTTGCAGAATTTACAGAGGCCTTACTGACCTTTTTTCCTACCTCAGATAAAGGCAAATTATCCTCATCACTGTCAACCTCCTCATCTCCAACAAAAGGAGTTAAAGAAGGCCTAAGTTTTTCTCACCTTTTCTCTTCATGAACTTCTTCTGAAGGGGCCATGATTGTTTTCCCAATAGCCATTGAGCCTTCAGATTCCTCGCTGACATTTTCCTCTTCACTTTCAAATTCACCACCCTCACTTTCACTTTCCTTTTCATCTTCATCACCCTCACTTTCAGAGTCACCTTCTCCCTCACTTTATTTTTCTTCTTCTTCAGAGTCTCACACTTGCTTGTGTAGTTGTTGTTCTACCTCACCTTCTTTTTATTCACATGATTATCCCTCATTCTCACTCTTCTTTTCATCAGTACTATGAGTTTTCTCCTCCACCTATTGTTACTCCTAATTTTCTTCTTCTTCTCCCACCCATGAACTTCATCAGTATCCTCATCAGCAGTCCAACTGTAAAAACTGCTATCAGAACCTTCTCCCCTATTTCTTTCTAACCTTTCCTCTCAACCACAGGTATCGCATAAAATATTTTTAAATTTTTGTCCTGGGTCACTACTTCTTTTTCTATAGCAATGCTCTCTATATGTGGTGTGTCATTCAGGGATGCAACAACTTCTAACGAGAAAACTTCAATTGTAGAGACTAGAACATCAAGCTTTGATGGAGAAGATTTTACTTGATCATCCTTGACAAGTGCAGATTCTCCCTGAGCTGTAGCTTCCTTAACTTCTAGTTCCCCCTTAGCGGTAGCACGATCCACTACGTTGCCACTTTTTACTGATTTCCTTGAAGTACCTTAATATTAATAGGTTTGGAGGTGATTTGTGAGATGGATACAGGTGTATAGGTAGTTGGTTTTGGGGATGGAAGTCCAATGGAGGTAGAAATCGTAGGTGTAACAGTAATAGGGGATAATGGTGCAGGTACAGTAAAGGATATGGGTGGAGATGCAACAGGTGTAGGTTCAGAATCATTGGTTGAATTTGCACTTCTCTTAGGCTTACACTTCGCAATTTTGGGTTTAGCTCCGGTCTTAGATGAAGATTTTGCTTTTCAGGGGGTTTGGCTTTACTTAGTCATGATGGTAAGAATTTTCTTTGGTTCTTGCTTAGGGTTTGAAAGAAATAGTGAGGTCTAAGAGATGTACCACGATAAGGATTTTAAATAGGGAAGTCCTTATTTGACTAGAAAAGAGAAGGTAACTAAATTTGAGTACTAACGGGACTCTAATAACGGTTACTTTTGATTGCTTGAACTTCAGAATTAATTGGATTCTAATTACTCTAGAATTCCCCTTTGATCCTTGACTTTGATAACAAATAGGAGTGATGCTAACGGGATTAAGGAGTTTGAGTGTAGCAGTAATTAAGTTCCACTGATTTAAGACAAGATGGCACATACCTGAGTTCAACAACCAACTCCTTAGTCATTTCTACAATAAAGCTTCCAGCACAATAAGTTAGTATCCTAAGGCATAGTCATCAACTAGACTTTCTAGATGAGCGTTTATACTTAGGACAAGTATGAGACTGAATCAAGCATTTGATACTCAACTATCTACATCTAATGAATTCTTTTCTAGCCAATCATTGGGTTTCAACCTAGTTAAAGGTATTGATTAATCCCATTTCTAGTTTGTTTATTTCAAAGTGGTCCCTACTCAGTGCCTTAGTGAAAATATCAGTAATTTGATCTTCAGTTTTATAGAAATTGATTAAGATATTCCCTTTTTCAATATTATCTATGAGAAAGTAATGTATGATATCAATGTGCTTGGTTCTCTTATGTTAACAAGGAATTTTAGTAATATTTATGGCACTGGTATTTTCACAGAAAATAAGAACACAATCAACAAAAATATCATAGTCCTTGAGTTGCTGCCTTACCCATAGCAATTGAGCACAATAAGATGTTATTGCTACATATTCTGCTTCAGCTGTAGATAGAGCCATGGAGTTTTGCTTCTTTGTTCCCCAAGATACTAGGTAAAAACCAAGAAAATGTATTGCACCTGAAGTGCTTTTCCTGTCAACATGAAACCATGCATAGCCTGTATCTGTATAACCAACTAGATCAAAGCTATATCCTCTTGGATACCATAGAATCAGGAGTCTCTTTAAGATATTTGTGTATTCTCTTGACTACTTTTAGGTGAGACTCTTTGGTATTTGCATGAAATATTACACATAGACCCACACTGAACACAATATCAGGCTTACTGGCAGTAAGATACAACAGTGATCCAATCATTTCTCTGAACAGCTTTTGCTCCACACTTTCGCCATCAAGATCCAGCTTTGTTGCAATGGAAATAGGAGTATCAATTGACTTTGAAGAATCCATATTGAATTTGTTCAAAAGTTTTTTGATGATAGATCATAGTTCCAGTAGGTGACTGCTTGATCTGCATCCCAAGAAAGAATTCAATTTACCCATTATGCTCATTTCAAACTCACTGCCCATCATTTTAGCCAATTCCTAGCTCATAGCTTCAGTAGTAACCCCAAAATAATGGCATCCACATACACCTGCATAATGAGAAGATTCTTTCCTTTGTTCTTTAGAAATAATGTGTTGTCCACCTTACCTGTTACAAAGTTATTAGTTAAGAAAACTTTTGAAAGCCTTTCATACTAGGCTCTTGGAGCCTGCTTCAGATCATACAATGCCTTGTCTAACTTGAAAACATGGTCAAGGAACTCTTCACTGTCAAAACTCGGAGGTTGTTCAACAAAACCTCCTCCTTCAGGTAAACATTCAGGAATGCACTCTTCACATCCATCTGATATAGAGTAAAATCCATGTGTGCAACAAAAGCATTTAGCATTATTATAGCTTCCATTCTAGCTACAGGAGAAAATGTCTCAAGAGGGTGCGAGATTTGATATTTCCATGGCCTAACTTACATACCCAGAGATGGTTCAAGAAGGGAGTGACCCAAAGGACAAGAGCCAATGGTTGCAACTTCACATTTCAGAGTATCAGTCAATGTAGTTCCATGTTCTTCCTGATCACTCCCATCGTCTTCAGGATTCCCTAATCCCCCTTCAGGTTGTTGTTCAGATTCTTTAGAAGTTCCTTCATCAATAAGACCTATATCATAGTTTTCATCTTGCAAGCCTTTCTCATCCATGTTATTAGATTCATCAAAATAACATAAAATGTTTCTTCAACACACATAGTTATTTTATTAAAAACTTTGTAAGCCTTACTATGTTGTGAGTAACCCAGGAAAACTACCTCATCACATATGTCATCAAACTTACACAGAGCTTCTTTCTCATTGTTGTTCACAAAATAGTTACACCCAAGAGTTTAGGTGAGTGATGTTGGGATTTCTTCCTCAAAGTAACTCACAAGGAGTTTTCTCAAGAATGGGTCTGACCATGCACCTCTTTAACAAGTAATAAGCAGTATTGACTCTTAGGCAGTCCACTAGCAATTAGCATAGTCCTACCCATATCTTCTATAGATCTATTCTTTCTTTCCACAATACCATTTTTTGTGGAATTCCGGGTGCAGAGAAGTTATGGTCAATGCCATGAGTGCTACAGAATTCTAAAAATTTAGAGTTTTCAAATTCAGTCCCATGGTCTGTTTTAATACTTGATACAATACTCCCTAGTTTTTATTGAATCACTTTGACAAACACACAAAAAAAAACAAAAGTTTCATCCTTTGATGCTAAAAACAAGGTCCATGTGTACCTAGAAAGCCAACAACAATTACAAACACACACCTCTTTCCTCCCCTGCTCTTAACTCTCATTGGTCCACATAGGTCCATGTGAAGAAGTTCCAGGGGTTTGGAAGTACTGACAACTTTCTTAGATTTAAAGGATGACCTCACATGTTTACCTCTGACAAAAGCATCACAGACTTTGTTTGATGTGAACTCAACCTTTAGTAACCTGAGGACCAGGTCTTTTGCTGTTAGCTTGTTGAGTTGAGACAGACTGGCATGTCCCAGTCTTCTATGTGACAATAGTGGATCATCTTCCACTACACATAAATATGTATCCTCACTCTAAGCAAGAGACATAATGGATATCTTATAGACATTGTTATGACTCTTGCCTTTTAGAATAATTTCATCGGTATCCAACTTAGTGACAATATAGATTTTGGAGTTAAACTTAACTTATTACCTTTATCACACATTTGAGAAATGCAAAGAAGATTGTGTTTAAGTCCCACGACATAGTACACATCTTCTCTAGCATGAGAGAGTAACTTACCAACCTTACCAATACATGTTATTTGTCCTTTCTTCCCATTTCCAAATGACACGCTCCCTCCTTGGAAGGTTGTTAGTGAGAGGAAATATTTCATTTTCTCCAGACATATATCTTGAGCATCCAATGTCTAGATACCGGTCTTAATTGTTTTCTCTCACTTTAGCCTGCAACAAAAATCTCAAGTTAGTCTTGAGAACCTAGACAAGCTTGGGTCATTTTTTATTTGAAAAAGGATGAATCAAACCTCTTCTTTACCAAAAGGGAAGTCTGTTAACTATAATTTTTTTTATTGACCTTAATATACTTAGTTTGAAAAGTAGGATTGATTAAGGGTTTTTCTTCTTTCTTCACATGTTTAAGTAACTAAAAGTATTTTTGAACTGAGCATGATTTAAGGCAGGGCAAGTATATCTGAAGTGTCCTACCTTCCCACAGTGAGTGCACATCTTATTATTAGAGATTCTTACATACTTGGGATAAAACCTAGGTACATGTTTCCTATAACCAATTCCTGATTTATTTGTGCTACAATTTTTATTTAGCCAATTTAGTGCATCAGATGAGCTCTGCCATTTGCTTACTTTGCTTTTTTAAAATTCTCTTGCAGTACTTTATTCCTACAGTCAGCATCATAAAAACTATTTTTTAGCTCTTCCAGTTCTTTTTCAAGATTGTTTTGTAGATCACTCATTATTCCCTTGCCGTGTGCAGCAGATTGCTGCTAACTATTAGAAATGATCTCAAGAACTTGGTTCTTAAGATTTTTGGCATGTCCTTCATGATCAGCTTTGTCGAATTCAAACCTATCGGCCCTTGGGCATGATATTACTAAAAGGTATATTCGACTAGCTCAAACAATACCTATCGGTCCTTGGCCACGACTCAGCTACGTTCGGCCAAATCGAACAAAACCATTCGACCCTAGGTTACATCTTAACTAAGAGGCATCTATGACTAGCTTGAACAAAACTCCTCGGCGCATGGCCACACAACCATAGGACTATCGTAACCTAGAGAATGACAATGAAGAAAGGAAGTACAGAAGCAAAACACATAAGCACATAAACGAAATATGCAAATATAAGAAATGTGCGTATAAAACAAAAACCAACTTTTATATAAGGGTCTTTACAAAGGCGCACGAAGACGCCAATAAAAAAGGAGAAAGAAAACGCACAAAATACAATAGCTAAAAAAGGGTGGAACATCTAGTGATCATCACTGACCTGATCTCCATCACCCTCTCCATCCCTCCTTGGTTCTAAACAAGATCGCACCAGGCGCTGTCTTCGAGCTCAGGGAAGTTTCCCTCATCATCATCCTCAAATTCAGGCTGAGGATGTTGGGGTCGTAGTCATAGGCCAACCAGGCTTCACAAGCCTTAGCTCGAGCCTACTCCAAAGTCATTTCAAAGATGAAGCCCGTCTGACCCAACTCACGAACAACCTCTACTCGGGCCGCGACAAGGATCCAATCCTCGTACTTCTCTCGAGGGATGCCCGAAATGTCAAAGGCAGAAGATGTTGAGGGTCATTCAAGTAGTTTGGCATTCTCACCCTCCACAACCAATCCTCTCCTCGAGCCTAACCTCTTTGGCCTCAGCCGTCAATCAAATATTATCCCGGTCTGCGCGAAGAGTCCTGTTCGCTAACTCTAAAAGAGCAACCCTTTTCCAAGTTTCCATCATGGAGGACTTCACTTCCTTAATTGATTGTTGCTTACTATTTGCCTCCCCCCAAGCCCGTCCATCTTGAACGGGCGCTCATTCAACTGATCTTGCAGTTGATCGACATGACTCTGGAGGTCGCGATACTGGGCTTCAAGGCCCCTGCTCAGCTCAAGCTTTTCCTCATTCCTCTTTAATGCGCAAGAGTGCTTAGTCGCTCCACAAATACGAGAAACTCCTCATCTTTCTTCCTTAACTCCTCCCTCAGGGTAGGCACATCAACCCCCCCCCCCTTACGAAGCCGCCTCTCGGCCTCCTTGTACCTTCCCCAGTACTCCTCGTACTTCGATCGCGTCTTCCGGTAGATCTTCTTCTGCCTCTTCTCTCTCCATGCACTTTCATTCTCTAGGATAACCGTCTGTACAAAATAAATGGTTAACAAGGTAAGACCTAGAAGAAAATCAAAGCAAAAAGAAAGGGATAAAGAGAAAGAAAGGGAGAAAGAGAAAGAAAAGGGAAAGAGAAAGAAGAGGGAAACGATTTACCCTGAGAGCGAGGCCAGCACTACTCTTCGAAAAGTTACTTTCGCTCAGTTACCCAAGAATCCTATGCTCGACGCTAGTACAGAAGTGGCCAAAGGCCTGAATTACATCCTTAGTGTTCTTAAGTAAATCATCGTTCACTGGGATTGTGATGTTCCTCGACCCGCCCTCTACTCCAACCTCAACCTGAGTGGTCTTATTATCGAGCATCTCGTGATCTTCAGGGTCGAGGTCAGAGTCGGACTCATCACCAACGAGTTCAGCCTGCTCATCATCCTACTTGAGAAGCATCTTGTCTTTCCCCTTATCAGCAGTAGAAACCTCTTGACATGGTCCATAAGATGAGGCCTCCTAGCACCTAGGGTGCACAAAACCGTCATAGGAGGCATTCATAACATCTTTCTCCCCTTCAAGTCGCAAAGGAGCAGTAGCCCCAGTCTCTTCCAACCTATGTACCTCAGAGGCCGCCCCAACACCTCCCTCGATCAATATCATCGCGATCTCTTGCACAATGATCCCATCCTCAAAATAAGTTGATTGTTGCAGGCAGACCTACTCCCACATCTATGGTTTTCCTCTTATGGGCCCTCAAGTCCGCGTCATTCAGTGAAATCTCCTCGTCCTCGACATGGGACGGGGCCAAGGGAGGGGTGAGCACAACAGTCAAGACAGAGGCGAGTTGGAAGAATCAACAACCCTCATTCTCAAAAAGGACGCGTTGCATTGTGTTCCTTTTAGCAATCTCCATAACAGAACCTAGAAGAAAGCATAAAAATGAGCACAACAAAATCAATAGGTAAAAATGTCACCCTGTCTAAAGACAGGATACCAACATTACTGTCACGACCCCATTTCACCCTTCGTAGGATGTCATGATGGCACCTAGTCTCTAAGACTATGTAAGCCTAACAGAATTGCGGAAATACATAATATAAAATTGAAGCCTAATTCTCAACACATGAAATGATTATAAAACTACCATTCAATAATTACAACTCCCAAAACCCGGTGAAAATGAATCACAAGCTTCTAAGAGAAAATACTAAGTGTCTCTATATATCAGAGTCTAAAGAAAAATAAGAAAAATGACATAGTAAGGATAGAGGAGGACTCCGAGGTCTGCGGATGCTGGCAGATATACCTTGCAGTCTCCACGTGCGGTCCAACTCACTGGTATCTGGTTTGATAGGAAGGACCTGGATCTGTATAAAATGATGTGCAGAAGTGTAGTATGAGTACACCACAACGGTACCCAGTAAGTGCCAAGAATAACCTCGGTAGAGTAGTGACGAGTTCAGATTAGGGCCCTACTCGTTTAAAAGAAAAGTAAGGAAAAAAATATAATAGAATTTTGAAATGACTGAGAATTTAAACAATAAGAAGTTTCAGAAAATATCAGCACGGTAAATAGAGGTAAACCTCGTAGTCCCAAATGTAAATATGCACGACAGGGGAATCTCCCGAGTAAACACCTCGTAACCCCAAAATAAATATGCAGTACAGGAGGGATCTCCCGAGTAAACGCCTCGTAGTCCCAAAGTAAATATGCAGTACATGGAGGATCTCCAGAGTAAACACCTCGTAGTCCCAAGGTAAATATACAGTAAAGGGGGATCTCTCGAGTAAACACCTCATAGTCCCAAAACAAATATGCAGCAGGTAATCGAAGGGAAACACTTATTTTCAACAAAAATCTTACAATTAAAGATTTAATTCAAATCAAGTAAAGCAGGTAATTCAACTAAGCATATTGCACAAATTGCAAGTAAGGGTTATAGCACGTAGACACTCGATACTATGCTAAACATGATCACTACATCAGCCCATGTATGCAGTCATCACCTCGCGTATACGGCGCTCACATATCACAAATTATTACAACAGTACCAAAATCCTAAGGAGATTTCCCCCACATAAGGTTAGACAAGTCACTTACCTCAAATCTTGCTCAATCAATAGATAAGGATGCATTTCCCTCGATTTTCTGACTCCGAATGGTCCAAATCTAGCCAAAATCAATTACATCTCATGAATAAAACTACAAGGAACTAATTTAAATCATAAATTTACGACTTTAGCGAAGAATCAAAAAATCGCCCCAAAACTTCGACTTGGGCCCACGTCTCGAAATCGGGTAAAAGTCACAAAATACAAACATGTATTCGATATATAGTTCACCCATACCAAAATTACCAAAATCGGACACCAAATCGACCCTCAAATCCTCAAATCAAACTCTCCAAATCTCTAGCCTCAAACTCCAAAATTCCACCTTAAATACACACTAATTAGGTGGGAAAATAAATGGAGAAGCAAGATTATTGATCAAAAATAAGCATAAGGGACTTACCTCAAGAAATCCCTCAAAAATGCTCTCAAACATCTGTCACGCCCCAAACCTGGGAGGCGTGGCCGGCACTCGGTGCCATATTTGGCCCGAGCGTACCACTTTGTAACTGTGAAGTATGGAGGGGTAACCCTCAACTTAGGCCGATGAGGCTATATTCTGAATCATCTGAAAATATCGTCTCTCTCATATGAGGGGTAAACATACCCAAATGCTCATATATATATATATATATATATATATATATATATATATATATATATATATAACTGTGTAGGCTGATGAGGCCGCCATGAACATCTACTGATATACAAAATATACAGGACTCGTCTACAAGCCTCTAGAGATAACTGAATTGTACCATGGTCAGGACAGGACCTCGACCTACCCATCAAACATGTATATATAAAATGGACTCCAAGGTCTATACCTGAAACTCCGAAGGAGTGGAGCTTACCAACCAAGTTGATGTTTGACTCTGTCTGCTAGGAAGGTCTATCCAACTGTCTATCAGGTCCTGCAGGCATGAAATGAAGCATCCCCAGCAAAAGGGACGTCAGTACAAAATAATGTACCGAGTATGTAAGACAACAAAATAACTGAAAGCTGAAACTAAATTGATAATATAATAACTAAAAGTAACTAGGAGTCAAAGATGATCTAAAGATATGCTTACATGTTGATACTGACTCAACTCTCTCAATATAGTAAATAAAATAGTTAGCCGGCCTTATAAAGATCAGTACATATAACTGCTATGCCGTAGTAGGCTCATTCATAGGTGCTTGGCCATACTAGGCTCTTTATATCAACCATTCTAGGCTTGTTCATAGGCGCTCGGCCACAGTAGGCTCGGTATATAACTTACCATCTAATCAAAGGTTGCCCAATAGGGGCATGCCTACCGATTACAGCTCGGTGGTGGTGAAAATATTATAATATTGTACATATATATAGACTCGTAGATATTCATTTTGGTAGGTAGAGAATCCCCTAATTTCAAGTATATTGGGAGAAAAGCTCAGCTACATTTGACCAAAGTTTCAACAAATTTATGAATGCAACTTGTGATGACCTTTTTCACCTTGTGTTTCACAATTCGCTTGACTTCAAAACATAACACACGACTATCATACGACTAAAATAAATCATAACATAATCTCATTATAATGTTAAGCACCCTAGTATCACCCCAAAAAATACATGTAATAACATTCCCTAATTGTCGACTTTCGACAACTTATTTTCTTCAATTCGTTTTGCTTCTATGCCTTCAAACCCTCTTGGTACTTGATATTCATGATCTTAAATATTTGTAACCTCCACATTAACATGATTAACTAACTTTGTAAAATTTTCAAAGATTATTTTATTTATGAGCTTACATCAATTGACTTACGACGTATTCTTACGTACGAAAACATGGGGTGTAACATCATTCCCCCCTTTGGAACATTCGTCCTCGAATGTTGACTGATGCGCTTATCAGTCTCAAAACCTATAGCTCTTACAAATACTTTACTTCTATCATTTCCATCTAGGCAATAGTTCTGCGAATAAATCCATAGGCCAGGGCATTCCCCCCTTTAGGCCTGTTTCTCACACCACGACTTGTGGTCGAAATTCTTCCAATCTCGTAACTATTGCTACCTTATGTCATGCAGCCTGTACGACTATGTCCTTATATGTGTGACTATGTGAATCTTTTCTGCTTTGTCCTCCAACTTTTAGCCAATCTCTAGGCCTCACTTTGTGAACATATACAGAACTATGACAAGTTGTCCATCTAGGCATCTAGAGGTGTACTGGAGTTCTTCACTCGGTACTTGTCGAACTTACGACTATTTCTATATCTTAATTCATAGCCTCGGTTAGCTATGCTTATGGCTTTACTATATCTAGATAGCTTATACTATACCATAACACTTACGTTGATTTATTATTACCAAGGTCTGCTACCAAACTCCAGGTTACTCTCTCGCTGCTTATCTTATATTTATAAATTTAAGTCCCTTAATGCTTCCTCATTATTGTTCATCTTAAGAATGACAACCTAATCTCATCTCATACTTTGTAACCTTTATCCATCTATTATTGATTTATCTTAATTTTTATCTATAATCTACCACTGATAACTTGAAACCTCTTACGTAAAACATTTTCACTAGGGCTCATGTCTCATCGGGAACATCTACAGTTATTTTCCTGATCCACCTAGGAATGATACTAAACTTCAATAACCATATGTTATAGCATCCCAACGTGATTCAGCTTATGGGGGTATTCTAATCCAATGCAATTCATGAAATGACTTCTCTTTGAATTTGTACTCAATCGAAGGCCTAATTGTCATCCTCTTATCAATTATCACAATTACACTCTCATTCTACTACCAGGGCAGTATTCCATATTTTCTAAATGCCCCTAGTCTTAAACTCCTCTGAGTTTGTTCAAGCTATACTGAGCTTTTTATAACTTACAGAAACCATCAGCTCTCTTATTTTGATGGGTTTAATCCCGAGGACTTACTTATTCTCATCACCTTCTCACTCACCTTTTCTTATCCTTACTCCTGTCTACCTAAAACCTTGTCGCTCTACCATACTTTATTTTGTGAGCTACACATATCTATTTATACTACTCGCAACCTTCCTTTAACTTGCTAGCACCATAGATGTCCTTATCTTATTCTGGAACTTCAATCAAAACATCACATCGTCTCTAACTCTTCTTTACTCTCTTACCTAGACCTCTCGATACTTGGAAACCATAGCTAGAAGATATGTCACTCACGACACCACTATCATTTGTGGATCCTGAATCACGACACTTCTAGCCCTCTATCTGAAGTATGGACTATTCACAACCTTCTGCACTTTAGTATCTCTACCTTATTTACCTTTACCTTTCTTATCTTTAAATCTTGCATTGCATCTTCTGTCGTATTCATAACCTTCCTTCCACATAGGTGGAATTCATGTCCACAACTTGAAGCTCTTCTATAATACATGCACCTCTAGTACATACACAATCCGGTGAGAGCTTCATACTTACTCCTTATGAGGCTGGTACTTTTCCAACTGGTTTATTGTAGGGCCGTTATAGAATATGGTCGTTGTACTATCTCTATCGTACCTCCGATATTAAGAGTGATTCTGCAATATTTTGAATCATAATTTCTCTAATTATCTAGATCTAATAATTAGACTCTTAATTTACTTAGATGATGTAACTCTTTAGTTTTTTCTTCTCTCTTAGCCTTTAAGTAGGCTTAAGTTATCTTCCGATCTGCGGCTCAAGGTATTAGTTATTACTTTCGCCTTTCATGGCGCTATGAAACAACCATAGTATAATCTTCAATTCAATCCTTTGGCTGTGAGGTGGACTCAATTCTTTCTTTTAAGTTATAGTGGAGTCTTCTCTAGCTGTAGGAATGTCAACATATATGTTGCATGGATAATAGTCCGAAATCTTAAGTGCGTTCATAATGTAATTAACTCTGGGTCATTGATCAAATAATTCCTTTCGTGCCTTCTCAGCTTTCTTTAAAAGTAAGCAATTACTTTTACTGGTTGTTCTTCCACTTGTTGCATGAATACTTAGATTATCTTAATGCCACGCCTATTTGAATTTCGTGCAACTCATATGATCTCGAATATTACTTTTGATTTTACTTCATGTTCCTTAGTCACGACAGGTTCTACTTTGTTTTAGAGTGCATACAATGTTGCAATGAGACTGTTCTTACAAGATCATTTCTTCTTTAGGTCACTATGCTTATGTTGAAGCCTTCTTCCTTATTTTCTCAGCTATTCTTTCGTTTTAGCACTTAGGGAAGACCCTATGACTCATGTAAAGCTGGGAGCTTTTTACATCGTATACCCGACAAATATTTTGATGTACTTACTCGCCTATAATTATCCTTAGTTACTTACCATTGCGACCTTGTGCTCGTATGGTTACTTCTGAACTAAGATTTTGACTATCTCCCCAGTAGCACTCTCTTTTATTTTTGTAATACTTATACGATACCTTTAACTACCCAACTCCAATCTGAATATATCTTAAGGATTACGATGTCATATCTGTCAGGCTGAATTTCCTGTGCTGGGTTTCACTACGTTTATCTTGCATGATCTGCTGATTTATCTAAGACCTCTTATCTAGCCATTACTATGGTCTTCCTTGATCAACTACTGACTTGTCACGACCCCAATCCACCCTCCGTAGGATGTCGTGATGGCACCTAGTCTCTAAGACTAGGTAAGCCTAACAAATTGCAGAATAACATAATAAGAGTCTGAAACTCAAACCCCAATAGTTGTAATAAATGAAAACTGCAAGTCAAAGAACTACAATCTCCCAAAACCCGGTAGAAACAAGTCATAAGCTTCTAAGAGAAATACTGATGTCTCTATACATCAGAGTCTACTAAAATAAGGAAAACAACATGATAAGGATAGAGGGGGACTTCGAGGACTTAGATGTGCAGAAGCGTAGTATGAGTACACCACAACAGTACCCAGTAAGTGCCAAGCCTAACCTCGGTAGAGTAGTGACGAGGCCAGGTCAGGCCCTATTGAAAATAATAGAAAAGTAAGACAGATGATATAATAATATAACAAAATGACTGAGAAGTGAACAACATGGCAAATAGAGGTAAATAACAGGTGCATTCCCAAGGTACCGCCTCGTAGTCCCAAAAGTAAATATGCAGTACAGGGGGATCTCCTGAGGAATCGCCTCGTAGTCCCAAAGTAAATATGCAGTACTGGGGGATCTCCCGAGGAATCTCCTCGTAGTCCCAAAAGTAAATATGCAGTAGAGGGGGATCTCTCGAGGAACTGCCTTGTAGTCCCAAGGTAAATATGCAACAGATATCTGAAGGAAACAACGAATTTACAGCAAGAATCTCACAGTTAATGATATAAATCAAATCAAATAAGCAGGTAATTCAACTAAGCATGTTGCACATATAGCAAGTAAGAGTTAGGGCACGTACACATGTGATACTAGACTAAACATGATCACTACATATACTAGAGCAACTCAGTTAAAGAATTTAAAAGAAGACTACTCAGCAAGAACCAATACTTCCAAATTTAGCCCGTGTATGCACTCGTCACCTCGCGTACACGGCGCTCACATATCACAAAAATGTTACAACAGTATCAAATCCTAAGGGGATTTCCCCCACATAAGGTCAGGGAAGCCACTTACCTCAAACTAAGCTCAAATCAATCCATAAGAATACCCTTTCCTCGATTATCCTACTCTGAATGGCCCAAATCTAGCCAAACACAATTATATATCATAAATACAACTATAATAGGCTAATCAACTTAATGAAATTAAGAATTTAACAAAAAATTCAAAAATCGCCCTAACAAGCCTTCCCAGGCTCACGTCTCGAAATCGGGTAAAAGTTGCAAAATGTGAGCACCCATTCACTCACGAGTTCACTCGTACCAAAATTATCCAAAGCCGATATCAAAGTCCCAATCAAATCTCAAAAACATAGTTGAACAACTTCCAACCTTTTCCCCAAATTTCTCACCCAAATTCCTTAATTTAATGATGAAATCAACTATAGATTAATGGAATACCAACAAAAAGGAGTTAAGAATCATTACCCAAATGCTCTCTCTAAAATATCTTTGAATTATCGCCTTATTTCGAGCTCTCAAAGTCCCAAAATTGAAAATGGGGAAAAAATCTCGAACTTGCCCTTTTTTTGCCCAGCAATTTCGTATCTGCGGGCCTACAATCGCTCCAGCGACGTCGCACCTGCGGAATTTCCCTTGCAGGTGCGGGAATGACTTAAAAGGCTGGGTCCGCATTTGCAATGAAAGGCCCGCACCTACGAGTGCGCGTCTGCGGAATCCGGTCCGCTTTTACGGTCTCTCTTCGCACCTACGCTCCTTACGCGCATCTGCGGGCATCACAGATGTGGAATACTACCTCGCAACTATGACCCCTGAGCTCCCATACCACTCCACGTATGCACTACACCTTTTGCATGTGCGATCCCACACCTGCGGTCTCCCCACCGCAGGTGCAAAACACCAGAAACCAGAAAACTTCAGCAATTCCAACAAGTCCAAAAATGATCTGTTAACCACCTGAAATTAACCCGAGGCCCCCGGGACCTCAACCAAACATACCTACCAGTCCTAAAACACCTTATGAACTTAGTCGAGCCCTCAAAACACGTCAAACAATAACAAAAACACGAATCACCCTCCACTCCAAACTTAATGAACTTGAAACTTCAAATGTTTACAACCGATGCCGAAACCTATCAATCCATGTCCAATTGACCTCAAATTTTGCACACACGTCATAATCAACATTACGGACCTACTCCAACTTTTGAAATCAGAATCCGACCCCGATATCCAAAGGACCACTTCCGGTCTAAATCTCCAAAATTTTGACTTTCGCCATTTCAAGCCTAAATTAGCTACAGACCTCAAATTCACAATTCGGACAAGCTCCTAAGTCCAAAATCACCCAACGGAGCTAACTGAACCGACAAAACTCCATTCTGGAGTCATCTTCACATAGTTCCAACTACGGCCAAAATCCTAGAACTTAAGCTTCTGTGTTAGGGACTAAGTGACCCAAAACACTCTGAAACCAACAACAGAACCTCCCGGCAAGTCACATAAGTAGAAAACGATATGGGGGAAACAGTAAATAAGGTATCGGGGCTATAACTCTCAAAATGACCGACCGGGTCGTTACATAACTACTCCTCAGTCCATGCTCATATCTATATTCTGTGTAACCTCTCTTGGGTTATGTCTTTTGTCTTAACTTGCCTTTCGCACTGGCTCCTAATGTATGAAGTGTCCATTAATACTTATTTATCAATAACATCCTGGTCAGGAACCCTTACTGCCTCTCCCTGGCATCGTGCTTGAATAATGTTCTGGAGTTGTAACATATATGTAGGATCTGAATAAATGCAATCTCATTCCTTTTGCCTTTTTACCGCATTATGCCTTTACTATTCCATAGCTACTTGAACTACATAACTCTGACTTAATACCAGATCATACCATCTTGCCCCCTTTAGGGGTGTACTAGCATTTAATGCTATGAAGATTTACCTATATATGTTTTACCTCTTCATCCTTGGCGTCTTTTCACGTCTTCACTTACTATTACTCGCCTTGCAGTAACCCTTCTCTACCAGGAATAATTGAATTTCTTACATGCGAGGGTGACACCTAGTATAACTGGCACACTTAGTTCCTTAAGTTTAACTCTGCTCACAGTGCTTTCTTTAGGGAAGCGTCTTCCTGAATGACCATTAAAGGTTATTATTCCATTGTCCATCCTATCATTGCCAAAATGTGATCTCTGAAATTCTCACGATGATGACTATTATCAAATCCTTCAGTCCCTAAATCAAGTTCAGTTTTATCGTTTTTACTAGTCCATACTAATTTTTATTACTCCCGGGGTTTAACTTAGCTTTTTGGTAATCACGTGGGAGTCACAAGCTTATACTCTCTTATTGTCTCAAGGCATGTCACCTCTTGTCTTTTCCTTCACTTGACTATAGACTCTGTCATCTTGTCATATTTTGATTCACCGTTATCACCCATTTATCATACCTTAATCGTAATGCTTTATTTACTCTCTTCTTATTCTCCTGCTAATATTTTTGTCTATCACATTATTCTGAAAACTTCAACAAAACCTTGTTTCACTTTTAGCTTCCCCGGCTCATTCCACCATTTTGGGTTACTCTAACCCCAGCTGGATCCTGATATCCCATCATTATCTTAAACTATATCTGTTAGATTACATTTGGCATAACTGATATGGGTGTGGCCAATTGTACATGCCTCTATTACTGTTGAAAGTAAACTCACAGTAATTGTATTTCTCTGCCTGAATTGTAAATATTGATAATCTTCACTAATTGGTACCTCGTACCCTTCTTCACCTTGCTTCAATTACATGTTTAAACTTAAACTTTTACCTTATGATACTCCCATGACCTGCTATTCACGGGGTGTATTTGATATTCCCATCTTCTGGGGTTAAGCTGGAAATTTGCACATCTGGTATGCACGATCTGATAGGGCCTCAAACAGGGTCACGTCGTCAAGAACTCTCTATATATTAGTGCCCTTATTTGTTGCTATATTATCCCTCTTGCTAGCTGTAATTTTTTCTAATTGAAAGCATCTTTATATCATTAGCAAACATAAGTCTTGGCTCGAACTCTTATGACTCAGCTTTATAGTACGATTTGGATTTGAAAGAAGGGTAACAGACTCCTAAATGCCTTGTAGCTTCATATTTATATAATGTGGTGCACAACACATCTATAAACAAGGCTCTACTAGACATGACTTGTAGACTCCCTAGGATAGAACTACTCTGATACCAAGTTTGTCACGCCCCAAACCTTGGGAGGCATGGCTGACACTCGGTTCCATTTTGGTCTAAGCGTACCACTCTGTTACTATGAACTCAGGAGGGGTAACCCTCGACTTAGGACGATAAGGTCATAATCTGAATCATCTGAAAATATCATTTCTCTCATCTGAGGGGTAAATATACCCAAAAGCTCATATATATATATATATATATATATATATATATATATATATATATATATATATATATATATATAATTGTGCAGGCTGACGAAGCCGCCATGAATATCTACTGATATACAAAATATACAGGACTCATCTACAAGCCTCTAGAGATAACTGAATTGTATCATGGTCGGAACAGGGCCTCGACCTACCCATCAAACCTTTATATATAAAATGGACTCCAAGGTCAAGACCTGGTAACTCCGAGGGAGTGGAGCTTACCAACCAAGATGATGTTTGACTCTGTCTACTGGGAAGGTCTATCCAGTTGTCTATCAGGTCCTACAAGCATGAAATGCAGCATCCCCAGCAAAAGGGACGTCAATACAAAATAATGTACCGAGTATGTAAGGCAACAAAATAACTGAAAGTTGAAACTGAACTGATAATATAATAACTAAAAGTAACTGAGTCAGAGATGATTTGAAGATATGCTTACCTGTTGATACTAACTCAACTCTCTCAATATAGTAAATAAAATAGATAGGTTCGGTACATATAACTGTTATGCCATAGTAGGCTCGCTCACATGCGCTCGGCCATATTAAGGCTTGTATCTCGGTCATTCTGGGATCGCTCATACGCGCTAGCCACATTAATATATATATATATATATATATATATATATATATATATATATATATATATATATATATATATATATATATATATATATATATATATATATATATATATATATATATATATATATATATATATATATATATATATATATATATATATATATATATATATATATATATATATATATATATATATAGAGAGAGAGAGAGAGAGAGAGAGAGAGAGAGAGAGAGAGAGAGAGAGAGAGAGAGAGAGAGAGAAGAGAGAATACTATAACTTATGAGACTAGGATAATATAAATAAATTCAGGAATACGGACATCTCTTTATGTCTCGTTATCAAACAAATGTAGGTACGAGATCATGCCAAAATGAATGAAAGGTTTAGCCTTAACATACCTTAACCTTGTTGAGTCCTTAATAGCTTCCAAGCAACTCTTCAAACAACTCAACTCAGTCTACAATAGTATAAGGAGATTCAAAATCGGTGCTGAGTAAGGGCTAAGTCAGTACCTTAAGCTAGTAGCTCGTTTACGTAAATCTAGGCAATATGTCCCCTGTAACAAGGGCCTTCTCCAATACTATATACCAACAGCCCAACAACACCAATCAATCTACACAACAACAAGTGCACCAACGTCGCACACAAAACTGTTATTTAACATGACGAGCGGCAAGCTTGGATTGGAACCAAACCTCAACTCTTTTTCCTATCTCCCTTGTACTTACAACACCAAAAATAGGTCCAGCATATAAACATATATTTTGACATGACATACCAACCTTATATCCATCATAAAAGTAACATCAAACAGCCCCACAAGATAAAACAATGACATGAACAACTTCTAGGTATTGTGTGGTTGCTTCTTCTCCTATTTACAACATCATCAACATACTCAACATAATGACAAGCATAACATCAATAAGAACATTATAATCAAGCTATTCCCCACGATTTCCATCCATATGAAGTCATATAAACAACTCTAAAATAGTCCAATAAGAGACAACAATTTCTTATACAACTTCAAGTTCTATATTATAATTCTTCATCCAAATAACATAAACAACACATATATAGGATTAATCCCAAGAAATAGGGTGTTATACATACCTTAAATGATCTGTAAAAACTTGAACCAAAACTTCTCTTAGCTTATAAGCGTCCTTAATCATATCACAACACCATAGAGACTCTCTTCTTCACTTAGACTAACTTTTGAGGTTAGGTTTAGGTAAAACACCATTGGATTCGACTTGTAACCCTGGAGAACTATTAGAGAGGTGTTGAGAGGGTTTGGGAACTGTCCTTGGTCGAAAATGATAAAACAATAAGCCGTCCAAGTCCTTTAAAATGATCAAGGGTCGTCCATCGCCTAAGTGGGTCCCATTGAGAGCTGCTTGCATGGTCTTGCAAAAACGCCAATATCTATCTACTCTGATGTCGTATCGATGAATGATTTAATGCGTTAGAAACTAGACTCGTAGATATTCATTTTGGTAGGTAGAGAATCCCCTAATTTCAAGTATATTGGGAGAAAAGCTCAGTTACATTTGACCAAAGTTTTAACACATTTATGAATGCAACTTGTGATGACCATTTCCAACTTTTGTTCCACAACTCGCTTTACTTCAAAACATAACACACGACTATCATACGACTAGAATAAATCATAACATAATCTCCATATAATGTTTAGCTCACTAGTCTCACCCCAAAAATACATGTTATAACATTCCCAACTTGTCGACTTTCGACGCAACTTATTTCCTTCAATTCGTTTAGCTTCTAAACCTTCAAAACCTCTTGGTACTTGGTATCTGTGCTCTTAAATATTTGTAACCTCCACATTAACATGATTAACTAACTTTGTAAACTTTTCAAATATGATTTCATTTCTAAGCTTACATCAATTGACTTACTACGTACTCTTATGTACGAAAACATGGGGTGTAACAAAATCGACCTAGACCGAGTTTCCAAAGTCCAAAATGACAAAACATCACGAAGCCCTTCGGTTTTAAACACTTCCCAGGACTTCCGCTTCTGCGGATCACTTAACTGCATTTGCGGCCTCACTTTTGGGAAAAATGCACCGCTTCTGTGGTTAAAAATGCACTGCTTCTGCGGGTCCATGACCGCATCTAAGGGCTCAGCTAGACAATATCATTTCCACTTCTGGGGCTCAAAGGCTGCTTCTACGGTGCCGCACCTGCGGCCCAAAATGTGCAGGTACGATTACACCAGACACAACAAAGCTTCAGCTATGCTCAAAGTCCAATATTTTATCCGTTAGCCATACGGAATCCATCCAAGGACCCCGGAACCTCAACCAAACATACCAACAAGTCCTAAAATATTATACGAACTTAGTCAAGCCTTTAAATCGCATCAAACAATGCTAAAAACACGAATTACACATCGATTCAAGCCTAATGAACTTCAAAGTTTCAAACTTCTACATCCGATGCCGAAACATATCAAATCAAGTCGGATTGACCTCAAATTTTGCACACAAGTCATAATTGACATTACGGACCTACTACAACTTCCGGAATCGGAATCCGACCCGATATCAAAACTTTTACTCCCGATCAAACTTCCCAAAATTCATCAAATTTCCAACTTTCACCAATTGACGCTAAAATGACCTACGGACCTCCAATTCATCATTTGAACACATTCCTAAGACCAAAATCACCTTACGGAACTATAGGAACTGTAAAAACTCCATTCCGGAGTCGTCTTCACATAGTTCGAACTACGATTAATTCTTATGACTTAAACCTCCATTTTAGGGACTATATGTCCCATATCACTCCGAAACCAAAACAAAATCCTTCCGGCAAGTTACATAACCACTAACTGAAGTAGATGGAGAAACAATAGCGGTTCGGGGCTAATTCTCTCAAAACAACTGGCTGAGTCGTTACATCCTCCCCCTCTTAAAATATACGTTCATCCTCGAACGAGTATAGAGACATACATGAAGTGGTGAAAAGATGAGGATAAATGTTGCACATATCATGCTTGGTTTCCAAAGTCGCCTCCTCGACCGTATGACCCCTCCATTGAACCTTTACTGAAGCGATGTTCTTTGACCACAACTTTCGAACCTGCCTGTCCAAAATGGCCACTGGCTCCTCAACGTAGGATAGGTCCTTGTCCAACTGGACTGAGCTGAAGTCTAACACATGAGATGGATCGCCGTGATACTTCTGGAGGATCTCAAAAGGCCCGATATAGCTTGGGCTCAACTTGCCCTTCTTTCAGAACCTCATAACACCCTTCATGGGTGAAACACGGAGCAAGACCCGCTCCCCAACCATGAATGCAACGTCGCGAACCTTCCAATCCTTATAACTCTTTTTCCTAGATTGGGCTGTACGAAGTCGATCCTAAATCAATTTAACTTTTTCCATGGCATCCTGAACCAAGTCTGTACCCAATAGCCTAGCCTCGCCCGGATCAAACCAACCCACTGGAGACCGGCACTGTCTACCATACAAAGCCTCGTACAGCACCATCTGAATGCTCGACTAATAACTGTTATTGTAGGCAAAGTTTGCAAGTGGCAAGAATTGATCCCAAGAACCCCCAAAATCAATCACACGCACGAAGCATATCCTCCAATATCTAAATAGTACGCTCGGATTGTCCCTCCGTCTGAGGGTGAAATGATGTACTCAACTCCACACGAGTACCCAACTCACATTGTACGGCTCTCCAACATCGTGATGTAAACTGTGCACCCCGGTCAGAGATGATAGATACCGATACGCCATGAAGCTTGACAATATCGCGGATGTAAACCTGAGCCAGCTGTTCCGAAGAGTAAGTAGTAACCACAGGAATGAAATAAGCTGACTTGGTCAATCTATCAACAATCACCCCAAACTGCATCGAACTTCCTCTGAGTTTATGGGAGCCCAACAACGAAATCCATAGTGATCCGCTCCCATTTCCACTCTGGAATCTCTAACTTCTAAAGTAATCCACCCGGTCGCTGATGCTCATACTTCACTTGCTGACAATTTAGGCAACGAGCTACATATTCCACTATGTCCTTCTTCATCTGTCTCCACTAATAGTGCTGCCTCAAATCCTGATACAACTTCGCGGCACCTGGATGGATGGAGTACCGCGAACTATGAGCCTCCTGGAGGATCAACTCATGCAAACTATCTACATTAGGCACACATAACCTGCCCTGCATTTGTAACACGTTGTCATCTCCAATAGTGACTTCTTTGGCATCACCGTGTTGAACTGTATCCTTAAGGACAAGCAGATGGGGGTCATCATATTGATACTCCTTGATACGATCATAAAGAGAAGACTGAAAAATCACACAAGCCAACACTTTGTTCAGCTCGGAAACATCCAATCTGATGAACCGGTTAGCCAAGGCCTAAACATCCAAGGCTAAAGGCCTCTCTACTACTGGTAGATATGCTAAACTGTCCAAACTCTACGCCTTGCGACTAAGGCATCAGCCACCACATTGTCTTTCCCGGGATAATAGAGAATGGTGATGTCATAATCCTTAAGCAACTCTAACCATCTTTGTTTCCGCAAGTTAAGATTCTTCTATTTAAACAGATGCTGAAGACTCCGGTGATCGGTGAAAACCTCACAAGAAACACCATACAAATAGTGCCACCAGATCTTCAAGGCATGAACAATAGCTGCTAACTCAAGGTCATGGACAGGATAATTCTTCTCATGCACCTTCAGCTGTCTAGACCCGTAGGAAATCACCCTACCGTCCTGCATCAACATCGCACCGAGACCAACACGCGATGTATCACAATACACCGTATAGGACCCCGATCCGGTAGGCAACACTAGCACTAGGGCTGTAGTCAAAGCAGTCTTGAGCTTTTGAAAGCTCTCCTCACACTCCTCAGTCCACTGAACGGAGCAACCTTCTGGGTCAATCTAGTCATAGGTGATGCAAACCCTCTACAAATCGACGGTAAAGCCAAGAAAACTCCGAATCTCCGTAGCTGAGGATGGTCTGGGCCGACTCTGCACTGCTTCAATCTTCTTCGGGTCTACCTTGATCCCCTCACTCGATACTACATGACCCAAAATACCACAGAATATAACCAGAATTCACACTTCAAAAATTTTGCATACAACTTCTTTTCTCTCAAGGTCTGAAGCACAGTCCTCAGGTGCTGCTCATTATCCTCCCGACTTCGGGAGTACACCAGAATGTCATCAATAAATACAATGACAAATGAGTCAAGATAGGGCTGAAATACACTGTTCATCAAGTGCATAAATGTTGTTGGGGCGTTGGTCAGCCCAAAAGACATCACAAGGAACTCGTAATGACCATACCGAGTCCTGAAAGTAGTCTTCGGGATATCTAGCTCTTGAATCTTCAACTGATGATAGCCTGAACGCAAGTCGATCTTAGAGAACACTCTGGCACCCTGAAGCTAATCAAATAAGTCATCAATACGTGACAATGGATACTTGTTATTCACTGTAACCTTGTTCAACTTGCGATAATCAATACACATTTGTATAGAGCCATCCTTCTTCTTCACAAACAAGACAGGAATACCCCAAGGCGATACATTGGGCCGAATGAAGCCCTTATCGAGCAACTCTTGCAACTGTTCCATTAACTATTTCAACTCTGTTGGGGCCATCCGATAAGGTAGAATAGAAATGGGCTGAGTGCCCGGTAACAAATCAATGCCGAAGTCAATATCTCTATCAGGCGGCATGCTCGGAAGATCCGCCGGGAATACATCTGAATAATCCCTCACTACTAGAACAGACTCGATGGTCGGAGTATCAACACTAACATATCTCGCATAGGCTAGATACGCATCACACCCCTTCTCAACTATTCGATAAGCATTAAGAAATAAAACAACCCTGCTAGGAACATGATCCAAGGTACCTCTCCGCTCTAGCTGTGGTAGACCTGGCGTACGTAATGTCACTATCTTGGAATGACAATCAAGGATAGCGTGATAGGGAGACAACCAGTCCATGCCCAAAATAACATCAAAATCTACCATACTGAGCAATAATAAATTGGCTCTGGTCTCAAAAACACTAAGAACAATCAAACACGACCTATACAGACGGTCAACAACAATAGAATCACCCACGAGTGTAGATACATAAACAAGTGAACTCAGAGAATCACGGGATATACCAAATACGGGGAAAAATAAGATGACACATAGGGATAAGTAGAGCCTGGATCAAATAAGATTGATGCATCTCTATGAAAAATCGGAACAATACCTATGATAACAGAATATGATGCAACTACCTCCATCCTAGCAGGAAGGGCATAATATCTGGCTTGGACTCCCCCTCTAGGGCGACCTCTACATGTTCGACCTCCACCTCTATCTAGCTGTGCGGGTGGGCTGGTAGTTGGTGCTACAATCATAGCCTGAGGACCCGGTGGAGCACGCGGTGCCTGAGATAATTGTGGAGGTGCACCCCTCTTAAATCTGGGGCAATCCCTCACCAAATGGCGAGTGTCGCCACACTCAAAAAAAGATCTCAGAGGACATGGATGATGTGACTGGCTCGGGGCTAATCGACTGGATTGACCACTAGAAGCACCCTGTGTATGAGGCACACTAGACACTGGTGGTGCATAATAAGGATCCTGGGGCCTAGTAGTGGACGGAGCACCACTGGTAGCTGGAAGTGCTGAATGAACAGGGCGACCCATATAACCTCTGCCCTGACGAGCTGTAGTTGGGGCACGAGTATCACTGTAAGTGCCATACTCTTGAGACCTTTTGGCCTCTCTCTCCTCTCTATCCCGAGTCAGCATACCCTCCAACCGCCTAGCAATCCCTATTACCTGCTAGTAAGCAATATCAATCTCCAACTCTCGGGCCATGCTCAATCTGATGCTGGGGTTGAGCCCCTCAATAAACTGACGAAATCGCTCTCAGATAGTAGCAACCAAGGCTAGTGCATGCCTGACCAAGTCACTGAATCAGACTGTATACTCTGACACGGTCATAGAGCCCTGGCACAACTGCTCAAACTCTGCGCGCCAAGCATCTTTGAGACTCTGGGGAACATACTCCCTCAAAAACATATCTGAGAATTGGGTCCAAGTGAGTGAATCTGCCTCAGCTGGACTACCCAACTCGTATGTGCGCCACCACTGATAGGCCAATCCTCTAAGGTGGAATATAGTGAAAGAAACCCCACTAGTCTCTGCAACACCCATAGTACGGAGGATATGGTGGCACTCCTCAAGAAAACCCTAGGCATCCTCTGATGCCAAACCACTGAAAGTAGGTGGGTGGTACTTCTGGTACCTCTCGAGTCTGAGCTGCTCTGCCTCAGAAGCTACTACCGTAACCTCAGGCTGAACTGGAGCTACCGGTTGTATTGTTATGATCTCTGGATCCTAGTCTACCTGAACCTGTTGCTCTGGGGTACCGGTAACGGGAGTCTGCCCTCCTCCTCCAGCCCGGGATGTGGCAGGAGCAAGAGGTATCAATCCTGTCTGAGCCAAGTGCTGAACATGCTCAGAAACTAGCTAGAGTCTCCTGGAGAGCTGGTGTAGTAAAAGGCATCTCAGGTGCATACCCTCCAACTGGTGCTACTGGTGGCTCCTCTGTAGCAGCTCGTCTAGGTGCTCTGGCTGCACCGTGTGGACGTCCTCGGCCTCTACCCCGGCCCAGGCCTCTCGCGGCTCTAGCAGGGGGCGCGGGTGTCTGGTTATCTGATCCAGCTGTATGTGTCCTCACCATCTGTGAGAGAATAGAAAGACAAAAGTTTAGAATCCGAAATCAAAATCTCGCACGATAAAGAATCAAAGAAGTGAAGCTATTCCTAACAGTTAGCCTCTCGAAGATAAGTACAGACATCTATGTACCTATCCGCGAGATTCTACTAAACATGCTTATGACTCATAACACCTATGAACCTAGAGCTCTAATACCAACTTGTCACGACCCCATTCACCCTCCGTAGGATGTCGTGATGACACCTAGTCTTAGCCTAGTATCTAAGACTAGGTAAGCCTAACTGATTTGTGAAAATACATAATATAAAACTGAAGCCCAATTCTCAACACATGAAATGATTATAAAACTACCATTCAATAATTACAACTCCCTAAACCCTGTGGAAATGGGTCACAAGCCCTAAGAGAAAATACTAAGTGTCTCTATACATCAAAGTCTAAAGAAAAATAAGAAAACCAACATAGTACGGATAGAGGGGGACTCTGAGGTCTGCAGACGCTGGCAGATATACCTTGAAATCTCCATGGGCAGTCCAACTCACTGGTATCTAGTCTGATGGGAAGGACCTAGATCTGTATATAACGATAGGCAGAAGTATAGTATGAACACACCACAACGGTACCCAGTAAGTGCCAAGCCTAACCTCGGTAGATTAGTGACGAGGTTAAGTCCCGGCCCTATTGGTTTAAAGGAATAGTACGGCAGAAGATATAATAGTATTTTGAAATGACTGAGAATTTAAACAATAAGAAGTTTCAGAAAATATCAGCACAGTAAATAGAGGTAAACAACAGGGGCACTCCCGAGGTACCGCCTCGTAGTCCCAAAATGTAAATATACACGACAGGGGGATCTCTCGGGTAAATGCCTCATAGCCCAAAAATAAATATGCAGTACAAGGGGGATCTTCCGAGTAAACGCCTCGTAGTCCCAAAGTAAATATACAGTACATGGGGGATCTCCCGAGTAAACGCCTCGTAGTCCCAAGGTAAATATGCAGTACAGGAGGATCTCCCGAGTAAATGTCTCGTAGTCTCAAAGAAAATATGCAGTGCAGAGAGATCTTCCGAAGAACCGCCTAGTGGTCCCAAAGTAAATACGCAACAGGTAATCGAAGGGAAACACCAATTTCAGCAAGAATCTTACAGTTAAAATTTAATTCAAATCAAGTAAAGTAGGTAATTCAAGTAAGCATGTTGCACAAATTGCAAGTAAGAGTTAAGGCACGTAGACATGCGATACTAGGCTAAACATTATCACTGCATATGTTAAGGCAACTCAGTTAATGTATTTTAAAAGATGACAAATCAACAAGAATCGAATTTTCTATAATCAGCATGTGTACGCACTCGTCACCTCGCGTACACGGCGCTCACATATCACAAATTGTTACAATAGTACCAAATCCTAATGGGATTTCCCCCACATAAGATTAGACAACTCACTTACCTCAAATCTCTCACAATCAATTGATAAGGATGTCTTTCCCTCGATTTTCCGACTCTGAATGCCCCAAATATAGCCAAAAGCAATTACATCTCATGAATAAAACTACAAGGAACTAATTTAAATCATAAATTTATGACTTTAGCAAAGAATCGAAAAATCGCCCCAAACAGTCGACCCGGGCCCATGTCTCGGAATCAGGTAAAAGTCATAAAATATGAACACCCATTCGATATTGAGTTCACCCATACCAAAATTACCAAAATCCGACACCAAATCGACCCTCAAATCTTTAAATCAAACTCTCCAAATTCCTAGCCTCAAACTCTCAACTTTCACCTTAAATACACACTAATTACGTGGGAAAACAAATGGGGAAGTAAGATTATTGATCAAAAATAAGCACAAGGGACTTACCTCAAGAAATTCCTCGAAAATGCTCTCAAAAATCGCCCTAGACCGAGTTTGCGAAGTACAAAATGACAAAACATCACGAAGCCCTTCGGTTTTAAACACTGCCCAAGACTTCCGCTTCTGCGGATCACTTGACCGCATTTGCGGTCTCGCTTTTTCAGAAAATGCACCGCTTCTGCGATAAACCACTGGAGCTGGGCCTCCGCTTCTGCGGTCTTCTCCCTCGCATTTGCACAATCGCAGGTGCGGAACTCACTATCGCACATGCGCACCTTCCGCATCTACGCCGATCTTCTTGCTTCTGCGGGGCCATGATCGCATATGTGGGCTCAGCTGGACAGTCCCATTTCTGCTTCTGCGGCTCAAAGGCCGCTTCTGCGGTACCGTACCTGCGGCCCAAAATGCGAAGGTGCGATTACACCAGACACAACAAAGCTTCAGTTATACTCAAAGTCCATTGTTTGATCTGTTAGCCATCCGGAATCCACCCTAGGCCCTCGGGACCTCAACCACTAATAAGTCCTAAAACATCATACGAACTTAGTCAAGCCTTTAAATAACATCAAACAATGCTAAAAATACGAATTACACATCAAATCAAGCCTAATGAAGTTCAAAGTTTCAAACTTCTACATCTGACGCCGAAACCTATCAAATCAAGTCCGATTGACCTCAAACAAGTCATAATTGACATTACGGACCTACTCCAACTTCCGAAATCAGAATCTGACCCCGATATCAAAAAGACTCCCGGTCAAACTTTCCAAAATTCATCAAATTTCCATCTTTCGCCAATTAACTCTAAAATGACCTACGGACCTCCAATTCAACATCCGAATGTGCTCCTAAGACCAAAATCACCCTACTGAGTTATAGAAACCATCAAAACTCCATTTCGGGGTCATCTTCACACAGTTCAAACTACGGTCAATTCCTATGACTTAAACCTCCATTTTAGGGACTATGTGTCCTATATCACTCCGAAACCAAAGATAAATCCTCTCGGCAAGTTACATAACCACTAAATGAAGTAGAGGGAGCAATAAATAGGGGATTCGGGGCTAATTCTCTCAAAATGACCGATCAGGTCGTTATAGTTACCTTTCAGGGGAACGACCAGTTTGAACTTCTGCCAGAACTGTCGACTACCCTTGTTATCCATCCTAATAACTAGAGACTTGTTTCTGCGGTGCCGAATGTTTGACATCATGCCTGATAGAATTTGGGCATGAACAGGTGCACCAAGTGCCGCAGAAGGATCTCGACATCAATCAGCTAGGCAAACTTGGACAACATCTTGATCACCTTGTAGACCAAGGGCATGAGCTGGTCCGGGCAAACCCGATAATAATGGCAAAATTCCTCCACCAAAGAGGGAAGAGGAAGCGAATAGCCTATAGTGAAAGGGTTGGAAAAGAGAGCACAGTACCCTGGGCGGTGAGTGTAAACTTCATCATCGCCGGCAGTTACGAGCTCCACCTGATTAGGATGGCCATATTTAGCCTTGAATTATGCTAAACCTTCGGCAATCAGAGAGGATCAGAAAACCTCAGTCACCTCATCCGGCTGCCGAAGAAAATCCTGTGTTGCGTCGGGGTTGCGGGAAATAATTTATTCCACTGATGGAAGAGCCTCTGGTTCGACAGCGGAGATGTCTCCTCCGCTAACGGAGGCCATAACAACTAATGAGGTAGCCAAAATATCCTCATTCACACCAGAAACCTCTCCACCACGAGTATCAGAGGGTAAGTCAGACATGATTGTACAGTTTGAAAAATGTTTGGGAGGAAAAGAGTTGAAAAAATGGGAGGGAAAGTTAGAGAATGATTAACTGGAGAAGAAAACTCAAAGGAAGCAAAGGTAATTCTAACAACAACAATGACGGTAAAAATGAAAAAAATGGGGATCATCCCTCTCTTTATAGAAGAGAAACCTCAAAATTGAAGCAGCTCATCATAATAGTTGCCGAAATTGAGACGACAGAACCAATCCAAAGGTCGTGGGTGAACTGACGCGACGTATTGGGAACAAGCATCACTATGACAAGTGACATCATGATGTCACATCCCACCCATATCAGTTTCTCTCCAAAGGTTACCCGGAAAGATTAAGAGTTCAAAACATGTGACTCACAAAGGTCCACGTCATCCGCCTCTTATGACGACCACAACCGCTATTATCCACCTATCAAGACCGCCCACGAGGACGACCTCAACAAGTGGAGGGACTAACTATATGGGCGAAAAACTTCACGTCATGCATTTGACCCGATCAACGGAGATAAAGTCTTTGAAGGTCGTGACGTGGCGATGTGACGTATCAACCTGACCCAAAAAGGTCAAGGTCACGTAAAGAAGGCAAATCATTGTCGAGGACGAGGTGGCTCGACAGAAGATGAGGACGAGCATCCGTCCGCAGTATGCAATAGTGGCTAGTTTAAGGATTTAGATTCCCTAAGAGAATATTCTAGTGAATATTCCTCTCTGTTGTATTATTTAGGGTTTTATGGCCATGTACTGATATAAATAGGAAGAGAGGTAGTTCTAGGTGGATCATCGAACATTTTGTAAAGAATACATTGATATTCTCTGTGAAGATTCTCTTTATTAAATACATACAAATTCTACCTTTTATACTTCTTTTCCTCTATCCTTCTCTCCTAATCCAAGAAGAATATGAATATTCAATTACTTATCATCATCCATCATTGTCAGAAAGTTCAGTGGAAAATTTCATCCTTGTCGTGTGAACCCTGTTCCATTTATTACTTAAATGTCATTTATTATCATTTATTGCTATCTCTCATGTTCTTAAGTCATTATTGATCCATTATTATTCTAAGATATCCTTATCTAACAGCACATATCTAATATTTTTCATAAAAACACTAGATATGCTATTTGAATATTAATATTGACTTTGATTAACTCCTTTCTCAATAAATCTAATTGTATAAAAACCTAAATCTAAATTTTGGGCTATATTGAAACATGTTTAATCTCACCGCTTTAGGCAACAAAATCATAGCAAGTTTAAACTATTTAAGTTTCAAGATGAACATTAATCTTATCTAACTTTATGAATGGAAAATTAATGTATACGGAGAAATTAGCACAATTACTAAATTCATTCAAAGTAAATCCAAACACAATAAGTATTCATTCATCCTTAATCAGGAGTTTTGAGTTCGAATCCCTGGGTTTGGAGTCGCCTTTGTTAGGAAGCGCTTTACCTCTTAATGTGGGACTTTTCAACACGAATTCGGATTTAATCGGGTTCCAACATAGATACGTGAAAACCATAAAAAAAATCCAAACACATTAACCATTGAAAGTGTCATCTGGTCCAGTCTGTCGGAATTGAGACGCTCCACTAGACTCTCAAGTCATAAATTCCTATTTATAGTAAAGTCCAAGGTATTAAAAAAAATGTGGGGGGGGGGGGGGGGGAGGGGTTCCCTACATTATTAAAGTAGTCTTTTTTTTTTCCTCATTTGCAAATTGGCGTAGTGTCAGTTCAGTTCACTTTTTCCTTTCCACGTCTCTATTATTGCTCCATTACCTAAAAGAGAGCTTTTTCCACAGTTGAAGGATCATTACTTTGCTTGGGCATCTTCACTCGCCCTGCCCTACATATGTACGTGTACATACATGTGATATATGATACTTATTAATTACACTACTTTAATTTCCTATACATCAGTTTTGATTTAAAGAGTTTGAGTTCTATGACAACTTAGAAAAAATATATATACAATCAAATATATTAATGAATAGTTGCAAGTAGGGGTGTACAAAGAAAATCGATAAATCGCATAAAATCGATAATTCGAGTCAAACCGGAAAAACAAACCCGATGTGGTTTGGTATTGAAAAATAAAACCCGACCATAATTGGTTTGGTTTAGTTTTAACTAAAAAAAAGTCAAACCGAAACCAAACCAACCCGATAGTACATTTATATAATTTTTAAAAATATTTTATATATATAAATATTTATTGTAATGTAATTTATAAATATTTCTTAAACTTTTTCACAGTTTTATTTCAAATTTAGACTTAACATTCTTGAATGTTAAATAAATTTTATAGCTCATAAATGTAGTAACTCAAACAAAGTTCAAATCAATACTAATGCTAACAAAAGAAATTCAACTCAACACTAGGAATGATGATAGTGTTGGATAATTATTTTAGTTTTACATTGGTTTATAATAAAAATGAATAACTTAGTTTATCTTTTTCTTTAGTGCTTAGTTATGTAATTAATATTAGTACTTATTAGCTATACTTATTTTAGCATGACCAATTTAGTATTTTTAGATTATGTTAATTTTTATTATGGCTTATTAATTAGCAATATTTATTTTATGTAATTTTATTATTTTATCTTTGTTATTGAATATTTTAGTATAATGCTATAACTTATCTCATATTATTGTGTTAGTTTCTTGAAAAACACATCATATAGTTGTATTTTACTAGGACTTAAGAAATATTTGGAGCACAAGTTACATATTTTGACTTTACCGGGAAAAAACCTGAAAATCCGAAAAAACCCGAAAAAAATCGAGATTGAAAAACCCGACTTTGTTGGTTTGGTTTATAAATTTAAAAACCCGACACCATTGGTTTGGTTTGATAATTGAAAAATCTGAACCAACTCGCCCTATGTACACCCCTAATTGCAAGTATTAAAACTCCTTTTTTAATTTTTATTTATTCACAAACAGATGTGTTATATTGGAAAAGTTTTTCCTTTTTTATCTCTCTTTTTCCCTTTTATTTTTTCTTTTTTGTGTTATTGTCTTCTCGTTCCCTGTAGAAAAGAGGGAGTTGAAGAAGTTGAGCACGAAATAAGGTCAGTCCAATTTTATAAAATTACTTGGCCTTTAAAGTTTAATTCTTTTGTTTGATTAGATGGGTTATAAAATTATAATCAAAAGTTTAAGAATAGCATAAGATGATACTTAATATTTCTTTGCGACAAATTGGAGTTAATTAAACATACTTGAACAATCTATAATGAGCGCGAAAACATGTTAAATGGGTATTAGACACGAATTGATCCATGTCATGTATGCATTGGAAAAAGTCTCTTTTGGTTGCTGAAACTTCCGTAGGCAATTCGAATTAGTCGGATCAGTGGGTTTGATTCCAAATGATTAACAACTTGTTTGGATATTTGTTACCTATCGTATTGTATTGTGTTGTTAATTTAAATATAATATTTATTTTTATTGTTACTTAAATTTTATTGTATGATATCGTTAAATCTGTCGTTACGTAACGACAAAAAGTGTCGGAACGACCGATTTGGCATGGTCGCGTCATTACCTTATTTTTTCCTCTAATCTTGCCCTTCATTATTATTAAATAATCCTATTTTATCATTTGACCTACATTTTTATATAATAATTCTACTTTATAGCTTACTTTTTCTTTATAATATTGCAAGTTTCTTCATATTATTGGTGCATGACATAATGAAATGATGACAAATAATATAATATATCCAAACATTGTATATATTAAAACGATACAATACAGTATAATACAATACAATATAATACAATATGATACATTATGAAACCATACATCACAACCATCCAATAAAGATGTAAAGGAAAAAGAATCAAATCTCATCACTCTTTACAAGAAAAGCTTATTCACTACTGGTGCCAAGCAGTTTCCAACCCAAAGTGAAAGCATTTTAGAATGAATATGTTCTATTTGTATTTAGTGGGGATCCATCAACACCAAAATCAGAATAGTTTTTGGTCCCCTAACAGCATAACTTGCTTTTTCTGCAATAATAAAATGTTCTTTTCCTACCATTTTCAATTCTCTTTCAGCAATGAATTCCATAAAATTCACCATTTTAAATCCTGCCAGGTATGATGACATTGAATATGTGCACCCATTATGCAGACACAATAAATTATGCTTGATTAAAAGTAGTGGGAATACTTGCACCAAAAAAAGTATAAAAACAAAAACAAAATTCAATATGACACGATCAGAAAATACTTAGCAACTAGTTTAAGTGCTCTTGGTTCAGTGACCAGCGTAAGCAAAGCATACCACTTTTAGAGCAAGATGTTTACGGATTAATTGAAGTGTTATACTCTTCTTACTTCAAAAGGGAGGTTGGGGTTACGAAACTAAACTTAAAGGGAAGATCTCTAAAATTATTTATTTTTTTATTTAAAATAATTTAACTTTAAACTTTTTATTTTACTTTGAATGACAAACTTTATAGCTACGAAATTGTGATGACTTATTTAGTCACAAGCTTCAAAAATCGTCCCTTCTTTCTTAATCTTGTACACGGTCAAAGACTCCACATAAAATATAATGCATTGACCAGTTAGTTACTTAAGTTTAAGTTTTATCCACTGATAATAGAAAAATATTCACACAATAAGGTCACATACAAGTCAATTACATATAAAACCCATGATAAGCATTAATTTAAGTGGTAACTAATCTTCAATTGCAACTTAAACAATACATGATTGTAGAAAAAAATTACATTATCAATGTATACAATTTAAATCATGATAAAAATAGTATTAACCTACTATTACATGCTAAAATTCCAAAAATATTAAAAATCTTTATAATATCGGTATATATAACATAACTACTTACATTTAATGGCTTAAATTTTCTCTCTCAATTCATTAATCTGCGTGCACACACACTCGCAGAATTTCTAAAATTCACTAGATATCAATAAGCTTCTCATAGAGAAGGCTAAGGGAGTTAAATTAGTTCCTTTAGCAACTTCTAAAAGTGCCCCAAAATAAACCTCTAATTTTCCTTTCTCATACTAGCTAGGTTTCCCCATATATATTGGTATATATTTAGAAGATTGGAATATTTTTAAGACTCACAAACAGAGCTATATATAGGAAAAAAGTTCGGGGATGGTAAGAGAAAGTTAGCCACTATTAGATAAAAATGATTTCTTCCGGTATTGAATACACGATTCGATTTGGAAGGGACAAATGAGTTAAAAGATTCATGGATTTGTTAAGAAGCAAACCCCCATATATAATGGCTAGAGTGACTAGTGCAATTCCAAATTTATATTTACCTACTCAAACTTGACAAGAACTATGCATCAACAGTTGCAAAGGTCTTCATATATATTTCTTTTTATGTAAGTAAATTTGTGAGAGAACAAAGTACTTTGTGTACACATAAAATAGAGATTATTTGAAGTACTTTTGACAAAAATAATTCTCAAAACGGAAAAGGGTCATTTGTGCCCCTGTACTCTCAAAAATTAGTTATTAGTACCCTCCGTTATACTTTCCAACATTATTTATCCTTGACGTTATCTATTTTAGTATCCTTACCCCCATCACTAACAGACCCTTTTAGAGGGACACATGTCTTAATCTTAAACAACCTAACCACTTACCAGTTGGATCCCTGACTCGTTTGGCCCCGACCCGCTAACCCCTTCATATCCCTTAATGGATGTAATCGTTTATTCCTCTCAAAAGTTAGGGTTATTCCCCATCTGAAGCGATTCTCTTCTATTTTCTCTCATCATCTTTATTTTCTTTATTATTTTGTGTATAATTTTCAAGAATAGGGAGTTACAATGTCAGAAGGTAGTTCATCGTCTCAAGAATGTGTGTCAAGTAGGACATGCAAATGTGGATTAACTGCACTCTACCTTATGGCTTACACTCATTGGAACGCTGGTAGGAGATTCTACAAATGTCCGAAATCTGAGGTTAATATCTTATATTCTATGGTTTTCATGGTTTTATGATAATTTTATGATTTTTATTTTCTGAAATTTCACTTATTACATGGTGTATGATTTTGTTTTTCAGAAAAATTCGTGTGGTTATTTTGAATGGGCTAATGAAGTGTTACCAGACAAAGCTATAATAATTATTTGTAAGTTGAAAGCAAAATTGGAGACTGTCAAGATTGAAAGGCTGAAATTGAAGGAAAAATTGGAAGCATTAGAGGCAATAAATGATGTTGAAGGAAAAAATTGAAGAAATGGCGGCTACAATTCGCGGGAAAATGACCAATTCAAGGAAATTGGAAGCCAAAGTCTTGAAGTTGAAGATCTTTCTAATATCTTGGGTCCAATTTGCTGGCTTAATTGCAGCTTGTATGATAAATAGTTATTAGTAGTAGTCGGTGAAATCTAGTTTTTATTTTGTTAAGTTATTTGTATGATTAACTTAAGTGGCAGTAGTGACTTGTGTACCTTTTTGTTGGCTAATTGGATTTTTACTTTCCGGATTGTATATGTTAATTGCTTTTTGTGTTCACCTATTTTTGTTGGTTAATATGATTTGAGCTTCATGAACTTGTTCCGAAATAGAAATGAGTCACACATGTTAATTGCTACTCAAACTACATAAATGAACTTCTACTTATTCAAATAAAACTACACTACCAATAATATAAGTTGCAATAAGGAAAGAAACTGAAATAGCAAATTGAAAGCGTCTAAATTACCATTAACATTAGTAGCAAAAGTTAACTGTCAATATACAGTTAAATTGATACACGGATGCCATATTATAACCTCAAAATAAGTTACCACCTAGGTCATACTATGGCATCCAACTGTCAGTACCAACAAAGCATTTAAAACTAGAGTTAAATGTACTGTTAGAAGTCATAAATTACAGTACCAAACCAATTTGTTTAGACAAGATACAATAACTTCAAGAACATATTATCCAGCAATGTATCACTTCCCCCTTCTTGCCTTAAGCTTCCCAATCTTCTCCTACACCTACATCTTCAGTTTGTTAGTAGTTAAATCTTCTTTCCCCTTCCATGTGAGTCCTCTAGGTGCGTATGACAGAATTGAGGGCTGACTCACACTAGTTGAATCACCCCTTAAGCTGATGACTCTTGTTCCATCTATAATGTTGGGTTCCTGTCTCATTTGAAGCCTTGTCCTCATCTCCGATATAACTTTTGGCCTTAAAGAAGGGTCTTCCTCATCTTGGATAACTGGCAGAGAACATGTAGAACTAACAGCTCTCTGGAGCCTCTTTAGGTGAGAAAAAACTATTATAGGAATGAACACAAACGGATTGCTGGAGCCTACACTTGCTTGAGATTATTCAGGCCCTGACAAAAGTATGTCTTCATCAATATCTTCATAGTTTTCAGTTGTCTTCCTTTTCTGTGGTAGAGTTCCATTAGATGGCTGTCATTAATAAATGAGACATTGTTAATAATGTAGATATCACTTGTTAAAAACTAATTAACTAATTATAGTAACAATTACCTTCTTACACCATCGTGAGTTGTGGTTTGGCTCTCCACAGTTGTTGCAATTCATAACCCTCCCCTTCCTTGACATAGACCATTCACTTTGTCTCTTAATTGCTTCATCTTTTTGCCTTGTTCTCTTCACCTTAGGTCTGCCAGTTAACTTCACTATCTGTGGTGGTTCCATTGCATTTGCAGGGATTGCCTTCCAGAATTTTTCTCCTCTAACAGGCAGTATCTTATGTGAATATGTCTTTAACGTTGCCTCTTTTCTATACCACCAATGCATTCCCTCCAAAGGATCAAGACCTTTGTACACAAATGCCCTAATAGCATGAGGACATGGTATTCCAAACAGTTGCCAAACCCTACAACTGCACTGCTTCAAAATCATGTTTACTGTATGTTTATTAGGCCCTTAAGATATTTCATAGCCCCAATCACCATTAAAGTGAACCTTGCATTTATGAGCAATCCTCAAATAACCTTCATAAAGTTTCATGGCATAAGGACTAAAGTCAGTAGTCCATGACTTCACTTTGTCCTTATGTTCTCTCAATATTTCCATCACCTTCACCCTAATGTCCTCTAGCATCTTAATTATAGGTTTGTACCTTGCATCTAAGATCCATGCATTGAATGATTCTATAAAGTTGTTATCCACAGCCATATTCTTGCATACAGTGTCAAAAAATGCTCTACGCCATGACTAGGGAGGGTAATGCAGCAAATCCTTCACTGCATTTTCATCCATATGCCCTATCTTCTTCAATTGATCATCAAAATCCTCCTCATATGTGCACCATGCACTCCACCACAACAGCTTTTTCATTTTCCCAGATCTCCATCTTTTACACCAATTAGCCTCAATGTATCTGACACAATACCTATGATTAGCATCAGGTAAAATAGTTTTCATTGCCTCAACCAACCCCTACAAATCATAATAAATACAATATTAGTTTAAAGAATCAGTCACAAGTTTAAAGAAAATAAAATAACTATAAAAGAACATGGACATAAACACTACCTTTTGCATATCTGAAATGAAAGTGTATCCTTCTCCCATGTTGAGCTCCAGTGACATCTTTAGCATTTCCAAAAACCAGTCCCAAGTTCTCTTTGTTTTTTTGTCCCCTATAGCCCAAGCTATAGGGTAGAAATGATTCATTGAGTCAACACCAACAGCAACCAAAAGCTGACCCTTAGCTATTCCCTTCAGAAATGCCCCATCCGGTCCAATGAAAGGTCTCATACCTTCCTTAAAACCCATTTTCATAGCATGAAAGCAAATATACATTCTTAAGAACTTCCTCTTACCTTCAAGAAGAGCATCTTTTAACAAATTAATTATTATATCACTTCCAGGGTTACTAATCTTTAATTCATTAACATAGCCCTCTAGCTTGTTGTACTCATCTTTAAAGCTTCCATGTAGCTTATTCAAAATAAGTGTTTTTGCTCTCTTGCATTTACCATGGCTTGCATTAAACTCAAATGCAACTCTCAAATCAGCCCTCATCTCCTTCACTTTATATTTTGGATTGTCTTGCAACTTTCTCTTAAAATAATATGCAATAGTGAAGTAGTCAATAGTACTATTATCATAAGCAATAAAACAGTTATGATTTGGATTTAGTGTCTTCACTCTAACCCGTGGACAGTCCCCATCCTTAGAAATTAGGCAAACAAAAGGACAACCTACTTGACACTTATACCTAAGCCTTCTTGTATCACTTTTCTTAAGCACTATCTCTTTCTTATTTGCCATAGCATACAGTTTCAGACACTTCCTAGCTTCAGAAATATCCTTAAAGCTCATATTTTTATCTAGTTCTTTGTAATCCAGCAACTGCTCAATTATACTCATACTCCTCTGAGTTGAAATAAATTCTAATTCTTCAGAATCATTATCTGAAGAATCAGATTCAGCTTCATTATCAAACTCACCATCTGTTGAGCTACAATCAGTTGCAGCCTCATGGTCAAGTGCAACATCATCAAGTTCATCCTCACCATAATGTAAAATATCAGGTACATTCACTGCCAACTCACAATCCTCTACAACAAATATATCAACAACATTGTAATCACTACAAACCATTCCCAACAGTTTCTTAATACCACTATCCCCATCAATTTTATAGTATCTACCAGAATGAGCAGATACAATAAGTTGTTGAACCCCACCAAAACATAACTTAGTGCAAAACTCATTAACTATATCTATAAAGGATAGATGGTCAGAGTCATAACCTTCCCAGATGTGTAACAGCTTCTTTGTGTATTTGACTTGTGGCTCTCTAGTCCATTCCCCACCATAGTTAAATATCAAGTCCAAATTAACCATAGTAATCTGTAATCAATTGACATATTAAGCAATTAGAAGTTAAACCATAAAATAAGTTAAACAACAACTTAACTAATCGAGATTATAAAATACAGCTGAAAAGAAACTAATAAAAAAAGAGTAAAGCAACATTCAAATAAACTAATAAAAAATCGTGAAGTAACATCCCTAGACAAAGGGACAGAACATGGTTCAAAATCCTAAACGACAAAGCACATAAAGATAACTCGGACTACCAAATCAACCTTTATGACAATATTACCACATGCAATATAACAACTAATAAAGTTAACGCCTTTAAGACAAAATGAACTATTATAGTATACATTCGGGACCACCATCACATGTATATGCAAATACAATAATCCATAAAGTTAAAGCCATGTTTAAAACCCCACATTCTGCTTAAAATGTTAGACTTTGCAGTAAAAATCATATAAAAATAGGACCCAGACACGAAACTCCAACCTAAATAACAAAATCTGCTAAACCCTAGATATTTTAGTCACTGAAACCAAACATGAAAAAATAAAGTTTTAATCAACTGAAAAAATCTTAAGCCTAAGATTTTACTATGGTAGAAGAATTAGTTTACCTTTAGACCATGAAAATCGGCAGATTTTAATCGGCGGTAAGAGTGAGAGTCGCCTGATTTTAGGCAAGTAAGGTTAGAGTGAAATGGGGTTCTAACCCTTTTGTTTTAATGTATATACAGGTCTAGGGGATATGAAGGGGTTAGCGAGTCGGGGCCAAACGGGTCAGGGATCCAACTGGTAAGTGATTAGGTTATTTAAGATTAAGACACGTGTCCCTCTAAAAGGGTCCGTTAGTGATGGGGGTAAGGATATTAAAATAGATAACGTCAGAGATATATAATGTTGGAAAGTATAACGTAGGGTACTAATAACTAATTTTGGAGAGTACAGGGGCACAAATGACCCTTTTCCGTAAAAACAAATACATCAAATCAAACACTTTATAGTGGGGCTTTTCTGGTTCTCTTGTGTCGAGATGGAGATGTTTCGTGTTAAGATGGAAGTTTCCACCATGAGAAGTAAAATGATCCCTTTTAAGTGCCTTATTTCAAAATGCTCATCAATGGCATGTGTATTGTTGGTATATTTACAACCCCGGTCCCTGGTATACAAACTGAAGTAAATCTCCCTTCTTTTGTATGTATCCCAGTAAGTAAAGGGGCGGGTTTCTTTTCTTTTGTTTTTTACACTATCCTAATTATTTTATATGGTATAGTTTGATTCGGTATAGTTTGTAGTATTAAACGTGACATGATATTTATGTGGCTGTAAAAATACGTCATTAAAAGTTTAAAATTAAATTTCTTTCCATATAAAAAATAACATTGCTTTAACCGACTAATATATAATAAGGAGTGAATATTAAGTTAAACTTGGCTTGTAGAATCGATATGTCCATATTTTCCTCTTTAAAATTATTGAACTCTTTCTTTTTCAGTCTAAATATGTATTTGCACCAAATTTTGGCATAAATCATCCGAGTGGCTACTCCAACTGAATTAGAATTTGAGCCATTAATAGTAATGCCGGTTGTTCAGCGGAGTAATTGGTCCTGGACCTTCACAATTAGTATTACTAGACTAGCTTAATGTATGAAACAAGCATGCTTTTGGATCGGATTTATATGTGGAAAAAGCACAAATATATCCGAGATATGCACTCTTAGGATCGATTAGTTCAACCAAGACAAAGGAAGAGTTCGCAGCTATAAATAGACGTATACTCGCCCAACCCTGGTAAAAAAAACTTACTGGCATATGGGATTTTACGCCAATCCAATCACCATATAATCTATGTCATGTTATTCGGTATTTGTCATTATAAATACGAGTTTAATTTTTATATATTGACCGTGTAATAATATTTGCACCATCAAATCATTTAAACATAAGTACCTGCTCCCTATAAGTGAGATTAACAATTTCTTTTTAAAAACAAATAATTTACTATAATAAATTAAAATACATTAACAGTGTAAAGAAATTTACGCTACAATAAGTTAAATTCATTCTTTAGAGTTGAATATACACTACTAGAAGTTCGGTAAAAATCGACCGCGCCGGCCAAAAAACCGACCAAAGTCGATCGGTTTTTCAAAATATTCTATTTTTTAATTTTTTTTACGAAACCGACCAACTTTGGTCGGTTTTCTTTAGCGCAAAAATGCGGGAAACTATTTTTGAGTCCCGCAAAATTTATTTTTCAAGAAACCGACCAACTTTGGTCGGTTTTTCATTTAAAATAAATTAAAATTAATATTAAAAAAACCGACCGAAATAGGTCGGTTAGTTCGGCCGGTCATTTTAAAAAACCGATCGAATTCGGTCAGTAATTTTATTTTTTAAAAAACCGACCGACATTGGTTGGTTATTTTCGTGCGAAAATACAATTAAAGAGTATAAATAAAATAAAAGACATTCTTAAAACAAAATGCACCAATAGTCTAGTGGTAGAATAGTATCCTGCCACAATACAGACCCCGGTTCGATTCCCAGATGGTGCTGGCAATTTTTATTTTTTTTGAATTTAATTGACCGACCAAAGTTGGTCGGTATGCCCTTTCGACCTTCAAAATACCGACCACACGTTAATTGTCGCATTTTGGATGGTTATTGGCCATTACCGACCTACTTTGGTCGATATTTTTGAACGATATTTTGTCGAATTTCTAGTAGAGATGCAAGTTTTTTCCTTGCTTTCAAGCCTTTGTCGCTTTCTTTTAGTGCTTTCCTGACATTCATATACTTGTTACTTTCTGTAGAGAATTGGCGTTTTGATGATTAACAAAGTGTGTGGTGAACGTGTGCTAAGAACCAGGTTCTCAAGGTGGCTGCTAAAGTATGCTAAGAACAAAGTCCTCAAGGTAGCTGTTGAAAATTCTTACAAGGCAGTAACTTTTGCACAAAATTACTATAGTCCGAGATTGCTGAAAAAGGCTGTTAATGTGATAAGGGTCGTTGTCCCAGAAGATATGCTCGTATAAGTGATAGACAAGAGTCACAAGATTTGTGGAATCCTTTGAGCTTTAGGAGTCCTATCAAATGAGAAGTTGACTATGCATAGGACTCCCAAAGATCTCGGAGTACTGGAAAGTTAAATACTTTCCTGATGGACTGAGGACATCATCATTTTGCACGTTAACTGAGGAAGAACATTTTCAACACTTAAGTTGATTATTAGTCTTAGTGTTCTTCTTGAGCCTGTTAGTTCATATGTATTAGGAAATCGAGTAGTAATCAAGATGTCATTCGTAGTCTGTTAGTTGGAGTAAGTATTTGTGTGTGCAAGTTAGAGTAACCTGTAATTCATCAAATAGTTGAAATAGAAAAATTGTGGGGGTATTGATTTAGAGGTCTTGTAATCAATACGTTTGGCTCATTTGTTCCAGTGAAGTTGAAGTTAAAATTCTACGTGATAGGTCATGGTTTTTGCACCTTTGAGCTGGGTGATTTTCCACGTAAAAATTGTTGTCTTTATTTTTACTGTTTATTTTATTTATGCGTAAGGAGTAAGGCAAAGAACCAAGTTCTTTAGTAATTTAGGAAGGCACTCAAACTAATAATTGGTATCATAGTAGGTTCTCTCAAACGTGGTTAACACCTAGAGAGATCTTAGAAGTAAAATGAGTGCTCCACCTGGAATTAACGAATGGCAGTCAACTACTAGACTACCTCTGTTCAACGGAAAATACTACAGTTGGTGGAAGGCAAGAATGGAGGATTTCCTAACGGCTGAGGATTATGAACTATGGACAATAGTTATTCAAGGACCACTAACTCCAACCAAACAATATGGGCAAAATGAAACTATTCCCAAAGTCCCCTCTGAATTTGTAGCAGCAGATTTCAGGATGATGGAAAAGAATACAAAGGCCAAGAAAATCCTCATATGTGGACTTGGTCCTGATGAGCACAACAGGATATATGCATGCTCTGATGTAAAGGAGATCTGGGATGCACTTCAAACTGCTCATGAAGGAGAAAATCGAGTGAAGAGATCAAAGATTGAGTTACTCATGAGAAATTATGAGCTCTTCTCTATGAAGGATTCTGAACCTATTCAGGAGATGATGACTAGGTTCACTATAATAACAAATGAATTGAAGTTACTTGGAAAGGTATTTACTTTTGGAGAATTGATTAGCAAGGTTCTAAGGATTCTCCATACTTCATGGGTGTTGATACCCAATTTTGCCCTCATATTTTATAAATATCATGTATACTTTTAAAATATTATTTTTGCATTATTACCTAATTTACTGGGGTCATATAAGTATTTTCTATAATTTTTTATAATTTTTAAAGCTTTAAAATTAGTTTTCTTGCATTTAAATTACTTGAATATGTATTAATTAACCCTTTAAATTATTTTGTGATGATTTAATCATCCAAATTTATTATTTGCATCCACACACACCATCTTACGAGCCTGATGTCGTCCCATGGGATTATGTTGCGGAAGCAAAAAGAAAGGGAAAAGCCAAAATGGAAGATACATGTTGTGCATAATTACATTTTATTATATTATTTGTGCCCAAATAGTATTTTTATATTTTTATAATGTTAAACTATTATTTTAAAGCATCTTACTAGATAAATAATATTTTTTATTTGTTAATTACTTTTTATAAATTATATTTTTGATAAAATTTTGTGCATTTAAATTATGGCCCATTTCGTGCATGTAAATTTACCTGATTTTTCTCCTAATTTGGTTCTAAATCAATTCTGCATGCTCTTCTTTCCTTAATTATGTTTGATTGACTGTGTTTCTTTGTTTTGATGTTCGATTTTTGCTACTATATAACCCCTCCCTAATTTCCCCTTTGGAGATATGATTACTGCTATTACTCTCACTCTCACTCTCACTTGTTCTACTATTCTAAGTTCGAGACATTGGCCGGCTGAAAGCCAAGGCCACCGAAGTTCAAATGTTGTTCTTTTCTCAGTGCGAGCACTTCTTGGGGTTCACTTGAAACCCTTGGGAACTCTGACGTACTAGTATTTGGGGAGTCCTGGTGTTCCTTCTCTATTACTGTTGACTGAACTACCATTGGCACTCGATTTTTCCTTTACTTGCATGTTAATCTGCAATCGGTTAGTGTTCCTGGCTCCTACAATTTTAACTATTTCCCTTCTGATTGTCTATGTCATGTGTGTTCTGTGTACCAATATCGTTTAAACTTTCATAAGTAAGCATGACTCAGTGTAACGACCCGGCCGGTCATTTCGAGAGTTGTAGCCTCGTTCCCCTTTTCTGCCCTTTTTGTGCTTCACTATTTTTTATGACTTACCGGGTTAGTTGGTTTAAGTCCGGAGTGAATTCAGAGTGAATTGAGACAATTAATCTCTTAACGAAAATCTTAAGCTAGAAAAGTCGACCGGATATCGACTTATATATAAATGACCTTGGATTGGAATTTTGATGGTTCCATTAGCTCCGTTGGGTGATTCTGGACTTAGGAGTGTGTCCGGATTGTGATTTAGAGGTCGGGAGTAGAATTAGGCTTGAAATGGCGAAAGTCGAATTTTTGGAAAGTTTGACCGGGGGTGACTTTTTGATATCGGGGTCGGATTCCGATTCCAGAAGTTGGAATAGGTTTGTGGGGTCATTTGTGACTTATGTGAAAAATTTGAGGTCAATCGGACATGATTTGATAGGTTTCGGCATCGTTTGTAGAATTTAGAAATTTCAAAGTTCATTAGCATTGAATCCGTGTGTAATTCGTGTTTTGATGTTGTTTGAGGTGATTTAAGGGTTCGACTAAGTTCGTATGATATTTTGGGATTTAATGGTATGTTTGGTTGAGGTCCCGGGGGGCCTCGGGTGTGTTTCGGGTGGTTAACGGGTCATTTTTGGACCTTGGTTGATGGCTGATGTTTGCTGCTGTGTTTTTCTGGTTTCCTCTTACGCGTTCGCGAGAGGAGCCTCGCGTTCGCGAAGGGTGTTTGTGAGATGGGAATTTTTGTTCTTCGTGCTCTCGAAGAAGAGAACGCGAATGCGAAGGTGTGGTTTGTGTGTACATCGCGAACGCGGAAGTGGTGTCGCGTTCGCGAAGAGGAGTGAGGGAGCTGGGGACCCCCAGCCTTTTGGTCTACACGTTCGCGAGGCATGGGTCGCGTTCGCGAAAGTCATAGTTGGTAAAGCATTGCATTCGTGAAGTGTTGTTCGCGTTCGCGAAGAGTTAAATTGAGAGGCAGACAATTTGGTCTACGCAAACGCGAGAGGACGGTCGCATTCACGAAGAAGGAAATCTGGGCAACAGTATTTAATTTCAAAAATGAGGGTTTGAACCCATTCTTCATATTTTGAGCTAGAGACCACGGATTTGGACGATTCTTGAAGGGATTTTCATAGAGTTGATTGGGGTAAGTGATTCTTACTTGGTTTTGGCTAAATTCCATGATTATGTCTTTAATTCCATCATCTAATTTGTGATTTAGGGTGGAAAATTGAAAAAACAAAAAGAGGAAGTGTTCTTGAGTTAGATTTTTTAGGTTTTGAATGGCATTTTGTTATCATATTTGAGTAAATTTAGTATGGTTAAACTCGTGAGTGAATGGGCTTACGGGTTTTGTGACTTTTGTCAGATTTCGAGACGTGGGCCCGGGGGCTAGGTTCAGGCCAATTTCGGATTTTTTGCTATAATATAGTACTTTTCTTGTGGAATTGGTCACTTTAGCATATATTAATTGTATTGTACTGCTTGTGGCTAGATTAGGGGCGTTTAGAGACCGATTCGAGAGGCAAAGGCACTTTGGAGTAGAGTTCTGCGCGGTTTGAGGTAAGTAACAGTTTTAAATCTGGTCCTGAGGGTATGAAACCCCGGATTCTATTGTTATATGATTATTTGATGGTGACGCACATACTGGGTGACAGGCGTGTGGGCGCGTACCGTAGGAATTGTGACTTGGTCCATTCCGTGGAACTGTAAAGTTGAATAACTTGTTGTTAGCTATATGCTCTCCCTGTGTCATAGAAATTTGACTGCAAATCATGTTAGGAGTCATGTTTAGGCTATGTGACTATATTGTTGGGACCCACAGAGGTCGTGTACTCGTTGAATTAATTGCTAATTGTTATTTTGTACTCAGTCACGGTTTACTTGTGTATCATATCTGAGTCTCTTCTTGTTCTTGCTGATATATTATATTATCTTTGTTTGGGCTGATTTTTATGATTTCTGAGAGCCCGAGTGACTGGAGAGGTTGGTGACTGAGTTAGGGTCTGAGTGTCGAGCTGTGAGTTATATGTATGTATATGGATCGGGTTGCACGCCGCAACGAGCCTTAGGGCTGTATATATGGATCGGGTTGCACACCGCAACGAGCCTTATGTCTATTTATATGGGATCAGGCTGCACGCTGTAGTGATATAGCACTTGGGCGGAAGGAGCCCCTCCGGAGTCTGTACACCCCTAGTGAGTGCAGGTACCTATTGAGTGAGAGTGTTGAGAGCTAAGAGCCGAGTGATTGAGCTATTGAAAAAGGTTGAGTGGCTGTTTCCCTGAGAGGCTATACTTGCTTTCATTTGTTGTTGCACTTAGCTAGTATATATCACTGTTTTGAAACTCCTGGAAGATATTGTATCCGGTTTTACTTGAACTTGATAATGTATAAACTAATTTGACTTAAATTTCCAGATTTGAAAGCATGTCTACTTTCTTGCAGAGATTACTGAAATTAAACTATAATTGTATAGCTTGTCACTATCTTTCAGTTCCTTATTTATTATTATTACTTACTGAGTTGGTTGTACTCACGCTACACCCTGCACTTCGTGTGCAGATCTAGGTGTTCTCGGTCATAGCGGGTGTTGATATTTGTGTAGCTGATCCCGGAGACTATCGAGGTAGTTGCATAGCGTTTACAGGCCTTGGTTCTCCTTCATTATCTTTATCGCATTTCAGTTCTTATTCATTAGACATTATATTTGACTGTTCCTGGTATAGATTCTCATGTACTCGATGACTCCCCAGTTCTGGGATAGATTGTATTGTGTAGCGAGTTTATTTCTGTTCCAAAAAGGTTTTCTTAAATATTAATTGCTTCCGTCAAAAATTTCAAGGTCTTTACTGTGTTAAGATAGTTGAGTAGTGGCTTGCCTAGTACCACGAGATAGGCGCCATCACGACGGGTGAGATTTTGGGTCGTGACAAGTTGGTATCAGAGCCTAGGTTACATAGGTCTCACGAGTCATGAGCAGGTTTAGTAGAGTCTTGCGGATCGGTACGGAGACGTCTGTACTTATGTTCGAGAGGCTGCCGAACCCTTAGGAAATTCCACATTCTTGAATTCTTGTCGTACGAATCTTTTAATTCTAGTAACTAAATTTATGTTGTTCTATTCTCTCACAGATGGTGAGGACACGTACTACGGGACAGGATGGATAGCCACCAGTACCACCAGTTAGGGCCGCGAGAGGCCGAGGTCGTGGTAGAGGCCGCGGTAGGGGCAGAGGTGCAGCTCGCACGGTAGCTAGGGCAGCACCTGCAGATCCACCAGTTGCCCCAGTTCAGGAGCAGGATCTAGTTGTGGATGAGCCTGTGGGACCAACTCAGGCACCACCTGTGCCCATTGTGATTCCAGGCCTTTAGGAGGCCTTGGCTCATATTATGACCATGTGCACCGGTCTTGCTCAGGCGGTCTCTGTTCCGGTCGTAACAGCCTTTTCTCAGGTCGGGGGAGGTGCTCAGACTCCCACCGCCCGCACACCAAAGCAGGTGGTACAGGGACTCCAGACACCGGGTGTACCACCAGCCCAGCCTGTTGCAGCCACTCAAGACTATGTGGTTCCTGTCATACCTGATGATGACCAGCGTAGATTGGAGAGGTTTGGGAGACTCCAGCCTCCATCTTTCAGTGGTACAGAGGGAGAGGATGCACAGGGCTTCTTGGATAAGTGCCAGAAGATACTCCATACAACAGGTATTCTAGAGACTAGTGGGGTCTCGTTCACTACTTTTCAATTCTCTGGGGCTGCCTTCAGTTGGTGGGAGGCTTATGAGAGGCGTAGGCCGGTCAGCGCAGCACCCCTTACATGGCAGGAGTTCTCCATTCTCTTCCTGGAGAAGTTCGTGCCTTAGGCCAGCAGAGAGGAGTTGCGCAGGCAGTTCCAGTAGTTTCGTTAGAATGATATGTCTGTGATGCAGTACGAGATGAAATTTTCTGAGTTGGCCCGTCATGCTGTCTGGTTGGTTACCACCGATAGGGAGAGGATCAGGAGGTTCATAGATGGCCTCACTTTTCAGCTACGATTGCTTATGACTAGAGAGAGAGTGTCTGGTGCTACTTTTGATGAGGTTGTCGACATTGCTCATCAGATTGAGATGGTTCGCAGCCAGGAGCAGGTAGAGAGGGAGGCCAAGAGGCCTCGTGGATAGGGTGGATTCAGCGGTGTTCCTTCTGGGGGGTCAGTTCTACCACGGTAGGGGTCGTCCTTACAGGCATGCTCAGACGGCTCGCCCAGTTCACCATGGTGCATCATCTGGCCATGGTTCACACAGTTACCAGCAGGGTCACTCATCTCTCAGTGTCCTTCCAGCTCAGAGTTCATCCCATGCTCCATCGGGTTATGGCTCGTCTATGCCACGTCCTTCTACCAGTTATCCCGGTGCTTGGGGCTCTCTCTAGTCCCCACCACCAGCACCGGGAATTTGCTATGAGTATGGAGAGTTTGGACATATCAGGAGGAATTGTCCCCGCCTTACAGTAGGTCTGGCTCAGTAGAAGAGTCAGACTACGACTTCAGCACCAATTACTTCACTACCCGCTCAGCCAGCTCGGGGTGGGGCCCAGTCAGCTAGAGGTCGCCCTAGGAAGGGAGGCCGATCGAGTGGCGGTCAGGCCCGATTCTATGCTCTTCCTGCCAGACCAGATACCATGTCTTCGGATGCTGTGATCACAGGTATTGTCTTAGTTTGCCACAGAGATGCCTCTATATTATTTGACCCTGATTCCACTTATTCATATGTGTCCTCGTATGTTTCTCATTATCTGGATATGCCCCGTGAGTCTCTAGTTTTGGACCGTGTATATCGGTCATATGTGGTGACTACTGGGAGTCTGGAGACTTGGGTGGATCTTTTGTTTCTTAGTATGGTCGATTTTGACGTGATTTTAGGTATGGATTTGTTGTCTCTATGTCATACGGTTCTAGATTGTCACGCAAAGACCGTGACGTTGGCGATGCCGGGGTTGCCGAGGGTTGAGTGGAGCGGCTCTATAGACTATGTTCCAGTAGAGTGATCTCATACTTGAAGACTCAGTGGATGGTTGAGAAGGGTTATCTATCTTATCTGGCCTTTGTGAGGGATGTTAGTGCAGAGACCCCTGTTATTGATTCTGTTCTGGTTGTGTGAGATTTCCCGGATGTGTTTTCTATAGACCTGACGGGCATGCCACCTGACAGAGATATTGATTTCGGTATTGATTTGGTGCTGGGCACTCAGCCTATTTCTATTCCACCGTATCGTATGGCACCGGTGGAGTTGAAGGAATTAAAGGAGCAGCTTTAGGAACTCCTTGATATGAGGTTTATTCGGCCTAGCGTGTCACCTTGGGGTGCACCAGTTCTATTTATGAAGAAGAATGATGGTACTATGAGGATGTGCATTGATTATAGGCAGTTGAACAAAGTCACAATCAAGAACAAGTATCATTTGTCGCGTATTGATAATCTATTTGACCAGCTTTAGGGAGCGAGGGTGTTCTCCAAGATTGATTTGAGGTCAGGGTATCACCAGTTGAACATTTGGGACTCGGATATTCTTAAGAGAGCTTTCAGGACCTGTTTTGGTCATTATGAGTTCCTTGTGATGTCTTTTGGGCTGACTAATGCCCCAGCAGCATTCATGCATCTGATGAACAATGTGTTTCAACCTTATCTTGACTCGTTTGTTATTGTATTCATTGATGATATCCTGGTGTACTCTCATAGCCAGGAAGAGCATGCCCAGCATGTGCGAATCATGTTGCAGCGATTGAGGGAGGAGAAGCTTTATGATAAGTTTTCCAAGTGTAAGTTTTGGCTCAGTTCAGTGGCGTTCTTGGGGTACGTGATGTCCAGTGAGGGTATTCAGGTAGATCCGAAGAAGATAGAGGCAGTTCGGAGTTGGCCCAGACCATCCTCAGCCATGAAGATTCGGAGTTTTCTTGGTTTGGCGGGTTATTATCGTCGTTTTGTAGAGGGTTTCTCATCTATCGCATCGCCCTTAACCAAATTTACCCAAAAGGGTGCTCCTTTTAGGTGGTCGGATGAGTGCGAGAAGAGCTTTCAGAGGCTCAAGACTGCTTTGACCACGGCTCCAGTTCTAGTTTTACCATCAACTTCTGGTTCTTACACAGTAGATTGTGATGCTTCTTGGATTGGTATTGGGTGTGTTCTAATGTAGGAGGGCAGAGTTATTGCTTATGCTTCGCGCCAGTTGAAGCCCCATGAAAAGAACTATCCTGTCCATGACCTTGAGTTAGCAGCTATTATTCATGCCTTGAAGATCTGGCGGCACTATTTATACGGTGTCCATTGTGAGATTTACATTAATCACCGGAGTTTGCAGCATCTGTTCAAACAGAAGGATCTTAACTTGCGTCAGCGGAGGTGGTTGGAGCTTCTTAAGGACTATGATATCACCATTTTGTACCATCCCGGGAAGGCCAATATGGTGGTTGATGCCTTGAGTCGCCGGGTGGAGAGTTTGGGGAGCTTAGCATATCTTCCAGCAGCAGAGAGGCCATTAGCATTGGATGTTCAGGCCTTAGCCAGCCAGTTTATTAGATTGGATGTTTCTGAGCCAAGTCGAGTATTGGCTTATGTGATCTCTCGGTCTTCTCTTTATGATCGTATCAGGGAGCGTCGGTATGATGACCCCCACCTGCTTGTCCTTAAGGACACGGTCTAGCACGGTGATGCTAAGGAGATCACTATTCGGGATGATGATGCATTGAGGATGCAGGGCAGGCTATGTGTGCCCAATGTAGATAGTTTGCGTGAGTTGATTCTCTAGGAGGCTCACAGTTCACAGTATTCTATTCATCCAGGTGCCGCGAAGATGTATCAGGACTTGAGACGGCATTACTGGTGGAGGAGAATGAATAAGTACATAGTGGAGTATGTGGCTCGGTGTCTATATTGCCAACAGGTGAAGTATGAGCATCAGCGACCATGTGGGTTGCTTAAGAAATTAGAGATTCCGGAGTGGAAATGGGAGCGGATAACTATGGATTTCGTTGTCGGGCTTCCACGGACTCAGCGGAAGTTTGATGTAGTTTGGGTGATTGTGGACAAGCTGACCAAGTCAGCTCATTTCATTTCTGTGATGATTACCTATTCTTCCGAGCAGCTGGCTCGAGTGTATATCCATGAGATCGTCATGCTTCATGGCGTACCGGTATCTATCATCTCTGACTGGGACACGCAGTTTACATCACGATTCTGGAGGGCCGTGCAGCATGAGTTGGATACTCGAGTGGAGTTGAGCACAACATTTTACCCTCAGACGGACGGATAGTCCGAGCGCACTATTCAGATATTAGAGAATATGCTTCGTGCGTGCATAATGGAGTTTGGGGGTTTGTGGGATCAGTTCTTGCCACTAGTAGAGTTTGCTTACAACAACAGTTATCAGTCGAGCATCCAGATGGTATCGTATGAGGCTCTGTATGGTAGGCGGTGTAGGCCTCCAGTGGGTTGGTTTGATCCGGGCGAGGCTAGATTATTGGGTACAGACTTGGTTCAGAATGCTCTGGAGAAGGTTAAGGTGATTCAGGATAGACTGCACACAGCCAGTCCAGGCAGAAGAGTTATGCGGATCAGAAGGTTCGCAATGTTGCATTTATGATTGGAGAGCGGGTCCTTCTCCGGGTATTACCCATGAAGGGTGTTATGAGGTTCGAAAAGAAGGGAAAGCTAAGCCCAAGGTTTATCGGCCCATTTAAGGTGTTGCGACGTGTTAGGGAGGTTGCTTATGAGCTTGCCTTACCTCCCAGTCTAGCATGAGTTCATCCAGTATTCCATGTTTTTATGCTCTGGAAGTATCACGAAGATCTGTCTCACGTGTTGGATTTCAACTCAGCCCAGTTGGACAAGGATTTATCTTATGTTGAGGAGCCGATGGCGATCTTGGATAGGCAGGTTTGAAAGCTGAGGGCGAAGAATATTGTTTTTATGAAGGTTCAGTGGAGGAGTCAGCTGGTCGAGGAGGCTACTTAGGAGACCGAGCAAGATATGCGCAGCAGTTATCCTCATCTTTTCACCACTTCAGGCATGTCTCTATACTCGTTCGAGGATGGACGTTTGTTTAAAAGGGGGAGGATGTAACAACCCGGCCGGTCGTTTCGAGAGTTGTAGCCCCGTTCCTCTTTTCTGCTCATTTTTGTGCTTCACTATTTTTTATGACTTACCGGGTTAGTTGGTTCTGGTCCAAAGTGAATTTAGAGTGAATTGAGACACTTAGTCTCTTAACTAAAATCTTAAGCTGGAAAAGACGATCGAATGTTGACTTATGTGTAAACGACCTAGGATTGGATTTTTGATGGTTCTGTTAGCTCCGTTGGCAGATTCTGGACTTAGGAGCGTGTCCGGATTTTGATTTGGAGGTCGGGAGTAAAATTAGGCTTGAAATGGCAAAAGTCGAATTTTTGGGAAGTCCAACCGGGAGGTTGACTTTTTGATATCGGGGTCGAATTTTGATTTCGGAAGTTGCAGTAGGTTTGTGGGGTCATTTGTGACTTATGTGCAAAATTTGAGGTCAATCGGACGTGATTTGATAGGTTTCGGCATCGTTTGTAAAATTTGGAAATTTCAAAGTTCATTAGGCTTGAATCTGTGTGTAATTCATGTTTTGACGTAGTTTGAGGTGATTTGAGGGTTCGACTAAATTCGTATGATATTTTCAGACTTGATGGTATGTTTGGTTGAGGTCCCAGGAGGCCTCGGGTGAGTTTCGGGTGGTTAACGGATCATTTTTGGACCTTGGTTGATGACGGATGTCTGCTGCTGTGTTTTTCTGGTTTCCTCTTATGCGTTCGCGAAGGGTGTTTGTGAGCTGGGAATTTTTTTATTCACGCTCGCGAAGAAGAGGACGCGAACGCGAAGGTGTGGTCTGTGTGTGCATCGCGAACGCGGAAGTGGTGCCACGTTCGCGAAGAGGAGTGAGGTAGCTGGGTCGCGTTCGTTTTGGTCTACACATTCGCGAGGCATGGGTCGCGTTCGCAAAGGTCAGAGTCGGTAAAGCATCGCATTCGCGAAGTGTTGGTCGCGCTCACGAAGAGTTAAACTGAGAGGCAGCCAATTTGGTCTACGCGAAAGCGAGAGGACGGTCGCGTTCGCGAAGAAGGAAATCTGGGCAACAATATTTAATCTCAAAAACGAGGGTTTGAACCCATTCTTCATATTTTAAGCTAGAGACCACGGATTTGGGTGATTCTTGAAGGGATTTTCATGGAGTTGATTGGGCTAAGTGATTCTTACTTGGTTTTGGCTAAATTCCATGATTATGTCTTTAATTCCATCATCTAATTTGTGATTTGGGGTGGAAAATTGGAAAAACAAAAAGAGTAAGTGTTCTTGAGTTAGAATGGCATTTTGTTATCATATTTGAGTAAATTTAGTATGGTTAAACTCGTGAGTGAATGGGCTTACGGATTTTGTGACTTTTTGTCAGATTTCGAGACGTTGGCCTGGGGGCAAGGTACGGGCCAATTTCGGAGTTTTGGCTATAATATAGTACTTTTCTTGTGGAATTGGTCCCTTTAGCCTATATTAATTGTATTGTACTGCTTGTGGCTAGATTCGGGGCGTTTAGAGACCGATTCGAGAGGCAAAGGCACTTTGGAGTAGAGATCTGCGCGGTTTGAGGTAAGTAACAGTTTTAAATCTGGTCTGGAGGGTATGAAACCCCGGATTTTGTTGTTATATGATTGTTTGGTGGTGATGCACATACTGGGTGACGAGCGTGTGGGCGTGTACCGTAGGAATTGTGACTTGGTCCATTCCGTGGAACTGTAAAGTTGAATAACTTGTTGTTAGCTATATACTCACTCTGTGTTATAGAAATTTGACTGCAAATCATGTTAGGACTCATGCTTAGGCTATGTGACTACACTGTTGGGACCCGCAGAGGTCGTGTACTCATTGAATTAATTGCTTATTGTTATTTTGTACTCAGTCACGGTTTACTTGTGTATCATATCTCAGTCTTTCTTGTTCTTGCTGATAGATTATATTATCTTTGTTTGGGCTGATTTTTATAATTTCTGAGAGCCCGATATATTAGAGAGGCTGGTGACCGAGTTTGGGCCTGAGTGCCGAGTAGTGAGCTATATGTATATATATATGGATCGAGTTTCATGCCGCAACGAGCCTTAGGGCTGTATATATAGATCGGGTTGCACGCCGCAACGAGCCTTAGGGTTGTATATATGGATCGGGTTGCACGCCGCAATGAGCCTTATGGCTATTTATATAGGATCAGGCTACACACCGCAGCAATATAGTGCTTGGGCTGAAGGAGCCCCTTCGGAGTCTGTACACCCCAGTGAGCGTAGGTACTTATTGAGTGGGAGTGTTGAGAGCTGAGAGCCGAGTGATTGAGCTATTGAGAAAGGTTGAGTGATTGTTGCCCTGAGAGGCTATACTTGCTTTCATTTGTTGTTGCACTTAGATGCTATATGTCACTGTTTTGAAACTCCTGGAAGATATTGTATCCGGTTTTACTTGAACTTGGTAATGTATAAACTGATTTGACTTAAATTGCCGGATTTGAAAGCATGTCTACTTTCTTGCTGAGATTACTGAAAACAAACTATAATTGTATAGCTCGTCACTATCTTTCAGTTCCTTATTTATTATTATTACTTACTGAGTTGGTTATACTCACGCTACACCTTGTACTTCATGTGCAGATCCAGGCATTCCCGGTCATAGCGGGTGATGATATTTGAGCAGCTGACCCCCGAGACTATCGAGGTAGCTGCATGTCGTTCGCAGGCCTTGGCTCTCCTTCATTATGTTTATCACATTTTAGTTCTTATTCCTTACACATTGTATTAGATTGTTCCTGGTATAGATGCTCATGTACTCGATGACTCCCCGGTTTTGGGATAGATTGTATTGTGTAGTGAGTTTATTTCTCTTCCAAAAAGGTTTTCTTAAATATTAATTGCTTCCATCAAAAGTTTCAAAGTCTTTATTGTGTTAAGATAGTTGAGTAGTGGCTTGCCTAATACCACGATAGGCGCCATCACGACGGTTGGTTTTTGGGTCGTGACACTCAGTTTCCTTGTTATTTGTGAACCCACCAGCACTGTATTGTGGTAGGATTTACTGTAATCCTATTATCTTAACGATGTCCTATAGTTCTATGTTCTCTAGTATCAAACTTGATAGGCTTCAACATACATAGTGTACTCTCATTATGTGTATTTGACTCGAATGGATTCTGTCTTTCTCAAGCGTTACCTGACTTTAGTGTTAACCTTGAATTTTGTATAGCTTCATCTACCATAAGTCCCTGTATCACCTTAGATTTTTTAGCCTTCTTGAGATGATTGATGTTTGCCTAAATTTGAATGTATTATGTCTCTCACGTTTGAACTAAGTGGGTGTTTGTAAGTCGATTTGGACTATGCCTACTAGTCTGCCTGCTTTTAAGAAGTCTTGTTTGATTACTAATTAGTTGTGACCATGCCTTCTTTATATCTCACACTTGGTGCAATCATGAACAAGCTGATAACTTTACTTAGAATTAGTCCATGATCGTATGAATTCTTGCATGCCAATATTGTTTCAAGTTTTCAAACCAAGCATGACTTATACCTTTAGTGAACCCCAACAAAGTTTTGATTTGTTCTATGTTATGGTAATTTTGTTATCATGATGAAATCCTGCCATGCTAGTGTTAAATTTACTAGAGTCTAATGCCTTTGGGTAATCCTGGATGTATAACTGAACTTATCATACATGATCAACCTACAGAATCTCTGGTTTCTTTAGAATTAAACTAATACCTGTTAGTTACTGTCACCCCATGGAACTGTGTCTATATGATTGTTTTGTAGGACTAGTTTCAAGCACGTCTATATGATTTTTTAGCTCTGGGATATCATGTTTAACAGGTCCAGTTTCTTCATTAGCTATAACACCTAAGTATTCCCGTGTTAGTCCCACCAGAGCCAGAAAGACCTTTGCTGCTTTATCTGTCCATGTTGGATGGAGCTTTTGGCTGCGTTCTGGGATAACATGATGAAACGGGGAGGAAAGAGTAAGTGATATATAATCTGATCAAGAAGTTCACACCTTACGAGGCCCGGTATTCTCTGTTGGAACGCACCTATTGTGCTTTGACATGAATAGCCCAAAAGTTGAGACTTTATTTATGTGCGTACACTACATATCTCATATCAAGGATGGATCCACTAAAATACATCTTTCAGAAACCCATGCCTACGGGTAAGTTAGCAAAGTGGCAGATATTGCTAAGTGAATTCGACATCAGCTACATGACTCAAAAGGCAGTCAAGGGGCAAGCATTGGCTGATCACTTGGCGGAGAATCCCGTAAACGGAGAATACGAACCATTGAAGACGTATTTTCCCGATGAGGAAGTGTCATTTGTAGGATAAAATATTACCGAAGCATACGACGATTGGAGAATGTTATTCAACGGAGTAGCAAACTTCAAGAGAGTTGGTATCATAGATGTTTTAGTGTCAGGAATAGGTCAACATTACCCGATATCCGCAAAACTCAGGTTCCCGTGCACCAACAATATGGTGGAATATGAGGCCTGCATCTTGGGACTCAGGTTGGCCATCGACATGAACGTTCAAGAGTTGCTGGTAATCGGAGATTCTGATCTATTAGTACACCAGGTACTAAGAGAATGGGCTGCTATAAATACTAAAATATTGCCATACATGCACTGTGTACAAGAACTAATCAAGAGGTTCACAAAGATAGAACTCAAACACGTTCCAAGGATTCAGAATGAGTTCGCAGATGCATTAGCTACCTTGTCTTCCATGATACAACATCCAGAAAATAATTTCATCGATCATATCCCAATAGGAATTCATAAGCAGCCAGCTTATTGTGCTCATGTTGAAGAAGCGTTTGACGGAAATCCATGGTTCCACGATATCAAGGAATACTTGGAAAAGGGAGAATACCCAGAGAATGCTACACACACTCAGAAGCATACACTTTGAAGATTGGCCAACAACTTCTTTCAAAGTGGAGGAATTCTGTATAAAAGGACTCTTGATTTGGGACTGTTGCGATGTGTCGATGCCAAGGAAGCATCTAGATTGCTCGAAGAAATACATGCCGGAACTTGCGGACCTCACATGAATGGTTTCATTTTGGCTAAGAAGATATTAAGAGCAGGTTATTTCTGGATGACTATGGAGACAGACGGCATCAAATATGTTCAAAATGGTCACCAATGCCAGATACATGCTGATATGATACGAGTGCCGCTCAACGAACTCAATGCAATGAGTTTACCCTGGCCTTTCTTTGCTTAGGGCATGGATGTCATCGGACCAATTGAACCCGCTGCCTCAAACGGGCACAGGTTCATTTTGGTGGGCACAGACAACTTCATAAAATGGGTTGAAGTCGCGTCCTATAAGGTTGTGACTAAGAAGGTCGAAGCAGATTTTGTCCAGGATCGCATTATTTGTCTATTTAGAATACCTGAGCCAATCATTACTGACAATGCCGCAAATCTCAACAGTGACCTAATGAAAGCCATGTGTGAAACATTCAAGATCAAGCATCAGAATTCTACATCATAAAGGCCGCAAATGAATGGAGTTGTAGAAGCCGCCAACAAGAACATCAAGAAGACATTGAGGAAAATGGTAGACAATTACAAGAAATGGCACGAAAAGCTACCGTTTGCTTTACTCGAGAACCGAACCACAATTTGTACATCAACTGGGGCAACCCCCTATCTACTGGTCTATAGTACCGAAGTTGTTATCCATGCCGGAGTGGAGATTCCTTCCTTAAGAATCATACAAGAAGCTGAGCTCAACAACGCAGAATGGGTATGAAACTGGTATGAACAACTAGCTCTCATTGATGGTAAAAGAATGAACATAGTGTGTCACGGTCAATTCTACTAGAACAGAATGGCAAGGGCTTTCAATAAAAATGTTAGGTCAAGGCAATTCACACCGAGGCAATTGGTGCTGAAATGAATCTTCCCACATCAGGATAAAGCAAAGGGGAAATTCTCAGCCAATTGGCAAGGCCCTTACATGGTTCACCGAGTACTGACAGGAGGAGCACTTATACTTGTAGAAATAGATGGAGAGATATGGCCAAAACCTATCAACTTGGATGCAGTCAAGAGATATTATGTTTAAGATTATGTTTGTACTTTCTATTTGATGTAACCTGAACTACGCTTGACCTCATTCTCATTTAAGAGGGGATATGTAGGCAGCCATGTGGATTCGGTCACTTCATAATAAGATCTTCATTCTCCTTATGGTCAGAAACTAGGGCAAGGTCTCGAGTTTGTCAAATCTCATCATGTTTAGGGTCACCAAAGAAGTGTATCACCAGAAGTACACATATAAACTGGGGCAGAATTTTGAGGAGGGTCCTCAAAATTCCGGACTAAGGAGGTTGCAATGTCTCAAAACGTGTCACTGTCTCCGATTCGAACATTATTTGTTTTATGCATCATCACATATTTTGAACAAACTGCATTGTTATATAAACGATTTATCACAAATGCATATCTTTCGAAAATTGCATTTTTTGTAGTAGCCAGACGTTACCCAAGGTGACTCAAATAGGACCTCAAGAAAGGAGCGAAGGAAAAGCAAGGAACCAAGAGCACGAACCAACCTTCCCCCACAAAACTCACAATATTTCTTTGGATATAGGCACAATGGACAACAAGATCACTATCTTCACACCGACAGAAGTCGCCAAATGTAAATGTGTCAAGCTAAGAAATACTTTGCCCTCTCGCATTTAATCATTGCTCTTCTTGTATTGGGCTAAGCACTGCCCTTATCATTGCATAAGGCTAAACATTGCCTTTCTCTACATGAGACTAAATATTGTCTCCATTACATTGCATGAGGCTAAGCACTGGCCTCATCATTGCATAAGGCTAAACGATGCCTTTCTCCGCATGAGACTAAACATTATCTTCATTACATTGCATAAGGCTAAGCACTGCCCTCATCATTGCATAAGGCTAAACGCTGCCTTTCTATGCATAAGACTAAACACTATCTTCATTACATTACATAAGGCTAAGCACTGCCTCCATAATTTCATAAGACTAAACGTTGCCTTCCTTTCTATGAGACTAAGCATTGTCTCCACTCCTTGCATAAGGCTAAGCATTGCCTCTATCATTACATAAGGCTAAGCATCGCCTTTCCTTGCATGAGACTAAGCACTGTCTCCATTCCTTACATGAGGATAATCACTGCCTCCATTATTACATAAGGCTAAGCATTGCCTTCCCTTGCATGAGACTAAACATTGTCTCTGCTACACTGCATAAGACTAAGCATTGTCTTCTTTCTTCGCATAACGCTAAGCATTGCCCTCATCTCATATAAGACTAAGCCTTGTCTTGTCTCGTTCTTGCATATGACTAAGTATTACCTGTTTCCCTTATCAAACGATTGAGATCGGTGCATCTTTGCATTTCATGGGCTGAAACATCGTCACATTGTCCGAAGGCGTCATAGTCTGAGGGTATCATCCTCATAGCCCGAAGACATCATGCCATGGTTGGAGGATCTCTCGATATTGCATATCATTATTCAAAGGCGTCATGGTCCAGAGGCACCATCCTCATGGCCTGAGGTCACCATTCCATGGCCTACGAATCCCTTACCATACGCTTCATGGCCCAGGACATCATGGTCTAAAGATATCATCCTCATCGTCCGAAGACAACCTTCATGGTCCGAAGGGAATTTGCGTCATGTTTAAATTTTTGCAATAACCTATATATGTTCGTGTGCATCGTGTTTTACGTTTTGCAGGTAACTCGGGAGGTAACCGTTCTACAAACAGGAGCAATTTTTGCTCGAGGTAGCCGTTCTACAAACAGGAGAAATTCTCGCTTTGGTTTTCGTGCACAACATTCACATCCTTCGATCACCTCAAACGTAACAGATGATCAGCAATTGATTACCCTGTGTTCTGTAACCGCTCAAGTATTTGTCTTATGCATCCGTAACGTTCAAATTCGCGTTCATAGCTTCACCTGAAATTATCAGTTACTCACGACCCTATCATATCAAAAAGATCCTTTGCAAAACACACAACTACTCTTATATCAACTCCATCTGTTTCGTTCGCTATTGGATCCAGAACTACACACGGCCTGATTCCCGAAATACCAGGAATTTGTAGGCAACTTAAGAACCAGGGTTCAGCCCCCATTTTTTCAAAAACGCATCATCCCCCGATCATTTCGGACAAAAATGGTCATCATTTTCTTTACCTGACAATTCTTTTCATCATTCCGGGGTAAAGAGGGGCAGCTGTTGTTACCCAATTTTGCCCTCACATTTTATAAATATCATGTATACTTTCAAAATATCATTTTTGCATTATTACCTAACTTACAAGGGTCATATAAGTATTTTCTATAATTTTCCATAATTTGTAAAGCTTTAAAATTAATTTTCTTGCATTTAAATTACTTGAATATGTATTAATTACCCCTTTAAATTATTTTGTGATGACTTAATCATCCAAATTTATTATTTGCATCAACATATATATTTTATAATATTTTACTTCATTTCATATAATTATATTTGTATTTTAAGCTATTTACACAATTTTGTAATAATAGCCTATATGATATGCATAATTATATTTTTATTAGATTATTTGTGCCCAAATAGCATTTTTATATTTTTATAATATTAAGCTATTATTTTCAAACACTTTACTACATAAATAATATTTTATTATTTGTTAATTACTTTTTATAAATTAGTTTTTGATAAACTTTTGTGCATTTAAATTATGGCCCAGTTTTAAAATGAATTTCTAACCAAAACCAGGCCCAAAACATTTGGCCCGCTTCATTTCACCTTCAGCAGCCCAACCAAACGACCCCTACTTTATACCCGGTCAGGACCCGTTTTGTGACCCACCCCATCTCTCTTTTAATCTTGATCAACGGCCCATAAACCATGCCTCTCCTTAATTAACCAAACTCACCCGGAAACCCTACCACTTCTCAAAGACCGCCGCCCTCAAACACTCTCCTCTCCTCTCACACCAAACTCTAACCGCCTCACACCAAATCCTTGTCCGTACCCAAGAAAATATGGAAATCTCCCATATTTCCTTTCCTTTTTCTATACTCACAGCATTTCTTTCCTGTTTTCTTGATACTACTCGTTTGGTATGGAGTTATTTAAGGAAACTGGTATTTAGGAGGTTTCTTTGGCTCGGGTTCTTGGTGGTTACCATATTCTCGACTTGATACATTCACCACCAGGCTACATGACACCGATTTAACAAGATTCTTCGGCCAATTTGTGATTCCGGGCGAAACTAGGATTTGCCTGATTTTTCTCTAAATTTGATTCTAAATCGATTCTGCATGCTCTTCTTTCCTTATTTATGTTTGATTGACTATGTTTCCTTATTTGGATGTTCGATTTTTGCTACTATATAACCCCTCCCCAATTTCCCCTTTGGAGACATGATTACTGCTATTACTCTCACTCTCACTCTCACTCTTAACGATGTCCTACAGTTCTATGTTCTCTAGTATCAAACTTGATAGGCTTCAACATACATAGTGTACTCTCATTATGTGTATTTGACTCGAATGGATTCTGTCTTTCTCAAGCGTTACCTGACTTTAGTGTTAACCTTGAATTTTGTATAGTTTCATCTTCCATGAGTCCCTGTATCACCTTAGATTTTTTAAGCCTTCTTGAGATGATTGATGTTTGCCTAAATTTGAATGTGTTAATTCTCTCACGTTTGAACTAAGTGGGTGTTTGTAAGTCGATTTGGACTATGCCTACTAGTCAGCCTACTTTTAAGAAGTCTTGTTTGATTACTAGTTAGCTATGACCATGCCTTCTTTATATCTCACACTTGGTGCAATCATGAACAAGTTGATAACTTTCCTTAGAATTAATCCATGATCGTATGAGTTCTTGTATGCCAATACTGTTTCAAGTTTTCAGACCAAGCATGACTTATACCTTTAGTGAACCCCAACAAAGTTTTAAGTATTCTATGTTACGGTAATTCTGTTATCATGATGAAATCCTGTCATGCTAGTGTTAAATTTACTAGAGTCTAATGCCTTTAGGTAATCCTGGATGTATAACTGAACTTATCATACATGATCAACCTACAGAATCTCTGGTTTCTTTAGAATTAAATGAATACCTGCTAGTTTCTCTGTCACCCCATGGAACTGTGTCTATATGATTGTTTTGTAGGACTAGTTTCAAGCACGTCTATATGATTTTTTAGCTCTGGGATATCATGTTTAACAGGTCCAGTTTCTTCATTAGCTATAACACTTAAGTATTCCTCTATGTATATGTCTATATCTTAAGTTATTTGAGTAATTAGTTCGTGTGGGCTGTTACTTGTGGCATTTGTTATTGGTTACTGGGTAAGCAAGACAATTATCTTCGCGTTTGGGCCTAGTTTGATGGGCCATATGTGTTGTTGGACCTCAATACTGGATTCAAGTGCATTCTAGTTGTCCTTGTGAGCTTGAGATTTGGGCATGCTAGTGGTATGAAGAGCAAGACTGTTGAAGGCCCAGGAAGTCAGAGGATTCCTTTGTGTTGGGCTTTTAGCTGTTCTATTGGGCTTATGACTGTTTTATTCTATTTACATTATTTATTTGGCATGTAATAATTTGTAATAACGAATAATTGGGAGATTAGTAAAAGGGGGTTGGGGTATTCTAATACTAGCATGAAAGGGTAGAAAACATGCATATATGGTCTATGTATTCTATTTGTTATTACGTCCAGCATGCATTACCCGTTGTTTTGTTTAGTGTATGTTGCACTAATAGGTACCATGCCAATAGGAATCACGTACACACTTCACTTAACTTGTCAAAATATGCTACACTTGTTTCCATGTCTACTATTCAACGCTTTTAGATCATATGCCCATAAGATACAATAATGCAATACATTCGCTAATCTACATACCATGACTATAAGGTTTAATAATTTATCAACTGCTTCTTGCTGCTTTTGTACTGCCTCACTTAGATAGCATGCCTATAGGGATAAAATGTTATAAAATCAAGTCTAATTGTCAATTTCTAGAAATCCTGCCTATAGGATACGATTATATGCCTAGAAAGTCTGTCTATAAATCAAGCACTATTAATTCTAAGCTTTCAGACATTTTCACTGTCTCATTGCACAAACAATTTAGAGATCATGCCTATAGGGTTTATAATACCTATAATCTGCTAATTCATTAGTATGAAACAACAACATTGCTTGTACGATACTGGAATTTAGAATCACCTAGAGGCCATGACTATAGGCCTTAAGGACACTAAGTCTTAATTCTGAAATTGTCTATTGCCTAATATAAGAATCTGATCGTGTGCTTTTATGCTTATGTGTGGAGGTCAACTTGAGCCTTTCATTGTAATTGTGTGCAGTTCTATCTGTTTTGAATGTCGCCTAATTTTATCATTTTGAGCAACCTAAGTAAAGTCTAGAACCATATAATAGTAGGTCCAAAGCCTCTTGGACCATAGGCATGGGTCGGGTAGTGCACGTATAGGATACGTTTTAGAATCGAATTAGAGCGCCTTTAAGTAATAACTTCAACATAATAATCGGGTAGCAGGAGATGATAGTCTGTGCCCGCTGAATAATATGAGCAACCCCTTCCACAAGGGAGTTGCGAATTATTATTTATGTTGCACGGGGTAATCCTTTAGGCTAAAAAACTTAGGCCCCCCCCCCCCCCAATCCTTTTATATACTGGTTGTTCGCACTTAGTCATAGATGAACGCAATTGTACTCATTGTGATTTTTTAAGACTTGTATCAATTAGTCATATAGTTAATTCTTATGTTATAATAGAGTTTTCAACTTCTACATCTTTCTTTGTTTATTTTATCACCTAGCTTAATTATCTAATCCACATAGTGTAAACTTCGGTCGGGACCCAAAGTTGTGGACCTCGAAGAGTGCCTAATACCTTCTCTTTGAGGTAATTTTAACTCTTACCTGATCTTTGGTGGTGTTGACTAGTCATACAGAGTTATTTACAAATAGGTGTCCTAACTCACCTTAAAAATCGTTAGGTGGCGACTCTTCTCTTTTAATACCCATTTAAAAGGGTTGTCATATGTCGAAACTCGCCTTCGCGAGAACACGGGGCGCAACAATGGGAATCAAAAGTCACAACCATCCAAGAAGCAAAGGAGTTGGATAAGATTTCACTGGACGAGTTAATTGGAAACTTAAAGACTCATGAAATGCAAAAGTTGAAATTGCACAAGGAGGAATCAAAAAGGGATAAGGCCTTGGTTTTAAGACATCCGAAGAAGATGAGTCTGATAATGATAAACTGGACCTAGCAATGTTTGCTAAGTTCAAAATGTTCATGAAGAATTCCAAGAATGCATCTAAGAGGGAAAACATTAGTAAACCTAAGCAGATTAACAAGTCTTCATACGATGGGTGTTATAAGTACAACAAGTTAGACCACATGGTCAAAGACTGTCAAATATGAAATAAAGTAGAAGAAAGAAAGAGTTAAAAAGGAGAGAAAGGAAAAAATGAAAGAGCGGGGGCTAAACAAAGGTAAATTCCTAGGCAAAGGATTCACTGAGGCCATGAAAAAGGCCTTTCTAGCAGCATATGAAGACAGTGGAAGTGATAAAGAGGAGGAGAAGGCGGACGAGACTATCAGTCTTTATGCCATGATAGATTCACACAAGGATGTTGAAATTGAACCTCTTGTACAAGTAGGAATGCACATTGGAAGACCTTCTCTATTTGATGGACACCACTATGATGAATGGAGGATGCATATGGAAGTATTCCTTCAGGACACTCACTTTAATCTATGGATAATTATCAATCATGAACGAATTATACCTACCGAAGTGGATACTGATGGGAACAAAAGTATCAAGAGAGATGAGAAATATAAAGATGAAGATCGTCAGATGATCCAGAAAAATGCTAGGGCAAAGGATTTGCTCTATAGAAGTCTACCAAGGAGTGTTCTCTATAAGGTGTACTCTTGTATCTTTGCTTATGATATATGCTAGAGGCTGATTTTGGAAATGAAAACATTGAGGTTGCCCTAATAGAATTGAAGAAATCCAGATAGAAGAATAAGTGATAGGAATGATGGCTATGAGCGACTCAGAGACTGAAGATGAAACAAACTAGGTAAGTATTTCTAACTTGAAAGAAAATATCCATGCTATGTCTAAAAAGCATTTAATAGCCATAATAGTTACCATGATGAGTGAGATAGATAGGTAAAGTGTTGGAAATGATCAGTTAATAAGCAATCTTTCATGTGTTAAGCTTGATCTTAAAAATACATCACCCTTAGTACTTTTACTCTCGTCCTCACCGTGTAATATCATAAATGAAATGGCACGGTACCACCCTTCGTGCTTTCACTCTTAACATCTCTCAATACATGATAATAAATGTAAATAAGTCACGGCAACACCCTTCGTGCTTTTCACTCTTCCTCACTAAATCAACAATACAATCCAGATAATAAATACAAGGCGGGAAATAATTTCACTTCAATTATAGTACCAGGATATCAAACTCAACTTTCAAAAATTCCTAACATCTTCAAAATAAATAATAAATATGAGACGAATAGTTAAAAGTAATAATCTTTCGTGCTTTTTCCTGGCTTTTGCCTTGCAAAGCCTGCCTAAAGCCAAGTTCCTCTTCTACACATTAATTTTGATGAGTGAGCACATGATTAATACTTGGACAAAATCAGTCCACTGCATATGGAGATCATATAATAGCTACACTTGGAAGACTATGCTGGCTTCAACTCTGTGGTGGAGATGTTTGGAATTCATTTTAGTTTATGGACAGTATACTCTGGCACCTGGTGAGAGCTTGATAAGTGATGCTTGGTATTTGCCAATGATAATTGGATTCACATACACTGATAGGAGAAGGAAGCATTCAACTTATTATGTTGTAATAGCTAGTTCATTAGATTTTAGCTTTTCTATCTTTTTAATAGCTAGTAGCTTCATGCAACTTCTATTTTGCTTTGGACATCTTGTAAGCTTTGGACCCATTTTGGAATTTTATTTATATATTAGCCACTAGGCAAGTGCTGCCGAGTGGTATAGTTGCTTTAAAAAAAGTAATAATCTAACCTAACCATGGAGAAACAAAGTCGAATAAACAACTTAGAACAAAGAAATAATTCCCACCTACATGCTTTAATCCAATAACAACGCATATGTACTTGTCACCTCACATATACGTCAATCCCACACATAGTTCACGTAGCAAATAAATCAACAAGTCGTAATCCCTCAAGTCAAGGTTAACCACGACACATACCGTACTTCACAATCAAATTAATGCTCAACCGCGGCTTTTTCCTCTAGAATCAGCCTCCAAACCAATAAAATCTAACCAAATATAGTTCAAATAATTCAAAATAGGCTTTAAAAATAATTATCCATTCACCCCCAAGTCCGGTTATATAATTAGTTTCGAAATCCGACCTCAATTTGAGGTTTAAATCTCAATTTTCTAAAATTTCCAATTTCTACCATGAAAAAGCTTAGATTAAAGGTTAAAATCAACATGTGTTTATAGAAATGTAAGAAAACAAGTTAAAGTCTATTAACCTATGAAGTTAGGATGAAACAACTCTCCAAAATCGCCTCTAGGCCGAGTTAAACTTGAAAATTGTGAAAATGAGAAAAACCCCGATTTTTAGAAGTTTAAATCACTGGGCGTCAGGTGTGCTTCGCGTTCACGAAGCACCTGACGCGATTGCGATGTACAGCGGCCCAAATGGCCTTCGTGTTCGAGAGATACCCTCCTCATTTGCGATGGCCTAAGCCCCTAGCCTTTGCATTCGCGATCCTAGGCTCGCGTTTGTGTAGAGTACCTACCTGCCTCCCCCCAGAATCCCCTTAAACCTTCGCGTTCGCGTGTGAACGGTCACATTCGCGAAGAGTAAGCCTTCCACTGCTGTGCATTCGCGACCAGTTCTCCGCGCTCGCGAAGAAGAACTTCACCCCAGCCCATTTTCCCTTTCGCAATCGCGAAGCACAATACACCAGACATCAACAACGATTAAAAAAAATAGAAATTTTATAATTTCAAATGGTCCGTAGCCTATCTGAAACTCAACCGAGCACATCGGGATCTAAACCAATCATGTACACAAGTGTAATAACATCATACGAACTCACTCGCACGATCAAAACACCATAATAACACATAGAACTACAATTTGGACATCAAAATGCATAAAATTTTAAAGAAACTCAAGAACTTCCAAATTCACAACCGAGTGTCTGAATTCTATCAAATCAACTCCATTTTGCACCAAACTTTGCAGAGAAGTTTCAAATAACAAAATGAACCTATACCATATTGTGGAACCAAAATTCAAACCCGATAGTCATAAAGTCAACCTACAGTCAAATCTAGGAAATCTCTAAACCTTCAAGTTACTAATTTTCGATAAATCAAGTCAAATCAAATTAGGGACTTTCGAATTCAATTTCGGACATACGCTCAAGTCCAAAGTTATGATACGGATCCACCGAGATCATCAAAATATCGATCCGAGATCGTTTACATAAAATATTGACCGTAGACAATTCAAGTTATTTTTAAAGCCAAAAATCATATTTTTTTAAAAGACACAGACTGTGCACGTAAATCGAAAAATACTAAATGGAACTAATAGAGGTCTGGGAACACGAAAATAAGGGTTAGAACTCAAAACGACCTATCGGGTCATCATAGATGGGGACTTGACAAAGTGATGATTATGTCGCCTTTATGACTACATGTACTTGGTATGTATTTTTTTATTCAGAAAAAATCTGTCATTCTTAGTTAAATAAAGGGACAATTATCTAGGTAATTAAAAATATAGAATTACTTTGCCATCAACTGCATTTACCATGGGTCCGATACCATTTCCATAATTAACGTTTTTCTTCCTTAATTCCTTATTATTGGAAAATATTTTGTGACTTTATCTGAAAATCTGAAATGGTCCTGCTGTCTCTTCCCATGCATTCTTGGTCATGAGGCTGCAGGTCAGGTACTTTCGTGATCTTTCAATTGGAAGTTGGCGCAATACATAAGTTACCCTCTAAATTATGGGCCAATTTTTTGTTATACACTTTTGCGGACGAATATTATCTTACACACTCAATTTTTTTAGAGTGTGCCGAAGGCACACAAATTTTTTTTGTTGACCAGTTTTTTAAAATATGTGTGATATTACACACTAATAAGGTCATGACACATGTCATAACTCAAAAAAAAAAAAAAACTTAATTAAAAATGCCACGTGCTTCTCACATGGCAAAAACAACGAATTAAAGGTGACATGTGGCTATTTTCATTTACTTTTTTTAAAAAAAAAATTCCCTCTCCCATCTTTTCTCTTTCTTCTCCACCTCATCTTATCTTTCTCCATCACCGACCATACTAAAATTTCTACCATATTAAACCTCCATAGCCACCATCAAAATCTCATGTTATTCTTTCATATATAAATATAAGTTATCATGGGAAAAGGGCAAAATTTACCCCTCTATTTTTCAATATTGTCTACATTTAACTTTCGTTATACTATCCGGTCAAGTTTATCCTTGTCAATATACTAGCTTGCCAAATTTACCCCTGTCATCAATAAACATTTAAAAATTACCCCTTGATCTGTTAAGTAATCCAAAATCTCTCAAATTTCTTTTATTTAAATCATTTGTTGTTCTTCCTGCTCCAGTATATTCAGAAATTTCTATTGATGTGAATGCTAAAGTTACTAGAGTATACAAATTATTCATGAATATTTTTAATTACTAATGCACCCACTTCTTTTCTTGTAATAATGGGTTTGGAATTGGTTTAAAATTTTGTTTATTTTTCAACCATATACACACCGTAGAATTCAGTGGGTATATTTATTGTGTATTATATGCAGCTAATCGTCGTGTATGTACATATATATTCAGATATATTTTGTCATTGTCTGGCTAGTATAGAGTTCGATCGACTAACTTAAGAGTGCACAATGTGTAGGCATTTGAGTAAACCAAAGTTGAATTCGACAATGTAAAGTCTCCGAGGAACTTCAACTTCAATCACTAATACTTGTAAAGTCCCCATATATTTGGTGCAACTAATTCATTAAAATTGGGATGTTCTAAATACTTTTAGAATTTAGACAAGCTACCTAATTTAGATTCTTCAATTTACTATACTTTGTTTAGTAACGGTTGTATTATTTAATATTTTCTCTTCTTCTTTTTTCTCCAATTCAGAAAGCATGTAAATGCCAATTATTTCAAAAATAATAGTGGACCAAGAAAAGAATCAGTGACTTAATTAAAATAATTTGGGAGATTCTAGGTCACCTGACGGACTGAGGGGTAATTTTTAAAAGTTTGCTAATTATAGGAATAAATTTAGCCGGATAGTGTAACGGTAGGGATAAATTTGACCGGATAGTATAACGAAGGTTAAATATAGACAATATCTGAAAGTAGTGGATTATATTTGGCCCTTTTCCCAATTATCATAGTCCAGCCAAAAACTCAGCCATCGAAAAAATGAGAAGACAACCACCTGAAAAAATTTCACCTGAACTAGAGAGAACACTGGAAATTTTTAATTAGAGATTTACCGAACCTTCACTTCGCCTTATCATTGAAGATTTTTTCAGCTTTTAATTGAGTTTTCGTAATTACTCCAGCTTGAAATCTTGTGAACGTATACTATAGAGACAAAAGGTTTGTTCAGATTTGTAGAGCAAATATTGAGAATTGGAGATGGACTTTGGCCGGAAAACAATTAAAATCGGAGTTTCGGAGCCACAAATGAAAATCCAACCTCTGCTAGACTAGGGATTCGATTTGGGGATTGGGGGTAAAGGATTCTAGGGTTTAGAGGTGAGAGAAAAATAGAGTTTGGAAGATGAAAGAGCTGGAGTTTAAAGCTCTGTACTGATGCTTGTAATGAAGACCGGAGAATGTTAGTGGATAATTTCTTTCCTATTTCCTCTTGGAGTCTACTATATTAGTTAGTTTATATAAACGATAAATATGTATATGAAATGATAATTAAGTGATAATCTCTCTGAGAGTAATTAAGTTTATAATGTAGCATAAATAGGTAAAAGTTCCTTGTTTTATTTTTTGCTAGAAGTTTTGGCAAAATTATACATTATCACATTTGCCAACAGAAAATGAAAGGTCATCAAATTAACAAAAAAGTGATAAAACATGGACTACTTAAAAAAGAAGGAATAGTTCGTACTTCTTGAAGTGGTTTCACGATTTGAATTTGGATGATATACTTGGTCGTTACTTGAACTTTGTAAAAAGGTTTGAAAATTATGGTAAGTGGAAGTTGTCCATGATAAAAGTCAGAAAATATTCAGAAAAGTAAATTACAACAATAGCACATAAAATAAAATTTTATTAATTGTTATAAATCAATGATTTGGGTCATTCGGGAGAACAAATATTTTTGACCGAAGGACCAAATGTGTTAAAAATTTCCAATGTAATTTCTAATAGTATTTCATAACAAGAACTCATTAATCATATATTTATTATTTTTCTCCAAGATCCCAGAGAATCACTTAATTTCTGCACAAGAGTAGGGTCAAACAATCAAACAAAGAAATCTATCTTAAATAGGCTTATACCAGTAACCAAATTTTACACTACGTCAGTAGCTCAAAGCAACCAAAATGTAGTGCAAATCAGTAGCTGCAATATCTGACATTTGCTTAAAGAAATTCGACAGAAAGCTCTTGCTTCACCAACATTGATTGGTTAAATTTTAGGGGGGAAATTCAAAACAAGATTGGCATCAGATATTGGAGTTTTAGGGCCATCTTTTATGGATACGCTGAGTAAAAAAAAATAAATTAACTTAATTAGCTATCCAACCACTTAAATTAAAAATAATCAACGGATATATAGTTTATGTATAATATATGTGTATAATAGTATATAATCTACGTATACCGGCTAAGAAAAATAGACAGTAAATCTAACTGAATATTTATGTAAAGATCCCAAAGCAAACAGTAAATATGCTTTTCGAGGTAAAGTATACAAATATCCTTCAAAGTGGATAGTCTTGAATTTTTGTCCCCGCTAAGATAGAACTCCGGGTTTAATAAGTGTTGCTCATCGCTTGCTCCATGGGCAACACTTTAAATGTTTGACCTTGAATTTTTGCCCAAGCGGAGATTAAAAGTTAAAGACCACCTCAAGAAGTGTTATATTTTCGCAATTTACCTTTAAATGGATCTATTCTTCAATCACCTCTTTACCTTCACTCCCGGACGTAATTACCCTTCCCAGACCCCACCTGTTGGAAATATACTGGGTCTGTTGTTGTTGGTGTGCGGATCTATTCTTCAATCTTCCAAGCTAAATTGATGGATTTCAATCTTCAAATAGAAATTGGGCCTTCACGTTGGACCAGCAAGTTTCAGCCCAACTGCATCAAGTCCAACTCCAACAAACTAACCAACATGTCATCAAAGAGTATGCAGCTAAAGCAAATGCTTCTCCAAAGGGGAGAAATTCAAAAATAACCAGATTTACAAATGGTAATTAAAAAATAGTTACATTTTTAAAAGTAATCAAAATTTAGCAATTTTTCATGTAAAGATAAATCTGAACTAAAATATTGTTCAAAATCCGAAAAATACTCCAGCATAATATACTGGAGTTCCAGTATAATATATCGATCCAGCATAATATGTTGGAAGTTCATACACAAGTGCTCCAATATCTAGTATATTATGCTGGAACTTTCCGCGTGTTGGAGTTCCAGCATAATATGCTGGAAGTTCATACACATGTGCACCAATCTCCAGTATATTATGCTTGACCGGTCCGTGTTGCAGCAAAATAGTGACTATTTTTTAATGACTTTGCAAACACTGACTATTTTTGAATTACCAGTCCGAAAACTGGCTAGCTCGTGCTACGTTTACTCTCGAAAGAGATGCAAATGTCATTCTGCTGATTTAATTTCACTTCTAACTAATTGATAATCAAATATGGTAGGGAGGATTCTTCATCTTTTTCATTAATAATCATAATGATCTTATTCCACCAAAATTTTTAGTATCGTCCATAAAATAAATAAAATTATATCATCAAATGAAATCTTATCGAATTTTATCTTCCAAATATGAAAGTACAACTTAGCAGTTGTGGACGGGAGAAATTAAAAGAAAAAGAAATTCACAAGAATAAACTCTGCAACCTTCCTTCTGCTTCTTTTTCTTTTTTTTTTTTGCTTCTTTTTTTTCCTGGGAGATAAGAATGTAAATTATCCAAGACTAGAAGCAACATACACTAATTCTTAAACACTACTAAAATTACGTACAGACAATCCTAAACTAAAGTCTCTAAAATTGAAAGAGTACAAAAATGTTGTTGAGGTTTTGTTATTTAAGATAAAATAGTCTTAAAATGAGTGTGAATAGTAAATGGAGGGAAAATGAAATTTTTGAGTAAAAATTTAAGTTTTTCCCTCTTGACAATGAGACATTGGCCCATAATGGAAGAGCAAAAGATTTTTGGTGGGTATATATATAATTGCTTTTCTTATAGCTCTTAAAGAGTTAAGAAGAAAGCAAACCTTGTGCCGTCGTCGTCGTCGCTCGCTCGGCTTCGGCTTCGCCTTCGGCTTCGGCTTCGGGACCAAATTTATTTGTTGATAGTAAATATTAACGTAAGATTATCCGCATTTGTAACGGATATGTTCCAATCCGTGTATTGACCACCAGCTGCAATAGCAGCCGCCTCACTTCAATTGGTATTTTTTCACGAAAAGCAGACATGAGATAAGAAATCTATTATTTCACTAAGATTTCGAATAGCGGTCCCGAATTCAAATTGATTCTATTTCGACTCTTCCTCAGAGAAAGACAATCAAACAATTCCTAATCATGGTCCTTGCGGATCGGATCATCCATATAATATACAAAAAGAAACTCCAGATATTTGAGATCTTTCTCTTTGAATAAGATCTCAATTCCAGCGACGGTTTTATTAGATATCTTACAACTAGTATCCATCTTTTTTCCGATCCAGTTCCTCCACCAACGCGAACCCCAGTTAGATTCAGGCATGCTACACTTTTTAGTTATTGGGAGAACCCAAGTACTCTCTTTCGGATTCAGGAAACAACTCTCAGAGATCTTTTTTCCTTTGGGAAGATACAGGAGCGAAACAATCAACCTATTGATATTGGAAGACCCGAAGAAGAAAAGATTTTTGGTGGGTATATATATAATTGCTCTTCTTGTAGCTCTTAAAGAGTTAAGAAGAAAGCAAGCATCGCGCCGTCGTCGTCGTCGCTCACTCGGCTCGGCTCGGCTTCGGCTTCGGATTTGGATTTGGATTTGGATTTGGTCAAATGATCGATTGATTGATTAATTTTTTGGACCAAATTTATTTGTTGATAGTAAATATTAACGTAAGATTATCCGCATTTGTAACGGATATGTTCCAATCCGTGTATTGACCACCAGCTGCAATAGCAGCCGCCTAATGCTCTTCCCACCATGGCGAAGTGCTTGCTCCACAAACAAGCTAGTGCATGCTCCACCATGGAGGGTGGAGGGTCGTTCATCTTCAAAGCTGACTGCTATAAATATGTGCAGCAGTTGTTGAAGAAAAACACCGCACTGAAAACGCTCAACCTTCCTCTCAGCATTTCCATATGATTTTCTGAGTTTCTACTCCTTTGTTCTGCATTGTTTTAACTTCAAACAAAGCAACTGTAAGTGTGATTTGCTACCGAACTTTGTGTTCGCTGAAACACTGGGGTTTGAAGTACCGCTACACCAGTGTGTGATTCGTTCTATCCTGGGAGGAAATAATCTATAACCTTGGGTACTAGGAGGGGATTAAATTCCTTAAGGAAACACTGTGAATTCAGTAGGCTCGAATTAATTACTGTTTCATTACGATAACTTATATTTCCCAGAATTATTATTTACAAATACAGCAATATTGGCGGGACTAACAATCTTAAGAAATTTAATATCTATTTCTGTATTTGTGTTATTCTTATTATTCTGCAAACTAAAACCTTTGTAGTTTTGTGTACTCCCGTTTTGGAGAGTAAAGCCTTCGTGGCGTTTTGTTGGAGATTAAAATCTACGTAATTTTTACTCCAGTTTGAAAACGTGTATTAAACGTTTGTTTGTGTCATTCTTTTACAGAAAAAATGACGACTGAAAGCGAAAACTAAGCTGTTCCGACGGTGACTGCCAACGCATCGACAAGCCGAACACCGGCGTTGGCACCAGCAGAAAACCCAAAAAATTTTCAGGGATTGAATTTAAGCGCTGGCAGCAGAAGATGTTCTTCTACTTAACTACGTTATGTCTACAGAAGTTCATCAAGGAAGATGTTCCTGATACGCCAGATAAAACTCCAGAGAATGAACGCTTTATCGTGATTGAAGCGTGGAAGCATTCTGATTTTTTATGCAAGAATTATATTCTTAGCGGACTGGATGATAATCTGTATAATGTATACAGTGGCGTGGAGACGTCCAAAGAATTGTGGAATGTGCTTGAATAGAAATATAAAACTGAAGATGTCGGGATGAAGAAATGCGTTGCCGCAAAAATTTTTGGACTACAAAATGGTAGATAGCAAGTCTGTTATTACCCAAGTTCAGGAATTGCAAGTGATTATTCATGATCTACTTGCTGAAGGTCTTATCATCAATGAAGCATTCCAAGTAGCAGCAATGATTGAGAAGTTGCCTCCGTTGTGGAAGGACTTCAAAAATTATTTGAAACACAAACGAAAGGAAATGTCCCTTGAAGATCTCATTGTTCGGTTGAGAATCGAAGAGGACAATAAAGCTGTTGAAAGGAGAGGCCGCAGAAATTCAATAATAATGGGAGCAAATATTGTTGAAAATAACAAAAAGAGGAAGAAGGCTTCTGGTCCGAAATACAACCCAAGCAAGAAGCGGTTCAGTGGAAACTGCTACAACTGTGGGAAAATCAGACACAAATCTACGGAGTGTCATGCTCCGAAAAAAAACAAGAAAAGGGGTCAAGCAAACATGGTAGTAAAGCATGATGATGTTGATAACTTGTGTGTCATGCTTTCTGAATATAACTTGGTGGGAAATCCTAAACTGTGGTGGTTTGATTCAGGAGCCACTCGCCATGTTTGTGCAGTTAGAGAAGCTTTTGCTACTTATGCTCCTACTGGACCCGGAGAGACAGTTTATATGGGAAATGCTTCAACAGCAAAAGTTGAAGGATATGGGAAGATATTTCTGAAAATGACTTCTGGCAAGGTCATGACTTTGAACAATGTCCTTCATGTTCCCGAAATGAGAAAGAATTTAGTCTCTACTGGACTTCTTGTTAAGCACGATTTTAAGTGCGTTTTTGTGTCCGACAAGGTTGTCATAAGTAAGAATGAAATATTTATAGGAAAAGGTTACCTCACCGAGGACCTTTTCAATCTAAATGTAATGGTTGTGGAAAACAATAATAATATTTCAGCTTCTTCTTACTTACTTGAGTCAAATGATTTATGGCATGTACGTTTGGGTCATGTTAATTATAAAACCTTGCGGAAAATGATTAACTTGGAAATACTGCCTAAGTTTTAATGCGAAAAATCAAAATGTCAAACATGTATGGAATCTAAGTATGTTAAACATCCTTATAAGTCAGTTGAAAGGAATTCAAATCCTTTAGACTTAACTCACACAGATATTTGTGACATGAAGTCAATACCATCTCGCGGTGGAAAGAAGTATTTCATAACTTTTATTGACGATGGTACTCGATATTGCTATGTTTACTTACTGAATAGTAAAGATGAAGCAATAGACACATTCAGGCAATATAAAAATAAAGTTGAAACGCAACTTAACAAGAAAGTAAAAATGATAAGAAGTGATAGAGGTGGTGAATATGAATCTCCTTTTGAAGAAATATGTTTAGAATATGGAATTATTCATCAAACAACAGCCCCTTTCACGCCCCAATCTAATGGGATTGCGGAAAGAAAGAATCGCACATTAAAGGAGATGATGAACGCATTGTTGATAAGTTCTGGTTTGCCACAAAACTTGTGGGGGGGAAGCCATTCTTACGGCTAATCGAATATTAAATCGAGTGCCCCATAGCAAAACATAATCCATTCCATATGAAAAATGGAAAGGAAGGAAGCCCAACTTGAATTATTTTAAAGTGTGGGGGTGTTTGGCAAAAGTACAAGTTCCTAAACCCAAAAGGGTAAAGATAGGACCGAAAACCGTTGATTGTGTTTTCATAGGATATGCGACAAATAGTAAAGCATATCGATTTCTGGTTCATAAATCAGAAAATCCCGACATTCATAATAATACGGTTATAGAATCAGATAATGCTGAGTTCTTTGAAAATATATATCCGTATAAAAAGGAATGTGAGTCGTTTGGTGAAGGATCTAAACGACCTCGGGAAGAAACAAAAGAAAGTATATGTAATCAGGAGGATCCAAGATGTAGTAAACGTCAAAGAACGTCTACTTCATTTGGACCAGATTTTGTGACTTTCTTATTGGAGAATGAGCCTCAAACATTTAAAGAAGCTATGACTTCTTCGGAATCATTATTTTGGAAAGAGGCAGTCAATAGTGAAATAGAATCAATATTGAAAAACCATACATGGGAATTGGTTGATCTTCCTCCTCGAAATAAACCTTTGGGTTCTAAATGGATTTTTAAGAGAAAAATCAAAGATGATGGCACTATTGATAAATTCAAGGCAAGACTCGTAGTCAAAGGGTATAGACAACAAGAAGGTCTAGACTACTTTGATACATACTCTCCAGTTATAAGAATTACGTCCATACGGATGTTAGTAGCATTAGCTGCAGTGTATGGTCTTGAAATTCATCAAATGGATGTTAAGACGGCCTTCTTAAATGGAGAGTTGGAGGAAAAAATTTACATGGAATAACCTGAAGGGTTTGTGGTTCCAGGTAAATAAAAGAAAGTATGTAGACTTGTTAAGTCTCTTTACGGACTAAAACAAGCACCCAAACAATGGCATGCGAAATTTGACCAAACAATGTTGTCAAATGGTTTTAAGATAAATGAATGTGATAAATGTGTGTACATTAAAAATGTTCCAAATCACATAGTCATTGTTTGCCTATATGTGAATGATATGTTGATAATGAGTAATGACATTGCCAACATAAATGCTACTAAGCGTATGCTCAATAGCAAGTTTGATATGAAAGACTTGGGAGTTGCTGATTTAATTCTTGGAATTATGATCCATAAGACTCCTCAAGGTCTGGCATTGTCACAATCTCATTATATTAAGACAGTACTTGAAAAATTAAAGCACTTGGGCTTTAAAGTTGCAAAGACTCCAATTGATGTGAATCTTGCATTAGCAAAGAATAAAAGCCAAAGCATATCACAATTGGATTATACTCGTGTGTTGGGATGCTTAATGTATATCATGAATTGTACACGACCAGATATAGCTTGTGCTATAAGTAAACTGAGTCGATATACGAGCAATCCAGGCCAATCTCATTGGATGGCAATGAAACGAGTTTTGGGATATTTAGAACATACCCAGAACATTGACTTGCACTACAGTAAATTCCCTGCGGTGATTGAGGGATACTGTGATGCAAATTAGATCACCGGTTCAACTGATTCTAAGTCCACGAGTGGATATGTATTCACTATTGGTGGAGGAGCGGTATCTTGGAAGTCGTCCAAACAAACATGTATCGCCCGCTCTACAATGGAGGCTGAATTCATAGCCTTAGATAAAGCCGGTGAAGAAGCTGAATGGCTCCGGAATTTCTTGGAAGACATTCCATTTTGGCCCAAACCGTTGGCACCAATATGCATACATTGTGATAGTCAAGCGGCAATTGGAAGGGCTGGTAGCATTATGTATAACGGTAAATCTCGTCATATACGACGAAGACATAAAACCATTAGGCAATTACTCTCTAGAGGAATTATCACGATTGACTATGTAAAGTCAAGTGATAATGTGTCGGATCCACTTACAGAAGGCCTAACTAGAGAGGTAGTTGAGAAATCATCAAGGGGAATGGGGCTATGGCCGAGAACAAGTCATTGTGGCGGTAACTCTACCTAGAAGACTGGAGATCCCAAGATCTAGATTCAAGGAGATCAAACAAAGTCATTAATGACGGATCAATATTGTCAAATAAAATTTTAGTCTGTTCTCGTGATGAAACAATGTTCAGTACCAAGGATAAAGCATTAAGGCATTTTAATGATTTCTAAATTTGATACAGGGTATATCAAATAGTGTATCTACAGGATGACACGTTTAGGAATCACCTATGTAGTGTGAAGTGTTAGCCGCTTCAAGGAGAACTTTGTAAGGCCAGTTCTCTACGCACTTATGAAACCAGGCGGTGTTCATGCTGAAACGAACACAACAATGAGAGCCAAAGACGGTTAAGGGTCGGTTGTGTGACTTATGGCTGTCTAGGTATACACCAAAGTTCGACGGTTCAAAGGTATCAAATCTACCGATTGACCAAGTATATCCGACATAAGTTCACTACGGAAAGTTCAAAGGGAAACCTACTTATCCTGATACGATTAATCCTTGCTTGCAAATCACACAGTTTTTCCATATATACTTCCGTGATATAGCCATTCCCCATTCATGTGGGGGATTGTTGAGGTTTTTTTTTAAAGATGAAATAGTCTTAAAATGAGGGTGAATGGGAAATGGAGGAAAAATGAAATATTTGAGTAAAATTTTTAGTTTTCCCCTCTTGACAATGAGACATTGTCCCATATTGGAAGAGGAAAAGATTTTTGGTGGGTATATATATAATTGCTCTTCTTGTAACTCTTAAAGAGTTAAAAAGAAAGCAAGCCTCGCGCCGTCGTCGTCGTCGCTCGCTCGGCTCGGCTCGGCTTCCGCTTCGGCTTCGGCTTCGGCTTCGAATTCGGATTCGGATTCGGATTCGGATTTGGATTTGGATTTGGATTTGGATTTGGTCAAATGATCGATTGATTGATTAATATTTTATCCGCATTTGTAACGGATATGTTCCAATCTGTGTATTGACCACCAACTGCAATAGAAGCCGCCTAATGCTCTTCCCACCATGGCCAAGTGCTTGCTCCACAAACAAGCTAGTGCATGCTCCACCATGGAGGGTGGAGGGTCGTTCATCTTCAAAGCTGACTGCTATAAATATGTGCAGCAGCTGTTGAAGAAAAACACCACACTGAAAACGCTCAACCTTCCTCTCAGCATTTCCATATGATTTTCTGAGTTTCTACTCCTTTGTTCTGCATTGTTTTAACTTCAAACAAAGCAACTGTAAGTGTGATTTGCTACCGAACTTTGTGTTCGCTGAAACACTGGGGTTTGAAGTACCGCTACACCAGTGTGTGATTCGTTCTATCCTGGGAGGAAATAATCCATAACCTTGGGTACTAGGAGGGGATTAAATTCCTTAAGGAAACACTGTGAATTCAGTAGGCTCGAATTAATTATTGTTTCATTACGATAACTTATATTTCCCAGAATTATTATTTACAAATACAACAATATTTGCGGGACTAACAATCTTAAGGAATTTAATATTTATTTCTGTATTTGTGTTATTCTTATTATTCTGCAAACTAAAAACTTTGTGGTTTTGTGTACTCCCGTTGCGAGAGTAAAGCCTTCGTGGCGTTTTGTTGGAGATTAAAATCTACGTGATTTTTACTCCAGTTTGAAAACGTGTATTAAACGTTTGTTTGTGTCATTATTTTACAGAAAAAATGACGACTAAAAGCGAAAGCCAAGCTGTTCCGACGGTGACTGCCAACGCATCGACAAGCCGAACACCGGCGTTGGCACCGGCAGAATAACCCAAAAAATTTTCCGGGATTGATTTCAACGCTGGCAGCAGAAGATGTTCTTCTACTTAACTACGTTATGTCTACAGAAGTTCATCAAGGAAGATGTTCCTGATCTGCCAGATAAAACTTCAGAGAATGAACGCTTTATCGTGATTGAAGCGTGGAAGCATTCTGATTTTTTATACAAGAATTATATTCTTAGCGGACTGAATGATAATCTGTATAATGTATACAGTGGTGTGGAGACGTCAAAAGAATTGTGGAATGCACTTGAAAAGAAATATAAAACTAAAGATGCCGGGATGAAGAAATTCGTTGCCGCAAAATTTTTGGACTACAAAATGGTAGATAGCAAGTCTGTTATTACCCAAGTTCAGGAATTGCAAGTGATTATTCATGATCTACTTGCTGAAGGTCTTATCATCAATGAAGCATTCCAAGTAGCAGCAATGATTGAGAAGTTGCCTTCGTTGTGGAAGGACATCAAAAATTATTTGAAACACAAACGAAAGGAAATGTCCCTTGAAGATCTCATTGTTCGGTTGAGAATCGAAGAGGACAATAAAGTTGCTGAAAGGAGAGGCCATGGAAATTCAACAATAATGAGAGCAAATATTGTTGAAGATAACAAAAGGAGGAAGAAGGCTTCTGGTTTGAAATACAACCCAAACAAGAAGCGGTTCAGTGGAAACTGCTACAACTGTGGAAAAATCGGACACAAATCTACGGAGTGTCGCGCTCCGAAGAAAGACAAGAAAAGGGGTCAAGCAAACATGGTAGTAAAGCATGATGATGTTGATAACTTGTGTGTCATGCTTTCTGAATGTAACTTGGTGGGAAATCCTAAACTGTGGTGGTTTGATTCAGGAGCCACTCGCCATGTTTGTGCAGTTATAGAAGCTTTTGCTACTTATGCTCCTGCTGGACCCGGAGAGACAGTTTATATGGGAAATGCTTCAACAGCAAAAGTTGAAGGATATGGGAACATATTTCTGAAAATAACTTCTGGCAAGGTCATGACTTTGAACAATGTCCTTCATGTTCCCGAAATGAGAAAGAATTTAGTCTCTACTGGACTTCTTGTTAAGCATGGTTTTAAGTGCGTTTTTGTGTCCGACAAGGTTGTCATAAGTAAGAATGAAATATTTGTAGGAAAAGGTTACCTCACCGAGGGCCTTTTCAATCTAAATGTAATGGTTGTGGAAAAAAATAATAATATTTCAGCTTCTTCTTACTTACTTGAGTCAAATGATTTATGGCATGTACGTTTGAGTCATGTCAATTATAAAACCTTGCGGAAAATGATTAACTTGGAAGTACTGCCTAAGTTTTAATGCGAAAAATCAAAATGTCAAACATGTGTGAAATCTAAGTATATTAAACATCCTTATAAGTCATTTGAAATGAATTCAAATCCTTTAGACTTAATTCACACAGATATTTGTGACATGAAGTCAATACCATCTCGCGGTGGAAAGAAGTATTTCATAACTTTTATTCACGATAGTACTCGATATTGCTATGTTTACTTACTGAATAGTAAAGATGAAGCAATAGACGCATTCAGGCAATACAAAAATGAAGTTGAAACACAACTTAACAAGAAAGTAAAAATGATAAGAAGTGATAGGGGTGATGAATATGAATCTCCTTTTGAAGAAATATGTTTAAAATATGGAATTATTCATCAAACAATAGCCCCTTACACGCCTCAATCTAATGGGATTGCGAAAACAAAGAATCGCACATTAAAGGAGATGATGAACGCATTGTTGATAAGTTCTGGTTTGCCACAGAACTTGTGTGGGGAAGCCATTCTTACGGCTAATCGAATATTAAATCGAGTGCCCCATAGCAAAACACAATCCATTCCATATGAAAAATGGAAAGGAAGGAAGCCCAACTTGAATTATTTTAAAGTGTGGGGGTGTTTGGCAAAAGTACAAGTTCCTAAACCCAAAAAGGTTAAGATAGGACCGAAAACCGTTGATTGTATTTTCATAGGATATGCGAAAAATAGTAAAGCATATCGATTTCTATCAGAAAATCCCGACATTCATAATAATACGGTTATAGAATCAGATAATTCTGAGTTCTTTGAAACTATATATCCGTATAAAAAGGAATGTGAGTCGTTTGGTGAAGGATCTAAATGACCTCGGGAAGAAACAAAAGAAAGTATATGTAATTAGGAGGATCCAAGACGTAGTAAACGTCAAAGAACGTCTACTTCATTTGGACCAAATTTTGTGACTTTCTTATTGGAGAATGAGCCTCAAACATTTAAAGAAGCTATGATTTCTTCGGAATCATTGTTTTGGAAAGAGGCAGTCAATAGTGAAATAGAATCAATATTGAACAACCATACATGGGAATTGGTTGATCTTCCTCCTGAAAATAAACCTTTGGGTTCTAAATGGATTTTCAAGAGAAAAATCAAAGATGATGGCACTATTGATAAATTCAAGGCAAGACTCGTAGTCAAAGGGTATAGACAACGAGAAGGTCTAGACTACTTTGATACATACTCTCCAGTTACAAGAATTACGTCCATACGGATGTTAGTAGCATTAGATGCAGTGTATGGTCTTGAAATTCATCAAATGGATGTTAAGACGGCCTTCTTAAATGGAGAGAGTTGGAGGAAGAAATTTACATGGAACAACCTGAAGGGTTTGTGATTCCAGGTAAAGAAAAGAAAGCATGTACACTTGTTAAGTCTCTTTATGGACTAAAACAAGCACCCAAACAATGGCATGCGAAATTTGACCAAACAATGTTGTCAAATGGTTTTAAGATAAACGAATGTGATAAATGTGTGTACATTAAAAATGTTCCAAATCACATAGTCATTGTTTGCCTATATGTGGATGATATGCTGATAATGAGTAATGACATTGCCAACATAAGTGCTACTAAGCGTATGCTCAATAGCAAGTTTAATATGAAAGACTTGGGAGTTGCTGATTTAATTCTGGGAATTAAGATCCATAAGACTCCTCAAGGTCTGGCATTGTCACAATCTCATTATATTAAGACAGTACTTGAAAAATTCAAGCACTTGGGCTTTAAAGTTGCAAAGACTCCAATTGACGTGAATCTTGTATTAGCAAAGAATAAAGGCCAAAGCATATCACAATTGGATTATGCTCGTGTGTTGGGATGCTTAATGTATATCATGAATTGTAGACGACCAGATATAGCTTGTGCTATAAGTAAACTAAGTCGATATACGAGCAATCTAGGCCAATCTCATTGGGTGGCAATGAAACGAGTTTTGGGATATTTAGAACATACCCAGAACATTGACTTGCACTACAGTAAATTCCCTGCGGTGATTGAGGGATACTGTGATGCAAATTAGATCACCGGTTCAACTGATTCTAAGTCCACGAGTGGATATGTATTCACTATTGGTGGAGGAGCGGTATCTTGGAAGTCGTCCAAACAAACATGTATCGCCCGCTCTACAATGGAGGCTGAATTCATAGCCTTAGATAAAGCCGGTGAAGAAGCTGAATGGCTCCGAAATTTCTTGGAAGACATTCCATTTTGGCCCAAACCGTTGGCACCAATATGCATACATTGTGATAGTCAAGCGGCAATTGGAAGGGCTGGTAGCGTTATGTATAACGGTAAATCTCGCCATATACGACGAAGACATAAAACCGTTAGGCAATTACTCTCTAGAGGAATTATAACGATTGACTATGTAAAGTCAAGTGATAATGTGTCGGATCCACTTACAGAAGGCCTAACTAGAGAGGTAGTTGAGAAATCATCAAGGGGAATGGGGCTATGGCCGAGAATAAGTCATTGTGGCGGTAACTCTACCTAGAAGACTGGAGATCCCAAGATCTAGGTTCAAGGAGATCAAACAAAGTCATTAATGACGGATCAATATTGTCAAATAAAATTTTAGTCCATTCTCGTGATGAGACAATGTTCAGTACCAAGGATAAAGCATTAAGGATTTTTAATGATTTCTAAATTTGATACAGGGTATATCAAATAGTGTATCTACAGGATGACACGTTTAGGAATCACCTATGTAAGTGTGAAGTGTTAGCCGCTTCAAGGAGAACTTTGTAAGGCCAGTTCTCTACGCACTTATGAAACTAGGCGGTGTTCATGGCTGAAACGAACACAACAATGAGAACCAAAGACGGTTAAGGGTCGGTTGTGTGACTTATGGTTGTCTAGGTATACACCAAAGTTCGACGGTTCAAAGGTATCAAATCTACCGATTGACCGAGTATATCCGACATAAGTTCACTACGGAAAGTTCAAAGGGAAACCTACTTATCCAGATACGATTAATCCTTGCTTGCAAATCACACAGTTTTTCTATGCATACTTCCGTGATATAGCCATTCCCCATTCATGTGGGGGATTGTTGAGGTTTTTTTTTAAAGATGAAATAGTCTTAAAATGAGGGTGAATGGGAAATGGAGGGAAAATGAAATTTTTGAGTAAAATTTTAAGTTTTCCCCTCTTGACAATGAGACATTGTCCCATATTGGAAGAGGAAAAGATTTTTGGTGGGTATATATATAATTGCTCTTCTTGTAACTCTTAAAGAGTTAAAAAGAAAGCAAGCCTCGCGCCGTCGTCGTCGTCGTCGTCGCTCGCTCGGCTCGGCTCGGCTTCGGCTTCGGCTTCGGCTTCGGCCTCTGATTCGGATTCGGATTTGGATTCAGATTCGGATTTGGATTTGGATTTGGATTTGGTCAAATGATCGATTGATTGATTAATATTTTGGACCAAATTTATTTGTTAATAGTAAATATTAACGTAAGATTATCCGCATTTGTAACGGATATGTTCCAATCCGTGTATTGACCACCAACTGCAATAGCAGCCGCCTAATGCTCTTCCCACCATGGCCAAGTGCTTGCTCCACAAACAAGCTAGTGCATGCTCCACCATGGAGGGTGGAGGGTCGTTCATCTTCAAAGCTGACTGCTATAAATATGTGCAGCAGCTGTTGAAGAAAAACACCACACTGAAAACGCTCAACCTTCCTCTCAGCATTTCCATATGATTTTCTGAGTTTCTACTCCTTTGTTCTGCATTGTTTTAACTTCAAACAAAGCAACTGTAAGTGTGATTTGCTACCGAACTTTGTGTTCGCTGAAACACTGGGGTTTGAAGTACCGCTACACCAGTGTGTGATTCGTTCTATCCTGGGAGGAAATAATCCATAACCTTGGGTACTAGGAGGGGATTAAATTCCTTAAGGAAACACTGTGAATTCAGTAGGCTCGAATTAATTATTGTTTCATTACGATAACTTATATTTCCCAGAATTATTATTTACAAATACAACAATATTTGCGGGACTAACAATCTTAAGGAATTTAATATTTATTTCTGTATTTGTGTTATTCTTATTATTCTGCAAACTAAAAACTTTGTGGTTTTGTGTACTCCCGTTGCGAGAGTAAAGCCTTCGTGGCGTTTTGTTGGAGATTAAAATCTACGTAATTTTTACTCCAGTTTGAAAACGTGTATTAAACGTTTGTTTGTGTCATTATTTTACAGAAAAAATATGACGACTGAAAGCGAAAACCAAGCTGTTCCGACGGTGACTGCCAACGCATCGACAAGCCGAACACCGGCGTTGGCACCGGCAGAAAAACCCAAAAAAATTTTCGAGATTGATTTCAATGCTGGCAGTAGAAGATATTCTTCTACTTAACTACGTTATGTCTACAGAAGTTCATCAAGGAAGATGTTCCTGATCTGCCAGATAAAACTTCAGAGAATGAACGCTTTATCGTGATTGAAGCGTGGAAGCATTCTGATTTTTTTATGCAAGAATTATATTCTTAGCGGACTGAATGATAATCTGTATAATGTATACAGTGGCGTGGAGACGTCAAAAGAATTGTGGAATGCACTTGAAAAGAAATATAAAACTGAAGATGCCGGGATGAAGAAATTCGTTGCCGCAAAATTTTTGGACTACAAAATGGTAGATAGCAAGTATGTTATTACCCAAGTTTAGGAATTGCAAGTGATTATTCATGATCTACTTGCTGAAGGTCTTGTCATCAATGAAGCATTCCAAGTAGCAGCAATGATTGAGAAGTTGCCTTCGTTGTGGAAGGACATCAAAAATTATTTGAAACACAAACGAAAGGAAATGTCCCTTGAAGATCTCATTGTTCGGTTGAGAATCGAAGAGGACAATAAAGTTGCTGAAAGGAAAGGCCGTGGAAATTCAACAATAATGAGAGCAAATATTGTTGAAGATAACAAAAAGAGGAAGAAGGCTTCTGGTTTGAAATACAACCCAAGCAAGAAGTGGTTCAGTGGAAACTGCTACAACTATGGGAAAATCGGACACAAATCTACGGAGTGTCGTGCTCCGAAGAAAGACAAGAAAAGGGGTCAAGCAAACATGGTAGTAAAGCATGATGATGTTGATAACTTGTGTGTCATGCTTTCTGAATGTAACTTGGTGGGAAATCCTAAACTGTGGTGGTTTGATTCAGGAGCCACTCGCCATGTTTGTGCAGTTAGAGAAGCTTTTGCTACTTATGCTCCTGCTGGACCCGGAGAGACAGTTTATATGGGAAATGCTTCAACAGCAAAAGTTGAAGGATATGGGAAGATATTTCTGAAAATGACTTCTGGCAAGGTCATGACTTTGAACAATGTCCTTCATGTTCCCGAAATAAGAAAGAATTTAGTCTCTACTGGACTTCTTGTTAAGCGCGGTTTTAAGTGCATTTTTGTGTCCGACAAGGTTGTCATAAGTAAGAATGAAATATTTGTAGGAAAAGGTTACCTCACCGAGGGCCTTTTCAATCTAAATGTAATGGTTGTGGAAAAAATCAATAATATTTCAGCTTCTTCTTACTTACTTGAGTCAAATGATTTATGGCATGTACGTTTGAGTCATGTCAATTATAAAACCTTGCGGAAAATGATTAACTTGGAAGTACTGCCTAAGTTTGAATGCGAAATATCAAAATGTCAAACATGTGTGGAATCTAAGTATGTTAAACATCCTTATAAGTCAGTTGAAATGAATTCAAATCCTTTAGACTTAATTCACACAGATATTTGTGACATGAAGTCAGTACCATCTCGCGGTGGAAAGAAGTATTTCATAACTTTTATTCACGATAGTACTCGATATTGCTATGTTTACTTACTGAATAGTAAAGATGAAGCAATAGACGCATTCAGGCAATACAAAAATGAAGTTGAAATGCAACTTAACAAGAAAGTAAAAATGATAAGAAGTGATAGGGGTGGTGAATATGAATCTCCTTTTGAAGAAATATGTTTAGAATATGGAATTATTCATCAAACAACAGCCCCTTACACGCCCCAATCTAATGGGATTGCGGAAAGAAAGAATCGCACATTAAAGGAGATGATGAACGCGTTGTTGATAAGTTCTGGTTTGCCACAGAACTTGTAGGGGAAGCCATTCTTACGGCTAATCGAATATTAAATCGAGTGCCCCATAGCAAAACACAATCCATTCCATATGAAAAATGGAAAGGAGGGAAGCCCAACTTGAATTATTTTAAAGTGTGGGGGTGTTTGGCAAAAGTACAAGTTCCTAAACCCAAAAGGGTAAAGATGGGACCGAAAACCGTTGATTGTATTTTCATAGGATATGCGACAAATAGTAAAGCATATCGATTTCTATCAGAAAATCCCGACATTCATAATAATACGGTTATAGAATCAGATAATGCTGAGTTCTTTGAAAATATATATCCGTATAAAAAGGAATGTGAGTCGTTTGGTGAAGGGTCTAAACGACCTAGGGAAGAAACAAAAGAAAGTATATGTAATCAGGAGGATCCAAGACGTAGTAAACGTCGAAGAACGTCTACTTCATTTGGACCAGATTTTGTGACTTTCTTATTGGAGAATGAGCCTCAAACATTTAAAGAAGCTATGACTTCTTCGGAATCATTGTTTTGGAAAGAGGCAGTCAATAGTGAAATATAATCAACATTGAACAACCATACATGGGAATTGGTTGATCTTCCTCCTGGAAATAAACCTTTGGGTTCTAAATGGATTTTTAAGAGAAAAATCAAAGATGATGGCGCTATTGATAAATTCAAGGCAAGACTCGTAGTCAAAGGGTATAGACAACGAGAAGGTCTAAACTACTTTGATACATACTCTCCAGTTACAAGAATTACGTCCATACGGATGTTAGTAGCATTAGCTGCAGTGTATGGTCTTGAAATTCATCAAATGGATGTTAAGACGGCCTTCTTAAATGGAGAGTTGGAGGAAGAAATTTACATGGAACAACCTGAAGGGTTTGTGGTTCCAGGTATAGAAAAGAAAGTATGTAGACTTCTTAAGTCACTTTACGGACTAAAACAAGCACCCAAACAATGGCATGTAAAATTTGACCAAACAATGTTGTCAAATGGTTTTAAGATAAATGAATGTGATAAATGTGTGTACATTAAAAATGTTCCAAATCATATAGTCATTGTTTGCCTATATGTGGATGATATATTGATAATGAGTAATGACATTGCCAACATAAATGCTACTACGTGTATGCTCAATAGCAAGTTTGATATGAAAGACTTGGGAGTTGCTGATTTAATTCTGGAAATTAAGATCCATAAGACTCCTCAAGGTCTGGCATTGTCACAATCTCAATATATTAAGACAGTACTTGAAAAATTCAAGCACTTGGGCTTTAAAGTTGCAAAGACTCCAATTGACGTGAATCTTGCATTAGCAAAGAATAAAGGCTAAAGTATATCACAATTGGATTATGCTCGTGTGTTGGGATGCTTAATGTATATCATGAATTGTACACGACCAGATATAGCTTGTGCTATAAGTAAACTAAGTCGATATACGAGCAATCCAGGCCAATCTCATTGGATGGCAATGAAACGAGTTTTGGGATATTTAGAACATACCCAAAACTTTGACTTGCACTGCAGTAAATTCCCTGCGGTGATTGAGGGATACTGTGATGCAAATTGGATCACCGGTTCAACTGATTCTAAGTCCATGAGTGGATATGTATTCACTATTGGTGGAGAAGCAGTATCTTGGAAGTCGTCCAAACAAACATGTATTGCCCGCTCTGCAATGGAGGCTGAATTCATAGCCTTAGATAAAGCCGGTGAAGAAGCTGAATGGCTCCGGAATTTCTTGGAAGACATTCCATTTTGGCCCAAACCGTTGGCACCAATATGCATACATTGTGATAGTCAAGCGGGAATTGGAAGGGCTGGGAGCGTTATGTATAACGGCAAATCTCGTCATATACGACGAAGACATAAAACCGTTAGGCAATTACTCTCTAGAGGAATTATCACGATTGACTATATAAAGTCAAGTGATAATATGTCGGATCCACTTACAAAAGGCCTAACTAGAGAGGTAGTTGAGAAATCATCAAGGGGAATGGGGCTATGGCCGAGAACAAGTCATTGTGGCGGTAACTCTACCTAGAAGACTGGAGATCCCAAGATCTAGGTTCAAGGAGATCAAACAAAGTCATTAATGACGGATCAACATTGTCAAATAAAATTTTAGTCCGTTCTCGTGATGAGACTATGTTCAGTACCAAGGATAAAGCATTAAGGCTTTTTAATGATTTCTAAATTTGATACAGGGTATATCAAATAGTGTATCTACTGGATGATACGTTTAGGAATCACCTATGTAAGTGTGAAGTGTTAGCCGCTTCAAGGAAAACTTTGTAAGGCCAGTTCTCTACGCACTTATGAAACCAGGCGGTGTTCATGGCTGAAACGAACACAACAATGAGAGCCAAAGACCGTTAAGGTTCGGTTGTGTGACTTATGGTTGTCTAGGTATAAACCAAAGTTCGACGGTTCAAAGATATCAAATCTACCGATTGACCGAGTATATCCGACATAAGTTCACTACGGAAAGTTCAAAGGGAAACCTACTTATCCAGATGCGATTAATTCTTGCTTGCAAATCACACAGTTTTTCCATGCATACTTCCGTGATATAGCCATTCCCCATTCATATCGGGGATTGTTGAGGTTTTTGTTATTTAAGATGAAATAGTCTTAAAATGAGGGTGAATGGGAAATGGAGGGAAAATGAAATTTTTGAGTAAAATTTTAAGTTTTCCCCTCTTGACAATGAGACATTGTCCCATATTGGAAGAGAAAAATATTTTTGGTGGGTATATATATAATTGCTCTTCTTGTAGCTCTTAAAGAGTTAAGAAGAAAGAAAGCATCGCACCGTCGTCGTCGTCGCTCGCTCGGCTTCGGCTTCGGATTTGGATTCGGATTCGGATTCGGATTCGGATTTGGATTTGGATTTGGATTTGGATTTGGTCAAATGATCGATTGATTGATTAATATTTTGGACCAAATTTATTTGTTAATAGTAAATATTAACGTAAGATTATCCACATTTGTAACGGATATGTTCCAATCCGTGTATTGACCACCAGCTGCAATAGCAGCCGCCTAATGCTCTTCCCACCATGGCCAAGTGCTTGCTCCACAAACAAGCTAGTGCATGCTCCACCATGGAGGGTGGAGGGTCGTTCATCTTCAAAGCTGACTGCTATAAATATGTGCAGCAGCTGTTGAAGAAAAACACCACACTGAAAACGCTCAACCTTCCTCTCAGCATTTCCATACGATTTTCTGAGTTTCTACTCCTTTGTTCTGCATTGTTTTAACTTCAAACAAAGCAACTGTAAGTGTGATTTGCTACCGAACTTTGTGTTCGCTGAAACACTGGGGTTTGAAGTACCGCTATACCAGTGTGTGATTCGTTCTATCCTGGGAGGAAATAATCCATAACCTTGGGTACTAGGAGGGGATTAAATTCCTTAAGGAAACACTGTGAATTCAGTGGGCTCGAATTAATTATTGTTTCATTACGATAACTTATATTTTTCAGAATTATTATTTACAAATACAACAATATTGGCGGGACTAACAATCTTAAGGAATTTAATATTTATTTCTGTATTTGTGTTATTCTTATTATTCTGCAAACTAAAACCGTTGTGGTTTTGTGTACTCCCGTTTTGGAGAGTAAAGCCTTCGTGGCATTTTGTTGGAGATTAAAATCTATGTGATTTTTACTCCAGTTTGAAAACGTGTATTAAATGTTTGTTTGTGTCATTCTTTTACAGAAAAAATGACGACTGAAAGCGAAAACCAAGCTGTTCCGACGGTGACTGCCAACGCTTCGACAAGCCGAACACCGGCGTTGGCACCGACGGAAAAACCCAAAAAAAATTTCGGGATTGATTTCAAGCACTGGCAGCAGAAGATATTCTTCTACTTAACTACGTTATGTCTACAGAAGTTCATCAAGGAAGATGTTCCTGATCTGCCAGATAAAACTTCAGAGAATGAACGCTTTATCGTGATTGAAGCGTGGAAGCATTCTGATTTTTTATGCAAGAATTATATTCTTAGCGGACTGAATGATAATCGGTATAATGTATACAGTGGCGTGGAGACGTCAAAAGAATTGTGGAATGCACTTGAAAAGAAATATAAAACTGAAGATGCCGGGATGAAGAAATTCGTTGCCGCAAAATTTTTGGACTACAAAATGGTAGATAGCAAGTCTGTTATTACCCAAGTTCAGGAATTGCAAGTGATTATTCATGATCTACTTGCTGAAGGTCTTGTCATCAATGAAGCATTCCAAGTAGCAGCAATGATTGAGAAGTTGCCTCCGTTGTGGAAGGACATAAAAAATTATTTGAAACACAAACGAAAGGAAATGTCCCTTGAAGATCTCATTGTTCGGTTGAGAATCGAAGAGGACAATAAAGTTGCTGAAAGGAGAGGCCGTGGAAATTCAACAATAATGGGAGGAAATATTGTTGAAGATAACAAAAAGAGGAAGAAGGCTTCTGGACCAAAATACAACCCAAGCAAGAAGCGGTTCAGTGGAAACTGCTACAACTGTGGGAAAATCGGACACAAATCTACGGAGTATCGTGCTCCGAAGAAAGACAATATAAGGGGTCAAGCAAACATGGTAGTAAAGCATGATGATGTTGATAACTTGTGTACCATGCTTTCTGAATGTAACTTGGTGGGAAATCCTAAACTGTGGTGGTTTGATTCAGGAGCCACTCGCCATGTTTGTGCAGTTAGAGAAGCTTTTGCTACTTATGCTCCTGCTGGACCCGGAGAGACAGTTTATATGGGAAATGCTTCAACAGCAAAAGTTGAAGGATATGGGAAGATATTTCTGAAAATGACTTCTGGCAAGGTCATGACTTTGAACAATGTCCTTCATGTTCCCGAAATAAGAAAGAATTTAGTCTCTACTGGACTTCTTGTTAAGCACGCTTTTAAGTGCGTTTTTGTGTCCGACAAGGTTGTCATAAGTAAGAATGAAATATTTGTAGGAAAAGGTTACCTCACCGAGGGCCTTTTCAATCTAAATGTAATGGTTGTGGAAAAAAATAATAATATTTCAGCTTCTTCTTACTTACTTGAGTCAAATGATTTATGGCATGTACGTTGGGTCATGTCAATTATAAAACCTTGCGGAAAATGATTAACTTGGAAGTACTGCCTAAGTTTTAATGCGAAAAATCAAAATGTCAAACATGTGTGGAATCTAAGTATGTTAAACATCCTTATAAGTCAGTTGAAAGGAATTCAAATCCTTTAGACTTAATTCACACAGATATTTGTGACATGAAGTCAATACCATCTCGCGGTGGAAAGAAGTATTTCATAACTTTTATTGACGATGGTACTCGATATTGCTATGTTTACTTACTAAATAGTAAAGATGAAGCAATAGACGCATTCAGGCAATACAAAAATGAAGTTGAAATGCAACTTAACAAGAAAGTAAAAATGATAAGAAGTGATAGGGGTGGTGAATATGAATCTCCTTTTGAAGAAATATGTTTAGAATATGGAATTATTCATCAAACAACAGCCCCTTACACGCCCCAATCTAATGGGATTGCGGAAAGAAAGAATCGCACATTAAAGGAGATGATGAACGCGTTGTTGATAAGTTCTGGTTTGCCACAGAACTTGTGGGGGAAGCCATTCTTACGGCTAATCGAATATTAAATCGTTTGCCCCATAGCAAAACACAATCCATTCCATATGAAAAATAGAAAGGAAGGAAGCCCAACTTGAATTATTTTAAAGTGTGGGGGTGTTTGGCAAAAGTACAAGTTCCTAAACCCAAAAGGGTTAAGATAGGACCGAAAACCGTTGATTGTATTTTCATAGGATATACGACAAATAGTAAAGCATATCGATTTCTATCAGAAAATCCCGACATTCATAATAATACGGTTATAGAATCAGATAATGCTGAGTTCTTTGAAAATATATATCCATATAAAAAGGAATGTGAGTCATTTGGTGAAGGATCTAAACGACCTCGGGAAAAAACAAAAGAAAGTATATGTAATCAGGAGGATCCAAGACGTAGTAAACGTCAAAGAACGTCTACTTCATTTGGACCAAATTTTGTGACTTTCTTATTGGAGAATGAGCCTCAAACATTTAAAGAAGCTATGACTTCTTCGGAATCATTGTTTTGGAAAGAGGCAGTCAATAGTGAAATAGAATCAATATTGAACAACCATACATGGGAATTGGTTGATCTTCCTCCTGAAAATAAACCTTTGGGTTCTAAATGGATTTTCAAGAGAAAAATCAAAGATGATGGCACTATTGATAAATTCAAGGCAAGACTCGTAGTCAAAGGGTATAGACAACGAGAAGGTCTAGACTACTTTGATACATACTCTCCAGTTATAAGAATTACGTCCATACGGATGTTAGTAGCATTAGATGCAGTGTATGGTCTTGAAATTCATCAAATGGATGTTAAGATGGCCTTCTTAAATGGAGAGAGTTGGAGGAAGAAATTTACATGGAACAACCTGAAGGGTTTGTGGTTCCAGGTAAAGAAAAGAAAGCATGTAGACTTGTTAAGTCTCTTTACGGACTAAAACAAGCACCCAAACAATGGCATGCGAAATTTGACCAAACAATGTTGTCAAATGGTTTTAAGATAAACGAATGTGATAAATGTGTGTACATTAAAAATGTTCCAAATCACATAGTCATTGTTTGCCTATATGTGGATGATATGCTGATAATGAGTAATGACATTGCCAACATAAATGCTACTAAGCGTATGCTCAATAGCAAGTTTAATATGAAAGACTTGGGAGTTGCTGATTTAATTCTGGGAATTAAGATCCATAAGACTCCTCAAGGTCTGGCATTGTCACAATCTCATTATATTAAGACAGTACTTGAAAAATTCAAGCACTTGGGCTTTAAAGTTGCAAAGACTCCAATTGACGTGAATCTTGCATTAGCAAAGAATAAAGGCCAAAGCATATCACAATTGGATTATGCTCGTGTGTTGGGATGCTTAATGTATATCATGAATTGTACATGACCAGATATAGCTTGTGCTATAAGTAAACTAAGTCGATATACGAGCAATCCAGGCCAATCTCATTGGGTGGCAATGAAACGAGTTTTGGGATATTTAGAACATACCCAGAACTTTGACCTGCACTACAGTAAATTCCCTGCGGTGATTGAGGGATACTATGATGCAAATTGGATCACTGGTTCAACCGATTCTATGTCCACGAGTGGATATGTATTTACTATTGGTGGAGGAGCGGTATCTTGGAAGTCGTCCAAACAAACATGTATTGTCCGCTCTACAATGGAGGCTGAATTCATAGCCTTAGATAAAGCCGGTGAAGAAGCTGAATGGCTTCGGAATTTCTTGGAAGACATTCCATTTTGGCCCAAACCGTTGGCACCAATATGCATATATTGTGATAGTCAAGCGGCAATTGGAAGGGCTGGGAGCGTTATGTATAACGGTAAATCTCGTCATATACGACGAAGACATAAAACCGTTAGGCAATTACTCTCTAGAGGAATTATCACGATTGACTATGTAAAGTCAAGTGATAATGTGTCGGATCTACTTACAAAAGGCCTAACTAGAGAGGTAGTTGAGAAATCATCAAGGGGAATGGGGCTATGGCCGAGAACAAGTCATTGTGGCGGTAACTCTACCTAGAAGACTGGAGATCCCAAGATCTAGGTTCAAGGAGATCAAACAAAGTCATTAATGACGGTTCAACATTGTCAAATAAAATTTTAGTCCGTTCTCGTGATGAGACAATATTCAGTACCAAGGATAAAGCATTAAGGCTTTTTAATGATTTCTAAATTTGATACAGGGTATATCAAATAGTGTATCTACAGGATGACACGTTTAGGAATCACCTATGTAAGTGTGAAGTATTAGCCGCTTCAAGGAGAACTTTGTAAGGCCAGTTCTCTATGCACTTATGAAACCAGGCGGTGTTCATGGCTGAAACGAACACAACAATGAGAGCCAAAGACTGTTAAGGGTCGGTTGTGTGACTTATGGTTGTCTAGGTATACACCAAAGTTCGACGGTTCAAAGATATCAAATCTACCGATTGACCGAGTATATCCGACATAAGTTCACTACTGAAAGTTCAAAGGGAAACCTACTTATCCAGATGCGATTAATCCTTGCTTGCAAATCACACAGTTTTTCCATGCATACTTCCGTGATATAGCCATTCTCCATTCATGTGGGGGATTGTTGAGGTTTTTGTTATTTAAGATGAAATAGTCTTAAAATGAGGGTGAATGGGAAATGGAGGAAAAATAAAATTTTTGAGTAAAAGTTTAAGTTTCCCCCTCTTGACAATGAGACATAGTCCCATATTGGAAGAGGAAAAGATTTTTGGTGGGTATATATATAATTGCTCTTCTTGTAGCTCTTAAAGAGTTAAGAAGAAAGCAAGCCTCGTGCCGTCGTCGTTGTCGCTCGCTCGGCTCGGCTCGGCTTTGGCTTCGGATTCGGATTCGGATTCGGATTCGGATTCGGATTCGGATTTGGTCAAATGATCGATCGATTGATTAATTTTTTGGACCAAATTTATTTGTTAATAGTAAATATTAACGTAAGATTATTCGTATTTGTAACGGATATGTTCCAATTCGTGTATTGACCACCAGCTGCAATAGCAGCCGCCTAATGCTCTTCCCACCATGGTCAAGTGCTTGCTTCACAAACAAGCTAGTGCATGCTCCACCATGGAGGGTGGAGGGTCGTTCATCTTCAAAGCTGACTGCTATAAATATGTGCAGCAGCTGTTGAAGAAAAACACCACACTGAAAATGCTCAACCTTCCTCTCAGCATTTCCATACGATTTTCTGAGTTTCTACTCCTTTGTTCTGCATTGTTTTAACTTCAAACAAAGCAACTGTAAGTGTGATTTGCTACCGAACTTTGTGTTCGCTGAAACACTGGGGTTTGAAGTACCGCTATACCAGTATGTGATTCGTTCTATCCTGGGAGGAAATAATCCATAACCTTGGGTACTAGGAGGGGATTAAATTCCTTAAGGAAACACTGTGAATTCAGTGGGCTCAAATTAATTACTGTTTCATTACGATAACTTATATTTCCCAGAATCATTATTTACAAATACAGCAATATTGGCGGGACTAACAAATGCTAGCTTACTAATTGATTTATTAAAATTCTAGCCTCAACAACGAAACAAGTATATAGAAAAACGAACATTTTGCGTCCTCCTACGCGTGTTAATTAACCATTTTTGTTTAATTTATAATAAAATTAAACGTTATCAACAATATTCATTATTTACATCAAGACGTGATAACAACAGCCAATGTACTAGTTGTGTACATGAAATTATATAGGGATCAAGTACGCTTGGACGACTAATTTCTTTTTCTACGTGTTACTAAGATGGATGATCCGCGGACTCGTTTCTCTTGTTACTTCAACACTATGTCCAAATGTGATCGAAAGAAATTGCAAGTGACCATATAGATACTATAACTTCGTCTACTTAGTTGGAAAAAGATATGGTTTTTACCAATATTTTAGTGTTTTATGCAATTTACTAACCTTGTTTCTAACCGACCACAGAAGCCATTCATTTTGTGAGGAGGTTGAAAGTTCCGAGGGAGGTTCTATGGAGATGTCGGGAGGTTATTGGTGTTCTGGTAGCGTACATTAGGGTGATTAAGGATACGTACGATGATGCTAAGACTCGTGTGAGGATTGTGGGTGGTGACTCAGACTATTTTCCTGTGATAATGGGGTTACATCAGGGTTCAGCTCTTAGCCTATTTTTATTTGCCCTGGCAATGGACGTGCTGACACACCACATTTAGGGGGAGGTAACATGGTGTATGTTATTTGCAGATGACATAGTGCTAATCGATGAGACGCGCCGCGGGGTTAACGATCGGTTGGAGTTGTGAAGGCAAACCCTGGAGTCTAAAGGTTTCAAGTTGAGTAGGACAAAAACTGAATACTTGGAGTGCAAGTTCAGTGTGGGGATGCAGGAAACAGAAGTGGAGGTGACACTTGACACACAAGTCATCCCCAAGAGAGATAGTTTCAAATATCTTGGGTCTGTTATTCAGGGGAACAGGGAGATTAACGAGGATGTTACGCATCGTGTTGGAGCGGGGTGGATGAAATGGAGGCTTGCGTCTGGTGTTTTGTGTGATAGGAATGTGCCACCAAGACTTAAGGGCAAGTTCTACAAAGTGGTAATTAGGCCGACTATGTCGTATGGAATCGAGTATTGGCCAATAAGAAATCTCATGTCCAGAAGATGAAGTAGTATAGATGAGGATGTTGATGTATGGGCATACCAGGAAAGACCATATCGATTAGGAATGAAGTTATTAGGGACAAGGTGGGTGTGGCCCCTGTGGAAGACAAGTTGCAGGAATCGAGGCTGAGATGGTTCGGGCATGTGAAGAGGAGAGACATTGTTGTCCCGGTGAGTAGATGCGAGAGGTTGACCGTAGCGGGTCAGAGGAGAGGTAGGGGAGGCCTAGGAAGTACTGGAAAGAGGTGATTAGGCAGGACATGACACTACTTCAACTTACCAATCGAGGACATGACTTTCGATAGGAGGTGTGAAGGTCGAGAATTAGAGTTGTGGGTTGACAGGTAGTCGAGAGTCTCTTCTAGTCGTACTGGTAGTATTAGTACTAGTCTTGTATTCTCTTATTTCGAGTTCCTTGTTGATTAGACAATATGGCATTGGTAGTTTTCGCACTTTTCTTATAGCTTCGTATTCCTAGTTTCTGTGCTATTACATGATTTGCTATTTGTTTCTGTTATCTTATTTTCTTGCCTTTGTTGTTGTTTGTTTATTGTGTCATTTTCATTGTTGCCGAGGGCCTATCGGCAACAACCTCTCTTCCTTCATAAGGTAGGGATAAGGTCTACGTACACATTACCCTTCCCAGACCCTACATGTGGGATTTCACTGGGTTTTTTTGTTATTGTTGTTGTACCAACTTTGTTTCTAAAGCTACGTGCATTCCTAGCTATCGGTGCTTTAATATAAATTTTTATCATCTCATAATATGAGTTTGAATGTTGTTTAGCTCTATATATATATATATAGAAATCAAAAGAAGTTGTCGGATAGCTTTCTGAAGGAATAGGTTTTCGGAAGAAAGATCAATAATACGATGATTTTTGGCATCTAATGGGTCATTGAAAAGCTATTACGGCCTAATTTATGGTGTCTAATCGGTTTAATTTGTCTAGAGTTTAACTTGTTTATTATACTTTATTTGATTGGAAATGATTGAGAAAATACAACATTTTCATGTCACGCCCCTTGATAACGACAGATGAGTGAATTTAAAGTGTGTATGTTTACAAGTACTTAGAAAAAGAATATACATATTTTGAACTGATATTATCGGAATCAGAGGCGAATTCAGGATTTAAACTATTTGAGTTCAATCTTTAAGACTTTTAGTATTAAACTCATTATATTTTTAAAAATATGGGTTCATATCTAATATTTGTTATAATTTTAGTGAATTTCTACACATAAATTTATGATCAGCATCGCAAGTTATGGATTTAATTGAACTCGTTACCACTATGTCGGGTTGGAGTAAATAATTTGTTTCTGAATAATAGAGTATTGTTCGTCTAGTAATATTTGAAATATTCAAGTAGGACCATATTGGTCATAACTCATAAAAAAAAATAGAGACAATGGTGGTATATATGATTAAACTAATCTATTTTTGTTTGTCTATTGCACGTGATTAATTAAAAGTGTAAAAAAAGACGATGAGATATATCTAAAATCACATGAATAAAATAGTATCTTGAATTATTTTTTATTAATTAGAAAGTCAACAATCACAGTATCGACTAGTTTATGTCGGTTTACGAACGAATAAGAGACTCGGAGAATTTCTAATTTTAGAAAACTTCAGATTGACTCTTAAGGACCCATTTGGCCATGAGTTTTGCTAAAATAAATTTGGGATTTATTTGGCAAATACATGTTTGGTCATAGATTTTACTTATATTTTGGCAAAATTCCAAATTCAAAATCCCAAAATCTCCTCAATTGCTGATTTTGGGCCAAAACATGACCGTTACATCTTTTAAAATTTTTAAATATTACCCCAAAATTTTATAGTTTTAAAAGATCCCACATTTATTACGACCAACTAAATATTTGATGAATATGCTCCCTTATCAGCTCAATCCTTTGTGCATCTTACTTTTGCTTCTGATTTGTAGGCTAAATGGCTTTCTGAACACTCATATCAGTTAACTTTTTCTTTTTAATTAGGAGCCGTAATTCTCTAATGGGATTTCATTGTAATTAATGATTTATATAGTTCATTATAAAAATGATAATTTTGTACCAAACTTATTTATGTTCAGGACTATGGTTTGTGATAATGGTACTATTGGGTATTTGGGATACTTTTTAGAACTTGTGGGTATAAGTCATGTTTCATGTTTTTTTAATAAAAAGTGAAATATGTTTTGAAAAATTATGTCCAAACACATTTTTATCTTCAAACCAAACTTCACCCAAATCAAATTTTTCAAAATAAATTTGGAAATTTATGGCCAAACGCTAGCTAAGATAAAATGAAGTAATGGTACGAAAGTGGTCCAATGGGAGCATAACGGTTACAAAAATGCACAAACCTTGAATTTGGAATTGACTTGTCGATTTAATTGAATGATTTTGCCACTTAGGACTTGAAGTTTTAAAAAAATTATGGCAGTACATTTTAAAAGAAAAATCAAGCAACAAAAATAACTTTAATAAAGAGATTAATAAAAGCCGAGACCAAATGAGAGATTTGAGGCAGATAGCACATGACAGAAAGGGAAAAAAGAAAGAGTGCCAAACAACAGAACAAAATCATGGTTTGAGGTGGGTCTTTCTAATTATTCATCCTCCCGTGAAAAGTAGGTTGCACCTGTTTATTATTATTATTATTATTATTATTATTATTATTATTATTAATATAACCATCATTAAAAAAAGGGGGAAATTCCCTCCATTTCGATACAAAATTCATAATGTGGACCACTAAGTAAAACTTAATTACTTTTTAACCTTATCTTCCTTTTTCTTCCCTTTTTAGGGCCTTTCACCCTTTTTTTTTTTTCGGAATCAGTGTTTGGTTATGAAATTTTCAAATTTCACTTGAAGTTGAATTTCAAAATTTTTATAAAATTTAAAAAACTCCAAAATATTATTTTTCAAAATTCACTTCAAATCACTCACAAAAATTCAAAAATAATTTCAAATTGTATTCACTTGAAAAAAAAATTCACTTTTTCGGAATTTCACAATTCTTATATCCAAACGCCCACTTAAAATCTTCTCGTTTCTCTCACAACCCACCCTACGTTTCATAGTTCTAAGAAACATTGGTTTTACTTCTTCTTCTTTTTTTATGGTTTTAGAGTAGCGGCGGACTCCAAATGTTTGTTCACCACTTTTGAATAGAAGCCATATTATGGTTTAATTTCTTCATTAACTAGTTATTTTCTGAGTAAATTTCATGGGTATGGGTGGTCATTTAGTTTTGTCTTCGTTATCCAAAAGTCATTTTTTTTATTTTGTTATATAAATGTCATTCAACTTTGTGTTCACTACCCAAAAGTCATTTTTTTTTGTTTTGTTACACAAAAATTATTTTATTATGCTTTATTTATTACAATAGTCAATTTGACCAAATTTTATAAAATTTTCACCTGAAAAGTCTATATGCCCTTGATATTATAAATTCTCTCATTCATGTAATACCTTTTATATTATTACTTTATAATTTATAATATATTTTTAGCTAGGTATTTTACTTATAATTAAATAACTTTATACTATTTTATTTATTATTTTTTATAATATATTCATACATTTAATTTTTACATGGCACTCAATTTTTTTAATCATATTCAAACATGAACATATTTTAAAATATAAGAACGATAAAAAATATTTATTTGAACTAATAAAAACATATTTGTTTAACAAATGATATTTTTTATATTTAGTAAACTTTAAAAATAATTCAAAGATATTTGTGTTTAATCTTAAGCATTTTAAAACTTTATTTGTTAATATTATTTATTTGAAAGTGTTAATCTGATGTGTCAGGGTGCTAAATGTGAGTATTTTATTTATTTGATCAACGAATATTGGTTGGCTGATAAATCTGTGAGCTTTAATTTTATAATTTTCGTTAAATATTTCATTAGGCATGGTTAAGGCGTTGACTTGAGATTTGTTTACGGTAATGTTACTAACAATTTAATAATACTACCTATATATCTTGAAAATTAACATTAAGGAAAAATCAAATGTACCAATGTATTATAAAAATAATAAATAAAATAATATTAAGTTATTTTACCTATAAATAAAATACGTAGGTAAAGCTATATTATAGTAGTATATAATATAGAAGCTATTACATAAATTGGAGGGGGGGGGAAGATTTATAATGTCATGGGCATAATAGATTTTTTAGGTAAAAATTTTATAAAATCCGGTCAAAGTGACTATTGTGATAATCAGAACATAGTAAAATTATTTTTGTGTAACAAAAGAAAGAAAAGTGACTTTTGGGTAATGAACACAAAATTGAATGACTTTTATATAACCAATAAAATAATTTTGGAGTAATGAAAACAAACATGAAGGACCACCCATAAAATTTACTCATATTTCCTTGTCAATTGTCATTTTTGGAATTTTGTTACTTTAAAGAATTGCGGCTGAAAATTGGATTTTGCATCTATTAAAAAAGCTATAATAGGAAAAGATGACTTGATGGCGTAAAAATTTCTTAAACTAAGAGTATATATAACTTAAACTCATTTGAAATAGGTGTGTTATTGTGATGGGAGGAAGAGTGTAAGGTGCTTAGCAGAATTAGATGGTGATATGACCTCTCTCTTTGATAACGTTTTCAAATTCGGTAGGTAAAACTAGTGCAAACTTCAATATTCAAGACCTTACTCATCATTTAACAAGAGTTTTCCCAAAGTATATAAATGAAAAAATACAAATCAAAAAGTATATAATGAAAAAATGAAAACAGATGACAGTAAATTTCACCAGCATAAGACCGCTATGATTCTGCCTGGAGGTAAAATAAAGTAGAGCAAAAAATGGGTTTGTGAAGTTGACTTCTTTACCTACTAATAAATGAACGTTTAGAAAAAAGGGACCACCTAAATTGGGTCTTGACATTTCATTAAAACAATAAAATGGTTAAATTGAAAAAGAAATTATCTAAAACATGAATTTTCTTTAACTATGATTACAGTTATCAGTTTATATTAACTTGAGAATCCATAAAATTCAAATATAATATAAACAGTGGTCAGAATATATAAATCATTTGCATTTCCCAGAGTGGAAGTATTGATGAAGTTGGGGCAGAAGCATTCTTGATAAGAGAAGCAATTTTAGTTAATTTGTTTTTGGAGATTTTAGTCTAATTTCCTGGTTCGATAACTTTTCCATTTATGTGCGGAAACTTGGAATAAATATTCATAGTTTGCAATATTCTCCATAGGAGCCTCCAATATATTAGTGGACCGTAATTCGGAAATATTATTACGAAAAAAGCATTTGGTGACAAGCAACTATCTCACACTAGTTAATTCTAACCAAAACAAAATAATGACTTTTAACATTATAGTAATAATTTTGAGAGACTCCCTAGCTCAAGTTCTAAGTGGAAAAGAAAAAAGTAAATCAGATAAAGTTCTTTTAATTTACTCCCTTTTTGAGCATATTAAATATATTTATCTACGAACAAATTTATAGGAGTAGTTGAATTCTGAAATGTTTTATCTGGTACGCTCTTTATTATTTGGAAACATATATAGTCAATTAAAATCCTCAAGAGAAATAGATAGAGAGCTTATTTTCTTGACTAAATATTAATTATTGAGATGGTGTTTTCGTACCCTTTTGTCTTGTAGTGATTAAAATATACTCGATGACCACGTGTAGCATCATTATTGCACTTGTTTGAGAGGTAAGTCACCCTTAATCATGTGCTTACTTACTAATCAAATAATTTTATTTTTATTTGGTTTTATTTTGCGAGGAGAGGTGGGCGAAGGGTGGCCCGCCCGGTATGGCGGCAAAATGAAGTAATGCCCGCTCGGTATGGCGGCATTACTTCAAAACATGCCACTAAAGTCTAAAACATATGTATATTACCAGCATCATCTCAAAAAAGTTTGTTCTTTTTGGTATTTAAGGTTTAAATCTCATCTAAATATTGTTGGGATATATTATTAACCATGCAGTTTTAGATATAGTATTGTATTTTATACTTTATGGAACAATTGTTTATTTAATTTATTCAATTCAATAAAGTACTATTTCAAATAGATCATTTGTTATATGTGTGACCTTTAGTTATGTAGTACACAATTTAGTGTATGGAGTCTTATCTCATGCACAAAAGATTAAATTGTCGGTGCTCATAATTAATAAACTATGTTCACAATCGAAGATGTTATTGGGAAAAATATCTTGATGATTGTAGCACAAGATTATAGTATAATTTGTCTTGATTATGGGAGTGGTTTTACTCTGACTTCTTGTACCAGTATACTTAGTGTATATTGAACGGACCTAGTAGAGAAAAGATATTTTTTTACTGAATATATATAAAATATTTTCTCTAATTCATTAAATGAGTTTATACTCCTAATCTTGATATAATTATTATGATCAATGTGATTTGTTTATTGTTTTGATCTATCAAAAGGTACAACTCTATTTAGTAGTGTATGCCTAATAGATTGGACAATAACGAATAGCATTTGTGAAATAATAATCAGTTGATAGAATCCATGACTCGGTTTTGAGTTTGATGATACCCCTTTATGTAAGCTTATAAGTTTTTATGTGAAAATCCAGTCGGTGAATTTTGTATCCGTCACATAAAATAGTTTAAGCGGAATTATAGAGGATTTAATTAGTTGATTAAATTAAATTGTCAGTGATTTAATTTAATTAACTGGTATTTGTGATCTTAACATGGGGAGTTAAAATAAGTGTTAGTGAATTTTTGAAATTCATATTGAGGAATTCAATTGCAATTTTTAGTGGAATAAACTGCAATAAATTATAGTAGGAATTAATTCATCCAAATTTTCGAATTAATGTTATAATTGGTAGCCTCTTACTATTTCTGTGGTCCCTGCTATACCTAATAAAAACATGGACTGACTTGGGTAAAAAGTGACTTGGAAGAAAAGTCATCCTAGAGAGTTAGAATAGGATTCTACTTGCACAAGCAGAATCCTACACGTTTTTGGAGCCCTCGTTGGCTGAAAAACGAGCCTACATAAGGAAGACATATTCACCCAATAACTGACCTTTTTGAATTATATTGTTCTTGCTCACTCAAAAAAATTGCGTTCAAGGTCTTACTAGGACCATAGCAGAAGACTGCAGCCCTGGATTCTTGCTCTGAGAAGGACTTGTGCAACGTTTTCAAGAGGTTAGTGGTTTCTAATCTCGTAATTATATTATTATCTAGTTTACATGTATTTGATGCCTGAATTGTATGCTTGCTTCCGCTGCGCATGTTCGAACAAATATATCCTTACATATATTGTCCAACCAGGGGCGAAGCTACGTGCAACCAAGGGTGGTCAACTGACCACCCTTCGCCGGAAAATTATACTCCGTATAAGGTAAAATATTACTTGTTATTGATTAAAAATAGATTTTGAACACTTTTACATAGCTCACTGATAAAGGTTTGAACACCCTTGTTGAATTTTCTGGTTTTGCGACGGTGTCACTAGTATGTTAGTGCTTTTAGTATTCTTCAAATTGTATTTTCGCTGGTACCGTTTGTGCTTTTCCATTTGACGCATGAAAATTAAACTTTAATGTCAAAATTACTGGATATGATATGAAACTTGAATTTAATTCTTTTTCTCAATAGTGATTAGTACATTTTATTATTAAATTATTATACTACTAAAAAGTCATCACCAACTACCAAATTTATCTATAACAAGTCAAACTTGTTGCATTAATTTTTTTTTGTGTGTATGTGTGTGTGTGGAGAGAGAGAAAGATAATGTCTATCATAATTTGTTAGCTGTATGGAATTTAGATGAGGGCAAGGGTAACAATAAAGCATTCAATTATTGTTACAACAAACAGAAGAGAGAGTATTGAATAATTTACAAGGATTGTATAGAGTAGGTGGTTGGGAGGGAAAATCATACCACGTCGTAATAAATAGTAACATAAATTTGCAAGATAATGAATGTTTGATTGTGCAAATCAATTCCTTTTTTTGCAAGATAATGAATGTTGATTGTGCAATTTAATTTTTCTCTATCTTGTTAAGTTGTTACGCAAATTGCATAAAATCTAGTTGTGATGTGTTTGCCAATTTTCAAGAAACTTATTGACTTTTTTGTTAATTTATGAGTTCTCTATAGCTTTTGTTTTGCAAGTTGGACCGTGCATGTGCACGGGCACAATCAATGCTAGTATAAAGTATGTTGTCACTCTTCTGCTCTGTTCAGAAAGTAAGGACGGAAAGAGAAAAAGAGAATACAATATTTTTTTTCTTTCTCTTGTTTGGTTAAAGAAAGAAAAGAGCACTTAAAGTAACGAGAGAAAGAGAATAGTTTCCCGCTAAAAAGGATGTACAAAAATTGAATAACAAAACTTGGAGGGAGGAGATCAAGAATTTAAATTTGATAGGTTTGATCTTTGTGTATTACTTACTCCAACTTTTGAAATTATAATTTACAATTTAATATCTGTTAAAATTTTAATAAATTTTTATATATATATATTTCGTGGATCCACCCAATAATTGTACTCTCCATTCACTATTGTACAATTGGAACTACTAAGAGCTATTAAGTTGTGTGTAACAAAGCTCCAATGAATAGCCCATGCATGAAGCTAGTACATGTAACTTTATTATTAGTTCAATTGGTCAGGTCTTTTTCATAATCAAAAGTGACATGCAAATAAATGTAAAGCCTATTTGCTATGTTTCTTTAATTTCCTCTTTTGCTGCAATCTCAAGAATGAACCTCTTCTCCTTATCCGAAACTGAAGCTCTTCAATCAATTCTACTTTTATACTTTATATTCTGCATAGGGTGTAGCTCATCTTCAAAAAGTAACATTGGAGTTTTGACCGACATTAAGGGTTCATCAAACTTATATAGATAATCAGATTCTCTATTAGTTCTCACATAACACACTCACGCAGTTGTAAGTAAATAACACAATAGAGTTTTACGTGAAAAACTCCCAACTCGCGGGATTAAAAATCACGACCTACCCTTGTAGGATTTCAACTTCACTACTGAGCAAACTTCATATTACAAACTATTGTAACCTAGAAATTAACCTCTTAATCCCTCACTAACTTGTAATAACTCTATTACAAGCCCCTTTGTAATAACTCCATTATAAAGCTTACAACTCGACTAACTCTAGCCAAGACACAAACATATGGTTTATGATTTTACAAAGGTTTCCTACACAATGTTTCTAACTAATCTAAGTAGGAATTACAAGTAAATCACTTTGACAAAGATGCTACATAACTAAGGACATATGATGACTCAACGCAGGAAACTGGTCCTTCGTTATGTTGCTCTTTGTTCTTGACGCCTTGAATGTCACTTGCAGGTTGGCAATACACTTGAGAGAGAGCTTGATCAAATCTAGAGTGTGCAAGTGTGTTGTTTTTACTTTGCTTCATGTTAATATTACATAAGTGACATCACTTGAATGATGCAAATATGTTTAGTACAAAGGCATTCCCCATAAAGTGACTGCTCCACTGTTTGCACTGTTGCATGTGTGCAGAGGAATAATTGCAGTCACTTTACACCTGTGGAGAGTTGACTGGTACTGTCAGCAAGGGAACTGATGTCGATCTGTTTCCTCTGTTGTTTCTTGGACTCTGAATGTTGGAACATATCCCAGACTTGAGACTTGTTGATCTTTGAGCACTCAGAGGATGTGGAACAGGTTCCCCATCTGGTTCTCAACAAAGTTGTTAAATCATCAAAACATAGTAAGACACATAACTTATCAATTTTTTCCTTTTTGATGATGACAAACTTGTAATTGAAATTTCCCCTGAAACTGTGCTTGTTCCCCCTCTTGTTCCCCCTCAATTAATTTTCCTCCTTTTGGCATCATAAAAAGAATAGTGACAGGCAATAAGCAAAAAGAAGTCTAGCCTGATTAACCCATGCCACTTGTATGCACACAAACATAACTAAAAATAAAGCAAGAAAGAAGATAAGATAAGCATAGCAAAAAGACGGGATATTCATTAATTTTGGAAATAAACAGGGAGCAGTTCCATTTGTTGCATAATCATTCCACAAAATAAAAACAGCAAAAAAAAGGAGTACCAGCCGCTAAACATATCCAACTTCAGAATACCAAAATAGAAAGACACTAGAACTTGACACTGAGAAGAAAATGGTTTTAAGGAGCACTGGAAGGGGCAGACAATGATGAAGAGGCAAGCGTTCTAAGGAGGATATCCATTCGAACATTAGAAGACCCTTGCCCAGTGAGTAACCTCTCCTTCAGGCCTCGACTTGTTTCCTGAGATCAGTATTCTCATTGGTCAAACGGGCAATCTCTGTGCTTTGTGAGCTGCTGGAACCTGGTGCCTCCTGGGCCTGACTAAGTTGTCCCTCAAGGATAACATTCCTTGCATTAAACTTCCTTATATCTTCATTGGCAGTATTCTGAGTTTCAATTAGTTGAGAGATAGTGGAATCACTGCCAACCCCTCATTTCTTATCGATGCACTCACACTCTTCTAAGGTGGTTTTGGAGATGCTCTGCTTGCGAGTACCCACCGTAGCCTTTCCCAAAGGGACTTTGAAGAACTCAAAAACTTTGGTGAGTAGAAACCCGTAGGGTAGCCCATGATTACCATCTTTGAAATCTGCCATTTTCTTCATGTGCTCAATCATGATACTCGGCAGATTAATAGTGGAATAAGCATCCAATGCTTCCATGAGGAACAATTGTGCTCGAGACGTAACAGAACGTCTTTCTGCATAAGGGAGCAACACCTTGTTTACCATCTCAAATAACAGCTGATACACTGGAAGGAGGGCCTTCTTGTGTACCCGTTCCCCCTGCTGTACTGCATCATCCTTCAGAATGGCATTTTTGAAGTTTGACGAACAAGTCCCCTCAATAGAGAATATTCTGTCAGTAGGCACACCCAAGATGGTTCCCAACACAGCTTCATCCAACACAAAATCAACTATATTCACCTTCATGCAGATGTTGTCATCCTCAACTGTGAAAAAATCAGCATAAAAACTGCGCACTTCGACCTCATATACTTTAAGACTCTCATTTGTGAACAAAGGTGTCCACTGTTGAAAGTCACATATATCAACCAGTTGGCGCATTCCTGGCATGTCAAGAATATAAGGGGAAAATGTTCTGCCCCACAGCACTTTCTCATTTCTCATATTTTCCCTTCCTTTATTCTTGGCCACCCCCACCTTGGTCCTTTTTTAGGAACCAGGCTCCTCATTGGCACTAGCCTTCCATTTCACTGATTTTCTCATACTTTTAGCTTTCTCTGTAGGTTTTCCAGATACAGATTTCTCAGACACGTTCTTACCATACCCCTCAGCCACTTTTTCTCTAGACTCACCCACTTTAACATTACTAACTCCCATCACTTTCACAGATGACTCTTTTCTAGAATTTTGAACCGCAGGTTTCTTGGAGGACTTACGAATTAAGGGACTGGGTTCCTCATCCACCTCGTCATCAATTTCTACCCTTTACTAACCTTCTCCTCTTCTTTTCTTTCTTACTTTTCTTCAGAGCTGACTCAAGAGCCTTTTTCTGTTGCAGCCTAGTAGTAGGTCTTTTAGGAGTGGGTGTTTTGGGAGTTGCCCTGCTACTCCTAGCACTAATAAAGCTTGCAAGAGCCACATTATCATAGTCTTCTTCACTACCATCATTCTCTTCCTCAGACAGAGATCTCATCTCGGGAGCAACAATGGCCAATGACTCAGCATAGAAATAAGGAGAGGGATCGGTATTAGTACTGACCTGGGGTTCTTTTGATGAACAAGGGGTTTCATCCCAAGTAGGAGCAAAGGGCTCTTCTTGGGCGGAGGGATCAGGTCCCTCGAGTGGTTCCCCAGTAGTACGTTCAGGTGCCAAATTTTTGATAGGCATCAGTTCCCTACCCTCTTTCTATAGACTCCCACCTTCCCCCTAAGACCCATTGGTTTAAGACACACCTTCATAACAACCATCCATACACCCCTCAGTAGCTGTTGACAACATATTTTCTATAGCCTCTTGTTCTTCTAACCCCAAAGGAAACTCAGAAGTCACAGAAGGAATATTACTTGTAAGATCTGCAGCATTCAAATCGAGACTTGGGGTAATCATTGTGTTAAACACACTTTGTTGTGCCTTAGAACTCTCTTCTAAATGCAGACTGGAAATTTCCTGATTTTCTTCTCCCTCAGCCATTTTTTTCGGCGAGGCAGAGGGAGAGGTCGTAGCCACAAACCTCTTAGGATTTGAAATTTTGCGACTTCGATGAGTACCAGAACTTGATTGGGGTGGAGAAGAGGTAGTGGGTGGTTGGAAATCTTGCTTAGGGTATGGATTGGGTGGCGTAAGGTACTTAGACTCTGTCACTGGTGATTCAAGAGATAAAGATACAGTGGGGACGACACTGGGGACATTTGAGGCTTCGAGATTCTCAGACATTATAGAGTGTAATGAGAGTTTATGAAAGAAGAGAGTGTTTGGTTGTTGAGAAAAAAAGGGAAAATTTGGCTTTTGATGTGAACAGTTGTGAGAGTGACAGAGTTTGGGTTTATTAAAAGGGGGTGAGGGACCGGTTGGGAACGAGTCTTGATTTTCTGGGTAGACAGGTCATTTTGTAACGGGTAGGACGCTTGGGTTCCAAAGAAAAGAAGCTGATAATTTAATGACGTGGCACATTTTTAGCCGTTTAAAAAGTTGTGCATAAGAGTACAAAAGGAACTACTAACCTGTGTCGCAGGAACCAGGTTCCATCACAGATTTTGTAAATGTGATCCTCATCCTTTTGCGAAGATGCAATACATTATCTCCTTGTTTGCTCTGTACTCGTCATGTGTGTCTACCTGTAACGGTATAAAAAATGAGTTAGACCTTGCCAGAAAAAACTTTTTAGCAATTTCACCTGTACATTTCTTTCATAGCCAATCATCGAGGGACCAAGTCCTCAACTTGATTTTATCAACCCTAGTGCAAGACGATTCTTTTCAAAGTGCTCTCTACTCAGTGCTTTGGTGAAGATGTCTGCAATTTGATCTTCTGTGCTGTAGAACTTCATGCAGATAAGCCCCTTTTCAACATTGTCTCTCAGAAAATGATGTTGGACATCAATGTGTTTTGTTCTCTTATGCTGAACTTAGTTTTTTGCCATGTTGAGAGCACTGGTGTTGTCACATAGTAACGACACACAATTAGAAAACATACCAAAATCTGTAAGTTGCTGCTTGATCCACAGCAGTTGAGCACAGCAAGAGGCAGCCACCACATATTCAACTTCTGCAGTTGAAAGAGCCATTGAGTTTTGTTTTCTTGTACCCCGTGAAATTAGACACGAACCCATAAAGTGTGCCATGCCAGAAGTATTTTTCCTGTACACCAGATAACCAGCATAATCAGCATCAGCATACCCGATCAAGTCGAAGTTGTCTCCTGATGGGTAGTAGAGAACCGGGTTATGCGTTCCCTTTAGATATCTCAGGATTCTCTTGGCATCCTTCAGATAAGATTCCTTTGGATTTGATTGAAACCTGATACATAGTCCCACACTGAAAATGATATCTGGTCTGCTTGTTGTGAGATACAAGAGTGACCCAATGATACCATTGTACATGGTCTCGTTCACAGGGGAACTAGGTTCATCCATGTCCAGTCGAGTGGCAGTGGCAATAGGAGTGTCAATGACTTTTGAGCTTTCCATTTCAAGTCTCTTCAAAAGCACTTTAATGTACTTCTGCTAACTTATCATTGTGCCTTTAGGAGTTTGCTTGACTTGTAGGCCTAAGAAGAAATTCTATTCTCCCATCATACTCATTTCAAACTCACTTCCCATGAGCTTTGCAAACTCCTCATACAGAGAATCATTTGTTGCACCAAAGATGATGCCGTCAACATAAACTTGCACAATGAGCATATTCTTCCCCCGTTTCTTCAGAAATAAGGTGTTGTCAATTTTCCTCTTGTAAAACCATTTTCTAGGAGAAATTTGTACAACCTTTCATACCATGCGCGAGGAGCCTGCTTCAGCCCATATAAGGATGTGTAGAGTTTGAAAACATGTTCAGGATGCTCATAACATTCAAAGCCAGGAGGTTGCTTGACGAAGACTTCTTCTTTTAGAAAGCCATTCAGAAATGCACTTTTGACATCTTTGGAACAATTTGAATTCCATATGGGATGCAAATGCAATAAGGATTCTGATGGCCTCCATTCGAGCAACCGGGGCAAAAGTTTCATCATAGTCAATCCCTTCTTCTTGATTGTACCCTTGAACTACCAGCCTTGCCTTGTTCCTTATTGTGTTCCCAAACTCATCAAGTTTGTTTATGAATACCCAACTGGTTCCTATAACAGTTCTGTCAGCACGTCGAGATACCATGTGCCATACGTTTTTCCTCTCAAATTGATGGAGTTCATATTGCATAGAAGTAATCCAGTCAACATCTTCCAATGCTTCCTTGATATTTTTGGGCTCAACTTGAGAGAGAAAGACTGAGAAGGCAAGTGAGTTTCTAGACTTTGATCTAGTTTGAATCCCTGATTCGAGAGGAGTGATCACATTTTGAAGAGGTCGCGAGCTTTTGTGCTTCTAGTTAGACACCTAAATCTCATTGTGAGAGGGTCCAGGTACTTCTGAATATGGCCCATGGTTGATGTGAGTCCCACTTCTCAGCTCAGCATCTGGGGTTCCTTGCACAGTATCAACAACTCTATTCTCAGCTTCAGTTGTTGTGATCGAGGAACCAGGTTCCTCTACATCCCCCGGAGAGACCGCTACATCATCATCATTTGACTCCTTGACGTAGTTCATCATGTCATCCTTTCCATTTGCCATATCATTGACTTCACCAGGGACTGTTGACTGCTCTCCGTCTTGATCAATCTTATTATGTGAATCTTTTCCACGTAGGTGGCGTGATTCATCAAAGATCACATGTATGCTTTCCTCAACACATTGAGTTCTTTTATTGTAGACTTTGTATGCTTTGCTTTGTGATGAATAGCCCAGAAATATTCCTTCATCACTTTTGGCATCAAATTTTCCAAGAGCTTCCTCACCATTGTTGAGGACAAAACATTTGCAGCCAAATGTTCTCAAATGTGTTAGCTTGGGTTTCCTTCCGTTCAGCAGTTCATACAGAGTCTTGTTCTGGAGGGACTTGATCATACACCTGTTCACAAAATAGCATGCAGTGTTAACTGCTTCTGCCCAGAAATTTTTAGCAATGCCACTGTCAATCAACATTGTCCTTGCCATGTCTTCAAGAGTCCTATTTTTCCTCTCTACAACACCGTTTTATTGAGGTGTTCTTGGAGCTGAGAAATTATGACTTATCCCATTTTCAACACAGAATTTGTCGAATTTTGCATTATCAAACTCTGTGTCATGATCAGATATTATGCATGCAACATTGTGGCTCACCTTCATTTGGATCTTCTTCACGAAAGCAACAAACACTGGAAAAGTTTCATCCTTTGTTTTGAGGAACAATTCTATTGTGAATCTAGAATAGTCATCCACTATAACAAAAATGTACTTCTTTCCTCCTATACTTGGCACCCTCATAGGTCCACACAGATCCATATGGAGGAGATCGAGTGGCCTTGAGGTGCTAACATCCTTTTTGGGCTTGAAAGAAGACCTGACTTGCTTTCCTTTTACACATGTATCACACACCTTGTGGTCTTTGAAACTTGACATCGGCAGCCCACGAACCAGGTCCTCCCTGACCAGTTTGTTCAGCAACGTAAAGCTTGCATGACCCAATTTTTTGTGCCATAGTTCAACATCATCATCAAAAGCACTCAGGCAAGTGAGATCCCCATTTTGCAGGGACTCAAAATCAACAACATAAATGTTCTTGTATCTTTTTGCCATCAGGACCACTTCACCAGTCATAAGGTTTGTAACTGTGCAGACTTTTGACACAAATTCCACTTTGTTTCCTTTGTCGCAGATTTGAAAAACACTCAGTAGGCCGTATTTCAAGCCGTTCACATAGTACACATTTTCAATTGAGTGGGTGAGTGACTTCCCAAGTCTTCCTACTCCCAGAATGTATCCCTTTTTGCCATTGCTAAATGACACACTGCCTCCTTGCAGGGCTTTGAGTGGAAGGAAATCGTCGATGCTTCCAGTCATGTGCTTAGAACAACCACTATCCATGTACCATTTTTGATTGCTTCCTTTCACTGCTCCCTGCACAAGAGAATCAAGGATTAGACCAAGGGACCCAAACAAGTTTGGGTCCCTTGTAGTGAGGAAAGGGTAGAATTAAACTTCTTTTTGTCTAGGCAGGCAGTATACATTTTTTAACGGAGGGACCAGGTTCCTTAGCAGTAGTTGCCTTTTCAACAAACACCTTATTTTTCTGTTGGGACTGAATTATAGCCTTACAGTTTTCTTTAAAGTGACATGTGTTGCCACTGTGAGTGCAAAGCCAGTTATCAAGGACAGTAACATACTTGCTATGTGGATTGTTGGGAGTCTTTTCCCTTTGGAACCCGATGACCTGCATGTTCACACCATTGCTTGTATACATGGCAACAATTATATCAGAGGATCAGGTCCACTTTAGAGATTTTTTGAGGTCATTTTTAACTCTGCCTAGATCTCTTGAAGTTGTCTGTTTCTTTCAAGTTCAACACACAGACTAGATTTCATAGACTGTAGTTCATTTTCATGCTTAATGTGTGCCTCACTTGCAACTTCCTTCCCCTTTTGGACAGTCCCAAAACTATTTCCCTTTTTTAATTCCTCTATTATTTCTTTTAGGTCCATGATAACTACTAACAAGTCATCTCTCTCATTCTCTATGTTTTCAGCCTTTTTAATCAGAATACTTTTTTCTTTCACTAGATTCTTAATGGTTTCTTTTAGGTCGGCCACTACAACTACCAAATCATCTTTCTCATTTTGTACCTCTCCTAACTCTATAGTTAAGGCATTTTTATCGTTTATAAGATTGTGATAAGCGTCAATTAAAATATTTCCCAAGGATATGAGCTTTTTTTTAGAGTAAGACTTCAGATTTTTCTGAACGTCTAGAAAGTTTACCTCATCATCATCATTATCTTCATCATCGTCAGATTTTGCCATTAGGGAAAAAGATGGAATCATAATTAGCTGCTTCACTTTCGACTGCCATCATGGAGGTGTCACCTTGTGCATCATCTTCTCCAAATTCGATGGAAGAGTCTCCCCATGCAGCAAGAGTTTGTTTCACAACATTGTCAGCGACTTCTTTTCTTTTAAATCTTTTGTTAGGAACCGGGTTCCTCTTGACTGTTTTGTCTATGTTGTGCTTGTACTGGTCTTGCTTGAGGAGGGGACAATCCTTGATAAAATGTCCTGGCTTCCCATACTTATGACATAAGTCATATCCTCTTGGCTTGCTGGAGCTGCCCTTCTTTGGAATACCTCCATTTCTGCAGACCATCTTCTGAAATCTCTTTGTCAAGTAAACCATATCAACATCCTCACTACTTGATTCATTGTTGTCTGTCTTGAGGACCAGGTTCTTCTCCCTTTTGTGCTCTTTTCTCTCATGATCCTTTTTCTTCTTTATTTCATAAGTTTTCAAATTACCAATGAGTTCATCAATGGTTAGTTTTTGTAGATCCTTTGCCTCCGTGATAACATTTACTTTTCTTTCCCAGGAATCAGGTAATACACTGATTATTTTCCTGACAAGTTTGTTCCTTGGAATGATTTCTCCCAGGGAATGGAGCTCATTGATGATAGAGGTGAAGCGAGTGTGCATGTCCTGAATGGACTCATCGTCCTTTATTCTGAAGAGTTCATACTCAGTGGTTAGCATATTAATCTTCGACTGCTTGACTTGAGTTGTCCCTTCATGTGCTGTTTGGAGAGCTTCCCAGATCTCCTTAGCAGATTAACAAGCCGAAATCCTGTTGTATTCATCTGGCCCAATGCCACAGACGGGGATTTTCTTTGCTCGAAAGTTCTTCTCTATAGCCTTGCGGTCAACATCGTTATATTCCTTCCTATACTTGGGAACTGTCACTGCTGGTTCTCCAATGGTTTTCATAGGAATGAAAGGACCATCGTAGATAACATCCCAAAGCTCTGAATCATCAGCCATGATAAAATCATGCATCCTTGTCTTCCACTATCCATAGTATTTGCCATTGAATCTTGGTGGTCTGTAGGTGGATTGACCTTCTTCGAAGTTTGGTGGAGCAGCCATGAGCATCCTTTCTAGGTGTTAGCATGATAGAAAGAACATGCTCTGATACTAATTGATAGACACTAAGGGTCCACCAAACTTATATAGAGAACTAGGTTCTCTATTAGTTCCCACAGAACACACTCACACAGTTGTAAGTAAATAACACAATAGAGTTTTACGTGAAAAACTCCCAGCTCACTGGATTAAAAATCACGACCTACCCTTGTAGGATATCAACTTTACTACCGAGCAAACTTCAGATTACAAACTATTGTAACCTAGGAATTAACCTCTTAATCTCTCACTAACTTGTAATAACTCTATTACAAGCCCCTTTGTAATAACTCTATTACAAAGCTTACAACTCGACTAACTCTAGCCAAGACATAAACACATGGTTTATGATTTTACAAAAGTTTCCTACATAATATTTCTAACTAAGCTAAGTAGGAATTACAAGTAAATCACTTTGACAAAGATGCTACACAACTAAGGACATATGATAACTCAATGCAGAAAACTGGTCCTTCGTTATGTTGCTCTTTGTTCTTGACGCCTTGAATGTTACTTGCAGGTTGGCAATACACTTGAGAGAGAGCTTGATTAATTCTAGAGTGTGCAAGTGTGTTGTTTTTACTTTGCTTCGTATTGATATTACATAAGTGACATCACTTGAATGATGCAAGCATGTTTGATACAAAGGCATTCCGCATAAAGTGACTGCTCCACTGTTTGCACTGTTGCGTATGTGCAGAGGAACAATTGCAGTCACGTTACAGTTGTGGGGAGTTGACTGGTACTGTCAGCAAGGGAATTGATGTCGATATGTTCCCTCTGTTGTTTCTTGGACTCTGAATGTTGGAACATGTCCCAGACTTGAGACTTGTTGATCTTTGAGCACTCAGAGGATGTGGAACAAGTTCTCCATCTGGTTCTCAATAAAGTTTGTTAAATCATCAAAATATAACAAGACACATAACTTATCAATGGATTTATTGATTCTCATATTGAACATAGAAACTCATCACTGCTGATGTATTTATCAAGTGCTATAAAAAAAATCGTAATTTTGATATCTTATACCACTAGGTACCTTGTTCAACATTTCATCAAGTAGCAAAGCATACTTATGACCAAAAAAATTCAACACTCTACTACCAATTATTATCAGAACTTCAGAAACTAAGAATTATTTTTTAGGAGCTCCAATTACAATTTAAGGAAAGGGTTCTTCCGAGAAATTAAAATCGCAGTAAAAGAGAAAAACAAGTATATATTCAGGAAAGGTGACAAAGTAATGAATAACCTAATAAAATATGAACGTAATTCGAAAAATTATAATGGACTAATGTTTTATAATGTACCCCTTCTTTGCTTTATCATTTTATGAAAATAATTGTCGTAGGTATCATGACAAATCAAGTTAAGTAACAAACTTTAGTAGCAATAAGAGTATTTTTCTTTTGACCAAAAGAAGAATAAACAAAACTAAAACTAAGAGGACAAAAGAAGATAAAAGTAAAAGCTACAAATTGCTTGCGTAATGTAATGCCTTCAACTGTAACTTTATTCTATACTTATTTGATTTTTGTCATACCACATTTTTATGTCATCTCACCGAACGCCTGTCGTACGTCCCTTTGCGCCGAAAACAAACTGATGCTGGGTAAAGTTTTGTGGAGAGATAATTTTTTTAAAATATCAGTAAGATTTAAGAAGGGGGCAAGTAAACTTATGCTGGTTTTCGCTAACTTTAATATGTATTTTAGTATAAGTGTACAACGTGGCAACAACTACATTTGATTACTTAGTAATCATCTTACTTAAACCACAATTATGAACGTGGGTAAAAAGACAAAGCAATCCGAACATCTTATATTCATGCAAAATTCAGCTTGTGGAATTTTGAGATAAAACTGAGATAACGCGGCAACGACTACTTGAATCTCTTATCTCACTGTAGAAAATTTTGACCACAAATAAGAACAAGAGTAGAAAAAACCTAGATTACATCGAAAAATCCATGTTGTATACTATACTCACTGTTGTTTCAGCAGGACAGGACCCCACATTCCAACAGCTAGCTAGCTTTCTTATACTTGTCAAAGTTGGTAAGATATCGATATTTCGTTTCCTTCTCCTGCCGTTAGCTTCAGTTTTACAGCAGACAAACTCAAGAGAAAAGCAGAAAGTCATCACACACACACACACTCTCTCTCTCTCTCCTCTTTCTCTTTCTATAACATAGCAAAGAAAAAAACATGCAAAACCCAACTCAGAATTTCCCCCTTTTGACCCTTTTTCCCTTAATTCACTCCATTCCCATGAACCCACCTCTTCTCCACTTCCTCTACTTACTACACTCTCTTCTTTTTCCTTCTTCTTAGACTTTGTTCTTCTTTTTTCTCATGGCTGTTTCTGACATTAAAGAAGTATTGGAATTCTTGAAAAATAATGGGTTTTCAGAATCGGAATCAGCTCTTATGGAAGATATTATGGAGAAATCTGAATTGGGTTCATTGGATTATGAAAGATTCTTATTTCCTATGATTCCGCCGCCACCTCCTCTTAAGATTCCTTCTGCTCGGCGGCTTGATGACTTAATTTCTGCTAAGATTAATCAGTCGAACTCTGTTTCTTCTGATGAGGAATTTGTCAGCTTGGGTTCTTCTACTAGCGATTTTTGCTCCTCTGGTAAATTAAAGTTCCTTCCTTTTTCTCCCTTTTCCCTTTTTTGAATTTTCTATTTTTAGTTTGTGACACTTTGAGTAGTTTATTTGACCATTTATATATTTCTAAAGATTTAATTCTGATTCTTTATGACAAGAACTTGTGTTTCTCTTTCTGGAATATTTGTTTACCGCTTTGTGGATTGTGCAAAAGCTAAAATAAAACTTGCCCAATTCAGACTTTAGTAATTTGACAATTTCTACTTCCTTAAATAGGACGTTATTGATGTAAGTATATAGAACTTTTGCCCCTGGAAATTAGAATTGACAGAAATGGATGATTGACATTTATTCTTTAATTTCTAAGAGTTGCATTTTATTCCATTTCGGCAAAATGATTTTAAGATTTTGGAGTATCGAAAAGTTAATACTATGATTTTTAGATTAATGTGACCCAAGAACTGATCATCTTGTGTTATTGCAACTTTTGGTCAACACTTTATGATTATTTCCTCTGTTTTTGTCTCTTCTGCATATTTTTTTAGGTTTATCCTGTTGTCTCTGGTGCAGAATTTACAAATCCATATGGAATTCGTACTACGACAGCTCTCAGTTCTCAAGCATCATCTGATAGATTATCTCAATTTGGTACTGCTAGAGATTACCATGATTTTGATATGCAAAATGACCTGTTCTGGTACCGGGAGAAAGATGAAGATTTTCCAATGCCACCTTACTTTGGAAGCTCGGATGGTCTCGCGGGCCCTAGTGAGGACAAGTTTGTGATGACTGAAGTGTCCGAGAAACAGAAAGCCACAAGTCCCAGTTGGGATTATAAATCGGAAGGATGGCCTATAGTCACATTGCACAACGGGCAAGATGTAGGCTTGAAAGATTACTATCATTTGGATAGACGAAAGCAGCTTGAAGTGAAAGGTGGGAAGGGAGAATTTAGCTGTTCATCCCCACTTTGTGCTTGCTGCAAGGGGCCAAAAGGGATTTATGGCGGTGATCCTGACGACACGGGTATCAACCTAACTGACTCTAATTATTTAGAGTATGAACCAATGAGTGAGAGGAAAACTGAAGATAGAAACAACTATTCAATTAAAACAAGTTGCAACAGTGACTTGGTTGGAGATCTCAACGGTGCCCCTGACCTTCAGCCTAAGGCTGTTGACAAAGATTACTACTCATATGTACATGGAGACTACGAGCCAAAAGATGATAGATTAGAGGATAATGAGGGTATTGAACCCGATGCAGCAGCAGATGAAGAGGGAGGTGTTACATCAGATGAACTTTTGATGTTTGAAGGCGAAGATGAGTTTGATGTATTTAATCTGAGAATTATACACAGAAAAAACAGGTTCATTTTCATATATCCATACCTCCAAATTCTAAGTCCAATATCGACGAGTGAGTGAAAACAAGGTGTTTTTCTATAGGACTTGAGAGCAATGTTTGTTTGATAATTACATGTTCAGCATGTATATCGCATCAAGTTCTAATTTCATCATTCATTCTAGGCACTAAAGTTGTTCTAACATTTAATGTAGATATTGAGCTTGTTTCTTGCAGGTTCATTTGTAGACAATAGTTGTACTGATTTGTTCTGCCCCATACGCAGGACTGGATTTGAGGAGAGCAAGGACCTGCCTATTGTTTTAAATAGCATTATCGCTGGTAGATACTATGTAACGGAATACCTTGGTTCAGCTGCATTCAGCAAAGTGATTCAGGCTCATGATATGCACACCGGAATAGACGTTTGCTTGAAGATAATAAAGAATGACAAGGACTTCTTTGATCAGAGTTTAGATGAGATTAAGCTTCTCAAGTTTGTGAACAAGAATGACCCTTGTGATGAGCACCATATACTGCGACTATATGATTACTTCTACCACCAGGTATGCTTGAGAAAATGTTTGTTCTTTTGAGTCCTTTGCTTTGAATCAAGACTTATAACGAACTAAAGATCGATTGCCCAGCCTCTAAATGAACAAGACGATCAGCATTCAGAATTTACCATTTTTCTGTTTTTGATATAAGGGAGAGGTGTGTGGCAAGGACAACTATAAAGTTATAAACCAATCGAAACGTACAGCTAGGTATTAGTGGCAGATTTACTGACATATCTTGTCTGGAGGGATCTCGTGCCATCAAGGAATTTATGTAGTTAGCACTAATAGCCATATCTAAACTTTTAACGTAAACTTTCTAGTTTCATATGATTTCTGGAGATTAAAGGTTTTATATGATATAAGAATATAGTGTAAGTGTAAACCTATCGATATGTGTGTGTACGTACATGCATATATATATTATAAGGCTAAAACCGTAAACACTGGTAGAATAGAAACACTAGAATTTTGATTTGATCAAGATTGGATATATGATGGCTGTATTTGCAAGGTAAAGTCTTAGCAAGGGCGTTGATTCTTTTTCCACCATAGCTGGGAGAAGACTTGAAAATGTACTTAGATGAGTTTTTGATAAGAGCCCTGTGGACTTACTTTGGTTCAATTAGGAAGGATTTAGTTCCAAAAACAATTGGTTTCAACTTTTATTGGGACGTTGATTGATAGTTCTTGGATTAAAATGATATGTTCCCGATTAACTAAAAAAACATTTGCATCTTTTATCCACAACTGGTCTGTTCTTCTACACTTTCCCAGAGGTTAGGCTGTAGTTTATTACCTTAATACAATCAATTAACTATGCCTCAACCACAAGTTGTTTACGCGAATCCTCTATTCTCATGTTTACCTTAACTTGATGATTCCCAACTAGCTAGGTTGGTCTCGCATCTATGAATCTTTTGCTTCCATTAGTATATGTTCTTAGTTAAATCTACATTGATTCCGAGAGATCTTAGGTCTTTGAAATTAACTTTCCTCCCTGTGATTTTAAGTCAATCTCATTTAAGTTAACATCTTCAATGATCACATTTTCGCACCCATAGACGGGTGCAACATCTGAAGATTTGTGGGATATGACCAAATATTTTTGCACGACCTTATTTCTTTTCACCCTTTAAGGGATCGTTTGGTTTGTGAACAAGTTATTCTGGGATTATAATATGGATATTATAATACGAGGAGTAAATAGTGACGGAATTATTTAATGAATATACTTTTATTCATAGATGTTTGGATTGTTAGCCTAAAATGATGTATACGGGGTATAATATAAAACATGTGTTTGATTTTACACTTGGATAAACTTTTATTTAATTTCAATTTTTTCCTTTGCTTTCTTAAAGGACTTTGGAAGAAGAGTGTTGGATAAGGGCATCTTTGTCATTTTGTTGTTTAGTCCTGGGATTAGGAATTTCAGGTTGAAAAATAATAGCAGAATGTGGTATAAATAATTCTGGAATTGCTTATACCAGAATCAAAAATTCAATCAACCATGGACTAATAATCCCACATTTTATTCCAGGATTGTTATCCCTTATCCTTGTAAACAAATGACCCCTGAGTGTGCTATTGCACCCCCTATTAATCCTGATCATTTCTAGTCTTGTTCAATTTTGTATATCCACATATCTATCTTTAACATTCACATTATTAAGGTAGTTATGTTGTGGCTATGTTGGGACTTAGAAACTCAACATTCACAGTCATATAGCATTTTTCTTTTATTTATTACCTTAGGATAAATATTGAAATCACCAATGAATGTTGCAATACTGTTCTTTTGGTTCACATCCAGCTCACACATCATTGGTATCTTATCTAATTATTATTACTGTAAAGTGTAGATGCTTACAAAATCTTTATATTTGGTGCAAGGGTAGTTTAGATGATATTGATATGGGCCTTGTTGAATTTTTGGAGTATATGAATTTAGAGAGGTAGTTGTGAATCATTAACTATCCTTCTTGATAAAAAGGTTGATCAGTACTGTAATTTCTTGTGGATTTTTTGTTTTGGAACTTCTGCCATTGCTTAAGAACAAATAGAAGATATTGCCTAGAATCTGATGTTGAATATTTATTAACTGTACTCTTTCTTCTGATGTTATAACATGCAGGAGCACCTCTTTATTGTTTGTGAACTTCTCCGAGCAAATTTATATGAGTTTCAGAAATACAACCGAGAATCTGATCTAGAGCCTTATTTTACAATGAGCAGGCTGCAGGTCCGTATTTTCTCTTGTAAGTTAAAATTTGTCAGCAAAACCACAAAATATATCTAAGGAAAGCCATGAAATGTAATTGTGTTGGAAATGTTCCTTAACAGACCATAACACGACAGTGCTTGGAGGCACTTGTGTTCTTGCACAATTTGGGGATCATCCACTGTGATCTAAAGCCAGAAAATATTCTCATCAAAAGTTATCGAAGATGTGAGATAAAAGTTATTGATCTCGGAAGCAGTTGCTTTCAGTCAGACCCCTTGTCCTTATATGTACAGTCTCGTTCCTATAGAGCTCCTGAAGTCATCTTAGGCCTCTCTTATGACGCAAAAATTGATCTTTGGTCTCTTGGCTGCATCTTGGGAGAGCTGTGCTCTGGGGAGGTATCCTCCTGCTTTTCCTTTGAATTATGTAACATCCATTCGTATGGTTCTTTTTTTCATTTTTTCTTAACCTTTCCTTTTACCATCGTTTACTTTATTGCTTGGTATGTTTCAAATTGCAAATAGTATTTTGTTCCTCTTCCTGTTTTAGCCCAATTTGGGAGGGGGTGTGGTGTGGCGTGCAGAACAAGTTAAAAGGCTTCATTAGCTTGTGTTTCGCAGGCAACTATACGCATACACTCTTAAATATTCTTATTGTTTGGTAGGTGCTTTTTCCAAATGAAGCAGTTGTCATGTTGCTTGCACGTATGATTGGAATGCTTGGTCCTATAGACGGGGACATGCTACAAAGGGGACAGGAGGCACACAAATATTTCACAAAGGATTATGACCTTTATCATATAAATGAGGTTTGCCTCCTAGTTCATCCTTTTCATTCTTTCAACACTCTATTATTAACAAATTTAGCATTTTTTGTGCTCGTATTCATGTGAATGTTTAGTCTTGGCATGTGCTTATTCGGTATCCTTCGTTCTCTTTTCCCATTTTCTTTCTCTTATTTTTGTTTTATACCAAGAAGTACCCCATTTTCCACAAAGTAAAAGTTTCTTCATGTTCATTATTTGCTAAATTTAGGCTTTATTTATTTGAGTTATACTGAAGCGAACTTTTATCCTTTACCTTACTAGAAAGTAACCGTTGAATCTGTTTGCTTAATTCTTGTATTTCATCAATGCAATTTCAACTTAGAGCAGTTAAACTAAGACGACGAAAGTAGTAGGGAGCTGCGTTATTTATGAGTGCATGGATCATCCACCTACATTTTTAATTAACTGAGAGCACTGGCTTCTGCTGGTTTGCCCATTTAAATAATATTTTAAAAAAACTGTCTGCATGCTTTTTTTCGGGGGGACTTTACTTTATTTGAACCTGATCTTGAATTTTTTTGTATGACAAGGAGCTCTTTATTTGACATGTCTGATGTAAATTCTGTTTAAATGACAAGTTCCTCCTCATAGTCAAATCTCATAAGATTAAGATTATTGATAGAAAATTTGTTATATTTCTGGCGTGATTCCTCAGAAAACCGTTAAAGCCTCATTTAAGCTAGCAATATCTATACACTCTAGAGTCTAGCCAGCTAGATTTTGCTTTGACTGTTGCTCTCATAAAACGATCTAATTCAGAAAGTGAATCTGAGAGTCCAATTTCTATATATTCCCGCTAGTCATGTTCATTCACTTGTAATTTCAATAATCAAATCTATAAGAACTGCCAAAATCTATCATCATTTTATTTGATATGCTTGGTACATAAGCTACCTCTCTATGAATCTGGGGTTGAATTTTTTTTTTTTGGGGGGGGGGGGGGGGGCAGCTAGCAGCAATGCACAACTTTATTTTAATTTTTAAACCTTCAAAAAGTTTAAAAATTGTGAAAACTATGCTTTCGCCCATATTTGTGAACAAAGATTTCTTCATTCCCTTTTCCATATGAGTTGCCTGCTAAGCGTGGCTACTGTTTGCAACTATATAAAACTGGATAAACTATAGAATGGTAGAGTTTTCCAACTTCTGATTTATGTTTGATTTATCTGTAATAGGACACTGACCTACTTGAATACATAATCCCCGAGGAAACGTCATTGGAGCATCAGCTGGCAGTATCTGATCCATTGTTCCTCGACTTTGTCAGAAAGTTGCTTGAGATAAATCCTCAAAGGCGTCCTACGGCCAAAGAGGCCCTAGGTCACCCTTGGCTTTCCCATTGGTACGAGTAGAATCCAAGTTAACGTCTTTTTAATATTGTTGTTCATGTTTCGTGGTATATCATCAGCTCGAAGCTGTTCTCGGAAAGTTTCCTGACAGAGCAAAAGGTTTGTTCTTTGTTGCGGATATTGATTCAATGAGTACATAGTCGTCATATTCTCTGTTGTGTATATCGATTGCGGATTTTCAATGCTGATGCTTTGTTGTAGATATTATAGGAAAAATACTGTTTTGTTTGCCCAGCAGGGTATAAACCAGTCTTCCAGTTTATCAAAAAGTATAGGGAACCAATACAGTTTTGAGTCTTGTCACATATGAATATGCTCTTGACGTGTATTCATGATTTTTTTGTAATTTGTAAATAATAAAAGCATTCTCTTGATTCGATTGGTTTATAAATGATGCTTCTCTGATTTTGGTTTTGATCTTTAGGCTATTAGACGACTCGAAAAGCAAAATTCCATGTCATAATTAAGAATTACATTGTGTATTTTTTTTTAAAATAACCGTGGTGTTCGGGTCAGCTTGCGCATACCTCGGCTATTTCACGAGATATCTGTTATTTTTCACTAGTATAGTTACGGGGTAACTTTATACTAGAAGAAATCATCTAGTGTTTAAGTTACACCGTGTGTTGTAGAACCAAACATGTTGGCTCTACCATAGACGTGCAAATGACCAGTTTTTATGTCTTTAAATGGCAGGCTATCTCTGAAATTAACTTGGTCTTTTCCTTTTATCACATATGAGATGGTCACATCGAATTGATCTCTATTTGTAAAGAGGCACTTACATCACAAGTTTAAGGTTGAAATCTTAATTATTGTCAAATATGTGCTATCTTAGCATTATATGTATCCTTTTATTGATTGAAAAAGAAAAAACAATGAATCACTACTCTAAAGTGTTACTTTAGTAGTTGATATAACATTGTTTAAGATAAGTTTTACTAGCAAAATCGGATGAGACAGTCTAAATACTATCTTTCAACTTCAACTCTAAACTCATATTTTTCAACTTCTAGAAATGTCTACAAGATTGTCGCAAAAGCTAAGAAGGTGAATGTTAGAATCCAAAATCAATGTTTACGCATATAAATAAAACAACAACATGCCAAGTGAATTCTCACATAGTACGCATATAAATTAAAAAAATAATATTTATAAAGAAAAGTTCAAAAAGTAAAATAAAAACCATGATCAAAACTAAAAGTGATACAAGAAAAAAATCAAATTGCATATAAAAGGAAAGAGTAGCAATAAATTCCATAATATTATTCTCCTTTCATTTCAACTTATGTTTGAACTTATTTGATTTGATACATATTTTTTAAAAAAACTTTTGAACATATATTTTATGTGATCATAAATCATTAAATAAATATTAATTATTTTTAAATATAAGAATAGACATTGAAAGATGGATTGGACAAAGCCTCCAAAGTCCAAAAGAAGGAAACGTTGTCTGTTGTGGTTGGCTGATTCTAGTAGTGGTTATCCAACAGTGAACTATTCCTAATACTGCTTTTGTTTTGTCCACAGCATCTTTTCCTTATCCCACGCGCGTGGATTGCTAATTCTTCCTCTTGCCCTTAAAGCATATACTACTCATAATCACGTTAAATTATTTACTTCGGTTATCTTTTTTAAGTGTTGGGGAAAAGTAATGCACTAATAAATGTATGATAAGGTAACAGCAAAAAGATACCGAAATCCAATTTCTTAAATCTAATTGAACTAAGGGCATACAACAAACACTAACACACATAACCCCGGGCAGCAGTTATAACAACAGCTAATAGATATGATAAGGCAAAAGTAAATCAACGCAAGAGACACCAAATTTACATGAAAAATTTAAATTTCTTCACACTAGTGTGAAGAGTAAAACCGCTAAAGCTCCACTAAGTAAATAAAAAAGTTACAAAAGTTGTCCATGTGGTTAAGGGTGGCAAGTGGGCCGGTCCCGGACCTAAACGGGTCAAGTGGGTCGGTCCAAACGATCCCGGTCCCGGGCCGGTCCCAAATTAAACGGGTCAAACGGTCCCGGACTAAACGGTCTTTTTGTAGAGACCGGTCCGGGATCGGGACCGTTTAGTCCCGGGCTAAACGGTCCCGGCCCGCGGGCTAAATGGACTAAGTGGGCCCAACAATTCTTTTTAAAAAAAAAATTAAATAGATATTAGAGACAAAAGGATGTTAAAAAAAAATATCTAAGACAATGTAAATTTTATTATAGAATTGTAACCTAAATTTTATTTAACATCCTAAATTTTAATATTCAATATTTAATATCGAATATAGCTTATATATATATATATATACACTATACTGTATATACATATTATATCGAATGTAATGTTATACTATACTATATATACATCTTATATTGAATATAACTTATATATACTATACTATACTATATGTACATCTTATATAGCTTATATACTATACACTTAGTATATATATATATATATATATATATATATATATATATATATATATATATATATATATATACACTTTTTAGTAGTAACATGAAAGGACCAAAGTATGGTACTTTTTAGCTGGTATAAATATGGGATGATGGAAGATCAAGTTTTAGCTCAACTCAGATTACAATTTCAACTAATTTCCCACTCTCAGATATATTATCCTCTTTATCGGCTAGCTACACCAGTAGCATAGCTAAATATAATGTCGCATCACAGCAGAGAATTTGTCAGCTGGTGACCCCATTAGCCGTATTATATATAGTATAATACGATATAAGATTGTACATCTTTTATTCGGCTAATGGGGTCACCAATTGCCAAATTCTCTACTATAATTTTAAGAGACATTATATTTAGTTATGCTACTGGTGTGGCTAGCCGATAAAGAGGATAATATATCTAAGAGTGGAAAATTAGTTGAAACTATAATCTGAGTTGAGCTAAAACTTGATCTTCCATCATCCCATATTTATACCAGCTAAAAAGTACCATACTTTGGTCCTTTCATGTTACTACTAAAAAGTATATATATACTAAATATATATATATATATATATATATATATATCGAATATAGCTTATATATTATACACTTAGTAACAATAAAGTAAGCAATAGTAGCAATTATAGAAGAAAATTAGAGAGAGATTGTGATAGACTGATGATTTTGTAAGAAAAATAAAAAAATGAGGGAGTATTTATAGTTGAAAATAGGGAAAAAGTATAATTATAAAAAGTTTGGGGTTAAAACAAAGTTGGGGAGGGGAGAGGGGGTTAAATGGCTATTTTATAAATAGCCAACGACTATTTTTGACAGCCCAACGACTATATTTTAAATTAATTTTTTTTTTTAAAAAGTTGACCGTTGGGACCATTTGGCCCGCTAAGGGGACAGTCCGGTCCCGGTCCCTGGGAGGCCAAATGGTCCCGGTCCTGGCGGGCCCAAAGCATAGGACCGACCCTCTAACGGTCCTGGACGGTTTGGCCTGCGGTCCCGGGCCTAGACCGGCCCACTTTCCAGCCTTACATATAACTACAATATCAATATCAAATACGGAGCAACAATAGCAACAAAGAATAATCACCGAACATGAGAAGATTAGAAGAAAATCATTAAAATCGTAGCTATTGCTCACGATTTCAAATATGGAACTACAAGACTCCAAATCATGTACTTTTAATGTTTACTCGAAGATCAAGATATTGAGAACACCCAGTTGAATTTTTAGCTTAATCTGATACGAAACAAAGGGGGAATTACAATTTGAAGATGACTGCTCAAGCTGATTTGTTTGCAGAAAAATCTGCATTTTCTCTATGTTGTGTTGAAATGGCTACTATTTCTCTCTCTTACCCTCCAAATTAAGACCTAAATATTAGATCTTTTAGTTGTCTTAGATATTAGTGGGTTTGTAAAATATAGGCTGGTCCAATGAGTATTTATTTATCTACATAGGAAAAAAGAAGACTCAAACCCAATAATTTTTCCCCTTCCGACTATGTGGAGGAGACTGTTATCCCGACGATCAAATAACATTCTTCAAACTTTGTTTTGGCAAAGATTTGGTGAACATGTCAGAACCATTATCATCCGTATGAATCTTCTCAAGTTCAAGCAACTTAGAATCGAAGACATCTCAAATCCAATAATGTTCACATAAATATGTTTAGACCTATCATGAAATATAAAACTCTTGCCAAGATAAATATTATTTTGGTTGTCACAATAAAGCACATACCTCTCTTGAGCAAAGCTAAGTTCCCCTAGAAATCTCTTCATTTGGAATAACTCTTTACAAGTTTCAACAAAAGCAATAAGCTCAACTTCTGTGGTAGATAAAGCAAAATATTTTACAACTTAGATTGCCAAGATACAGTTCTCCCTGCAAAAGTAACCAAATAGCCTGAAGTATACTTGTGAGTATCAATACCACCTATCATATATGCATTAGTATAACCACAAAGAATAGGTTTCCTTGTCCCAAAATATAAACTCAGACTAGAAGTACCATAAAGATATCTCATTATCATCTTGATCGTGTTCCAATGCTCTCTTCTTAGATTAAAAAGAAAATGGCTAGTAATACCAACAACGTGAGCAATATTATGTCTTGTACAAATTATTGCATACATCAAACTACCAATAGCTAAAGCATAAAGAACTTTCTTCATATCGTCCTTCTTATCATCACTGGAAGGATACTTCATACTTAATTTAAAGTGCATAGCTAAAGGTGTACTGACAATCTTAACTTTATCTATGTTGAACCTGCAAAGTATTTTCTAACTCTACTTTTCTACATGCCAAGAATCTGCCTTGTTGGTCCTAAGTTATTCATAGCAGAATACTTATTCAATTTTAACTTCAACTTTTGAATTGTATAAACATTATGACCAACAATAAGTATGTCATCAATATAAGCAATAAAATAATAAAGTCATCATCATAGACTTTTTACTCAAAAATCAATAGTCTGACGAAGTCTTCTTGAAGCCGTGTTGACTTATAAAAGAACCAAACTTCATGTACCCCTACTTGGGAGCTTGTTTCAAATCATACAAGCTCTTCTTCAATTTGCAACATACTTTTCTTATCCCTTGACTTAGAAACCTTCTGGTTGTTGCATGTAAGATCACACTGGAGAAAAGCAGTTTTAACATTCATTTGTTTCACTTCAAAATCAAGATTTGCAGCTAAGCCTAGAACCACATGAATGGATGACATCTTCGAAACTGAAGAGAATATCTCATCAAAATCAGCTTTTTTTTTATTAAGTCTTTTGACAACTAATCTAGCTTTGTACTTGATAAGTGGGGATTTTGACTACTTATTAGTACCTTTTTAGATTTTATTTTAGTCCAAAAGCATTTAATTATGTCCCTAAAAACTGATGAAATGTGCTTAATTTCAGGAATATTGAAAGATGAACTCCCGCAGATGAAATCCAACTCAAGGAGTAATCTGAACTCAAGGACAAAAGGCACAAGAGCTCAGAAGTGCGGACCGCAGAATATCATCTACGGCTGCAGGTTATGAAGGAAAATCCATCAAAGACTAGTACAAAGTACGGTCAACACATGAATTGTGTGGCCGCAGAAGCCGGGTCAGAGCAAAGTTCAGAGAATCTGCAATTCAAGTCCATCAAAAGTGCGGACTGCACAATTATTGTACGGCCGCAGAAGAAGAGCTATGCGGTCGCAGTTACAATTGTGCGGACCGCAGAAGAGCAAGATGCGGCCGCAGTTACAAATCTACAAACCGCAGAAAGAGTGTATGCGGCCGCAGTTCAGAATTATGCAGCCGCAAATTTCCAATCCTGTCAAGCTGAAGAAAAGTGCGGACCGCACATGGAATTGTGCGGCCGCAGAACCTCCGAAAGGGTATTTTTGTCTGAAATTTCTAGCCCTGTATAAATAGACAAGTTTCATATTTTTAGGTTAACTTTTGACATCATGTGCTACAGTAGCCGTTTTCTTTTACTCTTTTTAGTAGTTTTTCATATTTTGGGCTATTTGAACATAGATTTTATCATTTTAATTAACAATATGAGTTTTATTATCATTTTTTCTTCTATTTCTTCCATTCCAAGAATGAGTAGCTAGATTTTCACTAGGGTTGTAACCCAACCCTAGTGTGTAAACTTAATGGGTGTTTGATTTATTTCTTGTTTATGGTTGGGTGTTTATTATTTAGCCATGTTCTTGCTTTTATTTGTGGAATTAATGATTACAAACATAAGTTCATGCCTATTTGACTTGGTCTCTACTTGATAAAGAGAGACTTAGTTTAGGAAAACTTAGCTAACAAGAAATTGGGTCAATCGAGAGATTGATAAGCCCAATTAAAGGGCTGAACCTAGAGATAGTAACAACCCGACTTGAGCTTTTATCAATCGTTTTGTTCAATACCCATTTGGACTTGAGAAAGCCAAATTTGGCAAAATCACTCTTTTTCCGAGAGGTATTGAGTGGGTAATTAAGTGTTGATAGCTATAATACACTCCGACCAATAAAATAAGCTTTAAAGTTTATATCCCATTAGGCAAACATCAAGGTGAAGGTCATAGCCCTAGGCTTTTTAAAACATTCGAAAAACAACAAAAATAATTTCCTAGTTCTATTTCTTAAATTGCAATTGTAATTTAAATTAGACTTTAAAACAACCCAATTTTGTGTAAGTGCAAATTTAGATATACAAACTCACACGCTACGATATATACTACTAACTCCCACTTTTATAGATCCCTGCGGAATTTGACACCGACTCTTGTTGGGTATTATTATTGCATCGACCATTTTCATAACCTCCAATTGAGGAGTGAAATTGGACGAGATCAATTTTTGGCGTCGTTGTCGGGGAGCTAAAAACAGTGTTAGCTATATATTTAGGTGTATTTTTGGGATATATTATTTTTCTTCCTTGTTACTAACGTGTGAGTATTGTAGGTGCAATTATGGCAAACAACGAGCTCGAAAATATAGCTTTAGGGGATGTGGACGTTGAGGATGATCACATGGATAAGGTCCCTATTGAACCTCAAGCCAATAGACGAGGCCGAGCGGCTCAAGACAATGTTCTCGTTCCACCCCCACCTCCACCAGGAACAACTCCACACCAGGTGTTGCCGAATGAAGGTATTCAAGTGTTATAGTCCCTCCTTGTATTAGGGCGGGCAACTTCCAAATAACCAACGTGATGCTCACTTTGCTCAAGCAACGAGGGTTCTTCACCGGTGCACCTGGTCAAAATGCATATTAACAATTGAAGGGATTCGTCGATACGTGTTGGGGAGAAAACAAACAAATATCTCCAAGGATGCTTTGAGGCTAAGGCTTTTTCCCTTCTCTCTACGGGGGAAAGCTTTAGATTAGTTGGAACGTTTGCCAAAACATTCCATTCATAATTGGGATGAACTAGCGGAGAAATTTATTTCTAAGTACTTCCCTCTCGGGCACATGGCTATTCTTCTGGATGAAATTCTAGTATTCAAGCAAGAGCCCAATGAACCGCTACACGAGATATGAGAAAGGTATAGAACAATGGTGAAAGAGTGCCCCAACAACGATATGATGGAGAACATGATTCAACAAACTTTCTATCGGGGGATCAATACCACCAACCAATGTGTAGTGAATCAGCTTGCCGGTGGGAACTTCATGAATACGCCTTATGCAGAGGCATGTGATATTTTGAATGAGATGGCAGATACTTTATCGGTGTGGCAATTTAGAGCCAATATTCCACAAGGTGATCCCAATGTGATTCTTCTTCATAAAGAGTTACATGACCATGGACAAGCTATAACCGAGTTGACAACCACCATGAACCAACTGGCAAAGGCTCAACTTCAACAAGTGCAAAGCCCGAGGCAAGTAAATGCAATGGAGGAAGGATATATGATGGTGAACAAAAGAAGAACAAGAAGTCCACAAGTGCAACAAAGAGTGTACAATTTTGTGCAAGATGATAGTGGATTTGATCAAGGTGATTCTTATAATGATCAATAGGAAGAGGTCCAATATGTGAACAACTTTCAAGGAAAAAGATACAACTTCCAAGGCCCTAGTCAACAACAATGGAGACCTTCAAATAATCAAGGAAATTGGAATTCTCACAATCAAAGCAATTGGAATAATAACAATAATCAAGGCAATTGGAATTTTCACAATTAAAGCAATTGGAATTACAACAACAATCAAGTCAATTGGAGTGGAAACAATAATCAAGGGACATGGCGTAACAATACTAACCAAGGAAATTGGGGAGGCAACAATCAAGGTGGGTGGAATAACAACCAAGGAAATCGGGAGTCGGGTTTTCAAAGGCCCCCGATGTATCAATAATCGAGTAACCCACCTCCTTATACTTCCCATGGTCCTAGTTCTTCCAACAATGAAATGGGCTGCATTGAGAACATGTTCAAGCAAATGATGGAGAAGAATGTCGATGCCCAACTTGCTTCACACAACACATCGATAAGCAATCTAGAGGTGCAAATGGGTCAAATCTCTCAAGCTTTAAATTCTCGTCCTAAGGGGGCACTATCAAGTGATATGATGGTGAACCGGAAGGGTGGGAACAATACGGGGCATGCCATGGCCATTACTACAAGAAGTGGAAGAGGTGAGAATACACCCACCTCAAGTCAAAGACAACTTGTGGATGATGAGCAAGTGGTAGAAGAAGAGGAGATCCCAACGAATGTAGTACAAACAAATGATGAAGTGCGGATTGATATTAATGACACAGTGGAAGAGACTCAAGTGGAAGTGAATTCGTCTAGGGAGCATGTGATTGACATACCGGAACTGGTAGTGCAAAAGGCTAAAGCACCATTGCCTAAGCCACCTCCTCCATATCCTCAAAGGCTTGCCAAGCAAATGGCGAGAGTCAATTCAAAAAGTTCATTGATATGATAAAGAGTCTCTCGATAAATGTGCCATTAGTTGAAGCCTTGGAGAAAAATCCCGGATACGCAAAATTTATGAAGGATTTGGTGACAAAGAAGTGGTCGATGAATTTTGAAACTATCAAAGTCACTCACCAAGTGAGTGCAATTATGCATTCGATGTCTCCTAAGTTGGAAGATCCCGGTGCTTTCACAATCCTTTGCACCATTGGAAGTGCCGAGTTTGCCAAAGCTCTTTGTGATCTTGGGGCGAGAATCAATTTGATGCCCTATTCGGTTTTCAAGACCTTGGGAATTAGGCAACTAAGACCACATCTATGAGATTACAAATGGCCGATCGTACAATGAAGAGACCGTTGGGGGTGATTGAAGATGTATTGGTTCGTGTTGATAAGTTCATTCTCCCGGTGGATTTTGTTATTCTTGATTGAAGTGGACTATGAGGTGCCGATTATTCTTGGTAGACCTTTCCTTGATACGGGGAAGGCTCTTATTGATGTGGAAGATGGAGAACTCACTTTGCAGGTGGGTGATGAAAAGGTGGTGTTCCACGTGTGACTAGCAATGAAGTGTGTTCATTCGTGGACTTGGTGAACGATGTGATTATTGATGATACAAGTTCCACGATTAATGTGGGTGATATATTGGAGGCTATCTTGCTCAATTTTGATGATGATGAGATGGATGGCTTCATGGAATGTGTTAATTCTTTGCAAGGAATGGGGTCGCACAACTATGCACCACGAAAACTTTCCTTGGATCTTGAGAATAGGAAAACTCCTCCTACAAAGCCTTCAATGAAGAGCCTCCTATCTTGGAGTTGAAGCCACTGCCTCCACATCTCAAGTATGAGTTTTTTGGCCCTTGTTCTACTTTACCGGTTATTCTTTCCTCTTGCTTGACTAACGTGCAGGTTGAATTTACATTGGCGATGCTCCACAAGAGGAAGAAATCTATTCGGTGGACTTTGGCGGATATTCGAGGAATAAGCCCCGCATTTTGCATGCACAAGATTAACTTGGAGAAAGATGCCAAACCCTCCATTGAACATTAAAGGAAACTCAATGAAGCCATGCAAGACGTGGTCAAAAAGGAGATTATCAAGTGGTTGGATGCCTGGGTGGTCTACCTTATTTCCGACAGTTCATAGACTGCTCCGGTGCAATGTGTCCCGAAAAATAGGGGCATAACAGTGGTCACCAATGACAAGAACAAGTTGATTCCCACAAGAACGGTGACCCGGTGGAGAGTGTGTATGGACTATCGGAAGCTAAACAAAGTCACAAGGAAAGACCATTTTCCACTCTCCTTCCCTGACCAAATGCTTAATAGGTTGGCCGACCGTGCTTTCTATTGCTTTCTAGATGGATATTCGGGCTACAACCAAATTCTTATTGCCTTGGAAGATCAAGAGAAAACAACTTTCACTTGTCCTTATGGCACTTTCACTTTCAACTGGATGCCATTTGGCTTATGCTATGCATCAGCAACTTTTCAACGGTGTATGATGGCGATCTTTACGGATATGGTAGAAGACTACCTTGAAGTCTTCATGGATGATTTCTTGGTAGTCAGGGATTCCTTTGATAATTGCTTGGCAAAGTTGGATAGTGTATTGGCAAGGTGTGAAGAAACAAACTTGGTATTGAATTGAGAGAAATTCCATTTTATGGTCAAGGAAGGCATTGTCCTTGGCCACAAAATTTCAAAGAATGGCATAGAGGTCGAAAAGGCGGAGATAGAAGTGATTTCTAAAATTCCACCCCCAACTTCAGTGAAAGGCGTGAGAAGTTTCTTGGGTCACGCGGGGTTCTACCGGTGCTTTATAAAGGATTTTTCTAACGTGGTGAATCCATTGTGCAAGCTATTAGAGAAAGATTCTAAATTTCACTTCAATGATGATTGCATGAGAGCCTTTGAATTGCTAAAGTTCATGCTGACAACCACTCCCATTATCACAACACAACTCCTAATTGGAGTATTCCTTTTGAGCTTATGTACGATGCTAGTGATGTAGCGGTTGGAGCGGTTTTGGGGAAACGTATCACAAGATTTTTCATCCTTTATACTATGCTAGTAAGACCATAAATGATGCCCAAGTCAATTAAACCATTACAGAGAAAGAGATCCTTGCCATTGTGTTTGCAATTGAGAAGTTCCACCCATGCTTGATGGGTGCAAAGGTTATTGTTCATACGGATCATGCGGAACTTTGCTATCTTATAAGCAAGAAAGGTTGATATGATGGGTGCTATTATTGCAAGAGTTGGATATTGACATCCAAGATCGAAAAGGGAGTGAAAATCAAGTGGCAGACCACTTGTCTCGTTTGGAGGAGGAGGGGAGGCCGCATGATGGCCTTGAAATCAATAACTCCTTCCCCGACGAGCAACTCTTGGCTATTTCAATGAAGATGTGCCATGGTTCGCTGATCTAGCAAACTTCCTTATGTGTGGAATCATCCCGGATGAGTTCTCTTCAAATCAAAGGAAGAATCTCAAACGGGATTGTCAAGATTATTATTGGGACGAGCCTTACCTCTTCCGAATTTACACGGATGGGGTAATTAGAAGATGTGTGCCGGATGAAGAGCAAAATGTTATTCTTGAGTCTTGCCATTCTTCGCCTTATAGTGGTTACCATGGCGGAGCAAGAACGGCGGCTAAAGTGTTAAGTTGTGGATTTTATTGGCCCAATATCTACAAATATGCAAGTGATATGGTGAAGAGGTGTGATGAATGCCAACGGGCCGGTGGAATCTCAAAGAAAAATGAAATGCCTCTCACTACCATTTTGGAGATTGATATCTTCGATGTGTGGGGTATTGACTTCATGGGACCTTTTGTGAGTTCTTGCGGAAACACCTACATTTTGGTCGCGGTTGATTATGTGTCTAAATGGATTGAGTCCATTGCTCTACCCAACAATGAAGTGAAAAATGTGATGGCGTTCTTGAAGAATAATATTTTCACAAGATTTGTCACTCTGCGGGCTATCATAAGCGATGGGGGTCGCATTTTTGCAACAAGGATTTTGACCCCTTATCATCCACAAGCTAGCGGGCAAGTGGAAGTCTCCAACCGGGAGATAAAGAGAATCTTGTCCAAAACACTGAATGCTAACTAGACGGATTGGTCAAAGAAGCTTGATGATGCACAATGGGCTTATCGGACTGCTTTCAAAACTCCTATCGGGATGTCTCCATACTGGTTGGTGTTTGGTAACGCTTGTCATCTTCCGGTGGAACTTGAGCACAAAGCCATGTGGACTTTAAAGAAGTTGAATCTTGATTGGGATGCAGGCGCTAATTTGCGGGTTGCACATTTGAATGAATTGGATAAGTTCCGGTACCATGCTTATGCACGTTCGTCCTTGTACAAAATGAAGATGAATCACCTTCATGACAAATACCTCCGAAATAGAGAGTTCAATGTGGGCAATCTTGTGTTGTTGTTCAACTCACGATTGAAGATGTTTCCCGGAAAGCTGAAATCTAAATGGAGTGGTCCCTTTGAAATTATGGTTGTGACACCTTTTGGTGCATTGGACTTGAAGAACAAAAATGATGTGGAATTCCGAGTCAATGGTCACCGGGTGAAGCATTATTTGGGACAAGTTGATGATGGCCACATGGTGGCAATTGTTCATTTGAAGTGATGGTAATCTGCATCGTGCTGCGACGTTAAATCAAGCGCTTCTTTGGAGGCAATCCATGTTTCTTTTTCTTTTCTTATTTTGTAGATAGGTGTTATTTTTGTGCTAACTAGATTTGAAGTGTGTCGCAGGAATGAGTGTGATTTACAGGAACTGTGCTCAGAAAAAAATTTGGCTAAGTGTGGAGACAATGCGCACCACACATGTATTGTGCGGACCGCATAATTGTGGGTGCTACAGCATAAGGGAACTGGGTCCGCACAATTAAAGTGCGGAACACACAAATTGAGATGGGAAATTGCAAACTCTCTGAAGTTTGGTCTGTCAAAGAAATGGCCAAAGTGCGGCCGCACAACAAAATATGCAGTTTGCACCAAAAATTTGCGGCTACACCACAAATTCTGCGGACCGCGGATCATCAAGGGCATTTGAGCCCCAGGTAGTAGAGTGAGGATCGCAGAAGGAATTCTGCGACCACACTCCTCCCTTTGTCCCTCAGGTCTGATCGTTAAGTATAAATAGTAACCTTAGGGGCTACTATATATTTTTTCCCTCTCTGGGCACTCTAAGCTCTAAAACATTGAAATCGTCTGTTCAATCATCGGCCACACTCAATCCACATCTGTGATCACTCATCTACATTACTTCATATCTGGTATGCTTCAATTACACATAGAATTTCTCAATCTTTTAGTTTAATTTACAATTTTTGGTAGTTTAGGCCATTTGTTAATAGATTTTAATTTTACTACCATATGGGGTTCGATCTGTAATGGATCAATTGCTAATTGCTTTATGGGGACTAGGTAAATTGATTTTCATGCTTACTTGTTAATAACATGTTGAATGTGTGTAACAAAATTAAAAATCCTAGGAAGTGTGATCGATTTAGGTATAAAATCTGCGTCCGCACAAGAAATTGTGTGGCCCGCAAAAGTTGAGATTTAGGGTCTTTCGTCAAGTAAATTCTGCGGCCGCACTTGAAATTGTGCGGACCGCAGAAATTCCACCGTGACCGCAGAAAAGTGTGTGCGGCTACAAAACAGCCTATTCTTTGTCTTCAGAGAGTTGACATTTTGGGATGTCCAATGTGCGGCCACAATGATAATTGTGCGGTCCACAGTTGTATTTCTGCGGCCGCAAGTTCAAATTGTGCGATCCGCATAACCCAGTCTACGACCGCACTTCCCACCTTGCCAGCATGTTCTAAACTGTGTGTTACTATTTGTTTGCATTTTAATTACAACTGATTGCCATTGTTGCTTGTTACAGATAATGGTTAGATCTCGAGGTCGTGGAGATACATAAAAGGGGAGGGGTGAACCTTCGAGAGGTCGAGGAAAAAACACTTTACCCCTCGCCCTCCAAAAGATTATCACCAAGAAAGCTACATTCGACAGAGGAAGAAGTCCAGAGCCCTCTGAGTCTAGTTCATATTCCCCATCTCGGGAAGCATCGGAGGGCGACTCAGTGCAAGAGCAGCCTGCTGTCCAATCACTGCCATAGGGAAGGTATCAACTTCGGGACGAGCCTTCCTCCTCACATAGAACCTCCGAGGGTTCGGAGAGTGCCAGTCAGGCTTTAGAGCCCTCTTCTACACCGGTCCCTGAGGCACCAGTGGCTTCTATTGACGATGTTCCAGATGATGGCCGAGGGGGTGATACTACAGTTACCGGCCTTGAGAGGTCAAAGAACAAAGAGGTCTGGGAGGACCGTTTCGTCAGTCTAGCTGCCTTCACCAGCTTGCGTGGATGGTGGCCAGTGAGATCGCTCACTCTTGAGCAACAGTTCCTACTCAAAGATCTCGACAAGTACAATCCAACAGTGTTGAGATAGTTCCGAGAGAGAAGGGGTGGATGTGGTTCACCTAGAATGTTGTGGACACCAAGGAGTATTTGGTCCGGGAGTTCTATGCCAATGTGGGACACATAAACAAAGGGACCAAAGTGACAAAGTGAGAAATTTGAAGGTGAGATTTGACCAACACATATTGAACTCCTATTTGGGGTTTGAAGATGTGGAGCTTGCACAATATCTGGAGAAGCTGGCGATGGGTGATTCAGCTTGCCCATGGCTAGCTGAGCTTCTTTCATCCCCTGGGCCACCACCACCATGGATCACTGCATGGGTTCCTATTCAGCAGAACACCCTAAATTTTGAAGCGAAGGGATGACAGACCTTCGTATGCAGCAGACTAGACTCGTTCTAGAATGAAACCAACCTACCTATTCCACGGGCAGTTCTAGTCGCCTCTATTATGGTCGGGGTACCCGATCAATGTGGGTGATCTGATGTCGGCCAACATGTCACTGGTCGCCAGGTAAGATGATACCTCCTACCCGTATCCCAACACCATCACTGAGTACCTTACGGATGCATGAGTAGAGCCCAGAGATTATGCCACGAAGGTTCGGGCGAAGAAGACTTTCTCTTGGTATTCTCTGATGGATACACACAACGCGAAGATAAAGGGTCAGCCGACTACCACCGTAGGCCAGTCTGATGAGCCATCGATGGTGGGTACAGAGACAGCTGACATACCATCCACTTCAGCCGAGCCTTCTACCAGTACAACTGCCATGCCTCCACCTTCAGCCTCAGTGCCTTCCACCCCAGCTTTGAAGCCGATGCCTATGCCCTCTGGTCCTCTTTCTATATTGTGAGTCTCCTAGACACTAGCGAGCCTCAACAACTGGGATGCAGACAACTACTGCAAAGTTGTCTGACATATCCAGTCAGGTTGCAGCACAATCATCCATTCCGGCACCCCAGATTCCCCCCACAATTGAAGAAACTTTGAAGAAGCTCCTGGAAAATCAAAACACTATTATGGCCACTCTGATACAACATGGGTCCATTATCGAGGAGTTGGGCAAATAAGTGAAGAAGATGCGAAAGTCCCAGGCCTCCAAAAAGTCAGTGGACAAGCTCCGGTGACCAGTTACCAAGCTTGCAACAGCTGGAGACATTCCATTTGATATGCTGATTGACTCGCACCACCCATGCCCAGATCCTATAGCACCAACTGGCCAGTTTGAGGAGACAGACACTGCTACTGACACTGATGAGGTAGTGCGTTAGATGCTCACCAACCCAGCCACTCCCGAACTTGAGGATGATGAGATCCAATTAGATGAGGCTGAGGTCGGTGCCACTGCTGGGGACACAGAGATGGACACAGAGCTATAGGGAGTTTTCTTCACTCTCACCCTTCTTTTACTCTTATTTTGTTAAGCATTGGGGATAATGCTTATTTTTATTCGGGGTGGGGGTGGAGTTTCTTTGACACATCTTGATGAGTATGTTTTTTGATAACTATGAGACATTTGGCCTGTAATTTACTTTTATTAGCTTCTTTTTTATTTAATAACTTCTTTTTATGTTTTAGTGGATAATAGGCCTTTAGTTTTCTTAATGCCACGGTTCTTTCCAAAGGTAGTTTTTGTGTGAACCGGGTGACTCTTCCCAACGATGGATGGCGTGTCAACCTTCTTAAGGGATTAAGTCCGTTTTTGGTGTTTAGGTATTAATAGTAGTAGTAATGAATAACAAGGCCTAATTGAGTCATGCTCGAAGAGTTAAAAATGCTTCACTTGGTACCAACACACTTAACGGCATGCTTATAGTTAAAAACAAGGTTTTTTGGGAAAGAAATAGCTCTAGTTAGTGACCTTGTGACTCTTGTGTTGACTTAGGCTATCATCGAGTGGTTTAATCGAACCATAGTGATTTTCAATCTTGAATATGGTCGTTGTGGGCCCTCGACTCTATCCTCTTTAACAATCCAGCTGCGGGAGAGGTGAGATGTTGTTGTGCAAGTCCAAGTACCCGTGCGAATAGTCTAGAACTTGCCCCGAATGTGTTTCTAGGAAATATTTTAAGTTTTGCTTGGCTTGAGAAGTGATTGTAGGCTCTCCTTGTCCCGCTTGAAGTTTTCCATTGTCCACCAATGTTTTATCCCTAGTCAACCCATTTGAGCCTAAAACCTTTCTCATTTGATAACCATGTTACAAGTCTTTACCCGTTTTGTCGTGAACCTCTCTTGGCACCCGAGCTTTTCTTAACACTTTTGTGAAAAAATTGGCTAAAAACGTAATTTTGGGGGGGTTTAGGGGAGAGACGAGGAACTTGAAAGAGGTATCAAGGCACAAAAATAGAAAAGAAATGATGAGAAGGAAAGGCAAGAAAAAAAAAAGAAAAATGCAAAAAGAAAGTGAATAAGTTGAAGAGTTGAAGGGATTCAACGAAAAGTAATGATACAAAGCATGGAGAAATCAAAGGGAGAAAATGAACGTCATGATCAAGAAAGAGTGATGTTAAGTCTCTCTAGTTCCCCTAAGAAAAAGAAAATGCCTCAAAGAGTTAGCAAAGTATGAAACGAAAAACGAAAATGGAGTGCTTAAGGAAAGATGAACCAGTTCTATCATAGCATATTCAACCTTAGTCCAAAAGCCTTCATTGCATCTTGAAAAAGCCCTACGTGATTTCAAGCCGAGTGAGCTTACATTAGTAGTAATCTACATGAGGGGCAAACCTATGGTACTTAAAGTCGTACTTGCGACAATCCCTTGAGAGAGATGAGTGAACCTTTCGCAAATCCTTGCATTGAGTGCTAAATTCTTTAGTGAGATAGTTAAACGAAGAGTAGAGGAGGAGGAGTTTGGGATCCACAATAACCTAGAAAGAGCGAGCTTACTTGATGAATAAAGTCAACTCTTGAAGCTCAAGTGTCATATTAGAACTATTTGTGCTTAAAAGTTTAACTTGTTGCCTTGTTGATAATTCATAAGTGGTGTAGGTAATTGTTGGTCCCAATTGATATGTGAGTGACTCACTTTGTTTTGCTGGAATGACTCTTAACTTGTGGAGGTGGGAATCACTTTATTTGCTTGAAGACAAGCAAAAGCTTAAGTTTGGGGGAGTTGATAAGTGGGGATTTTGACTATTTATTAGCGCCTTTTTAGCTTTTGTTTTAGTCCAAAAACATTTAATTGTGTGCCCAAAACTGATAAAATGTGTTTAATTGCAGGAATATTGGAAAATAAACTCCCGAGATGAAATCCAACTTAAGAAGAAGTAACCTGAACTCAAGGACAAAAAAGGCACAAAAGCTCAGAAGTGCGGACCGCAGAATATCATCTGCAGCCGCAGGTTATGAAGGAAAATCCATGAGAGACTGGTGCAAAGTGCGATCCGCACATGAATTGTGCGGCCGCAGAATCTGAGTCAGAGCAAAGTTCAGAAAATCTACAATTCAAGTCTATCAAAAGTGTGGCCCGCATAATTATTATGTGGACGCAGAAGAAGAGCTATGCGACTGCAGTTACAATTGTGCGGACCACAAAAGAGCAAGATGCGGTGGCAGCTACAAATCTGCGGACCGCAGAAAGAGTGCAGTACGGCCGCAGTTCAGAATTATGCAGCTGCAAATTTTCAATCCTGTCAAGCTGAAGAAAAGTGCGGACCGCACATGGAATTGTGCGGCCGCAGAACCTCCAAGAGGGCATTTTTGTCAGAAATTTCCAGCCCTGTATAAATATATAAGTTTCACATTTTTAGGTTAATTTTTGACATCAGCTGCTACAACAACCGTTTTGTTTTTACTCTTTTTAGTAATTTTTCATATTTTGGGCTATTTGAACATAGATTTTCTCATTTTAATTAACAATATGAGTTTTATTATTATTTCTTCTTATATTTCTTCCATTCCAAGCATGAGTAGCTAGATTTTCATTAGGGTTGTGACCCAACCCTAGTGTGTAAACTTAATGGGTGTTTGATTTATTGCTTGTTTATGGTTGGGTATTTATTATTTATTCTTGTTCTTGCTTTTATTTGTGGAATTAATGGTTGCAAACATTAGTTCATGCCTATTTGACTTGGTCTCTACTTGAGAAAGAGAGACTTAGTCTATAAAAACTTGGCTAACAAGAAATTGGGTCAATCGAGAGATTGATAAGCCCAATTAAAGGGTTGAACCTAGAGATAGTAAAAACCCGACTTGAGTTTTTATCAACCGTTTTGTTCAATACCCATTTGGACTTGAGAAAGCCAAATTTGGCAAAATCACTCTTTGACCGAGAGGTATTAAGTGTTGATAGCTATAATACACCCCGACCAATAAAATAAGCTTTAAAGTTTATATCCCATTAGGCAAACACCTAGGTGAAGATCATAGCCCTAGGCGTTTTACAATATTTGAAAAATAACAAAAATAATTTCCTAGTTCTATTTCTTAAATTGCAATTGCAGTTTAAATGACTTTAAAACAATTGACGAGCTAAAAATATAATACAAAATTATGCTCGCTAGTCGAACATAGTATAGAAAATATCGTATCTGCGAGGATTGGAGTTAAACAATGTTTTCGTAGTTTACAACTTTATTTCTATTCAAGATGATCAACAATTTAAATTTATAAATTAAAACTAATATTAACTAAAATTCTAACTATTGGCTAATGACAATTGCAACAAGAGTAAGCAAGAAGATATCAAGGGAGAAAATAAGGGTTGATTGGATAGGTGTAAGATACTTGTTTGGGAATTAACTCTAGTTACTTCACTTCAACGGTTCATGTGAGTCTCTCGAATTCACTCTATTATATTCAAGCATTCAGTAGAAACTCCTCTCTCGATTAATTCTCAACTTTACGATGTGAACTAAGTTAAGCTTGGTGAAGATATGCAATAGTTCGTAGTGGATTGATCCTTATGAGAACCTCTTTTGATTATCCTCCTAACTAGGTCTAAACATTAATTCAACTAGCCTGTTTCGATTACTAACAAGAATCAATGAATTCAACCAATAAGATAATGCAAAACATCACAAATTATGCCCTTTTCGATTACATTAACAAGTGAATATATATGCAACAATAACAACACACAAAACGCTTCAATAAAAATACCCAAAACGCTTCAATACATAAAACTAGAGTTAATATCCACAAACAATTCTCAAAACACCAAATCCATCAATCCCTAAGGAAGAATTACTCCATGGATATGGAGAAATTCATCACAATTAAGTTTAAGTCAAAGAAAAATATAAAACATCCAAACCCTTATCTTGAGTGAGGATGAATGGTGAAATCCTTGTGCTCTTGTTTCTCCCTCTTCTCCTTAACTTCCTTAGGCCTAAATTACGTCAAAAGTCCTCAAAATCCCATTTTGTTGTGTATATATACTAAGTAGGGACGGGCCCAAACAAATAAACCTTCTCCTATGCGAAATAGGATACTTTTTCCGGACAGGACATGCGCGGCCGCACACCTGGAAGTGTGCTCGCGCATTTGGCTTCGCACTTTTCACCCTGTTCTGCCTCATAGCCCAATGCGCGCCCAGTGCGTGGCCGCGCACATGGTTGGATTTCTGTTAGGAATTTGAAAAAATATAAAACATGAAAATTGTAGCCCTTTTAAATAAATTTCCAACAATATATTGAGGAGCCCAAACAGAGTTTCGAGCGAAAAGTTATGTGTATTTTACTGGATACTATGCAATATGCCTGCTCGATTCTTCGTTTCATTCTACTATCATCCGTTGATCCCTTAATATGATCCCGAATTAGTCCTTGGGATTTTACTCAGACTTTAAAGCTCCCTACTAGCTTGAAATCATTCCATAATATCTACATAGATCGAATTCACTTCTACAAGGCATAAAATATACAATTAGTGCTAAACACTAGCGATTAAAGCTCCAACTCAATTAAAGTGCAGTAAATTAGAGTGCGATAAGCGACTAAAATATGAGATTATAGCCTACCATCAACAATTTAATTTTGCGAAAGTGCAAATTTAGATATATAAACTCACACACTATGATATATACTACTAACTCCCACTCTTATAGCTCCCTGCGGAATTCAACCCCGACTCTTGTTAGGTATTATTATTGCATCGACCATTTTTATAACCTCGAATTAAGGAGTAAAATTAGACGATATCAGTACCGTAAAATTGGATTGACATATTCATCGTCAAACCCGAAAAGTCACCCGTTTTTTAAATTTTTCTGTCTTTAGGTAGCTTGACCAAATCAAAAGTATGATACCATGCAAGAATTTGTTTTTCATCCTTCATAGCATCAAATTACTTTTATTTTTGCTTACTATTCATGGCCCTTTAAAAAATTTCAGGTTCTTCCCATTAGTCAGAAGTACATATTCAGTAGGAGGATAACGAGATAAAGGTATTTTCTCTCTGGTAGATCTTCTACGATAAATTTTTGGAGTATCAATTGCGATGAATTGCTGGATAACCACATTATCATGAACTGGAGCATCAACAACATCATGAATTTTGAAATAATCAACAACTTCATTATCAACTTGGTTTTCATCAGTTTAAAGATTTTCCTCAGGTGCAATAGTCACAGGAACTAGATCAATAACAACTACTCTCTCACTGCTGCAAAAATCAACCTCTCATATTTGCCAAAATTTTCAATTATTTGGTTTAAAAAAAAAACAATATCACATCTTCTACAAGTTTCTTCTCAACAGGACCATAAAAACGATAGCCCAAATTCATTTTGACTATAACAATAAAGATACCGTGCCTAGTTTAAACATCCAACTTTGACCTCTCATCCTTAGGAATATGCACAAAGGCCTTACACCCGAAGACTTTCAAGTGATCATATAAAACATCAGACATCACTATCTAATACAAAAGTAGGAGATAAATTGATAACATAAACAGTAATATTAAATGCTTCTATCCAAAAACAAGTCTGGCAGCTTAGCATCAGAAACCAAATATCTAACCCTCTCAACTAAAGTTTCGTTCATCCTTTTTGCTAAACCATTTGAATAAGGAGTTTGTGGAGGAGTTTTGTTATGCTGAATACCATACACTTGCATTATTATTAAAAGAACCAATATACTCATCATCATTGTCTGAGTGAATGCAATTTAATTTTTTCTCAATCTGTCTCTCAATCAAGGTCAGTGGCGGAGCCAGAATTTTTGTTAAGGGGTGTCAAAATATATAAAAGTAAATATACCAGGAAATTAAAGGGAGTCAAAGATAGTCTATATATATATATATATATATATATATATATATATATATATATATATATATATATAATTTATTTTTTTACCTAGCTACACAATCTGTCTTTCAATCAAGGTCCAAAAATCCTCAAATACATTAAGTTCTTGATCCTTGAACTTCAAAACAAAAAAAATACCCAGAGAAGGATCATCAATAAAAGTTACAAAGTAAAGTGCACCACCACGAGACCTTACTTTAAAGGGCCACATAAATCATAATGTACCAATTCCGGCAAATCAAGCTTTCTTCAAGGCAGATGACTCTGAAAAGAAACTCTTTTTTATTTTCGGCTAAGCAATAAACACATCTATTTAACTTTGCTTGTTTTATTTCGGAAAACAATTTTTTTTAGCCAAACTATTAATCATCTTCTCACTCATGTGACTTAGTCTTATATCATATAACTATGATGAAGCATCATTGTCTATCAACTTTACTGAGCCACTAGAAATTGAGCCCTGTATTTTTTACAAATTAGATAACTTGATACCTCGACCCACAATTATTGAACCTTTAGTAAATTTTCACTGGCCACCACCAAGGATGTTATAGTAGCCCTCATCATCAAGTTTTCCTGTAGAGATTAGATTCATGCAGACATCTGAAGTATGCTTGACACTGTTAATAATTAACCTTGAGCCATTGTTAGTTTCCAAGCAAATTGTGCCAATACCAAACACCTCAACTTTGCCATCATTGCCCATTTTTAATATTTCAAAATTACTTGGAGTATAACAAGAAAAATATTCCTTCTTTGGCGTGACATGAGAATTGGCACATGAATCCACAAACCAGCTAGTCTCATCATGAACAAGATTAATAATATTTTTTCCCAGACAAAAAAAAAATCATACTTAACAACAGTAGCAACAATATTTTTGTTGTCTACATCTTTCCTTTATTGTCTCATTTCTCTCTTAAGCTTGAAACATAATTTTTTGATATACCCTTTCTTGTTACAATGGTCACATATAGTATTCTTATACTTAGACCTTGACTTGCTTCTACTTTTGTCTATGTTATTTTGACCTCTTTGTGGACAGAGGAGAAACGGGGCTCGGCAAGAAGAGGAGTATACCATGAGAGAAGCAGGAGGACAACCTCTTTTAAATATACAACATAGATATTGACAATATAGTTGGACTCTCATGTTGATCGAATGCATTATTTTTTCCATAGAGGTAAATATTTGCTTGCTTGGAAAGAGGATAGCTTTGCTTCTCCCCGTGTTTTCAGTAACCAAAACATCAGAGTGTGAAACTGAAGACGAGACTTGAGATCTTCTTCTCATCTCTTCCTTTAAGACATCATTCTTAGCATATCTCATAGATACAAAACCACTAGTAGCAAAATTACTCAAGGAATTCTAAAGAATTTCTCAAGCATTTAGCAGAGATTAAGAAGTCAAAGTCCATGTATTTCTTTATCAAATCTTACACCTATTTCAGATAGTTGGTCAAGGACGCCCTGAAAATTATTTATATGATTAAAAATATGACTACCCTTTTTGTATCGATATTCATCAATAGTTTCAGCAAGAAAAACTTATTATTGCCATTTTTAGAAGCATAAAGTGTCTCAAGCTTTTCTAATAAACTTCTAGCATGTGTCTCATTTACAATATGATTTCAAACATTATCTTCAATTCTCCGTCTATATAGCCACAAACTTATAAGTGCTCAAATTTCCAATCCTTGTCAGATATAGATTCGGATTTGTTAGAAGCAAACAAAAGTAAATATATTTTCTTGACAAATAGAAAATTTTTTATTCTGCCTTTTCAAATGTGATAATTGCTGCCATTTAAACACATTATTTTGCTCATTTTTACCTCGCCATCATTCAAATAAAAATATCACCAATCAATACAACCATAAACTCTAATACTACTATATTGGAAAAACAAATACACGACAAGATAGTAGCACAAAAATACAGAGTCTAAACTTCTCTAATCTATTTGAACTTAAAGAAGACAATAAATACTAGCACAAAATATTATGGGCAGCGACTATAACATCCAATAATAAATATAACAAGACAAAAATTAATCAACGCAAGAGATACCAAATTAACGTGAAAAACTTCTTCAATGTGAAGAGTAAAAATCACTGGACTAAAACTCCACTAAATAAATAAAAGAGTTAAAAAGGTTCTCCAAATGGCTATAATATCATTCCAAATACGAAGCAACAATAGCAATATAGACTATCCCTTATTTGATTCTTTTTTTATTTTATTTTTGCAGGCATCATTCTTCATTCTAACGTAGTTAGGGTTGTGCATAATTTAGTAAATATCGAATTACCATACCGAAATAATTATTTTTGGTATTTGGTATGATATTTAATTTAAGTTTTTAAAAAAATTGGTATTAGGTATGGTATTTGGTATTTACAAAACTAATACCAAAATACCGATACAGTATCAAAATATATAATAAGTTACACAATACACATATTATTAGTTATAATACTAAGTTACATAATACTTTTCATTGGTATGTATGTTGAGGCTGGCAGTAAAGTCCATGTACTTCTTTAGGAAAATGGAGGAACAACGCATGCTCGAGATTTTGACTCTTATTCTCTAGGATGCCAAGCAACTTAATGTAATACTTGTATCTGTTGGATTAGTCCTTGTTGTATTCTCTAAATTCAGCAATTAGCTCAAAGCATGTAACAAGAAATTTTCAATAATTAAATTTATTCCTTTATGTACCTTTTTTCTCTGTATGAGTTGATACTTACTAGTTTTGGACAAATATTTTGCCAATAGTCATGTGAGCTTAGAACGTTTTAATTTTTGTATTTGTGAGTACTTTAATTAAGACTATTACAGTCTATGGCTTTATGCACCAGTTAATATTGAAACCGAACAAATTGAGGTTACGTACCGAATAAACCGAAACCGAAAAGAGAAAAGCCAAATCATACCAGATATAATTATGTACGGTATTAGTATAGCATTTTAAGAAACTAAATATCAAAAATATTGAACAGGAATGTCTAAATACCGTACCGCACTGATCGATGAACAACCCTAAATGTAGTTGTATTAAAAACTCATTTCGAAGTGACCAATTAAATATGTACTGTGTATACCTGTTTATCTCCATATATATTAAAGATTTCTCGTTAATTATTATTTAGAAAACAAGAAAAGAGTGAATTAGTAAGTGTGCCTGCTCTAGGGCTGCTTATCGGGCGGATCAGGCGGTTATTTACTCTTAACGGTTCGGCTTATCGGCTTTTAAATGTATTAATCCGCTAGCCACTCGATAAGATATCAGGCGGATTGGTATCGGTTTAACTATTATCGGGCTGTTTATCGTCCTAGTTCAATCTGTATTACAGAGGACTATTTTGGTCCTTCATGTTACAACCTGTTAGTTGTTACACCAAAATTGACACCTCTAAACACTAGAGAAATATGCTAGTGCCCACTGACGCTGCTTTCAGTTCAGACTATAGATATTGGAGCAATGGATACAATTGCACATGACGCACATATCATTTTCATAAATATCATATCAATACTAATTTAATCTGTAAAGATTGAGATAAAAAAGAACTAAAGGCAAAGCTGTAAAGATATTTAATTTACACATGCTTAAATCACTATTTTCTAGTACCTGATTAATCCATACATAGAGATAACAAAGAGTACAAAACTTTATACAGATATTTACACATGCTTATTAATCACCAATTTACTATCCATATATAGTAACCACTTAAAATCTTAACTATTTTATAATAATGATGAATGGAGATTTTATTAACACTTAACACTTCCTAACATGGCAATTACATCTGTCAAAATGAGTCCCGAATATAAATAGAGATAAAATAAAAATTTAGACATAAAATCTAGAACAATTGGAGACATCCACATAATACAAGTGCTGCAGCTAACGCCTAACAATGCTTCAATTTCTGCAGCTTCAAAGTTCCAACAACAGCCTAAGAGTCTTTGAAATTACTCTACAATGGTAGAACCATTTACATTATTAATAGCATTCAAGAAATAACAAACTGCTAACATGCAATAGCCTAGCACTATATAACTCAGCTGGTAGCAGGCTTGAAATATGACAGCTTGAGCCTTGAGGGCACAAGGCTTTTCAAAATGAGATCAATGAGTTTGCAGATACACCTTAAATTTTGAGCTAATTAGTAGAATTATATAAACTATTGATCTAAAAATTCATGTTTGCTGCTGCAGACTAGCTCATTCTTATCTATTTTGCAGAGCTCAAGAGAGCCTCCATCCATTTACAATGTGTGATGACCCAAAGGGTCATCTTGTGAATTAAGACTCCATTTCGGGCCCGTTAGCCTTAAAAACCTTATTTTTACTTACCTCGATTTACGTGCGCAGTCTGGACATAAATCCGAAAAGCCTTTATGTGAAAATTTATGAAGTAATAATTTTTGGGATTTAAAATTAATTTTTAGTTAACTTTGGTCAATGTTTTGAGTAAACGGACTCGGATCCGTATTCCAACATTTTCAGAAGGTCCGTAGTAAAATATGGGACTTGGGCGTATGCCCGAAATCAAATTCCGAGGTCTCTAGCTCGAGAAATGAATTTTTGATGAAAATTGTAAGACTGAAATTCTATGGATTTAAAGAAATTGATTAATATTTGATCTCATTGGTATCGAGCCTGTATTTTAGTTTCGGAGCCCGATACAGGTTTAATATAATATATAAGTCATGTCTGTGAAATTTGGTAGAAATCGGAGTTGATTTGACGTGATTCGAACGTTCAGTTGAGAAGATAGTAGTTTTGAAATGTTCTTGAGGAATTCATGAGTTTTGGTGCTAAATCCATAGTTTTAGGTGTTAGTTTTGTGATTTGATCGCACGAGCAAGTTTGTATGATATTTTTAGATTTACGTGCATATTTGGTTTGGAGCCCCGAGGGCTCGGCTGAGTTTCGGATACACTACAGAGTGATTTTAGAACTTAGAGAATTGCTGGTGTAACTGGTGTCTGTAGCAGGCCTCTAATCTTGCAATTGCGAGATCAGGCTTCGCAAATGCGAACCAAACAGATATGGCAATTGCGAGATTTTTATCACAATTGCGAAGAAAACCTAGGCCAGTAGTATTGCGAGTTTATCTTCGCAATTGCGAAGGGGGTCCGGGGAAGGGCATGTTCGCAAATGCGAACTTCTACCCGCAATTGCGATGGACCAATTGTCGCAAATGCGACATACTCTTCGCATTTGCGGAGGCAGCGAAAATGTGAAGGTTCTCGCATTTGCGATGACCCCTTCGCAAATTGCGAAGCTCAGGTCGCAAATGCGACATCCGAAGCTCATAACTTTGGACTTATACGGGATTTTTCATTCATTCTTCAATTTTTCAAACTCTAAACCTCAAGAGGCGATTTTTGGGCGCTTTTCACGGGAAAACATTGGGGGTAAGTGTTTCTTATCCTATATTGATTATATTTCATTATTTCATACTCATTTATATCATGAATACGTGAATTTATGGAAGAAAAATTAATTTTTTATAAATTCTTCCAAAAACGAAAATTTAAGATTTGAACGTCCATTTGATATCGAAATTGGATAATTTTTATATGGTTGGACTCGTCTCGGAATGGGTGTTCGAATTTTGTAAGCTTTTCCGAGATTTGAGGCATGGGTCCCACTGCTGAATATTTTAATGAATTTCGGATTTTATCTGGAAAATTAATAAATTCATATGGAATTAATTCCTATGATTCGTATTGAGTATATTGAATTCTTTGTGAATAGATTTGAAGTTTTTGGAGATAAATTTAAAAGGAAAAGCTGTGGTCGAGTAATTGATTGGAATTTGCAAAGCGAGGTAAGTGTCGTGGTTAACCTTGACTTGAGGGAATAGAACCCTCAAATTATTTGTTATGTGAATTGCATGTGAACGACGTATAGGCAAGGTGACGAGTGTCTATACATCGTCAAATTAATTGTTTGCCTTCTTACTTGAAAAATCATAAATTGTTTTAAATCATGAATTAATTATTATAATAATTGTTTCTCTCCTATTCTTTGTCAAATATTAATTCTTGAATTCATGCATTAATTGTTACATGCTATTTGAATTATGTGCCTTAATTATTATTTGACATTTAGCATATTAAATATTAAACTGCATATTTTCTCTCTGATTTCTATAATAATTTGTTATTTGCCTTTGTTTGTCTCATAAATAAATTATAATTATTATATGCTTGTTGTCTTATAATTTTATATTAATTGTTACATTTATTGGAGAAATTTCTTCTATAAGAATTGGTAAATGAATATGTTGGAAGAGCGGGTTGCACGCTGCAACAGGATTGATTATAATGAATATATTGGAGGATCGGGTTGCACGCCGCAACAGAATTAATTATAATAAATATATTGGTGGATCGGGTTGCACGCCGCAACAGACTTATTAAAAGTTCATATTGGAAGATCGAGTTGCACGTCGCAACATACTTATTTAAAAGTTGATATACACATATATATTGGGGGATCGGGTTACACGCTACAACAGACTTAATTAAAATGAATATATTGGAGGAGCGGGTTGCACGTCGCAACATAATGGAATATGAAAATGAATAAATTGGAGGAGCGGGTTGCACGCCGCAACAGAACTGAATGTGAATATATTGTTAGAGCGGGTTGTACGCTGCAACAGAATTGATGGAAATGATAATTGGTTATGACTGCTGAGTTGGCTTCAATTATTATAAACGAGTTACCTGATTTATTTATACTATTTTTGTTGTTACTAATATTGCGTACAGGTAATGTAAGTGACATGCCTTAGTCTCGTCCCTACTTCGTCGAGGTTAGGCTCAGCACTTACCAATACATAGGGTCAGTTGTAGTGGTACTACATGTGATGACCCAAAATATCATCTTTAAATTTAATAAGTAATTCTGTGTTCTAAGACCTTAAAAAGTACCATTTATCATTCCTCGACTTGTGTGCGCAGTACGTACAATTTTCCGAAAAGTTTCATGTGAAAAATGGATTAAAATGTGAAATAGAGCCTTAAAACTTAACTGAGTTGATTTTGGTCAACATTTTGAGTAAACGGATCCGGATCAGTATTTTTACTGTTTTAGTAGCTCCGTATCGTGATTTGGGACTTGGGCGTATGTCCGGAATTTAATTTGGAGGTCCCTAGCTCAAGTTATGACTATTTAACGGAAACTAGTAATTTAAAGGCTAAAGATTTCCAAGTTTGACCACGGGGTTGACTTTTTGATATCGGAGCCGGAATCCGATTCTGGAAATTGGAAGAGCTCTGTTATGTCATTTATGACTTGCGTGCCAAATTTAAAGTCATTTCGGATTCATTTAATATGTTTTGGCACGAGATTTGCAAATTGAAAGTTTAAAACTCAAAGTACGAATCGGGGTGTGAATTATAATTTCAATGTTGTTTGACGTGATTTTAGACCCCAAGTCAGTCCGTATTATATTACGGGACTTATTGGTATATTCGGACGGGGTCTCGAGTACCCCGAGTGTGATTCGAATCGAAATCGGAACAAGAATTAGACTTAGGCAAAATCTGAAATTTTGGGTTCTGGTGTAATCGCACCTGCAGATTTTTGACCGTAGGTGCGAGCTCGCAGAAGCGAGCCTTCCATCGCAGATCCAGGACAGGGCTGGCCTGGGGTCTTAGCAGGTGCAGCCTTTTTGCACAGAAGCGGATGTCGCAGGTGCGACAGGATTGTCCGCAGATGCGAAACTTCACCTGGAAGCCTGGCATCGCAAATGCGAGCTTTGTCTCGCAAATGCGAGTCCGCAAATGTGGAACTTTTGTCTGCAGATGCAAAAATGACTGGGCAGAGCCTATAAATTCGGAAGTCGCCATTTTTACTCATTTTTGAGTTTCAAGTCTCGGATTTGGGCGATTTCAAGGGGATTTTCACGACTTTGAATTGGGTAAGTGTTCTTTAACCAAAAGTGATTATATTTCATAAATCCATGTCTATATTCATCATTTATTTCGGATTTAGATGGAAGAAATTAGAATTTTTGTAAAACTTTCCAAAAACGAAAAATTTAGATTTGAAGGTTCATTTGATATCGAAATTGGACAAATTTTGTATGGTTGAGCTCGTATCGGAACGGGTGTTCGGATTTCGCGAGTTTTTTTTGGGATTTGAGACGTGGGTCCCACTGTCAAATATTTTAATAAATTTCGGATTTTATCCGAAAAATGTGTAAATTCATATGGAATTAATTCCTATGATTAGTATTGAATATATTGTATTATTGTGAATAGATTTGAAGCTTTTGGAGGCAAATTTAAAAGAAAAAGTTGTGGTTGAGTAATTGATTGAAATTATCAAAGCGAGGTAAGAGTCGGGGTTAACCTTAACTTGAGGGAATAGAACCCTTAAATTATTAGTTATATGAATTGCATGTGAACAACGTATAGGCGAGGTGACGAGTGTCTATACGTCATCAAATTAATTATTTACCGGCTTACTTGAAAAATCATAAATTATTTTTAATTATAAATTAATTATTATAATAATTATTTCTCTCTTATTCTTTGTCAAATATTAATTCTTGAATTCTTGCATTAATTGTTACATGCTATTTGAATTATGTGTTTTAATTGTTATTTGACATTTAGCATATTAAATATTAAACTGCCTATTTTCTCCCTGATTTTTATAATAATTTGCTATTTGTCATTGTTTCTTTCATAATTAAATCATAATTGTTGTATGCTTGTTGTCTTATAATTTTATATTAATTGTTGCATTTATTGGGGAAATTTCTTCTATAAGAATTGATTGAAATAGATATATTGGAGGATCGGGTTGCACGCTGCAACAGACTTATTAAAAAGTTAATATTGGAGGATCAGATTGCACGCCGCAACAGACTTATTAAAAGTCAATATTGGGGGATCGGATTGCACGCCGCAACAGACTTATTAAAAGTCAATATTGGGGGATCAGAATGCACGCCGCAATAGACTTATTGAAAAGTCAATATTGGGGGATCGGATTGCATGCCACAACAGACTAATTTAAAGTCAATATTGGGGGATCGGATTGCACGCCGCAATAGACTTATTGAAAAGTCAATATTGGGGAATTGGATTGCACGCTGCAACAGACTTATTTAAAAGTCTATATATATACTTGATTGAAATAAATATATGACAGACTTGATTAAAAGAAAAATATTGGGAGAGCGGGTTGCACGCTGCAACAGAATTGAATGTGAATATATTGTGAGAGCGGGTTGCACGCTGCAACAGAATTGGTTGAAATAATGGATTATGACTGCTGGGTTGGCTTCAATTATTATAAATGAGTTATCTGATTTATTTATATTATTTTTGTTGTTATTAATATTGCGTACAGGTTAATGTAAGTGACCGCCTTAGCCTCGTCACTACTTCGTCGAGGTTAGGCTCAACACTTACCAGTATATGGGGTCGATTGTACTGATACTATACTCTGCACTTCTTGTACAGATTTTGGAGTTGGTCCCAACGGCGTTCATAGACTTGCTCGGATTTCAGCTACCAGAGGAGACTTGAGGTATAACTGTATGGCATCCGCAGTTCTGAAGTCCCTGTCTATTTTACTTTAGCTGTGTGTTTATTCCCGGACAACTTTATTTTATTCAGACCTTTATTTGTATTTATTCTAGAAGCTCGTGCACTTGTGATACCAATTCTGGGATGGTATTTAGACACCGTTATTTTATGGATTATTTCACCATATTTCAAACTTTGCTTCCGCTTTGTTTCCTTGATTATTAATAATTCAATTTTTTTTAAAAAATTGGTTAATATTATTCTAACGTTTGCTTGCCTAGCAAGTGAAATGTTAGGCGCCATCATGGTCCGAAGGAGGGAATTTTGGGCGTGACAGTTGGTATCAGAGCACTAGGTTGCATAGGTCTCACGAGGCACGAGCAAGCTTAATAGAGTCTGAAAGATCGGTACGGAGACGTCTGTACTTATCTCTCAGAGGCTATGAAGTTTAGGAACAATATCACTTCTTTCTTATTCTGTTGTGCGATTTTATTCTATCGTCGATGATTGAACCATTCTACTCTTATTCTCTCGCAGATGGTGAGAACACATAATACCTCTACCGATGGTCAGGGACCAGAACCCCCGGTGGCAACTACGGCCAGGGTTAGAGGTCAAGGCCGAGGTCATGCTAGAGGCCGAGGTAGAGCTCAGTCCAGAGCTCGAGCAGTTGCACCTGTTGTAGAACCTCAGGTAGACCTTCAGGAGGAGGTCCCAGTTCAGAATGTATCAGTTGGACCAGTTCAGGTCCCGGAAGGATTCATAGTCACTCCAGTTTTTCAGGACGCTCTAGTCCGATTGGTGAGTCTTATGGAGGGTGTGGTCCAGAATGGTACATTTCCAGTGGCACCAGCCATCTCACAGGCTGTGGGAGGAGCACAAACTCCCACTACTCCCGCTCCGGAGTAGATGGCTCCCCAGAATCAGGCTCCAACAGCCACGACAGTTGGGGTAGTTCAGCCAGTTATTGCGACACCGATCGGTGATAGGCCCGCCATGTCTTTTGAGGCCTTATTGAGACTGGATAAGCTTACCAAGCTCTTTCCAGTTCACTTCAGTGGTACACCTTCTGAGGACCCATGGGATTATCTTGAAAGCTGCCATGAGGTTCTACGGAACATGGGTATAGTTGAGACCAATGGGGTAGATTTTGTTGTATTTCAAATGACGGGTTTCGCCAAGAGGTGGTGGAGAGATTATACATTGACCCGACCAGTTGGATCACCTGCACTTACATGGGAGCAGTTCTCTCTGCTATTTCTGGAAAAGTTCCTCCCTATCACACTGAGAGAGGAATTCCGCAAGCAATTTGAGCGTCTACAGCAGAGCAGTATGACTGTTACTCAGTATGAGTCCCGTTTTGTGGATTTGGCCCGTCATGCTCTCCTTTTACTACCTACGGAGGGAGAGAGAATGAGGAGGTTTATTGAGGGACTCACTCACCCTATCAGACTTCAGATGGCCAAGGAGACCGGAAGTGAGATTTCTTTTCAGGCGGCTGCTAATGTCGCAAGGAGGATCGAGATGGTTCTTGCACATGAGAGAGAGCAGAGGTCCGATAAGAGGCCTCGTCAGTTCGATGGTTTCAGTGGTGCCTCGTCTGGAGGCAGGGGTAATTTTGGTAGGGTTCATCCTCCCAGACCATTTCATTCAGCACTTCATGTATCTCCCGGTGCTTCAGGGAGTCATGGTCCTATTATGCCTTACTCTGGGCAGCCAGTATTCAGTGCACATTCAGCTCCTATCAGTGCATCACCACTCCAGAGTTGCTATAGCGGTTATCCGGCCCATTTGGGTCAGCTTCAGATTCAGCAGCCACGACATCAGGATGAGTGTTATGAGTGTGGAAACATTGGTCACATCAGGAGGTATTGCCCTAGATTGGCGAGTAACAGATCTCGGCAAGATTCTCGTGCCATCATACCGGCACCGGTTGCTTCACCGCCTGCTCAGGCAGCTAGAGGTGGAGGTCAGGCCATTAGAGGCGGAGGTCAGGCCATTAGAGGTGGAGGTCAGACCGTTAGAGGTGGAGGTCAGCCAGTTAGAGGCCGTCCCAGAGACGCAGTTCAGAGTGATGGGGCCCAACCCCGATTTTATGCTTTTCCAGCTAGGCCTGAGGCCGAGTCATCTGATGCTGTGATCACAAGTATTATTCCAGTTTTCCATAGAGATGCTTCAGTTCTATTTGATTCAGGATCTACATATTCCTATGTGTCCTCCTATTTTGCTTCATATTTGGTTATGCCTTGTGATTCTCTGAGTGCTTCCGTGTGTGTATCTACACCGGTGGGAGACTTTGTTGTAGTGGATCATGTCTATCGTTCGTTTGTGGTTACTATTGGTAATCTTGAGACTAGTGTGGATCTTCTACTTCTTGATATGGTAGATTTTGATGTCATCTTGGGTGTGGATTGGTTGTCCCCTTATCATGCTATATTGGATTGTCATGCCAAGACAGTGACCCTAGCTATGCCAGGGTTACCTCGGTTAGAGTGGAAAGGAACTCCTGGTCATTCTGCCAGCAGGGTTATTTCTTATATGAAAGCTCGACGTATGGTAAATAAAGAGTGTCTAGCCTATTTGGCTTATATTCGTGATCCCAGTGCGGATGCTCTTTCTATGGACCGAGTACCAGTTGTTTGTGAATTTCCAGAAGTATTTCCTGCAGATTTGCTGGGGATGCCACCCAACATCGATATTGACTTCTGTATTGATTTAGCTCCGGGCACTTGGCCTATTTCTATTCCACCATACCGTATGGCCCCGCCGGAGTTGAAAGAACTGAAAAAGCAGTTACAAGACTTGCTTGATCAGGGATTCATTAGACCCAGTGTCTCGCCCTGGGGTGCACTAGTATTATTTGTAAAGAATAAAAATGGCTCTATAAGGATGTGTATAGATTATCGACAGTTGAACAAAGCCACTATCAAAAACAAATATCCGCTGCCAAGAATTGATGACTTATTTGATCAGCTTCAGGGTGCCAAGGTATTTTCGAAGATCGATTTGAGGTCTGGTTACCATCAGTTGAAGATTAGCGCATCTGATGTCCTTAAAAAAACTTTTCGAACTTAGTATGGGCATTACGAATTCCTAGTGAAGTCATTTGGGTTGACAAATGCCCCAGCAGCATTTATGGATTTGATGAATCGGGTGTTTAAGCCTTATTTGGATTCTTTTGTGGTTGTATTCATTGATGATATTTTGATTTACTCCAGCAGTCGAGAGGAGCATGAGCAGCATCTTCGAATTGTGCTTCACACCTTGAAGAATAATCAGTTATATGCCAAATTTTTAAAATGTGAGTTTTGGATAGACTGAGTTGCCTTTTTGGGGCATGTTGTATTGGCAGAAGGCGTGAAGGTGGGTCCTAAGAAGATTGAGACTGTTCAGAATTGGCCTAGACCTACTTCAGTTACAGAGATTCGGAGTTTCCTGGGTTTAGCAGGTTATTATCGTCGGTTCGTGGAAGGGTTTTTATCTATAGCAAGCCCATTGACCAGATTGACCCAGAAAGGTGTCCCATTCAGATGGTCAGACAAGTATGAGTTGAGCTTTCATAAGCTCAAGACCGCTTTGACTACGGTGCCAGTGTTGGTATTACCCGTAGGTTCAGGATCGTATACGATATATTGTGACGCATCTCACATTGGGCTTGGTGCAGTATTAATGCAAGATGGAAAGGTAATTGCATATGCGTCGCGGCAATTGAAAGTTCACGAGAAGAATTATCCTGTTCATGACTTAGAATTGGCAGCCGTTGTTCATGCACTGGAGATTTGGAGGCATTACCTCTACGGTGTCTCGTGTGAGGTATTTACTGATCATCGTAGCCTTCAATATCTGTTCAAATAAAAGGATCTTAATTTGAGACAGAGAAGATGGTTGGAGTTGTTGAAAGACTATGATATCACCATTTTGTATCACCTCGGAAAGGCCAATGTGGTGGCCGATGATTTGAGTAGAAAGGTTGTGAGTATGGGCAGTCTTGCATATATTCCGGTTGGTGAGAGGCCATTAGCTGCAGATGTTCAGACTTTGGCTAATCAATTCGTGAGGTTAGATATTTCAGAACCCAGTCGGGCTCTAGCTTGCACAGTCGCTCGGTCTTCTTTATATGAGCGCATCAGAGAGAGGCAGTATGATGATCCTCATTTACTTGTCCTTAAGGACACGGTGCGGCACGGTGATGCCAAACAGGTTGCTGTGGGGGAAGATGGGGTTCTGCGAATGCAGGGTCGTATTTGTGTGCCTAATGTGGATGGGCTTCGTGAATTAATTCTTGAAGAAGCACACAGTTCCAGGTATTCTATTCATCCAGGTACCGCCAAAATGTATCAAGATTTGCGGCAACATTATTGGTGGAGGAGAATGAAAAAGGATATAGTTGCATATGTAGCTCAATGTCTGAATTGTCAGCAAGTTAAGTACGAGCATCAGAGACCTGGTGGTTTGCTTCAGAAGTTAGAAATTCTTGAGTGGAAGTGGGAGCGTATCACTATGGATTTTGTTGTTGGGCTCCCACGGAGTCAGAGAAAATTTGATGCAGTTTGGGTCATTGTGGACAGGTTGATCAAGTCAGCACATTTCATTCCCGTGGCAGTTACCTATTCTTCAGAGAGGTTAGCTAAAATTTATATTCGTGAGATTGTCCGCCTTCACGGGGTGCCCGTGTCTATTATTTCAGATCGAGGTACGCAGTTTACCTCACTTTTCTGGAGGGCTGTACAGCGTGAGTTAGGCACGCAGGTGGAGTTGAGTACAACATTTCATCCACAGATAGACGGACAGTCAGAGCGCACTATTCAGATATTGGAAGATATGCTCTGTGCTTGTGTTATAGACTTTGGAGTTTCTTGGGATCATTTCTTTTCACTTGCGGAGTTTGCTTATAATAATAGCTACCAGTCGAGCATTCAGATGGCTCCATATGAGGCATTATACGGAAGGCGATGCCGATCGCCAGTTGGTTGGTTTGAACCGGGAGAGGCTCGGTTGTTGGGTACCGATTTGGTACAGGATGCCTTGGATAAGGTCAAGATTGTTCAGGATCGACTTCGCACAGCTCAGTCTAGGCAAAAGAGTTATGCCGACCGTAAAGTTTGTGATATTGCATTCATGGTTGGAGAAAGAATATTGCTTCGGGTTTCACCTATGAAAGGTGTAATGAGGTTCGAAAAGAAGGGCAAGTTGAGCCCTAGGTATATCGAACCCTTTGAAATTCTTGAAAGGGTGGGTGAAGTAGCCTACAGGCTTACATTACCACCTAGTTTATCAGTGGTTCATCCGGTGTTCCATGTGTCTATGCTCCGGAAATATCATGGTGACCCGTCCTACGTGTTAGATTTCAACTCTGTCCAATTGGACAAGGACTTGACTTATGAGGAGGAGCCGGTAGCCATTCTAGACCGGCAGGTTTGTCAGTTGATGTTAAAGAGTTACCCTTCAGTTCGAGTACAGTGGAGAGGTCAGCCTGTTGAGGCAGCTACTTGGGAGTCCGAGTTGGACATGCGGAGTAGATATCCCTACTTGTTCGTCAATTCAGGTACTTTTCTATGTCCGTTCGAGGACGAACGTTTGTTTTAGAGGTAGAGATTGTGATGACCCAAAGGGTCATCTTGTGAATTAAGACTCTATTCCGGGCCCATTAGCCTTAAAAACCTTATTTTTACTCACCTTGATTTGCGTGCGTTGTCTGGCGTAAATCCGAAAAGCCTTTATGTGAAAATTTATGAAGTAATAATTTTTGGGATTTAAAATTAATTTTTAGTTGACTTTGGTCAATATTTTGAGTAAACAGATTCGGATCCGTGTTTCGAATTCTCGGAAGGTCCGTAGTAAAATATGGGACTTGGGCGTATGCCCGGAATCAAATTCCGAGGTCCCTAGCTCGAGAAATGAATTTTTGATGAAAATTGTAAGACTGCAATTCTATGGATTTAAAGAAATTGATTAATGTTTGATCTCGTTGGTATCGGGCTCGTATTTTGGTTCCGAAATCCGGTACAGGTTTAATATAATATATAAGTCATGTCTGTGAAATTTGGTAGAAATCGGAGTTGATTTGACGTGATTCGGACGTCCAGTTGAGAAGAAGTTTTGAAATGTTCTTGAGGAATTCATGAGTTTTGGTGCTAAATCCATTGTTTTAGGTGTTATTTTTGTAATTTGATCGCACAAGCAAGTTCGTATGATGTTTTTAGACATGCGTGTATATTTGGTTTGGAGCCCCGAGGGCTCGGGTGAGTTTCGGATACGCTACAGAGTGATTTTAGAACTTAGAGAATTGCTGGTGTAACTGGTGTCTGTAGCAGGACTCTGTAGAGAATTGCGAGATCAGGCTTCGCAAATGCGAACCAAGCAGGTATGGCAATTGCGAGGTTTTTATCGCAATTGCGAAGAAAGCCTAGGCCAGCAGTTCTCGCAATTGCGAGTTTATCTTCGCAATTGCGAAAGGGGTCCGGGGAAGGGCATGCTCGCAAATGCGAACTTCTACCCGCAATTGCGATGGGCCAATTGTCACAAATGCGACATACTCATCGCATTTGCGAAGGCAGCATAAATATGAAGGTTCTCGCATTTGCGATGACCCCTTCGCATTTGCGAGCTTCACAATTGTGAAGCTCAGGTCGCAAATGCGACATCCGCACCTCATAACTTTGGACTTAGACGGGATTTTTCATTTATTCTTCAATTTTTCGAACCCTAAACCTCAAGAGGCGATTTTTGGGCGATTTTTACGGAAAAATATTAGGGTAAGTATTCCTTATCCTATATTGATTATATTTCATGATTTCATACTCATTTATATCATGAATACGTTAGTTTATGGAAGAAAAATCAGATTTTTATAAATTCTTTTTAAAACGAAAATTTAAGATTTGAAGGTCCATTTGATATCGGAATTGGATAAATTTTGTATGGTTGGAATCGTCTCGGAATGGGTGTTCGGATTTCGTAAGTTTTTTCGAGATTTGATACATGGGTCCCACTGCCAAATATTTTAATGAATTTCGGATTCTATCCAGAAAATTAGTAAATTCATATGGAATTAATTCCTATGATACGTATCGAGTATATTGAATTGTTTGTGAATAGATTTGAAGCTTTTGGAGACAAATTTAAAAGGAAAAGCTGTGATCGAGTTATTGATTGGAATTTGCATAGCGAGGTAAGTGTCGTGATTAACCTTGACTTGAGGGAATAGAACCCTCAAATTATTTGTTATGTGAATTGTATGTGAACGACGTATAGGCGAGGTGACGAGTGTCTATACATCGTCAAATTAATTATTTGCCTGCTTACTTGAAAAATCATAAATTATTTTAAATCATGAATTAATTATTATAATAATTATTTCTCTCCTATTCTTTGTCAAATATTAATTTTTGAATTCCCGCATTAATTGTTACATGCTATCTGAATTATGTGCCTTAATTGTTATTTGACATTTAACATTTTAAATATTAAACTGCATATTTTCTCTCTGATTTCTATAATAATTTGCCCTTTGTTTGTTTCCTAATTAAATCATAATTATTATATACTTGTTGTCTTATAATTTTATATTAATTGTTGCATTTACTGGAGAAATTTCTTCTATAAGAATTGGTAAATGAATATGTTGGAGGAGCGGGTTGCACGCCGCAACAAGATTGATTATAATGAATATATTGGAGGATCGGGTTGCACGCCGCAACAGAATTAATTATAATGAATATATTGGAGGATCGGGTTGCACGCCGCAACAGACTCATTAAAAGTCCATATGGGAGGATCGGGTTGCATGCCGCAACAGAACTGAATGTGAATATATTGTGAGAGTGGGTTGTACGCTGCAACAGAATTGATGAAAATAATAATTGGTTATGACTGCTGAGTTGGCTTCAATTATTATAAATGAGTTACCTGATTTATTTCTACTATTGTTGTTGTTACTAATATTGCGTACAGGTAATGTATGTGACCCGCCTTAGTCTCGTCAATACTTCATCGAGGTTAGGCTCAACACTTACCAGTACATGGGGTCGGTTGTACTGATACTACACTCTGCACTTCTTGTACAGATTTTGGAGTTGGTCCCAGTGGTGTACCATAGACTTGCTCGAATTTCAGCTACTTAGAGGAGACTTGAGGTATAACTGCACGGCGTTCGCAGTTCTGAAGTCCCCATCTACTTTACTTTAGCTATGTGTTTGTTTCCAGACAGCTTTATTTTATTCAGATCTTTATTTGTATTTATTCTAGAAGCTCGTGCACTTGTGACAGCAATTCTGGGATGGTATTTAGACACCGTTGTCTTTATGGATTAATCACTATATTTCAGACCTTACTTTCGTGTTTATTTATTTGTTATTAATAAATTTAAATATTATTTAAAAATTAGTTAATATCATTCTAACGTTGGCTTGCCTAGCAAGTAAAATATTAGGCGCCATCACGATCCGAAGATGGGAATTTGGGGTCGTGACACAAAGATACAAATGATGGAATGTCATCAGCTCTTCAATCAAAGGTACCAAATACTGGAATGTCATCAATGAGTTTGCTAATACCTAGAAGTCAGAATGAGTCAAAATCAACTGAATGCAGAACTAGCCCAGCTTTGAAATGCGACTAAATTATTTGTTCCATTGTTTATTATCCCAATAAAACAATGAAATCCAAGCCCCTCGACACTTTTACATACTTCAGTAGTACATTTAAAGATGAATATTCATATTCTAGCAAAGACCTACATATTTTCATTTTTTGTTGCTAGAAATGTTATCCCACGATTATGTAAGAAACTTAAGAAAAAGACAATTATGTAAGACACTTAAGAGTGCCTTTGCCTTATCAAAAACACTGTAAGAAGACATATTCAGCAAATGAATTGCAACATTATAGAAGTGGACATACCAGAAGTGGACATATCACTAAAGCATAACCACTGACGGGACTGGGAGACAAGATCTCCATTTCACCAACAGATAACTGCCAAAAAGCTCTAGAACATACACAAAGATACTTTAGAAAAAGATTTCTTGTAACAGAATTAAAATTATACACAAACATGAGTCATGTGATAAATATATTACAATTCGATCGAATTATTACATTAGTCACGTGATAAATATATTAACAGATTTATTAATACTGTATTATAATTCGAATTCTTACCAGATATATTAACACTACACATCAATTACGGAAGGGTCTTTTCCATCGCTGGCTAAATGTGAAGAAAAAAAATTAAAATAATGAGTCTTGCAATAAATAAAAGCATATCCACAACACTTATATACAACAAATATAGTAACAATATTACTACCTTGTTCAAGCTGCTCAATTTTATCAAGATCTTCCTCAACACTAATAGGTTATTTTAATTTTTCATTTCGAAGCCAATCTTGAAGACACACTAGAGCTTGCACCAATTTAGGAGTTAATGAATTCCTAAATGAATCAAGAAGACGTCCTCCCGTACTAAATGCACATTCGGATTCCACGCTTGAAACCTGAACAACTAATACATCACGAGCCATCTCCGCAAGAACATGAAATCTAGCTGAGTTCAATTTCCACCAGAGAAGAACATCAAATTCTTTAGTGCCATCCTCAGTTTATTCACCAAAATATTTATCTAACTCTGTTTTAGTATCCACACCTCCACTCCCACTTTTATATTTTTTTATATCTTGCATTAGTGATTCTAAAAGTCCTGTATTTTGGGTGCTTACTTGACTGCCAGAAAGCCCGGAAGTAGAAGTGTCCAATGAAGAACAATCTAAAGATGAAGCAAGCACGACACCTTTTGAGCTGGACTTTACATACTCACTAAATAATGAAGTCGTGTACTTCTTCACTTCTGCTTGTATAATTGCCCCGGATCTTTACCAAACATCTTTACAAATGCATAGCCAACTCATTCGAGCTTGTAACGTGGATCCAAAATACATGAAATGAAAATTATCTTGTTTATTTTCCCTGGATCACCCCAATACTTATTAAACTTTTCTTTCATCTTCTTTGCCATTTCACTTAAAATTGTATCTTTATTTGCTATCAATTGCTTCAAATAGACAGCAACCACACAAATTTCAAGAAAATGAATATTCGATGTAACATAACGTGATCCAGATATTTTCAAAGTAAGAAGATAGAAGATTGCACGAAACTTTGTAATTCTTTTTACATTCTCCCAATCACTACTCAAAAGTTCACATGTAGGATTTGCAACTTCAATATAAGAATGCTCAAGATAATGTCTTAGGATAATTTCACTAGAAGCATAATGTTAAAATGCACTTTCAAATTCAACAGCTCTGCGCAATATCAAGTAGGTGGAATTCCACCTAGTTGGAACATCCAAGCATAAAGCTTTTTTACAATTGAGTTGTTCATCATCAAAACATTCTTGAAACCTCTTCAACCTCGCAGGAGACTGTCTAACATATCTCATTGCATGCCTAACACGTTCAATAGACACTGAAGATTCTTTTAAACCATCCTGGACCACAAGATTCATGATATGAGTCATACATCTCATGTGAAGGTAATTACCGTTCATCAGATTAGTTTCCATTTTTGTTAATTGCTTAGACAATTCTTTTAGTGTCACATCATTTGAGCTTGCATTATCAACTATGACAGTGAAGATTTTATTTATCCCCCACTCACGCAAGCACCTACCAATATCATTTGCCATATCTTCGCCTTTATGACTAACAATATGACAAAAATTAATTATTCTCTTATACATATTCTATTCACTATCAATTCAATGGGCAGTGATACACATATAATTGATTCTTTGTATAGAAGTCCAGGTATCAGTGGTAATACATACTCTTTGTTTCATTTCTATAAAAGACCTCTTCAACTTTTGCTTTTCTTCATTAAAAAGATCAAAACAATCCCTAGTTACAGTACTACGGGAAGGGATCCGAAAATAAGGTTGCGCCACTTTCATAAAGTCTCTAAAAAAAATTTTCTCAACAAATCTGAAAGGAAGCTCATCAACTATTACCATACGACATAACACCTTCCTACACTCTTCTTGATCAAATTTTCAAGTAACAACAGCTACGTCACCCTGACTACCCCGGAACAGATTGAAAACCTAAATTTGATTATTTTTTTTTATCAACAATAGCAGGGCGTTTGGGACACTTAAACATATGAGAAAGAAGTGTCGGCGTACCGTCTTTGGTCTTAAAACAATACTCAATAAAGCAATAGTCACATTTTGCTTTTGTACTCCCTTTAGAAGTAATAGTTTCTGTAAAATGATCCCACACAACAAACCCTTTTTTTTCTTCCTTTTTTTGGTTATATTTGACTCTGTTGTTTCAAATTGGCTTATTGCATTTAAATTAGAAGCCCCACTTTCACCCATCACCTTATCACTTTGTATATTTTTAGCCATGCTATGAGTCACTGCAACAAGAAAAGAAAAGCAATAAAAATAACAAGTTCCTTAACGGATATTTAAACAGAAACTATCAAAATCGATCTCAAAACAGCACAAGACAAAGAAGGCAACAGTTGGAATGTCAATTTCAGAAGAAATCCCAGTGATTGGAGATCTGTGAAATGGCTGAATACTTTGAGATGCTCTTTGATTTTAAAGGTGTAAACAACACTACAACAGTGAGGATCGAATATTCTGAAGACATCAACAAGAAAAGAAACTTACCATCTGCTGTTCTGGGCTCTGGCTATGACGAGAGGGAGAGGCGAGACGACGAGATGGAGAGGCGAGTTAGCGAGATGGAGACGACGAGATGAAGAGGCGAGTCAGCGAGAGGGAGACGGCGAGTCTGCTGCTCTGGCCGCTGGGTGAAATACTGAAATTAACACTTTTAGACATTAGGGTTTCTAATGTCTCAAATCTAAATGTCTAATAGAGTACTAGTAAAGAAAGGTACTCTAAACTCTAAAGAAGGGTACCGGTAAAGAAACACTTTTAACACTTCTGCTTGTATAATGCCACGGTAAGTCGGGATTTTTATTACTTATTTAATATACATATTGCATATGGATATATATATATAACGGGTTAACGAATTATCCGTTAAGAAAATTGAATAATCCATTCTAAACCGATAAGACGTTAATAAAAAAATTTCAATCCGTTCTCCATCCGTTAAACCGTTAACTCGTTAACTCGATATCAATAAGCCATTAAGCCCTTTTTACGGTTCGATTTTTGGTTTCGGTTCGATTTTGAACTCCCCTGGCGTGCTCTCAAAATTCTTCTTGTGAAAGTATAAAATGATGGTTTGCTTAAAGGAATCCGGTGGACAAATATATACAGCGGCATTTATGCTTTGCTGCGTTGATTTAATAAACAAAATTAATTGCTACGCAGAAGAAAAGCATAAGTTAATTAATTAGAATTCCCACTTCACTAAGTAGCGCCAACGCCGACGCTCTTCCACCGGCGCGTGACAATCCCCCTCTTTTTATCGTCTCATTTTCTCAATCTATCTAGATTTCAATGACTATGACTTCTTCGTCGAGGCGCCACCTTGACCACACCTCCGCCCGCACTCCAATTTCCTAATTTGTTATTCAAACAATTTTCATATATAAAAATTCACAAAACAGATAGAATTGTAAGAAACTGGTGAAACGCCACCCACTGTGCACGTTAGCATTCTGCGCATCTACCGGTGAAGATATATATGGCGGAGCTGGCTCAAGCCGCCGCGGACGTTTACGCGCCGAGGAGTCTACCAGCTTGGAGGTCGCTTCTGAGCTGGCTGGCTTTCTTTATTCAGATCTTCGTTCAGATCGTTAGAGGAACACCGTCTCTGAGTCAGGTACTTTCGTATGTCGGCTTACGTAATAGTAGCTCTTTCCTCTCTTCCACGCCGCAGTTCAAGCCACTGCCTGTTGTTGAGCTGCCGGAGTCTCAGCTGCCCGAGGAGGCGCCTCCGCCGCCGCAGCAACCGTCTGTTGCTGTTTCCACCTTGCAAATCGACGCCGGAAGAGTTCGTGATGGTAACGGCGACCAACATCTACGGAGACTCACGGTAAGCTTTTTCTAGAAATAGTTAAAGCTTATTGAATATTCATCTCGAGCTTAGGCTTTAGGAGTTGAAGCTTAATTTTTAGTAGAATCATATGTAATATTTTGGTTCGTAGATTTCGTTTGAGTTGTTCATTATTTGTTATGCTTCCTTAGCTTTATGTTTAGCTACTTACTGTAATTCAGATGAAGTGTTTGATGCCTTCTTAAAACTGAGTTAGTTTTCAACACATGAGGTAATCAGATTGTGTACTTTTCATTTAAAAAAAAAGGATAAAGAGAGAAAGAGTTGATTAGATTGTCAAACAATCAATTCACCTGTATCATTTTCGCTGGTCTTAAAGTTTGTGAATACTATTAGGTCTGCAAATTTTTGCTTCTTCTCTGAGGACGGAACAGAATTTAATGTTAACCAATCTTGGTTGCACTGCGAAACCAACACTTTTAAGAGGCAAGAGACTCAGTGATATATATACTCCGTAGTTATTATGGGTGCAACACAAGTTTATACAGGAGTAATAATTAGTAGTTAGTCAAATTTTAGCAAGATGAATTTGGAAGAAGTTTTAATATTGACATCTACTGAAGCAGACTAAATAGTCTTAAGGAATTTTAGGACTCATCTTGTAGCCAAATATTGGCATTGTTCTTCTAGAGCTGCAAACCTTTTTTCAGGTTGCATACCTAGCTAATCGGTGCTGGGATGAATGACTATTATTTGTTACTTCTTTAGTTAGGAGTGTCTCCGTAGGTCATCTGTTGTAGCGTTTTCTCGCTTAATTAGTGTTGCCATAAACCTAAGTACCAAAAAGGAAACAGTAGATGGAGAAACAAAAAAAGGAAGTTTCTTGATGATTCATTGTGAAAGAGCAATGCATGGACATAAACTGTTAAGTTTTAATTCCCAAATTGCATGGGCGTGCTTTTCTCCAATTATTTCCTAGGAGGTGATGTACTAGAACTTCTTTTCTTTTTCTGGGTATTAAGGGGAATCTCTAATTCTTCTTCAAATTATTACCATTACTTCCATGTATTATGTCGAAGCCATATTGGGATGTGATAATCCATCTCCAGCTAGAGGAGCCATATGAGTCCGAAGCAAGCTAAGCTACAATGGTTAAGGTGGTTCAGTAGTGTGATTAAACGGAAACAAGCTGGGAAGAGAAGATCCACACATCATTGCTTTATTCTGGATGTGCATATGACATGCAACTAGATTTCAAGGTGGTTAAATGGAGGTATATAATGGAGTTACAACTCAATAGGGAAAGAAGTTCAAGTTGGCAGTGGTGATGAATGAATACGACAGGAAGAATATGAAAGATGAAGTTGATGAAATACGGGGAAAGTGCGATGTGTATTAAGAAGTATCAACATATCAGAATACTTGTGTGAAAGGACAGGCGAAAGTTTTCTGGTTTACTAGAAACAGGAGTGGTCTGATTTTCCATATTGCTGGCAGTTCTGGTTTTGTTTCTTTTGGTTTCTTCTTTTATTCCTATTTTTCTAATTTTTCTTTCTTTTGTCTATTGGAAGTTGGCATGCTCAGAAAGGTTTATGCTGTTAGTGCAACTATACCATGCAAACCAGATAAATATGACTAATGATAAGAACTTATGAAAACGGTTAGCTAGGTTTTTATTATGTAGTCTGTCAGTGCTGTGGTTGGGCTTTGCTGCAGGCTCTGGTAGTGCAGGATCTGTTATTTCCATTACTTTAATTGTGTGTGTATGTTGGAGAGGTCTCATGGATGGGGAATCAACCTCCATTGCCGGAGGAGCTGTATGATGTGGAAGCATGCTTAACTACAATGACATAGGTAGTTCAGTAGTGTGCTTAAATATAGACAGACTGTGAATGAATGTGACATGCCAAACTGGCTTATGTTTAGATATGCATATAATGAGCAATTAAATTCCTATGATTTAGATGGAGATATTTAATGGAAGCTACAACTTGATATGGGAAGGAAGTTACTTTTTTTATATAAGTAATGGGAAGGAAGTCACATATCAAAGAAGATGGTAGGAAGGGAGCTATAGAGGGAACTTATGATGGATGAGAGGACAGGAGTGTGAAAGATGAGATTGATGAAAAGGAGATAAATAAAATGTCTAAGAAATGTTAATATGTCTGAGTATAAATGTGAAATGAAAGGGGAGTTGCATTATTTTACAAGAAAGCATACGCTAATTCTTGTTATTTGCTGGCTGTTTTCATGTTCTTTCCTTTGTTTTTATTTTAATTATTTAAAATATGTATAGTTTCTTTGATTTCTTCTCTTCTTTTGTTTTTATTTTAATTATTTAAAATATGTATAGTTTCTTTGATTTCTTCTCTTTATTCTTGTTTTCTTTGCTGTAATACTTTTTCTTTAGTTTATTGGGAAGATGGCATGCTGGGCAAGGTTTATGCTGTTGGTGCAACTGTAGCTTGGGAATGAGATAGATAGGACGATCTGAAACATGGGAATGGTTTCAAGGGAGTTAGATAGGTTTTAGTTATTACAATTGCTGTTGTTGGGTTATGATGCAGGCTCTGGTGCGGATAAGTGGTATAATAGCATGTCCTAAGGGGACTATTTGTGTCTTCTATTCCCTATTAATGTTGCCCAAGTGCACTAGAGGAGTTCTAAACTAAGAGAAACTCCCGGATAATTGAAGGAAGACATCTAAACTATAGGAGATTATTGGAGCCAAACATTACCTCTCTATATCCTGATGTCAACTTTTAAGATGTTTAAATCTTGACTGATGTCACTTATCCAAAAAGGAAAAATAAAGTGACTGATGTCAACTCCATGGCTTGCTATATCATCAGAATATTTATGATGTGACGTTTCTCTTGTGTGTTCTATTGTAGATGATCCATATAACGAACTCCAACTAGTTCGTGACTGAGGCGTAGTTATTGATTGGCATTTCTTTTGTGTGTATTATAGCTCTTCCTGTAGTTTCTTTTGTTTGATAAAGTGAAGGCAGCTCTTCCTGTATTTGCTAGGTAGGCCTTGGTTAGTAGGACCTCTGTTAACCCTGTCACTGCCCTGAAGAGTTAATACGCTGTTCGCATATTTGCTGTATTGTTATCCTCTGCTCTGCTGGATGGGTCTTATTAAATTTGAGGTGGATTCATTTCAAATGGCAATCGCGGAGGGTGAAAGATTCTGCATGCTTTTTGGTGCTTTCAGTCTTGCATTTTGCTTCTACATTTGCATGCGAATACAGCCTCTTGGTTTAAAGAATTGATGTCCTTCAGTTGAAAGTTAAAAGCTCAAAGACGTTCTGGAATTTGTAAGATTATTGTGGTCAAATGTATCAGAAAGCTGACTATTATGAGAGGTTGTGGGACTTGAAGATGGTTTATTAATAATCCTGGCGGGGTTTCATATAAGCAGATAGTAAAATTATTTATGGAATTTTGCTGTAATCAGTGCATTCTGCTAATTGGCCCAATCTTTTTCTGTTTACCAAAATCTTCTTTTTAGATTTTTCCTGAAGTTCTTAACTATTGCTTTCAGGTGGTTCTTGATTTGGATGAAACTTTAGTTTGTGCGTATGAGACATCAAGTTTGCCCAATATCGTACGCACCCAGGCCACAGAGGCTGGATTGAAGTGGTTTGAGCTTGAGTGCATATCTTCAGACAAGGTCATATTCCCTCTTCTGTCTATAATTAAGTGATTATCACGCAAGTTTCTTGAAATAGTTATCTCAATATATTCCTGTTGGTTTTAGGAATGCGACAGCAAACCTAAGATCAACTATGTCACAGTTTTTGAACGTCCTGGATTGCACGACTTTTTAAAAGAACTCGGTGAATTTGCCGATCTTGTCTTGTTTACTGCTGGGCTTGAAGGTTTGGGCGTTAATTTGCGATTTATTTTGTCATCTTCCTTACTAGTTCATATATACATGGTTAATTCTCATTGTTATCTGTGTGCAGGCTATGCAAGGCCCCTTGTTGACAAAATTGATCTCGGGAATCGGTTTAGCATGAGACTTTATCGGCCTTCAACAACTAGCACGTCAGTATTGCTTCTATTCTTATGTTTTTTCTTTTTCCTGTTTAGTGGCTAATTCCAAATGTGAGGTTAAACTATTTCAGTGTTTATGTTATGATGTGCTGGACTGCTACATGTTCTAAAAATAAAAGGGAAAACAGAAAGCACTCAAAGCAAAAGAATCTTACAATACAAGAGGGAGAACTAAGTAATCGTCTCAAGTTAACTCGCCTTTTTTGGGGCAACCTCAATACCAGATGGAGAACTGAGTAAACAACAACAACCAACCCAGTGGAATCCCACAAGTGGGGTCTAGGGAGGGTAAGACCTTACCTACACCTTATGAAGGTGGAGAGGCCTTTTCCGATGGATCCTCGGCTCAAGAACAGTAGAAGGAAGCAATAACCAAATAATAGCAACAACAAGGTAAAAGGCAGCGGAAGCAAATAGCAAAACATGTAATAACCAAGAACAAGGAATACGAGACTAGTGTCAACTACTGGTACTAGTGACACACTCTGGAAAAACAAGGAACTAGGAATAGGAAAATACAAGACTAGTGCTAATACTATTGGTAAGACAAGGGGACACTCTCGACTACCTGTCAACCCACAACCTTAATTTTCGACCTCCAGACTTTCCTATCGAGGGTCATGTACTCGTTAAGCTGAAGTAGTGCCATGTCCTGCCTAATCACCTCTCCCCATTACTTCTTAGGCCTCCCTCTACCCCTCCTCTGACCTGCCACAGGCAACCTCTCACACCTACTGACCGGGGCATCAGTGCCTCTCCTCTTCACATGCCCGAACCATCTCAACCTCGATTCCCACAATTTGTCTTCCACAGGAGAATTGAGTAAACATATCAAGTTAATTCGCTTTCTGGGCCGAATATCTGGTGTCACCTTATAGCATATTAGCCTCTGAAGTGAAGATTTATCTAATGAACATAGGGGTGCTAATTAGTGTCAAGGCCACATGTTCTGACAGTTCATGTGATTATTCTTGAAGAGAGAAGTGCAGAGTCCTCTCTTAGTACATATTTGACCACTGGCCTTGGTATGTGTATGCGCGCGCGCGCTCATCAGATGCCATAAACTGCATTTGAAGCCATTGACCTTCCATAGATTGCAAATAGCTGGCGAGTGTGAACTTTTCAGAGTTGGTTCCTCCTAACTAGTCTTTGTCTTGATGCCACATTTATCTCACTGTCTAAATATGGTCACGCCATCGTGGCGTAGCAGACAAATTAAAATCTGGGTAGAATAAAAAAGTCACGATGTATTCCACCAAGAGAAAAGTTGATAATATGTAATCACCATATAATCGACATTATAGTGATGGAAAATGTTTGAAATTGACTTGTCAATCTGACTTTATGAATTTACACTGATGGCCCTTATAAAAAAGTGAATTTACCTTGATGGCCCTGGCTGGAAGGTTTTATTTTCTGCAGTACCAAAGTGTTCGGAGAGTTGGAGGATCAGTTATGTAACTGTTAAGTAGCTAATATCTGAACTAAACATTTTTCATAAAAAATATATCTGAACTAAACATTTTGAAGCAATAGAAGGCGAAGTCTCTTGTCGTTGTCTGATTGACTTGTAAGTCATAGTGATTCACTTTGCCTTTCTAACCCTATTCAGAGCCCTTCACGTTCACGGAGCATTTCATGATTCATCCTCTGACTAAAATATAGCTCTAAATGACTATATTTCTTAGCTCAATCTCTTTCTGGAAACTCAGCAGATACTACTATAATTGCTGTTAAGATTATAACTTTATGATAAGCAAGCCTGATTGTGTAGGTGTCCATTCATTGCAGGTCCTGCATGCACACTATGAATCTATATCTAGCAGTAACTCTATGCATCTATCTGTCATATAGTACCTTGAGGATCATTCTTTCCAGCTCAGGTTGTCACATATTAGGTGTTTGGGCTGTGTTTGATAATTTTGCAAATTAAATCCTTAATGTGTTGAAAAATATGGTAGATCTATGTCAATGTCTCTTTCCAAAAGTTTCTCGAGCCTTATAGCACATCTCTTATGTTGGACCATTGTCTGATTCAATGTTTATTATCAGATCCACTGAACTTTCTGTGCCAAAAACTGGTGAAAATCAATATAATCTAACATTAGTGCTCTTGACTAGCTTGTTTTTTATCGGATGTCCCCGAAGGGACTCTTGACTAGCTTGTGAATGTACTAAATCTCGAGACCAGGAATTGTGTGATGGGCGTTTGGTTTGCAAAGACACCTTTAGTATGTTGGGATACAAATCATGTCTCTGTTCTGAGATATTTTGGTGCTCAATGCTTGTTACATGCTTAGATGGCTAAATTTCCATTGCTGCATCATTTTTATCAAAATCTGCTCTATAATAATTCAATCTCGTTGGATTATTTCATGAAAGGACCTGATTTCCTTACGAACTGTACATTCTCTACATGATACTACCTATCAGGAATCAAAGAAAGTTACCTAAATGATACTGATAACAGGCTTACCCAATTATTGTATTCTTAAGCCTTTTTCCTCTCAGGAAAATGATGAACTGAGTTCTTTCGATTCCCAAAGATAAAGAAAGGTTGTTATTACTTGAGAAATTGATTACTTGCGTTAGATAATGAATTTGCAGCACATTCCTATAAAAAAAGATAATGAATTTGCCGCATCTAATGGTTCATAATCAAATATTATGACATTCAGTCAAAGGTTCCATGAATTTGTGGCATCAACATATCTCTTTGATTTCTGTATCCTTGCAAACTCAGCTCATTGTTGATGCGACACAACTATTCGACTAAATCAAAGCAGTTCTCTTTGTATAAAATCTCTTTTCAGCTTATTATTGTGGGTTTGACGCTTTGCTCGCATCTCAGGGAATATCGGGAACATGTGAAGGATTTATCTTGCATATCAAAGGATCTAAGCCGAATTGTCATTGTTGATAACAATCCATTTAGTTTTTTGTTACAACCTCTAAATGGAATTCCGTGCATTCCATTTGCTGCTGGACAACCGCATGATATACAGGTCTAATACATAAGAAAACATGTATGAAAGCTATTCCTCAAATTTGCTATTATGCTCCCATGACTTTAACAAGTGTTATATATTTTGTATCAGCTTTTGGAGGTTATCCTTCCACTTCTCAAGCATCTTTCCCAGCAGAAAGATGTGCGGCCTGTGCTCTACGAAAGATTTCATATGCCCGAATGGTTTCAAAAGCATGGAATCCCTGTTTCTGCATTGACAAGTGTAGAATGAAAATCTTGCAAGTGAAATTGCTTCTAATTCCTGGAGACGCCAATCCTGTAATTTGTTCTGCAAGTGCAGTACCCCTTCACTCGAAGAACAATTTTGTATAGCTAATTTTGTGTAGAAGAGGGAGCAGCCATCGACGAAGTCCCAAGTTTCTCAATGTTTTCCTCCCTATGTTCGCACAACATTCTCATTGTGGAAATTTAGATTATTGCGTAACTTGTTAATAGCCTCCAATCTTAGACGATGTTAGTGTTTCTGCAATTGTTGTAAACAGTCGTCGCCAATAATTATTCCTTCTCTCACACAAATTCTAATGCAAAGGTTTGATCATTGGACGCTCTCTTCAGGAATGGTAAATGTTCGTTTTTTAAACATTCTGAGTGAAGCCCAGAATTTTTCTAAAGGTGTTTGTATATATCATGTCTCTTCAAATACCATCCTGAACCTTTTAACTTGAGATTATTTTTCAATGTTTTTCGTTTTATTAAAAAATGGAAGGAAAACAACCTACATTTGTGAAAAAGTAACATCTGAGATCCTGACTTGAGGAAAAATGAGTACCACTAGGGGGATAGCGTCACAATCTTTTTTCTTCTTTTAGTTCGTTTTGGCTTAGAAGCGAGGAAGCCTTCGTTCCTTCAACATAATCCTAAGTAGAATAGAGTGCTTTTAAAGTCCTTTATGAAATTAAAAATGCTGAAAAGGAAAAGGCCGACAAGGTCATGATTATGTTTGAAACTTTGGTTTTCAGTGTCATAAAATTGCATAAAAACTAAGCAAGCCATGTTCTTGAAGCTTGAGTTATACCACAAAAGTGAAACAGGTTTGGCAATACGCGTTGGGATCATTGTTTAAAATTATGCCACGCGCATCAGCCTTTGTTTCTCCTATGCGGCTGATTTCTCTGGCTTGTTCCTCAAAGTAACATTTCTGACAGATAGATGGCCCTATAATTTTGTAATTTGGATTATCAAAAAGAAATCTCTTTAAGTTCGCAGTAATTTGTTACCATTGAAGTCTTACCAGGTTAAGCACAGCACAGTTAAGTATGCCTATAAGAAGAGTCTTTGGGGAGTAACTTGTGTAGTAACTAAATATCTCATCATACTTGAGTATAAAGTTAGTATTTCATGTGGAAAAGGAAAAAGAAAATTCTATCTCATACATTAGTTAATTAATCTTACTCTATGGATTGAGAAAATCAAACTATTTAAAATTAATCCAGATATTAATTCTTAATTTTTTGAAATAAAAGTTTATTTTCGAAAATCGTGCAAATCATAAAATTTTAAAAAAGAATCATAATGGTAAGAACTATGTTTGATTCCACAACTAATAAGAATAATAATATCATATAAAACGGGATATATAGAAAATACTAGCTAGTACTATGTAACTTGGAGTGCAGTTTCACATACCTGTTAGACTCCTATCAAGCATAACAGATCGGGGAAATTTCACGTAACAATGACTTGGTTCCCTACTTTCAAAAAAAAAAAAAAGAATGTCTAGCATATACAGAAAATTAGTTTCGTTTTCGTAATGTAAAGCAATGCATGAAAAATATAAAGAATGAGCAGATCAAAAGAAAACTCTAAAGAATAACGGGAAAAGGTCCAAATTGCTTGTGTACTAGTATTTGAAATGGTTTAATTTTGTCCTCCATTAGATTTTAGTCCATTTATAATTTTTTTCGTTTGCAAATTATCTTATATTTGTCATTACCATTAATAGAATGCCAACGTGAAATGAGTGGACTCCATATATCTAATTTTTTTAGAAAAAAAAAACTAAATTTACATCTCTAACTTTTGAATATGATTCCCTCATGTTAGAGATTGTTAGAGTTAAACGGCAAATACGAGACTTTTTTCTAATGGCAAGGATACTATAGAACCAAAAATCACAAAATTAATCAATTTCGGAAGATGTTTAATTGGTGAATGTTTTGACTAGCGACATATTAGATTGTGGGTCTTCCAAAATCAATCAATTATCCACCAAGAATCTTTAGTACGTAGCCACAACCCAGAATATTTAAATGTAAAGTGTGGCTCAATATTTCTTTTGGGACGTTGAAGAAAGTTGACTTGCATGACATAATGGAAAGTGGTTGAGTGTTATATGTTATCATTGGCTAATACTCCACACCATTCAGTTAACAACTTCTCCTTTTCTATAATTCTTGCTTATCTACAATTTCGTCGTTAGTTTGTCAACGGGACACCAATATCCAGCTAAATATTGTTCTTTCAGTAGGTCAACAATGTTCCTGTATTTTCTGATCTTTAAATGAAAAAAGAAAATACAAGAAAAGAGGGGAAAAATGTAAAATATATGTATAAAATTAACTGCTGCGATAATTTCAAGAGCATGAGACTTGAATGGCAGAAAATTATATATGGATATGGCAAGTAATAATTCAAAACAAAGTAAGCCAAATGGACATGCAGAAGGCAGATGTTATTCCCATAGCATAAGTCGAATTGGAATATAAATGTAATTAGTCCTCTTCCCTTTTCTTTTGGCGTATATGTATGAATTCTTAATTGAATGAGCTCTGTTTACCCTTTAAACGAATTACAATAAAATTTGTACGTGGTTTAAATGACACATGGTTTAATTTAACATAAATGATAAAAAAGAAGTAATTGAATTGAGATAACACGACAAAACTAAATGTGGCGAAGTAATTAAGCCTTGAATTAGGCTTAAATGCTAACGGTCGGTTTGGGTCGAGCCCTCGAAATAAAGCTCGGTTCCAACTAAATGGATGAACAGTTGAGGAGCACTTAAACAATTGGTAAAAGTCAAAATAAACTTTATTACTTTGATATGCGTGCCAATATTGACCCAAAAATGAAATAGTTCTCCTCTTTATCTAGTGGAGGAGTTTTAACCCTAATACAAGTCTAAATAAGGTAAAAATCTTTTCTTTCCCTTTTTCCATGAAAATATGATCTGTAGCCAGTACCGAGCGTGATCCATGCCGCAATATCCGGCTGATGGCGGATATTTTGGCTCCCCGTTTTGTCTCTTTTAACCGTCTTTCCTTTACCCTCGATCTTTCATCTTACTCGAGCTTGATTCTTTTCGGGTTCATCCATGCCCGAGATCCGTCGTATCGTTCTTCCCTGGTTCTGATCTATGGGTGTCACGACCCGAAATTTCCACCTTCGGACCGTGATGACGCCTAACATGTCACTTTCTAGGCAAACCAACGTTAGAATAATATTATCTATTTTAAAATAATTTTTAAATGTATTAATAACAAGAAAATAAATGCGGAAGCAAAGTTTGAAATATAGTGAAATAATCCATCAAACAACGATGTCTAAATACCATCCCAGAATTGGTGTCACAAGTGCACGAGCTTCTAGAATAAATACAAATAAAGGTCTGAATAAAATAAAGCTGTCTCGAAATAAACACACAGCTAGGGTACAATAGACGAGGACTTCAGAACTACGAACGCCATACAGTTATACCTCAAGTCTCCTCTGATAGCTGAAATCCGAGCAAGTCTATGGTACGCCGCTGGGACTAACTCCAAAATCTGCACAAGAAGTGCAGAGTGTAGTATCAGTACAACCGACCCCATGTACTGGTAAGTGCTGAGCCTAACCTCCACGAAGTAGTGACGAGGCTAAGGCAGTTCACTTACATTAACCTTTACGCAATGTTGATAATAACAACAAATAATATAAATAAATCAAGTAACTCATTTAGAATAATTGAAACTAACTCAGCAGTCATAACTAATTATCATTTTCATCAATTCTGTTGCAGCGTGCAACCCGCTCTCACAATATATCCACATTCAGTTCTGTTACGATGTGCAACCCGCTCCTCCAATATATTCATTTTAATCAAGTCTATTGCGACGTGCAACCCGATCCTCCAATATATTCATTATAATCAATCCTGTTGCGGCGTGCAACCCGCTCCTCCAACATTTTCATTTACCAATTCTTATAGAAGAAAATTTTCCAATAAATGTAACAATTAATATAGAATTTCAAGACAACAAGCATACAATAATTATGATTTAATTATGAAGCAAACAATGACAAATAGCAAATTATTATGGAAATCAGGGAGCAAATAGACAGTTTAATATTTAATATGCTAAATGTTAAATAGCAATTATGGCACATAATTCAAATAGCATGTAACAATTAATGCAGGAATTCAAGAATTTATATTTGCAAAGAATAAAAGAGAAACAATTATTATAATAATTAATTTATGATTAAAAATAATTTATAATTTTTCAAGTAAGCAGGCAAATAATTAATTTGACGACGTATAGACACTCGTCACCTCGCCTATATGTCGTTTACATACAATTCACATAACAAACAATTTAAGGGTTCTATTCCCTCAAGTCAAGGTTAACCCCGACACTTACCTCGCTTTGCGAATTCCAATCAATTATTCAACCACAACTTTTTCTTTTAAATTTTGCCTCCGAAAGCTTCAAATCTATTTACAAACAATTCGATATATTCAATACGAATCATAGGAATTAATTTCATATGAATTTACAAATTTTTCGGATAAAAATCCAAAATTTATTAAAATATTCGGCAATGGGACCCACATCTCAAATCCCGGAAAAACTCACGAAATCCGAACACGCGTTCCGATATAAGTTCAACCATACCAAATTTGTCCAATTTCGATATCAAATGGACCTTCAAATCTTAAATTTTTGTTTTTGGAAAGTTTTACAAAAATTCTAATTTCTTCCATCTAAATCCGAAATAAATGATGAATATAGACATGGATTTGTGAAATACAATCACTTTTGGTTATAGAACACTTACCCAATCCAAAGTCGTGAAAATCCCTCTTGAAATCGCCCAAATCCGAGACTCAAAACTCAAAAATGAGTAAAAATGGCTAAGACTCGTTTTTATGTATTTTGCCCAACATTTTTGCATCTGCGGTGCCTGGGCTCGCACATGCGAGAACCTTTTGAAGGATAATTTTAATATGAGAACCCATTTTATAATTAAAATCATGATGACAATTATTATTTCATCTATTGCCACGTCCATGTATATTCATACAACCCCGATAATTATTTAATCTTCTTTCAGACTTTGATCTATTGCTATCACATTCGCTTCAGGTAATGGAGCATATCTAGAAGGACGGGCTTCATTAAAAGCATATTATTTTGCCTCAGTCATCATTATATTATTAATGTGGTGCATTGGGACTCAAACACAATATCTTACCCTCATAAAGGCATGTTAAGTCATAATACATTGGGACTCAAACCCAATGTCTTATTATCATGATGCACCAGGACTCAAATCCGATATCTGAACAGCTCTTCTGAAATATTGCTACTTCTGAAGCAAATTTGAGTCATGTAACATAGAGAATAATTCTCTAACATGTCTTCATCAATTATAAATTTAGCATTTGAAAATATTACCACTTTTAATGATCATAACAACCAATCATAACTAACAATACTTTGAATGTATTATCACTTAATTTAGCAGTTATAAGCATAAAAATCTCGTATATGCGAAAAAGGACTGCCAGGCGAGGTTCCGCATCTGCGCACAAGGGCCGCACCTGCGAAGGCCGCATCTGCGATGGATGTCTCACTTCTGCGGTCAAAATTCCGCAGGTGCGATTATACCAAAACCCAAATTTCAGATTTTTGCTTAAGTCCAATTCTTGTTCCGATTTCGATCCGTTTCACTTTTGGGGTATTCGGGACCCCGTTTAAATATACCAACAAGTCTCGTAACATAATACGGACTGACTCGGGGTCTAAAATCACGTCAAACAATACTGAAATTACAATTCACACCCCGATTCGAACTTTGAGTTTTAAACTTTCAATTTGCAAATCTCGTGCCAAAACATATTAAATAAATTCGGAATGACTTCAAATTTGGCACACAAGTCATAAATGACATAACGGAGTTGTTCAAATTTCTAAAATCGGATTCCGGCTCCGATATCAAAAAGTCAACCCCGTGGTCAAACTTGGAATATTTAGCCTTTAAATTGCTAGTTCCGTTAAATGGTCATAACTTGAGATAGGGACCTCCAAATTAAATTCTGGGCATACGCCCAAGTCCCAAATCACAATACGGAGCTATCGGAACTGTCAAAATACTGATCCGGATCCGTTTGCTAAAAACGTTGACCAAAGTCAACTCACTTGAACTGTAAAGCTGTATTTCACATTTTAATTTATTTTTCACATGAAAACTTTCCAGAAAATTTTACAGACTGCGCTCGCAAGTCGAGGAAGGATAAATGCTATTTTCAAGGTCTTAGAACATAGAATTACTTATTAAATTTAAAGATGACATTTTGGGTCATCACATTCTCCACCTCTAAAACAAATGTTCGTCCTCGAACGGAGTTAGAAAAAGTACCTGAGCTGGAGAAAAGGTGTGGATATTTACTCCGCATGTCCGACTCGGACTCCCAGGTAGATGCCTCTACCGGCTGACCTCTCCATTGCACCCGAACTGAAGGATAACTCTTTGACCTCAACTGTCGGACCTGCCGGGCTAGAATAGCCACCGGCTCCTCCTCGTAAGTCAAATCTTTGTCCAATTAGACTGAGCTGAAATCTAACACATGGGACGGATCACCATGATATTTTTGGAGCATAGACACATGAAACACCGAATGAACCGCTGATAAACTAGGTGGTAATGCAAGCCTGTAGGCTACTTCACCCACCCTTTCAAGAATTTCAAAGGGTCCGATATACCTAGGGCTCAACTTGCCCTTCCTTCCAAACCTCATTACACCTTTCATAGGTGAAACCCAGAGCAATATTCTTTCTCTTACCATGAATGTAATATCACTAACTTTACGGTCTGCATAACTCTTTTGCCTAGACTGAGCTGTGCGAAGTCGATCCTGAATAATCGTTACCTTATCTAAGGCATCCTGTACCAAATCGGTACCCAACAACCGAGCCTCTCCCGGTTCAAACCAACCAACTAGCGATCGGCATCGCCTTCCGTATAATGATTTATATGGAGCCATCTGAATGCTCGACTGGTAGCTATTATTATAAGCAAACTCCGCAAGTGGCAAGAATTGATCCCAAGAACCTCCAAAGTCTATAACACAAGCGCGGAGCATATCTTCCAATATCTGAATAGTGCGCTCTGACTGTCCATCTGTTTGTGGATGAAATACTGTACTCAACTCCACCTGTGTGCCTAACTCACGCTGTACAGCCCTCCAAAAATGTGAGGTAAACTGCGTACCTCGATCTGAAATAATAGACACGGGCACACCGTAAAGGCGGACATTCTCACGAATATAAATTTCAGCTAACTTTTCTGAAGAATAGGTAACTGCCACTGGAATGAAATGTGCTGACTTGGTCAGCCTGTCCACGATGACCCAAACTGCGTCAAATTTTCTCTGAGTCCGTGGGAGCCCAACAACAAAATCCATAGTGATATGCTCCCACTTCCACTCAGGAATTTCTAACTTCTGAAGCAAATCACCAGGCCTCTGATGCTCGTACTTAACTTGCTGACAGTTCAGACACCGAGCTACGTATGCAACTATATCCTTTTTGATTCTCCTCCACCAATAATGTTGTCGCAAATCTTGATATATTTTAGCGGTACCTGGATGAATAGAATACCTGGAACTGTGTGCTTCTTTAAGAATTAATTCACGAAGCCCATCCACATTTGGCACACAAATACGACCCTGCATTCGTAGAACCCATCTTCCCCCACAACAACCTGTTTGGCATTACCGTGCCACACCGTGTCCTTAAGGACAAGTAAATGAGGATCATCATACTGCCTCTCTCTGATGCGCTCATATAAAGAAGACTAAGCGACTGTGCAAGCTAGAACCCGATTGGGTTCTGAAATATCTAACCTCACGAACTGATTGGCCAAAGTATGAACATCTGTAGCTAGTGGCCTCTCACCAACCGGAATATACGCAAGACTGCCCATACTCACAGCCTTTCTACTTAAAGGCATCGGCCACCACATTGGCCTTTCCGGGGTGATACAAAATTGTGATATCATAGTCTTTCAACAAATCCATCCATCGTCTTTGCCTCAAATTAAGATCCTTTTGTTTGAACAAATATTGAAGGGTGCGATGATCAGTAAATACCTCACACGAGACACCATAGAGGTAATGCCTCCAAATTTTTAGCATGAACAATGGCTGCCAATTCTAAGTCGTGAACAGGATAATTCTTCTCGTGAACTTTCAACTACCGCGATGCATATGTAATTACTTTTCCATATTGCATTAATACTACACCAAGACCAATATGAGATGCGTCACAATATACCGTATACGATCCTGAACCTGTGGGTAATACTAATACTGGCACCGTAGTCAAAATGGTCTTGAGCTTCTGAAAGCTCAACTCACACTCGTCTGACCATCTGAATGGAACACCCTTCTGGGTTAGTCTGATCAAGGTGCTTGCTATAGATGAAAACCCTTCTATGAACCGACGATAATAACCTGCCAAACCCAGGAAACTCCGGATCTTTGTAACCGAAGTAGGTTTAGGCAAATTCTAAATAGCCTCAATCTTCTTAGGATCCACCTTTATGCCTTCTGCCGATACAATATCTCCCAAAAAGGCAACTGAGTCTAACCAAAACTCACATTTTGAAAACTTGGCATATAACTGATTATTCTTCAAGGTGTGAAGCACACTTCGAAGATGTTGCTCATGTTCCTCTCGACTGCTGGAGTAAATCAAGATATCATCAATGAATACAACCACAAAAGAATCCAAATAAGGCTTGAACACCTGATTCATCAAATCGATAAATGCTGCTGGAGCATTTGTCAACCCAAACGACATCACTAGGAACTCGTAATGCCCATACCGAGTCTGAAAAACTGTCTTAGGGACATCAGATGCCCTAATCTTCAACTGATAGTAACCAGATCTCAAATCAATTTTCAAAAATACCTTGGCACCCTGAAGCTGATTAAATAAGTCATCAATTCTTGGCAGCGGATATTTGTTTTTGATAGTGGCCTTGTTCAACTGCCAATAATCTATACACATCCACATCGATCCATCTTTCTTCTTTACAAATAATACTGGTGCACCCCAGGGCGAGACACTGAGTCTAATGAATCCCTGATCAAGCAAGTCTTGTAACTACTCTTTCAATTCTTTCAACTCCGGCGGGGCCATATGGTATGGTGGAATAAAAATGGGCTGAGTGCCCGGAGCCAAATCAATACAGAAGTTAATATCTCTGTCGGGTGGCATCCCCGAAAAATATGCAGGAAATATTTCTGAAAATTCACGAACAACTGGTACTGAGTCCATAGAAGGGCAATCCGCACTGGGATCGCGAATATAAGCCAAATAGGCTAGACACCCTTTCTCTACCATACGCCGAGCTTTCATATAAGAAATAACCCTGCTGGCAGAATGGCTAGAAGTTCCTTTCCACTCTAACCGAGGTAGCCCCGGCATAGCTAGGGTCACTGTCTTGGAATGACAGTCCAATATAGCATGGTAAGGAGACAACCAATCCATACCCAAGATGATATCAAAATCTACCATATCAAGAAGTAGAAGATCCACACTAATCTCAAGATTACCAATAATAACCACACACGAACGATAGACATGATCTACTACAACAGAGTCTCCCACCGGTGTAGATACACACACAGAAGCACTCAGAGGATCACAAGGCACAACCAAATATAAAGCAAAATAGGAGGATACATAGGAATAAGTAGATCCTGGATCAAATAGAACTGAAGCATCTCTATGACAAACTGGAATAATACCTGTGATCACAACATCAGATGACTCGGCCTCAGGCCTAGCTGGAAAAGCATAAAATCGGGGCTGGGCCCCACCACTCTGAACTGCATCTCTGGGCTGGCCTCCACCTCTAATGGTCTGACCTCAACCTCTAATGGCCTGACCTCCACCTCTAATGGCCTGACCTACACCTCTAACTGCATGACCCCTACCTCTAGTTGGCTGAGCAGGCGGTAAAGCAACCGGTGCCGGTATGATGGCACGAGAATCTTGCCGAGATCTGTTACTCGCCAATATAGGGCAATACCTCCTGATGTGACCAATGTTCCCATACTCATAACACCCATCCTGATGCCGTGGCTGCTGAAGCTGAAGCTGGCCCAGATGGGCCGGATAACTACTGTAGTAACTCTGGAGTGGTGGTGCACTGATAGGAGCTGAATGTGCACTGAATACTGGCTGCCCAGAGTAAGGCATAATAGGACCGTGACTCCCTGAAGCACCGGGAGATACATGAAGTGTTGAATGAAACGGTCTGGGAGGATGACCCCTACCAAAATTACCCCTGCCTCCAGATGAGGCACCATTGTAACCACCAAACTGACGAGGCCTCTTATCAGACCTCTGCCCTCTTTCCTGTGCAAGAACCATCTCAATCCTCCTTGTGACATTAGCAGTCGCCTGAAAAGAAATCTCACTTCCGGTCTCCTTGGCCATCTGAAGTCTGATAGGGTGAGTGAGTCCCTCAATAAACCTCCTCACTCTCTCTCCCTCCGTAGGTAGTAAAAGGAGAGCATGATAGGCCAAATCCACAAAACGGGACTCATACTGAGTAACAGTCATACTGCCCTGCTGTAGACGCTCAAATTGCTTGCAGAATTCCTCTCTCAGTATGATAGGGAGGAACTTCTCCAGAAATAGCTGAGAGAACTGCTCCCAGGTAAGTGTAGGTGATCTGACTGGTCGGGTCAATGTGTAATCCCTCAACCACCTCTTGGCGGAACCCGTCATCTGGAATACAGCAAAATCAACCCTATTGGTCTCAACTATACCCATGTTCTGCAGCACCTCATGGCAGCGTTCAAGATAATCCTGTGGGTCCTCAGAAGGTGTACCACTGAAGTGAACTGGAAAGAGCTTAGTGAACTTATCCAGTCTCAATAAGGCCTCAAAAGACATGGCGGGCCTATCACCGGTCTGTGCCGCAATAACTGGCTGAACTACCCCAACTGGCGGGGCTGGTGGAGCCTGATTCCGGGGAGCCATCTGCTCCGGAGCGGAAGTAGTGGGAGTTTGTGCTCCTCCCCCAGCCTGTGAGATGGTTGGTGCCACTGGAAATGTACCATTCTGAGCCAAGCCCTCCATAAGACTTACCAAACGGACTAGAGCGTCCTGAAGTACTGGAGTGGCTATGAATCCTTCCAGGACCTGAGCTGGTCCAACTGGTACATTCTGAACTGGAACTTCCTCCTGAAGATCCACCTGAGGTTCTATAACAGGTGCAACTGCTCGAGCTCTGGACTGAGCTTTACCTCGGCCTCTGGCATGATCTCGACCTCTACCCCTGGCCATAGTCGCTACCGGGGTTTCTGGTCCCTATCCATCGATAGAAGTATTATGCGTTCTCACCATCTGTGAGAGAATAAGAGTAGAATGGTTCAATCATCGATGATAGAATAAAATCACACGACAGAATAAGAAAGAAGTGATATTGTTCCTAAACTTCATAGCCTCTGAGAGATAAGTACAGACGTCTCCGTACCGATCCTTCAGACTCTACTAAGCTTGCTCGTGACTCGTGAGACCTATGTAACCTAGTGCTCTGATACCAACTGTCACGACCCAAAATTTCCACCTTCGGACCGTGATGGCGCCTAACATTTCACTTGATAGGCAAGCCAACGTTAGAATAATATTATCCATTTTAAAATAAGTTTTAAATATATTAATAACAAGAAAACAAATGCGGAAGCAAAGTTTGAAATATAGTGAAATAATCCATCAAATAACGGTTTCTAAATACCATCCCAGAATTGGTGTCACAAGTGCACGAGCTTCTAGAATAAATACAAATAAAGGTTTGAATAAAATAAAGCTATCTGGAAATAAACACACAACTAGGGTACAATAGACGGGGACTTCAGAACTGCGAACGACATGCAGTTATACCTCAAGTCTCCTCTGATAGCTGAAATCCGAGCAAGTCTGTGGTACGCCGCTGGGACCAACTCCAAAATCTGCACAAGAAGTGCAGAGTGTAGTATCAGTGCAACCGACCCCATGTACTGGTAAGTGCTGAGCCTAACCTCGACGAAGTAGTGACGAGGCTAAGGCGGTTTACTTACATTAACCTGTACGTAATATTGATAATAACAACAAATAATATAGATAAATCAAGTAACTCATTTATAATAATTGAAACCAACTCAGCAGTCATAACTAATTATCATTTCCATCAATTCTGTTACAGCGTGCAACCCGCTCTCACAATATATCCACATTCAGTTCTGTTGCGGCATGCAACCCGCTCCTCCAACATATTCATTTTAATCAAGTCTGTTGCGGCGTGCAACTCGATCCTCTAATATTAACTTTTTAACAAGTCTGTTGCGGCGTGCAACCCGATCCTCCAATATTGACTTTTAATAAGTCTGTTGCGGCGTGCAACTTGATCCTCCAATATATTCATTATAATCAATCCTGTTGCGGCGTGCAACCCGCTCCTCCTACATTTTCATTTACCAATTCTTATAGAAGAAATTTTCCCAATAAATGTAACAATTAATATAGAATTTCAAGACAATAAACATACAATAATTATGGTTTAATTATGAAGCAAACAATGACAAACAATAAATTATTATGGAAATCAGGGAGCAAATAGGCAGTTTAATATTTAATATGCTAAATGTCAAATAACAATTAAGACACATAATTCAAATAGCATGTAACAATTAATGCAGGAATTCAAAAATTTATATTTGCAAAGAATAAGAGAGAAAAAATTATTATAATAATTAATTTATGATTAAAAATAATTTATGATTTTTCAAGTAAGCAGGCAAACAATTAATTTGACTTCGTATAGACACTCGTCACCTCGCCTATATGTCGTTTACATGCAATTCACATAACAAACAATTTAAGGGTTCTATTAGCTCAAGTCAAGGTTAACCCCGACACTTACCTCGCTTTGCAAATTCCAATCAATTATTCAACCAAAGCTTTTCCTTTTAAATTTTGCCTCCGAAAGCTTCAAATCTATTCACAAACAATTCGATATATTCAATACGAATCATAGGAATTAATTCCATATGAATTTACAAATTTTCCAGATAAAAATCCGAAATTCATTAAAATATTCGGTAGTGGGACCCACATCTCAAATCTCGAAAAAACTCACGAACTTTGAGCACGCGTTCCGATACGAGTTCAACCATACCAAATTTGTCCAATTCCGATATCAAATGGACCTTCAAATCTTAAATTTTTAGTTTTGAAAAGTTTTACAAAAATTCTAATTTCTTCCATTTAAATCCGAAATAAATGATGAATATAGACATGGATTTGTGAAATATAATCACTTTTGGTTATAGAATACTTACCCAATCCAAAGTCATGAAAATCTCCCTTTAAATCGCCCAAATCCGAGACTCAAAACTCAAAAATGAGTAAAAATGGCTAAGACCCGATTTAATGTATTCTGCCTAGCATTTTCGCATCTGCGGTGCCTGGGCTCGCACATGCGAAAACAATCTCGCATATGCGAAAAGGGGCTGCCAGGCGAGGTTCCGCATCTGCGGACAAAATGTCGCACCTGCGATGCCCGCTTCTGCGCACAAGGGCCGCATCTGCGATGGATGTCTCGCTTCTGCGAGCTCGCACCTACGGTCAAAATTCCGCAGGTGCGATTATACCAAAACCTAAATTTTAGATTTTTGCTTAAGTGCAATTCTTGTTCCGATTTGGATCTGTTTCACTTTCGGGGTATTTGGGACCCCGTTTGAATATACCAACAAGTTCTGTAACATAATACGGACGGACTCGGGGTCTAAAATCATGCCAAACAACACTGAAATTACAATTCACCCCGATTCAAACTTTGAGTTTTAAACTTTCAATTTGCAAATCATGTGCCAAAACATATTAAATGAATCCGAAATAACTTCAAATTTGGCACACAAGTCATAAATGACATAACGGAGCTGTTCAAATTTCCAAAATCGGATTCCGCCTCTGATATCAAAAAGTCAACCCCGTGGTCCAACTTGGAATACTTAGCCTTTAAATTGCTAGTTCCGTTAAATGGTCATAACTTGAGCTAGGGACCTCCAAATTAAATTTCGGACATACGCCCAAGTCCCAAATCATGATACTGAGCTACCGGAACTATCAAAATACTGATCTGGGTCAGTTTGCTAAAAACATTGACCAAAGTCAACTCACTTGAATTGTAAAGCTCTATTTCATATTTTAATTCATTTTTCACATGAAAACTTTCGAGAAAATTTTACAGACTGTGCACGCAAGTCGAGGAAGGATAAATTATGTTTTTCGAGGTCTTAGAACATAGAATTACTTATTAAATTTAAAGATGATATTTTGGATCATCACATTCTCCACCTCTAAAACAAACGTTCGTCCTCGAACGGAGTTAGAAAAAGTACCTGAGCTGGAGAAAATGTGTGGATATTTACTCCGCATGTCCGACTCGGACTCCCAGGTAGATGCCTCTACCGGCTGACCTCTCTATTGCACCCAAATTGAAGGATAACTCTTTGACCTCAACTATCGGACCTGCCAGGCTAGAATAACCACCGGCTCCTCCTCGTAAGTCAAATCTTTGTCCAATTGGACTGAGTTAAAATCTAACACATGGGACGGATCACCATGATATTTTTGGAGCATAGACACATGAAACACCGGATGAACCGCTGATAAACTAGGTGGTAATGCAAGCCTGTAGGCTACTTCACCCACCCTTTCAAGAATTTCAAAGGGTCCGATATACCTAGGGCTCAACTTGCCCTTCCTTCCAAACCTCATTACACCTTTCATAGGTGAAACCCAGAGCAATATTCTTTCTCTTACCATGAATGTAATATCACTAACTTTACGGTCTGCATAACTCTTTTGCCTAGACTGAGCTGTGCGAAGTCGATCCTGAATAATCGTTACCTTATCCAAGGCATCCTGTACCAAATCGGTACCCAACAACCGAGCCTCTCCCAGTTCAAACCAACCAACTGGCGATCGGCATCGCCTTCTGTATAATGCCTCATATGGAGCCATCTGAATGATCGACTGGTAGCTATTATTATAAGTAAACTCCGCAAGTGGCAAGAATTGATCCCAAGAACCTCCAAAGTCTATAACACAAGCGCGAAGCATATCTTCCAATATCTGAATAGTGCGCTCTGACTGTTCATCTGTATGTGGATGAAATGCTGTACTCAACTCCACCTGCGTGCCTAACTCACGCTGTACAACCCTCTAGAAATGTGAGGTAAACTGCGTACCTCGATCTGAAATAATAGACACGGGCACACCGTGAAAGCGTACAATCTCATGAATATAAATTTCAGCTAACTTTTCTGAAGAATAGGTAACTGCAACTGGAATGAAATGTGCTGACTTGGTCTGCCTATCCACGATGACCCAAACTGCGTCAAATTTTCTCTGAGTCCGTGGGAGCTCAACAACAAAATCCATAGTGATACGCTCCCACTTCCACTCAGGAATTTCTAACTTCTGAAGCAAACCACCAGGCCTCTGATGCTCATACTTAACTTACTGACAATTCAGACACCGAGCTACATATGCAACTATATACTTTTTCATTCTCCTCCACCAATAATGTTGCCGCAAATATTGATACATTTTAGCGGTACCTGGATGAATAGAATACCTGGAACTGTGTGCTTCTTTAAGAATTAATTCACGAAGCCCATCCACATTTGGCACACAAATACGACCCTGCATTCGTAGAACCCCATCTTCCCCCACAGCAACCTGTTTGGCATCACCGTGCCACACCGTGTCCTTAAGGACAAGTAAATGAGGACCATCATACTGCCTCTCTCTGATGCGCTCATATAAAGAAGACCGAGCGACTGTGCAAGCTAGAACCCGACTGGGTTCTGAAACATCTAACCCCATGAACTGATTGGCCAAAGTCTGAACATCTGCAGCTAGTGGCCTCTCACCAACCGGAATATACGCAAGACTGCCCATACTCACTGCCTTTCTACTCAAGGCATCGGCCACTACATTGGCCTTTCCGGGGTGATACAAAATGGTGATATCATAGTCTTTCAACAACTCCATCCATCGTCTTTGACTCAAATTAAGATCCTTTTGTTTGAACAAATATTGAAGAGTGCGATGATCAGTAAATACCTCACATAAGACACCGTAGAGGTAATGCCTCCAAATTTTCAGCATGAACAATGGCTGCCAATTCTAAGTCATGAACAGGATAATTCTTCTCGTGAACTTTCAACTGCCGCGACACATATGCAATTACTTTTCCATCTTGCATTAATACTACACCAAGCCCAATGTGAGATGCGTCACAATATACCGTATACGATCCTGAACCTGTGGGTAATACTAATACTGGCACCGTAGTCAAAGCGGTCTTGAGCTTCTGAAAGCTCAACTCACACTCGTCTGACCATCTGAATGGAACACCCTTCTGGGTTAGTCTGGTCAAGGTGCTTACTATAGATGAAAACCCTTCCACGAACCGACGATAATAACCTGCCAAACCCATGAAACTCCAGATCTCTGTAACCGAAGTAGGTCTAGGCCAATTCTGAATAGCCTCAATCTTCTTAGGATCCACCTTTATGCCTTCTTCCGATACAACATGTCCCAAAAAGGCAACCGAGTCTAACCAAAACTAGAATTTTGAAAACTTGGCATATAACTGATTATTCTTCAAGGTGTGAAGCACACTTCGAAGATGCTGCTCATGTTCCTCTTGACTGCTGGAGTAAATCAACATATCATCAATGAATACAACCACAAAAGAATCCAAATAAGGCTTGAACACCCGATTCATCAAATCCATAAATGCTGCTGGAGCATTTGTCAACCCAAATGACATCACTAGGAACTCGTAATGCCTATACCGAGTTCGAAAAGCTGTCTTAGGGACATCAGATGCCCTAATCTTCAACTGATGGTAACCAAATCTCAAATCAATTTTCAAAAATACCTTGGCACCCTTAAGCTGATCAAATAAGTCATCAATTCTTGGCAGCGGATATTTGTTTTTGATAGTGGCCTTCTTCAACTGCCGATAATCTATACACATCCGCATCGAGCCATCTTTCTTCTTTACAAATAATACTGGTGCACCCCAGGGCGAGACACTAGGTCTAATGAATCCCTGATCAAGAAAATCTTGTAACTGCTCTTTCAATTCTTTCAACTCCGGCGGGGCCATACGGTATGGTAGAATAGAAATGGGCTGAGTGCCCGGAGCCAAATCAATACAGAAGTTAATATCTCTATCGGGTGGCATCCCCAACAAATCTGCAGGAAATATTTCTGGAAATTCACGAACAACTGGTACTGAGTCCATAGAAGGGACATCCACACTGAGATCGCGAATATAAGCCAAATAGGCTATACACCTTTTCTTTACCATACGTCGAGCTTTCATATAAGAAATAACCCTGGCAGAATGGCCAGAAGTTCCTTTCCACTCTAACTGAGGTAACCCCGGCATAGCTAGGGTCACTGTCTTGGCATGACAGTCCAATATAGCATGGTAAGGAGATAGCCAATCCATACCCAAGATGACATCAAAATCTACCATATCAAGAAGTAGAAGATCCACACTAGTCTCAAGATTACCAATAGTAACCACACACAAACGATAGATATGATCTACTACAACAGAGTCTCCCACCGGTATAGATACACACACAGAAGCACTCAGAGGATCACAAGGCACAACCAAATATGAAGCAAAATAGGAGGACACATAGGAATAAGTAGATCCTAGATCAAATAGAACTGAAACATCTCTATGGCAAACTGGAATAATACCTGTGATCACAGCATCAGATGACTCGGCCTCAAGCCTAGCTGGAAAAGCATAAAATCGGGGCTGGGCCCCACCACTCTGAACTACATCTCTGGGACGGCCTCTAACTGGCTGGCCTGCACCTCTAATGGTCTGACCTCCACCTCTAATGGCCTGACCTCCACCTCTAACTTCCTGACCCCTACCTCTAACTGGCTGAGTAGGCGGTGAAGCAACCAGTACTGGTATGATGGCACGAAAATCTTGCCGAGATCTGTTACTCGCCAATCTAGGGCAATACCTCATGATGTGACCAATGCTCCCACATTCATAACACCCATCCTGATGCCGTGGCTGCTGAAGCTGAAGCTGACCCAGATGGGCCGGATAACTACTGTAGTAACTCTGGAGTGGTAGTGCACTGATAGGAGCTGAATGTGCACTGAATACTGGTTGCCCAGAGTAAGGCATAATAGGACCGTGACTCCCTGATGTACCGGGAGATACCTGAAGTGCTGAATGAAACGGTCTGGGAGGGTGACCCCTACCAAAATTACCCCTGGCTCCAGATGAGGCACCACTGCAACCACCAAATTGACGAGGCCTCTTATCAGACCTCTGCCCTCTTTCCTGTGCAAGAACCATCTCAATCCTCCTTGCGACATTAGCAGCCGCCTGAAAAGAAATCTCACTTCCGATCTCCTTGGCCATCTGAAGTCTGATAGGGTGAGTGAGTCCCTCAATAAACCTCCTTACTCTCTCTCCCTCCATAGGTAGTAAAAGGAGAGCATGACAGGTGAAATCCACAAAACGAGACTCATACTGAGTAACAGTCATACTGCCCTGCTGTAGACGCTCAAATTGTTTGCGGAATTCCTCTCTCAGTGTGATAGTGAGGAACTTCTCCAGAAATAGCTGAGAGAACTGATCCTAGGTAAGTGTAGGTGATATGACTGGTCGGGTCAATGTGCAATCCCTCCACCACCTCTTGGCGGAACCCGTTATCTGGAATACAGCAAAATAAACTCCATTGGTCTCAACTATACCCATGTTCCGCAACCCCTCATGGCATCGTTCAAGATAATCCTGTGGGTACCCAGAAGGTCTACCAATGAAGTTAACTGAAAAGAGCTTACTTAACTTATCCAATCTCAACAAGGCCTCAAAAGACATGGTGGGCCTATCACCGGTCTATGCCGCAACAACTGGCTGAACTGCCCCAATTGGCGGGGCTACTGGAGCCTGATTCTGGGGAGCCATCTGCTCTGGAGCGGAAGTAGTAGGAGTTTGTGCTCCTCCCCAGCATGTGAGATGGCTGGTGCCACTGGAAATGTACCATTCTGAGCCATGCCCTCCATAAGACTTACCAAACGGACTAGAGCGTCCTGAATTACTGGAGTGGCCATGAATCCTTTCGGGACCTGAACTGGTCCAACTGGTACATTCTGAACTGGAACTTCCTCCTGAAGATCCACCTGAGGTTCTATAACAGGTGCAACTGCTCGAGCTCTGGACTGAGCTCTACCTCAACCTCTGCCTCGGCCTCTGGCATGACCTCGACCTCTACCCCTGGCCATAGTTACTATCGGGGGTTCTGGTCCCTGTCCATCGGTAGAAGTATTATGCGTTCTCACCATCTGCGAAAGAATAAGAGTAGAATAGTTCAATCATCGATGATAGAATAAAATCGCACGACAGAATAAGAAAAAAGTGATATTGTTCCTAAATTTCATAGCCTCTGAGAGATAAGTACAGACGTCTCCGTACCGATCCTTCAGACTCTACTAAGCTTGCTCGTGACTCGTGAGACCTATGTAACCTAGTGCTCTAATACCAACTGTCACGAACCGAAATTTCCACCTTCGGACCGTGATGACGCCTAACATTTCACTTGCTAGGCAAGCTAACGTTAGAATAATATTATCCATTTTAAAACAATTTTTAAATGTATTAATAACAAGAAAACAAATGCGGAAGCAAAGTTTGAAATAATCCATCAAAAAACGGTGTCCAAATACCATCCCAGAATTGGTGTCACAAGTGCACGAGCTTCTATAATAAATACAAATAAAGGTCTGAATAAAATAAAGTTGTCTGGAAATAAACACACAACTAGGGTACAATAGACGGGGACTTCAGAACTGCGAACGACATGCAGTTATACCTCAAGTCTCCTCTGATAGCTGAAATCCGAGCAAGTCTATGGTACGCCGCTGGGACCAACTCCAAAATCTGCACAAGAAGTGCAGAGTGTAGTATCAGTGCAACCGACCCCATGTACTGGTAAGTGCTGAGCCTAACCTCGACGAAGTAGTGACGAGGCTATGGCGGTTCACTTACATTAACCTGTACGTAATATTGATAATAACAACAAATAATATAAATAAATCAAGTAACTCATTTATAATAATTGAAACCAACTCAGCAGTCATAACTAATTATCATTTCCATCAATTCTGTTGCAGCGTGCAACCCGCTCTCACAATATATCCACATTCAGTTATGTTGCAGCGTGCAACCTGCTCCTCCAACATATTCATTTTAATCAAGTCTGTTGAGGCGTGCAACCTGCTCCTCCAACATATTCATTTTAACAAGTCTGTTGCGGCGTGCAACCCGATCCTCCAATATTGACTTTTAATAAGTCTGTTGCGGCGTGCAACCCGATCCTCCAATATATTCATTATAATCAATCCTGTTGCGGCGTGCAACCCGCTCCTCCAACATTTTTATTTACCAATTCTCATAGAAGAAATTTCCCCAATAAATGTAACAATTAATATAGAATTTCAAGACAACAAGCATACAATAATTATGGTTTAATTATGAAGCAAACAATGACAAATAACAAATTATTATGGAAATCAGGGAGCAAATAGGCAGTTTAATATTTAATATACTAAATGTCAAATAACAATTATGGCACATAATTCAAATAGCATGTAACAATTAATGCTGGAATTCAAGAATTTATATTTGCAAAGAATAAGAGAGAAACAATTATTATAATAATTAATTTATGATTAAAAACAATTTATGATTTTTCAAGTAAGCAAGCAAACAATTAATTTGACGACGTATAGACACTCGTCACCTCGCCTATATATCGTTTACATGCAATTCACATAACAAACAATTTAAGGGTTCTATTACCTCAAGTCAAGGTTAACCCCGACACTTACCTCGCTCTGCGAATTACAATCAATTATTCAACCACAACTTTTCCTTTTAAATTTTACCTCCGAAAGCTTCAAATCTATTCACAAACAATTCGATATATTCAATACGAATCATATGAATTAATTCCATATGAATTTATAAATTATCCGGATAAAAATCTAAAATTCATTAAAATATTCGGTAGTGGGAATCACATCTCAAATCCCGGAAAAACTCTCGAAATCCGAACACCTGTTCCGATACGAGTTCAACCATACTAAATTTGTCCAATTCCGATATCAAATGGACCTTCAAATCTTAAATTTTTGTTTTTGGAAAGTTTTACAAAAATTCCAATTTCTTCCATCTAAATCCGAAATAAATGATGAATATAGACATGGATTTGTGAAATATAATCACTTTTGGTTATAGAACACTTACCCAATCCAAAGTCGTGAAAATCCTCCTTGAAATTGCCCAAATCCGATGCTCAAAACTCAAAAATGAGTAAAAATGGCTAAGACCCGATTTTATGTATTCTGCCCAGCATTTTCGTATCTGCGGTGCCTGGGCTCGCACATGCGAGAAAAATCTCGCATCTGCGAAAAGGGACTGGTAGGCGAGGTTCCGCATCTGCGGACAAAATATCGCACCTGCGACGTCCGCTTCTGCGCACAAGGGCCGCATCTGCGATGGATGTCTCCCTTCTGCGAGCTCGCACCTGCGGTCAAAATTCCGCAGGTGCGATTATACCGGAACCCAAATTTCAGATTTTTGCTTAAGTCCAATTCTTGTTCTGATTTCGATTCGTTTCACTTTCGGGGTATTCGGGACCCCGTTCGAATATACCAACAAGTCCCGTAATATAATACGGACTGACTCGGGGTCTAAAAACACGTCAAACAACACTGAAATTACAATTCACACCTCGATTCGAACTTTGCGTTTTAAACTTTCAATTTGCAAATCTCGTGCCAAAACATATTAAATGAATCCGGAATGACTTCAAATTTTTCACACAAGTCATAAATAACATAACGGAGCTGTTCAAATTTCCAAAATCAGATTCCGACTCCGATATCAAAAAGTCAACCCCATTGTCAAACTTGAAATATTTAGTCTTTAAATTGCTAGTTCCGTTAAATGGTCATAACTTGAGCTAGGGACCTCTAAATTAAATTTCGGGCATACGCCCAAGTCCCAAATCATGATACGGAGCTACCGAAACTGTCAAAATACTGATCCGGGTCCGTTTGCTAAAAACATTGACCAAAGTCAACTCACTTGAATTTTAAAGCTCTATTTCACATTTTTCATTCATTTTTCACCTGAAACTTTCCAGAAAATTTTACAGACTGCGCACGCAAGTCGAGGAAGGATAAATATTGTTTTTCGAGGTCTTAGAATACAGAATTACTTATTAAATTTAAAAATAATATTTTGGGTCATCACAATGGGTACCTTCGGTCTCACTCGAGCCGGTAATAAGTAACGTCGTTCCTCGTTCCACAACGAAAAATCGAGGGTAACTCTATCCCCAATTTTACCTGTATACAGATAAAAAATAGAGAGTAGGCTATAGGAGTGATGAGAAGTGACTAATTGGCCCCAGTTCCTTCTCCCGCACACCATGGGCAAGTTGACGAACCGAAACGTCCCATCTATCACGTTGCTCTGAATTTGGACACGCGTCAGTCGTCGGTTGATCACCCCTGGTAGTTACCGAATTTGAAACATCATGCACTCATTACTCTTTCCCTATAAAAGTTCCGGTTTTCCATTTTCACTTTCTTACTTTTTGATTTCAAACTTCCTTAAGTTACCCTCGAGTTTTTCTTATCTTCATCCGTTTATTGATCCTTCAAATCTTCATAACTTGTTCTTACTATCTTCATATTTTAATATCTTCATAGTTCATCTTCAAACCTTCATACTCAGCTTCAAATATTCATACCATATCTTCAAATCTTTATATCAAGTCTTCAAGTCTTCATGTTCTCAGACAAAAATGGCCAAGACCTCGAAATCGGTACCTCAAAACACTGCACCGATGACTTCTTCCTCGACCACCGGCACCGAGGTAGTACTTCCAATAGTATCCCCGAGACCTCCCCATACAAATTTTATCCCCGAAGGCTGATCCATAGATAAAGACTTCAAAGTCGAGAAAGCATCCGCATAAGGAGATCGGGGTGAAGAAGCGTGGAGGTACGTTTGCTTCATTACCGAGGAGACGCTCAAAGTTGTCCGAGAGGACTGCAAATGGGAAGGCAAGGACATAGTCTTTCCCAGTCTCGATGAGGACATCATGACACACGTGGAAGGATGCTTAAGTGTTTACACGTATCCTTTCACGTTTTGTCCTGTCGATATGATGGTTCTCGAGTTCTGCAAGAGGTACAAAATCTGCCTCGAGCAAGTTCACCCGTCCTTTTGGAGGATCGTGACTCTTCTCTATCATTTTACGAACAATATGGAGGAGCCTTGGTTCATGGTCGATCACTTGCTCTTAGTTTACAGTCCCTGAATCTTTCGAGGGGGGTTAATCAAACTTGACCGTCGAGCAAAGAAAGCTCCCTTCTCCTGTATAGACGAAGACAGAGACCGAGGTTGGCAGGGTAGGACCTTATTCTTTCCGAGTTTATGTCGTTCCCTGAGAAGTGGAACCTCAATCGTAAGTTTACTTTCTCTTTAGTCGTTAAAGTCCTTTCTTGTATCTATTTTCATTCTCATCACATGTTTCATTTGATATGAAGTTGTCCCCCGAGTCCCCAATGCTATCCCACATTTCAGGGAGTGGGTCGAAGATATATGCAAGCAACTCACCTATCCCGAGCGTGAGTGGCGTAAGATCTCCAAAGGCAAGTGGGAGGTTCGTTCTCACGGTGAGTGCCCTTTTGGTTGAACTTTTTCCTTCTCATTTTTTATTCTATCATTGTTATTACTAAGTCCTACTTTCACAAGTTTGCCTAAGACCACCAAGCTCCGAAAAACCACTGACACTGTGGTCTCGACCCCGTCTTCCAAACCATCCTCCTCTCTGTATCCCATTACCAAGGATACTGCAAAGAAGGAAGAGAAAACAAAGAAGAACAAAAGATCCCCTGACTCCTCGGACGCTCCTGCAAAGGTCAAGAAGAGAAAAATGATTGTGCTCAAGGTAAGGAAGAGCACCAAAAAGGCATCAGATGCCCGAGACCCAGATTCCGAAGACCTTCGTCAGCTCAAGGAGTTTCTCGAGGATGGCGAGGACATAGAAATCTGTCACCCACGAGCCGATCGATGCTGATCAAGGATTGGTGGCCCCTGAGGGGGATGCTCGTTGGGCTGAATCATCCTTAGCTCGAGGGACCGAAGCAGGACATGTGGCTGCTGCTTCACAAGAAGCCCCTCTGGTCGCGAGGAGGACCACCTCTGAAAGCAACACCATCATCCACATTCAAGAGTCACCGCCTCGTATGGAGGCCATTTTAGATGAAGTTCGGGCCGCCGAAGAGAAACCGACCAAAACGTCCCGGGTTGTGCATGGTGCCATTAACTCATTTTTCGAGGATGTGGATGTCGGCATGCTGGAGGATTACTCTGGCTTTGGCCACCTGGAGATCCCGAAAAGGGTCGTGCAAAAAAGATCAGGTGGGCCGAGTTCGAGGTCAAAGCTCGAGAAGTAGTTTCCCGCCCCGAGTGTGGACCTTGAATGAAGAAATACGGTCATGTTCACGGTTCCAACAGATACTAGCATGCTATCTGGGCCAGTCGGAGTGGCCAGCTATCTCCCTTCCTTGGTAACTGAAGAAGAACAAGTAAAAATGAACGAGGTAGATGGGCCAAGCCTTTTCAATGAGGCTCAGTAGGCGCTGAATCGGGTATAGCATCTTCGCTTTTGATTTTAATGAGTTCCCGTTGCTTTAATAGTTTTTTAACAATTTTCTTTCTCTATATTTCAGGCCTCAGTGCTTCATCATGAAAGCTTTCACCGATCTAGGATGGAGGTGAGTCACCTCGAATTCGACCTCAAGGAGCAGGTCCGGCAAACAGAGATGTACAAGGCTCTATCTGAGTAGAAGGATGAATTCCTTAGGGACATGACCAACTGCCCCGCCCTCCAAGACGAACTGGAGAAAGCCCATAAGGAGGCCTCGAAAGAAAAATAGGACCATGACCTTCTGGTTGAAAAGGTAAGAGTGCTTGAGATTGATAACTAGAGGCTAAATGCCAATGCTAACGTTGCAACCTTGCAGGTCCAGGAGAAAATAACTTTGATCGACCGGCTTAGGTCCGAAATGGACGAGGTCAAGGCTTCAACCGATGAGATGAGAGGCAAAATAGATCTCCTAGCATCAGAGCGGGATGCCACCAAAGAGGACTCGGCGTCGACCAAAGTGCAGCTTCGAGTGATGAAAGAAAAGGCCAACAAATGATCTCGGCTGAATGAGGAACTTCGGGTGCAACTTGCATCGGCCGTCGTAAAGCGTGTCGCTCTCGGTCAAGAGTATATTACGCTGAAGTCCAAATTGGATGTGGCTTCGATCGAGGTCTCAGAAGCCTAGGACATGTTGGCCAGTATAAGGCTGATGTCGAGATAGCCAAAGCCCATATTATAACGAAGGCCGAGTATGTAAATTGGCTATTTCGGAGGGAAGCTCTCGATGAGATCCATGCTGGGGAGGTCAACATAGCAACCCAGATTGAGGAGGTCAAGAAGTTCGAATCCGAGGCCAAAGCAAAGTATCAGCCAGAAAGGTCAGATAGCGAGCTGGGCTCCGATGAACATTAGGTAGAAAATGCCTTAGTTAGTTTTGTATTTGTTTTGTTTTTCTGTACTCATATATTTTGTATTCTAGGGCCGTTTTCTCGTGCCTTTGTAAATATTTTTTTGATAAATATAAGAAGTTAACCTTCGGCTATACATCATGTCCTTTAATTTTTCTGTATTTGCTTTTGCTTAGGACATAGAATATATAACTTGTGTCTCAGACTTAATACATCATCAATTTCTTAGCATAAATTTTGACATTGCTCAAATTGTTCAACTTCCAAAGCCCGAATAAGGTCCGGGTCAAACAACGAATCCGAGTTGCTTTGACTTCGGAGGATCTAACAAAAATGAAACAAAGTCTTAATTAAAATATGCGAATAATTTATCCGGACACAGTTAATCTTTGCCGAAGGTGACCCTTTCCTTGGCCGTAATTCAAAACTGATTGATCAGATCAAACATAATCTTTATAGACTTAAAATGTGTAAGGACCTTAATTTTTATATTTACGAACTCAGACATGTCTGATAAGTGGGGATTCTGACTGCTTATTAGCACCTTTTTGCTTTTGTTTTAGTCCGAAAGTATTAATTTATGTTCCCAAAACTAATAAATTGTACAAATTACAGGAATTTTGGAAGTTTGGCCCCCCATGATGAAATCTGACTAAAAAAGGAGTGTTCAGAAGTACAAGACAATAAAAGGGTGTAGAATCAAAGAAATGCGATCCGCAGAAGGATTTCTTCGGTCGCAGAAGAAATTACGGATCGCAAAATTTTATATGCGGTCGCAACCCAAGCTAAAGAACCCAATAGGATTTTGACAAATGTGCGGCCGCAGAAGTGGGTATGTACTAACAAATAGTTCTAAGTTCAGAGAGTGTGCAGAAGACCAAGTCTTGATGCCTTACTGAAGTGCGGACCACACAAGAATTGTGCGGCCGCAGAAGTTGCTTGCAGCCGCAATCCAGAAATGCGCGACTGCAGAATCCCTCTCCTGTCAACTGAAGAAATCTGCGGTCTGCACATGGAATTATGTGGCCGCAGAACCTCCCGAGGGGCATTTTTGTCAGCGAATTCCGGCCCACTATAAATAGACGAGTTTCACAATTTTAGGAAAATTTTTGAAGTTTAAAACTTCCATAGCCATTACCTTTTGCCATTTTAGGAATATTTTGATTATTTTAGTGTTTAAATGTTATACTTCATCAATTTAATTTTTGATTATGGGTTTTATTTGCATTGTTTCTTTATTTTCTTCAATACCCACTATGAGTAGCTGCATTTTTACAAGGGTTGTGACCTAACCCTAGTGTGTAAACCTTATGGGTATTTAATTTAATGCTTGTTTATGATTGAGTGTTGATTATTTAGCTTAGTTCATGCTTCAATTTTAGAATTAATGGTTGCAAATACTGATTCATGCCTCTTTGATTTAGTCTCAATTTGAGAAAGAGGAACCTAGCCTAGGATAACTTGGCTAACAAAGAATTGGGTTAATTGAGAGTTCGATTAGCCTAATTAAAGGGTTCAAACTAGAGATAGAAAGAACCCGACTTGAGCTCATATTAACTATTTTGTTTGATACCCATTTGGGCTTGAGAAAGCCAAATTAAGCAAAATCACTCTTTGACCGAGAGGTATGGAGTGGGTAACGTAGAGCTGAGAGCTATAATACACCCCAATCAACAAAATAAGTATTAACGTATTTAACCCATTAGGCTAACACCTAAGTCATGGTTACATCCCTAGGCTTTTAAATTATTTGGAAAAATACCAAAAACAATCATTCATTTATAGTTCCTTTTACTTAGCTTACAATTGTTAGAGTAATAGTAGAAGTAGAAATCAAGACTTTCTCTGGAAGTGCAAATTTAATTAATCCACTCGCTTTCTTCATGTATATACTCCTAACACCCCTTATAACTCCTTATGGATTCGACCTCGACTCATAGTTGGGTAATTTATATTACATACGACCGTATCATATCTCTTATCGAGGTGTGTTGTGGACGTCTTCAGTCTCCGAGTCGTTTGTGCATTGGGGTCGAAGCTCTAATGCCTTTGGACCTTAAGTTAGCCGTAGCCTTTTGCATTCAGGCCCTGCCTTGTAGGCTTGGTGCCCTCGGGGTTTAGTAACCCGATTTACCCGGTCATTTTGTCAGACGGCATGCCCCCTGTTAATGATGGCTCGTAGGCTTAGAGGGTTTTGAACCCAATATTTATTCGAAGTGACATAATGATAACATTGTTCTTGTAAGTGTGAACCAATTAAGCATATAAGGTGAATTTCTCACTTTATTACTTCAAATGTAGTGTAAATAATCAGATATACAAAAACTATCTGCCATGACGAGAATGAACTATACGGGCACTATTCATTTGACCGTTTGACCCTTATAATAAATTCTATTATTCAAGCCTTGGGTTTCGATGCATAATAAAATTGTCTTCGAAATCTCTGACCTCAGATCTTTGGTTCTTGATTTCGGGTGCGATAGTGCTCTAGTACTCGAGGCCGAATTTTAAGGGCTCGAGAACTATTGATTCGATGTGGGCAGTCCCCAGTCTCCAATCCTGGATTGGTCTTCAAAACTAGAGTAGCACACTTACTATTGCCTCGTTAAAAACCTCACCGTAAAACCCACTTCGAGAAAAAATCGATCAAAAGAAAAAAGAGTACAACACGTGCTTTCATACCTAATTCTTGGACGTGACTTCGATTGAGTACCTGAATGGTTAGTTTGAAGGATAATAAACCTCAAAAAAATTTAGGTATTCATACCTCAACAGGAGTACCACTTTAAATGTGCCACATTCTAGTTGTTTTGCAGTTGTATGCCATTTTCGGACTCAAGCTGGTATGAGCCTTTTTCGATTATACCTGTGACTCTACATGATCCTTCCCAGTTTGGGCGTAGTTTCCTGTCATACGGGTTCTTGGTATGTAGTGTGACTTTCTTCAATACTACGTCCCCGATTTGGAAGTGTCGAAGGTTTGCCCTTTGATTGTAATATCTTCCCATTCGCTACTAACCGGACCAGGGCAGCTTCTCACCTTTCATCCGCTAAATTTAGACTTATGTCCATGACCTCGTCGTTTGATGTTTCCTTAGCATATTGGAACCTTAAGCTCGATTTTCCCACTTCTACTGGAATCAAAGCCTCTGTGTCATAGACTAGAGAAAATGTTGTCTCACTGGTACTCGGCCTCAAAGATGTTCGATACGCCCATAGGACCTCGGGCATAATTTCTTTCCACTTTTAGTTTTGAGTCTGTCAACCTTTTCTTCAGGTTCTGCAATATGGTATTTTTTGTCGATTCCGCTTGACCGTTCGCATTCGTGTGATGAGGGGTCGATAAAATCTTTTTAATTTTATGATCTTCAAAGAACTTATTGACCTTGATGCCGATGAATTGTCTCCCAATGTCACATGTAATTTTAGTTGGTATCCTGAACCAATAGATTATATGATCCTAGATGAAGTCGATAACCTCCTTTTCTCTAACTATCTCCAACGCCTATGCTTCAACCCACTAGGAGAAGTAATCAATCATAAGCAAAATGTACTGAGCCTTACCGGGTGCCCACGGTAAAGGGCCAACGATATCCATTCCCCACTTTATGAATGGCCAAGGGGAAAGGACTGGGTGAAACAGCTCTCCCGGCTGGTAAATCATCGGAGCGTGCCTCTGACATTCATCACACTTTTTAACGAAGTCGTTTGCATCTTTATCCATTTTATTCCAGTAATACCCGACCTTGATCAATTTTCAAACCAACGATTCCGCTCGCAAATGGTTTTCGCAAGTCCCCTTATGGACTTCCCTCATCATGTAATCAGTCTCCTCGGGCCCCAAGCATCTTTCTAACTGTCCAAAATGACCTTCGGTACAGTTGGCCTTCAACCAAGCAAAACCTGGCAGCTTTAATCCGAGGGCCCTCGATTCTTTTGGATCCGATGGCAGTTTCCCTTTCAAAATGTAGTCCACGTATTTATTTCTCCAATCCTAAGTCAAACTTGTTGAGTTTACCTCGGCATGACCGGCCTCTATTACTGAGCTCATCAATTGCACCACCGTTTCGAAGTTAAATTCTTCAGAGTCAACCGATGATCCTAAATTAGCCAATGTATTGGCCTCACTGTTCTCTCGAGGTACATGTTGTAGCGTCCACTCTTTGAACCAATGTAACGCTATTTATCCAAATATCTCTGCATCCGATCTTTTTTGACTTTGAATGTTCCGTTGACCTAGTTAACAATGAGGAGGGAATCACATTTGTTTTCGATAACCTCGCCCCCCATGCTTTAGGCAATTCCAGAACTATAATCATAGCCTCATATTCGGCTTCATTGTTAGTCAATTATTCGGTCTAATTGATTGCCTTATTGTGCTACTTGTGGGGGGGGGGGGGGTTGTACGATACTCAACCCAGACCCTTTCGCATTAGAGAACCATTCGTGAATAGGGTCCAGACCCCCGGGCATCATGGCTGGTGTGAAATCGGCCACGAAGTCTGCCAATATCTAGGACTTTATAGCTGTTCGGGGGTTGTATTCAATATCCTACCAGCTAATCTCTATGACCTATATTGCTAGACAACCTGGGAGTTCGATTTTATGTGTCACATTCCTTAATGGGTACGAGGTCACGACATATATATGGTGACATTGAAAATATGATTTTAGTTTCCTATATGCGATTAGCAAGGCAAGCACCAATTTTTCTAAGTGCGGATACCTCATTTCAGCATCACCTAGGGTTCTACTAACATAATATATAGGAAATTGTGTACCTTCTTCTTCCCAAACTAGAACACCACTTACCGCTACCTCGGACACCGCCAAGTAAAGGTACAGCTTCTCGTTCACCTTCGGGGCATGCAACAAGGGAGGGCTTGATAAGTATTGTTTGAGTTCCTCTAAAGCCTTTTTGGCACTCCAGGGTCCAAGCAAAGTCACTCTTTTTCTTTTGCAACAAGAAAAATCGGTGGCTTTTATCCGATGACCTAGAAATAAATCGGCCCAATGCAGCTATTTGCCGGGTTAGCCTTTGCACTGCCTTAACATTGTCGACCACGATGATATATTTTATGGCCTTTATCTTATCCAGGTGGATCTCTATTCCATGGTTATATACCATGAAACCGAGAAACTTGCCCGAGCCAACTCCGAAGGCACATTTCTCCGGGTTCAACTTCATATTGTATTCCCTTAATATGTCGAAGGTTCTTGCAAATGTTTCAAATGGTCCTCTGCTTGCAGGGACTTAACTATCATATCGACTGATACCAAGTTTGTCACGATCCAAACTGAAGGGCCATGACTAGCACCCGGGACATACCTGTCGAGCACCAACATACATTTATCTTAACCTTTCTTATTATCTATAAGGCCCGACGAGATCAACATAAATTGTATACATGAATCATAAACAACAAACAATGACAAATAATGGCATGAACATATATAAAATGGGCCGATAAGGCTATAATGAAGCTATATATATGGTAGAAGCCGACAAGCTGCCATGAAAGACTATACAACAAAAATCAGCTGACAAGGCTATCCAAACTATACATGAGACGACACCTATCTATAAGCCTCAAAAGCAACATAAGTGCTGCAACATTTCCGGAAAAAGGCTCCGACATACCCATAATGTCTATAACAAAAATGCATACCAAGACCACGACAAGTCCGGAGAAGGTATCTCGCCAATAACCATTGAACTGGGGAGCCTACTATGGTAGGGTAGCTTTGTCTACCTGTCTATCAGTAGCTGCAGCATGACATGTAGCGTCCACAAATAAAAGGGACGTTAGTACGAATAGAGTACTGAGTATGTAAGGCAGGAAAGCATAAATAAGAACAGTAATGTAAACAAGGATAGTGCGTATACAACATGTAACATCTGAGTGCCTCTGAGGGCGACTGACATGAAATGCATGATACATACATACATACATACATATATATATATATATATATATATATATATATGTATATATACATACACTTTTAAAACATACGCCTCTGTGGGCATCATCATCATCATATCGTACCCAGCCGTAAAAGGCTCGGTAAAAATGTACCCGACCATCATAAGGCTCGGTAGAATCGTACCCAGCCATGTGGAGCTCGGTAAAACCCAACTGATCAGTGGTTGCACAATAGGTACCGTACCCGGCCGACTATAGCGCGACTCGGTTGAGTAAAATAGATACATATATATAATGCATATTGGACTCATAGAATCATATTCTGAACCTTTCGGGGTGACGTAAGGTCGGTAAACTCCGTACACGTTATTAGGACTAACTCTTCATCATGAATCTTATAATAATTAGGAAATACCAACAACATTGATAATATAAGAATAAGAGAAGCAACATCAACATTAATCGTTCCATAAGAAGGGAAACAATGTAAGCACTGCTAGCTTCTACTCTCTAAGACCCATATTGCTAGCCGACCTGAGAGTTCGATTTTATGCATGACATTCCTTAACGGGTACGAGGTAACGACACATATATGGAGACATTGAAAATACGGTTTTAGTTTCCTTGATGCGCTTAACAAGGCAAGCGCCTATTTTTCTAAGTGCGGATACCTTGTTTCAGCATCACCTAGGGTTCTACTAACATAATATATAGGAAATTGTGTACCTTCTTCTTCCCGAACCAGGACACCACTTACCGCTACCCATAATGACTATAACAATAATGCCTACCAAGACCACGGCAAGTCCGCAGAAGGGATCTTGCCAATAACCATTGAACTAGGTAGCCTACTGTGGTTGGAGAGCTCCGTCTACCTGTCTATCAGTACCTGCAGCACGACATGCAGCTTCCACAAATAAAAAGGATGTCAGTACGAATAAATTACTAAGTATGTAAGGTAGAAAAGCATAAATAAGAACAGTAATGTAAACAAGGATAGAGAGTATACAACATGTAACATCTGAATGCCTCTGAGGGTGACTGACATGAAATGCATGCTACATATATATATATATATATATATATATATATATATATACTTTTTTAAAACATACGCTTCTGTGGGCATCATTACGAATAAAGTACCGAGTATGTAAGGCAGGAAAGCATAAACAAGAGCAGTAATGTAAACAAGGATAGAGAGTATACAACATGTAACATCTGAATGCCTCTGAGGGTGACTGACATGAAATGCATGCTACATATATATATATATATATATATATATATATATATATATATATATATATATATATATATATATATATATATATATATATATATATATATATATATATATATATATATATATATATATATATATATATATATATATATATATATATATATATATATATATATATATATATATATATATATATATATATATATATATATATATATATATATATATATATATATATATATATATATATATATATATATATATATATATATATATATATATATATATATATATATATATATATATATATATATATATATATATATATATATATATATATATATATATATATATATATATATATATATATATATATATATACGTGGAGCTCGGTAAAAGCCAACTAATTAGTGGTTGCACAATAGGTGCCGTACCCGGCCGACTGTAGCGCGGCTCGGTAGAGTAAAATAGATACATATATATAATGCATGTTGGACTCATAGAATCACATTCTGAACGTTTCGGAGTGACGTAAGGTCGGTAACCTCCGTACACGTTATTAGGACTAACTCTTCATCATGAATATTATAAGAATCAGGAAATACTAATAACATTGATAATATAAGAATAAGAGAAGCAACATCAACATCAGTCTTTCTATAAAAAGGAAAATAATGTAAGTACTGCTAGCTTCTAAGAGTGGAGTATCTTTGGAAACTCGTTCGTTACACTATGTACTATCAGAGTCAAGCAAAAGAAGGAAAGGGATAGTCTCACACACCTTGTATACTGACCAACCTCAAGCTATGCAAATCTCATGGCTCCTTAGTCTACAATAAGAGAAATAATACTATCGTTATCATTTAAGCGTCGTAACTAGTATATATCAACCATAACCTAACTAGTATATATCAACCACAACCTATTTTACGATGAAACGGACAACACCTCTCCTATTTATATGACTTCCCAAAATTTAAAACAATTACCAAACATCCCAAACAACATCAATAATAATCATATTAAGCCTCCCAAAACAGTCCACCATTTAACAACATTACTAACAAGCCTTTCGATAGATATCTCACAAGTTCTAGCTTCAACGACTTAGCCGCAACTTGGATAAACTTAAATACATCTAGAGTAAGAGTTTCCTTACCTTTAAACAGATATAAAAAATACAATTTGACCTTACTTCACCACGAAATATCCTTCCAATGCAGTCACAAGAACAAGGAAGCGAAACTAGCAATTAATTCGGGTTTTTCGGCACTAGAATCACTTTGGAAGACTTGAAATCACCTTGGGTCGATATTAAAAACTTGAGAGAGTATTTTACAGAACTTAAACCACTTAAAACAACCTCCCAAACAAGCTGGAACCACACAAAAATCCGCAACAACAAGAAAAACAAGAAACTCACTAGCGCCACGGGATTTCCAACATTTGATTTGTGTTGTTTGCCCTTTGTTTGGGTCTTGGATCATGCTAGAACATTGAGAGAAAGGTTTTAGGTGTCCAGGGTCTGAAGAGATTGAAAATGAATGAGTTAAAACAGGCTTTAGGCGTCTCATATATATCAATATATCTCAACTGCCTAAGTGGGTCCCGTAGAGAGCTGCTTGTGCAGTCTCGTAAAAATACAAATATATCTCTACTAAGCTATCGTATCGATGAACGGTTTAATAGGTGAGAAACTAGACTCGTAGATCTTCCGTTTGGTGGGTAGATCACCCCGTAGTTCTAAGTACATTGAGAGAAAAGCTTAGTAACGTTAGACCTAAAATATAAGCAAAAATTATGAACATAAGTTGCGACAACTTTTATCGACTTTTGTTTCATACTCGTTAGAGTTCAACACTTATAATACTGATATTATATGGTTCAAATACCTTAAACACAACCTCCTTATAATATTAAGCACCTCTAATTTTACCCGAAAATACGGGTTACAACATCCTTAGTTCAAAACTTAATACTTGTTAACCACTCGCATACACACTTGTTTCATTTAAGATCAATAGGATTAAATTCTTATCATCTTAAAGATAATCTCTTCTCGGATTTACATCGACTAACTTACGGCGTGATTTAACGTACGCGAATATGGGTTGTAACAAAACCTCCATTGATTTTTCTATTTGTTCCTCGAACATTCGGTTAACTAGGCGTTGATACGTGGCACCGACATTTTTTTAACCCAAATGGCATCACGTTATAACAATAAGTGCCAAACTTAGTTATAAAAGAAGTTTTCTCTTGGTCCCTCGGGTCCATCCGTATTTGGTTATACCCAGAATAGGCGTCGAGAAAGCTCAGTGTCACGACCCGGAATTCCCATCCTAGGGACCGTGATGGCGCCTAACATTTCACTTTCTAGGCAAGGCAAAGGTAGATATAGTTATTAACCATTTTAAAAAATTCAAGTCAAATGAAAACCACTATGCTGAATAAACTAAAATAAAGTAAATAAACTAATAAACCACGATATCCAAATACAATCCCAGAACTGGTGTCACGAATAGATGAGCGTCTAGAGTACTACAAATAATAGTCTGAATGAAAGCATAATTGTCTGAATCGAAATAAACAGCTAAGGTAATGTAGAAGGGGACGGACTTCAGGGCTGTGAACGTTGTGCAGCTGTACCTCAAGTATCCATCAAGAACGCCGCTAGGACCCACTCTGAAATCTGCACAAGAAGTGCAGAGTGTAGTATGAGTATAACCGACCCCATGTACTAAATAAGTGTCGAGCCTAACCTTGACAAGGCTAAGGCGGGTCACTCACAATAATCTGTACACAATATAATAATAATAACAGGGAAGGAAAACAAGAAATGAAAGTAAGACAGTTAATTTATGAAAAAGAACACAATCCTTGAATAAGAGAACGTAGAATAACCGATCTCATAATTTCATGTAACAATGCTGGAAACCAACATAATAACAACAACGAATATAACATACACAATTCCGTTGTGGTGCGCAACCTGATCCTACCTTACACACACAATCCTCCCTTATTTCACCATAGCATCATTTATCAATATCAAGAATCACATATAAAATCTGTTGCGGCGCGCAACCCGATCCCACCATATCATCATAATCAATGTCACAATCCTCCTTTATTTCACCATGTCATAATACATCAATATCAAGTACTACGTACACAATCGTTGCAGTACGCAACCCGATCCCACCATATCATTATAATCAACATCAACATCCTCCCTTATTCCATCATATCACAACCGTTGCGGCGTGCAACCTGATCCATAAATATTTTCAATAAATGTAATCAATCTAATAGCTCAATTTACAAGAATCTCTACAATTAAGGAATATGAAAGAAACATAATAAAGGAATCACTTTCTAATCAAAGGAATGCTACAAATAATACAAAAGCAACACGACAAGTCAAGTACGCGACAATCAAGGTATGCAAGTAAGGCAATAATCACAGAGTTATGGAACAAACGAACAATTCAATACAAGAATAATTAATGACAAGTAACAAATTATGGCACAGAAAGCATTTAAAGCATGTAACCGTTAAGGCATGGAGTGAGATAATTCATAGAATACGAGAAAGACATGGAAACAATTATTTTGACGGCGTATATAAAATCTTCACCTCGCATATACATTGTTTCACACGAAATTCACATAACATATAGTTCAAGGGTTCCTAATTCCATCAAATCAAGGGTAAACCCAACACGTAACTCGCTCCACAACTCAAACAATCACTCAATCACGATCTTGCCTTTTGAAAAAGCCTCCAAACCAACCAAATCTAGCAAGTTATTGACCAAATGATTCAAAATAAGCTTTAGAAACTAAACACAAATGAACGAGATTCAATTTAGATAATTTTTGAAAAAGTTAACAAAAGTCAACCCCGGGCTCGCGTGGTCAAAGTCGAGTTTAGGACCAAAACATGATCACCCATTCACCTCCGAGCCCGGTTATGTGATTTGTTTCTAAATCCGACCCCAATTTGTGGTCTAAATCTCAATTTTATAAAAATCTCCAATTCTACCCAAATCCCTAATTTTTACAATAAAAATTCTAAATTTGATGTTGAACTCTCATGAAATGTAATGGGTAATTGAAATGAAATGGATTAAAGTCACTTACCAATGAATTTAGGAAGAAAGTTCTCTTGGAAAATCGCCTCTAGGGTGCTTAGAGTTGAGAGTTTGTGAGAAATGAGCTAAATCCCATTTTTTTCCCTCTTTTACCCAGTTGCGGATGTCGCAATTGAGATGTCTTGTTCGCAATTGCGATCATCGCAAATTCGAGAAAGGGGTCGCAAATGCGAACCCTATCTCAGAAGAGCAGTCGTCGCAAATGCGACATTTTGGTGATTGCAATTGCGACCACATCCTTCGCAATTGCGAAGGTCCAGTGTCTGCAAATGCAAAGAAATTCTCGCAAATGCGAGGTTCACCCAACCTAGCCCATGCTCGCAAATGCGAATCGTTCTTCGCAAAAGTGAGGCTCACAAATGCGAGCCAGACCTCGCAATTGCAAGATCTGCAGTAGATCACCAGCATTGGTTCTACACCAACAGAGTTCTCCTATGCAAAACGCATCCGAAACATGTCTGAAACTCACCTGAGCCCCTCGGGCTGCAAACCAAATATGCACATAAGTGTAATAGCATCATACGAACTTGCTCGTACATTCAAATCACCAAAATAATATTTAAATATACAAATCAATCCTCAAAACGAATGAACTTCCAAAGTGAAATTCAAGAACACTAGAATCACGATTAAGTGTCCATATCATGTCAAATGAATTTCGAATTGAACCAAATTTTGCAGACAAGTTTCGAATAGCAATACAAAACTATTCCAAGTTTTAACATCAAAATCCAAACCCATTAGATATGAAGTCAACTTTCGGTCAAACCTTGTAATTCTTCAACTTTCAAAAATGCAACTTTTCGGCAAAATGAGTCAAAACAAGTTAGGGACTTCCGAATTCAATTCCGGGCGTACACCCAAATCCCAAATCCCGATACAGACCCACCGAGACCGTCAAAATACTAATTTAGGTCCGTTTATACAAAAATATTGACCGTAGTCAACTCAAGTCAGTTTTAAAGACAAAAATTCACATGTTCTTCAGTTTTTTACATAAAGATTTTTTGGAATAAGACACTGACTGCACATGCAAATCGAGGAATGCTAAAAAAAGCTAATGGTGGTCTCGGAACCCAAAAATAGAGGCTAAACCTTAAGATGACTTATCGGGTCATCATATTCTCCACCTCTAAAACAAACGTTTATCCTCAAACAGACATAGGAAAGTACCTGAACTGGTGAAAAGGTATGGGTATCTACTCCGCATATCGGAATCGGACTCCCACGTGGCTTCCCCCATCGGCTGACCTCTCCACTGCACTCGAACTAAAGGATAACTCTTAAACCTCAACTTTCGAACCTGCCGGGCTAGAATGGCCACCGGCTCCTCCTCATAAGTCAAATCCTTGTCCAATTGTACAGAGCTGAAATCTAACACATGGGATGGATCACCATGATACTTCCAAAGCATGGACACATGGAACACTGGATGGATTACTGATAAACTAGGTTGCAATGCAAGCCTGCACGCCACCTCCCCCACTCTCTCACGAATCTCAAAAGGTCTGATATACCTAGGGCTCAACTTGCCCTTCTTTCCGAACCTCATGACACCCTTCATGGGTGAAACCCAGAGCAATACCATCTCTCCAACCATGAATGCAACATCATGAACTCTCTAATCGACATAACTCTTCTGCCTAGACTGAGTTTTGCGAAGTCGATCCTGAATCGTCATGATCTTATCTAAGGCATCCTGAACCAAATAGGTACCCAACAGCCGAGCCTCCACCGGCTTAAACCAACCAAATGGCGATAAACACTGTCTCCCATATAATGCCTCATAGGGGGAAATCTGAATACTCAATCAGTAGTTGTTGTTGTAGGCAAACTTCGCAAGCAGCGAGAACTGATCCCAAAAACTCCCGAAATCCATAACACAAGTGCAAAGAATATCCTCCAATATCTGAATGGTGCGCTCGGACTGTCCGTCCGTTCGGGGGTGAAATGCTGTACTCAACTCAACCCGTGTGCCTAGCTCACACTGTACGTCCCTCCAGAAGTGCGATGAGAACTCCGTGCCCTGATCAGAAATGAAGGACACCAGCACACCGTGCATACGAACATTCTCGCAGATATAAATCTCAGCCAACATCTTTGAAGAATAGGTAACTGCTACAGAAATGATATGCACCAACTTGGTCAACCTGTCCACAATGACCCATATCGAGTCAAATTTCTTCTGAGTCCGTGGGAGTCTAACAACAAAATCCATGGTAATACGGTCCCACTGCCACTCAGGAATCTCAAGCCTCTGAAGCAAACCACCAAGCCTCTGATGCTCGTACTTTACAGCTGACAGTTCAAACACCGAGCTACATGTGCAACTATAACCTTCTTCATCCTTCTCCATAAATAATGCTGCCTCAAATCCTGGTACATCTTGGCGGCACCCGTATGAATGGAATATCGCGAATTATGGGCCTCCTCAAGAATCAACTCACGAAGGCCATCCACATTGGGCACACAAATCCGACCCTGCAACCGCAAAACCCCATCATCTCCAATGGTCCGCACCGTGTCCTTAAGGACAAGCAAATGGGGGTTGCCATATTGATGCTCTCTGATGCGCTCATACAAGGAAGATCGAGAAACCGTACAAGCTAGAACACGGCTGGGCTCCAAAACATCTAACCTCATGAACTGGTTGGCCAAGGCCTGAACATTTGATGATAGCGGTCTCTCACCAACTGGAATATATGCAAGGCTACCCATACTCATAGCCTTTCTACTCAGGGCATCGGCCACCACATTTGCCTTCCCGGGATGATACAAAATGGTGATATCATAGTCTTTTAGTAGCTCCAGCCACCTCCGCTGCCTCAAATTGAGATCCTTTTGCTTGAACAAATACTGAAGAATCCATTGATCCGTGAACACCTCACATGGCACGTCATATAGGTAATGCCTCCAAATCTTTAATGCATGAACTATGGCTGCCAACTCCAAGTCATGAACAGAGTAATTCTTCTCATTAACCTTCAACTGTCATGACACATATGCAATCACCCTGCCATCCTCGCATCAATACTGCACTAAGCCCAATACGCGATGCATCACAATACATCGTATAGGATCCCGGACCTGTGGATAATACCAACACCAGAGCTATAGTTAAGGCAGTCTTGATCTTTTGAAAGCTCAACTCATACTCATCCGACCACCTGAATGGAGCACCCTTCTGGGTCAATCTAGTCAATGGGGCTGCGATAGATGAAAACCCCTCCACAAACCGGTGATAATAACCCGCCAAACCTACAAAACTCCGAATCTCTGTAGCTGAAGTAGGTCTAGGCAAGTTCTAAACTGCCTCAATATTCTTAGGATCCACTTTTATGCCCTCGGCCGATACAACATGCCCTAAAAAGGCGACTGAGTCTAACCAAAACTCACACTTTAAAAACTTGGCATATAACTAACTATCTCTCAAAGTCTGAAGTACCACTCTAAGATGCTGCTCACACTCCTCTCAACTGCAGGAGTAGATCAAGATATCATCAACAAATACGATCACAAAAGAATCCAAGTAGGGCTTGAATACCCAGTTCATCAAATCCATGAATGTTGTTGGGGTATTTGTCAACCCAAATGACATCACTAGGAATTCATAATGCCCATACCGAGTCCAAAAAGCTATCTTAGGGTCATCTGATGCCCTAATCTTCAACTGAATGGTAGCCATGCCTCAAATCAATCTTCGAAAATACCTTAACACCCTGAAGCTGATCAAATAAGTCATCAATCCTTGGCAACAAATACTTGTTCTTGATAGCTACTTTGTTCAATTGCCAATAATCTATACATATTCTTATGTAACCATAATTCTTCTTTACGAACAACACGAGCACACCACAAGGCGAGTCACTAGGTCTAATGAATCCCTTATTAAGTAAATCTTGCAACTGCTCATTCAGTTCCTTTAACTTAGGCGGGGCCATACTGTATGGCAGAATAGAAATGGGCTGAGTGCCCGGAGCCAAACTCATGCACAACAGGTACTGAATCCATAGAAGGAACCTCTGCACTCGAATCACGAACATAGGCCAAATATGCTAGACATCCCTTCTCGACCATACGCCGAGCCTTTACATAAGAAATAACCCTGCTGGTAGAATGGCCAGGAGTCGCTCTCCACTCTAATCGAGGCAACCCCGGCATGATAAGGTCAATATCTTGGCGTGACAATCCAATATAGCATGATAAAGTGACAGTCAATCCATGCCCAAAATAACATCAAAGTCTACCATATCAAGAAGTAGGATATCTACACTAATCTCAAGACTCCCAATAGTAATCACACACGAACGATACACATGGCCTATAACTGCAGAATCTCCCACCGGTGTGGACATATACACATGAGCACTCAAAGAATCATGAGGCACAACCAGATATGAAGCAAAATAGGATGACACGTAGGAATAATTAATGCCCGGATCAAATTGAACTAAAGCATCTCTATGGGAACTGGAACAATACCTGTGATAACGGCGTCAGATGAATTGGCCTCAGGTCAAGCTGGGAATGCATAAAATCAGGGCTGGTCCCCACAACCCTGACCTCTGTCTCTCGGATGGCCTCTAGCTGGCTGGCTTTCGCCTCTAACAGCTTGACCACCACCTCTAATATCTTGACCTCCACCTCTAGTAGCCTGACCCCTGCCCCTAGCTGGCTGAGCAGGCGGTGGAGCAACCGGTGTCGGAACTATGACACGAGAACTATGCTGCGGCATGCTGCTCAACAATCTCGGGCAGTACCTCCTGATGTGACCAGTACCCCCATACTCAAAACACTCGTCTTGCTGTTGAGCCTGCTGAAGTTGAAATTGACCCGAATGGGTAGGATAACCACAGTGGTAGCTCTGGATCGGAGGCGTACTAATAGGAGCTGGCAGTGCACTGTAGGCTAGCTGGCCAGAATGAGATACATAAGTACCATGACTACCCGAAGCATTGTGGGATGCTTGAAGCGCTGACTAAAATGGCCTAGGAGGATGGCCTATACCAAAAGTACCCCCTACCTCCAGATGAGGCACTACTGAAACCACCGGAATGATGATGCCTCTTATCAGACACCAGCTCCCACTCCTACCCACGAACCATCTCAATTCATCTAGCAATATCTATGGCCCTATGGAAAGAAATATCATATCCAGTCTCCTTGGCCATCTGTAGCCTGATACTGAAAGTGAGCCCATCAATGAATCTCCTCACTCTCTCCCTCTCAGTAGGGAGTAAAATAATGGCATGGCGAGCTAGGTCCACAAATCGAGTCTCATACTAGATGACGGTTATGCTACCCTGCTGAAGATTCTCAAACTGCCTGCGGTAATCCTCTCTCAGAGTGAATGCAATGAATTTCTCTTGAAATAGCTGTGAAAACTGATCCCAAATAGGTGTAGGCAAACCAGCTGGTCTAGTCAACGCATAATCCCTCCACCATCTCTTGGCAAAACCGGTCATCTGGAACATTGCAAAATCGACCCTATTGGTCTCACTATACCTATGTTGCGCAACACCTCATGGCAACGGTCAGAGTAATCCTATGGGTCCTTAAAAGGTGCACCGCCTGAGAGACAGATGGTACCACCGAAAATTCACCGATCTGGGCCACACTCTCCATAAGGCCCACCAAGCGGACTAGAGCATCCTGAAGTACTAGAGTGGCTATGAATCCCTCCGGGACCTGAGCTGGTCCGACGGATACGGTCTGAGCTGGGACCTATTCCTCATGATCAATCTGAGGCTCCACTGCGGGTGCTACTGCTCGAGCTCTAGGCTGAGCTCCACCTCTGCCTCGGCCTCCGGCTCGACCTCGGCTTCGACCTCTGTCCCTGGTAGTAGCTGCCATAGGGGACTCCAGCTCCTGTCTGACTACAAATGTTGTGCATGTTCTTGACATCTACGAGAGAACAAGAATAGAATGGTTCAATCATCAATGATAGAGTGAAATCACACGATAGAGAAAGAAAGAAGTGGAAGTTTTCCTAAAACTCCAATGCCTATAGAAGATAAGCACAGACGTCTCCGTACCGATCCTCCAGGCTCTACTAAGCTTGCTCATGACTCGTGAGGCCTATGCAACCTAGTTGTATGATACCAACTTGTCAATTCCCGGATTCCCACCCTCTGGACCCTGGTGGTGCCTAATATTTCACTTACTAGGCAAGCCAACGTTAGCTTTATTCATTAATCATTTTTTATCAATTTAAATCAAATGACAAAAATAAAGCTGAATAGTCTGAAATAAGGTGATCAACTAATAAATGACGTAATCCAAATACAATCCCAAAACTAGTGTCACGAATACATGAGCATCTATAGTACTACAAATAATAGTTTGAATAAAAACATAATTGTCTAAATCAAAAAAAATAATAAAGATAGGCGGGGAGGGGACTTCAGGGCTGCGAACGTTGTGCAGCTGTACCTCAAGTCTCCGTCAGCACTAGATTCGAGCAAATCTACTGAATGCTGCTAGGACCCACTCCGAAATTTGCACAAGAAGTGCAAAGTGTAGTATGAGTACAACCGACCCCATGTACTCTGTAAGTGCCGAGCCTAACCTCGATGAAGTAGTGACGAGGCTAAGGTGGGTCACTTACAATAACCTGTACACAATATAATAATAATAATAACATGGAAGGAAAACTGCAAATGAAAGTAAGGCAGTTAATTTATGAAAAAGAACTCAATCCTTTCAATTAGAGAACCCATAATAACCGATCTCATAATTTCATATAACAATGCTGGAAACCAACACAATAACAACAACGAATACAACATACACAAATCCGTTGCGGCACGTAATCCGATCCCACCGTACACACATAATCCTCCCTTATTTCACCATAGCATCATTTATCAATATCAAGAATCACATATAAAATCCGTTGCGGTGCGCAACTCGATCCCACCATATCATCATAATCAACGTCATAATCCTCCCTTATTTCACCATGTCATAATTTATCAATATCAAGTACTACGTACACAACCATTGCGACGCGCAACCCGATCTCACTATATCATTATAATCAACATCAAAATCCTCCTTTATTCCACCATATCACAATATTGGGGCATGCAACCCGATCCATAAATAATTTCAATAAATGTAATCAATCCAATAGCTCAATTTACAAGAATCTCTATAATTAAGGAATATGAAAGCAACGCAATAAAGGAACCACATTCTAATCAAAGGAATGCTACAAATAATACAAAAGCAACAAGACAAGTCAAGTACGTGACAATCAAGGTATGCAAGTAAGGCAACTAAGGCAAGTACCAATTAATCACAGAGTCATGGAAGGAACGAACAATTCAATACAAGAATAATTAATGAAAAATAATAAATTATGGCATAGAAAGCATTTAAAACATGTAACAGTTAAGGCATGGAGTGAGATAATTCATCGAATACGAGAAAGATATGAAAATAATTATTTTGACTGTGTATATACATTTGTTACCTCGCATATACGCCATTTCACACTAAATTCACATAACATAAAGTTCAAGGGTTCCTATTTCCCTCAAATCAAGGTTAGTCCCAACACTTACCTCGCTCCGCAACTCAAGAAATCACTCAATCACGGCCTTGCCTTTTGAACATACCTTCAAACCAACCAAATCTAGCAAGTTATTGACCAAATGATTCAAAACAAGCTTTAGAAACTACCCTCAAATGAAAGAGATTCAATTTAGATCATTTTTTAAAAAGTCAACCCCGTACTCGCTTGGTCAAAATCGAGAGTAGTACCAAAACCCGATCACCCCCGAGCCCGATTATGTGATTTATTTCGAAATCCGACCTCAATTCTTGGTTTAAATCTCAATTTTACAAAAATCCCTAATTTTACCCAAATCTTTAATTTCTACCATAAAATCCTAAAATTGATGTTGAAATCTCATGAAATGTAATGAGTAATTAAAAAGAAATGAATTAAAATCACTTACCAATGGATTTAGGAAGAAATGTCTCTTGGAAAGTCGCCTCTAGGATGTTTAGGGTTGAGAGCTTGTAAGAAATGAGCTAAATCTCGTTTTTTCCCTCTTTTACCCAACTGCGGATATCGCAATTGCGATGTCTTGTTCGCAATTACGAACATCGCAAATGCGAGAAAGGGGTCGCAAATGCGAACCCTGTATCAGAAGAGCAGTCATTGCAAATGTGACATTTTGGTCGCAAATGCGAACTTAGAGCCCTCACAAATGTGACCAAACACTTCGCAAAAGCGAAGCAGTACCCAATAGTCACTGATCGCAATTGCGAAGGTTCAGTGTCTGCAAATGCAAAGAAATTCTCAAAAATGCGAGGTTCACCCAGCCCAGTCCATGCTCGCAAATGCGAGTCATTTTTCGCAATTGCGAGGTCTTAGCCCAGCCCATGCTCGCAAATGCGAGTCATTTTTCGCAATTGCGAGCCAGACCTCGCAATTGCGAGATCTGCAGCAGATCACCAGCACTGGTACTACACCAACAGACTTCTCCTATGCAAAACGCATCTGAAACTCACCTGAGCCCCTTGGGCTCCAAACCAAATATGCAAACAAGTGTAATAGAATCATACAAACTTATTTGAGCATTCAAATCACCAAAATAATATCTAAATCTACAAATCAATCCTCAAAATGAATGAGCTTCCAAAGTGAAACTCAGGAACACTAGAATCACGGTTAAGTGTCCGTATCATGTCAAATGAATTCCGAATTGAACCAAATTTTGCAGACAAGTTTTGAATAGCAATACAGAACTATTCCAAGTTTAAACATCAAAATCTAAATCCATTAGATAATAAGTCAACTTTCGGTCAAACCTTGTAATTCTTCAACTTTCAAAAATGCTAGTTTTCGGCAAAATATGTCAAAACAAGTTAAGGACTTTCGAATTCAATTCCAGGCATACCCCAAGTCCCAGATCACTATACGTATCCACAGGGACCATCAAAATACTGATCCGGGTCCGTTTACACAAATATTTTGACTGTAGTCAACTCAAGTCATTTTTAAAGACAAAAATTCACATGTTCTTTAGTTTTTCACATAAAGATTTTCTGGAATAAGACACCGACTGCGCACGCAAATTGAGGAATGCTAAATGAAGTTAATCAAGGTCTCGAAACATGAAAATAGAGGCTAAACCTCAAGATGACCTATCGGGTCATCACACTCAGCGTCTCGTGCCCTGCCATTGCAGCGATCATTCGATCGATGTTAGGCAAAGGAAATGAGTCCTTTGGACATGCCTTATTCACTTCCTTATAATCTACACACATTCTAGGTTTGTTTCCCTTTTTAGGTACGACGACAACATTAGCTAGCCAATCCGGGTATTTAACTTCCCGAATTGAACCTATTTTTAAAAGTTTAGATATCTCGTCTTTGATGAATGCGTGCTTGACTTCGGAATGTGGCCTCCTCTTCTAATTAATCGGGTGAAAGTTCGGATCCAAACTCAATTTGTGAGTTGTTATCTTCGGTGGGATTCCTGTCATATCTAAGTGGGACCAGGCAAGGCAATCGACACTAGCTTTAAGAAAATCTATTAGTTTTTTCCTGAGCTTGGGGGTTAGCCCCGTGCCCAGGTGAACATTTATATCCGGCAAATGCTCGAACAATATGACTTGTTCCAGTTCCTTGATTGTTGGCTTGGTGGCATCGGCGTTAGCAGGTGCTACAAAGTATCTCGGGACCACGAAATCATCTTCTTCATCGGTTAAATGCTCCTCATATTTTTCTGGCTCGGTCGAGGTCAAGACATATGATTGCTATTTGGTCCCTTTCTCTTCGATCAGTCCCTTATCTTTTGATGTTGTGACTGCATGTGCTGGGATCACTTCTTCAATGACGAACATCTCCTTTGCGGCCGGTTGTTCCCCATAGACCATTTTGATCCCACCTGGAGTAGGAAATTGCAACGCTTGGTGCAAGGTCGATGGTACCGCCCTCATGCTATGAACCCACGGTCTTCCGAACAAGGCATTATACCTTATATTCCCCCCGATCACATAGAACTTCGCTTGCTGAGTGGTTCCGGTCGTGTTGACCGTTTGGGTAATTTAACCCTTTGTTGTCTCGCATGCCATATTGAACACGTTCCACGACTCTTCATCGGATGATGTTGGTCGAGCTACCTGGAATAATTAACACACACTTAACTCGAGATTTATTAATGAGTACAGATATTACCAGTGCATCATTATGAGGTTGAATGAAACCCTCAGCATCTTCGTGACTAAATGAGATGGATCCTAATAGAACATAATCTCGAGTTCGTTTTTCTGTTGTGATAGAAACTTTGGTGCATTTTATCATCGGTCCTTGGGGAAAGTCTACTCCTCCGATAATCATATTAATCACATGTTGGGGTACTTCCTACTCGACCTTCTTGTTGGTGTCCTTGTTTTTGAAATGGTTTTTGGCCCGCTCACTTAGGAATTCTTGAAGATGCCCATTATTGAACAAACGAGCCACTTCTTCCCTTAACTGCCGACAATCCTCGATGCTGGATCAGACTAGAGTGGCCTCAGACATTTGGTCTACTTGATGCAACCGATGGCCGACACTATACTTGTTGCATCTACGTTGATGTTTTATTCTGATAGCCTTAGGCATCTCTGACTCCCGGTGATCTATCGAACTCGTTTCTATTCACCAACCCTCGATTGCTTGGACCTTTATCATTTCGTCTGTCGTTCCTGGTCGAATAACGACTGGATCCATTTCCTCTTCTATTTGAGTTGTAAGGTTGGTATCGGTTTCACGATGGCCTCGACTCCTGGTCCACTACTCTTTTAGACTTGTAGATCGCTCTGTTGGGATAAATTGACCGCGGGGGGATCCCTAATTGGTCGTCCTTGACTCTGATCTTTGACTGATTCTCGTTATGGACATCGACCTTGGTTACCGATGGATACTCTACTAAATTTTTCTTTAGCTATTGATATGCAACCAAACTTCGAGGGTTGAGCCCTTGACTAAATTCCTGAACGGCCTAATAATCTGCAACGAGTGGCAGGTCCATCCGTTCCATTTTGGAATCTCGACACGAATTCCCTAAGCATCTCATTGTCCCTCTACTTGACTTTGAACAGGTCCGATTGCCTCGTCTCAACTTTAATGGCTCCGGCTTGAGCTTTAACAAAGGAATCTACAAGCATTGAAAACGAATCAATAGAGTTTGGAGGTAAATTATGATACCATAATCATCGCTCCTTTGGACAGGGTTTTCCCAAATTTCTTCAGCAATACCGACTCGATCTTGTTATCCTCGAGGTCATTTCCTTTATTTCACATGTGTAGGAGTTCACATGCTCGTTTGGATCTGTGATTCCATCGTGTTTGGGAAAATCGGGCATTTGGAACCATTTCAGAATCAGCTTTGGTGCCGTGCTCGAGGGGAATGGCTTCTAATTGAACTTTTTGGAATCTGGCCCCTTCACTATCGGAGGTGCCACCAGGATTTGATCGATCCTTGAGTTGTAAGTTTCCACTTTCTTATCATTTGTCTCTATCTTCTTTTCACCGAATTCTACCGGTTTTGTTAATGCCTCGAGTATTTTCATCACCTCAGAAGCTTCTTCGGATCCGGACCCGTCGGGTTCTGTGGCAATCCGTTCTTCCCTCCGAGTATCTTCTTCAACCCGTTCGAGTTCATCCTTATTGTGTACGTAATTTTGACTCTGTAGTTGTGCTATGGCAACTTGCTGAGCTTGCAACATCTAAAAAATCAAACGTCAGCTAACTCCATCGCCTCCCCCTTTGGGTGCCTTGCGAACCGATGGCCGAGGTGTCCCATGAATGCTATTATTGGATCAGTCGGTAGGCTGATGTTGACAACAACCTGTGAATTGGCATCGATTGGATTAGCTATTGGAACGCCATTAGGGTCGACATGGGGTAGCTGTAGCTCGGCACCCCGTTGTTATTTTTACCGTGGTGGCTTGATTTGGCGTCAACACTTAAGTGAGCAGATTGAGAATCTGACATATTGAATAGTCCTGAAATCAAACCTCAAAGAACAAGTATAAAATAAAGTGTGTTATCAATATTCATATTAAATCACAACTTTTATCCTTAGCCGGACGCCAAACTGTTTACCCTTTAAAACGGATAACAGTTAAATTTATATGTAGTTTAAAGGACACGTGGCTTAATTTAACACAAATGATAAAAAAACACAGTAAGTAATTTAATTGAAATGAGATAAAATTATCAAACCAAATGTGGCGAAGTAATTAAGCCTTGTGTTAGGCTTAAATGCTAACAGTCGGTTTGGGTCAAACCCTCGAACTAGAGCTCTGTTCCAAATAAATGGATGAATAGCTGAAGAATACTTAAACAATTTCTAAAATTCAGAATAAACTTTATTGCTTTGATATGTGTGCCAATAGTGACCAAAAAATAAAATGGTTCTCTTTATATAGTAGAGGAGTTTTAACCATAATACAAGTCTAAATAAGTTAAAAATGTTTTCTTCCCTTTTTTCCATGAAAATATGATTTGTAGCCAATACCAAGCGTGATCCGTGCCACAATATCCGGCTGATGGCGAATATTTTGTCTCCTTTAATCGTCTTTCCTTTACCCTCAATCTTCATCTTACTCGAGCTTGATTCTTTCCCGGTTCGGCCATGCCCGAGACCCATCGTATCATTTGTCCCTGATTCCGATCTATGGGTACCTTCGGTCTCACTCGAGCTGGTAATAAGTAACGTCGTTGTCACGATCCAAAATCCCACCACAGGCGTCGTGATGGCACTTAGTCTCTAAGACTAGGTAAGGTGATTATAATAACAATTCAAGCCCTTTTTTTTTGAATTCAATACAAGTGTCAAAACTAACAGCGGAAATATTCAAACAACCTCCCAAGACTGGCAATACTGAGTCATAAACTCTAACTGAATACATGCAATGATCTCAAGGATCGAATATAAAATACTGTTCGAATAAGATATGACAGTACAATAAAAATGGAAAGACTCCCAAGCAGCTCTACCTTGAATCCTTGCGATCAACACACTAACTTTGTCCGAGTCTGATATCTCTAATACGTGGCTCTGCACAAAAATATGCAGAAGTATAGTATGAGTACACCACAGTTGGTACCCAGTAAGTATCAAGACTAACCTCGGTGGAGTAGTGACGAGGTACAGCCAAGACACTCACTAGTCTAATAACTTGTGCAATATAGTATACAAAAATAATAGTAAACAAATAGCAATAATAGCAACAATAATCAACTAGTGATGTAAACAGCAAAGCAACAAGAACACCACAATTATTACTCAAACGAATAAGAAACACAAGTACAACAAATTAAACAAGTCTTTCAAATATAAATTCTTCACATATAATTCTTTCTAATAAATACCCACCGCATATATTTCTTCAAATAAATATTCTTCGAATATAAAACTCTCTCAAATAAATATCTTTCGAATATACTTCTTTCAAATAAATATCTTTTGAATATAAAACTCTTTCAAATTAATATCTTTCGAATATACTTCTTTCAAATAAATATCTTTTGAATATAATTCCTTTGAATAAAAGTCACTTTGTGACACCTCATTTCATAATTATAAAATACGGGTGTCGGCCCACTTTTATATTTTCGTAACACGGGTCTCAGCCCACTTTCATATATCTACGGCACCTTTTGCCCATATTTCTATCAACACTGCACGGACAACTCACGTGCTAATAATAAAAAATATCATATTTTTCTCGCATCTCATGCCCATATTTCTTTCATAACCGCACGGACAACTCACGTGCCAATAATAAAATTATCATATTTCTCCGGCACTTCGTGCCCATGTTTCTTTAATAACCACACGGACAACTCACGTACCAATAATATAAACTGCCTGGCAATAGCCACGGGCCCACAATTTCAACATGAATCAGTCTATTATCAAGTTTACCGAAACAACAAGACAAGTTGCACAAAAGCTAAAAATAAACACCAGGGAAATCACAATATCATATAAAAATCTCCAACACAATAATCTCACATCATCACGTATCATCCCCGACAATAGCCACCCTTATCTCTCCTATAGCCATCCGTATCTCTCCATAATAACAGCCACCCTTATCCCTCCACCCTGACAATATCTAGCCACTCTTATCGCTCCTATAGCCACCCTTATCGCTCCTATAGCCACCCTTATCACTCCACCCAGACAATATCCCAACACACATAACCACAGTGAAATGCCACCTTTATACCCACATAATACTAACAGTGGAATGCCATCCTTATGTCCTCATAATAATAACTCAAATCACACAATAATTCACACGGAACATTATCATGACAACATAACACAATCAATTCATATCACAAATTGTCCAATGGCCACAACCAATTCCAAAGATATAACAAAATCAATAAATTTCACAGCAAATAACCCAAGTCTCCTCACAATGTATATAAAACCTCAAAAACAACAGAGATGGAAAAGTAACTCAGCATAAGACAACGCCTTCTTTAATCTAAATTTTTAATAAATATATTAACGCCTCATTTTGAACTTATTTAACTAATTATTTACAGATGGACAAATTAATTATTTAATTAATTAAGACAAATTATGATTATTTCCAAGAAATATCAAATCAACAAACACATAGAATTCACATAAAAATTCAAGTGACAATCACACCAAATTATCATATAAAATACGAACTCGACAAATAAGGAATGAGGCATGACAAATCAAGGATTTAATAAATACCAACAATTATCCAATTTAATACATAAAGAAATGGCTAAGACTTTAAACCAATAAAATTTGCACATATAAGCCCGAGTACGTACTCGTCACCTCGCGTACACGGCTTCTAATCACACAATTTCCACATAAGACTCAATGCCTAAGTGATAATTCCCCCGCTCAAGGTTATGTAAGATATTTACCTTTTTGAAATTGGGCCGATATTCTAAAATGGCCTTCTTACTTGAATTAGCCTCCGTACAGTTCAAATCTATCAAAATTAATTGTATAACTTTATTAAAATTCATAGTAAACATATCCGGATAATATAATGTCGACTTAAAATTTCACATTAAAAGGTCAACCAAATGTCAACGCGGGGCCCGACAGAATTTTTACGAAATCCGAACACCCATTCCGATACGAGTTCAACCATACCAATTTTATCGAATTCCAATAACAAATCGTCTTCCAAATCCCAATTTCCTCCATTAAAACTTGAATTAAACGGTGAATATAACCATGGATTTATGAAATAAAATCACTTTCGGATGTAGAACACTTATCCCAGTCCAAGTCATGAAGAAATTCTCAAAATCGCCCAATAACTGAGCTCCAAAAATTCCAATCGAAAATGAAGAAATGACATATTTTCAATCCTTAAGTTTCTGTCCGATTTTCGCTTCTGCGGACAAGTTATCGCATTTGCGGATTTGCTTTTGCGACTGCAAATGCGCATCTGCGAAGTGCACTGCCCAATTGACCCTCGCATCTGCTAGAGCATTTCCGCTTCTGCGAGAAAAAGAGGTGTGAGGCTAGTGTCCGCTTTTGCGCAAAGAGCCGCTTCTGTGACCATTGTGTCGCTTCTGCGAAGCCGCAGAAGCATGGAGTTTTCCGCTTCTGCGATGCCTCTCCAGCCCTACCCAAGTCCTTTCCAGGTCCCTTCTGCGAGGAGCTGCTCGCTTCTGTGATGAAGCTTCTGCAAAAGCGATCGCACCAGCAGTCAAATTTCCTGCAGCTTCAACAAGTCCAAATTCGATCCGAACCTCGTCTGAAACTCGTACCCGGAACCTCGTCCGAATATACCAATAAATCCCGTAACACAACACGGACCTACTCGGAGTTTCAAATTACATCAAGCAATACCGAAATTACAAGTCGCACCTCGAATCGAATTATGAGTTTTTTTCAAAGTTTCCAACTTCTATAATTTGCGCCAAAATGTATCAAATCAATCCGGAATGACTTCGAACTTTGCGCACAAGTTATAAATAATGTAATGGAGCTGTTCCAATTTTTGGAATCAAATTTTGACCCCAATATCAATAAAGTCAATTCCCGGTCAAACTTTCTAAAAATCTTCATTTTCTAACTTTCGTCAAAATGCATCAAATTATCCTATAGACTTCCAAATTCAAATACATACATACGCCTAAGTCCGAAATTACCATACGAAGCTATTGACATCATCAGAATCCTATTCTAGAGTCTTTTGCTCAAAAGTCAAATTTTCGCACAACTCTTTTCATTTAAGTTTCAAAAATGAGAATTTCTCTTTCAATTTAATTCTGAACCTTCCAAAAACCAAACTCGGCCGCACACACAAGTCTTAATAAACATTACGAAGTTGCTCTGGACCTTAAGTCGTTGAACGAGGCGTAAATTCTTAAAACGACAAGCCGAATCGTTACAGTCGTTCCTCGTTCTACAACGAAAAATCGGAGTAACTCTATCACTAATTTTACCCGTATACAAGCTCATTTCAATTATTTATGCTGCTGGTAATCTTCATAATGTAATGACGGCTTGTAATTGTATCTTGGGAAAATGGTTAAATTTATGGTTTATATTGAAGCTTACTTTTGAATAAAAAATATCCTTATCGTTAGTAAATTAAAGTTGTTAAAAAGCCCCTTATCCTAACGGAGGTCTATGACCAGCTTCTAAAATGACGCATGGACTCCAGTAAGTATTCGATTGGTTTAAATACAAGTTATATTGGGATTAATTATGATGTGATTAGTTATATTGGGACTGATTATGCTGAAATTAGTTATCATGGTAAGTATTATTTTTTATTGATTGTTTGGTTTGTTATACTAATCCTGGAATTGTCAATTTTACTGCTTTATTCTGGAATAACTTATCCTGAGATTACTATTCCACCATCATGCAAGTATAAGTTATCCCGATACTATTTTTAATCATGTGATAACTTATCCTAATATTAGTAACCAAACAAGGAATAAGACGATATTATATTTTTATCCCATGATTATTTTTACTTATCCAGCATACCGAACAACCCCTTGCGGTATTTAGTTTCAGAGTAATATACATTAATACAATGGAAAAAGAAGGCACGGGAGAAAACTTTCTTTTATCTTTTTTGCTGTTTGAGTTTTATTTTCCTATAATGATTACAAAATGTAAGTTAGGTTAAATGCTTTAGTTCGTGTTATTCCAATAAGGAAATTTACTTTAAAAATCAAATTCATCTTTCAACTTTGAATAATTATCATTCTACTACTCATATCAAAATTGACTTGTCAAAATGCATGTTTTATCCTCTACAACTTTTATCTCTTGTTCTTTTATAATGTTTTTTTTTCTTTATTTTAATCTATTTTATAATGATATTTTTTTCTTTATTTTTCTTTAATTTATTTTAACATATAGACAAATAAATATTTTTCCGAAACAAAACAAAAAGCGAGAAGTAGTAACTAAGCATATAAGTTAATGATGTTAAATAATGAAAAGTAAGAAACATAACACAATAAATAATTTGCTCATATAAGTAACTTTATCAATAGCAAACCAAAACTCAATCTATTTATAAAATTAAGAATAAAAAGAGTAATTTTTTTAAATAATGCAATGTACGTAATAAACAAATAATGGATGGAAAATAGAGGTATATTTTATAATAAATTCTTAAAAGTTATCAATTTATACATTACATGAATTTTATATTATAATTTAAATTTTTTTGTTAATAACAATCAACACTCAAAAATCTATATACACGATGAAGAATAATAAAAAAGTATGACTTCAGTGTTTCACCTATCACTTAAACAAACAAAAAAACAATTATTATTATTATTATTATTAGTAGTAGTAGTAGTAGTAATAATAATAATAATAATAATAATAATAATAATAATAATAATAATAATAAATAAATAAATAATAAAAAAAAAAGAATAAAAAGATAATAATAAAAGAGAGGGAAACTTCATCCCAATCCCCAGCAATATAAATAATTTTTACCTTTAATAAATTTCTAATATGTATAATATCAAAATTCAATTTATCATTTTTTTTTTCTTAGTTCGATGTTTCGGTCCGTTAATCCGCGCTATCACCCTTGGAAGGGAAAGATGTTTAATTTGGGTGAGACTTGAGAGGGATAGATAAATTCGAATCGTTTAAGCATAAATTATATACAAGGTAAATTATTTAGCAAAAATTTATCAAAAAGTACATTTGCATCGAGAATACTGGGGTCTTTTAAGTATTTACAAAAATTGTAGTTGATATACATCTTATTAGCAAAACGCAATATATTCCCTCTATTTATATTTTTGAATTTATTAAAAAAAGAATAGCACAACTCAGATTTACCCTTAATGATATGTTCTTGGGCATAAAAATATTGACATATTTAAGATCACAAGTGCAAAAGTACTTTTGACATCTTTCTTTCATACTTAAGGGTTTGGAACTCGCTTTCACAAAAAATCGAATACCGTTAATAATGGGGACGGACTGCCAGGTATTAATTTTCTTACTACAACAAATCGTCGATACCAAAGCTTACGTTAATCTTCTACATGACTGCAGGTTTCTCATCGACACAATGGACCAACCCGGCCGTTAGGCACATTTATCGTGAAGGGAACCATGTGGCGCACACCTTAACAAAATATGGGAGTACCTGGGACTCACATAACTATGCTGAGCGCGAAGACTCATTTTGAAGTGAACCACCTTTATTTAATGTCTTAATATTCCGCAAAGACTATTTAGGGATTGTATCGTAAAGATCGGTTCCATGCTGTAATAACACTTCTTAATTTTCTGCTCTTAATAAATTCCTCTGATTAGCAAAAAAAAAAAAAAAAAAAAAGACATCTTTCTTTCTTTTTTAAGCTTCATGTTCTGTCAAATGTAATAGTATAAAATTAAACATGTAAAGTAAAAAATTACTACCTGTGTCCCTTTGCATATGATGTTATTTCTATTTTAGTTTATTCCAAAAAAAAAATGATATATTTTATACTTAAAAATAATTTAATTTTAAATTTTTTTTTTTGTTGAAATGAAAATATTTTATTCAACCAAGTAAGCTTATATACAGCGCTAGCTCAAATGGACTATAGAGCTAGTTCTTACAAAAATAATCAAATCAAGACCTATATAGCTAGATACAGCTAGATCAAATTGGAAACCTATCAAGCTGGCTCAAAGTATTTCTCCATTTACAAATGTCATGCCCAACTAAATGTAATTTTAAAACTATTTATTTAACTCTTTTAGAATATACCCTATTCTTTATTTGAAAGCTCGTGGAGTTCCTTTCAGCCCAAATGTGGTAGATAGTAGCAGCAAAGAGGTATTCCAAAATGGAAGCTTCAACACCTTTGTGATCAATTTGTGTGGATAACAACTTAACTTCATTATCCCAAGAAGAAACTCTTCTGTTTATACCTATCCACCTTACCATAGTCTGCCATATTTGCTTGCTATATGAGCACTCAAAGAACATCTGAATGAGTTTCCTCATTATCTGTAGAACATAGAACACACTCCATTAGCACCTGGATCTGTAATGACCCGATCAGTCGTTTTGCTTTCTAGAATTTCGTTCCCCTAAATAAGACTCACCGTATGTGTTTTTACTATTTTATGACTTGCATAAATGGTTAGTTCGGGATTTGGAAGGGTTCGAGATGAAATCGGAACACTTCGTTCCTTAAGGTTAGCCAAAAAGGCCAAGTTTGACTTCATTCAATGTTTTGAGTAAACGACCTTGAAATCGGGATTTGACAGTTCCAATAGGTTCGTATGATAATTTCGTACTTGAGCGAATGTTCGGATCGGATTTTGAATGACTCGAGAGCATTTTGGCGCCTAATAGTGAAAGTTGGCTCTTTGAAGGTTTTAAAGTTCTTTAAATTTGGTTTGGAGTAGGTTTTGATATTATCGAAGTCCAATTGGAATTCTAAAATGGGGAATAGTTCCGTATGGTGATTTAAGACTTGCACGCAAAATTTTGTATCACTCCGAGTAGTCTAAGTATATTTCGGCGCGTTCGCAGTACGTTGGAAGAACTTGAAGTTCATAAGTTGATTTAATTTGGTTTGGGGTAAGATTCTTAGTTTCGTTGTTGTTTTATGAGTTCCGAGGATGCGAGAGAGTCTGTCTTATGATTTCAAACTTGTTGATATGTTCGGACGGGGTCTCGGTGGCCCCGTAGGCTATTCGGACGATGCGCGAATTGAGTTAAAACTAAAGAGGGCTGCTGGTGCACCTGCGAAAAACACTAGTAGCAGAACCTCATTTAATTCGGGACTTAGGCATCTTGAGCTCATTTATTTCATTCCTTGGGCGATTCTTGGAGCTCTTAGAGGGGGATTTTCACCTAACACTTTGAGGTAAGTAATTTCTACGAATTGTGAGTTAAATACATGTATTTAGCTCTTATATGGGGGTTTTCACCTAACACTTTGAGGTAAGTAATTTCTAAGAATTGTGAGTTAAATACATGATTTATGGGTAGATTTAACATGAAAAATTTGGGAAATCATGGGTTTATATGAAAAACCTAGGTTTTTTTATTTATAAAAGTGAGATTTAACCACGAAAATGGATATGGAATTTAGTGAAAATCATATATTTGAGTTCATGAGGTTATGGATAACAACTTTCTTCAAATATTTCCGGAATCCCAGTACGTGGGCCTGGGGGGAGGGGTGAATTTAGGAATTCTTCAATTAGGGTTGGAAAATCACTTTAATACTTAGGATATGAACTTTTGAACATGTATTGACTATTTTATATAATATTTGACTAGTTTCGAGTCGTTTGGCACCGAGTTGAGGGTTTAAAGCACAATTGTGGACCGGAAAGTAAGCGTTGAGACGAGGTAAGTCTCTTTTCTAACATTGTAAGAGGGAATTAACCCCATAGGTAAATTGAATTAATATGTGCTTCTATTTGTGGGGGCTACGTACACACGAGATGACGAGAGTCCGTACATAGCTACTAATTATGCTTATGTATGGGTAGTTTAGGACCCAAATCATGTTATACTTGTGATGTTTGCACCCTACTTGTAATTTAAGTGCCTAAACCATATTGGAACTTGATAAAGGAATTGTAAAAGGCCGAATTTCATTTACTTGAGTTTTGGATGGGTTAGTTGACCGTTAATGAGAATTGGTATTTTCTTTGAATATTAGCCTCTTAATAATCTTTGAATCGGTTGTTTAAAAAGTATTTTCTCTTCTTGTGGAGCGGGCCGAACGCCTCAGTAATATAATAGATGCATCTATGATTCGTGTCGTTCGACCCTCGGTAGTGCACAGTTTATATATTTGTATGTTGAATCGGGCTGTACGACCTCGGCATAATTCGTGCGTAATAATTCTTGGAGCCCAGTTGTAATTGATATTGTTTCATTGGCTTAAGAGCTTAATTTGTTAAATGATGGAAATTAATTTGGGATTTACTATTAGTGAAAGAATTATTTATTTATTTCTTGTTATTGAGTTTTCAGCTGTATTTCTATAATCCATGCTTAATTATAATTTCGGTATTTATTATTAGTGCATAGTAAGTGTCGAAGTCGACCCCTCGTCACTACTTCTTCGAGGTTAGACTAGATACATACCTGGTACATGTTTATGTACTCACACTACACTTTTGCACTAATCGTGCAGGATCTGAGGCAGGTGCATCTGGCTATCAGTCCGGTGCACATCCTTGATTTCTTCGAGACTTAACGGTGAGCTGCCTTCAATTATTTATCTCTTATTTTATTTAAACTTTTATTTCCTATTTATGCACTAAATAAAAATTAGTTATTTCTAAAATGTTAAAAGAAACAATCACGCGGTTAGTTCATTGTTGGCTTGCCTAGTGTTAATGTTGGGCGCCATCATGGCCTATAGAAGGGATTGGGTCGTGACAACATGGTATCAGAGCACTAGGTTCACGTAGGTCTCACAAGTTATGAGCATGCCTAATAGAGTTTTGCGAATCAGTGCGGAGACGTCCGTACTTATCTTCGAGAGGCTATATAGTGTTCGGAAACTACTCTTTCTTCATCTCCTATCGTGCAGTTGATGTTATACTAAGTATCTTTCTCTTATTCTCTCACAGATGGTGAGAACGCGCACGACGAATGTTCCATACCCGGGAGGAGCTGCTCCACCTGTTGCTAGAGGTCGAGATAGAGGCCGGGGGAGCGAGGTAGGGGACGAGGAAGTCCCAGAGTTTCCCCAGCCATGCCACTAGCAGATCCGGTAGAGGATCCCATTATTGAGGAGAAGGGCGAGGTGCCTGCAGCAGAGCCAACCCCAGTAGATTTCATGTCAGCACCGGGCTTCCAGGAGGTCATTGGCCGTATGCTATGGTTCATGGATACTATGACCCAGACCGGTTTGTTTCCAACAGACCCAGCCACATCTCAGGCTGGAGGGGGAGCACAAACCCCTACTGCTCAGGCTCCTGGGCATGCAACTACTGTATATCAGACCCCAGGCACAGTAATCGTGGGCGGAGCCCAACTAGTGGCAGCAGTCGTGCTTGAGCCCAGACCAGCTGCGGCCGGTGAGCCGTAGAAGCTATTGGACAGATGGACTCCTATCTTCGGAGGTGAGTGACATGAGGATCCCCAGGACTTCATTGATCGGTGCAGGGACATACTGCACAACATGAGGATATTAGAGACCCACGGGGTGGATTTTACTACTTTTCAGCTGGAGAAGAGACTACTTTTCATCTTCTTGGTAGACCAACAGGTTCTTCTCCCTTGACTTTGGATCAGCTTACACACCTTTTCTTGGATAGGTATCTTCCACCCTCCTAGAGGGAAGAGTTGCGGTTTCAGTTTGAGCTGCTCCAGCAGGATCATATGTCAGTGACCGATTATGAGGCGAGATTCTCTGAGTTGTCTCGCCATGCACTTATGATACTTCCTACTGAGGCGGAGAGAGTACAGAGGTTTGTTGAGGGGTTGCACTACGGTATTTAGGCCACTATAGCCCGAGAGGTTGATATGGTGACTTCTTACCAGCTGGTTGTGGAGATAGCTTGGAGGATTGAGGTATATCGTCTGCGGGGCCGAGAGCAGATGTCGTGTTATAAGCGGTTTCGTTATTCTGGAGGGTTTAGTGGTGCTCCGTCTGGGGGAATAGGTCAGTTTGGGAGGGGTCAGCCTAGCAGGCCCACATATCCAGCACCGTCGCCTCCTCGGGGTGCTCCAGTGCGACCTTATTTGGGCGCCATGCCAGAGAGTTCCTACCGCTCACCAGCTATCCAAGGTTCCTCCAGTGGGTTTTCAGGCTATCAGGGTCTGCCTTTAGGTCAGTAGTCCTTCGTACCGAGAGGTTGTTACGAGTGTGGGGACTTCAGCCACGTGCGGAGGTTCTACCCCAGGCTTCGGGGCAAGGCAGTGCATCAGGGTTCTCAACCTATGATTACAACACCAGTAGCCGCACCAGCCGTCCGACCGCCCAGAGGCGGAGGGTAAGTGGGTAGGGGCCGCCCTAGAGGTGGAGGCCAGGCAGGTAGAGTCCAGTCAAGTGGCGCTCAAGCTAGATTCTATGCTTTCCTGGCCATACCAAATGTAGTGGCCTCAGATGCCGTGATCACATGTATTATTTCTGTCTGCGGTAGGGATGCGTCAGTATTATTTGATCCATGGTCTACCTATTCATATGTGTCATCTCTATTTGCTCATTTCCTGGATGTTCCTCATGAGTCCTTGGGTACTCCTGTTTATGTGTCCACTTTAGTGAGCGATTCTATTATTGTGGATCGGGTCTATCGGTCCTGCATTGTTACATTCTGTGGTTATGAAACTAGGGCGGATCTTCTGCTGCTTGATATGACTGACTTTGAGGTCATCCTGGGCATGGACTGGTTATCTTCATATCACGTCATCCTTGATTGTCATGCCAAGACTGTTACCTTGGCGATACCAGAGTTGCCTAGATTGGAGTGGAAGGGTTCGTCTGTCAGTACACCTAGTTAGGTTATCTCTTTTCTGAAGGCTCGATGCATGGTCGAGAAGGGGTGCTTGGCTTATCTAGCATATGTTCGGGATACTACCATAGAGACTCCAACGATTAATTTAGTGCCCATAGTCCGGGAATTCTCCGATGTGTTCCCTTCTTATCTTCCAGGCATGCCACCGGATCGTGATATCGAATTCTGTATTGATTTAGCTCCAGGTACCCAGCCTATATCTATCCCACCATACCGCATGGTTCCGAAGGAGTTGAAGGAACAACTTGAGGAGTTGCTAGCAAAGGGGTTCGTTAGACCAAGTGTATCACCTTGGGGTACACCAGTGTTATTTGTGAGAAGAAAGATGGGACTATGCGGATGTGCATTGATTACCACCAGCTGAACAAAGTTACCATCAAGAACAAGTACCCGCTGCCACGGATTGATGATTTGTTTGACCAGTTGCAGGGCGCCAGGGTGTTCTCTAAGATCGATTTGAGATCAGAGTACCATTAGTTGAAGATTCTGGATTTGGATGTTCCTAAGACTGCTTTCCGGACTAGATATGGCCATTATGAGTTTCTAGTGATGTCCTTCGGTTTGACTAACGCCCCAACGGCGTTTATGGATATGATAAACAGGGTGTTCAGGCCATATATTGATTCGTTCGTTATTGTCTTCATTGATGATATTTTGATCTACTCGCGTAGCATGGAGGAGCACGAACAACATTTGAGAGTGGTGCTTCAGACCTTGCGGGAACAGAAGCTATATGATAAGTTCTCCAAGTGTGAGTTTTGGTTAGATTCTGTGGCATTCTTGGGGAATGTTGTATCAGGCGAAGATATTAAGTTGAATCCTAAGAAGATTGAGGCAGTTCAGAGTTGGCCTCGTCCCACTTTGGCGATTGAGATCAGGAGCTTCCTAGGGTTAGCAGGTTATTATCGTCGGTTTGTGGAGGGCTTCTCATCTATTGCAGCACCTTTGACTAGATTGACCCAGAAGGGTGCTCCGTTCCGTTGGTCCGATGATTCTGAGGCGAGCTTTCATAATCTCAAGACAACTTTGATTACGACACCGGTTCTTGTGTTGCACTCCGTTTCGGGGATGTATACTGTGTATTGCGATGCTTCACGTGTTGGTTTGGGTTATGTATTGATGCAGGAGGGGCGAGTTATTGCATATGCTTTACGTCAGCTAAAGCCCCATGAGAAGAATTACCTTGTACATGATTTGGAGTTGGCCGCGATTGTTCATGCACTTAAGATCTGGAGGCATTATCTTTATGGGGTGTACTGTGAGGTTTACACCGATCATCATAGCTTGCAGTATTTATTCAAGCAGAGGGATCTCAATTTGAGGCAGCGTAGGTAGCTTGAGTTACTGAAGTATTATGATATTACCATTCTTTATCATCTGGGCAAGGCGAATGTAGTTGCGGATGCCTTGAGCAGAAAGGTGGAGAGTATGGGTAGCTTGGCATTCATATCAGCAGAGGAGAGGCCCTTAGCTTTGGACATTCAGTCCTTGGCTAAAAGACTTGTGAGGTTGGATATTTCGGAGCCTAGCCAAGTTCTTGCATGCGTCGTTGCCCAGTCTTCACTATTGGAGCAGATCAGGGCTCGACAGTTTGATGATCCGCACTTGTTGGTTCTCAGAGAGAGGGTACTACAAGGTGATGCCAAGGAGGTTACTATTAGCGAGGATGGTGTTCTGTGACTCCAGGGTCGCCTATGTGTTCCAAATGTCGATAGCTTGAGGGAGAGAATTCTAGAGGAGGCACACATTTCTAGGTATTCTATTCATCGACGTGCTATGAAGATGTATCACGACCTGAGGCAACATTATTGGTGGCAGCGGATGAAGAAGGACATAGTTGAGTATGTTGCGAGGTGTCTAAATTGCTAGCAGGTTAAGTATGAGCACTAGAGGCCAGTGGCCTACTCCAGCAGATGACTATACCTGAGTGGAAATGGGAGCGCATTACAATGGACTTTGTAGTAGGGTTGTCGTGGACCTTGCGGAAGTTTGATGCAGTTTGGGTCATTGTCGACAGGTTGACCAAGTCGACACACTTCATTCCGATGGAGACCACGTATACTTCAGAGAGGTTGGCCCAGATTTATATTCAGGAGATAGTTTGGTTGCATGGTGTGCCTGTTTTCATCATATCAGATAGAGGCCCTCGATTCACTTTGCATTTATGGAGAGCAGTACAAAGTGAGTTAGGGACCCATGTAGAGCTCAGCACAGCCTTTCTTCCACAGACCGACGGGCAGTCAGAGCGGACAGTTCAGATCTTGGAGGACATGCTCAGAGCATGTGTGATTGACTTTGGAGGGCAGTGGGATTGGTTCTTGCCTTTGGCCGAGTTTGCTTACAACAAAAGTTATCAGTCCAGCATTGAGATGGCTCCATTTAAGGTATTATATGGTCGGCGATGTCGTTCACCTATCGGATGGTTTGAGCCCGGTGAGGCTAAGTTATATGGTACTGACTTAGTAAAGGATGCTTTGCAAAAGGTAAAGTTGATTCAGGAGCGACTTCGCACAGCACAGTCCAGACAGAAGAGTTATGCGGATCAGAAGGCGCGTGATTTATCATTTATGTTGGGCAAGAAGGTTCTCTTGAAAGTCTCGCCGATGAAGGAGATCATGAGGTTTAGGAAGAAGGGAAAGTTGAGCCCGAGGTTTATAGGCCCATTTGAGGTGCTGAGACGAGTTGGGGCGGTTGCTTATGAGCTTGCATTACCTCCCAGTCTATCAGGAGTTCATCCGGTTTTCCACTCGTCTATTGTTACAACCCAAATTCGCATACCTTAGATCACGCCGTAAGTTAGTCGACATAAATCCAAGAAGAGATTATCTTTGAGAGGATAAGAAGTTAATCTTATTGGTCTTAAACGATACAAGGGTGTATAAGAGTGGCTAACAAGTATTAGAATTTAAAACAAATCAAGGATGTTGTAACCCGTATTTTCGGGTAACACTAGAGGTGATTAATTGTCCCAAGAGGTCATGTTTTAATGTATTTGAATCATATAATATCCGTATCATAAGTCTTGAAGTCAAGCGAGTTATGAAACAAAGTCGATAAAAATTATCGCAACTTACGTTTATAATTTTACTTAAACTTTAGGTCAACTGTTACTACATTTTTCTCCCAATATACTTGGAATTATGGGGTGATCTACCTATCAAATTGAAGATCTATGAGTCTAGTTTCCAACGCATTAAACCGTTCATCGATACGATCTCGGAATAGAGAGATATTCGCGTTTTCGTGAGAGTGCGCCAAACAGCTCTCTATGGGGCCCACATAGGCGGTTTAAGACATATGGATATATATAAGATACCTCAACCCCGTTTTAAGTCATTATTTTTCAGTATATTCAGACCTTAGAACCCTAAAAACACTCTCTCAAGGTTCTCTCATGATCCAAGACCCAAACAAAGGGCAAACAACACAAATCAAGTGTCGGGAATCCCGTGGCGCTAGTAAGTTTCTTGTTCTTCTTGTTGTTTCTGATTTTTGTGTTGTTCCAGCTCATGTGGGAGGTTGTTTTAAGTGTTTTATGTTCTGTAAATACTCCTTCAAATTTTTAATATCAACCCTAGGTGATTTCAAGTCTTCTAAAGTAATTCTAGTGCCGAAAAACCCGAATTGATTGCTAGTTTCGCTTCCTTGTTCTTGTGGTAGAATTGGAGAGATATTTCGTGGAAAATTAAGGTCAGATTGGAGTTGAAAATTAAGGGCAAATTGGAGTTGTTATTTCTGTTTAAAGATAATGAACCTCTTACTCTATATATATATATATATTTAAGATTATCCAAGTTGCGGCTAAGTCGTTGAAGCTAGAACTTGTGAAATATATATCGAAAGGCTTGGTAGTAATGTTGTTGGTTGGTGGACTGTTTTGGGAGGCTCAATATGATTATTAATGATGTTGTTTGGGCTGTTTGGTGATTGTATTGACTTGTGTGAAGTCATATAAATAGGGGAGGTACTGTCCGTTTCATCGTAAAATAGGTTGCGGTCGATACATAATAGTTACGACGCTTAAACGATAATGATAGTGTCATTTCTCTTATTGTAGACTAAGGAGTCGTGACATTTGCATAGCTTGAGGTTGGGCAGTATATACAAGGTATGTTAGGCTATCCCCTTCATTCTTTTGCACGACTCCGATTGTACATAATGTAATGAACGAGCTCCCAAAGATACTCTACTCTTAGAAGCTAGCAGTACTTACATTGCTGTCCTTCTTATGAAACGATTGATATTGATGTTACTTCTCTTATTCTTATATTATCAATGTTGTTGGGTAGTTCCTGATTCTTATAAGATTCTTGATGAAGATTTAATCCTAATAACGTGTACGAAGGATACCGACCTTACGTCACTCCGAAAGGTTCAAAATGTGATTCCAATGAGTCCAGCATGCATCATATATATGTATCTATTTTACTCTACCGAGCCGCGCTATAGTTGGCCGGGTACAGCACCTATTGTGCAACCACTGATCAGTTGGGTTTTACCGAGCTCCACGTGGCCGGGTATGATTCTACCGAGCCTTATGATGGCCGGGTACGTTTTACCGAGCCTATTATGGCCGGGTACGATATGATGATGGTGATGCCCACAAAGGCGTATATTTTAAAAGTTTATGTATATATATATATGTATGTATCATGTGTTTCATGTCAGTAGCCCTCAGAGGTACCCAGATGTCACAGGTTGTATATTCCCTATCCCTGTTTACATTACTGTTCTTACTTATGCTTTCCTGCCTTACATACTCAGTACTTTATTCGTACTGACGTCCCTTTTATTTGTGGACGCTGCATGTCGTGCTGCAGGTCCTGATAGATGGGTAGACGCAGCTCCCCCACCACAGTAGGCTGTCCAGTTCAGCGGTTATTGGCGAGATCCCTTCTCCGGACTTGCCGTGGTCTTGGTATGCATTTTTGTTATAGACATTATGGGTATGTCGGGCCATGTTCCGGCAATGTTGTAGAACTTATGTTCCTTTAGAGGCTCATAGACAGGTGTCGACTCATGGTAGCTCGTACCTTATATATAGTTTCTTGACAGTCTTGTCGTCCCATGTTATGTATGTTCATGACATTATCTTTCATTGTTGGATGTTCATGATCCATGTCTACCATTTATATTGATCTTGTTGGCCCTTAAAGATAATAAGGAAGGTTAGATAAAATGTACGTTGGTGCTCGGCAAGTATGGCCCGGGTGCTAGTCATGACCCTCCAGTTGGGTCGTGACATCTATGCTCCGGAGGTAACATGCCGATAGGTCACATGTATTAGACTTCAGCACAATTCAGTTAGATGAGAGCTTGGGTTATAAGGAGGATCCAATTGCCATTGTTGATAGGCAGGTTCGCCATTTGAGGTCCAAGATGATTTTCGCGGTAAAGGTTCAGTGAAGGGGCCAACCAGTTGAGGAGGCGACTTGGGAGTCCGAGGAGGACATGCAGAGCCGATATCCACACTTATTCATCACTCCATGTATGATTCTAGACCCGTTCGAGGGCGAACGTTTGTTTAAGAGTTGGAGAATGTAACGACCCAACCGGTCGTTTACACATAAGTCAACATCCGGTCAACCTTTTCAACTTAAGTTTCCATCCTTGAGACTAAGTGTCTCAATTCATTCTGAAACCTTACCGGACCCAAACCAATTACCTTGGCAAGTCACATAACAATTGTAAAGAACAAATTGAGCAGTAAATGGGGAAACAAGGTTGTAATACTCAAAATGACCGGTCGGGTCGTTACATTCTCCCCCTCTTAAACAAACGTTCGTCCTCGAACAGGTTTAGAATCATACCTGGGACCTCAAATAAGTGTGGATATTTGCTCCGCATCTCCCACTCAATCTCCTAGGTAGATTCTCTGTTTGGCTGGCCTCTCCACCGTACTTTCACTGAAGCTATGTTCTTTGATCTCAACTTTCAAACCTGTCAGTCTAAAATGGCCATCGGCTCTACATCATAAGTCAAATTACCATCCAACTGCACTGTGCTGAATTCAAAACATGAGATGGATCTCCGACATACCTCCGGAGCATAGATACATAAAATACTAGATGAACACCCGATAAACTAGGCGGCAATACAAGTTCATAAGCCACCTCTCTAATCTTCTTAAGTAATTCAAAAGGCCCAATATACCTAGGACTCAACTTTTCCTTCTTCCCAAACCTCATAACACCCTTCATAGGTGAAACTCGGAGTAGTACCTTCTCTCCTACCATGTAAGAAACATCGCGAACCTTCCGATCGACATAACTCTTCTGTCTTGACTGCGCCGTGTGAAGTCGATCCTGAATCAATTTAACCTTCTCTAAAGCATCCTAAACCAAATCAGTACCCAATAGTCTAGCCTCACCCGGCTCAAACCAACCCACCATAGACCGACACTGTCTCCCATATAAAGCCTCATACGGATCCATCTGAATGGTCGATTGGTAGTTGTTATTGTAAGCAAATTTTGCAAGTGGCAGAAACTGATCCCAAAAACCCCCAAAATCTATAACACAGGCGCGTATCATATCTTCCAATATCTCAATAGTGCGCTCGGACTGTCCGTCTGTCTGAGGGTGAAATGTTATACTCAACTGAACCTGCATGCCCAAACCTTGCAGCACTGCTCTCCAAAACTGTGATGTGAACTGTGTGCCCCAATCTAAAATGATAGAAACTGGCACACCGTGTAGGCGAAAAATCTCGCGAATATAAATCTCAGCCAACCGCTCTAAAGAATAGGTAGTACAGACTGGAATAAAATGCGCGGACTTGGTCAACCGATCTACAATCACTCAAAAAGCATCAAACTTACTCAAAGTCCGTGGGAGTCCAACTACAAAGTCCATGGTAATACGCTCCTACTTCCACTTCGAAATTTCAAGTTTCTAAAGCAATTCGCCCGGACTCTGATGTTCGTACTTCACCTGTTGACAATTTAAACACCGAGCTACAAACCCAACTAGTTCTTTCTTTATTTTCTCCACCAATAGTGATGCCTCAAGTCCTGGTACATCTTAGCGGCACCCGGATGAATGGAATACCACGAACTGTGGGCTTATTCAAGAATAAACTCACGCAGCCCATCCACATTAGGCACACAAATCCGAACTTGCATACTCAATACCCCGTCATCCCCAATAGTAACATCTCTGGCATCACCGTGCTGAACTTTGTCCTTAAGGATAAGCAAATGGGGATCATCATATTGGCGCTCTCTGATGCGATCATATAAAAAAAACCAAGAAACCACACAAGCTAGAACCCGACTGAGATCCAAAATATCTAAAGTTAGGAACTGATTGGCCAAGGTCTGAACATCAATTGCAAGAGGCCTTTCACCAACAGGAATGAATGCAAGGCTACCCATACTCACCGCCTTTCTACTCAAGGCATTGGCCACCACATTGGCCTTCCCAGGATGATACAAAATGGTGATATCATAGTCCTTTAGCAGCTCCAACCATCTCCGCTACCTCAAATTTAGATCCTTCTGTTTGAATAAGTGTTGAAGACTTCGATGATCTGTAAACACCTCACAAGACAAACCGTAGAGATAATGCCTCCAAATCTTCAATGCATAAAGGATGGCAGTTAACTCCAAATCGTGGACAGGGTAGTTCTTCTCACGGGGCTTCAACTTACGCGAAGCATAAGTAATCACTCTACCCTCCTGCATCAAAACACATCCAATACTGACTTGAAAAGAATCAAAATACACTGTATAAGAACTAGAAACTGAAGGCAAAACTAGAACTGGAGATGTGGTCAAGGAAGTCTTGAGCTTCTAAAAGCTCTCTTCACACTCATCCGACCACCTGAATGGAGCACCTTTCTGGGTCAGTTTAGTCAAAGGAGATGCAATAGACAAGAAGCCCTCCACAAAGTGACGATAATAACTGGCCAAGCCGATAAAACTCCGAATCTCAGTAGCTGAAGATGGCCTGGTCCAACTATGAACTGCCTCTATCTTTTCGGATCCACCTTAATTCCCTCACTGGACTTTATGTGTCCCAAGAATGTCACCGAACTAAGCCAGAACTCACACTTAGAGAATTTGGCATAAAGTTTCTTATCTTTCAGCCTTTGTAATACAATCCTCAAGTGTTGTGCATGCTCCTCCTGGCTACATGAGTACACCAGGATATCATCAATGAATACTACGACAAATGAATCAAAATATGGCTGGAATACACTATTCATCAAGTGCATAAATGCTGCTGGGGTGTTGGTCAGCCCAAAAGACATCACGAGAAATTCATAGTGACCATAATGAGTCCTGAATGCCATTTTAGATTATCCGAATCCTGAATTTATAACTGGTGATACCCGGATATCAAATCAATTTTGGAAAATACCCTCGCTCTATGAAGTTGGTCAAATAAATCATCAATACGCCGCAAAGGATATTTGTTCTTGATTATAACTTTATTCAACTGCCTGTAGTTGATGCACATTCGTATAGCACCATCTTTATTTTCCACAAACAGAACCGGTGCACCCCAAGGCGACACACTAGGCCTAATAAACCCCATATCAAGAAGTTCCTGAAGTTGCTCTTTCAATTTTTTCAACTCAGCTGGTATACGATACGGAGGTATAGAAATGGGCTGAGTGCCCGGCACCAAGTCAACACCGAAATCAATATCCCTGTCGGGTGGCATACCCGGTAGGTCTGCAGGAAATATATCTGAAGAGTCTCGCACTATTGGTACAGAATCAATAGTAGGAGTGTTTGCATCAACATCTCTCACAAAGGCCAAATATGACAAACACCCCTTCCCAACCATACGTCGGGCCTTCAAATAAGAAATTAACCTGCTGGGAATATAATCTAGAGAACCTCTCCATTCAATATTCGGTAACCCCGGCATCGCCAATGTCATGGTTTTTGCATGACAGTCCAGAATAGTATGACATGGAGACAACCAATTCATACCCAAGATCACATCGAAATCAACCATACTAAGCAATAAGAGATCAACTCTAGTCTCCAGTTCCCCAATAGTTACCACACACGACCGATACACACAGTCCACAATAATAGTATCACCCAGCAGTGTTGATACATAAACAGGTGAAACTAGGGATTCACGGGGCACATCCAAATAATGAGTAAAGTACGATCATACATACGAATAAGTGTAACTAGGGTCAAATAATATAGAAGCTTCCTTGTGGCACACTGATACAATACCTATGGTCATTGCATATGAAGCAACAACATCTGTCTTGGAAGGAAAAGCATAGAATCGGGCCTGACTGCCACTTGATCGGCCTCCCCCTCTTGGGCAACCCCTAGCTAACTGAGCCTCACCCCGAGCTGGCTGGGCGGGTGGCGAAGTAACTGGTGCTGAAGTCGTGGTCTGACTCCTCTGGTGTACTGGACATCCCGGGCGACGAGGACACTGCCTCTACATATGCCCAAACTCCCCGCACTCAAAGCAACTCCCCGGTGGTGGTGGTGGGAACTAAATCGGGCTCTTTGAACTAGAATAACCGCTATAAGCACCTGGTGAAAATGAACCATGAACTGAAAGAGCACGGGACGAACTCTAGGCTGGAACGGCACTGAGAGATGACTGACCCTGCTGAGGTACAACTGACCCCTAGAAGGAACACCATTGAAACCACCTGATCCACGAGGCCTCTTGGCCTCCCTCTCTCCACGCTCCTGGCTACGGACCATCTCTATCTACCGAGCAATGTCAACCACCTCGTCAAAAGTAGCACCAGATACCCTCTCCCAAGTCATAAGTAGCCGCAACTGATATGTGAGGCCACTAATGAACCTCCTAATCCTCTCCCTATCAGTGAGAACCAACCAAACTGCGTGACGATCGAACTCAAAAAACCTCATCTCGTACTGCATCACAGACATGCCCTCTTGACGTAACTGCTCAAATTGTCTACGCAGCTCCTCTCTGCGAGATTGCGGCACGAACTTCTCCAAGAAGAGAACGGAGAATTCCTGCCATGTAAGTGGTACTGCACTGACCGGCCTGTGCCTCTCATAAGACTCCCACCATCTGAAGGCAGCCCCAGTGAACTGAAAAGTAGTGAACGAGACCCCACTGGTCTCCAGAATACCCGTCGTGCGAAGTATCTGCTGGCATTTATCCAAGAAACCCTGAGCATCCTCTAACTCGGCACCACTAAATGATGGAGGCTGAAGCCTCCCAAATCTCTCAAGTCTCTTCTGCTCATCATCAGCCAAAACGGGGACCACCTAGGCCTGAGCAGCTGTAACTGGCTAGGCTGGTAGTGCCCCCGGTATCTAAAGTCTCTGCGCTACCTGCTCTGGAGTACGGGCGACAGGGGTATGAGTACCTCCTCTGGGCTGAGAAGTGGGTGGTGCGGCCTGAGCCGAAACCACCTGAGCAAGGCCAGTGCAAACAGTCAATATCTGTGCTAGAGCCTCCTGAAGGCATGGAATCACAATAGGCACAGTTGGTTCCTGAGCTGGTCCCGCCAGCTCAACTATATCTGGAATCTACTCCTGAGCTAGAGAAATTGGTGATACTACAGGTGATGTATCAACTGATGTACGAGCTATACCTCGACCTCTACCTCGGCCCCGGCCTCTCGCGACCCTAACTGGTGGCTGACCGTCTGATCCGATAGTACGTATCCTCACCATCTGTGAAAGAATACAATAACAGAAATTTAGTTTCCGGAATCAAAAAATTCGCACGACAGAATACAAGAAAGTGAAATTTTTCCTAAGGGTTTAGCAGCCTCTCAAAGATAAGTACAGACGTCTCTGTACTGATCCACAAGACTCTACTAAACCTGCTCATAAATCATGAGACATATGTAACCTAGGCTCTGATACCAAGTTGTCACGACCCAACATCACACCTGTCGTGATGGAGCCTATCGTGGTACTAGGAAAACCGACAACCTCAATAACCCATAATTTCTTTTAAGTTTGAAAACATAATATTTAAATCCAATACAAAAATCTCACATTTCTTTTAAGTTTGAAAATATAATATTTAAATCCAATACAAAAATCTCACAAATACGGACATAAAACACTCTCAAAATCCAGTGTCACTGAGTACATGAGCATCTAAATGATAACAAAGTCAAAACACTTTCTGAAACTATAGAACAGTACAAAAACTGAAAGGAAAAAGAGTCAAGGTCTGCAGACGTCAAGCAGCTACCTCGATAGTCTCCAACAGATAAAGCTCTGTAAAACTAGCAACCGTTGTGTCTGGAAGTAGCTGGATCTGCATACGAGGTGCAGGGTGTAGTATGAGTACAACCAACTTAGCAAGTAACAATACTAAATAAAGAACTGAAAGTAGTAACGAGTTTCACAACTAAGTTCAATTACAGTAATTTCCAACATAAGAAGGTAGGCATGCTTTCAAGCTCAACATTTAAGACCCAACCAGTAATTTCATATCAAGTTCAATTGAAACAGAATATAATGTCTTTCAAAAATTCCAAAACAGTGATATATGACAGCTGAAGTGCAACAATAATGAAATCAATGCATCCTATCGGAGCAACAATCACTCGGTCCTCCCATTCACTCCAATATCACAATCACTCTTTCCTCACAGTCACTCATCCCTCTCAATCACTCAGTAGTCGGCACTCGGCACTCGACACTCGCACTCAGTAGGTACTTACACTCACTGGGAGTATGTACAGACTCCAGAGGGGCTCCTTCTGCCCAAGAGCTATAACAAACCAATCATGGCACAAATCAATGAAACATGCTGTGGCTTGTAGCCCGATCCCATAAATATTCTCACAATCAGGCCCTCAGCCTCACTCAGTCATCAACCTCTCTAGTCTCTCGGGCTCTAAAAAATAGTGATAAGTAGTCCAAATAGCAATGATATGGGGCATCAATAATAAACAATAGAGACAGAGATGTAAAATGCAAGTGAAACCGTGATTGAGTACAAAACAATAATTTAGCAGATATTTCAACATATAAACGATCTATGTGGGTCCCAACAGTGACAACACATGGTTTAAACATGATTTATAGTTTGATTTCTCTAATACGTGAAAAAATGTACGGATAACAACAGATTATTCAACTACATAGTTCCATGGAATTGACCAAGTCACAATTCCTATGGTGCACGCCCACACGCTCATCACCTAGCATGTGCATCACCTCAAAACCAATCACATATCACAAAATCCAAGGTTTCATACCCTCACGACCAAATTTAGAACTGTTACTCTAATGACCCAAAATGTCATCTTTAAATTTAATAAGTAATTCTGTGTTCTAAGACCTCAAAAAGCACCATTTATTATTCCTAGACTTGCTTGCGCAGTCCGTACAATTTTTCAAAAAGTTTTTATGTGAAAAATGGATTAAAATGTGAAATAGAGCTTTAAAAACTCAATTGAGTTGACTTTAGTCAACATTTTGAGGAAACAGACCCGGGTCAGTGTTTTGACAATTCCGGTAGGTCCGTATCGTGATTTGGGACTTGGGTGTATGTTCGAAATCGAATTCTGAGGTCCCTAGCTCGAGATATGGAATTTTGATGAAAAATTAAAAGCTTGAAAGCTTAACGATTTTTAAGAAATTACTGATGTTGGATTTATTGACCTCGAGTCCGTATTTTGGTTTTAGAGCCCGGTGTAGGTCCACTATAATATTTATGACTTGTCTGCCGAATTTGGTAAGAATCGGAGTTGATTTGACGTGATTCGGACGTCCGGTTGTAAAAATATAAGTTTTAAAGTTTTCTTGAAAATTTTCTTTGATTTGGTGTCCGGTTAGTAGTTCTTGGTGTTATTTTGGCGATTTGATCGTGCGAGCAAGTTCGTATGATATTTTAGGACTTGGGTTCTTGTTTGGTTTGGAGCCCCGAGGGCTCGGGTTGGTTTCGGGTGGTTAACGGATCATTTTCGGACTTAGGAAATCTGGGTTTCTACAGACTTCAGGCTCCTGGTGTGTTCTTCTTCGCGTTCACGAAGGTACTCTCGCGAACGCGAAGAGCAAATTGGGGCTGGCATGTTTTGTGCTTCGCGTTCGCGACAGAGTGACCGCGTTCGCGAAAGCTTGAGGTTCAAAGCTTCGAGTTCGCGACCGAAGCCTTGCGTTCGTGAAGGGAAAGAGGCTGGCCAGGACTATTGCCTTCGCGTTCGCGAAGTAGCCCTCGCGTTCGCGAAGTAGCCCTCGCGTTCGTGAAGTGTAAAATGGGACAACACAAATTTGTGCCTCGCGTTCGCGAAGAGTAAAAGTCCCAGAAACAAAACTTAAGTTCTGGAAAATAGGATTCGTCCCATTTTCAACCCTTTTCCATTTTTGAGCTTGGGTAAGGCGATGTTTGAGCGATTATCACGGAAAAACATTGGGGTAAGTGTTCCTTATCCTATATTGATTATATTTTATGATTTCATACTCATTTATATCATGAATCCGTGAATTTATGGAAGAAAAATTAGATTTTTATAAAATCTTCCAAAAACAAAAATTTAAGATTTGAAAGTCCATTTGACATCGGAATTGGATAATTTTTGTATGGTTGGACTCGTCTTTGAATGGGTGTTCGGATTTCGTAATTTTTTTCGGGATTTGAGACGCGGCTCCCACTTCCGAATATTTTAATGAATTTATGATTTTTATCCGAAAAATTTATAAATTCATATGAAATTAATTCCTATGATTAGTATTGAATATATCGAATTGTTTGTGAATAGATTTGAAGCTTTCGGAGACAAACTTAAAAGGAAAAGTTGCGGTTGAATAATTGATTGGAATTTGCAAAGCGAGGTAAGTGTCGTGGTTAACCTTGACTTGAGGGAATAGAACCCTTAAATTATTTGTTATGTGAATTGCATGTAAACGACGTATAGGCGAGGTGACGAGTGTGTATACGTCGTCAAATTAATTGTTTGCCTGCTTACTTGAAAAATTATAAATTATTTTAAATCATAAATTAATTATTATAATAATTATTTCTCTCATATTCTTTGTCAAATATTAATTCTTGAATTCCTGCATTAATTGTTATATGCTATTTGAATTATGTGTTTTAATTGTTATTTGACATTTAGCATATTAAATATTAAACTGCCTATTTTCTCCCTGATTTCTATAATAATTTGCTATTTGTCGTTGTTTGTTTCATAATTAAATCATAATTATTATATGCTTGTTGTCTTATAATTTTATATTAATTGTTGCATTTATTGGGGAAATATTTTCTATAAGAATTGATTGAAATGGATATATTGGAGGATCGGATTGCACGTCGCAACAGACTTATTAAAAGTCAATATTGGAGGATCGGGATGCACGCCGCAACAGACTTATTAAAAAGTCCATATTGGAGGATCGGGTTGCACGCCATAACAAACTTATTAAAAGTCAATATTGAAGGATCGGGTTGCACGCCGCAACAGACTTATTAAAAAGTCCATATTGGAGGATCGGGTTGTACGCCGCAACAGACTTATTAAAAGTCAATATTGGGGGATCGGATTGCACGCCGCAATAGACTTATTGAAAAGTCAATATTGGGGGATCGGATTGTACGCCGCAACAGACTTATTTAAAAACTATATATATACTTGATTGAAATAAATATATGACAGACTTGATTAAAAGGAAAATATTGGGAGAGCGGGTTGCACGCTGCAACAGAATTGAATGTAAATATATTGTGATAGCGGCTTGCACGCTGCAACAGAATTGATTGAAATAATAATGGATTATGATTATGACTGCTGGGCTGGCTTCAATTATTATAAATGAGTTACCTGATTTATTTCTATTATTTGTTGTTGTTATTAATATTGCGTACATGTTAATGTAAGTGAACCGCCTTAGCCTAGTCACTACTTCGTCGAGGTTAGGCTCAGCACTTACCAGTACATGGGGTCGGTTGTACTGATACTATACTCTGCACTTCTTGTGCAGATTTTGGAGTTGGTCCCAACGGCGTACCATAGACTTGTTCGGATTTCAGCTAGCAGAGGAGACTTAAGGTATAACTGCATGGCGTCCGCAGTTCTGAAGTCCCCGTCTATTTTACTTTAGCTGTGTGTTTATTTTCAGACAGCTTTATTTTATTCAGACCTTTATTTGTATTTATTCTAGAAGCTCGTGCACTTGTGATACCAATTCTAGAATGGTATTTAGACACCGTTGTTTTTATAGATTATTTCACTATATTTCAAATCTTGCTTCCGCATTTGTTTCCTTGTAATTAATAAATTAAAATTATTTTTAAAATGGATAATATTATTCTAACGTTGGCTTGCCTAGCAAGTGAAATGTTAGGCGCCATCACGGTCCGAATGTAGGAATTTCGGGTCGTGACAGTTGGTATCAAAAAATCGAGTAATTCTTTATTCTGCTAAGCTTTTGCCTTGCGAATCGGCCTCCGAACGCCTCGAATCTAGTCACAATTAATTCGACTCAGTCAACACAAATTATAAAAATTAATTCTATGTGAAAATACTAATTTTTCAACAAAATCTGAAATTGCACTCAAAATTCGCCCATAGGGACCACGTCTCGGAACCCGACAAAATTACAAAATATGAACGCCCATTCAACCACGAGTCCAACCATACCAATTTTACCAAATTCTGACATCAACTCGACCCTCAAATCTTCAAATTTAACCAAGAGAGTTTTCAAATTTTTCCAACTTAAATCACCAATTAAATGTTGAAAATGACCATAGATTCGGTAATTTAACCAAAATTGAGTTAAGAACACTTACCTTGTTATTTTTTTGAAAATCTCCCAAAAATCACCTCTCCCCGAGCTCCAAATCGATAAAAATAGAAAATGGGATTTTCAAAAATTAAACTCTCCGTCCAGGCTTTTCTTCTTCGCGAACGCGGCCATTGCCTCGAGTTCGCGAAGCACAAAAAATATTCTGCCCAAATTCCTCCTTCGCGAACGCGATGCCTTACAGGGCTTGTCCTTCGCGAACGCGTCCCACTGACCGCGAACACGAACCCTTATGGCCTAGTGCCCAGCCTGCCTCGCCCTTCTACGCGATCGCGATGCATGCAACCCCCAACCCTTCGCGAATGCGGCTCCTCCTTCGCGAACGGTAAGGCTAAAATCTCCTAGGCTAAGTTTTTCCCCTTCGCGAATGCGATGCTCCAATCGCGAACGCGAAGCACAAACACTCTGCAGCCCACATCCTTCTACGTGAACGCGATAACACCTACACGTTCGCGATGAACAATACTATAACCAGCAACAACAGTAACAAGACATGAAGAAATGATCTGAAACCATCCCAGAACTCACCTGAGGCCCCCGGGACCTCAACCAAATACACCAACAAGTCCTAAAACATCATACGAACTTAGTCAAAACTTCAAATCACATCAAACAATGCTAAAAACACGAATCATACCCTAATTCAAGGCTAATGAAACTAAGAAATTTCAACTTCTACATTCGATGTCGAAACCTAACAAATCACGTCCGATTGACCTCAAATTTTGTACACAAATTATAAATAACATAACGGACTTATTCCAATTTTCAGAATCGGATTCCAACCCCGATATCAAAAAGTCAACTCCCCCGTCAAACTTCCAAACTTAAATTTCTATTTTAGCCATTTTAAGCCTAATTTAACTGCGGACTTCCAAATAATTTTTCGGACACGCTCCTAAGTCCAAAATCACCATACAGAGCTATTGGAATCATCAAAACTCTATTACAGGATCGTTTATAAATAATTCAACATTCGATCAACCTTTTCAACTTAAGTTTCCATCCTTGAGACTAAGTGTCTCAATTCATTTCGAAACCTCACAGGACCCGAACCAATTACCCCTACAAGTCACATAACAACTCTAAAGCACAAATTGAGCAGTAAATGGGGGAACGAGGCTGTAATACTCAAAACGACCAGCCGGGTCGTTACACCCATATTCCAATAGCACCATTTTCAAGAATGGTCATTCAACAGTAACATAAGCTTTTTTTATATATACCTTGAGCATGCATCCGGGAGATACATTCTTCTGAGTATAATCTTTGATCAACTTATGAGCTATGATAATATTGTCTAGGATATTTCTACCCTCAATGAAAGTTGATTAAGATGCTCCAACCAGTTTATCCAGCACACAAGTAGGATTAGGTACCTTTGGCACTAAGGTGATTGTTGTGAAATTAATAGCCTTAAGTAGATTACCATTCTGAAAGAACTGGAGTATATCTATGATAATATCCTCTCTAATTAATGGCCAAAATTCTTTGAAGAACTTAACTGGGAACCCACTTATTCCTGGTGCTTTGACAGTGTGCATGTTCCTAAAAGCCTGTAGGATTTTATCCTTACTAACAGGTTTTAGCAGCTGTTGCTGTTGGATCAAGGTAAGGCAAGGTCCATCTCTAATTATATTCGGATCAATACAAGATAGTTCTTGTGCAGCTTCCCCCGGTAAGTTCTGAAGGAATTTAATGAATTCCTTCTATATCTGCTCAGGTTTGTAATTTTCAGGTTCTGCTCAGTCAAGATGTTGGACACTCTATTTCTGGCTTGTATGGCCATCAAGTGGGCATGGAAGAATTTAGAGTTTACATCCCCACAGGCAATCCAAGTAGCTCCAGAATTTTGTTTCAGTACCTTCTCTTGTATTGCTTCCCATTTAGGTGGTTCTATGATAGATTCCCTTTCTTCATTTATTAGTTGGGGATTAAACAGGTTAGCATTAAGACTATCCTGCACATCTTTCAGTTTCACCTGCGGATTATTCAATTTGTTCTCCAGAGAGGAGAATTCTATGGTCATGCCTCTGGTTTGCATCTCAATCTCTTTTAGTTTGCTCCATATTACAAATATAGTATGTCATGCCTTTAAGTCCCTATATTGTGTGTACCTTTTATTTGAAACTCTCTTGTTTCACCAGAACATGTAACAATCTAAAAGGTTTCTTAGTCCTTTTGGTTGTCACTTTAGTATCAAGTACAATAGGAGAATGGTCTGAAAATTTAGGGTTCATATATATAGATTTAATACTGCCAAACTTAAGGAACCATTCTACATTTTCAAAGACCCAATCAATATGGATGTATATTATTTTACCAGCATCTTTTTTGTTGCACCAAGAGCAACTGCAACCTCTTCTAGTAATTTGGCCTAAACCCAAATCATCTACACAACTTTGAAAGTCTATAGTTTCATTATATGGACAGGAGCCCCATTAATTCTACCTTTCATAGTTAGCAGGGTGTTGAAATCACCAAGTATAAGTCAATGACTACTCAGAATACTATGTATAGCTCTCAGTTGGTTCCACATTCCCTTCCTATTTGCTATGATATGTTGTCCATAGATGAATGAAATATTGCAGGTAAATGATCAGTAGAGAATTCCAGCTTTCTAACAGCTACAAGTGTATCCACTCCCGTCTCCAAAACTAGTATAGCTTCCTCTTCCTCTATCGACGTAGTTTCCTGGATTTTCTACAGCGGTGGTGCCTTAGAGATCATGCGTCGGCAGTCAGACTATCTGCCATTTCTTACGCGGCATGGAAGTTGGTGCACAATAGCAAGCTCTAGCGTATCATGCGCGGAGAGCAAAAGCCCCACTGCTTATATCTCCTCCTTCTTAAGGATGTTGCATATTTTTAATTTTAAACTTTTTATTTTATTTTTAATGAGATTGTTTATAACCATACAAATATTTATAATTTATTGTCTAAGTTTTTTTTCTAAATTCGTACCCAATCATAATATCACATGCATTAAGACGGACAGAGAAAAATTCAGTACACACTACAGTATGCTTAACCAAGTGACCAAGTCAACAGCGTGGAATCCCTTTTGGTTATATTATTATCTTCATGATCTCTATCCTTTTACTTAGATGGCATTTGTCTAACAACTCAGATCAATCACTTTTATCAAAATTCCTCAAAAGCTTCCTTGTTTTTCACGTCCAAATTAAAACCTATTAGGTGCATGACTAACGAATAGCAAATGAGTAATAATTAAAAAGGATTAGCAAAGACGTAGATTGCAAGAAACTATCATCTTCTCCTTGTATTTTGTTCTCCTCTTTTTCCCTTCAAGTTCAAGGGCATAAGGTTCGCAATCACTTGGAAGTCAATTGTTGTTTTTTCTTCAACATGTAATTTCATCTATTTATTTCTTAGTTTTTACTAACGCGTGGCTGTTTTTAGACAACATGCCAGTGAGGTGTGTAGCTTATTTGAAAGAAGAAACTACAGTAAATTCATTTTTTTTTTACCTGTCAAGAGACATATGGCCTAAGAGATGGGAACTTCACTCCTACAAATCTTCTTTGTACGACCTGTTAGGATATAGTATAAATCATGCGTATAGTTATAGTATTTTTTATGGAATAATTATTTATTTATTTATTTAATTAAATAAAATGTTTATTTTAAATAGATCATGTGTTTGTCTGTGTGCCCTTTGCTTATATAATAGATGATTTAGTGTATAAAGTTTAGTTTATACACGGAAGATTAAATCATCGATTCTTATAAGTCATAAAGTTTATGTTCACAATCTAATGATGGAATTGGACAAACCATCGGAATGGTTGTAGCACAAGATTAAATATAATTTATCTTGATTATGGGAATGATTTAATTCCGACTTCTTGTGCTAGTACATTTTGTGTGTATTGAACGGATCAAGTAGAGATAAGTATTTTATACTTACTTAATAAAATAATTTCTTTAATCCATTCAATGTATGTTTACTCTTAATCTTGATATAATTATTATTAGTTATGTGTGTCATTTATTGTTTTGATTTATTAAAAGACGAGATTCTTTCGTGGGTCAATAAGCCTGGTAAATTGGACAATAATGATATACATTGGCGAAATAATAATTAGTTAATAGAATTCATGTCTCGGTTTTTGAGATTGATGATACTCTTTTATGAAAGCTTATAAGTTTTTATGTGTAAACCCGGCCGGTGAATTTTGTATCTATAACAACCCGACATGTCGTTTTGGGCATTTACGCTCCTTTCTACTATTTGAAGTCTTGAATAACTTCATATGATGTATTATGACTTGTGTGAATTGTCGGTTTTGGTTTTCAGGTATTTCGGAGTTAGTTTGGAAGAATGAAATTCAATGTTTAAAGCTTAATTTGAAATGTTGATCAGATCTTGACTTATGTGTAGACGACTCCGAAATTGAGTTTTGATGATTCCGTTTGGTCCGAATGGTAATTTTGGACATGGGCGTATTCCCGGAATTTCATTTGGATATTTCTAGAATATTTCGACACTAATCGGCAAAAGTTAGAAATTTGAAGGTTTGGAAGGTTCATAAGTTTGACTAGGAGTGGAATTTTTTATATCGGGGTCTGATTTTGATTTTGGAAGTTGGAACATGTCCGTATTGTCATTTAGGACTTGTGTGCAAAATTTGAGGTCAATCAGACGTGTTTTGATAGGTTTCGACATCGAATGTAGAATTTAGAAGTTTATAAGTTCTTATGCTTGAATCGATGTGCGGTTCGTATTTTTATCTTTCTTAGGTGTGATTTGAGACCTCGAGTAGGTCCGTGTTATGTTACGGGACTTGTTGTTATATTCGGATGGGGTCTCGAGTTGCTCGGGTGTGTTCGGGGGCGAGTTTTGAGCGAGTTTGGGCATTTCGACACTCTAATGATGTTCTGGAAACAGTAGGAGTGCGGAGGCACATTTTGGAGTGCTGAGACAAAGACTCATGTGCGGATCTTAGAGGAAAATTGCGGACCACAGAGGAGAATTGCGAAACGCAGAAATCCTCTTATGGACTGCAGAATTCCTCTTGCGGCCGCAGAAAAGGAATTCTGCAGGTTCGATGGTCCGATTTCGGAAGCTTATATCTTTTAATCTACAAGGAAATTAGAGATGATCCAAAATCGAAAGTTATAACTCTTTGAGTCTAATTTTCATAAAGGTAAACTAGTTATCATTTGGACATTTCTACCGAAAGTTATGGTCAATTTACTGAAACTTGGTAGTGTAGTGGTTTCTGAAGTGCGGCCGTAGAACCTGGAATGTGCGGACCGCACAAAAATTTACGGTTAGCCCAATGGGAGATCAGATTTTGTACTATATGAACGAGGGTTAGAGCATTATTTCATATTTGAACTTTGAGAGCTCGATTTGTGGCGATGTTTCGTGGGATTTTAAAGAAATTCATCGGGGTAAGTGATTCTAACTCGGATTTGGTTAACATACATGAATATATCATTGTTTTCATCATTTAATTAGTATTTTGAGATGCAAATTTGGGAAAAATTGTAGAAATTTCATAAAATAAATTTTTGGGATTTGAATGTTGATTCGGAGTCGAATTTGAGTGAAACTAGTATGGTTAGACTCGTAATTGAATGGGTTGTCAGATTTTGTGAGTTTCGTGAGATTTCGAGATGTGGTCCCCACTGTCAACTTTTCGAGCGGAGTTGAAAATTTTTATAAATTATTAAATTGTAAGCATTGGAGTACATTGTAATTAATTTCCACGTTGTTTGAATAGATACGGATCGTTTGGCTTGAATTTAGGAGATAGGAAGGCGTTTGGAGATTGATAAGCGCGGAATGGAATTTTCGGAGTACTGATTAGCCTGGTCGGCATCGGATTCGGCTTGTTCGAGGTAAGTAACATTTCTAATCTTAGAGCTGAGGGTATAAACCCTAATTATACGTGTTATGTGAATTTTTTGGAGGAGACGCACATGCTAGGTTACGGGCGTGCGGGCGTGCACCGTAGAAATTGAGACTCGGATGATTCTGTAGAGTTGTATAGTCAATTAACTTGTATTTTTCCATGTATTTTTATGTGTTAGAGAAACTGAGTTGTGACTCATGTTAGAAATTATGCTTAGGCAAATGTTGGTATTATTGGGAACCACTGAGGTCATTTTTGCTATCGAATTATATGTTAAACTATAATTTCATACTCAGTCATATTCATTCATTGCATATCATATCTCAATCTCTGTTGTTATTTATTGATATATCATATCATCATTTTGGGGTAGTTTCATGATATTGTGAGCCCGAAAGACTGGAGAGGTTGATGATTGAGTGAGGCCGAGGGCCTGATTGTGAGGATAATTATGTGATCGGGCTGCACGCCGCAACAGGCCATATTGGATTTATATACTCTATTATTATATGGATCGGGCTGAACACCGCAGCAGGCCTTATAGGCTATATTATTATGGGATTGGGTTGCACGTCGCAACAGGCCAGATTGGCTTATTATAGCACGTGAGTTATCCGTGCACCACGTGAGTTGTCCGTACGGATCCAGATATTGATACTATATCACGTGAGTTATCCGTGCAGCACTTGAGTTATCCGTGCGGATCTAGATATTATACTATAGCACATGAGTTGTCCGTGCAACACGTGAGTTATCCGTGCGGATTATAGCGCTTGGGTTGAAGGAGCCCCTCTGGAGTCTGCACTCCTCACAGTGAGCACAAATGATATTATATTTGGGATGGACTTCCCATGGCATGGAGTTGCCTTATTTATTTATAATTTCCCTAGGCATGGAACTTGCCCGAATCATTTATTATATTTGGGATGGAGTTCCCTGGGCTGGATTGGCCCTGTACAGTACTGAGTGACTGAATGTCAGTTATTATGTATATATATAGGATGTATATATATATTTGGGATGGATCTTCCTTGGGCTAGATTGGCCATATACAGTACTGTGAGATTAAGTACTCTGAGAGTGTGAGTACATGAGTTCATTATTGTGTTACATTGCATTAGACATGCTTGATATGTAGGCAAAAAGAAGTATTTTTCCTCATGTTATCTGATAATGAGATTTCTTATCTGTCATTAAAGTTTTTGAGAAAAATTACAGATTTCAGACTTTCTCATATTTTCGGTGACTTTCGGCAAAACATTTGAGTTTTATGGTTATACTTGAAAAGAAAATATTTATTTTCCAAAACTGCATACGAGCTTAGCATGTTATTATTGAGTTATTACTTGTGCTGCTTTAAATTATATTGTTATGAACTGTTGTTAGTTATTGGAGTTGGATTCTAACCCTTGTCCCAGCTCGTCACTATTTTCAACCTAAGGTTAGATTTGTTACTTATTGAGTACATGAGATCGGTTGTACTCATACAACACTTTTGCACCTTGCGTGCAGATTCCTGATGCTGATGTTGCTGTGCATGGCGAGAGCTGACATGGAAAAATCTACCTGCGATCTGATCATAGCTGCCTCTCGATCTTGGTAGCTCCAGAATTATTAATTTATTCATGTATATTTCAAACAGATGATGTATTTTATTTCATACCAGCTTTGTATATTCTAATCTTAGAAGCTCATGATTTGTACTACCAGTCCTTGGGGAGTGCATTAGAGTCTGTTAAATATTAATTGAACGGATTGTTGTTATTTGGCTTACCTAGCGGGTGAGGTTAGGTGCCATCACATCTAGTTAGATTTTGGGGTCGTAACAGTATCCGACACATGAAATACATTAAGCGAAAGTCTAAAGGCAGTAATCAATAAATTAAATTATCAATAATTTAATTTGATTGATTAGTATCTAAATCTTAACATGGGGATTTAAATAAGATTTTATGAAAGAATTTTAAAATTGAACTAAGGAGTGCAATTACGATTTTTTAGTGGAATAATTTATAATTTATTATGGTAGAAATTAATTTTGAATTTTGAAATTAATTCCATAATAGGGAGCCTTGTTAATTAAATTATGTGGTCCCTATTGTGCCTAAATAATAGAAAATAAAGAAAACCTTTACTTAGTGGAAGAAGAAAACCTAACAGGTTTTGGAAAAGGGTTTTAACCTAAAAAACGTGGCTATATATATCCCATATTTTTGGACTCAGTTTTTGCCTTGGAATTTTGCCCACCCAAAATTTTCTCTTTTCGGATATTATTTGGGTAATACAATAGAAGTCTGTGGAACATTTTGCTGAGATCGCGGTCCTGCTACTCTGGAACTGGAGACCGAGATTAATCTGCTTTGTTCACGCTTCAAGAGGTAACTCGTATAATCTCCATATGTGCTAATTGTTTAATTTACATATGAATATGATACTGAAATTACTTCCGCTGCGATATATAATCCAACAATTGGTATCAGATCCTACTCACGTCTAATTAGATAATTAGGATGAATATGAAAAGGAGCATCATGTAAATATGCAAGTTTTGAATTACATGCAAAGATTGTTTTGATGTAAAACTGCATTGTTTTGAGCATGAATATTTGTTCCGAGAATTTTGATTATTCTGAAAATCATGTAATACCTGCTTATTGTTGATGATATTTGATTATAATAATCTAAATATTTCGTTAATCCGAGGAAAATGCAAAAGCTACTATTAGGCCGAATTGGCCAGAAAATCGGAGGTCAATCTGTTGACGGACTCCGATTGACCTGAAATTTGGCAGGTCCATGCGAAATGGCCCAGTGATCAATACTCATCTATTTTTCTCGTGACATAAACAGTTTTTCGGGCTTTCGTGGTCGTTTAGATGGTGTTTTGGGCATTTTTCAAAATATTTGGAATTATTTCAATTTTTTTATGTTGTTTTAATCCGGTGGTAGTAGGGATCGTTTCCTATGGATTCCGGGGTTAAATTCTGGTGATATAATAATTTTACACGTTGACGTAGGTCTTTTTCCTTATCGGATAAACTCATTATAGATAATCACTAGGTAATACTAGTTTTTGATTACTTGTATTTACTCTCCATCTGAGTATGCATGTTGGTTCAATGGAACTGGTATATTGAATGTTGATATTCACTTGACTTAAATTAACATTTTACTCTCCATCTGAGTAAGGTCTGTTTAAATTCATGGAGTGAATAATCTGTCATTACATATGTATATTGCGAGAATAGCTCTTTTTCCATCGAAACTTGTTGTTCAAGGTGCATGGATTATATATATGTAGTGTGTTTTGAATTTTAATATTCAATAAAACATGACTGATTTTGATCTATTTATTTAATTGTTTCTCAGATTAACCATGACTGCTTTCAATCCCCTTGCTACTATTCTTACTCAAAACAAACTTGAGGGTCCAAATTATGTTGATTGGAAACGAAACTTGGATATTGTCCTAATTGCTGAAGAGTATAAATTTGTGCTCGATGAGGTGTGTCCAAAAAAAATCTGGAGATGATGCTACGAATGATGAACATAGAGCTTACCAAAAATGGGTTAAGGTTGATGAGATGTCGCGGTGTTACATACTTGCATCTATGTCAAATGTTCTGCAACATCAGCATCAGTCTATGGAATCTGCTAATGAAATTTTCGAAAATATCAAAGAGATGTTTGGAGATCAGAATCATGCGGCTACGCATACTACCATGAAAGCTCTTCTGAACACCAAAATGGTTGAAGGTTCATCTGTTAGGGACCATGTTCTGAAGATGATGAGTCTTCTGAATGAGCTGGAGGTCCTTGGAGCTAAAATTGATAAGGATATGCAGGTTGAGATGATCCTGCAGACTTTGTCTGACAGTTTTCAGCAGTTTTGCCTGAATTATAATATGAACAAAATGGATTTGTCACTTACGAAATTGTTGAATGAGCTGCAGTCGGTAAAGCTTCTCCTGTGGCACTGAATTTTGAGATACGTTCTTCTTCTAAGCTGAGAGGCGGGCAGAAGAAGAAAAAGGCTCAAAAGCCATCTGTTTATGGCGCAATTGCTAGTGTGAAAAAGCCTAAGGGCAAGTGTTATCACTGCAAGAAGCCTAGGCATCATAAGAAGCAATGTCCGACTTATCTAGCCAAGCTGAATAATAAATCAGGTGATTTACAACTATTTGTCGTTGAAACTTTTTTAGCGGTTGTTTCTACCATGTCATGGTGTGTAGATTCGGGAGCCACTAATCATGTCTGCACTTATTTGCAGGGTTTCAGGTAACGCGGCGGCTAACTAGAGGAGAAATCAATGTTTATCAAGCAGATGGTTCGGCAGCCCTAACTTTAGCATTAGGAAATATTAGAATTTTATTTGGTAGTAATATAGTATTAGCTTTAAAGGACACATTATATGTACCTTCCGTTAGAAGGAATTTAATTTCGGTTTCTAGCTCTATGAGAGATGGTTATGACATTAATTTTCATGATATTGATAAATGTGTTATTAGTCATAATAAATGTTATCTCTCTTCGGCTACATTGATTAATGGTCTTTTTATTGTTGATTCTATTCCTAAACTGTTACAACCTAAAGAATTGAATTATATTGATTTATCAAATAAGAGAAAGCGTTCTTCTGAATTGAGTGAAACAAATTTATGGCACTTGCGTTTGGGTCATATAAATCTAAACAGAATTTCAAGGTTGGTCAAGGATAGACCTTTAAGTTCATTAAAAGTGGTTACAAATTTGTGAATCTTGTTTAGAAGGAAAAATGACAAAACGAAATCTCCCCTCAAAAGGAAATCGAGCAAGTGATAAATTAGAGTTAATTCATTCTAATTTGTGTGATCCAATAAATGTCCAAGCAAGAGGTGGTTTTGAGTATTTTGTGACTTTCACAGATGATTACTCAAAGTATGGATATATTTATTTATTGCGTCGAAAGTCTGAATGTTTTTAAAAGTTCAAAGAATTTAAGAGAGAGACTGAAAAGCAACACAATAAATATATCAAGACACTACGATCTGATCATGGTAAGGAGTACCTCTCTGCGGAATTTGTTAGTTACTTATCAGAATGTGGACTTACCTCTCAATTATCTGTACCTGGAACACCACAACAAAATGGTGTAGCTGAAAGAAGAAATAGACTCTTATGGAAATGGTTAGATCAATGATGGGTTATTCTAGTTTGTCTTCATCCTTTTGGGGACATGCCTTAGAAACAGCAAATTACGTTCTGAATTTAGTTCCTTCAAAGTCAGTACTTTTGACCCCTACAGAATTGTAGACTAGGCGCAAGCCTAGTCTGTGGCATATTCGAGTTTGGGGTTATCCAGCACATGTGCGAAAAGGAAAAACAGATAAATTGAAGGCGAGAATGGATGTATGTGTGTTTGTGGGCTATCCAAAAGGGACGAAAAGCGGTTTATTCTATTGTCCTAAAGAAAATAAGGTAATTGTTAGCATAAATACCAAGTTTCTTGAAGAGGACTATTTGATGAACCATGTTCCTAAAAGTAAACTTATTTTACAGGAACTTAGCAAATGAATGAAAACTCAGTCATCTGAAAAACAAAACGACCAGAAGCAAACCCTGGAAGTCGATTTTGACATGCCATTGCATTTTAGTAGTGGGAGAAATGTCAATAGACTTGATGTCCCGTAAGAACAAGTGCCCGAAGTCATACTGCCACAAAGTAGTGGCAGTTTTGTTGAACAAACTGCACAACAGGATAAAGTCGTTGATATCCCTGTGGATAGCATGAAGACTCATGTTCCTGATAATGATGTGGTTCAACCACAAGATCATAATGATGTAGTTGCAACTGATGTAGTGCATAGTCGTAGTGGGAGAGAAATAAGACAGCCAGTTCGTTATACGCTCTTGGGAGAATCATACGATAGGATCCCCGAAGAGCCAACTTCCGAACCTATCAATTACGACCAAGCACTACATGATAAAGATGTTGATAAGTGGGTTGCTGCTATGAAATCAGAGATGTGGTCTATGTACTATAATTAAGTCTGGGATCTCATAGAACCACCTGATGGGGTTAAACCCATTGGATGCAAGTGGATCTATAAGAAAAAGAGAGGTGAAAATGGAAAAGTGCAAACACTTGTAGCGAAAGGATTTACTCAGAAAGAAGGGATCGATTATGAGGAAACCTTCTCGACGATAGCCATGCTTAAGTCTATTAGGATTCTCTTATCCATTGTTGCTCATTATGATCAAGACAGCTTTCCTTAATGGAAGTCTTGATGAGTGATGATGCAACCAGACAGTTTCGTGGAAACTGGCAAGGAACATATGTTGTGTAAGCTTAAAAGGTCCATTTATGGACTGAAACAGGCATCTAGGGCATGGAACACTTGTTTTGACAAGGCGATTAAAACTTTTGGATTTGATCAGTAGCTTAACGAGTCTTGTGTATATAAGAAGTGGGATGGGGACAAAGTGGAATTTTTAATATTATATGTAGATGATATATTTTTCATAGGAAATAATGTGGGCATGTTGGGTTCAGTTAAGCAGTGGTTGTCCATGCACTTCGATATGAAAGATTTGGAAGAAGCGGCTCATATCCTTGGGATCAAGCTCTTGCGAGATCGCAAGAAAAGGATATTAGGCTTATTCCCATTTCTTTATATTGATACAATACTCTCCAGGTTTAGCATGCATGATTCCAAGAAAGGATTTCTCCCTTTCAGGCATGGAATTTCTCTATCCAAAGATCAGTCTTATAAAACTGATGAAGAGATAGAGAAGATGAAGGCGGTCCCCTATGCATCTGGTGTGGGGAGTCTGATGTATGCCATGTTATGTACTAGACCCGATATCTGTTTTGTCGTGGGCGTTGTTAGAAGATTTCAGTCTAATCCTAGGAGAGAGCATTTGACAGCGGTTAAGCATATAATCAAGTACCTGAAAAGGACTAGGGATTATATGCTAGTCTACCATTTGGATGACCTTGCGCCTATTGGGTACACTGATTCGAATTTACAATCAGATAGAGATTCTAGAAAAACTACCTCAGGAAATGTGTTTAATCTGGGAGGTGGAGCCATGAGTTGGAGGAGCATCAAGCAATCTTGTGTTGCTGATTCCACCATGGAAGCCGAATATGTTTCAGCCTCTGAGGCAGCCAAAGAGGCAGTTTGGCTCGGGAACTTCCTAAGAAAGTTGGGAGTGGTTCCCTCGATTCAAGCACCAATAACACTTTATTGTGATAATAGTGGTGCGATTGCAAATTCAAAGGAGTCACATAACCATAAAAGAGCAAAGCACATTGAGCGTAAATATCATTTAATTCGTGAGATAGTGCAAAGAGGGGATGTAGTAGTCACCAAGATTGCGTCAGAGAAGAACTTGGCGGACCCGTTTACTAAGAGCTTGCCATATAAGACTTTTGATAGGCATGTAGACAGAATGAGTGTTAGAATTGTAGACGCATAGTTATGAGTCTAAGTGTGAGATTGTTAGGATATACTATAAACCATGCGTATTGTTATAGTATTTTTTATGGAATAATTATTTATTTATTTATTCAATTCAATAAAGTTTTTATTTTAAATAGATCATGTGTTTGTCTGTGTGTCCTTTGCTTATATAGTAGATGATTTAGTGTATAGAGTTTAGCTTATACACGGAAGATTAAATCACCGGTTTTATAAGTCATAAAGTTTATGTTCACAATCTAATGATGGAATTAGACAAACTATCGGAATGGTTGTAGCACAAGATTAAATAAAATTTATCTTGATTATGGGAATGGTTTAATTCCGACTTCTTGTGCTAGTACATTTTGTATGTATTGAACGGATCAAGTAGAGATAATATTTTATACTGACTTAATAAAATAATTCCTCTAGTCCATTCAATGTACTTATACTATTAATATTGATATAATTATTATTAGTTGTGTTTGTCATTTATTATTTTGATTTATTAAAATGCGAGATTCTTTCGTGGGTCAATAAGCCTGGTAAATTGGACAATAATGATACATATTGGCGAAGTAATAATTAGTTGACAGAATCCATGTCTCGATTTTAGAGATTGATGATATTCTTTTATGAAAGCTTATAAGTTTTCATGTATAAACCCGGCCGATGGATTTTATATCCGACACACGAAATAAGTTAAGCGAAAGTCTAAAGGAAGTAATCAATAAATTAAATTGTCAGTAATTTAATTTGATTGATTAGTATCTGAATCTTAACATGTGGAGTTAAATAAGATTTTATGAAAGAATTTTAAAATTGAACTAAGGAGTGCAATTACGAATTTTTAGTGGAATAATTCGTGATTTATTATGGTAGAAATTAATTTCGAATTTCGAAATTAATTCCATAATAGGGAGCCTTATTAATTAAATTATGTGGTCCCTACTATGCCTAAATAATAGAAAATAAAGAAAATATTTCCTTAGTGGAAGAAGAAATTCTAATAGGTTTTGGAAAAGGGTTTTAACCTTAAAAATGTGGATATACATATCCCATATTTTTGGACTCGGTTTTTGCCTTGGAATTTCACTCACCTGAAATTCTCTCTTTTCGGATATTATTTGGGTAACATAGTAGAAGACTGCGGAACGTTTTGTTGAGATCGCGGTCCTGCTACTCTGGAACTGGAGACCGAGATTAATCAGATTTGTTCACGCTTCAAGAGGTAACTCGTATAATCTCCGTATGTGCTAATTGTTTAATTTATACGTGAATATGATACTGAAATTGCTTCCGATGCGATATATAATCCAACATGAACTTCTGTAAGCCCCAAAACAAACTCCAATTACATTTGTTAAGCATCGTGCTATTTCAAATCAAAATAAAAGGCTAGAAAGAAGGTCAAGTGAGGAGGCCATAATTTTCATAAGCAGACGTGTGAGTCTAGCTTTCAATTAGCAAAGAAGGAAAGAGGCAAAGCAAGGTTTTCTTCTTTCTTTCGGAGTGAAAAAAGGAAAGCAAACGAATCGAAGCGGGGTGGTGTTCGATACCAGTATATATCAAGATATATCTTTTCTCATTCACATGCAAGACTCCAAACCGATATCTCTCGTTAAGGCGAAAACATAATATTCATCTCACCTTTTGTGATAACTACTATAAATTCCTAATAACAAGATATATTCTCTGTTTAATTTTTTACCATTTAAATTCAATAAGTGACTTGCAAATTTCTATCAAAATCAACACTGTGACGTGTGAACCATTACGCAATAACAAATTAAATGCATTTGCTTGCAAATATCTGCCAAAGTTTTATAAATTCAGAAATATACATATACCAATTTTTTTGCTTATTTATAATGAATGGTAATTAACTAATTAAGTACTATGACCTAGGTATACTAGGCTTTTTAGGGTAGTGGGGTTATCATGAATGTGATAAAGAAAGAATGCTTTGAAATGGATTAAATCCAAAGATGGACCTGAACATCATTATCAAGGGATGGGAATTAGAATAATACTATTAGACTGCAAGTCAAATGGTTAATAAGGAAGAGGAACTTTTATTGGTCAATTTGTATTGTTTCAATGAAACTTAATTAGCCACAACTTAAGAAATTTGTTTAACCATACATGTTTATGTACATGATCAAGCCCAACTATCAATTAAGTAAGGTTACAATAGAATTACCCCATTCTTTGTTACGAATACATAAAACTCACTTACTGCTTTTTACACTGTGGAAATTACATGACCTCTTGATACTGAAATTAAATATACACAACGTTTCCAAAGCAACTAAATTAAATAAAGTGAATCAAGTTGATATTTCAAAATTTCTAATACTACGTGATCTCCCCATTCTAATACAAATTTCAAAATAAAGTTGATATTTCAAGTTGATATTCCCCACCAAAAGCATCCATTTGCAATGAATGACAGTTCTTTGTCGTAATTTAACGAACTAGAGGGGATGTTGGTAGTAGTTAGAACTTAGAAGAAAAAGAAGAAGAGAGAGAAAAATATTTAATTATTAGATCGAGCTGACCAGTGACGAATATCAATGATTTATCCACAAATATTACAATCAATAAAACAGGAAGTGTATGAGTACATAGATTATTTCAACTGAAAAATAATAGCTTTAGCTGCTAAATTGTTCTGGATTTACTGATTTAGCGGAATAAGGAGTATTGCCACAAGCCTTAAATCATTTTTTTAAAATCACCAAATATTTATTCAATAGCCAAGTCAAAATAGAGTTACATCAGGAAATGTCACGATCCAAAATCCATTAATGATCGTGATGGCGCCTAACACTGCTGCCAGGCAAGCCAACAATAGTTGATTAACTCGATTATTCATTTTAGTATTTTGAAATTAAAATTTTCCTTTAATTAAATAATTAGAAATAAAATTTACAGAGTAAATAATAATATTTTCCCAATTACAATACTGAACAACTCATAAGTACCCCCAAAACCCGGCGTCACAAGTGCATGAGCATCATCTAGGAAGTAAAATTTACAGCATCTGTCCGGAATACAAATTAAACAGGAAAAATACAAATAACCCTGGAGGAGACTCTGCTGGCTGCGGATCGTAACCTGAAATGCAGCTCGCAGCAAGTCCCTGCATCATCCGTGCATCCGTGCCCGAAAAACCACCGGACATAAAAGTACTTGCACAAAATTGTGCAGCAAGTATAGTATGAGTACGTAAATTCACGTGTACCCAGTAAGTATCTAGCCTAACCCCGAAAAAGTAGTGACGAGGGGTCGACATCGACACTCACTAGTAGTCCAATAATATCGGGTACAGTAAGGAGGTGAACAAATATGAGACAAAGTAAATAAATGAAATAATCAACTGTAAATCTGTGGTACAATTATCCTCCTTACAATAAACTCAAGCTCTTAATTAGCAATTTCTCCTCAACCGGAGTATATATATATAACTAAATAGGTTGTTATAATTCGAATCAGGGAAAGACTCACAGATACTCTGGTTTCTTGCCAAATATTACGCACGATTCCATGAGGTTATTTTTATAGAAATGTCGAGGCGTATGGCCCGATCCAACATAAATAATAAATTGTACACTACCGAGAGTCGAACGGCACGAACCATAGATGTATCTATTAAACTGTCGAGGCGAACGGCCAGCTCCCATGAGATTGTGGTACATAAATCCTGCCGAGGCGAACGACCCGATCCCATTAGAATAAGAAACACATAATCCTGCCGAGGCGATCGGCCCGATCCCATTACAATAAGGAGCTTTGACAGGTCCTTGACCCCACTCACGAATAAACGTGTGAGTTGTAATTTCTTTAACAAAAACCTTTCAATGAAACATATGTATCGCGAAAACATGTCGTAAGAGGAGTAAAATTATTCGGTGACTAATCATGAACTTGTGAAATCTCTACAATAGCAAGTCTGGTCTCAAGTAGTAATGTAAAACAGAAGAATTTAGTAAGCAAGAGATTGCTCAAATAGTACAACTTTAGCATGATTTAAACCTAAGCCTACCCGGATAATAACATGAATGTGGCTACGTATGGGCTCTCGTCACCTCGAGCGTACGTAGCCCCCGCAACAACTAGCACACACCAATATACAATACCTAGGGGTAATTTTTCCCTCACAGAGTTAGACAGGAGACTTACCTCGCTCCGAAATTCTATAACCGGCACTAAAGCCCTCTAACACCTCAAACCGATGTCCGTTGCTCGAAAACGAGTCAAACAATGTGCAAACCAATAAAAATATACTCTAATACTCATAACAAATCAATTTAGACAAATTCCCAACTCCGCTTGAAAAGTCGATAAAAATTACCCTCGGACCCACGTGCCCGGATTCCAAAAATATTCGAAGATAGTCATTACCTATAACCTCACAAACTCAAATATATAATTTATTTTCAATTCCATGCCTATATCCGTGGTCAAAATCCAAAAATACCAATTTCTAAGTTTTTCTTCAAAACCCCGAATTTCTATAAATTTTCATGTTTAAATCCAAATATAAACCAAGTATTTAACTTGCAATAGGTGGGAATCACTTACCTTGACATAGATGATGAAAATCTCCCCTTGAAGCTCTCCAAAAATCGCCCAACCAAGTGAAAAATAGGAGAAAAATGGGCCAAATCCCTTTTTTTATAAAAACCTTCTGCCGAGATGACCTTCCGCTTCTGCGGCCTTCTAGCCGCTCCTGCAGCTCCGCATCTGCGGAAGTTCCATCGTAAATGTGGCTCTATCTCAAACCAACATCCCTTGCTTCTGCGGGCAACAAGCGTTTCTACGCATGCGCTTCTGCGCACAGACATGTCGCTTCTGCGGCCTTCCCCCTCAGCCCAGCTACCACTTCTGCGACCCTCTGGCCGCTTTTGTGGCTCCGCACTTAAGGCCAAAACCTCGCAGGTGCGGTTACACCAGATGACAGCAGCTCCAGCATTCTTCTAAATCCAAACTCAATCCCTTTACCATCCGGAATCAACCCGAGGCCCTTCGGACCTCAACCAATGATACCAACACGTCTTAAAACACAATATGAACTTAGTCGAGCCTTCAACTCATATCAAACAGCACTAAAAATACGAATTACCCTCCAATTCAAACTTAATGAATCTTTGAAACTTCAAACTTCTACGGACCTACTCCCACTTCCGGAATCGGAATCCGACCGCCGATATCAAAAAGTTCACTCCCGGTCAAACTTCTCAAAATTATCCAAAATTCTAACTTTCGCCAAATGATCCCAAAATGACCTACGGACCTCCAAATCCACTTCCGGACGCGCTCCTAAGGTCAGAATCATCATACGGAACTATTCCAAGACTTGGAATCCCAAACATACATCGATAACATTAAAATGCACTTCAACCCAATTTATGAAATTCTTCCAAAATGCCAACCTTCCACAATAGGCGCCAAAATGCTCCCGAGTCATCCGAAATCCAATCCGGACATACGTCCAAGTCCAAAATCATCATACGAACCTGTTAGAATCTTCCAATCCTGATTCCGAGGTCGTTACTCAAAAATCAAACCTTAATCAATTCTTCCAACTTAAAGCTTCCGAAATTATAATTTTCTTTCCAAACTAACTTCGAACTTCCCGAAATTCAATTCCGACCATACGTGCAAGTCATAATACCTGAAGTGAAACTACTCAAGGCCCCAAACAGCCGAACGATGCACTAGAGCTCAAAACGATCGGTTGGGTCGTTACGTTCTTTCCCACTTAAACATACGTTCGTCCTCGAATGTCCTAAGAACTGCTCTGGAGTTGTCTGTAATCATTGTTTAACACCTCGTGCACCTACCCGTGCTACCACAACCCAGTTAAGCACATTAGCTCGAGCAAATCTGAAGATTCTCCCTTTTATTCAGTCAAGTTAGCCTTAGAGCCAAATTCCAACATCTGTAATCCTCTACCAGTTCTGTTCCCAACATACGAACATAGTATCCGTCACTACACGATGTTCCAATACCTGATTGTATACTCTTACCGAATTTACACCATGCACTGCATTATTCACATGCCCATAATGACATCCCCTGACAACAATAGCCGAAATCCCACGAATCTGATGCACACAACACACCTTATGAAGCATATAAGTCCCATTTCCGCTCTCGCAATATTGCCACGACAGAAGAGATGTGTAGAAACTCATAGCCACCTGCCGAATCACAACTCATGGAGTCTCTCCTTCCGACAAGAACCATTACCTCATTCTGGACTGAATATCGATATTTACTCTTTAATGTGCCTCATATAAATCTGATCGCACTGATCCCAGGTCCAATAATCTCGTCTCACCCAGTACAAGCTGCTCCGGCAATAAGCCACCTCAGGCACTGCCAAAAGTCTTATATTATGCCACCATGTGCCAACAAGTTACAAACTCGAATGTGATACATAAGGAAAACGAACTCTGGAATGAACTACTCAACCCACGTAACTAATTTTAAATAACCGAAAAGATGTTATGAACCTTCCTCAGAAAATGAGAAACAAAACACACAAGAATAGATATTGGGGAACAGTACTCAACATCACATTGTTGCGGCGTGCAACCCGATCCACACATGATACCGTTGCGGCGCGCAACCCGATCCAACCATGATACTCGTGGCGGCGTGCCACCCAATCCAAACAACATACTCGTGGCGTCGTGCCACCCGATCTAACTATATACCCGTGGCGTCGTGCCACCCGATCCACACATAATAATCTAAATAAAACACACACGAGCCGTAACGCTTATACTCAAGAAATACCCGACTATCAACCATAAGCACGCCAAGTGAATAATACAAATCTTGGGGAGACGGGTAGCGTCACACGCTATAAAATTCAAGCACAACTAAGGTGCGATATATGATCTGCATCTCAAGAGCCATCCTGCTCACATAACACCACCGCTACGCGGGACCTCAACACATTGTACAAATAATCAAGTCATCTCACAACCCACATGGCAGAATAAAGTATTACATGGAATAGTTGACGACAAAAATAACATCCAAAGCCTGAAGACTCCTCCGCAAGAAACACTATGTTGAAATGAACACATCCGGCCTGATATAGAGTACACACTCACATTTAGATCCATTCACGGGCCTCAAGCCGATTCTGATCATACTGTACTGAGCTAATAACCTTTCAAGGACCCACCCCCAAGAATAGCCGTCAAATCCTAAACAAACTTCCACAATTAACAACCAATTGAACAGAGCGCCCTTCATGCATAAATTCTCACATTAACGATAGTACCACAATCTCCATACTTGGTTCCAATCTTTAATCAATCAAGTGACTATATGTCACACTTATACAATCCTCCCGTGGGATATGCTCCCACGGTCTTCCGCACCAGGTAACAAGTCTGCACATCCATACCACCAGTCATACTATTGTCGTAAAGCAAATCAAGGATCCGTAATTCAGTATATAAAGCCTCTTACACATGACACTGATCTCAGGTGATGCTGAAGACAGTACCAGCTTACTCTAAACATCTGAATTCTTTCCTGCTCATCCGAACTCGTGACATTCTTATCGACATCAAACTGTAACCTTGATCCTCAACTTCTAATTCCTATGCCGCTCATTGCACCTAACATACCAGTACGTGAGAGTACAAGAATTCCGTCATGACTCCTGATCCACTAATAGACTACACACTCCATCATATAGCAACCTTTTACTTAACTCATTTCAGGAGAACCATTGCAATACGCAACTGAATTCTCATAACCGCAGAAAATACATTCCTCAAGTAGTGGTCTCAACCACCATAACTCTTCCGGGACATCTACATATAACATGCCATAATACTCGAATGCCTCCAAATAAAATCAATTACGACGGCCGTTAAGCCTCGCACGTACCGCCACAAATCACATGTATAACTTAACACGCTGAAGGAACTGATCATTGCCACCATCATGCCAATTCAACCATTACTAACCGATCTGACTTCTTCTAATTTACTCTGGACTTGCCTTATGAATACTAATAGCTCCATTCAAAACATCATGAACCCAAATACGCACTCATCCTGAGTGACCCTATTTCACGAGACCACGTTGTCTCCAAAACCCACGAACCATTTCATACCTTTCTTATCGCATATTCGCATCTTCAACTGGTATACCCATTCTGAAAATCCCTCTATGAATCCGAGGTTATTTTCTCCCATTCCTCTAATGCCACACCGCAGACCGAAGATAATGTAGAACACTCCAAGCCACTTTCATAATCCGCTGCCGAAACCTCGATACTTAACTATACCACGGACTCGAAATCCTTAGGCACCGCACTTTAACTTTTGAATCCACTAGGACCGTTGTTGAGAGTCACCCACTCTGACTTGTTCCCGAATACAATCAAACTCCAAGGCCCTACTAGCACATGAACACCCTCTAAAAGAAGCAACTGGCTGAATTCCTTCCCTTGTACATCACATCCACACGAAGCATAGACTCTGAGTCTTCCCAAAACCTGAACATGAACCGATAAGGCCAAATATAGCATACATTCCTCAAATCCTTTTGCTCAAATTACCACTGATGTTTTCTTTCCTTAGTCGTAATAACCCACCAATACATTGATGACCAGAAACCGCACAAGTAGACAACCACGCAATCCAATCATAGACGGTGGGGCTCTCCCACTTAGCTTGAAGCTACAATTACATAACCTTGGGACCCACCGAGATTCCTTCTTCCCTATTGACGTCATCTAAAAGTCCAACAATGCATTCCAAGCTCGAAGTCATGTTGCATCCAAATAAAATATGTAGACCTAGTCTCTGCCCACCATGAATTTCCAAATGGCTCCAAACTTTTCTCAAGGCATGTGTCCATCCTACCATGGAACCCATATGTTATTCTGCCACTCTCCCACTTTGGTTAAACCCTCTCCTTTAAACAACTACTCGACTTCTGCTTCTCACACTTGGCCTCCTAGAAATTTAACCACCGCAAGACACCTCCCACATGTCCTTCCTTATCCTTCGCTGCCCAGTTGTTGCCATAAATCAAAATCTATCTCTGTAGCACTTGAACCAATCGGTCGCTACCAACTTTAAACCTTTCCGAAGATCATATTTCTCGAGCCTTCATACTAGAAACACCAATTGGATTCCGAAATCGCTACACCCCATTATTTCCGACAACCACTTCTCCAGCACCATTTCACAATACCCCGCCCCGAAGGCGAATTGAAGAAGACCACAATATCGGTGAACTTAACGCATCCAATCAAGGATGAAGACACCACATCACAGATGAAAATTTCACCGCGCTCGAAATACCAAGTCTCGTTACTCCATTAACCTATACCTGAACGTTCGTAGTCCGATTGCCTCTCCTCCGTCGGGACTAAATGTTGAACCTCTAAGCCGTAAATTAAGAAGTCCTTCTATCAAGTCATTTACTGCCACGGTCCATAGATAAGCACCCTACCATTATACCAACACTATGCGATAGCAACGCACGAATCATTATAACAATCAGTGCCAAATCTCAAACCATAGGCAATACTGATACTGAGCTAAAATGACAGAACGACCTTCCGCAAGACGACGACAATAGCCCAATTAAATACGCAGGGAGAAACATCCAGCACCACATCTGCAGCACCATTAAAATTCCTCGATTCCAAATTTATAACAAGCGCTTCACGTTGCATGAGATTGAATAGGAAGGAAATGAAGGCATAAGCCTCAAAGGAATCAAATCGCACGATAAGGAATCAAGAGGGGAAGTGCTCCTAACAGCCCTGTAGCCTCTCGAAGATAAGTACAGACGTCTCTGCATCGATCCGCAAGACTCTACTAGGCTTGCTCATGACTCGTGAGACATAAGTGAACCTACTACTCTGATACCATGTTGTCCCGACCCAAAATTCATTAATGGTCCTGATGGCGCCTAACACCACTGCCAGGCAATCCAACAATAGTTGATTAACTCGATTATTCATTTTAGTATTTTGAAATCAAAATTTTCCTTCAATTAAATAATCAAAAATAAAATTTACAGAGTAAATAATAATATTTTCCCAATTACAATATTGAACAACTCATAAGTATCCCCAAAACCCGGTGTCACAAGTGCATGAACATCATCTAGGAAGTCAAATAAAATACAGCATCTGCCCGAAATACAAATTAGACAGGAAAAATACAAATAACCCTGGAGGAGACTCTGTTGGCTCCGGATCGTAACCTGAAATGCAGCTCGCGGCAAATCCTCGCATCATTCGTGCCTCCGTGCCCGAAGGACCACCAAACATAAAAGTACTTGCACAAAAATGTGCAGCAAGTGTAGTATGAGTACGTAAATCCACGTGTACCCAGTAAGTATCTAGCCTAACCCCGGAGGAGTAGTGACGAGGGGTCGACATCGACACTCACTAGTGGTCCAATAATATCAGGTACAGTAAGGAGGTAAACAAATATGAGGCAAAGCAAATAAATAAAATAATCAACTGTAAATCTGTGGTACAATTATCCTCCTTACAATAAACTCAAGCTCTTAATTAGCAATTTCTCCTCAACCGGAGCATATATAATGGACCTTACCAAATAGGTTATTATAATTCGAATCAGGGAAAGACTCACAGATACTCTGGCTTCTTGCCAAATATTATGCACGATTCCATGAGGATATTTTTATAGAAATGTCGAGGCGTACAGGCTGATCCAACATAAATAATAAACTGTGCACTGCCGAGGGTCGAACGGCACGAACTATAGATGCATCTAATAAACTGTCGAGGCGAACGGGCCGATCCCATTAGAATAAGAAGTACATAATCCTGCCGAGGCGATCGGCCCGATCCCATTACAATAAGGTGCTTTGACGGGTCCTTGACCCCACTCACGAATAAACGTGTGAGTTATAATTTCTTTAACAAAAATCTTTCAATGAAACATATGTATCACGAAAACATGTCGTAAGAGGAGTAAAATTATTCGGTGACTAATCATGAACTCGTGAAGTCTCTACAATAGCAAGTCTAGTCTCAAGTAGTAATGTAAAAAAGAGGAATTTAATATGCGAGAGACTGTTCAAATAGTACAGCTATAGCATGATGTAAACCTAAGCCTACCCGGACAATAACATGAATGTAGCTACGTACGAGCTCTCGTCACCTCGCGTGTACGTAACCCCCACAACAATTAGCACACATCAATATATAACACCTAGGGGTAATTTTTCCCTCACAGAGTTAGATAAGAGACTTACCACGCTCCGAAATTCCATAACCGGCTCCAAAGCCCTCTAACACCTCAAACCGATGCACGTCGCTCCAAAAGTTTCAAAGATAACCATGACCCATAAACTCACAAATTCAAATATATAATTTATTTTCAATTCCATGTCCAAATTCGTGGTCAAAATCCAAAAATACCAATTTTTAGGTTTTTCTTCAAAACCCCAAATTTTTACAAATTTTCATGCTTTAATCCAAATATAAACCAAGTATTTAACTCGTAATATGTGGGAATCACTTACCTTGACATAGATGATAAAAATCTCCTCTTGAAGCTCTCCAAAAATCGCCCAACCAAGTGAAAAATGGGAGAAAAATGGGCCAAATCCCATTTTTTTAATAAAAACCTTCTGCCCAGACGACCTTCCGCTTTTGCGGCCTTCTAGCCGCTCCTGCGGCTCCGCATCTGCGAAAATTCCATCGCAGATGCGGCTCCAGCTCAAACCAACATCCCTCACTTCTGCGCCCAAGGTAGCGCACCTGCGCTCCCGCTTATACGGGCAACAAGAGTTTTTGGGCATAGACATGCCGCTTCTGCAACCTTCCCCCTCAGCCCAGCTAACACTTCTGCGACCCCCTGGCCGCTTTTGCGGCTCCGCACCTGTGGCCAAACCCTCGCAGGTGCGGTTACACCAGATGACAACAACTCCAGCATTCTTCCAAACCCAAACTCGATCTCTTTACCATCCGAAATCCACCCGAGGCCCTCGGGACCTCAACCAATAATACCAACACGTCTTAAAATACAATATGAACTTAGTCGAGCCTTCAACTCATATCAAATAGCGCTAAAAACACGAATCACCCTCCAATTCAAACTTAATGAATCTTTGAAACTTCAAACTTCTACAATCGATGCCGAAACTTATCAAATCACGTCTGATTGACCTCAAATTTTGCACACAAGTCATAATTGATATTACGGACCTACTCCCACTTCCGAAATCGGAATCTGACCTCGATATCAAAAAGTCCACTCCCGGTCAAACTTCTCAAAATTATCCAAATTTCCAACTTTCGCCAAATGACCCCAAAATGACCTACGGATCATCAAATCCACTTCCGGACGCGCTCATAAGGCCAGAATTATCATACGGAGCTATTCCAAGACTCGAAATCCCAAACGAATATCGATAACATTGAAATGAACTTCAACCCAATTTATGAAATTCTTCCAAAATGCCAACCTTCCACAATAGGCGCCGAAACGCTCCCGGGTCATCCGAAACCTGATCCGGACATACGCCCAAGTCTAAAAATTATCATACAAACCCATTGGAACCTTCCAATCCCGATTCCGAGATCGTTTACTCAAAAATCAAACCTTTGTCAATTCTTCCAACTTAAAGCTTTCGAAATTAGAATTTTCTTCCCAAACTAACTCCGAACTTCCCGAAATTCAATTCCGACCGTACGTACAAGTCATAATACCTGAAGTGAAACTACTCAAGGCATCAAACCGCCGAACGACGCGCTAAAGCTCAAAACGACCGGTCGTGTCGTTACAGAAAATATCTTTGATATTAAATAAGTAGCATTAGAACAAAGATCAAAAGCTAAATATGAAGATAGTTTCACGAGTTGCTTGCAAAAGCTAGCCGAGCAAAAGGATCAGCTGTTTTATTAATATCCCCTAGTTTAATTGAAGAACAAATTATGAAATTGATTCTTTAAAGACAATCAATCTCAAATAAAAATATCAAATACAGCCAAATTAAGTATTTTGTTATCATTTTATCAATAATATTTAAGCCTTCGAACCATGAAACGGCTTAGCGAGGGAGAAATTAATTTCAGCACAATCAGGTTCAGACCATAAGAAATTAAATTTACCTCCTTACTAGTTATTAATTAAAAAAGATTAAGTAAAACAGAAGCTTCCGTTTCTAAAAACTTCTCTAGATATATATATATATATATATATATATATATATATATATATATATATATATATATATATATATATATATATATATATATATATATATATATATATATATATATATATATATATATATATATATATATATATATATATATATATATATATATATATATATATATACAGAAAGTAACTAAAGTTTTTACAAAATATATACAAATCCGGTCAAAATCTACAATTTATCTACAACTTAAATACAATTTTTTTTGTACAGAATCCGGTCAAAAACTACAGTTTAAATAAAATTTATATACAATTTGTATGCAATTATGTTAGTCGTACATATTTTATATGCCGTTTCTACAACCCGACATACAAAATATATACAGTTTATTTATGTCTTATTTTTCGAGTTTCAATCTGAAACTATAACTAAAACCACCTAGAATCTACACCAAATTCTCTCAAAATGAGATATAAACTCCAAAGTATATTTCTAATCATTTGCGACAACGCTAGTTCCCAATCCAAACAAATAACAATTTTGCAGAATTTAATTTTTGAATTCAAAGCTTCTAAACTTTCTAATAGTTCTCAATGGAGTTTAAACTCATGTATACACAGTCTAATTCAGTTTAATTTTAATTATAACGTCAATTAGTTTCAGTTTAGTTTCAAGCGCCACTCTTGTGGACAATGTCTTGTTTATTCATAAAAAAGAAAAACTTTCGATATCCCTTTTTGGTGCTTCACGTATGTATTCTATAGTTTTGAACTAGTCGAATCTCTTTTTTTCACCATTCTTCGAAGCTTCAAGTGTGTTCATCTGCAAAAGCCGAACCGAAGAGGAATTGAGAGAGAAATATATATATACAAAGAAGAAAAATAGAGAAGAATGAAGTCTAAAATAGGAAAGATTGGAGTTTGATATATTATTTTATATATAAATGATAAATTATATATGTTAATGTAATTACCTCTCTATAAGGGGTAAAAAAGTTTATAATATATATAGGTAAAAATTCCATTTCTAATTATGGCCCCAACCTCTAGGGTGTAAAAATAGTCATTCCATACCTTTGAATTACAATATGGACGTAAAACATCATACCTTTTTCTTTTTCTTTTTCTTTTTCTTTTTTAGGCTCATGAAACGCCCCTCTGGAGTTGTAATGTCTACCTGAAATAGTTAATAATAGCATATTCTTCTTCTTCTTCTCAAACTTAAGACTTCTATTTAAATGGGTTTTAGATTAAATATTATTGGGAAATCTTTTGAAGTGGTTTAGTGATGAGATTTCTAGAATTGTTTACTTTTATTTGATCTACAACTGCTAGTCTCTATTTACAACATCATTTTATATATACCTAAGTTCAAATATTTCTTGTTTTAATTTATTGTTTAATAATTGATAATTTCAGTTCCTATCCTCCAAGTTAAAAAGAGGGAGTGAGAGGCGATTTGGTATTCGGTTAATTTTCGAACAAAGACACTCCCTACTCTTATCTACCTTTCTCCTTTCTTAGTAGGGGAAGGACCCCTGTCGGCGGGGGTGATATGGCATAAAGCCATAAACATATAAATGTAATTCAACATGGATACATGTCAATATATTCTTATTGATCGGTTGTGAGAAAGAAAAAAAACCAGAAATTATGTGATTTTATTTAAGTATTATATTCGGCTGGCAGAAATCAGTATTATGTGCTTGTAAGAGAAAAGAAAACTAACCTCTAAATTCATACGGGACTATGACATTTGATCCGAAAGTTTCACAGGGTCTACTCGATTTTGGGGTCGCAATTGAACTTATACCCACTTTGCAAAAGAGTTTGCAAGCGTACCCACCTTACGATCAACTTCAGACTTATCGGATCTGAAGTTTAAAAAAAATTAATCTGAAGTGAAAAAATTGCACTTCAAATGCACTTAAGGCCAAATAGGTCTGAAGTGCAACCAATGGTTTCATCCACTTAAGGCTAATAAGTCTGAAGTGAAAAATTACACTTCAGATGCACTTAAGGCCAATAAGTATGAAGTGAAAAATTGCACTTCAGATGAACTTAAGGCCAAAAAGTCTGAAGTGCAACAAATATTTTCATTCACTTAAGGCTATAAGTCTTAAGTAAAAATTTGCATTTCAGATGCACTTAAAGCCAAATAAGTCTGAAGTGTAATCAATAATTTCATGCACTTAACGCCAATAAGTCTTAAGTGAAAAATTGCACTTCAAATGTACTTAAGGACAAAAGGTCTGAAGTGCAACAAACGTTTTGCTACACTTAAGGCCAAAAAGTCTGAAGTGAAAAATTGCACGTCAGATACACTTAAGGCCAAAAGGTCTGAAGTGCAACAAACGTTTTGCTACACTTAAGGCCAATAAGTCTGAAGTGAAAAATTGCACTTCAGACGCACTTAAGGTCAAAAGGTCTGAAGTGCAACAAACGTTTTGCTACACTTAAAGCCAATAAGTTTGAAGTGAAAAATTACACTTCAGATGCATTTAAAACCAAAAGGTCTGAAGTGCAACCAACGTTTTTATGCACTTAAGGCCAAATAGGCCTGATATCACGACCCGAAATTTCCACCTTCGGACCGTGATGGCGCGTAATATTTCACTTGCTAGGCAAGCCAATGTTAGAATAACATTATCTATTTTTAAAATAATTTTTAAATTTATTAATAACAAGGAAGTAAATGCAGAAGCAATTTTAAAATAATCCATAATAATAACGGTATCTAAATACCATCCCAGAATTGGTGTCACAAGTACACGAGCTTCTAGAATAAATACAAATAAAGGTCTAAATAAAATAAAGGTGTCTGAAAATAAACACACAGCTAAAGTATAATAGACGAGGACTTCAGAACTGCGAACGCCATGCAATTATACCTCAAGTCTCCTCTGATAGCTGAAATTCGAGCAAGTCTATGGTATGCCGCTGGGACCAACTCCAAAATCTGCATAAGAAGTGCATAGTATAGTATCAGTATAACCGACCCCATGTACTGGTAAGTGCTGAGCCTAACCTCGACGAAGTAGTGACGAGGCTAAGGCGGGTCACTTACATTACCTGTACGCAATGTTAGATACAACAACAATAATAGAAATAAATCAAGTAACTCATTTATAATAATTGAAGCCAACTCAGCAGTCATAACCAATTATCATTTCCATCAATTCAATTGCAGCGTGCAACCCGCTCTCACAATATACTCACATTCAATTCTGTTGCAGCGTACAACCCGCTCTCACAATATATTCACATTCAATTAAGTCTGTTGCGGCGTGCAACCCGATCCTCCAATATGAACTTTTAATAAGTCTGTTGCGGCGTGCAACCCGATCCTTCAATATTGACTTTTAATAAGTTTGTTGCGGCATGCAACCCGATCCTCCAATATTGACTTTTAATAAGTCTGTTGCGGCGTGCAACCCGATCCTCCAATATTAACTTTTAATAAGTCTGTTGCGGCGTGCAACTCAATCCTCCAATATATTCATTATAATCAATCATGTTGCGGCGTGCAACCCACTCCTCCAACATTTTCATTTACCAATTCTTATAGAAGAAATTTTTCCAATAAATATAACAATTAATATAAATTTACGAGACAACAAAAATACAATAATTATGGTTTAATTATGAAGCAAATAATGACAAATAGCAAATTATTATGGGAATCAGGGAGCAAATAGGCAGTTTAATATTTATTATGCTAAATGTCAAATAACAATTAAGGCACATAATTCAAATAGCATGTAACAATTAATGCAGAAATTCAAGAATTTATATTTGCAAAGAATAAGAGAGAAACAATTATTATAATAATTAATTTATGATTAAAAATAATTTAAGATTTTTCAAGTAAGCAGAAAAACAATTAATTTGACGACGTATAGACACTCGTCACCTCGCCTATGCGTCGTTTACATGCAATTCACATAACAAACAATTTAAGGGTTCTATTCCCTCAAGTCAAGGTTAATCCAGACACTTACCTCGCTTTGTAAATTTCAATCAATTATTCAATCACAACTTTTTCTTTTAAATTTGCCTCCGAAAGCTTCAAATTTATTCACAAACAATTCAATATATTCAATACTAATCATAGAAATTAATTCCATATGAATTTATAAATTTTTCGGATAAAAATTCGAAATTCATTAAAATATTCGGCAGTGGGACCCACGTCTCAAATTCTGAAAAAACTCACGAAATTCGAACACCCGTTCCGATACGAGTTCAACCATACCAAATTTGTCCAATTCCGATATCAAATGGACCTTCAAATCTTAATTTTTTATTTTTGGAAGATTTTATAAAAATTTAATTTTTCTTCCATAAATTCGCGGATTCATGATATAAATGAGTATGAAATCATGAAATATAATCAATATAGGATAAGGAACACTTACCCCAATATTTTTCGATAAAAATCGCCCAAAAATCGCCTTACCCGAGCTCACAAATGGGAAAGAATTGAAAATGGGTCGAAACCCCATTTTTAGAACTTAAGTTCTATTTCTGGGATTTTTACCATTCGCGAACGCGGTCAGTGCATCGCGTTCGCGAAGCACAAAGCACAATTATGTGCTGTCGAATTTTACTCTTCGCGAACGCGATGCATGCCTGGCTTGGCCTTCGTGAACGCGAAGGCTAATTTTCCTGGCCAGTCTTTTTCCCTTCGCGAACGCGAGGCTTCTATCGCGAAGGCGAAGCTTTGAACCTCAAGCCTTCGCGAACGCGGTCACTATGTCGCGAACGCGAAGCACAAAACGTGCCAGCCCAATTTGCTCTTCGCGTTCGCGAGAGTACCTTCGCGAACGTGAAGAAGAACACACCAGAAGCCTAAAGTCTACAGAAAACCAGATTTTCTAAGTCCGAAATCATCTCGTAGCCTATCTGAAACTCACCCGAGCCCTCGGGGCTCCAAACCAAACATGCACATAAGTCCTAAAATATCATACGAACTTGCTCGCGTGATCGAATCTCCAATATAACACCTAGAACTACAAATCGGATACCAAATCAAAGGAAGTTTTCAAGATAACTTTAAAACTTATATTTTTACAACCGGACGTCCGAATCACGTCAAATCAACTCCGATTCTCACCAAATTCGGCAAACAAGTCATAAATATTATAGGAAACTTATACCGGGCTTCGGAACCAAAATAGGGACCCGAGGTCAATAAATCCAACATCAGTAATTTCTTAAAAATCATTAAGCTTTCAAGCTTTTAATTTTTCATCAAAATTCCATATCTTGAGCTAAGGACCTCAGAATTTGATTTCGGGAATACGCCCAAGTCCCAAATCACGATACAGACCTACCGAAATTTTCAAAATACAGATCCGGATCCGTTTGCTCAAAATGTTGACCAAAGTCAACTTAGTTGAGTTTTAAAGCTCTATTTCCCATTTTAATCCATTTTTCACATAAAATTTTTTCGGAAAATTGTACGGACTGCGTACGCAAGTCGAGAAATAATAAATTATAATTTTTAAAGTCTCTGAACACATAATTACGTATCAAATTTAAAGATGACATTTTGGGTCATCACACCTGAAGTGCAAATTGCCCAGAAACAGGAATTTGTTCTTCGAATTATAACAATCCTATATACGATTTAATACCTAAATCTACTCCAAATGAGCTCAAATTTAAAATATAACCTCCAAATATCATCAGAAATAAACTTCAATCATCAATTTATTAAAACAACAATAAATCTAATGAATCCATTATGCAATTAAGAAAAAGAAGAAGAAGAAACCTTAAGGAATAGTAAAAAATATACAATTTAATACTTAAATCTACTCCAAATGAGCTCAAATTTGAAATATAACCTCCAAATATCATCAGGAACTAGCCCCAATCATCAATTTATCAAAACAACAATAAATCTAATTAACCCATTTTGCAATTAAGAAAAAGAAGAAGAAGAAACCCTAAGCAATAATAAAAAATAAAGCATCATAACTGTTCACCATTGTAAAACATCATAAATTATATTAAAATATATTCACAACCACCATATAAAATCATTATCACCCAAAGAAGAAGAAGAAGAAGAAGAAGAAGAAGGAGAAGGAGAAGGAGAAGGAGCAGGAGGAGAAGGAGGAGAAGGAGAAGAAGAAAACGAAGGAGGAGAAAGTGACCTGAAATTGTTTAAAAAGTAGGTACAAGTTAAACTTTTTTAAAAAGTAGGTATAGGTTAAATGGGGGCGACCAAATAAAGCGCCCCGTGCAATTTTTACAAGTTTCACGGGGTCGGAGGCCTTAAGTGGTATTTTTCTTTTTTTATTATAGCATTCATCACTATGGGTGCTTATCGGGCGGATATTTACGCTTAACGGTTCGGCTTAACGGTTATCGGATTATAAATATAGTAATCTGCTAGCCATCTAATAAGACAACGGGCGGATTGGTATCGGATTAACAATTATCGGGTGGCTTATCGGCTAAACCAAATAGAAATTTTTTGAACAATCATTCAATCAATACCGTACAGTTTCAAATCAATACCAATTTTTTAATACCATCTAAGATCTAACCAAACGATATTTTTTTAATTGAAGAGTCTTCAAGACTACTCATACTGTCATACATGTATTAACCAAATTTTTAATACCATCAAGACTGCTAATACAGTCATACACGTATTAATCATTGAGATTTTGATTTTTCGACTTCTCAGTTTTCAGTTCATGAGAGAGACGAGACGAGACTGACGACTTCTCTGCCTCTGTTGGTTACAGACAATTGAGAATTAGAAAATAAAAATTAGGGATTTAGCCATTTAGGGTTTCAATAGTACATTATATACATAGGGGTAAAAGTATAAATATAAAAAATCTTAACGAGTTAACGGTTTACTCGATAAGAAAATTGAGTAATCCGCCCCCAAACCGTTAAGCCGTTAATTATAAAATCTCAATCCGTTCCCCATCTATTACCCCGATAATTCGATATCAATAAGCCAATAAGCTATCGGTTGGGTTCGGTTAACAGTTTCGATTTGATTTTGAGCGGCACTGTTCATCACGCCTATTTTGCTTATCGTCCGTTTGACTCCATTCTTTTTTTTTTTTTACTGGATATGAATTGTAGAAATAAAAAAAGTTTTTGAAACATCGTGTTTGGAAGAAAACATTCCAAGGGAAATTCCTTCTTTCGGATTGGTTTTTTTTAGATAAAGGCAAACGCCTTTTCTCTTGAAAAACAGATTCATCGTACAAATAATGCTTTCTTTTTCCATAAAAAAAGTTGTCTGAAATTTTCCACACTATGCCTGCCTTGTAATTTGAGTTGTCTTTCTCTGCCGTGTTTGGACCAAACTTTTTCATTTCGTGGATATCAAATAATTAGCCACCATATGTACAGCTTCTAAATGATTCGTGTTGAGTTAGGATCATTCAACTTAAGTTTCCTTTTTTTTATTTTTTATTTCTTCAACTTAAGTTAACGCTACTCAAACAGATTTTGTTTTAGGTATAGTTTGAGTGTGACTTTAAATCAAATAATTGAGGATTCTTTGTCATTAGTTTTGCTTTATTTGTGTCTTAATAAATTATTACGATTTCACTTGATATTCCATCAACTTTGATTATGAATCAGACCCGTGCTATAAGAATATGCAAATAGCAAACCTTTTTTTTGCTTTAATATTTTGTCTCTCCCTTGTATTTATCTCTCCTTTTCATTTGTCCTGCCCAATAAATAAAGGCAGCCTCTTCTTTTTCTTAAGACAGATCGGTAGTAATTTAATACTCTCTCTGGTTCAATTTATATGAATTTATTTCCTTTTTAGTATGTATCAAAAAGAATGACATCTTTTTTCATTTGAAAATAATTTACCTTTATGCAATAATTTATAGCCATACAAAATATATGTGTCTCATTTTACACTACAAGTTCAAAAGTCTTCTCTCTTTTCTTAAACTCCGTGCTCAGTCAAATGAGTTCACATAAATTATAACGGAGAGATTATTAGTTTGGTAAAATATTTTTATATACTTTGTTGTACCTTTTTTTTTTTGGAAAAAAAAAATTGCTCATTTTCTCTATAAATCAGTTCATGATTAGATACTAAATTTAGATGTATAGAGATTATACTACATAAGCTTTCAATTACTCTTCTCTAAGCATTTAGGAGTTGTCGTTTCTTAATACTAAAAAAGAAAGCATAAACTTTCAATTACTTTAAAGTTCATGGGCGAAGCCACAATGTTGTTTGCGGGTTCGACCGAACCAAATAATTTTTGTACAAACCATGTATATTGCATTAAGAAATTCGATAAATATGTATAAATTATTAATTTAAAATCTAATAACTTAAAATAATAATAATCTCAAACCTATAAAGCTCAAATCCTAACCCAGCCTCTTCTAAAGTTCTCCTTTTTTTGGTGTGTTTGATAAGAACTAAGTGTACTATAATTGGAACGAAACAACTACTAGTACAAGCCTTGCTGCTTCTAATCTCTTTCCATATTTTCCACAAAGCTCATTCCGCAGCCACAGTCAGATTCATGTCATTTGACCAAGTCATAAGTCAAGTCATACATTTTGTATTTCTAACTCGGAAATTCCAATGATGTAACTAATATCATATACTCAATCAGAAAAGTAAAACGACTACCCATAATCACTCTCTTAAATTTCGATTAATTAATTTCATTAAAGGCACCTTTAATAAAACCCCAAAATTTACTCGGCCTCCGGTCAACATTTGCCAACCCCCTCCAACCCTAATCCAAAAAGAATTAGGAAAAAGAAACATGTGCCTACGTGTGCTTTCTGACTTGTCGTGTTCCATGAAATTCAGCACATGGGACCCACATTGACACGTGTACAATAAAATTCAGTAAGTACGCCTCTTTTAGCTTCTGTTCACTGTTTCTAGCTTTTAGCCTTTCTCAATAACAGCTAAAACTGCAAAAACCTTTTCTCCTTTTTTTCACATACATACACCATAACTGTGTATTTTTCTCCGACTTTTTTCTATCTACAGATGACTGAGGAATTCTCAAAAATACATAGATGACGACGCCCTCAGCAGCCGTCATCGCCGTCGCTGCCGTCGTCGTCACCCTAGTAAACATCGTTAATTATGTCCAAGCCTTGGGTGGCTCCGCCACCACTCTTGCCGTCGTCTACGGCAGCCCCACCACAATCTGCGGCATAGTTGCAAACCAACCAATCCAAAGAGTCCAATGCTGGAGAGAAGGTCAATTAAGGTCCACACCCATTTCACCGGACGTCTCCTTCGACTTCATCGCCGGCGGCCTCAGCGGCTTCGCCGCCGTCCGCAGCGGTGGCTCTGCACTCCTCTACTGGAATAGCACCAGTTTCATCCCCAAACGGTTGTATTTCAGTTACTCCACTTTATTAACGACCGTTACTATGGGTGACACCCAAATTTGCGCCATAACAAACAGTACCACCCAAAATGCTACTACCTGCTGGAGAGGCGATTCCTATTCTGCCCAACAGCCAAATGGGTCGGCCCAATTTACATCAATCTCATCCGGGTTTGGATTTTCTTGTGGAGTTTTAAAAAGTTCAAACAGAGTCGTCTGTTGGGGAAATAATAGTAGTATCGCTTCAGCTATCCAGTCAGCTTTCGCTAATGAAACAATGGTGAACATATTCGCGGGTGGGTTTCACGCGTGTGGGATGAACACTACTGGTTTTGTAATTTGCAAAGGTGATAATAATAACGGTCAATTGAACGTTCCGTCGAATTTCGCTTACGAGTATTTTGGATTAGCTTTGGGGTTGAATCATACTTGTGGAATTCGGAGTGTGAATCATACAGTAGTGTGTTGGGGTGGGAACGGTAAATTTTCAAGTAATGTTATAGAAGCAGTTTCTTTTGAATCAGTTGTTGCGGGTGTAGATTTTACGTGTGGATTGACAACGAGCAATTTTTCAGTGGTGTGTTGGGGGCCAGGTTGGAGTAGTAATTTGTATCCTCAAGGAGCTGCACTTCCTTTTCCAATGATTTTGCCAGGTCCATGTGTACAAAGTAATTGTACTTGTGGTATATATCCTCAATCTCAAAATCTCTGTTTTGGAAATGGTAATATTTGTAGGCCTTGTGATTTCTCTATTTTAGCACCACCTACTTCACCACCGCAAGAACGGCAGCCGCTGCCGCCAGCGGTGGTGCCTTCGCCACCTTCTACAAGGCTAAGAAGGGGTTTATTGGCTTTTGCTGTTGTTGGATCAGTGGGGGGTTTTGCAGGGATTTGTGCTTTTATTTATTTTATGTGGATTGGTGGTTGTTTTGGAAAGAAGAAAGTTCATAATTCAGTTCAACCTACTATTACTGCTACTACTACTTCTACTTCTAATGGTGGGCAAGTATCCAGTAGTAGTCCGGTTTCAAGATCATCGACTCTTAGGCGTCAAGGGTCGCGGTTGATGAGGCGTCAAAGGAGTGGAACTTCATCTAAACACGCAGACAGGGCAGAGGAATTTTTGTTTTCTGACCTTGTTGCAGCTACTAACAACTTTTCTTTGGAAAACAAGATTGGTGCTGGTAGTTTTGGGGTTGTTTACAAGGGCAAATTGCCTGATGGTCGTGAGGTTGCGATCAAACGTGGAGAAACGGGTCCAAGGACGAAGAAATTTCAGGAGAAAGAAAGCGCATTTGATTCAGAATTGGCATTCTTGTCTCGGTTACACCATAAACACTTGGTTAGACTTGTTGGTTATTGTGAGGAGAGGGATGAAAGGCTTTTGGTTTACGAGTATATGAAGAATGGAGCACTTTTTGATCATTTACATAATAAGAACAATGTGGAGAAGAGTAATAGTATAGTGAATTCTTGGAAAATAAGGATCAAGACTGCATTAGATGCTGCGCGAGGCATCGAATACCTTCACAATTATGCAGTCCCGCCTATAATTCACAGGGACATTAAGTCTTCCAACATCTTGATTGATGCAAATTGGATAGCAAGGGTGTCTGATTTTGGGTTATCGTTAATGGGGCCAGAGTCTCATCGCAATTACAGTATGCCAATGAAGGCTGCTGGCACAGTCGGGTACATTGATCCCGAGTACTATGGTCTAAATGTGTTGACAGCAAAGAGCGATGTCTATGGACTTGGAGTTGTGTTATTAGAACTTTTGACAGGAAAGAGAGCCATATTCAAGAGTGAAGAAGAAAATGGGGGTGTGCCAATGAGTGTGGTGGACTTTGCAGTGCCAGCAATTATGGCTGGAGAATTGACAAAGATTTTGGATAACAGAGTAGGGACACCAGAGCCAAATGAAGTAGAATCAGTGGAATTGGTGGCCTATACTGCAATGCATTGTGTGCATTTGGAAGGGAAAGACAGACCCACAATGTCTGACATTGTTTCTAATTTGGAGAGAGCTTTGGCTGCATTTGATGATAGCCATGGCAGCATCTCTAGTGGTCCAATTTCCTATGTTTCTGATTAATATTCCACTCACCAAAGACCTCTGATTCTTTTTTTATTTTCCTTTATTAGGTTCACTTTTGTGTTGGCTAATTTGTGTGATTATTTTGTTAGTGGTGTAAAGAGTAGATTGTTCATTCTAACATGATGTCTAGTGATTTTGTAAGCTGCTGACTGCTGAACAAATTTTACATGAAATTCTTTTCCTCCCAGAATAATACAAATCTTTGCACGGTACTTATTGACCTGGTTCTCTACCTCAAACACCCCCCGCCCCTTTTTGTATTATCTGTTTGTCTCGAGAAGGATATGATACTTAGTCAGTTGGTGTTGCTAAAGGAGGATTTGATTTCCGAACGGATTTTTTTTTCTGGAATTACATTTGTAACTAGTTTTGGTAGTATCCAGAAGAGATCCTATTCCGAATTGATTTAGCTTTCTTTTAGTTGTTGTATCTTTATTTTGAAGAAAGGCTAAAGAAGAAATTAGAAAAACGATAAACCTAATGACACCATAATTATCACCCCCAAAAATCATATTTGATTGCTTCCACTATTATGAACTGCACTTGAACTGTTAGATAATCATAGTCGATGTGCCTATCTCTATTACAGAACCGTACGAGATTTTCACCTCATACGGCTCTCAGAGGTCACAAATAGGAAGGTTCAATGTTGTATGCTTTGGGAATATTGGAGTATTCAAGCACATTTTCCATAACCATATTGGTCCATTCATGAATCATTTATATAGTAGTTTTTTTTATTTCTTGACATCCGGAATCCAAAATTCATTGATCATATAATGTGAAATCGCACTGAGTAGACCCATTATGAGGTATAATATGGTTGTTGGAGCTTGTACTTGACAAAAGAATAAACATAGCCCATCCTTATTGAGTGATGTAGGAAGTCTAAAGATATACCGAACCCAAAAAAAAGTGGTCCAACAATTTGAAGTTTTTCGCTTTTGTGTGACAAATGACAATTAATTTCTACACGTTGGGCAGAATTAGATGAGAATTGACTTTGAAATTTGACATTAAAGGCAGTCAATTAAGGCAGTCTCTCCAAGATGTTTACACCTGTAGGGCCCGATGTTATAGATCTTTTACCCCCCTAATAAATTATTAGGAATAATTGCATCTTATCCCTTACTTATTACGTAGCAAATTCTTATTTTTCTGTTACCAAACTAAATATGTCTAGCCTCAATTTAAAACAGTTGTGCGTTTTTAGTCCTTCCACTGATATATGTTTGTAAATTTAATAATTTGTTTTACCTATAAAATCATGTGAACAGTCATTTTTATGTTAAGAGAATTTAATCATGGTTTCGCTCTTATTTTACGTGACAAGCCTGATAAATTTGTGAATATGAGAGTAAAGTACATTATTCTATCAACTGATGGTTAAAGGCGTTCAATAAAATATCATTGTACTAAAACTTGAAATTAGCCAATAAATAAAGGATCAGAATTACAAATTTCCCTAAATAGTATTTGGCAGCGATACCTCTTAAATGATATAAATGTCCAAAACTAATATTGTTCTTCGGTTGCACATTCCATTATAAATTAACTAATATTAGGGTAGCGCGTGTTTTCTATCTCAATAAATAAACCATCTTAAAAAAATTAAAATAAGTAGCATTAAATAAAATGTTTGAGATACAAAAAAGTGAGTTCCTAAAATTGATGAAATGTTAACTCCACTTTACCTAGTTCAATACAAGAAGAAATTATGCATCTTAGAAGTCCTTAGAATTATGTAAAATATCTTATAAAAATTGTTACTATTTTTGTATCTAATATCAAAAGAAAATAGTAACACAAAAATACTTACCACAGTTCATCAAAAATTTGGCAAATAACTCAAATTTAAAATATAATCTCTTCTTCTTTTTGAGATTTGGGAATGATAGTTTTGCCTTATGGTTTTTAGAAAAAAGGTACATATGACTAAAGTCTAAGAATGACTAATATTAAATTAATATTTTATAATAAATAATTAAATATATTAAAAATATATAGGGAGTTCAGTTTGTACGAATGTTTACAAATAATAATAATAATACATAATAATAATAATAATAATAATAATAATAATAATAATAATAACTCATTATATAATATTAATTGTGTTCTACTATTTCATCTTTATTGTTTCAAATTTGTAGTTTTTCGATTTGACTCTTAATATTATACAATAACAGATTTTGCTCTATTTTTTATTCCTTCACAATTAATGCACTTCTTATGAAATAAATATATGTATCCTAGGGTTTTTTCCATTTGAAAATACTTTTACTTATATAATAATTTTGTTAAAAAAATTGAATTTCATTCTTTGCTACATAACTAATTTAAGTATCTATTTTAAATATTAAAGAAATATTTTTTTCATTAATTTAAAAGCTTAATATTAACTCATTCAAGTTTTAATATTTAGCTATAATTACAATTGGGATAATTTTGAAAACTTCCTCGAGATTCTCTTTATAACACAAATTTCTATTGCAGTTTAAGAATTATGCTCAGCTCTCTTATTTTCATTTTTTATAACGAAACAAAATTCACTTGATAAAATATAATAACATCTATCTAATGTTCCAAACTCCCCTTCAAAGGCGTTAGATATTAAATACTAAATTTAGTAACACAAAATTATTTACATGAGTATAAAATAAAAGTATTTACACTTCCAAAACGATAAAAATAGGAATTACATCTCTTTCATCTCATGCTCGAATTTTAACATATTCCACGGTTCATGTTGCATATTTATTTACCTAAACTGAATATTAATCTGTAGAAATGAGATAAATTAATCGATTATTCCTTTCAATTTATTTACTAATATCACAAATTGTTAATGTGTGATAAAAATTTAAAATCCTGATTTTATTGTGCTAATGTATACTATTAAGAATCTACAACAACAACAACCACCCAGTAGAGTCTCACATGTGGGGTCTAGGGAGGGTAATGTATATGCAGACCATACTCCCACCTAGGGGGTAAAGAGGATGTTTCTAATAGACCCTCAACTCAAAAAGATATATATTAAGAATCTAAATACCTGAAATATGTCATATTATAAAAGACATTAGAAGGAAAATGTAACACCCCGTAAATTTGGCTTAGGTATGAATGTATAAAATGAGTAGTAATGTTATATTTTGGACATGTGAAGTTCTATCGGTACGAGTATGGGTGGAAATAGTTATTTTAGAATAAAGACGGAGAGTGAGCTGTATAAGATTCAATAAAATCGACTACGTTTACAAAAGGTGTGTCTTTCAGTCGGATTTAGTGAAAATGTGTAAGGAATTTGGGAAAACTCAATACACGAAAGTTGTAGCCATTTGAAATAGCTTTCCAGCGATATATTTGTAGAGCTCGAATGGATCTCTGTTCAAAATTTTATGTGCGTTTTACTGAGCAATGCACAGTATGCGCCCCAGGTGCTCGCCCGGATGGTCCCGTGCGCGGTCACGCACTTGTGCAGTGCTACTGCCTTTTTGCGCGTTAGGTGCATGGTTGGGGCCTTCAGGTGCACGGGAGCGCACCCGGGGGTCAATTTTAAAGCCTTACTTCGTCCCCCACACACCAAAACACAAAATCTTGCTTTAAAAAGGGAAACTCTCAAGAACCTAACTCCTCAAAGGTCCCTACCACCATCCAAGGTAAGTTCTAATGATGATTCTAAGTTGATTTCAATTTTCCAATATCTTATTCACATGGGTAAACCCTTCAAATCATTAGATATTTGATTGGGGTATCATTGTTGAGAGAAGAAACCCTATAACTCGAATTCAAGAGGATTGAACTTCAAAAAGATAATGTCTTCACCCTCTAATTGATTATGCCATTGGATTAATGATTATAGACTCTAGTTCATGGGAGATGAGTTGATGGGTTTGACAGAAAAGCATGAATGGTTATAGGTTTGGGTTGTTGATTGTTGATTATTGGTTAAAGGTGTTATTTATCTTATGGGTGATGAAGAATGATGTTGATTATAACCATTTGAGATTTTAGAATTTATCTAGGAGCAAGAGAATGGGTTATTAGGTGTAGAAACACCATTAATAAGGACTATGAAGCTTTATACCCACCAAGTGTTTGATAAAATGTCTAAGTGACCAAAATATGAGTATTATTGCTAATATGAAATTCCTTTGACTTGTATTAATATAGATTAAAGATGAAAGGGTTGGTGAATATTATTTTACGCTCAAGAGCAGGAATTTAAGGTATGTGAGGCTAACTCTCTGTGTTTGGTAATGTTAATGATTCTCCCTATACTACGTTTCTTTTACGACGTTACTACTTGCCTCAAAAATATAGTTAAGCCTAGTTCCTTGAATAGTTGCAGAACTTCTATTATCTAGCTTCATAACTCGTTCATGACTTTCATTCTGAACGTTGTGAGCTCAGTGTGTAATCAATATAGACTTGGGTTTGATGCACATGAGTCTCAGTCTAGATTACTCAGCATGTCGTAAACAATTGAAGTTTCAGTTTTCATAATCAGTTCAAGAATACATGTCTCAGTCTAGTCCTATTCAGTATTCCAGTATCATGTAACTCAATATGATTCATTATTTCAGCATCACATATTGCAGTATGATTTTCAGTTCCAGAATTTAAAAAGCATATTCCGTAGTTTATATGCTTTATGTATATTTGGGCCTGAGGCCGTAGTTTATGCTTTATGCATGTTTGGGTCTGAGGCCGTTGTTTATGCTTTATGCATTTTGGGCCTGAGGTCGTAGTTATGTATACGTATACTTGGGCCTGAGGCCGTAGCTTGTGCACATATATATTGGGCCCGAGGCCGTAGTTTATTCAGATAAACAGGTTGTTCATCATTCCGAAGAGAGAGTATTCATATCCTTACTTCCTTTGTTCTGTTATCAGTTATCAACTATCATTTCAGTTATCAGTTATCAGTTATCAATTATCAATTCTCAGTTATCAGCTCAGTATCAGTTTCAGCATTTATATTTCTTTCTTTCAGTTGCTTTACATACCAGTGCAATTCAAATGTACTGATATTCCTTTTCCCCGGGGGCTACATATCACGATGTAGGTAATGATTTACAGGTTGACGATTCAGAGCGCTAGGATTCTCGTACCAGCTATTTGGTGAGCCCTCGTTCTTTCGGGACATTATCATTACCTTACAATCTTCAGTATTTTCAGTACTTCATTAGAGGCTTCATATACTAGAGTAATAATTAGACAGAGTCGCAGGCTTTTCATGTTAAGCAATTTTGGCTACAGATATATTTCAGACTTATATTAGTGTTTCCGTACTTGATTTATATCATTCAGACTTTCATTATATCAGCATGTGTTAGTTTATCTTTCGCATTCAGTATGTTATGATATCACATGTTGATTCAGCCAGCCAGTTGGTTCGCTCGGTCACATGTAGTTAGGCACCGCGTGTCATTTTACGTCCAGGCCCAGGTTCGGGGCGTGACAGAAAATAGTCCAAAAAAGTTGTAAGAAACTGAAGCAAACATTTCAAACTCAAGTTTAAAATTAAGTCCTAATTTTACATACAACATGTAATAAAATAATTAGACAAACTTGAAGAAAAAAATTACGGAAAGTTCCAGCATAATATGTTGGATTATGGAGTTTTTGCATATAAACTTCCAGCATATTATGTTGGTACTCCAGCACACAGAATGTTTCAGCATAATATGATGGATATTGGAGCTCATGTGTATAAACTTCCAGCATATTTGTAACGACTCGGCCGGTCGTTTTGAGTGTTGTAGCCCCATTCCCCCATTTACTACTCATTTTGTACTTTATAATTTCTATGTGACTACCAGGGTAGTTGGTTCGGGTTCGGAGAGATTTCGGAGGCACTTAGTCTCAAGGTTGGAAGCTTAAGTTGAAAAGGTTGACCGGATGTTGACTTATATGTAAACGACCCAGGAACGAAATTTTGATGGTTCCGTTAGCTCCGTTGGGTGATTTTGGAATTAGGAGCATGTCCGGATTGTGATTTGGAGGTCTATAGTTGAATTAGGCTTGAAATGGCGGATGTTGGAAATTTAGAAGTTTGATCGAGAGTGAACTTTGTGGTTACCGGGCTCGGATTGGAGTTCCGGGAGTTGGAGTAGGTCTATGGTGTCATTCGTGACTTATGTGCAAAGTTTGGGGTCAATCGGACGTGATTTGATGAATTTCGGCGTCGTTTGTAGAAGTTGGAATTTCTTAGTTTAATAGGCTTGAATTGGGGTATGATTCATATTTTTGATATTGTTTGAGGTAATGTGAGAGCTCGACTAAGTTCGTATCGTGTTTTAGGACTTATTGGTATAATTGGTTGAGGTCCCGGGGGCCTCGAGTTTATTTCGGATGGTTAACGGATCGAAAATGGGACTTAGTGTATTGCTGGAGCTGGGACTCTTCTGGTGTGATCGCACCTGCGAGGCATTGGCCGCAGGTGCGATGCCGCAGATGCGGCTGGTTATGCGTAGGTGCGGAGCTGGGCTGGCCTGGGGGCAGGGCACAAGTGCAGTCATTTGGCCGCAGGTGCGAAAAGCCTGGGTAGTGTCTTAAAACGAGGGTTCCGAGATTTTCACCATTTTTAACATTTCAAGCTCGGGATTTGGCGACTCTTGAGAGGATTTTTAGGGGATTTCTTGAGATAAGTCACTTGTGGTCTAATTTATTCAATATTTGTATTTCCCCATCGATTTTTTTCACCTAATTTGTGTGTATTTAAGGTAAAATTTGGGAGTTTGAGGCTAGGAATTTGGAGAGTTTGATTTGGAAATTTGGGTGGCGATTTGGTGGCGGATTTTGATAAATTTGGTATGGTTGGATTCGTGGTTGAATGTGCTTTCGGATTTTGTGACTTTTATCATATTTCGAGATGTGGGCATGGGATTTTGAACCCTCAGAGCCAAGTTGAATGTGCTAGATTCGAGACATTCGGAGGCCGTTTCGTGAGGTAAAGGTGTGTTGGAGTAGAGATTTGCCCGGATTGAGGTAAGTAACACTTCTAAACTTGGCTCTGAGGGTTCGAAATCCCGAATTATGTGTTATATGATTGGTGTTGAGGTGACGCGCATGCCAAGTGACGGGTGTGTGGGCACGCACCGTAAGAATTATGACCTGGTCGATTCCATGTAACTGTATAGTGGATTTATCTTGTTGATATCCGTGTTTTCATCATGTAATAAGTAATTGAGCTGTAAATTATGCTAGAAATCATGTTTAGGCTATATGTTGGTACTGTTGTGACCCATAGTGGTCGTTTCTTGTTGTCGACTTATTGATTACATTGAAATTTCGTACTCAGTTATATTTATTCATTGCATATCATATCTCAGTCTCCGTTGGTATTTATTGCTGTATCATATCATCATTTTTGGGCTAGTTTCACGACATTGTGAGCCCGAGAGGGAGAGACTGGAGAGATTGATGACTGAGTGAGGCTGAGGGCCTGATTTAGAGTGACAATTATGGGATCGGGCTGCACGCCGCAACATGTTTTATTGATTTATGCCTGGATCTGGCTTATTATAGTGCTTGGGCTGAAGGAGCCCCTTCGGAGTCTGTACACACCCCCAGTGAGCACAATTGATTATATTGAGGGATGGAGTTTCCCTGGACATGGATCTTGTCCGAATTATTTATATTAGGGGATAGATCTTCCCCTCGACTGGACTGGCCTTATACAGTACTGAGTGACTGACTGTCAGTTGATGTATATATATATGGGATGGATCTTCCCTGAGCTGGATTAGCCATATACAATACTGAGTGATTGAGTATTCTGAGAGTGTGAGTACATTAGGCTTTCAGCATGGTGCATCGCATACAGCATGTGCATTGGCATGTAGATGTAGAGAGGTCATACTCCTCATATCATTCAGAATTGATCTATTTTACTTGAATTGAGTTTAACTGTTGAACTTGGAAGCATGCCTACATTTCTATACTGTTATTTCTATATTGAACTGTACATGCTGAGTTCGTCACTACCTTTCAGTCCAAAAGTTAGATTTGTTACTTATTTGAGTTGGTTGTACTCACGCTACACCCTGCACCTCGTGTGCATATCCAGGTGCTTCCGATCACGGCGATTGCTGAGTTATGGAGTCCGGATTTTCGGAAACTATCGAGGTAGCTGCTTGGCGTCCGCAAACCTTGACTCTCCCTCCTTATCTTTCATTTTATGTTTCAGTTTTATTACCTAGACAGTGTATTAGACTATGTCTTTATGTAGATGCTCATGCACTCGGTGACGCCCCGATTTTTGGGAGAGATTTTGTTTTGAATTATGATTTTGTACTCTGTTTTAAAAAAGTTTTTTTCTTAATTTTAACTACTTCCGTATCTTTCAAAGCTTTAGAGTGTTGGAAATATCTGCGTAGTCGGCTTGCCTAGTACCATGATAGGCGCCATCACGACAAGTTGGTTTTGGGTCGTGACAATATTATGTTGGAAGTTCCAGCATATTATGTTGGAAGTTCAGCACATTATAAAATTTTCAGCACATTATGTTGGAAGCTCATATGTAAAAAATTCAAACTCCAGCATATTATGCTTAAATTTTTCTGGATTTTTAAGGGTGTTTTTGTTCAGATTTTATCTTGACATGAAAAAGTGGCTATATTTTGATTATTTTTAAAACTGTGGCTTTTTCTCAATTACCAGATATAAATCTAGTTATTTCTGTTTTCCCTGGTTTTAGGTGGTGGAAGAAAATACTTATTGTAATTCGAAAAGCAAATATCAAGGATTACATTATTGTAGCTTACTCGATTCTAACCGGGAAAGTAGTTACGTACTTTAAATTGTTCCATATTAAATTGCTAAATTTTAGGAATATCGATATGACTCAAATAAGGAAAGTCTTAATAAACAAGATTTTAGTTGATTTTAAAGTTCTAGATATTAGGAAAATAATTGAATTACAATTTTTTCCAATATGAAATATATTTTTAAAGGGTAAAAAAAGCGAACGACATTTTGCTAAGGGCCTTCGTGCTTTTAATATAGTACTGATATCTATGAACGTGTGTTGCACGTTAATAATAGCACGTGATGATTTAAACATTTATTGATATGAAGGAACAATAAAATTTAATTAATGAGAAAATTTTTATGTATAATAATACAACAATCATCTAAATGCCGAAAAATATTATTACATTAGTATAATACATAAATTTAAAATAAAAGGACATCATCAAAACTTACACAAATGATCAATTTGTCATGTTAGTTAGATAATTATATATTATAGTTTAAAAATATTTAATGTGATGGTATCTTAACGAACACTTCTTTGTGGACAATATTGTTTTGTGTATGTTTCCTCCTAATGCATTGGTTGCTCTGCCTTAACCAGAACTCTTGATGCTGATCTTGATATCCCTCTTGAAAGTGCAACATACAGTTGTTCGTGCAAATAATTATATTTGCGGTAAATATAGTCTAATATTTAGGATGTTTGTCCTTGTGCTTTATTTATTATATTTGCAAAACATACACATACTAAAAATTATTTTCATACAAATTTAAAAGGATATTCCTTAGTTTCGAAAGACGAAAGTTGAATTCAGGGAAAAGAATATACTTAGAAGCACATTGACTAGTATCATAATTTTTGCATGTATTTTGTTATTGTCAAAACTTCTATATACCATCCGTGTGCTATTACATAAGCTATTCGGCGCATTTAAGTTTTTCAGTAGTATGACAGACATATTTTTCTTCAAAATTAACCTATATACAATGAAAAATTAATTTTAACTTAGTCTATTATATATACGATGACACTAACATACGTAAGAAATAAGAAACTCGACAACAAACATGTATGGCAGAAGGCCATTTGGTATTAAAGTATTTAAGTATTCTTCTTGGTAGTAATTATTGATATCATTTTCTGCTGAGTGAAAAACAAAAAAATATTTTATTTTTACTATAAAATTTTGTAATCAACTTTTTATTTAGTTGATCAGCATATTCATTTCTTCTGACTAAGATATCTTTTTAATTCTATCATGCGATTTGCACAAATTACGTTTTTAATCTAATGATATAAATATTTCTCTTATTAAATGCACTACTATTACCATTGGGATTCATAATCAAGTGTTCAGGAAGAACCAAATCATCTTTTATTGGATGCTCTTTTTCGTTTCCGACACGAATCAAGAAGACACTGAATACTGTATCTGTTCTTACTTTATATTTCTTGTCAGTTGAATCTTTTTCGTTTGAGGCCAGAAGTATAACTTTGGTAAACTAGCTTTTACAGTCTATGCTTTTGTCGATTTTGGAACTATTGGTAGTGCTTGGCAGAAATCACCTCCCAAACCATTAATTTTTTACCAAACGGTTCATTAATATCCAATATATCTTTAGAACTCTAGGCAATTATTTCGATCGTTTGACACTTATAAATACTTCATCTCATATTATCAATTTTGATTTCCTTATAAATTTAGCACTATTGCTCTGCTTTGATATATCTGTGATGGTTATTTAAGTTGTTTGAAGAGGTATATCAAATCTAAAGTGGGTGGCCTCACAATAAAATCGTTGTTGGTACACCACTTGCTATTATTGCTAACAATGTCATGCCTCTTGATATGATATTTGCAAGTAATGCATGACATAGAAATATTATTTCGATTCCGCCGGAGGCATCTGCAAAGAATAATCCTGTTATACCATAGTCGACTCTTTATAATATAGTCTTGAAAGCTTGTTCTTATTTAGGATTTAGCTTTGATTGTGCTTCCTCATATACTTGTATATCATTTTGATTCTTAATAATATACTAACATTTTTACTTTGTGTTCTAACGCTCTATTTATGGAATAAATTTATGTACCCTAAGATTTGTTTTTAACTTGAATAAGAATTTTACTCATATGATGAATTTAAAAAATAATTGAATTGGATTCTCTTGCAAAATAATTAATTAAAAGATTTAATTATTTAGTTTTAACATAAAAAATAATTTATTCTATGTTGATTCAGATCTTAATATTAGTTCTTCTCTTATTTTGAATATTTAATCTTAATTATAATTTTATCAACCATAAATTTTATTTTCAAAGAGTAAAAGATTGATATGACATTTCACTTTTAGATCTTTATGTTTGTAGAATCATTAGTGGTATTGACTCTTACCAACTATGTTTTTTCTCTTTCTCACACATTTATATTCTTAAATATTTTCTTAGTTATTTTTTAATAATTGGGTATTTTTCAATACTACACGAAAAAGTGATAAAAAATATTATTTGTGTAGGAAAATAGTTCAAATATAACATAAAAATATATTATCATGGGAGTATTTTTTTTCTCAATTTCAACTCTTTATGCAGTTCATTTAACATTACTTTTATTTTTTCTTCGTATTGGACATTATGGAGTGGTAATGTATTGCCAATACGGAGGATTCTAATGAAATTGATTTTACTAAACCTTCCTACATATTTTTAATAAGAATTTAACAGAATTTTTTTTATCAATTTTAAAATTTTAAATATTAAAAATTAGCATAGAAGGTATTGTAGTCCAAAAAATAGGTTATTACAGTTATGTCCTTTCCCTATGAGTTCTTCCGTTTAATATTTTAGGGCTATTTTGATATATTAATATTGTATTTATATTTTTGTAATAATGTAGGCTTCATTTTTCTAAATTGATTTGGACAATATAATACATTCTCAAATTAAATTAGTAATAGGATATTATAATACGTTTTCAAATTAAATTAGTAATAGAAATTTTTAAGAAGTATATCCTAAAAGTAATAGGATTACATGAGAAAAGATATTTATATGTTCAATTTTATATGAGTTTGACAGCGCGAAAGTAATTATACTAATAGGATTCCTAACATGTAGTATTATGTCCTAAAACTAATAGGATTATAAGGTTAATATCTAGAGTTCCGATTATGTCCTTTTATTATGAGTTATTATGCTTAATATTATAAGGTTATTTTTGTAAACCGATATTGTATTCATGCTTTTATAATGTTGAGTTGTCCCAAATCAGTGAGATTTGAGGTCCTTGGTCTCCTTATATGGTCTTGGACAATCCTCATCTCATAAGCTAGCTTTTGAGGTTGAGTTAGGCCCAAGGTCCATTTATCATCTAATATACACATTAATATAGATAAATAAATATAGATATAGATTAAGCATAATAAATGTGGAATTTATTTGTGGTTGGTGACACAAGCTTAAGTCATTCTTGATATAGATTTAAAATATTATACCGTTTGCCTTTGTACACACTTATGAGAATCCGATATGACAGAATTGAGGCAAACAACACTGTCTCTTCCCCCTCTTTTTTTCTTCTTCTTCTTCTTCTTCTTCTTCTATTTTTTAACGAAACAAATAATTATTAGCTCCCGTCTTGCCATAGATTTTGGCTATTATTTTCTAAAAAAAATTAAAAATATTATTTGTTCATGGAATGTGATCAGTGTTTCAAAAAAAAAAAATTGGAATAAATTTTCAAGTTTCTAAAAACTGGTTTATGGCAGTTTTTTGGTGAAATTTTTTCTTTCACTCACAAACTTTAACTTTTTTTTTTTCGAATAAAATGCATTTCCAAATATAATTTTAACTTTCAAAAGTTTTTTTTCATTACAACTTCAAAAACTCTTTTTTTAAGTTTCAACCAAATCTATGTCCAAACCTAGAATAGTTACATGACAAACTCAAACTTCAATTGTTTTAAATTTTTAACGTGACAGAGAAGATGAAAAAAACGTCCTTTCAGTTAATGCGTGCCAATTATTCTATACTTTACTTTTGAATGATTATACTTTACTTTTGAATGATGAAAGCACATACGTAACCAGAAAAACAAAAAGAGAAAGTATTAATGTAGTGAACTAGTGATAAAACAATGTCAAATATTGTAAAAATAAAATATCATTCTATAAACCACAAAATTATTACGGCCTTCTTTTGTTAGAGGAAGGTTTAATAACAATAAACGTACACGGACATCTCTGAGTTGGCTTGTTTCCTTGTTTGGCTCACTTCTTTACTAGCAAAACCAAAACCAGATACCCAATTTTCAGCTTTAAATATACATCAGCCAGTCAATTCCTTCTAGATCCCAAACTAATCGATAGTAGACTATTAGTTATACCACTTGGACATGAAGCAAAAAAGGCAGTTAAATAATTGCATGGTTGGTCTAAACTGGAAAAGTAAACATGTTGAGCTTCTACTTTTTTGTTGATTGTCACATTGAAAGCCAAGTACAAGCACATCTTCCAGTAAAACATAGTAATAAAGAAATACAAATAACAAACAAAGAAGTAAGAACAATGGGATCCATTGCCTTTTTTTAAGCCAATGTATATGCCAGCCTTGGATAAAGACCAATTCTTACAAATTATTATCCCAATTACTGAATTAAGATTTTAATATGAGCTCATAAGCCGTCATTATAATCATGATATTAGTGACCCAACCTCTTTAGTCAAGATATCCATTTTTATTTCAATATGGAAAGGTATAAATCATAATTTTTGACTTCAAGTGTTATCTATTTGCTTAATAGGAGGTTTAAAAATAGTTTAGAAAGAAATAACGCTAAACGCCTATCAGGCCCACTTGACTCATTCATATTCCAGCGCTCTGCCAATACCCCCACATTTGCTCCTATTTGGTACTTCTTGCGGTTTGGTAAAATAAATTTTTTAAAGATTTTCTTTCTAAAGTTTTTTTAAATATTTTATATCTGAATTTTAATGAGTTTGAAGACCCACCTTTGTTGAGCTTGAAGCTCTTCAATTTGAGATTTTATTTTGAAGATTTGTTGTTTGATTCGAAGCGGGTATTATAAAATACATTATTTATAGTACCTTTGGAAATTTCATATTGAAATTTAATCGCACTTGGAGCTGATTTGAGGTGATTGTGATTGGATTTTTCAGCTAAAAATTGAAGAAGAAACAGAGTTACCCAACAGTATACCGATGTAGTATACAATATACAATAAAAGTATACATCTATATTATATAGCTTGCTGCAGTATACTTCGCCAGTATACAAATCTGTATTAGTATATTGCAAGAGCATATAACTTTACAATAATATACTACAATATTATACTATAATGGTATACTACAATAATATACTATAATAACATATAATATATTACAATAGGATACTACGACTGTTATTTGTTGAATCATCTGAATGATATTATATAAAGCTAAAATCATAGTTATAGTCTAGATTAGGTGGATAATAATTAAAGAAAGATAATATTAGTCCATCATCGAAGAAGCTTTGAAGCTTTGGGTTTGGGATTGAAAGCTTAATATAGTTGTTTGGACTTTGGATTCGGATAAGTGTTAATAAAACTTATTGCAAATGCTTTGCAAGAATTAGAATGAGAAGTTTATGTTCATTTAGAGCTGATTTGAAGTGGTTTTGGTGGCTGCTTTGAGCGTGTTTCAGCTTGAAATGCGTTTGGTGGATGCTTTGAGCATGTTTCTACTTTGAGCGGTAAGGCCCCGTTTAACTAGTTAAATTTGGGCGCAGCTTTCAGCCTCTTGAAGTTTAAAGAGCTAGTTATTATAATTATGTCACGACCTAAAATCCGCCTAGTCGTGATGACACCTAACCCAACTCTCTAGGTAAGCCAAATAACAATCAACACATTTTTTACTGAAATTTTATATGAAGTCAATAAGTGAAATAACTAAATTTCTGAACAATAACCCAAGAATTTGGCAGTACAAGTCATGAGCCTCTAAGAATTAAATTTACAAATTTGATACGAAAATAATACAACATCTATTTGAAGTATACATAAACAGAATTTAAGTCCTACACTACCCTGCACAAGAGGTAGCTTGAGTCTAGAACACTGGAACGTCTTCAATACCAGGCTTTGTCTTCCACAACTATGTAGCTCCAAGATCTGCACACAAGGTGCAGAAGTAGCATAGGTACAGCCAACCACATATACTCAGTAAGTATCTTGACTAACCTCAGTAAAATATTGACAAGATTTTAGGTCAAAAGATACTCACTTAATATTTTATCTGTACAGATGATAAGCAGAAAGAGCGATACAAGGAAGAGATACAAATAACCACGTAGTAAATGAAACGAGAACACAAATAACAGAGAGCTCTAGAATATTGTCACGTCTCAGTCTCACAACACAATATGATGACATAAAACAATAGGCAAGAATGACCATAATTTCTCTTCTTCGTTGTAGCGTGCAACCCAATCCACAAATATATATAAAGAAAATATCTTCTTCGTTGCGGCACGCAACCCGATACATAATTATATATATAAATTATTTTTCCGTTGCAGCGTGCAACCCGATCTACAATATATATCATATCCATGTCGTTACGTCGTGCAACCCGATCCACAATATATAGTATAAATACCGTTGCGACGTGCATTCTGATACCATATATCATATCAGCACCGTTGCGGTGTGCAACCCGCTCTCACACATATAATATATTTTTCGTTGCGGTGTGCAACTCGATCTACATATATACATATATATCAATTCATATGTAACTATTCTACAACAACCGATCACAAAAATTTTATAGCGTAATATCAAGAAAAACTAACATGCGGAAATCAACTAGGAATACAAACTCAACAAAATAAGATGAGCAACACAGCACTACAGAACTAGTCTACCACATATAAAAGCAAGGGTTCCACAAAGCATAAACGCATAACCAAACTAAAAGTCACCCAATCCGGTTAAGCAAAGGGAAGTAGAACATGAAACGAGTAAGGATATTTTTTCAAGTAAGAACATGGATCAAATAAAGGCATTCAATATAAATGAAATCACGTAGCATGTAGAAGCATGTAGCAGGTGAAGGCATTTATGTCATGACCCCAATTTTCCTCCGTAGGATGTCGTGATGGAACCTAATTTTTGGGACTAGGTAAGCCTAGCACTTACTAAATTAATGGCAACTCAATCAACAACTACTAAATATGAAACAAAGATTTTCTTTACAAAGCCAACAATCCCAAAACCCGAAGTACAAGTCATAAGCTCTACTGAATTTACTAGAATAGTTTTTAAGTACAACTGTTCCGGAAAAAAATAGACAGTACAAGTACAATATTAGAAGGTGACTCCGAGGTCTGCGAACGCGACAACAGGTTTACCTTGAGTCTCCACAGCAAACCCGAACAACTAGCTAGTGAAAAACCAACTCCGAAGTACCTGAATCTGCACAAAAGTGTGCAGAGCGTAGCATGAGTACACTACAGTGGTACCCAGTAAGTATTAAGACTAACCTCGGTGGAGTAGTGACGAGGGATAGTCAAGCACTATCGGACTAAACAACCTGAACAAGTATTAAGGTGAACTAACAGAGAAACAATGTTAATATAAAGCTAGGCATGGTAAGGAAGATAAAACAATACTTGCAATGATACTTTAGTAACAACAATTTTTAACAGAAAGCAAACAGGTAATAATACTGTAGAGTAAGCTGAACACATTCTAAGTCCGGTGAAACCAAATAAAGGAAAACCAGTAACAACTTAAGAAGAACAACCGCTTTGTCACGACCCGAAATTCCCTCCTTCGAACCGTGATGGCGCCTAACATTTTACTTGCTAGGCAAGCCAGTGTTAGAATAATATTAACCAATTTTTAAATTATTAATAATAAAAAAAACAAAAGCGGAAGCTAAGTTTGAAACATAGTGAAATAATCCATAAAAACAACGGTGTCTAAATACCATCCCAGAATTGGTGTCACAAGTGCACGAGCTTCTAGAATAAATATAAATAAAGGTCTGAATAAGTAAAGCTGTTTGGAAATAAGCACACAGCTAAAGTAAAATAGACGGGGACTTCAGAACTGCGGACGCCATGCAGTTATACCTCAAGTCTCCTCCGAGTAGCTGAAATCCGAGCAAGTCTATGGCACGCCGCTGGGACCAACTCCAAAATCTGTATAGGAAGTGCAGAGTGTAGTATCAGTATAACCAACCCCATGTACTGGTAAGTGCTGAGCCTAACCTCGACGATGTAGTGACGAGGCTAAGGCGGTTCACTTACATTAACCTGTACGCAGTATTAATAACAACCACAAATAATAGAAATAAATCAGGTAACTCATTTATAATAATTGAAACCAACCCAGCAGTCATAATCCATTATTATTTCAACCAATTCTGTTGCAGCGTGCAACCCGCTCTCACAATATATTCATATTCAATTCTGTTGTAGCGTGCAACTCGCTCCTCCAATATTTTCCTTTCAATCAAGTCTGTCATATATTTATTTCAATCAAGTATATATATAGACTTTTTAATAAGTTTGTTGCGGCGTGCAACCCGATCCCCCAATATTGACTTTTCATTAAGTCTATTGCGGCGTGCAATCCGATCCCCCAATATTGACTTTTAATAAATCTGTTGCGGCGTGCAACCCGATCCTCTAATATTAACTTTTTAATAAGTCTGTTGCGGCGTGCAACCCGATCCTCCAATATTAACTTTTAATAAGTCTGTTGCGGCGTGCAACCTGATCCTCCAATATTTCCATTTCAATCAATTCTTACAGAAGAAATTTCTCCAATAAATGTAATAATTAATATAAAATCATAAGACAACAAGCATACAACAATTATGATTTAATTATGAACCAAACAATGACAAATAGCAAATATTATAGAAATCAGTGAGAAAATAGGTAGTTTAATATTTAATATGCTAAATGTCAAATAACAATTAAAACACATAATTCAAATAGCATGTAACAATTAATGCAGGAATTCAAGAATTAATATTTGACAAAGAATAGGAGAGAAACAATTATTATAATAATTAATTTATGATTTAAAATAATTTATGATTTTTCAAGTAAGCAGGCAAACAATTAATTTGACGACGTATAGACACTCGTCACCTCGCCTATACGTCGTTCACATGCATTTCACAGAACAAATAATTTAAGGGTTCTATTCCCTCAAGTCAGGGTTAACCACGACACTTACCTCGCTTTGCAAATTCCAATCAATTACTCAACCACATATTTTCCTTTTAAATTTGTCTCTGAAATCTTTAAATCTATTCGCAAACAATTCAATATACTCAATACGAATCATAGGAATTAATTCCATATGAATTTACTAATTTTTCTGATAAAATTCAAAATTTATTAAAATATTCGGTAGTGGGAGCCACATCTCAAATCTCGAAAAAACTTACGAAATCCGAACACCCATTCCGAGATGAGTCCAACCATATAAAAATTATCCAATTCCGATATTAAATGTACCTTCAAATCTTAAATTTTCATTTTTTTTGAAAGATTTTAGAAAAATCTGATTTTTCTTCCATAAATTCACGGATTCATGATATAAATGAGTATGAAATCATGAAATATAATCAATATAGGATAAGGAACACTTACCCCAATGTTTTCAAGTGAAAATCGCCCAAAATCGTCTCTTGAGGTTTTAGGTTTTGAAGATTTGGGAAATGAATCAAAAATCCCGTCCAAAAGTCATTTTGTTCAGCTGCAGGTGTCGCAATTGCGACCTGAGCTTCGCAGATGCGAAGAAACACTCGCAATTGCGATGCCCTTCACAATCCCGCTGCCTTCGCAAATGCAAAGATTATGTCGCATTTGCGACAATTGGCCATTCGCAATTGCGAAGATAAACTCGCAATTGCGAGAACTGCTGGCCTAGGCTTTCTTCGCAATTGCGATAAAAAACCTCGCAATTGCCATACCTGTTTGGTTCGCATTTGCGATGCCTGATTTCGCAATTGCGAGATCAGAGGCCTGCAACATGTTCAGTTATACCGGCGAAAATTTCTAAGTTCAAAGCATCCCGTGGCCTATCCGAAACTCACCCAAGCCCTCGGGGCTCCAAACCAAACATGCACGCAAGTCTAAAAAATTATACGAACTTGCTCGTGCGATCAAATCACAAAATAACACATAAAACTATGGATTTAGCACAAAAACTCATGAATTCCTCAAGAACATTTCAAAACTACTATCTTTTCAACCGGACGTCCGAATCACGTCAAATCAATTCCGATTTCTACCAAATTTCACAGACATGACTTATATATTATATTAGACCGGTATCGAGCTCCGGAACCAAAATACGGGCCCGAGGTTAATAAATCCAACATTAGTAATTTCTTAAAAATCATTAAGCTTTCAAGCTTTTAATTTTTCATCAAAATTCCATATCTCGGGCTAGGGACCTCAGAATTCGATTCCGGGCATACGCCCAAGTCCCAAATCACGATACGGACCTACTGAAATTGTCAAAATACTGATCTGGGTCCATTTGCTCAAAATGTTGACCAAAGTCAACTCTGTTGAGTTTTAAAGCTCTATTTCACATTTTAATCCATTTTTCACATAAAAACTTTCCGGAAAATTATACGGACTGCGCACGCAAGTCGAGGAATAATAAGTGGTGCTTTTCGAGGTCTTAGAATACAGAATTACTTATTAAATTTAAAGATGACATTTTGGGTCATCACATTCTCCACCTCTAAAACAAACGTTCGTCCTCGAATGGAGTTAGAAAAAGTACCTGAGCTGGAGAAAAGGTGTGGATATTTACTCCGCATGTACGACTCGGACTCCTAGGTAGATGACTCTACTGGTTGACCTCTCCATTGTACCCGAACTGAAGGATAACTCTTAGACCTCAACTGTCGGACTTGCTGGGCTAGAATAGCCACCAGCTCCTCCTCGTAAGTCAAATCTTTGTCCAACTGGACAGAGCTTAAATCTAACACATGTGATGGATCACCATGATATTTTTGGAGCATAGACACATGGAACACCGGATGAACCGCTGATAAAATAGGTGGTAATGCAAGCCTGTAGGCTACTTCACCCACCCTTTCAAGAATTTCAAAGGGTCCGATATACCTAGGGCTCAACTTGCCCTTCTTTCCGAACCTCATTACACCCTTCATAGGTGAAACCAAGAGAAATATTCTTTCTCCAACCAAGAATGCAATATCACAAACTTTACGGTCGGCATAACTCTTTTGCCTAGACTAAGCTGTGCGAAGTCAATCCTAAATAATCTTGACCTTATCCAAGGCATCTTGTACCAAATTGGTACCCAACAACCGAGCCTCTCTCGGTTCAAACCAACCAACTGGCGATCGACATTGCCTTCCGTATAATGCCTCATATGCAGCCATCTGAATGCTCGAGTAGTAGCTATTATTATAATCAAACTCTGCAAGTGGCAAGAAATGATCCCAAGAACCCCCAAAGTCTATAACACAAGCGCAGAGCATAGCTTCCAATATCTGAATAATGTGCTCTGACTGTCCGTCTGTCTGTGGATGAAATACTGTACTCAACTCAACCCGCGTGCCTAACTCACGCTGTACAGCCCTCCAGAAGTGTGAGGTGAATTGCGTACCTCGATCTGAAATAATAGACACAGGCACACCGTGTAGGCGAACAATCTCACGAATGTCAATTTCAGCTAACCTCTCTGAAGAATAGGTAACTGCCACTGGAATGAAATGTGCTGACTTGGTCAACCTGTCCACAATGACCCAAACTGCGTCAAATTTTCTCTCAGTCCGTGGGAGCCCAACAACAAAATCCATAGTGATACGCTCCCACTTCCATGCAGGTATTTCTAACTTCTGAAGCAAACCACCAGGTCTCTGATGCTCGTACTTAACTTGCTGACAATTCAGACACCGAGGTACATATGCAACTGTATCCTTTTTCATTCTCCTCCACCAATAATGTTGCCGCAAATCTTGATACATTTTGGTGGTACCTGGGTGTATAGAATACCTGAAACTATGTGCTTCTTCAAGAATTAATTCACGAAGCCCATCTACATTAGGCACGCAAATGCGACGCTGCATTTGCAGAACCCCATCTTCCCCCACAATAGCCTGTTTGGCATCACCGTGCCGCACCGTGTCCTTAAGGACAAGTAAATGAGGATCATCATACTGCCTCTCTCTGATGCACTCGTATAAAGAAGACCGAGCGACTGTGCAAGCTAGAACCCGACTTGGTTCTGAAACATCTAACCTCACGTACTGATTAGCCAAAGTCTGAACATCTGCAGCTAATGGCCTCTCACCAACCGGAATATATGCAAGACTGCCCATACTCACAGCCTTTCTACTCAAAGCATCGGCCACCACATTGGCCTTTCCGGGGTGATACAAAATGGTGATATCATAGTCATTCAACAACTCCAACCATATTCTTTGCCTCAAATTAAGATCCTTTTGTTTGAACAAATACTGAAGGCTATGATGATCAGTAAATACCTCACACGAGACACCGTAGAGATAATGCCTCCAAATCTTCAGCGCATGAACAATGGTTGCCAATTCTAAGTCATGAACATGATAATTCTTCTCGTGAACTTTCAACTGCCGCGACGCATATGCAATTACCTTGCCATCTTGTATTAATACTACACCAATTCCAATGTGAGATGCGTCATAATATACGGTATATGATCCTGAACCTGTGGGTAATACCAACACTAGCGCCGTAGTCAAAGCGGTCTTGAGCTTCTGAAAGCTCAACTCACACTCGTCTGACCATCCGAATGGGACACCTTTCTGGGTCAATCTGGTCAATGGCTTGCTATAGATGAAAACCCTTCCACGAACTGACGATAATAACCTGCTAAACTCAGGAAACTCCAGATCTCTGTAACTGAAGTAGGTCTAGGTAAATTCTGAACAGCCTCAATCTTCTTAGGATCCACCTTTATGCCTTCTACCGATACAACATGCCCCAAAAAGGCAACTGAGTCTAACCAAAACTCACATTTTGAAAACTTGGCATATAACTGATTATTCTTCAAGGTGTGAAGCACACTTCGAAGATGCTGCTCATGCTCCTCTCGACTGCTGGAGTAAATCAATTTATCATCAATAAATACAACCACAAAAGAATCCAAATAATTCTTGAACACCCGATTCATCAAATCCATAAATGTTGTTGGGGCATTTGTCAACCCAAATGACATCACTAGGAATTCGTAATGCCCATACCGAGTTCGAAAAGCTGTTTTAGGGACATAAAATGCCCTAATCTTCAACTGATGGTAACCAAACCTCAAATCGATCTTCAAAAATACCTTGGCACCCTGAATCTGATCAAATAAGTCATCAATTCTTGGCAGCGGATATTTGTTTTTTATAGTGGCCTTGTTCAACTGCTGATAGTCTATACACATCCGCATAGAGCCATCTTTCTTCTTTACAAATAATACTGGCGCACCCCAGGGCGAGACACTGGGTCTAATGAATCTTTGATCAAGCAAGTCTTGTAACTGCTCTTTCAATTCTTTCAACTCCGGCGGGGCCATACAATATGGTGGAATAGAAATGGGCTGAGTGCCCGGAGCCAAATCAATACAGAAATCAATATCTCTGTCGGGTGGCATCCCCGGAAGATCTGCAGGAAATACTTCTGGAAATTCACGAACAACTGGTACTAAGTCCATAGAAGGAACATCCACACTGGTATCACGAATATAAGCCAAATAGGCTAGACACCCTTTCTCTACCATACGCCGAGCTTTCATATAAGAAATAACCCTGCTGGCAGAATGACCAGGAGTTCCTTTCCACTCTAACCGAGGTAACCCTGGCATAGCTAGGGTCACTGTCTTGGCATGACAATCCAATATAGCATGATAAGGGGACAACCAATCCACACCCAAGATGACATCAAAATCTACCATATCAAGAAGTAGAAGATCCACACTAGTCTCAATATTACCAATAGTAACCATACACGAACGATATACATGATCTACTACAATAGAGTCTCCCACTGGTGTAGATACACACATAGAAGTGCTCAGAGAATCACAAGGCACAACCAAATATAAAGCAAAATAGGAGGACATATAGGAATAAGTAGATCCTGGATCAAATAGAACTGAAGCATCTCTATGGAAAACTGGAATAATACCTGTGATCACAGCATCAGATGACTCGGCCTCAGGCCTAACTGGAAAAGCATAAAATCGGGGCTGGGCCCCACCACTCTGAACTGCATCCTTGGGACGACCTCTGACTGGCTGGCCTCCACCTCTAACTGTCTGACCTCCACCTCTAATGGCCTAACCTCCACCTCTAATAGCCTGACCTCCACCTCTAGATGCCTGACCCCTACCTCTAGCTGGCTGAGCAGGTAGTGAAGCAATCGGTTCTGGTATGATGGCACGAGAATCTTGCCGAGATCTGTTACTCGCTAATCTAGGGTAATACTTCTTGATGTGACCAATGTTCCCACACTCATAGCACCCATCCTGATGCCGTGGCTGCTGAAGCTGAAGCTGACCCATATGTGCCGGATAACAACCGTAGTAACTCTGGAGTGGTGGTGCACTAATAGGAGCTGAATGTGCACTAAATGCTGGCTGACCAGAGTAAGGCATAATAAGACCGTGAATCCCTGAAGCACCGAGAGATACATGAAGTGCTAAATGAAATGGTCAGGGAGGATGACCCCTACCAAAATTACCCCTGCCTCCAGACGAGGAACCACCGAAACCACCGAACTGACGAGGCCTCTTATCGAACCTCTGCCCTCTTTCCTGTGCAAGAACCATCTCGATCCTCCTTGCGACATTAGCATCCGCCTGAAAAGAGATCTCACTTCTGGTCTCCTTGACCATCTGAAGTCTGATAGGGTGAGTGAGTCCCTCAATAAACCTCCTCACTCTCTCTCCCTCTGTAAGTAGTTAAAGGAGAGCATGATGGGCCAAATCCACAAAACGGGACTCATAATAAGTAACAGTCATACTGCCCTGCTGTAGATGCTTAAATTGCTTGCGGAATTCCTCCCTCAGTGTGATACGAAGGAACTTCTCCAGAAATAGTTGAGAGAACTACTCCCAGGTAAGTGCAGGCGATCCGACTGGTCAGTTCAATGTATAATCTCTCCACCACCTCTTGGCGGAACCCGTTATCTGAAATACAGCAAAATCAACCCCATTGGTCTCAACTATATCCATGTTCCGCAGCACCTCGTGGCATCGTTCAAGATAATCCTGTGGGTCCTCAGAAGGTGTACCACTGCAGTGAACTGGAAAGATCTTGGTAAACTTATCCGGTCTCAATAAGGCCTCAAAATACATGGTGGGCCTATCACCGGTCTGTGCCGCAACAACTTGCTGAACTACCCCAACTGGCGGGGCTGCTGGAGCCTGATTCTAGGGAGCCATCGGCCTCTGCCTCGGCCTATAGCACGACCTCGACCTCTATCCCTGGCCATAGTTGCCACCGGGGGTTCTGGTCCCTGTCCATCGGTAGAGGTATTACGTGTTCTCACTATCTGCGAGAGAATAAGAGTAGAATGATTCAATTATCGATGATAGAATAAAATCGCACGACAGAATAAGAAAGAAGTGATATTGTTCCTAAACTTCATAGCCTCTGAGAGATAAGTACAGACGTCTCCGTACCGATCCTTCAGACTCTACTAAGCTTGCTCGTGACTCGTGAGACTTATGTTACCTAGTGCTCTGATACCAACTGTCACGACCCGAAATTCCCTCCTTCGGACCGTGATGACGCCTAACATTTTACTTGCTAGGACAAGCCAGTGTTAGAATAATATTAACCAATTTTTAAATTATTAATAATAAAAAAAACAAAAGCGGAAGCTAAGTTTGAAACATAGTGAAATAATCCATAAAAACAACAGTGTCTAAATACCATCCAAGAATTGGTGTCACGAGTGCACGAGTTTCTAGAATAAATATAAATAAAGGTCTGAATAAAGTAAAGCTGTTTGGAAATAAGCACACAACTAAAGTAAAATAGACAGGGACTTCAGAACTGCGGACGCCATGCAGTTATACCTCAAGTCTCCTCCGAGTAGCTGAAATTCGAGCAATTCTATGGCACGCCACTGGGACCAACTCCAAAATCTGCACAGGAAGTGCAGAGTTAGTATCAGTACAACCGACCCCATGTACTGGTAAGTGCTGAGCCTAACCTCGACGAAGTAATGACGAAGCTAAGGCGGTTCACTTACATTAACCTGTACACAGTATTAATAACAACCACAAATAATAGAAATAAATCAGGTAACTCATTTAGAATAATTGAAACCAACCCAGCAGTCATAATCCATTATTATTTCAACCAATTCTGTTGCAGCGTGCAACCCGCTCTCACAATATATTCATATTCAATTCTGTTGTAGCGTGCAACTCGCTCCTCCAATATTTTCCTTTCAATCAAGTCTGTCATATATTTATTTCAATCAAGTATATATATAGACTTTTTAATAAGTTTGTTGCGGCGTGCAACCCAATCCCCCAATATTGACTTTTCATTAAGTCTATTGCGGCGTGCAATCCGATCCCCCAATATTGACTTTTAATAAATCTGTTGCGGCGTGCAACCCGATCCTCTAATATTAACTTTTTAATAAGTCTGTTGCGGCGTGCAACCCGATCCTCCAATATAAATTTTTAATAAGTCTGTTGCGGCGTGCAACCTGGTCCTCCAATATTTCCATTTCAATCAATTCTTACAGAAGAAATTTCTCCAATAAATGTAATAATTAATATAAAATCATAAGACAACAAGCATACAACAATTATGATTTAATTATGAACCAAACAATGACAAATAGCAAATATTATAGAAATCAGTGAGAAAATAGGTAGTTTAATATTTAATATGCTAAATGTCAAATAACAATTAAAACACATAATTCAAATAGCATGTAACAATTAATGCAGGAATTCAAGAATTAATATTTGACAAAGAATAGGAGAGAAACAATTATTATAATAATTAATTTATGATTTAAAACAATTTATGATTTTTCAAGTAAGCAGGCAAACAATTAATTTGACGACGTATAGACACTCGTCACCTCGCCTATACGTCGTTCACATGCATTTCACAGAACAAATAATTTAAGGGTTCTATTCCCTCAAGTCAGGGTTAACCACGACACTTACCTCGCTTTGCAAATTCCAATCAATTACTCAACCACATATTTTCCTTTTAAATTTGTCTCTGAAATCTTTAAATCTATTCGCAAACAATTCAATATACTCAATACGAATCATAGGAATTAATTCCATATGAATTTACTAATTTTCCTGATAAAATCCGAAATTCATTAAAATATTCGGTAGCGGGACCCACATCTCAAATCTCGGAAAAACTTATGAAATCCGAACACCCATTCCGAGATGAGTCCAACCATAAAAAAATTATCCAATTCCGATATCAAATGTACCTTCAAATCTTAAATTTTTGTTTTTGGAAGATTTTAGAAAAAAATAATTTTTCTTCCATAAATTCACGGATTCATGATATAAATGAGTATGAAATCATGAAATATAATCAATATAGGATAAGGAACACTTACCCCAATGTTTTCCAGTGAAAATCGCCCAAAATCGTCTCTTGAGGTTTTAGGTTTTTAAGATTTGGGAAATTAATCAAAAATCCCGTCCAAAAGTCTTTTTGTTCAGCTGCAGGTATCGCAATTGCGACTTGAGCTTCGCAAATGCGAAGGAACACTCGCAATTGCGATGCCCTTCACAATCTCGCTGCCTTCGTAAATACAAAGATTATGTCGCATTTGCGACAATTGGCCCTTCGCAATTGCGAAGATAAACTCGCAATTGCGAGAACTGCTGGCCTAGGCTTTCTTCGCAATTGCGATAAAAACCTCGCAATTGCCATACTTGTTTGGTTCGCATTTGCGATGCCTAATCTCGCAATGTTTCATCAAAATTCCATATCTCGGGTTAGGGACCTCGGAATTCGATTCCGGGTATACGCCCAAGTCCCAAATCATGATACAGACCTACTAAAATTGTCAAAATACTGATCCGGATCCGTTTGCTCAAAATGTTGACCAAAGTCAACTCAGTTGAGTTTTAAAGCTCTATTTCACATTTTAATCCATTTTCACATAAAAATTTTCTGGAAAATTATTTGGACTGCGCACGCAAGTCGAGGAATGATACGTGGTTATTTTCAAGGTCTTAGAATACATAATTACTTATTAAATTTAAAGATGATATTTTGGGTCATCACACGCTTTCACACCAGATTTATTCAAGAATTTCCACGAGGTACCAAACCTCATAATCACAAATTGCGGGTCCCAATTCATGAACCCTAATCACTTGGTATCTTGTGCCTATATTATAATTCATAACCGCACGGACGACTCACGTGCCAAAAGAGTGACAATACCTACATATCCGCACGGACATCTCACGTGCAAACAATAACAATAACTCATGACCACACGGACAACTCACGTGCCAATAGAACAACTCTCCACAGAAGGCAAGTAGACGAGAGTACATGTAATTGGTCAATAACATTAGGATTCATCTTCTTAAACCGATATGGGTGATTAATTACGTGTATGCTTGTGCCAGTGTTCCATCACAATTCATGTCAACAAGTAAGAGTAGAGACAATGAATAACACATAAGAAACGACCACCACAAACTGTACAAGGTATAACTCACATAAGGTAGGCACGCCACTACACAGAAAATCAAAAATAACAATGCCCCCAGGCCATCGAAAGTCATCACAAATCATTCCCCGACATAGCCCACCTTGTCTTGCCATATGTGCAATAATATAGTAAATGCCCGCCTTGTCTCGCTGCATGCGCACAATAATATTCCCACCTTGTCTCGCCACATGCGCAAACCCACATATATAGCCCGCCTTGTCACGCCACATGTGAAAATATCAATAATAACAACAACACAGATAACTCACGTGCGAAGACCCCGACAATCCTCACAACAATACCACGTGTGCCAAAACATAACAACACAATAAAATTACTTTCACAACATGTGCCTATATGCCACAATATTTCCTTAAAACATTTTCAATACCTTAATTATGCATAGCCCTCATCTCAAAAACACTGAGTACAACAGCAACAACAACAATAACACGAGAATACGACAAGTAAATCAACACAAAAACTTTAGAACACAAAAAAAATGAAAGAACGAGCTCACAAAGAAATACACAATAGGGAATAATGGTCTCACTAAGAATAGCTCAACAAAGGAGAGATAATGTGTAGCAATGATTCCATAAAAGTACAATTCGACGATAAGAGAGATAGCATGAATCAATGACCCCAAATGAGAATACGTCAACAATGAAAGGGATAACAAACTTTAATTAAGGCTAAGCAATTACGGAAGAGATAATAGTAACTTCAATTAAGGTTAAGCAATTACGGAAGAGATACTAATAACTTCAATTAAGGTTAAACAATTATGGAAGAGATAATAATAACTTCAATTAGGGTTAAGCAATTACGGAAGAGATAATAATAACTTCAATTAATGTTAAGCAATTACGAAAAAGATATCATGACAATAAAAGAGGCAACAACTTCAGTTAAGGCACATAAGGGTTTAATTGGCAATAAGGGTAGAACATGAATCAATTAATTCCAAATAAGACACGTAAGGGTTAATTTACCATATGGAGGATTTAATATGACTAAATAACTTCATATCTAATGAACATAAGGACCTAAAAGCCTTAAATGGTCAAATTTCCACAATTAGGCCCGAGTACATACTCGTCAACCCGCGTACACGGCCTAAATTCTGATATCGAATCGCGCTTCAAATCCTCGTTTTACATTTTGAAATATTTTTACAAATATTTCCCAAATTTCCAACTTAATTCAGTAATTAAAAGATGAAAATAACAATGGATTCATGAAATATAATATGATTCGGGTAAAGAACACTTACCCCAATGAATTGCTTGAAAAACTCATGAAAAATCTTCCAAAGCCGAGGTCTACAACTCCAAAAATGATAAAATCCTCAAACCCTCGAAATATATGTTCTACTGCCCAGGCATTCCTCTTACGTGATCGCGGAACACACCTCGCGATCGCGGAACAAAAAAATCACTGCTCAAGGAAGAAAGATACGCGTTCGTGGAAAACACCTCGCGAATGCGATGAACAGATTGGCCAACCTTCACGAACACATACCAAATCACGCGAATGCGATGAGTAACATTCCACCGGTCTCCAATTCCCTTATGCGAACGTGGAATACCCTACGCGAACGCGAACAACAACCAGCTGAACCTTCGCAAACGCATGCCCACTATCGCGTCCGCGATGAGCAAAAATTATGAGTATCCCAGAATCACTTCGCGATTGCAGCTTCATCTTCGCGATCGTGAAGAGCAACAACTACACCAAAAACCAGCAACTCAAAAGCAAGAAATGGCCCGTAGCCCATCCGAAACACACCCGAGGCCCTCGGGACCCCATCTGAATATACCAAAAATTCCTATAACATAACATGGACCTACTCGAGGCCTCAAATCACATCAAATAACATTGAAACTACGAATCGCACCACGAATCGAACATATGAAATTTCAAATCTTCCAACTTCCAAAACTCGCATCGAAATATATCAAATCAACCCGGAATGACGTCAAATTTTGCATCCAAGTCCCAAATGAAATAACGGAGCTAATACAACTCTCGGAATCGCAATCCGGGCCCGATATCAACCAAGTCAACATTGGTCAAACCTCTCAACCTTTCAAAACTTTAACTTTCCAATATTTACCAAAATGCTTCAAATTATCCTACGGACTTCCAAATCCAAATCCGGACACATGCCTAAGTTTAAAATCACCATACGAATCTATTGGAATCATCAAAACGCTTCGGAGTCGTCTTCACAAAAGTCAAACTCCGGTCAACTCTTACCGCTTAAGCTTCTAAAACAAGAGTCCTTCTTCCAAATTGATCCTGAATCATCCGAAAATAGAACTTGACCACACACGTAAGTCATAACACATAATATGATGCTGCTCGAGACCTTAAGCCACCGAATAGGATGCTGATTCTCAAAACGACCGGTCGGATCGTTACAATGTAACAAGTAGAAGCATATGGTAGGCAAAAACATATGGTATGTAAAGACATGTAGTAAGTAAAGGCATGTGGTGAGTGAAGAAATGTAGCAGGTTAAGGCATCTAAGAACTAAATCATGTGATGATTAGAGGCATGTAACATGTTTGGGCCAATAACAAGTAAGGGCATGAATTCGAAAAGGACATATAGCAAAAGTAAATCAAGTAAAAACATAGGTGTAACAGTAAAAGACAAGGTAAAGACATAGCTATAGCTGTAATATGGAAAATGGAAATCATAAAGGTAACTATGTAAGGAGCTCAAACGGAAAGTATCATACAGAACAACAAACATTAATAGTAACAAAAAAAAGGAGCATGTAAGTACTTAACGAATGAGTAATCATAACAGAAATCCAGCTTCCTTTTCTTTCGCACGGTAATAACCAACAAACCAATCTCATTTCAAACCTCACGGAAATACTTATCGTGCCAACATCATATCAACCACACGAAAATATCCCTCGTGCCAAACATAACCCTAAGGCCCCAATCTTCACACATATTACGGATAAAGAAACTTGGGTAGTAAAACAGTATCAGGTATAAATGGGTGTTCATGATGCTACAGTCATTTAAGTATACAAATAGTCCGAAAATAACACATTAAATCATTTTTAAGATGTCATATGTCCTAACATGGGTTTTAACACAGTTAATTGAGTTTATTAATCATAGAATTAAATAAAGTATAAGTCAAAGAATCACCAGGTTCATCCTAGCACAAAGAGGGCATATATTGTTTCTGCTTCCGAGCATGGAAAACACTGGCACATGCATATACGCCCATCACCTCGTATATGCATTACCCCCGCATGTAGAAAACAATATCATTTAGTAGGAAAAGTTTCTTCAACAAAGTTAGGCAAGACACTTACCTCAAACAAGCCAAATCGATACACTAGAAGCGCAATCCCACTCAAATTGACCTCCAAACGGCTCGAAACTAGCCAAGAGTAATTCAAAATCATCAAATAATGCAATAGGAAGCAAACCCAAATGATAAAGGTAGATTCTTTAATCAAATACTCAAAGTCAACCAAAATGCCAACCTAATCCCGCACCCCGAATCCGACAAAACCTTACAAATTCCGATAACACATTCGAATACGAGTCCAACCATACCAATTTTACTCAAGTCCGACTCCGAATCGATGTTCGAATCTCAAATATTCAGAAAAGTTTAGAAATAAATTTCTCTTTTAGATTCATCAAATTAAAGGCCAAAATCGAAGATGGAATCATGTAAAATAATCAAAACCGAGTAAAACACACTTACTGCAATCCATGTAGTGAAAAATCCTTCCAAAATCGTCCAAATCCGATCTCCATAACTCAAAATGTGATAAAATGAGCTCAAGGTCCGAAATGGAGTACTTATTTGCACTGTCCAATTGTATCCTATGCGATCGCGAAGCGAAATCTTCCCAGCCTCCAAAAATTCCTACGCAAATATGATCTTATCCCTGCGAAAGTGAAAGCCATCAGGTCACCTACCATGGCGAACGCGACCTCACAAATGCGAACGCGATTCAACACTCATGCCTTCCATATTCTTCTACGCGAACGCACAATCCATACCTCAAACGCGATGCTCAAAACTCTCCGGCCAAATTCCTTATAAGCAAACGCGATGAAAAACTAGTTTCACTGACCAAATACACATCGCGATCGCCGTCTCCTCTCTCCCGATCGCGTCTCCTCTCTCCCGATCGCGAAGCACAATTGAAACATCAGAAAGCCAGCAAAAACCAACAGTGCCAAAATGGTCCGAAACTCACCCGAGCCCCTCGGGACCCCGTACGAACATGCCAACAAGTTCCAAAATATAACACGAACCTACTTGAGGCCTCAAATTACACATAACAATATCAAAATCACGAATCACACCTCAAATCAAACTTAATAAACTTTTGAACTTTCAACTTCCAAAACTCGTCTCAAACCATATCAAATCAACTCGTAATGACCTCAAATTTTGCACACATATTAAAAATGACATAACAAATCTATTCCAACTCCAGGAACAGCAATCGGAACCCAATATCATCAAATTCAACTCCCAGTCAAACTTATGGACCTTCCAAACCTTCAAATTGTCAACTTTCGCCAATTAGTGCCAAAACCTTATAGAAACATCCAAACGAAATTCCGAGCATACGCGCAAGTCCAAAATCTCCATCCGGACCTAGCAGAACCATCAAAACTACGATCTAAGTTCAAACATACAAAAGTCAAACTTGGTCAACTCGTCCAATGTAAAGCTTCCTAGTTGAGAATCATTCTTCCAAATCAATTCCAAATCACTCGAAAACCAAAACCGATGATACATGCAAGTCATTATACACCATATGAAGCAATCAATGACCTCAAATTACTGAACTGGATGCAAATGCTCAAAACGACAAGTCGGATCGTTATATTCTCCCCTACTTAAACGTACATTCGTCCTCGAACGTGCCAAGAGTCGTTCCAAAGCAATCAAATCACCGCATAGCCTCTCCATACACATACCCGTGGGTGATCCCACATCACTCTAATTCATTTAAGCCTAACAACACAACTTAACTGAAGATCTTACTTCATCCTTAGCCCATAAACCTTGGAACCCAATCCTCAACATCTAAAACATATCATAAGGCCGGAATCTCGCATCAATACACTATATAAGATTGAACAAGCTGAATCAAGCTATAACCATAACCCAAGGTATAATCACATGATATTCCACGTAACTCAGATGCCCGTAGCAATAACTTCTGACCACCATAGCTGCCCAATAATAATCCTGGTACCTGCATTATACTTCATATCGAATAAAACCTCATTTCGGACCTTCGCAATGATGCTAATGGTAAAAGAAACATGCGAAAACTCGTAATCACCCATGAAATCAACAAGTCAAGAAGCTCTCTCGTCCAACATAGACCATTGCCAAATTATGAGTGGAAATATGGTATCATTCTTCCAAACATTTCTTATCCCAATGCGATAGTGCAAATCTCAGATCCAGAAACCTTGTTTCACCTAATATAAGCAGCCCAACCGACAAGTCACACCAAAGTCCACATGGAACCTCACACAACGTGGTCCATACACCCAACAAGCAATAACTCAAATATATCCAAAAATGAAAAGAAAGCAAGGTACGAGGACTATCCAACAAGTACAACTAATATAACAACAAAAGCATAATTTCATGAACTCATCCCACAAAGGAAAAAATTAAACACGAAATAACACAAGGAAGGGTATCCCACATAACTCCGTTGCGGCGCGCAACCCAATTCTAAATATATCAATCCACATAGGGATATCCATTGAGCCATAATCCTATGGCTCACTAATCACATGTGCGTTAATATCAAGCACGATTGAGTGCACAAATATAACTGTGGTAAGATGAATATGAACAATATAATACGGAGAAAAGCAAGCACAATTAAGGTGCAATAAGCAAATCAACACCACGAGGGCTATCTCGCCCATACCGCCATAAGGCCTAAACGGGATTACAACATGCATGCGAATAATCATGTAGCCTCACAACCCACCACAGCATAATGGAGAAACACATAACATAGACCAGAGCACGAATAACATCCATTCTGACCGATGATATACCTACGGTAATAGTTGTGTAAGAGTAAGCAAATCCGATTCAATATATATCACACATTCTTATTAGGCCAACAATTTGCGCGCAAACCAATCTTGATCATTCCCAAATAGGTATATAATACCTTACAAAAGTTCATAGCAACCTATCCATGACACATACCATCAACTAACCAAATCTTACATATCTTCATGGTCCGTAACCAAGAAATAGCTTGCCCACGAGAACATCCTATCTCTAGACCTCATGGATACTAGAATCTCTATATTCGATCTCAACTCCATTACTCAAATGGCTAGTACATCACTCATACTCCATCATCTTATAGAAAATGCCCACATAGATCTTCTGCGTCATGCACCCAAACCCAAACCTCAGCAGCCCAAAAATAGACGATCACCATAATACTAGTCAAGCATCCGCAAGTCAAAACACAATGCGCCTTCTGAAATGCACACTCTTCTCAGGCGACATCAAATAGTGCCAGCATTCTCTTAAATATCCGAAATCGTCTGTGCCATCAAGAACTCATATCCTTCCCTTCGAAAGTAAATTGTAATCTTATACTCGCAACTTTCAATCCCACACGGCACACCGCCACAATCATACTAACTCGTGATAATACAACAATCTCATGATCAACTCTGAACCACAAGCAAGTTGAATACCTCATCAACCAAGAACCTTCCATTCAATCCAGGAGGACATGACCACACACCACATACCCCTATACCTATAGAAGACACAAACCCTGAACTGTGGCCAAAACCATCTGGTATTCTTCGAAATCCGCTAACATATAATCAAGTCATCAGAACTGATTTCTTCTAACTCAACTGAGTCACGCAGATTGCCAAACTCGAAAGTAACTCAATCCAAAATGCTCATATGATTCTTGAGCTCACCAGGACCTTCTCGATAGTCATTCACCTTGCTTTAAATCATCCTTGATGAAACCCTACTCAAATCGTAGCCAATCGGCGAGCACACCTTAGCCCAAGAACTAACATAACGCATGACCATGCAATCCGATTATCGATAGCAGACTTCCCCACCTGTCTCAAAGCCATATAACATATCGTCTGTAACCCATAGCACCCTTCTTTTGTAGCTGCCCGATGTCGCACCATTAATCAGTTGAATACCTCAAAAACCCATGTGAATCTAGTAACAAAAACACTCCAAAGACTCTGTCAGGTACACAATCACCCTGGCAACCATCAAGCCAACTTCCTCAAGCCCTCCGAAGTGTTAGTATATGCATTCCACTAAATAGAAGTCCCATACGAATCACACAATCCTTAAATACCACCGGCTAGCCTCAAATCAACATCTTCCCATGGCCCTACCATGGTCACAATAACTAGGAACCCAATTAATCCTCCTGAGCTCGTACTCATCAACCAGATACAAGAATTCGCTTCATCCCATAAATGATCAACTGAGAGATCTATCAATGCATCTGCCTCCAAAACTAGACAACACATCACGATGATAATCAAACATCCATAGCCCTTCATAGCTCATTCGCAATATCACAAGCCATCGCCGCACAATGATATTTGGTGCTCAACATCACATTCGGACGAATAGGAAGACTCAAAATTGTAGGGTTTAAGTTGAAGCAAGATTGCACGACAAGGAAAGAAAGATGAGAAGTATCCTAAATGCCCTGTAGCCTCTCGAAGATAGGTATGGACATCATCTCATCGATCTGCAATATTTTACTAGACACTTGCCCATGACTCATAAAACCTACAAACCTAGTTCTCCGATACCAATTTTTCACGATCCAAAATTCGCCTAGTCCTGATGGTACCTAACCCGACCCATTAGGTAAGCCAAATAATAGTCAACATAATTTTTACTGAAATTTTATATGAAGTCAATAAGTGGAATAACTAAATTTTGAACAATAACCCAAGGATTTGGTAGTATAAGTCACGAGCCTCTAAGAATTAGATTTCCAAAACTGACATGAAAATAATACAACATATGTTTCAAGTATACATAAACAGAATTTAAGTCCTACACTACTTTGAACAAGAGGTAGCTTGAGTGTGGAAAACTAGAACGTCTTTCATACCAGGCTTCGTCTCCCACAGCTACGCAGTTCCAAGATCTACACACAAGGTGCAGAAGTATAGTATGAGTACAACTGGCCCATGTATGAAGTAAGTATCTTGACTATCCTCGGTGAATTAGTGGAGAGGTTTTAGGTCAAAAGATACTCACTTAATATTTTATATGTGCAGATGATAAGCAGAAAGAGCGATACGAGGAAGAGATACAAATAACCATGTAGTAAATAAAATGAGAACACAAATAACAGAGAGCTCCAGAATATCATCATGTCTTAATCTCACAACACAATATGATAATAGAAAACAAAAGGCAAGAATAACCATAATTCCTCTTCTCCGTTGCAGCGTGCAACCCGATCCACAAATATATATAAAGAAAATATCTTCTCTGTTGCGGCTTGCAACCCGATCCACAATATATATCATATCCATACCGTTGTGGCGTGTAACCCGATCCCATATATCATATCAGTACCGTTGTGGTGTTCAACCCGATCCTACACATATAATATGTTCTATGTTACAACACTCAACCGATTCATAGTTATACATATATATAATTTCATATGTAACAATTCTATAACAACCGAGCACAGGAAATTTACTGCGTAATATCAAGAAAAACTAAGGCGTGGAAATTAACTAGGAGTACAAACTCAACAAAATAAGATGAGCAGCGCTGTACTACAAATCTAGTCTCCCACATATAAAGGCAAGGCTTCCACAAAGCATAAACGGACAACCAAACTAAAAGTCACCCAATCTGGTTAAGCAAAGGAAAGTAGAGCATGAAACGAGTAAGTATGTTTTTCAAATAAGAATATGGATCAAATAAAGTCATTCAATATAAATGAAATCACGTAGCACGTAGAAGCATGTAGCATGTGAAGACATTTAACAAGTAGAAGCATATGGTAGGTAAAAGTGTATGGTAAGTGAAGACATGTAGTAAGTAAAGGCGTGTGGTGAGTGAAGACATGTAGCAGGTTAAGGCATCTAACAATTAAATCACGTGACAATTAGAGGCATGTAACATGTGTGTGCTAATAACAAGTAAGGGAATGAATTCGAAGAGGACACGACTCAAAGGTAAATCAAGTAAAAACGTAGGTGTAAAAGTAAAAGACAAGGTAAATACATAGCTATAACTGTAACAGGGCAAAGGGAAATCTCAGAGGTGACTACGTAAGGAGTTCAAATGGAAAGTATCATACAAAATAGCAAACATTAATAGAAACCAAAGAAAAAGGGGCATGTAAGTACTTAACGAGTGAGTAATCATCACAAAAATCCAGCTTCCTTTTATTTCGCACGGGAATATCCAACAAACCAATCTCATTTCAAGCTGCACGGAAATACTCATCGTGCCAACATCATATCAATTGCACGGAAATAACCCCCGTGCAAAACATATCCCTAAGGCCCCAATCCTCACACATATTACGGATATGAAACTCAGGCAGCGAGACAGTATTAGGTATGAATGGGTGTTCATGATACTACGGTTAATTAAGTATACAAACCGTCTGAAAACAACACATTAAATCCTTTTTAAGATGTCACATGTCCTAATATAATTTCTAACACAGTTAATTGAGTCTATTAATCCTAGAATTAAATAAATCATAAGTCAAAGAATCACAGGTTCATCAAAGCACAAAGAAGGCATATATTTTTCCCCCTGCCGAGCATGGAAAACCCTAGCACATGCATATACGCTCGTCACGTTGTATATGCATCACCCCCGCATGTAGAAAATAATATCATTCAGTAGAAAAAATTACCTCAACAAAGCTAGCAAGACACTTACCTCAAACAAGCCAAATCGATACACTAGAAGCGTCATCCTGCTCAAATCGACCTCCGAACGGTTCGAAACTAGCCAAAAGTTATCACGACCCAATTCCGTAATAGGTTGCGACTGCACCTAACGCTTCCGTTAGGCAAACCCATAAGTGAAACTACTATTTACTGACCCTTTATTTAACATTTTAAAACGAAAGTTTTCCTTTTTAAAGAACAATTTCTAACTAGATTTCCTGTAACCGTAACATATCTTTGAAACAAAGTACCATCATAATAAGAACATCCATAGTTGTGAAAGAAATGATAAATACAACAGTATATAAATGCTAAAGCTCCCCCAATACCCGACGTCACTAGTACATGAGCAATCTAGGGGATATACAAAACTACTACAACTATTGTATGAAAGTAATAGACATAATAGTAAATAAGGTAGAGGGAGACTCCAGTGTTGCAGATCGTAGCAAGGCAAGAAGCTCACCACTAAGTCTCCAGAATGATCGTCTACGCACCCGCGTGACCACTGGCGGTACCTGTCTCAGTACCTGCACATCAGTGCAGAAGTATAGCGTGAGTATGGAAAACAAAGCGTACCCAGTAAGTATCTAGTCTAACCTCGAAGAAGTAGTGATGAGGGGTCGACTTGACACTTACTAGAGGTCAAATAATAATAATATAAGTGCATAAAGTAGATATGGTGAGTATACAATAAGTATTAATGAAGCAAACAAGAGCAACTACAATAAATAAAATCAGGAGTCCGTATCACATTACCAACATATCATAACTGGTCATGAAGGTGCCAACTCAATTATACCCAAACCAGAATCCGTTTCGATTATTAAGCACGAGACGAACGACCCGATCCCATAAGAATAGTATTATGCAGTACTGCCGAGGCGAATGACCTGATCCCATAAGAATAGTGTTACCATCATACTGTCAAGGCGAACGACCCGATCCCATAAGAGTGGTGTTATCATATTGCCGAGGCAAATGACCCGATCCCATAAGAGTAGAGAAATTTACCTCGCTCGTGGAAGTACTTTCTACGAGAAGACATGGATTTTCCTAGTTTATTAAGTATGCCCCAGTTTTCTGAAATAAGAAGCTAAGTCGATAATTATAATTTAAATCCCCAGTCTCAGCTCTAATCAAGACAATTGATACTCATGATAGGCATAAACAGTACAATTAAAAACATGAGGTGAATCTAAGTCTACCCCGACATATCATGAAATATAGCTACGTACGGACTCTCGTCACCTCATACGTACATAGCTCCCCACACAAGTAGCACACAACAATAATACGCCTAAGGGGATAAGTTTCCTCTTACAAGGTTAGCAAGAGATTTACCTCGATCCCAAGTCTTCAATTCGGCTTTCCAACCTCACTAGAACCCTTCAAATGGTGCCGAGGACTCCGAAGCTAATCAAAAGTCATATAAACTAGTAAATATATGCTCAAAAGTTCATATTTTAGCTCTTATAGTAGTTACCCAACTCAATTTGGAAGAATAATGAAATTCACCCCCGGGCCCATGTGCCAGAATTTCGAAAATATTTGAATATAATTGTTACTAATGAACTCCCGAACTCAAATATATAATGTGCTCCCATTTCCACCACCAAATTCGTGATCAAATCCCAAATTTACCAAAACCCTAGGTTCTTCACAAATCCCCCAAGTTTCATAAATTTTCCATGTTCAATCTACTTATAATCCGCGTATTTAACTTGAAAGCGGGTGGAGTTTACTTACCTTGTATTGTAGATGAGAACCCCCTCTAAAGTGCTCTCAAAATCTCCCAAGACCAAATGAAAATTTGTGGAAAAATGGCCTAAGTCTCGGATTAAAAACCATCATTGCCCAACGACTTCCGCACCTGCGGCCACTTGATCGCATCTGCGGAATCGCAAATGCGGTCAAAAGGTCGCACCGATGATCCCCCACTGCCTCCAACTTCCTCGCTTATGCGGACGGGGAGTTGCTTCTACGGGTCTGCTTCTGCGGACTTCTTCCGCTTCTACGGATTCGCTTTTGCGACCTAGAGCCAGCCAAACCAAGTCCACATCTACGAAGCCTCGATCGCTTTTGTAGGCACGCAGATACGGAAAAAGGCTCACAGCTACGACCACCCAGCTCCAGCCTCAAGTCCTCTTTTTAGATCACAAGGACGCTTCTGCGAGCTCACACTTACGGCTCTTCCACGCAGGTGCGATTGCACCAGATTTGAAGCCACCAGTAGTCCCCCATTTCCAAAACCAAGTCCGATTCCAATCCGATTCGCACCCAGAGCCCCCGGGGACCCCACCCAATTACACTAATGCACCCCATAACATAATATGGATTTGCTCGCGCGATCAAAACACCAAAATAACATCAAAACCCACGAATCGGTTGCCCAAAATTCATGAATTCAACATGAAACTCAAAAACTTCAAAAAATGCTTCCGCGCGTCGATTCCTATCAAATCAACTCGGAATGACGCCAAATTTTGCGTGCAAGTCATTAATCACCATAAGAAACTATTCACAGGATCAAAATCCCAAACGGACCTTGATAACACCAAAGTTTACTCCAAATAAAACTTAAAGAACTTGAAAAAACTTAAATGCGGCAACTTTCTATATTAAGCACCGAAATGCTCCCGGGTTATCCGAAACCCGATCTGAACACACACTCAAGTCCAAAATCATCATACAAACCTATTAGGACCGTCAAATCCTAGTTCCGAGGTCGTTTCTAAAAATGTTGGCTCAAGTCAAACTTAACTTTTATAGGCCACTATAAGGAACTAAGTGTTCTGATTTCCACCCAAACCCTTCCAAACCTAAACCAACCATCCCCACAGGTCATAAAATAGTAAAAGCACATACGGGGAATCTTAATTAGGGGAAAAAGGATTTAGAAAGTAAAATGACTAGTCGGATCATTACATTCTCCACCTCTTAAACAAACGTTCGTCCTCGAACGAGTCTAGAATCATACCTAGAGTGCTGAAAAGGTGAGGATATCTGCTCCTCATGTCCTCCTCGGCATCCAAGTCACTTCCTTGACTGGTTGACCCCTCCACTTGAACTTTACCGTAGCAATCTTTTTGGACCTTAACTGGTGAACATGCTTGTCAACAATGGCAACTAGCACCTGTTTATAACCCAAACTCTCATCTAGCTGAACCGTGCTATAATCTAGCACGTGCGACCTATCAGCATGATATCTCCGAAGCATAGACACATGGAAGACCGGATGAACTCCCGATAGACTAGGAGGCAAAGAAAGATCATAAGCAACCTCCCCAACTTGTCTTAATACCTCAAATGGGACAATAAACCTTGGGCTCAACTTGCTCTTCTTCCCGAACCTCATGATTCCCTTCATCGGCGAGACTTTCAAGAGAACCTTCTCGCCTACCAGGAATGATAAATCACGCGCCTTGTGATCTGCATAACTCTTTTGTCTAGACTGTGCCGTGCGAAGTCGCTCCTGAATCAAATTTACCTTCTCCAAGGTATCCTTCACTAAATCAGTGCCATATAACCTATCCTCGCTGGGCTCAAGCCATCCAATGGGCGAACGATATCGCCGACCATATAAATCCTCGAATGGAGTCATCTTAATTCTAGACTGATAACTGTTGTTTTAAGCAAACTCGACCAAGAGCAAGAATCTATCCCATTGACCTCCTAAGTCAATGACACATGCTCGAAGCATATCCTCCAGAATCTGAACTATCCGCTCTGACTGCCCGTCGGTCTATGGATGAGTGGCTGTGTTGAGCTTTACTCGGGTACCCAACTCGCTCTGAACTGCTCTCCAGAAATGTGAAGTAAACTAGGGGCCTCTATCTGATATGATAGAAACAGGCACACCGTGCAACCGAACAATCTCCTGAATATAAATCTAGGCCAACCTCTCGGATGAGTAAGTAGTCACCATTGGAATAGAATGCGCCGACTTGGTCAGCCTATCGAAAATGACCCAAACAGCATCAAACTTCCTCAACGTCTGCGGCAACCCAACAACGAAGTCCACAGTGATGTGCCTTCACTTCCATTATGGTATAACCATCTGCTGGAGTAGGCCACTTGGCCTCTAGTGCTCATACTTTACCTGCTGGCAGTTTAGACATCTTGCCACATACTAAACTATGTCCTTCTTCATCTGCCGCCACTAATAATGCTGCCTCAAATCGCGATACATCTTCAAAGCCCCTGTATGAATAAAATGCTGAGAACTGTACGCCTCCTCTAGAATTTTATCCCTCAAGACATCAACATTAGGAACACATAGGCGGACCTAGAGCTGGAGAACACCATCCTCACCGATAGTAACCTCCTTGGCACCACCATGTAGTACCGTCTCTTTGAGAACCAACAAGTGCGGATCATCACACTGACAAGCCTTGATCCGCTCAAGTAATGAAGACTGAGCCACAACACATGTAAGAACTCGAGTGGGCTTTGAAATATCCAACCTCAGTAGTCTGTTAGCTAAGGGTTGAATATCCAAAGCCAATGGCCTCTCCTCTGCTGAAATAAATGCCAAACTACCCATACTCTTAGTCTTTCTGCTCAAGGCATCTGCAACCAGATTCGCCTTGCCCGGATGATAGATGATGGTGATATAATAGTTCTTTAGTAACTCGAGCCACCTGCACTGCCTCAAATTGAGATCCCCCAGCTTGAACAAATGCTACAAGCTGCGATGATCGATGTAAACCTCACAAAACACCCCATAAAGATAACGCCTCCAGATCTTGAGAGCATAAACTATCGCGGTCAACTCCAAATCATGCACGGGGTAATTCTTATCATGGGGCTTCAGATGATATAAAGGATATGCAATAACTCGTCCCTCATGCATCAATACACAACCCGGGCCAACGCGTGAAGTGTCGCAATATACTGTATACATCCCTGAACCGGAAGGCAACACTAAAACTGGTGCGATTGTCAAAGCCGACTTGAGCTTCTGAAAGCTCGCCTCGCAATCGTCGAGCCATCTGAACGGAGCACCCTTTTGGGTTAATCTAGTCAAGGGTGCTTCAATAGATGAAAAACCCTCGACGAACCAATGATAATACCCTGCTAACCCCAAGAAACTTCTAATCTCGGTCGCTGTGGTAGGCTGAGGCCAACCCTGGACTGCCACCTTAATGCCCTCACCTTTTCAATATGCCCCAATAAATCCACGGAATCCAACCAGAACTCACACTTGGAGAACTTAGCATAAAGTTTATGTTCTCGCAAGGTTTGAAGCACTGATCTCAAATGCTGCTCGTGCTCCTCCATACTACGCGAGTCGATCAATATGTCATCAGTGAAAACAATGACAAATGAATCAAGATACGCTCTGAACACTCGGTTCATCAAATACATGAATGTCGCCGGGGCATTAGTCAAGCCGAAGGACATCACCAAAAATGCATAGTGGCCATATCTAGTCCGGAAAGTCATCTTCGGAATATCTGAAGCACGAATATTCAACTAGTGATACCTAGATCTCAAGTCGATCTTGGAGAATACCCTGGCACCATGCAACTGGTCAAACAAATCATCAATGCGAGACAACGGGTAGTTATTCTTGATGTTGACTTTGTTCAGCTGGTGGTAATCAATGCACATCCGCATACTCCCATCCTTCTTCTTCACAAACAACACCGGTACGCCCCAAGGCGACACACTAGGTCTGATGAACCCATTCTCAAGCAATTCCTAAAGATTCTCATTTAACTCTCTAATCTTCTTCGGAGCCATACAATAAGGCGAGGTATAAATAGGATGGGTGCCCGACACCAAATCAATGCCGAAATCGATGTCTCTATCCGGCGGCATACCAAGTAGATCAGCAGAAAAACATCGGAAAACTCATACACCACCGACACTAAATCCAATACGGGAGTCTCTACAGTAGTATCCCAAACAAAGACTAAGTAGGCCAAACAACCCTTCTCGACTATATATCGAGCCTTCAAGAAAGGAATGACCTGGCTGAAAGTCCCGACAGACAAACCCCTCCACTCTAATCTAGGCAACTTAGGCATCGCCAAAGTAACTATCTTAGCATAGCAATCAAGAATGGCATGGTATGGGGACAACCAGTCCATGACCATGATAACCTCAAAATCAACCATATCGAGTAATAGAAGATCCGCTCGGGTCTCATATCCACAGAAAGTCACCATACAGGACCGATACACCCAATCCATAACAACAGAATCATTCACTGGTGTGTAGACATATACAGGAACGCCCAAGGACTCGCATGACACATCCAAATAAGGAGCAAATAGAGAAGAAACACATGAGTTAGTAGACCCCAGATCAAATAATACCGAGCCATCCCTCCAACAAATAGAAATAGTACATGTGATCACTGCATCAGAGGCAATTGCCTCTGGCCTGGTGGGGATAGCGTAGAAACTAGCTGGTGCCCCACCTGACTGGCCTCCACCTCTAGGATGACCCCTGGCTGCCTGTCCTCTGCCTCTGATTGACCGTGCGTTGTGGTAGCTGGTGCGGTAAGCATAGGCGTATAGTCTTGTTGCTCGACCTTGCCCCGAAATCTGGGACAAAATCTCTTCACGTGGCCAAGATCCCTGTACTCGAAACAACCCCTCAGAACGGTGGACTGCTGACCTGAAGTCTGACCCTGATGGACCTAAATACCCACTAGAGGAACCCTGAATAGCTGGTGGGCGGTAAGTACTCTCTAGAATGGCACTGAAATAGGGTCATGCTGGAGCACTCTGAGTAGGCAGTGGTGCTGACTGCATAGGCCTGCTGGGTTGACCCCCCACGAACTGACCTCTGCCCCCCAGGTAGGGCACCACTTAATCCCCCAAACTGCCGGGGCCGCTTGTCCCTTGGTGAAAACTCTCCGCTGTGGTTGCGAATATGCTCGATCCTCCGAGCTATATCCACAACCTAAAGAAAGGAAGTCCCCATCTCTACCTCACGGGCCATTGGTACCTAAATCTCAGGGTGCATACCTGCAATGAACCTTCGCACCCTCTCTGCGTCTGTGGGGAGTATAAAAGCTGCATGGCGAGACAAGTCGGTGAACCTCGCCTCATAGTCAGTGACAGACATGTGACCCTGACGGAGTCGCTCAAACTGACCCTGAATCTCCTCTCTCTCAGAAGATGATATGTACTTCTCCAAGAACATATGTGTAAATTGATCCCAAGTCAAAGGAGCTAAACATGCTGGCATTCTAAGAAGGTAAGCTTGCCACCATTTGTAGGCCTTGACCTCAAGCTGAAAGATGGTGAAGGCCACCCTGTTGGACTCCAATATCCCCATGTTTTGGAGCTTATCCTTGCGCCGGTCAATGAAATCCTAGGTGTCCTCTGACCTCTTACCCCAAAAGGTAGGAGGGAGAAGTCTAGTCCATCTGTCCAGCCAATTCTGCTTATTAACGGTCGCTATCGGTTTGGTCTCTAGTATAGCCGCTGCAACAGGCTGGGCTCCACCCACAGGTAGTGCACCTAGGGTCTGATAAATGGAAGCGGCGTGCCTTGGAGCCTGGGCGGTAGGGGTATATGCTTTCCCTCCCGCCTGATATGTGGCAGGGTACACTGGAAATAAACCAGCCTGCGTCATGGTGTCCATGAACCGCAGCATACAGCCCATGGCCTCCTAGAATCCTGGTGCAGTCATGAAATCTGTTGTGGCTGGTACAGCTATAGGCACCTCATCCTACTCCTCAACAACAGGATCCTCCACTGGTTCCACTGGTGGTACAACAGGAAAACCCTAAGGCGCCCTCGTCCTCTGACTGTAGTTGGAGCCCTCCCCTAGCCTCTAGCAATGGGGGAGCTGCCCCTCGGCAACCTGGTACATTTGCCGCACGCGTTCTCACCATATGTGAGAGATCAATAGAAATATACTTAGCATTACATTAATTGCACGATGGAATATGAAGAAAGGTAGTTTCCTAACACCCTATAGCCTCTCGAAGATAAGTACAGACATCTCTGTACCGATCCGTAAGACTCTATTAGGACCTGCTTATGACTCGTGAGACCTATGTGAACCTAAAGATCTAATACCAAGCTATCACAAACACATTCCATAATAGGTCGTGACTGCACCTAACACCACCGTTAGGCAAGCCCAAAAGTGAAACTACTATTTACCTTCCCTTTTTTAACATTTTAATACGAAAGTTTTCCTTTTTAAAGAACAATTTAAAACTAGATTTCATACAACCGTAACTTCTCTTTGAAACAAAGTACCATCATAATAAGAACATCCATAGTTGTGAAAGAAATGATAAATACAACAGTATATAATTTCTAAAGGTCCCCCAAAACCCAGCGTCACAAGTACATGAGCAATCTAGGGGATATACAAAACTACTACAACTACTGTATGAAAGTAATAGATAGAATAGTAAATAAGGTAGAGGGAGACTCAGTGCTGCAGATCGTAGCAAGGCAAGAAGCTCACCACTAAGTCTCTGAAATGATCTTCTACGCACCCGCGTGACCACTGATAGTACCTGTCTCAGTACTTGCACATCAATGCAAAAGTGTAGCGTGAGTACAGAAAATAACGCGTACCCAGTAAGTATCTAGTCTAACCTCAAAGAAGTAGTGATGAGGGGTCGACTTGACAATTACTAGAGGTCAAATAATAATAATATAAGTGCATAAAGTAGATGTGGTGAGTATACAATAAGTATCAAAGAGGCAAACAAGAGCAACTGCAATAAATAAAATCATGACTCTGTATCACATTACCAACATATCATAACTGGTTGTGAAGACGCTAACTCAATTATACCTAAACCAGAACCCGTTTTGATAATTAAGCACGAAGTTACCGAGGCGAACGACCCGATCCCATAAGAATAGTGGTACTCAGTATTGCCAAGGCGAATGGCCTAATCCCATAAGAATAGTGTTACCATCATATTGCCGAGGCGAATGTCCCGATCCCATAAGAGTGGTGTTATCATACTATCGACGCGAACGACCCGATTCAATAAGAGTAGAGAAATTTACTTCGCTTGCGGAAGTACTTGCGAGATGAGAAGACATGGATTTTCCTAGTTTATTAGGGGATCCCTCAGTTTTCTGAAATAAGACGCTAAGTCAGTAATTCTAATTTAAATCTCCACTCTCAGCTCTAATCAAGACAATTGATATACATGATAGGCATAAACAGTACAATTAAAAACATGAGGTTAATCTAAGTCTACCCAGACATATCATGTAATATAGCTACATACGGACTCTCATCACCTCATGCGTACGTATCTCCCCACACAAGTATCACACAACAATAATACGCGTAAGGGGATAAGTTCCCTCTTATAAGGTTAGGCAATAGACTTACCTTGATCCCAAGTCCTCAATCCGGCTTTCCAACCTCACTAGAACCCTTCAAACGACATCGAGGACTTTGAAACTAATCAAAAGTCATATAAACTTGTAAATATATCCTCAAAAGTTCATATTTTAGCTCTTATAGTAGTTACCCAACTCAATTTGGAAGATTACTGAAATTTACCCCTAGGCCCATGTGCTCGGATTCCAATTTATTTTGAATATAACTATTACCCATGAACTCCCGTACTCAAATTTATAATTTTCTCCCATTTCCACGACCAAATTCGTGATCAAATCCCAAATTTACCAAAACCCTAGGTTCTTCACAAATCCCCCAAGATTCATAAATTTTCCATGTTCAATCTACTTATAATCCGCGTATTTAACTTGAAAGTGGGTGGAGTTTACTTACCTTGTATTGTAGATGAAAATCCCCCTCTAAAGTGCTCTTAAAATCTCCCAAGACCAAGTGAAAATGTGTGGAAAAATGGCCTAAGTTTCAGATTAAAAAGCATCACTACCCAGCGACATCCGCACCTGCGGCCACTTGATCGCATCTGCGAAACCACAGGTGCGGTCAAAAGGTCACACCTGCAGTCCCCCACTGCCTCCAACTTCCTCGCTTCTGCGGACGAGGAGCCACTTCTGCGGATTCGCTTATGCAGATTCCTTCCGCTTCTGCGATAGCCAGCCAACCAGCCCAAGTCTGCATCTGCGGAACCTGGATCGCTTCTGCCACCCATCTACAGCCTCAAGACCACTTCTACGACCACTGGTCCGTGACCTCATCCAATTTCACTCCTCTATTTGAGGTTATTAAAATGGTTGATGCAATAGTAATACCCAACAAGAGTCGGGATCGAATTACGCAGGGAGCTATATGAATGGGAGTTAGTAGTATATATTTTAGCGTGTGAGTTTGTATATCTAAATTTGCACTTCCACAAAATTTGATTTGTTTAAAATCTAAATTACACTACGATTGCAATTTAAAGAATGAAACTGGAAAATTGTTTTTGTTGTTTTTCAAATGATATAAAAGGCCTAGGGCTATGACCTTCACCTAGGTGTTTTCCTAATGGGTTGTAAACTCTAAAGCTTGTTTTATTGGCCGGGGTGTATTATAGATATCAACACTCGGTTACCCACTCAATACCTCTCGGTCAGAGAATGATTTTGCCCAATTTGACTTTCTCAAATCCAAATGGGCATTGAACAAAACGCTTGAATAAAAGCTCAAGTCGGGTTTTACTATCTCTAGGTTCAACCCTTTAATTAGGCTTATCAATCTCTCGATCGACCCAATTTCTTGTTAGACAAGTTTTTCTAGACTAAGTCTCTCTTTCTCAAGTAGAGACCAAGTCAAATAGGCATAAACTAATGTTTGCAACCATTAATTCTTCAAATAAAAGCAAGAACAAGGCTAAGTAATAAACACCCAACCATAAACAAGCAATAAATCAAACACCCATTAAGTTTACACACTAGGGTTGGGTAACAACCCTAGTAAAAATCTAGATACCCCTGCTTAAACTAGAAGAAATAGGAGAAGAAATGATAATTAAACCCATATTTCTAATTAAATTGATAAACTCTATGTTCAAAAAGCTCAAAATAGCAAAAACTACTAAAAAGAGCAAAAGAAGTCGTCTACTATAGCAGCTGATGTCAAAAGTTAACCTAAAGAAAGTGAAACTCTTCTATTTATACAGGGCTGGAATTTTCGGACAAAAATGCCCTTTCGGAGGTTCTGTGGCCACACAATTCCATGTGCGGTCAGCACTTTTCTTCAGCTCGACAGGATTGAAAATTTGCGGTCGCATAATTCTAATATGCGACCGTACTGCTCTCTTTCTTCGGTCCGCACAATTATAAGTGCGAACACACCTTGCTCTTCTACGGCTTGCACAATAATTGTGCGGTTCGCAATTTTGTTGGACTCGAGATGCAGGTTCTCTAAACTTTTGCTCTGATCCAGCTTCTGCGGCTGCACATTTCATGTGCGGACCGTACTTTGCACATTTCTCTGATGGCAATTTCTTCACAACTTGCGGCCGCATGTGATATTCTGTTGTCCGCACTTCTAAGCTTTTGTGCATGTTTTGGTCCTTGCATTCAGATTACTCCTTCTTGAGTTGAATTTCATCTTGGGAGCTCATCTTCCAATATTCCTGCAATTAAGCACATTTCATTAGTTTTCGGGAACACAATTAAGCGCTTTTGGACTAAAATGAAAGCTAAAGGGCGCTAATAAGTAGTCAAAATCCCCACTTATCAACTCCCCCAAACTTAAGCTTTTGCTTGTCCTAAAAAAAAATAAGGTAATTCCCACCTCCACAAGTTAAGAGCTATTCCAGCTAATCAAAGGTGAGTCATTCACATATAAATTGGGGCCAACAATTACCCACCCCACTTATGAATTATCAACAAGGCAACAAGTTAAACTTTTAAGCACATATAGTTCTAGTGGGACACTTGAGCATCAAGAGTTGACTTTGTTCATCAAGGAAGCTCGTTCTGTCATGTAGGTCATTGTGGATCCCAAACTCTTCCTCCTCGACTCTTCGCTTGCCTATCTCACTTAAGAATATAGCACTCAATCCAATGATTTGCGAAAGGTTCGCTCATCTCTCTCAAAAGAATGTCACAAGTACGGCTTTAAGTACCATTGGCTTGCCCCTCATGTAAATCACTACTAATGTAAGCTCACTCAGCTTGAAATCATGTAGGGCATTTTTGGAAGGAAATGTAGGCTTTTGGATTAAGGTTGGAAATGCTATGATAGAACGGGTTCATCTTTCCTTAAGCACTCCATTTTCTTTTCTAGGCTCATGCTTTTCCAACTCTTTGAGGCATTTTCTTTTTCTTAGGGAAACTAGAGAGACTTAACATCACTCTTTCTTGGTCATGATATTCATTTTCTCCTTCTTTGATTTCTCCATGCTTTGCCTCATTACCTTTCTTTGAATCCCTTCAACTTATTCACTTTCTTTTTGTATTTTTCTTTTTGTTCTTTCTTTTTCTTGCCTTTTCTTCTCTTCATTTCTTTTCTCCTTTTTGCCTTAATACCTTTTTCAAACTCCTCGTCTCTCCCTCAAACTTATGTTTTTAGCCACCTATTTCACAAGAGTGTTAAGGAAAGCTCGAGTGCCAAGAGAGGGTCACGACAAAATGGGTAAAGGCTTTAACATGGTTATTAAATGAGAAAGGTTTAGGCTCAAATGGGTTGACTAGGGATAACAACATTGGTGGGCCATGGAAAATTTCAAACGGGGCAAGGAGAGCCTACAATCATTTCTCAGGCCAAGCAAAACTTAAAATTTTGCCTCGAAACACATTCGGGGCAAGTTCTAGACCAATTCACACGGGTACTTGGACTTGCAACAACAACATCTCACCCCTCACGCAGCTCGATTGTTAAAAAGGATAGAGTTGAGGGCCCACAACGACCATATTCAAGATTGAAAATTACTATGGTTCGACGAAACCACTCTATGATTGCCTAAGTCAACACAAGAGTCAAACGGTCACTAACTAGAGCTATTTCTTTCCAAAAACCTTATTTTTAACCACAAGCACGTAGTTAAGTGTGTTGGTACCATGTGAAGTATGTTTGACTCTTCGAGCATGACTCAATTAGGTCTTTTTATTTATTATTACTACTATTATTACCTAACTACCAAAAACAGACTTAATCCCTTAAGAAGGTTGTCACGCCATCCATCGTTGGGAAGAGTCACCCGGTTCACACAAAAAATAAACACCTTTGGAAAGAACCGTGGCATTAAGAAAACCAAAGGCTTATTATCCACTAAAACATAAAAAGAAGCTATTAAAGAAAAAAAAACTACTAATTCAAAAAGCAAATCCAAAAGAAGCTATTAAGTCAAAAAGAAGACAACACATAAAGATAAAGAAGTTATAAAACAAAAAAACTATTGAAAGCTAGACGAATATACATAATGAGGAAATAGAGAGAATATATACAATAATGAGAAAGAAGAAGAAAATAGTAATAAGTTAATTACATGCCAAATGTGTCATAGTTATCAAAATACATAATTAGAATCATCAAACTATCAAAGAAACCCCCCCGAATAAAAATAATTTATCCCCAATGCTTAACAAAATAAGAGTATAAGAAGGGTAAGAGTGAAGAAAACTCCTTATGACTCTGTGGCCATATCTGTGTCCCCAGCAGTGGCACCGGCCTCAGTCTCTAATTGGATCTCACCATCCTCAAGTCCGGGAGTAGCTGGGTTGGTGAACATCTAACGGACTGCCTCAGTAGCAAGGTCTGGCTCCTCAGACTGGCCAGCTGATGCAGTGGGCTCTGTGGGATTTGGGTGTGGGTGGTGCGGGTCTATCAACATGTCAAATGGAATGTCTCCGGCTGCTGCAAGCTTGTTGACCTGTCGCCGAAGCTTATCCACTAATTTCTTCAAAGCTTGTGACTTCCGCACCTTCTTTACTTCTTTTGCCAATTCTTCAATCACGGACCCATGCTGTACCAGAGTGGCCATGATAGTGTTCTGGTTGTCCAGGATCTTCTTCAAAGTTTCTTCGACTGTGGATGGAATATGGGGTGTCGGCATAGATGATTGTGCTACAATATGACCGGATATGTCAGATAGCTTTGCAGTAGCTGCTTGCATCCAGTTGTTTAGGCTTACCAAAGTCTGGGAGAATCGCAGCATAGATAGTGGGGCATAAGGCATAGGCACCGGCTTCAAATTCGAGGAGGGAGGAACTGAGGCTGAAGGTGGAGGCATGGCAGCTGCACTAGTAGAAGGCTCTGCTGAAGTGGATGGCATATCAGTTGTCTCTATACCCACCACCGATGGTTCATCAGATTGGCCTACGGTGGTAGTCAGCTGACCTTTTCTCTTTGGGTTGTGTGCATTCATCATAGAATACCAAGAGAAAGGCTTCTTTGCCCGAACCTTCATGTCAATATCCCTGGGATCTACCCGTGCATCTGTAAGGTACTCAGTAATGGTGTTGGGATATGGGTAGGATGTATCAGCCTTCCTGGTGACCACTGACATGTTGGCCGACATCACAACACCCACATTGATTGGGTACCCGACCATAATAGATGCGACTAGAACAGCCCGTGGAATAGGTAAGTTTGTCTCGTACTGGCACTGGTCTAGTCTGCTGCATACGAAGGTCTGTCATCCCTTCGCCTTGAAATTTAGGGTGTTCCGCTGAATAGGAACCCCTGCAGTGATCCATGGTGGTAGTGGCCCCGGGGCCGCAAGAATCTCAGCTAGCCATGGGCGAGTTGCATCACCTATCGCCATCTTCTCCAAGTACTGCACTGGCTTCACGTCCTGAAACCCCAAGTAGGAGTTCAGTGTGTGCTGGTCGAACCGCACCTTCAGGTTTCTTACTTTTGTAACTTTGGTCCCTTTCTTTATGTGTGCCACATTGTCATAGAATTCCCGGACCAAATACTCTTTGGCATCAACCAAAGTTTGGGTAAAACACATCCACCTCTTCCACTCCCAAAACTGTCTCAAAATGGATGGGTTATACTTGTCAAGATCTTTGAGTTGGAATTGTTGCTCAAGAGTGAGCAATCTCACCGGCCACCACTCACGGAAGCTAGTGAAGGCAGTAAGACTCACAAAACGGTCCTCCCAGACCTCTTTCTTCTTCGACCTCTCAAGGCTGGAAACTATAGAATATCAACTATAGAAGAAGGCTCTGACACTTGACTGGCACTCTCCGAACCCTCAGAGGTGCTATGTGAGAAGGAAGGCTCATCTCGGAGTTGATACCTTCCCTGTGGCTGCTGTGGATGTGATTGGAATACAGACTGCTCTTGCACTGAGTCGCCCTCTGATGCTTCCTGAGATGGGGCTTATGAACTAGATTCGGAGGGCTCGGGCTATCTTCCTCGGCCTATTGTAGCTTTATTGGTAATTATCTTCTGGAGGGTAAGGAGTAAAGTACCTTTGGCTCGGCCTCAGGAAGGTTCACCCCTCCCCTTTTAATTGTCACTGCGGCCACGAGATCAAACCATTTTTTGTAACAAGCAACAACAAAAGTCAATTGTATTCAATTGCACACAGACAACATATCATAGTGTAAAATATGAGTGCAAGATGGGGAAGTGCAGTCCGTACAATTACAAGTGCGGCCGCAGACTGGGTTGTGCAGACCACACAATTTGGACTTGCGGCCGCAGAGATAGAACTGCAGTCCGCACAATTTTGAGTGCGACCGCATAATAGAAGTGCGGTCCGCACATTTCTCATTGTGGCCGCACATTAGATTTTCCAAAAGTGCCAACTCTGTGATGACAGATATTGTCCTGATCTGCAGCGGCACACACTTTTCTGTGGCCATGGTGGAATTTTTGCGGTCCGCACAATTTCAAGTGCGGCCGCAGAATCTTAATCTCAACTCTGCGGACCGCACAATTGCTTGTGCGGCCACAGATTTCAAAGATACCGCAAGTGGTTTACTTATCAATTCAGGTTCAATGCCAAACTTATTAGCCATCAAGGGTGTAACATATGATAATGTAGATCCTGGATCAATCAACGCATATACATCATAAGAAAACACTAACAATATACTATAACAATATCCAGAGATGACTCGAGATCTTGTTGACCTACTAGAGCATAGGTTCGATTTTGAGTACCACTCGAACTCGGCACTGCACCTTTACCTCTACCACAACCTGTCGACTGCTGAAAACCACGTGCTAGAGGTCGAACTGATGAGGAAGAACCAGACATAGTACAGTCGGCTGAGCCATACCACCACCTCCTCAGTTAGGACAATTCCGCATCATATGGCCAGGTTTTCCGCAAGAATAGCACGCATCGGAACCTTGATGGCACAGTCCAAAGTGGGCCTTGCTGCACTAATCATAACGAGGTGTTGAGGGTCTCGTCTGACTAGTATCCCTATGATATTGTAAGCCTGATGCCCCCGAACTCTGACCTAAATTAGAATAGGTAAATCAATCATACTGAGGCCTCTGAAACTGTGGAAGATCACTATCTACAGGTAGCACCGAACTCCTCAAAGACTAGGGCCTGATACTACCTCTAAAGTCATTAGAATACCCTACAAACCTCGCCCTCTTATGTTGGCCCCTATCCTGCTCCCTATCTGCCCTTTGTTGGTGCTTACGATCCTCTAATGTCTGGGCATAAGCCTGAATAAAGGAAATATGCATGCCCTCTACCAAGGAGGCTATCGTGTACTCATTTATCAGACGTGGTCCCAACCCGTTCACAAACAGGTTCACCCTATCGCTCATCTCGGCCACCATATAGGAAGCATACCTTGGTAAAGAATCAAATTGCATACTATGCTCTCGCACACTTATATTACCATGTCAAAGGTTCAAGAACTTATCAGCTCTAGTTCATTGTATCTCAACTGGCAAGTAGTGACGAAGAAAGGCCTCAGAAAATTTCTTCCACATAGCTGGAGGAGCGTTCGGACCCCTGGATCTCTCCCAACTATCATACCAGAAAACCGCTAAATCCCATAATCGATAAGAAGCCAACTTCACTGCCTCTGTATCACTAGTATGCATAACCCGTAGTGTATGATGAACCTGATCAATAAAAGTCTGCGGGTCTTCCTTGGGGTCTGATCCAGTAAACATTGGAGGGTCTAGATTAATAAAATCATAAACTTTCACACTAACCGGTTTATCAGCAGCACCAGTATTCTACCTCTGATCCTGAGAAGCTACCAAGCTAGTCAACAACTGCACCCGTACTCTGCATATCCTGGTCGGTAGTGCCAGATGGTGAAACTGGTAGTGCTAGGTGCCTCCTAATATCCTCTGGAGGAGACGAGTAGATGAGTTATGAGAAGGCATCTCACTCTGAGCCTCACTTTGTCCTGCTCTGACTAGGGGCACCTGACTAGTACCCTCTCTCGTAGTTGTTCCTAGTCGAAGGCATCGCTGAAAGAAAACAAGATGAATATTAGAGATGAACACTTACGACTCAAATCTACACACGATCTAGATTCAGAAAGAAGGCAACAACCCTAAATGTTATGTAGCCTCCTGATTATAAATGTGGCACGCTACACATCCATAATCAAGAATCTACTAGACACGGCTCATAGACAACCCCTAGGACAGACTTGCTTTGATTCCAAGTTTGTCACGAGCCAAACTGGAGGGCCATGACTGGCACCTGGGCCATACCTGCCGAGCACCAATGCACATTTTATCTAACCTTTCTTGTTATCTATAAGGGCCGACGAGATCAATATAAATGGTAGACATGAATCCTAAACAACCAATAATGATAGATGATGTCATAAACATATATAACATGGGCTGACAAGGTTGTCATGAAGCTATGTATAATGTACGAGTTGACAAGCTGCCATGAGAGACTATACAACAAAAATCAGTCGACAAGGCAATCCAAACTATACATGAGTCGACACTTGTCTATGAGCCTTTAAAGGAACATAAGTGCTACAACATTGCCAGAACAGGTCCCTGACATACCCATAATGTCTATAACAAAAATGCATACCAAGACCACGGCAAGTCCGGAGAAGGGATCTCGCCAATAACCGCTGAACTGGGTAGCCTACTATGGTGGGGGAGCTTCGCCTACCTGTCTATTAGGACCCGCAGCACGACATGTAGCATCCAAAAATAAAAAGGACGTCAGTACAAATAAAGTACTGAGTATGTAAGGCAGGAAAGCATAAGTAAGAATAGTAATGTAAACACGGATTGAGAATATACAACCTGTAACATCTGGGTACCTCTGAGGGCTACTGACATGAAATGCATGATACATACATATATATACATAAACTTTTAAAACATATGCCTCTGTGGGCATCATCATCATTATATCATACCCTCTGTGGGCATCATCATCATCATATCGTACCCGACCGTAATAGGCTCGGAAAAAACGTACCCGGCCATTATAAGGCTCGGTAGAATTGTACCCGGCCGTAATAGGCTCAGTAAAAATGTACCTGGCCATCATAAGGCTCGGTAGAATCATTCCTGGCCACGTGGAGCTCGGTAACACCCAACTGATCAGTGGTTGCACAATAGGTGTCGTACCCGGCCAACTATAGCATGGCTTGGTAGAGTAAAATAGATACATATATATGATGCGTGCTGGACTCATTGGAATCACATTTTGAACCTTTTAGAGTGACGTAAGGTCGGTATCCTCCATACACGTTATTAGGATTAACTCTTCATCAAGAATCTTATAAGAATCAGGAAGTACCAACAACATTGATAACATAAGAATAAGAGAAGTGACATCAACATCAATCGTTCCATAAAAAGGGAAATAATGTAAGTACAGCTATCTTCTAAGAGTGGAGTATCTTTGGAAGCTCGTTTATTATATTATATACAATTGGAGTCATGCAAAAGAAGGAAAGGGATAGCCTCACATACCTTGTATATACTTACCAAACTCAAGTTATGAAAATGTCATGACTCCTTAGTCTACAATAAGAGAAATGACACTATCGTTATCGTTTAAGCGTCGTAACTATTATGTATCGACCGCAACCTATTTTACGATGAAACGGACAGAACCTCCCCTATTTATATGAATTCCCACAAGTTAAAACAATTTAAATAATAATCATATTGAGCCTCCTAAAACAGTCCACCAACCGACATCATTACTAACAAGCCTTTTGATATATATCTCACAAGTTCTAGCTTCAACGACTTAGTCCTAACTTGGATAATATTAAATACATAAGTTAAGAGGTTCCTTACATTTAAACAGAAAGAATTACTCCAATTTGACCTAAAGACCACGAAATATCCCTCCAATGCTGCCACAAGAACAAGGAAGCGAAACTAGCAATCAATTAAGGTTTTTCGGCACTAGAATCACTTTAGAAGACTTGAAATAACTTAGAGTTGAAATTAAAAACTTGAGGAAGTATTTTACAGAACATAATCCACTTAAAACAACCTCCCACACGAGCTGGAACAACACAAAAATCAGCGACAACAAGAAGAACAAGAAACTTACTAGCGCCACGGGATTCTCGACACTTGATTTGTGTTGTTTGCCCTTTGTTTTGGTCTTGGATCAAGAGAGAACCTTGAGAGAGTGTTTTTAGAGTTCTAAGGTCTGAATATACTGAAAATGAATGACTTAAAACGAGGTTGAGTCGTGTTATATATATCCATATGTCTCAACCGCCTATGTGGGCCCCATAGATAGCTGCTTGGCACAGCCTCGCAAAAACGCGAATATCTCTCTGCTATGAGATCGCATCAATGAACGGTTTAGTGCGTTGGAAAATAGACTCATAGATATTCAATTAGGTGGGTAGATCACCCCGTAATTCCAATTAAATTGGGAGAAAAGCGTAGTAACACTTGACCTAATGTTTAAGTAAAATTATGAACGTAAGTTGTGACAACTTTTGTCGACTTTTGTTTCATAACTCGCTTTACTTCAAGACTTATGATACGGATATTATATGATTCAAATACCTTAAAATAAGAACTCTTGGGAATATTAATCACCTCTAGTTTTACCCCAATATACGGGTTACAACATCCTTGATTCATTTAATTTCTAATACTTGTTAACCACTCTTATACACCCTTGTATCGTTTAAGACCAATAGGATTAACTTCTTATCATCTCAAAGATAATATCTTCTCGGATTTACATCAACTAACTTACGGCGTGATCTAACGTACGCGAATATGGGTTGTAACACTTTTGGACTAAAACGAAAGTTAAATGATGCTAATAAGTAGTCAAAATCCCCACTTATCAGGTCGCTTCTGCGAGCTTGCACCTGCGGCCCTTCCACGCAGGTGCGATGGCACCATATCTGAAGCCACCAGTGATGGTAGGCTATAATTGTGTATTTTAGTTTCTTATCACACTCTAATTTACTGCACTTTAATTGAGTTTGAGTGTTAATCTCTAGTGTTTTGAACTAATGGTGTGTTTTATGCCTTATAGGAGTGATCTAGAGCTATGTAGATGTTATGGAATGAATTCAAGCTATTCTAGAGCCTTGAAGTCTGAGTATAAGCTCAAGGATTAAGTTGAGATCCTGTTCGGGGATCAAGGGATAATCGTGCACTTAACGAGAGAAACGGAGAATCGAGCAGGACGCCACCCAGGTGCACGAGCGCGCACTGAGCACACAAGTGAGGCAGAATATCTTCCAAAATGCATGGCCATATGTGCGAGCACACTCCCAGGTGTGCATCCGCGCACGTCCTATTCCGAAAAAGTCCTATTTCATGTAGGAGAAGGTGTGTTCGTTTGGACCCCTACATGGTATATATATATATATATATATATATATATATATATATATATATATATAGAAAAATGGTATTTTTGGAACTTTTGACATAATTTAGACCTAAGAAGGCTAAGAAGAGGTGGGAGAACGAAGAGCACAAAGGATTTCATCTTTCAATCCTCACTCAAGACAAGAGTTTGGATTGTTGTATGTTTTCCTTTACTTAAACTTATTTGTGATGAATTACTCCATATCTATGGAGTAGTTCTCTTTAGGGATTGATGGATTTGGTGTATTGAGAATTGTTTGTGAATATTAACTCTAGTTTTTATGTATTGGATCGTTTTGGGTGTTTTAATTATTGCATCTATTTTCACATGTTCATGTAATTGAAAGAGGCATAAATTGTGATGTTTTTGCATTATCTTGTTGGTTGAATTCATTGATTCTTCATAGTAATCGAAAGAGGCTAGTTGAATTATTTTTTAGACCTAGTTAGGAGGATAATCAGAAGAAGTTCTCCTAATGACCAATCCATTACGAATTCCTGCATACCTTCATCGAGCTTAACTTAGTTCATCTTGTGAGGTTGAGACTTAATCGAGAGAGGAGTTTCCACTTAACATTTGAACTAATAATTGAGTGAATTCGAGAGACTCACTTGAACCTTATAAGTGAATCGACTAGAGTTAAATCCCAGACAAGTATCTTGCACCTATCCAATCAACCCATATTTTCTCATATTGATATCTTCTTTGCTTACTCTTATTGGGATTGTCATTAGCCAATAGTTTAGACTTTTAGTTCATTTTAGTTTTAATCACACAAATCTAAATTATCGATCATCATGGATAGCAATTAAACTAGAAACTATAAAAACACTGTTTAAATCCAGTCCCCGTGGATACGATTTTTTTCTATACTATATTCGACTAGCGAGCATATTTAAGTGTGTGTTTTGCTCTCATCAATTTTGGCGTTGTTGCCGGGGATTGGTAATTAATAGTGTTTGAAATAGTTTGTGGTGCTAATACAGGAATATTTTCTTTTTATTTTATTTTTATCTTTTAATGTTTGGTGTTACTTAACTGTGTGCATGCTACAAGTTAGATTGGTGCATGACTCGACCCTCTAGGAAGGAAGTGCCCCCATACGAACCAGAAATTGAGAAACAACTATGACAGTTGAGGATGGAAAGAAATCTCCCCAAGAATACAGAGAAGGTTGGGAAATCCTCAACCAAGGAAGTTATGGCGGGAGATGAGGATAATGTTGATTTGGCTGCAAGAAAGGCAGCCCAGCAATGAGAAAAAGTTGCACTTGATGCTGAGGAGATAGCTCTTCGAAATGCACAACTTGTCTATGAAGAGGAGAGGGCTCGGAGAATTGCTCAAAATCTACCTTTGGGTGCAGACCAATTTGGAAATATAGCTCCCGGTGCTGGGCGACCACTGGGTGATTATGCTAGACTGGTCTACTACCAAGGCTTATCAAGTGTGAGACCACCTCCAGTTGTAGCTAACAATTTTGAGTTAAAGCAGGGGTTGCTTCAAACTCTTCAAAACAGTTGTGTCTTCAGAGGAAACAATCATCTGATGGACTTCGAGAAGATTATGAAAACCTTTCATTACAATGGTGTGTCACAAGATGCAATTTACTTAAGGGAATTCCCCTTCACACTCAAACACGATGCAAAGCACTGGCTTCGAAGCTTGCCTAATGGATCAATTAAAACATAGGATGAGATGACTAGAAGATTTCTTGACAAATATTTCTCATCAGCTAAGACATGCAAGTTTAGAAGAGAAATCCATAACTTCTGCCAGAACGAGACTGAAATTATGTTTAAAGCTTGGGAGAGGTTTAAGGAGATAGTGCGAAAGTGTTAACATAGCGGAATTGAACTCTAGATGAAACTTCAGGATTTTTGGGATGGGTTGACCAAACTTTGACTTTTGTTAAAATGACCCTGGGACAGTATTTTGATGGCTCTGATAGCTTGGTATTGTGATTTCGGACTTGGGCGTATGCCCAAAATTGATTTCGGAAGTCTGTAATTTGATTTGTGTTGTTTTGCCAAAATTTGGAAATTTGAAGTTGAAATGTTTGACCGTAGTTTGAGTTTTAGGTATCGAGCTCAAAATTTGATTTTGGGACTTGGAATAGGTCCGTTATGCTATTTAGAACTTGTCTGCAAAATTTGGTAACATTTGGAGTTGATTTGATAGGATTCGGACGTTTAGTTTTAATTCTAGATATTCTTGAACTTTACTTTGAAATTCATGTGGTTTAGTGTTTGATTCATAGTTTTAGATGTTATTTTTGTGTTTTGATCGTGCAAGTGAGTTCGTATGATATTTTTAGACTTTTGTGGATATTTGGTTTGTAGACTGAGGGCTTGGATGAGTTTCAGACATGTTTCGGAACAGATTGCAGTGAAATTTAACTGCTTGTGTTGCTGGTGCCCAGTTATCGCAATTGTGAGCACCAGCCTCGCAATTGCGAAGGTGACAGTGGGGGCTCAGATATCGCAATTGAGTCTACCCCGTCGCATTTGCGAAGTCAGCATGAGTTTAGCTAGGTTCGCATTTGCGAACAATGGTTCGCTTTTGCGATGATGTCCAGTTCGCAATTGCGAAGCCTTTTCTTGCAATTGTAATGATGCATGAGGCTGTCAGGATTTGCAAATGCAAGCCCTGGTCCGCCAATTATGAGGGTTTGCAAATGCGAACCTTATGTCACTAAAACGACCCGACCGATCATTTTGAGAATTAGCGTATCGTTCGATGGCTTAAGTTCTCGAGTAGTTTTGTGTTATGTATTATGACTTGCGTGTGAGGCCGGGATTGGTTTTCGGATAATTCGGGATCAATTTGGAAGATGGATTCTTGTTTTAGAAGCTTAAGCGGTAAGAATTGACCGTAGTTTTGACTTTTGTGTAGACGACTCCAGAATAGTATTTTGATGATTCCAATAACTTCGTACAGTAAATTTGGTCTTAGGCGTGTGTCCGGATTTGGATTTGGAGGTCCGTAGGTTGATTTGATGTAGTTTGGCAAAAATTAGAAAGTTGAAGGTTTGGAAGGTTGAGAAGGTTTACTGGGAGTTGACTTGGTTGATATCGAGTTCAGATTTTGATTCTGGGTGTTGGTATAGCTCTGCTGTATCATTTGGAACTTGCATGCAAAATTTAACGTCATTCCGGGTTGATTTGATATGTTTCAGCGCGAGTTGTAGAATTTGAAAGTGCATAAGTTCGATTTGTGGTGCGATTCGTAGTTTTGATATTGTTTGATGTGATTCGAGACCTCGAGCAGGTTCGCATTATGTTATGGAACTTGTTGGTATGTTTCGACGGTGTGTCGGGAGCCTCGGGTGTGTTTCGGATGGGCTACGAGCCATTTCCTCCTATTTTGGAATGTTGGTTGTTGGTGTCTGATGTTCTTCTCTGCGACCGCGAAGGCTATTTGGTGATTGGTCCTTTTTCCTCCTTCTCGTTCGCATGTTTTGGTCCCTGATCACGTGCGTGTGAGTGTTACTTCTTCGCGTTCGCATAGTGATGACCATGCTAGGGAGGAAAAGGATTTTGTTCTTCACTTTCACGTAGAATGGCCAACGATCGCGATGACTGAGTTAGTGATGAACCGCATTCGCCTCCTTGTTCCGCGCTCGCATAGTGCTTTTCGTGGGGCAGTATTATTTCTTCTTTGCGTTTGCTTCTCTCTTTTCGCATTCGCGTAGTACATTCTTGGCAGCTGATAATTTTCTTCTTCCCGATCGCATATGAGTTTCCGCGATGCATGTTACCTGGGCAAAAATATAAAGTATTCTATTTCGAGGGTTTGGCCATTTTGATCACATCTTGAGTTGTAGACCTCAAATTTGAGCGATTTTTGAGGGGTTCTTCAGGTGTTGGATTGGGGTAAGTGTTCTTTACCCGGATTTGATTTTATTTCATGATTCCATCTTTATTTTTATCATTAAATTAGTGGTTTGAGGTGGAAAAAAATGGAAATTTTGTGAAAACTTTAAAAAATATAAAATGATGATTTGAAGGACGAATTGATGTCGGAATTGGATATATTTGGTATGGTTGGACTCGTATCGGAATGGGTGTTCGAATTTTATGAATTTTATCAGGTTCCGAGGTGAGGGCCCAGAGTTCACTTTTGGGTTGACTTTTTAGTTTGTATTAAAGATTGAAGCTTTATTATCCGGATTTGTTTCCTATGCTTTTTATTCATGAGAAGAAGTTATTTTAGCTAGATTTGAGCCGTCCGGAGGTTGTTTCACGCGAGAAGGTCATTTTAGAGTATCGGTCTAGTTTCTTTGAGGTAAGTATCTTGCCTAACTTTGTGTGGGGAAACTGCCCCTTAGGATTTGAGTCATTTGTTCTAGTTCTGTCATGTGAAGGCCGTGTACGCGAGGTGACGAGTACGTACTCGGGCTTATTTGTAGAAATTTGACCGTTTAGGACTCTTAGGTTCTTATGTTCATTAAAAATGAAGTTGTCTTATCATGTTAAATCCTCCATTAACTAAATTCATCCTTACGTGTCTTATTGATTCATGTTCTACCCTTGTTGCTAATAAAAGCTTATGTGCTTTAATTGAAGTTGTCACCTCTTGTATTACCATACTGTCTTTTTCGTAATTGCTTAACCTTAATTGAAGTTATGATTATCTTTTTCGTAATTGCTTACACTTTATTGAAGTTATTTTTATCTCTTCCATAATTGCTTAACCTTAATTGAAGTTATTATTATCTCTCCTGTAATTGCTTAACCTTAATTGAAGTTTTGTTATCCCTTTCATTGCTGACTTATCCTTATTTGAAATTCATTGATTTATGTTATCTCTCTTATCGTCGAGTTGTACTTATGTAGAATCGTTGTTATACATTATCTCTCCCCTTGTTGAGTTATTCTTGTTGAAACCATTATTACTTGTTGTGTCTTTCATTGTGAGCTCGTTCTTCTGTTTCTTTGTGTTCTGTAGTTCTTGTGTTGATTTACTTGGCGTACTCTCGTGTTATTATTGTTGTCGTTGATGTACTCAGTGTTTTTTAGCCGAGCGTTGTGCGTGGTTGTGGTATATAAATTGTTTTGAGCAAAACGTTATAGCATATGGGCACATGTGGTAAAAGACCTTATATTGTGTTCCAGGTTTCTGGCACACGTGGTTTTGTTTAGAAGATTTTGGGGGCGTTCACACCTGAGTTGTCCGTGCTATTGTTATTATTGATATTTGCACATATGGGTGACAAGGCGAGCTATATATATGTATGTTTGCGCATGTGGCAAGACAAGGTGGGAATATTATTTTGCGCATGCAGCGAGACAAGGCAGGAATTTACTTTATTGTTGTGCATGTGGCGAGACAAGGTGGGCTATGTCGGGGATGATTTGTGATGACTAGTAATGGCCTGGGGGATTATTATTGATGATATTTTTGTGGTGGTGTGCTTACCTTTTGTGAGTTATACATTGTACATTTTGTGGTGATGGTTTCCTATGTGTCATTCATTGCCTCTACTCTTACTTGTTGACTTGAGTTGTGATAGAACACTTGCACAAGCATACACATAATTAATCACCCATATCGGTTTAAGAAGATGAATCCTGACGTTAGTGACCATTTACATTTTACTCCTGTTTACTTGCCTTCTGTCTGAGAGTTATCTTATTGTCATGTGAGTTGTCCGTGCGATCATGAGTCATTGTTATTGTTGGCACATGAGTTGTCCGTGAGGTTATGAGATACTATCACTCCCTTGGCACGTGAGTCATCCATGCGGTTATGAACTGTAAAATGGGCATAAGATGCCAAGTGATTAGGGTTCATGAATGGGGACCCATGAAATATGACTATGAGGCGAAGTACCTCGGGGAAAATCCTTGAACAAATCTTGTGTGGAAGCGGTTGCTTTTATTGAGTTGTTACTTGTTTTCTCTACTTGATTTCACCGGACATAAACTGTGTTCAGCATTACTTCACGGCATTACTACATGTTGCTCCATGTTGCTAGTTGTTGTTTCTAGTGTACTATTGCTAGTATAGCTTTGTTATCTTTACCATGCTTAGTTTTATATTGACATTGTTTCCCTGTTAATTTCACATGCATACTTGTACAGGTTGTTAAGTCTATTAGGTGTCTTGATTATCCCTCGTCACTACTCCACCGAGGTTAATCTGGATACTTAATGGGTACCGCTGTAGTGTACTCATGCTATGCTTTATGCATGTTTTTGTGCAGATCCAGGTACTTTAGAGTTGGTTGATCACTAACTAGTTGTTCGAGGTTTGCTGTGGAGACTCAAGGTATACCTGTGGTCGCCTTCGCAGGCCTCAGAGTCACCTTATGATTTTGTACTTGTACTGTCTATTTCTATTCCGGAATAGTTGTACTTAGAAGATTTATCCTAGTAAACTCAATAGAGTTTATGACTTGTACTACCGGTTTTGGGTATTGTATTGCACTCGAGATTATTGGTTTACTATAGAAATTTCAATTTATGCTTAATAATTGTTTGTGGTTAAATTCTGTCTTTTAGTTTAGTAAGTGTTAGGCTTACCTAGTCTTAGTGACTAGGTGCCATCACGACATCCTACGGAGGGAAATTGGAGTCGTGAAAAGTTATTATCAGAGCTATAGGTTCATAGGTTCTACGAGTCATAAGCGAGTTTAGTAAAGTCTTACGGATCGGTACGGAGACATCTGTACTTATCTTCGAGAGGCTACAAAATTATTATGAGAGTTTCACTTCCTTCATTCCTATCGTGCAAGTTTATTAATATTAGAGTTTGAGACTTTGTCATTCTATTCTCTCACAGATAGTGAGGACGCGAGCCGCAGTTACTGATGACACTGCCCCCAGAGCAAGTGTTACTAGGGGTCAGGGCAGCGGCAGAGCCGAGGAGGAGCACATGTTGCATTTAGAGCACTTGTCAGAGCAGCAGTTGAGGAGCCGCCAGTATCCCCGGTTGGGGGATAGGTACCGGAGGTGACTGTTGCTACCCCGGGACTTCAGGAGACTTTAGCACAGTTCCTGAGCATGTTTGGCACATTGGCTCAGGCGGGGTTGATTCCGATTGCACCAGCTACTTCGCGGACCGGGGGAAGAGCTCAGACTTCAATCTCGCTGCCCGTACTCCAGAGCAGCGAGTCCACGTTGGTTAGGTTCCAGGTGTCAAGCCGATACAACCTGTTGTTCCTGTTCAGCCCGTGGTTAGGGCAGCAGCATCTGAGGAGGAACAGCTTAGGCTTGCGAGGTTCAAGAAGTATTGCCCTCCTACTTTTAGTGGTTTGGATTCAGAGGATGCACATGGGTTCCTAGAGAAGTGCCATCGTATTCTCCGCACTATGGATATTGTGGAGACGAGTAGGGTTGCTTTCACTATATTCCAGCTTAAAGGAGTGGTATATCAGTGGTGTCGAGCGTATGAGTTGGGCAGCCCGGTCGGTGCAGCTTCACTTTCATGGACTCAGTTTTCAGAGATGTTCTTGAGAGATTTTGTTCCCTAGACCCTTCGAGATGCATGGCGCGTGGAGTTTGAGCAGCTGCGCCATGGCACTATGTTAGTGTCAGAGTATGCCATTAGATTTAGTGATTTGTCCAGACATGCAACTGCCTTCGTTTTCACGGTTAGAGAGCAAGTCCGCAGATTTATTTAGGGGCTCAGTCATGGTATCCGATTCAGCATGGCCCGGGAGTTAGAGATGGATGTTCTGTTCTAGTAGGTGGTAGAGATCGCTCGCAGATTAGAGGGCATGTAGGTTCAGGAGGGAGAGGCCAGGGAGCCTAAGAGGCCTCGTAGATCAGGAGGATCTACTAGTCTCTATTTTGGAGGCAGGGTACGGCATGGTAGAGGATTTGTAGGTTAGCCAGTTCAGTTTGCACTTCAAGCTTCGCATGATGTTCCAGATACCCATGGGCCTCAAAGTACCCGCACCGGACAGCTTCCACAGCCATGCCATCGGAGGGGTTTCTTTGAGTGTGGAAATACCAGCCACAGGGTGAGAGATTGTCCCAGACTCCTGACAGATGTGTCACAGTGGGATATTCAGACTATGAGATCTGCTTCTAGTTTTTGCTATCCCTACACTACCAGTAAGGGGTGTAGTTCAGGAGAGTAGAGGGCACCTAAGAGGGGGAGGCCTGACCCGTTGATATGCTTTCTACAGTAGGGTAGAGGCTGCTGCTCCAGATGATGTCATTACAAGTATGGTTTTGATGTGTTATAGAAGAGTATCATTCTTATTTTGATTCGGTTCTGCTTATCGGGGTGAGTCTTCTTATCTTGCTTCACATATGGGTGAGTTTCGTGATTTTGTAATTTACTTATGTGTTTACCCCTGTTGGGAGATTCTATAGTGGTAGCCCGTATCTATCGTTTTGTTTTGTCCATTATCGGGGGCTATGAGACTAGATGTGACTTTCTGTTACCCATTACGGTAGGTCTTGATGTGATTTCTAATGGTTGGTTAGGAGTTGTGATTTAGATGCTCTACCAGTGTAGGAGTTCAGTATGTGTTGTGATGTTGTTAGCGGAATTGAATTAGTGGAAGGTTTCGGTTGGTATGATGTGTATACTACTTGTGATGCAGATCTGAGGATGGTATCCTCGCATTTTCATATGGTTTAATATGTTTGAATCTGTTTGCGGGCCACAGTGGAGTTATATTCGCGTTGTGCTTATTGGGTTTTAGCTTGCGGAGTGGGTGCCCAGGTGGCATTAGAGGTGACTTATTGATTCGGGTGAATGGTTATGAGGTCCACATGTTTCTTACATCGTTGTCAGCGTGGTGAAGGTTTGGGACGAGGTTTTAGCTGAGATGAGGTTATTTGTCGATGTTGCATTTAATTAAAGGTAGCTATGGCGGTCAGAGATGTGGTTATGGGCATATGCTTGATGTGTTATGTCTTGTGGTTGTACCTTGTCAGTGTAGGTATGCATTGTAGCAGCTGGTTGAGGCTGATACTGTGTGTTTATGTGGAAATCGGGTCTTGGGAAATGATCGGATGGTGAAATATTTGGTTCTAAGGCTTATTAGTGTTGGTGGAAGAAAAATCTTCAGTTAAGATGGTGTTATCGGGCTTATGTTTATTTGGGGTGACGTGGGGTCACCCCGCGAGTGTATGTATGGTATGTTCACTCAGAGATTGATGACTTCACAACAATTTTTGGCATGTTCGAGGACGAACTTTTCTTTAAGGGGGGATGTAATGACCCGGCTGGTTATTTTAAAAATTAGCATCTCGTTCAGTAGCTTAGGGTCTCAAGCAGCTTCGTGATATGTATTATGACTTGCGTGTGAGGCTGGGTTCGGTTTTCGGATGATCTTGGATCAATTTGGAAGAGGGATTCTTATTTTAGAAGCTTAAGCAGTAAGAAGTTGGAAGAGGGATTCTTGTTTTAGAATCTTAAGTGGTAAGAATTGACCGGAGTTTTACTTTTGTATAGACATCCGGACTGGTGTTTTGATGATTCCAATAGCTTCATGTGGTGATTTTGGACTTAGGCGTGTGTCCGGATTTGGATTTGGAGGCATGTAGGTTGATTTGATGCAGTTTGGAAACAATTGGAAAGTTGAAGGTTTGGAAGGTTTAGAAGTTTGACCGAGAGTTGACTTATTGATATCATGTTCAGATTTCAATTCCGGAAGTTGGTATAGCTCCGTTGTGTCATTTGGAACTTGCATGCAAAATTTGACGTCATTTCGGGTTAATTTGATATGTTTCGGCGCGAGTTGTAGAACTTGAAAGTTCATTAAGTTCGATTTGTGGTACGATTCATAGTTTTGTTGTTGTTTGATGTGATTTGAGACCTCAAGTAGGTCCGCGTTATGTTATGGAACTTATTGGTATGTTTTGACGGGGTCCCGGGGGCCTCAGGTGTGTTCCGGATGAACTACGGGCCATTTACTTCTATTTTCGAATACTGGTTGCTGGTGTCTGATGTTCTTCTCTGTGATCGCGAAGGTACAACCGCGATCACGAAGGCTGTTTGGTGACTGGTCTTTTTTCCTCCTTCTTGTTCGCATGGTTTTGTCTGTGATCGCGTGCGTGTGAGTGTTACTCCTTCGCGTTCGCATTTGGTCTTCCGCACTCGCGTAGTGATGACCATGTTGGGGAGGCAAAGGCTTTTGTTCTTCGTGTTCATGTAGAATGGCCCGCGATCGCGATGACTGAGTCCGTGATGAATCGCGTTCGCGTCCCTTGTTCCGCGTTTGCATAGTGCTTTTCGTGGGGCAGTATTATTTCTTCTTTGCATTCGCTTCTCTCTTTTCGCGTAGCACATTCTTGGCAGCTGATGATTTTCTTTTTCGCGATCGCATATGAGTTTCCGCAATCGCGATGCATGTTACCTGGGCAGAAATATAAAGTACTCTATTTCGAGGGTTTGGCCATTTTTATCATATCTTGATTCCATCTTTATTTTTATCATTAAATTAGTGGTTTGAGTTGGGGGGAAAGGGAATTTTGTGAAAACTTTCAAAAATGTAAAATGATGATTTAAAGGACGAATTGATGTCGGAATTGGATAAATTTGGTATGGTTGGACCTGTATTGGAATGAGTGTTTGGATTTTATGAATTTTATCAGTTCTGAGGTGCGGGCCCGGGGTTTACTTTTGGTTTGACGTTTTAGTTTTGATTAAAGATTCAAGATTTATTATCCGGGTTTGTTTCCTATGATTTTTTTTCATGAGATGAAGTTATTTTGGCTAGATTTGAGTCGTCCGTAGGTTTTTTACGTGAGAAGGTCATTTTAGAGTATCAGTCTAGCTTCTTTGAGGTAAGTATCTTGCCTAACTTTGTGTGGGGGAACTACCCCTTAGGATTTGAGTCATTTGTGCTAGTTGTCTCATGTGAAAGTCGTGTACGCGAGGTGACTAGTACAAACTCGGGCTTATTTGTGGAAATCTGACCGCTTAGGGATCTTAGGTTCTTATGTTCATTAAAAATGAAGTTGTATTATCATGTTAAATCCTCCATTTACTAAATTCACCCTTATGTGTCTTATTTGGAGTTGATTGATTCATGTTCTACCCTTGTTGCCAATAAACGCTTATGTGCTTTAATTGAAGTTGTTGCCTCTTGTATTGCCATACTATCTTTTTTGTAATTGCTTAACATTAATTTAAGTTATGATTATCTTTTCCATAATTTCTTGAACTTAATTGAAGTTATTATTATCTCTTCCATAATTGCTAAACCTTAACTGAAGTTTTGTTATCCCTTTCATTGTTGACTTATCTTTATTTGGAATTCATTGATTCATGTTATATCTCTTATCGTCGAGTTGTACTTAATCATTGTTATACATTATCTCTCCCCTTGTTGAGCTATTCTTGTTGAAACCATTATTACTTGTTGTGTCTTTCATTGTGAGCTCGTTCTTCGGTTTCTTTGTGTTCTGTAGTTCTTATGTTGATTTAATTATCGTACTCTCGTGTTATTATTGTTTTTGTTAATGTACTCAGCGTTGTTGAGCCGAGGGTTAAGCGTGGTTGTGGTATTGAAATTGTTTTGAGGAAACGTTGTGGCATATGGGCACATGTGGTGAAAGACCTTATATTGTGTTGTGATGTTTCTGGAACACATGGTGTTGTTGAGAGGATTGTCGGGGCGTTCGCACGTGAGTTGTCCGTGCTATTGTTATTATTGATATTAGCACATGCGGCCTGACAAGGCGGGCTATATATATGTGGGTTTGCGCATATGGCGAGATAGGGTGGGGATATTATTAAGCACGTGCGGCGAGACAAGGCAGGCATTTACTTTATTATTGCGCACGTGGCGAGACAAGGTGGGCTATATCGGGAATGATGTGTGATGACTTGTGATGGACTGGGGGCATTGTTATTGATGATATTTGTGTGGTGGTGTGCCTACCTTGTGTGAGTTATACACTGTACATTTTGTGGTGATTGTTTCCTATGTACCATTCATTGCCTCTACTCTTACTTGTTGACTCGAGTAGTGATAGAACATTTGCACAAGCATACACGTAATTAATCACCCATATCGGTTTAAGAAGATGAATCCTGGAGTTAGTGACCATTTACATATACTCTCGTTTACTTGCCTTCTGTGTGAGAGTTGTCCTATTGGCATGTGAGTTGTTCGTGCGATCATGAGTCATTATTATTGTTGGCACGTGAGTTGTCCGTGTGGTTATAAGATATTGTCACTCCCTTGGTACATGAGTCATCCGTGCGGTTATGAATTGTAATATGGTCACAAGAAGCCAAGTGATTAGGGTTCATGAATTGGGATCCGTGAAATGTGACAATGAGGCTAAGTACCTCTGGGAAAATCCTTGAACAAATCTTGTGTGGAATCGGTTGCTCTTATTGTGTTGTTACTTGTTTTCTCTACTTAGTTTCACCAGACTTAAACTGTGTTCAGCATTACTTCACGGCATTACGACTTGTTGCTCCTTGTTGCTAGTTGTTGTTTCTAGTGTCCTATTGCGAGTATAGCTTTGTTATCTTTACCATGCTTAGTTTTATATTGCCATTGTTTCCTTGTTAGTTTCACATTCATACTTGTATAGGTTGTTAAATCTAATAGGTGTCTTGACTATCCCTCGTCACTACTCTACCGAGGTTAGTTTGGATACTTACTAGATACCGCTGTGGTGTACTCATGCTATATTTTTTGTACATTTTTGTATAGATCCAGGTACTTCGGAGTTGGTTGATCACTAGCTAGGTGTCCGATTTTTGCTGTGGAGACTCAAGGTATACTTGACGTCGAATTTGCAGGCCTCAGAGTCAACTTCTAATTTTGTACTTGTACTGTCTATTTCTATTCTGGAACAGTTATACATAGAAGATTTATCATAGTAAACTAAGTAGAGCTCATGACTTGTACTACCGATTTTGGGTATTGTATTGCACTCGGGATTGTTGGTTTACTATAGAAATTTCAGTTTCATGCTTAATAATTATTTCTGGTTAAATTCTGTTTGTTAGTTCAGTAAGTGTTAGGCTTACCTATTCTTAATGACTAGGTGTCATCACGACATTCTACGGAGGAAAATTGGGGTCGTGACAGTCGCAAATGCGACAACTGCAGCTGGTACAAAGGGCTGGGAGACGGGATTTTGAAAATATTCTCTCATTTTTTAACCCTAGACTCGCTAGGAGGCGATTTAGAGAGGGGATTTTCACCTACAAACTTTGGGTAAGTCATTCTAATATATTTCTAATCATATGCCATCAATATGTCTTAGGTTTTAACATCAAAATTATGTGAATCAAAGTGAAAATTTATGAAATTTTGTCAAGTTTTTAAAAAAATAAGAATTTGAGTTTTGGGGGTCGAATTGGACTTGGATTTTGAAACTAATCACATATGAACTCGTGGGGTCATGGGTAGTCGGAATCTATCATTGGACCTGGGTTTTGACCGGGCGGGTCCCGGGTTGACTTTTATTGACTTTTTGAGAAAAGTATAAAGATCATATCTTTATCTATTGTAATTGATTTTTCTTGCATTGGTTAATGATATTAAGTCTATTTTGGTTAGATTTGAGCCCTATAGAGGCGAATATTAGGAGAAAAGCTATTTTTGAGGGTTGAATCGGCCTAGTTGAGATAAGTATCTTGCCTAACTTTGTGTGGGGGAATTGCCTTAAGATTGGTATTGATTGATTCATTTGTATTATGTGAAAGCTGTGTACGCAAGGTGATGAGTGGATACACAGGTTGTACGTGGTATTTGACTGATTTAGGCTACTTAGACTCTTTCCATGCTTTAATTGATTGACATATCATGCTCTAAATTGTCATAGTCAACTTATTCTTATTTGTGTTAGTCTATCATTTCATGCCTTAAGTGACTCGTTAACACTTGTTCTACATCCTAATTGGTAAATTGTTCCCATGCTTTAGTTGAACTGCTTGCCTCTTTTATTTTCACATGTTATCTCTTCATTGTTAATTGTCATTATTTGAAGATATTGTTCGTGTTATCTTTTTCATTGTTGACTATCATTATTTGATATTATTGTTCATATTATCTCTTCCATTATTGATAATCATTATTTGAAGTTATTGTTCATGTTATCTCTTTCGTCATTAACTTATTCTTATTTAATATCATGGTTATACATTATCTCTCTCATTGTTGAGTTATTGGTGTTGAATTTGTGGAAGCCGTTATCACGTTAAGGCGAAATTGTTATTGTTGAGACATCTTTCCGGTTGAGCATTTTACATTCATTGTTGTTGTTGATATTCTTGTACACAATGTGGTTGATCCATGGGCTAATATTATGGAAATATTGATATTGTTGATTGTTGGCAAGTTGTAATATATGGGTACTTGTGGTGCGAGTTGTTATTGCGATGTGATATTGACGCGCACGTGGCGGTATAAGGCTTGGGGTTAATGTGTATGCGGTGGTATAAGATGGGACTTATGTGCATGTTGCTTGTAGGGGAACTACGTGAACTCACGCGGCGTCATAAGGTGGGCTAAAGTGCGTGTAGCTATTTCGAAAAAACTGTTTTCAAAACCTATTTTAATGTAAGGATCACGTGGAGGTATAAGAAAAGATTGTGATTGAGATTTTGAATTGTGAATACGAGGCGGTACCTCGGTTATGAATTTGATATATATACGAGGCTGTACCTCGGTTGTGATTCTTTGTACACGATGCGGTACCTCGTTGTGATTCTTGTTATTTATCTCGTGTTGTAAAGAGTTATTTGGTGAGAGCACTTCTTGTTTGTTCTTCATTGTTCTATCATTTATTATCCGTATATGAACATTGTGGTTCTTTTCGATTGCTTTCCTTTTGTTATCTCTATGCTTACACTTTATTTTTCGTTAGTCTCTGTTATTAACTTGCTTCATATTACTCATTGCTTCTTATTTTAATTACCTTTTTTTGTAGTTATTTACTCTTTTTATTTTTTTATTCTTTCTAGTAACACTCTCACTCTTTTTTACTTTTTTTTATCTGGATTTTTTTATTTTTCAGTATTTGTTTTTATAACTTTATTCTTTCAACTAAAATCTCTCCATCCAAAATACTTTTTTTTCCTTTTTTATTATTATTTTTCATCTTAATTGTTTCTATTAGTTTTCAACAAAATTCTTCCACCAAAAACTGTTATCACTTTCTTTCACTTTTAGTTTTATTTTTAAAAATAAATAATCTAGTACTAAAATTTATATTAAGATACTTTCTACACAATCAGTAATTGATTGTGATTATCGAGAGTTACCGTGTTACTCTTATTGATTCTTTTAATTTTTTACTTAATATTTATAGATAATTTTATATTTATTTAAGAAATTTTAGATTTAATATTTTAAATTATAAGTTGTTCACTCAAAACATGTTTTACCTTTTTCTCTTATAATAATTATTTTTTATCTTAGTTTTTGTAATTATTCTTTTCAGTACAATTTCTCCCTTAAATTTTTTTATCACTTTATTCAGCTTTTATTTTTATTTTTGTTCTTTCTAGATAAATAACTCGGTTCTAAAATTACTATTAGAATACTTTCTACACAATTATTAATCGATTATAGTTATTGATAGTTACAGTGTCACTCTTTTTAATTTTTTATTTTATATTTGTAGATGACATTTTTTTCAATTTTTAAAATAAAAAATTTGTCACTGCTCTTTTTACCTTTTTTGTTCTTTTAAATTGGTGAATCCTATAATTTGGTATACTATGCTAGTTACGGTATACCAATATGTAGTATACTAAGAATATATAATACCATGACTCAACAGTAATTATGGTATACCAATATGTAGTATACCAAAAATATTGAGTATACCAGTTAACATACTCTAACAAACAGTATACAATGATTTAACCCTAATCATGGTAAACCAATGTGTAGTAAAGAATATTGAGAAAAGAAGAATTTAACACAAATCATGGTATACCAATATGTTAGTATACTAAAAATAGTTGGTAGACTATTTAACATACTCAAATAAAGTATACCATGATTCAACAGTAATAAAGGTATACCAATGTGTAGTATACCAAGAATATTAAAAATATTTAACATACTCAAACAAAGTATACCACGATTCAATAGTAATTATGATATACCAAAAATTAGTATACCAAGAATACTGGGAATACCATGATTGTTGAATCATGGTATACCAATGTATAGTATACCAAGAATATTGAGAATACTATTTAATATACTCAAATAAAGTATATCATGATTCAACAATAATCATGGTATACTATACATTACACTAAGAATATTTGAATACCACTTAACATACACAAATAAAGTATACCACAATTCAACACTAATCATGGTATACTAATGAGTAGTATACCAATAATATGAGAATACTATGATTCAAGTAATCATGGTATACCAACTTGTAGTATACCAAGAATATTAGGTATATCACTTAATATACTCAAACAAAGTATACCATGAGTTAACACTAATCATTATACCATGTGGCGTATACCAAAAATATGAGAATACCATGATTCAATAGTAATTATGATGTACTAATGGATAGTATACCAAAAATATGAGTGTCACGACCCGGAGTTCTCACCCTCGGGGCCGTGATGGCGCCTAACATTTCACTTGCTAGGCCAGCCAATGTTAGAATAGTTTTTAGTCATTTTTAACAAATCCAATTAAATAATAACCAATAAACTGAAATAGAGTGAGAAAACCATAACAACAACGATATCTAGATACAATCCCAGAACTGGCGTCACCAGTACACGAGCGACTAGAGTACTACAAATAAAAGTCTGAATGAAAGCATAACTGTCTGAAATATAGAAAACAACTAGAGAGATATGAAATAGGACTTCAGGGCTGCGGACACCATGCAATTGTACCTCAAGTCTCCGTAAAGCAATCTACTGACCGCCGCTAGAACCGACTCCAAAATCTGCACAAGAAGTGCAGAGTGTAGTATTAATACAATCGACCCCATGTACTCTGTAAGTGTCGAGCCTAACCTCGAAGAAGTAGTGATGAGGCTAAGGCGGGTCACTTACAATAACATGTATGCAGTATAATAATAATAACAGGAAAGGAAACACAGGAAAAGTAAGGCAATTAACTTATAAAAATAAATTCAATCCTCGAAATAAGTAAATCCAGAAACATCAGTCCTCAGAATCGCGTACAAAATACTGAAAGCTAACACAGTGAAATAATGAATACAAAACACACAATCCGTTGCGGCGCGCAACTCGATCCCACCGTACAAACACAATCCTCCCTTATTTCACCATATCAATATCAACAATAACATGTAAAATCTATTGCGACGCGCAACCCGATCCTACTATATAATCAGAATCAATATCATAATCCTTCCTTATTTTACCATATCAAAATCACATATAAAATTCGTTGCGGCGTGCAACCCGATGCCACCATATTAATATCAATCCTCCCTTATTTCACCCATTGCGACATGCATCCTGATCCATATAAAATATCAATAAATGTAATTAATTCAACAATTCAATTCACAAGAATCTCTACTATTAAAGAATATGAAAGCAAAGCCATAAAGAACCTCGTACCAAATCAAGAAATGCTACAATTAATACAAAGCAACAAGACAAGCCAAATATATGACAATTAAAATGTACAAGTAAGACAAGTAGCAATTAATCATAAAATCATGGAAGAAACGAGCATTTCAATACAAGAGTAAATAAGTCACAAGTAGCAAGTTAAGGCATAGGAAGCAATTAAGCATGTAATAGTAAAGACATGGAATAAAATAATTAATGAAATACGGGAAAGCATGAAAATAATTATTTTGACGGCATATATACACTCGTCACCTCGCATATACGTCGCTACACATGTATTTCACATAATACATAGTTCAAGGGTTCCTAATTCCCTCAAATCAAGGTTAGACCCAATACTTACCTCGATCCACAAGCAAATCAAAGCTCAACCGGGGCCTTTCCTCTAAAATTCGCCTCCGAACCAACAAAATCGACTTAATATCAACAAACAATGCTAGAAAGATCAATTACAATACATAAAGATAAGATATTTATATTTTTCCCAAAAAATTAACAAAAGTCAACCTCAAAAACTCTTGGTCAAAACCCGAGATTCAGACCAAAATCCAAATACCCATTGACCCCCGAGCCCGATTATGCAATTAGTTTAAAAATCCAACATCAATTTGAGGTCTAAATCTCAATTTTACAAACACCACCAATTCTTCCCAAATCCCTAATTTTCTACCATGAAAGAGCATAGATTAAGGTTAGAAATCAATGGGTGTTGATGGAAATGGAAGAAAACGAGTTAAAGTATACTAACCTATGAAATGGTGATGAAATTTCTCTTCACAATCGCCTCTAGGCCGAGCTCTAATGAGAAGATGGTGAAAAATGGGTGAAATCCCGTGTTTGGAACATTTTAAAGTCTGGGCGTCAGGTGTTCATCCCGTTCGCGAGACACTTGAAGCGATCGCGAAGCAACAACAACCAATGGCCTTCGCGTTCACGATCCAGTGAATGCGTTCGTGAAGAGTAACTGACAGGCTCCCTCCCAGGACCCCATAACCCTACGCGTTCATGAAAGCAAGGACGCGTTCATGAAGTGTAAACCCCCACTACTTCGCGTTCACCAAGAAGAAACTCCTCCCCAGCCCAGATTCTGCTTGGTGATCGCGAGAGAGGATTCGCGATCGCGAAGCACATGACACCAGACATCAGCGGTAGCCAAAACCAGCAATAATTTCTAAGTTCAAATGGTCTGTAGCCTATCTGAAACTCACACGAGCCCCTCGGGCTCCAAATCAAACATGCACACAAGTATAATAACATCATATGAACTTGCTCGCGAGATCAAAATACCAAAATAACACCTATAACTACGAATCAGACACCTAAGTGAATGAATTTATTTAAAGAAACTCAAGAACATGCAATTTTACAATCGGACGTCTGAATCACGTCAAATCAACTCTGTTTTGCACCAAATTTTGCAGACAAGACATAAATACTGAAATGAACCTATACCAAGTTCTGAAACTAAAATTCGAACCCGTTAACAACAAAGTCAACCTATGGTTAAACTTAAAAATTCTTTAAACCTTTAAATTGCTAGTTTTCAACAAATCCTGTTAAATCAAGTTAGGGACTTCCAAATTCAATTCCGGGCATACACCCAAGTCCCAAATCACGATACGGACCCATCGGGACCATCAAAATACTGATCCGGGTCCGTTTACACAAAATGTTGGTCGTAGTCAACTCAAATGAATTTCAAGGAAAAACTTTACATTTCTATCAATTTTTCACATAAATATTTTTTGAAAAATAACACTGACTGCGCAAGCAAAATCGAGGAAGGATAAACGGAGCTATTTAAGGTCTCAGAATACGGAAATGAAGGGTAAAACTTTAAATGACTTTGCAGGTCATCACATTCTCCACCTCTAAAACAAATGTTCGTCCTCGAACGGACATAGAAAGGTACCTAGACTGGTGAAAAGGTGTGGATATATACTACGCATGTCCGACTCCGACTCATACGTGGTTGCCTCAATCGGCTGGCATCTTCACTGCACTTGAACTGAAGGACAACACTTAGACCTCGACTGTCGGACCTGCCGAGCTAGAATAGTCATTGTATCCTCCTCAAAAGTCAAATACTTGTCCAATTGGACTGAGCTGAAATCTAATACATGGAACGGATTACCATGATACTTCTGGAGCAGGGACACATGGAACGGATTACCGTGATACTTCTGGAGCATGGACACATGGAATACTGGATGGACTGCTGAAAAACTATGTGGCAATGCCAACCTATAGGCCACCTCACCCACTCTCTCAAGAATCTCAAAGGGTCTGATATACCTAGGGCTCAACTTGCCCTTCTTTATGAACCTCATCACACCCTTCATGGGTGAAACCCGGAGCAATACCCTCTCTCCAATCATGAATGCAACATCACGAACTCTACAGTCGGCATAACTCTTCTGCCTAGACTGAGCGGTGCGAAGTCGATCCTGAATAATCTTGACCTTATCCAAGGCATCCTGAACCAAATCGGTACCCAACAACCGAGCCTATCCAGGATCGAACCATCCAACTGGTGAACGACACCGCCTCCCGTATAATGCATCTTAGGGAGATCCAACTAAATGCTCGACTCATAGCTGTTGTAGGCAAACTCCGCAAGCGGCAAGAACTGATCCCAAGAACCCCCGAAATCCATAACGCAAGCAAGCAGCATATCCTCCAATATCTAAATAGTGCGCTTGAACTGTCCGTCCATCTGGGGGTTAAATGTTATACTCAACTCAACCCCTGTGCCTAACTCACACTATACGGCCCACCAAAAGTGCGAGGTAAACTGTGTACCTCGATCAGATAGACGCGGGCACACCGTGAAGACGGACGATTTCGCGGATGTAGATCTCAGCTAACCGTTCTGAAGAATAGGTAACTACCACTGGAATGAAATGTGCCGACTTGTTCAACATGTCCACAATAACCCATACCGCGTCTAACTTCTTCTGAGTCTGTGGGAGTCCAACAACAAAATCTATAGTGATATTCTCCCACTTCCACTCAGGAATCTCTAGCCTCTAAAACAAACCACCAAGCCTATGATGCTCGTACTTTACTTGCTGACAATTTAGATACCGAGCTACATATGCAACTATATCCTTCTTCATCCTCATCCACCAATAATGTTGTCGCGAGTCCTGATATATCTTGGCGGCACCCAGATGAATAGAATACCGGGAACTATGGGCCTCCTCAAGAATCAACTCATGAAGCCCGTCCACATTGGGCACACAAATACGACCCTGCATCCGTAAAACCCCCATCATCTCGAACAGTAACATGCTTGGCACCACCGTGCCGCACTGTTTCCTTAAGGACAAGCAAATAGGGGTCATCATACTGACACTCTCTGATGCGCTCGTACAAGGAAGACCGAGAGACTGTGCAAGCTAGAACACGACTAGGCTCTGAACATCTAATCTCACGAACTGATTGGCAAAAGCCTGAACATCTGACGGAAGAGGCCTCTTACCAACTGGAATATACGCAAGGCTACCCATACTCACAGCCTTTCTACTCAAGGCATCAACTACCACATTGACCTTCCCGGGATAATACAAAATGGAAATATCATAGTCTTTCAACAACTCCAACCACCTTCTCTGCCTCAAGTTGAGATCCTTTTGCTTGAACAAATATTGTAGACTCCGATGATCCGTGAATACCTCACACGACACGCTGTAAAGATAGTGCCTCCAAATCTTCAGCGCATGAACAATGGCTGCCAACTCTAAGTCATGAACAGGGTAATTCTTCTCATGAACCTTCAACTGCCGCGATGCGTATGCAATCACCCTGCCATCCTGAATCAATACTACACCGAGCCCAATACGGGATGCATCACAATGCACCATATAGGATCCTGAACCTGTGGGAATTATTAACACTGGTGCCGTAGTCAAAGCAGTCTTGAGCTTCTGAAAGCTCAACTCACACTCATCTGATCATCTGAATGGGGAACCTTTCTAGGTCAATCTAGTCAATGGGGCTGTAATGGATAAAAATCCATCCACGAACCAGTAATAATAACCCGCCAAACCCAGGAAACTCCGGATCTCTGTAGCTGAAGTAGGTCTAGGCCAGTTCTGAATTGCTTCAATCTTGTTAGGATCCAACTTTATGCCCTCTGCCGATATAACATGCCCCAAAAAGGCGACTGAGTCTGATAAAAACTTACACTTTGAAAACTTGGCATATAACTGACTATCTCTCAGAGTCTGAAGTACAATATGAAGATATTGATCATGCTCCTCTCGACTGCGGGAGTAGATCAAGAGATCATCAATGAATACCATCACAAAAGTATCCAAATAGGGCTTGAATACTTGGTTCATCAAATCCATAAATGTTGTTGGGCATTTGTCAACCCAAATGACATCACTAGGAACTCATAATACCCTTACCGAGTCCGAAAAGTCGTCTTAGGAACATCGGATGCCTTAATCTTCAACTGATGGTAGCTAGACCTCAAATCATTCTTCAAAAACACCTTGGCACCCTGAAGCTGATCGAATAAGTCATCAATCCTCGGCAACGGATACTTGTTCTTCATAGTGACGTTGTTTAACTGCCGATAGTCTATACACATCCTCATTGACCCATCTTTCTTCTTCACGAACAACACATGCGCACCCCAAGACGAGACACTAGGTCTAATGAATCCTTTATAAAGAAAATCTTGCAACTTCTCCTTCAATTTCTTCAACTCCGGTGGGGACTATGGTGGAATAGAAATGGGCTGAGTGCCCGGAGCCAAATCAATACAGAAGTCAATATCTCTGTCGGGTGGCATTCCCGGCAGATCTATAAGAAACACCTCTAGAAACTCACGCATGATTGGTACTGAATCCATGGAAAGAAACTCCACACTCGAATCACGAACATAGGCCAAATATGCTAGACATCCCTTCTCGACCATACGTCGAACCTTCACATAAGAAATAACCTTGCTAGTAGAATCGGCAGGAGTCCCTCTCCACTCTAATCTAGGAAACCCCGGCATGGATAAGGTCACCGTCTTGGTGTGATAATCCAATATAGCATGATAAGGTGATAGCCAATCCATACCCAAGATTACATCAAAATCTACCATATCAAGAAGTAGAAGATATATGCTAGTCCTAAGACTCCCAATAGTAATCACACACGAGTGATAGACGCGATCTACAACAATAGAATCTCCCATAGGCATGGACATATACACAAAAGCACTCAAATAATCACGAAGCACAACCAGATATGAAGCATGACACGTAGGAATAAGTAGAGCCCAGATCAAATAGAACCGAACCATCTCTATGGAAAACTGGAACAATACTTGTGATAACAGCGTCAGATGACTCGGCCTCAGGTCTAGCTGGGAAAACATAACATCGGGACACTACTAAGCTTGCTCGTGACTCGTGAGACCTAGGCAACCTAGTATTCTGATATCAACTTGTCACAGTCCGGAATTTTCACCCTCGGGACCGTGATGGCGTCTTGATAAGTAGAGATTTTGACTACTTATTTGCACTCTTTTACTTTTGTTTTAGCTCAAAATTGCTTAAAGGTATTCCCGAAAATTGATGAAATCTACTTTCTTGTAGGAGTGTTGGAATATGAGTCAAAGAGATGAAAATCAACTCAAGAAGAAGTAATTTTGGACAAGGACTAAAACAAAGATAAAAGGACAAAATGCGGACCGCACAATATTGAGTGCGGCCGCAGAACATGAGGAAGCCTCTGGCAAAATTTCCATGCAAAGTACGGGCCGCACAATTTTTGGCGCCGTTGCCGGGGAGCTAAAAATGGATTTAGCTAAATATTTGGTTTTGTGTATGATTTGTCTTATTTTCCTTCCGGGTTACTAACCTTTTTGTGAATCGATTGTAGGTACAAAAATGGGTCTCAACAATGATCCTCTCAAAAACATGCCTTTGGGGGATGTGGACGTGGAAGATGACCCAGTTGAGGAGGTTCCTCTTAAGCCTCAAGCAAATAGATGAGGTCGACCACCTCAAGACAAAATTCCCGTTCCACCCCCCAAAACCACAAAGAGCGGCTCTACACCGGGTGTTGCCGAATGAAGGGTATGCAAGTTCCATAGTCCCGCCCCGCATTAGGGTGGAAAACTTTCAAATCACAAATGTTATGCTCACATTGCTTGAGCAACGAGGATTCTTCACCGGGGCTCTGAACCAAAATGCGTACAAACACTTGAAAGGATTTGTGGATACTTGCTGGGGGAGTAAACAGACCAACGTCTCCGAGAATACTCTAAGGTTAAGGCTATTTACCTTCTCTCTACAGGAGAAAGCCTTGGACTGGTTAGAAAGATTGCTAAATCATTCTATCCATACATGGGATGAATTGGCGAAAATATTCATTGCCAAGTTCTTTTATCCCGGGCATATGGCTACTCTTAGAGACGATATTCTATCATTCAAACAAGAATCCAATGAGCCTTTGCACAAGATATGGGAGAGGTACTGCACTATAGTGAAAGAGTGCCCGAATAATGACATAACTGAGGCTATGATTCAACAAACCTTGTACATTGGGATCAATACTACCAATCAATGCGTGGTCAATCAACTTGTCGGTGGAAATTTCATGACAACACCATATGCCGAAGCTTGTAAAATCTTAGATGAAATGGCGGATGCTTCATCGGCATGGCAAAGTAGAACAAATGTTCCTCAAGGTGATCCAAATGTGATTCACCTATACAAAGAATTGCATGATCATGGGAAAGAAATTGCCGAGGTGACCACTACAATGAATCAATTGGTCAAACCTCAACTTCAACAGGTTCAAGGTCCTAAGCAAATAAATGCAATGGAAGGTGTCAATATGATGGTGAACAAGCGAAGGCAAAAGGGTCAACAAGTGCAAAAACGTGTGGAACAATTTGTGCAAGATGATAGTGGGTTTGACCAAGACAAATCATACAATGAGCAAGAGGAAGAAGTGCAATATGTGAATAACTACCAAGGGAAAAGGAACAACTCTCAAGGACCGAATCAACAACAATGGCGATCTCAAGGAAATCAAGGAAATTGGAACAATCAAAACCACCAAGGCAATTGGAGTGGTGGTACCAACAATCAAGGTAATTGGAACAATAACAATAATCAAGACAATTGGAACAATCAAGGCAACCAAGGCAATTGGGGTGGCAACAACCGAGGGAATCGGGGGCCGGGCTTTCAAAGGCCCCCGATGTATCAACAACCAAACAACCCGCCTCCTTATCCATCTCAAGGTTCTAGTTCTTCCAACAATGAGATGGGACGGATTGAAAATATGTTTAAACAAATAATGGAGAAAAATGCCGACTCCGATGCTCAATTAGCCTCTCACAACACTTCAATCCGTAATTTGGAAGTTCAATTGGGGCAAATCTCGCAAGCTTTAAATACTCGTCCTAAGGGGGCACTACCTAGTGATATGGTGGTGAACCCTAAGGGTGGGAATAACACGGGACATGCCATGACCGTAACAACAAGGAATGGAAGAGGTGGAGATGCAACCACCTCAAATCAAAGAAGAATTGTAGATGATGATGTAGTAGTTCAAGAAGATGAGATTTCAAGCAATGTGGTTCAAGCTAATGAAGATGTGAGAATTGATATTGATGAGAGTGTGGAGGAGACCCAAGAAGAAGTGAACTCGTCTAGGGAACACGTGATTGACATACCGGAACTGGTAGTGCCAAAGGCTAAGGCCTCCTCCTCCATACCCTCAAAGGCTCGCCAAGCAAAATAGTGAGAACAAATTCAAGAAGTTTATTGACATGATGAAGAGCTTATCCATTAATGTGCCATTGGTTGAGGCGTTGGAACAAATTCCCAGTTATGCAAAGTTCATAAAGGATTTGATAACAAAGAAAAGATCAATGAATTATGAGACTATCAAGATGACACATCAAGTGAGTGCTATTGTGCACTCAATGGCTCCGAAATTGAAAGATCCCGGCGCTTTCACAATCCCTTGCACTACTGGAAGCGCCGACTTTTCCAAAGCTCTATGTGATCTAGGGGCGAGTATCAACTTGATGCCCTACTAGGTGTTCAAAACTTTGGGAATTGGGAAACCAAGACCCACATCTATGAGGTTACAAATGGCGGATTGTACTATGAAGAGACCATTGGGTATTATTGATGATGTGTTGGTTCTTGTTGATAAGTTCATCCTCCCGGCGGACTTTGTGATTCGTGATTGCAAAGTGGACTATGAGGTGCATAATATCTTGGGTAAACCTTTACTTGCTACGGGTAAGGCTCTTGTTGATGTGGAGGCCGGTGAGCTCACCTTCCGGGTGGGTGATGAAAAGGTGGTTTTCCATGTATGCAAATCTATGAGGCAACCGAATAGCAATGAAGTTTGTTCGTTTGTGGACTTAGTGACCGGAGGTGATTGTTGATGATGCTAGTTCCATGATGAATGTTGATGATACTTTGGAAGCCGTATTATTTAATCATGATGATGATTGGAAGGAAGGCTTTGTGGAATGTGTAAATGCATTACAAGAAATGGGGTCGTATACTTATGAACTCTGAAAATTGTCCTTAGATCTTGAGAACCGGAAGACTCCTCCAACAAAGCCCTCAATCAAGGAGCCTCCCACTTTGGAGTTAAAGCCATTGCCTTCACATCTCAAGTATGTGTTTCTTGGCCCATGTTCTTCTTTACCTATTATTATTTCCTATTGCTTGACTAATGTGCAGGTAGATTCTACTTTGGCGGTGCTTCAAAAGAGGAAGAAAGCTATAGGATGGACACTGGCGGATATTCGGGGTACAAGCCCCGCCTTTTACATGCACAAGATTATTTTGGAGGAGGATGCCAAACCCTCCATTGAACATAAAAGAAGATTAAATGAAGAAATGCAAGAGGTGGTGAAGAAGAATATCATAAAATGGTTGGATGTCGGGGTTGTTTACCCCATTTTCGATAGCTCGTGGACCTCTCCGGTTCAATGTATCCCAAAGAAAGGGGGCATGATTGTGGTAACAAATGACAAGAATGAGTTGATCCCTATAAGAACGGCCACCGGGTGGAGAGTTTGCATGGACTATAAGAAGCTCAACAAAGTCACTCGGAAAGATTATTTTCCACTTCCATTTCTTGATCAAATGCTTGATAGGTTGGCCGGACAAGCTTTTTACTGTTTCTTTGATGGATATTTCGGCTACAATCAAATTCTTATTGCTTCTGAGGACAAAGAGAAGACTACTTTCACTTGTTCCTATGCTACTTTTGCATTCTCGCGGATGCCATTACGATTATGCAATGCATCGACGACTTTTCAACGGTGTATGATGGCCATCTTCACTGACATGGTAGAGGATTTTCTTGAGGTCTTTATGGATGATTTCTCTGTGGTTGGAAATTCCTTCAATGATTGCTTAAACAACTTGGATAAGGTCTTGGCAAGATGTAAGGAGGCAAACTTGGTTTTGAATTAGGAGAAATGTCACTACATGGTCGAAGAAGGCATAGTCCTCGGCCACAAAATTTCAAAGCATGGTATTGAGGTCGACAAGGCCAAAATTGAGGTGATCTCCTCTCTCCCTCTACATCCGTGAAGGGAGTGAGGAGCTTCTTGGGTCATGCGGGGTTCTATCGACGATTTATCAAAGACTTTTATAAGGTGGTGAACCCCTTGTGTAAACTTTTGGAGAAGGATGCCAAGTTCCATTTCAATGAGGATTGTATGAAGGCATTTGAATTGATCAAGTTCAAGTTGACTACTGCTCATATTATCACCGCACTGGATTGGAGCTTTCCTTTTGAGCTCATGTGTGGCGCAAGTGATGTGGCGATCGGAGTAGTTTTGGGGCAACGTATCAATAAAATCTTCCATCCGGTTTACTATGCTAGTAAGACCATGAATGATGCCCAAGTCAACTACACAGTGACCGAAAAAGAGCTCCTTGCTAATGTCTTTGCTATGGAGAAGTTACACCCGTATTTGATGGGTACAAAGGTGATTGTACACACCGACCATGCGGCTCTTCGATATTTGATGAGCAAGAAAGATTCTAAAGCAAGATTAATTTGGTGGGTGATTCTATTGCAAGAGTTTGATCTAGAGATTCAAGACCACAAGGGTAGTGAAAACCAAGTGGAGGACCACTTGTCTCGTTGGGAGGAGGAGGGGAGGCCACATGACGATCTTGAGATAAATGATTCCTTCCCCGATGAGCAACTTCTAGCCATTTCAATGACCAGGATGCCATGGTTCACTGACTTAGCCAATTATCTTATGAGTGGTATTGTACCGAATGAGTTCTCTTCAAACCAAAGAAAGAAGCTCAAACGGGATTGCCTTGACTATTATTGGGATGAGTTGTATCTTTTCCGAATTTGTACCAATGGTGTGATTTGACGATGTGTGCCGGAGGAGGAACAAAGGGAAATTCTTGAGGCTTGCCACTATTCACCATATGATGGTCACCATGGTCAAGCTAGAATGGCAACAAAAGTGTTGAGTTGTGGATTATATTGGCCTACTCTTTACAAAGATGCTAGCGATCTCGTCAAGCGTTGTGATGAATGTCAAAGGGCCGGTGGGATTTCTAAGAAGAATGAGATGCCCCTCACCACCATCTTGGAGATTGACATATTTGATGTGTGGGGCATTGATTTTATGGGTCTGTTCATGAGCTCTTGTGGGAACACTTACATATTGGTAGTTGTGGATTATGTGTCAAAGTGGGTTAAAGTCGTGGCTTTACCCAACAATGAAGCTCGAAGTGTGGTGGCATTTTTGAAAAAGAACATCTTCACGAGATTTAGTACTCCAAGGGCCATTATTAGTGATGGGAGATCGCACTTTTGTAACAAAGCTTTTGATACCTTACTCACGAAGTATGGTGTCACTCACAAAGTGTCAACTCCCTATCATCCTCAAGCAAGTGGGCAAGTCGAAGTCTCCAATCAGGAGATCAAGAGTATTTTTTCAAAGACTGTGAATGCCTACCGGACGAATTGGTCAAAAAAACTTGATAATGATCTTTGGGCTTATAGGATGACTTACAAATCACCGATTGGTATGTCTCCATATCGGTTGGTTTCGGGAAAGCTTGTCACCTACCGGTGGAACTTGAACACAAGGCTATGTGGGCATTGAAGAAGCTTAATCTTGATTGGGATGTCACCGCCAACTTAAGGGTGGCACAATTGAATGAGCTTGATGAATTCCGGTACCATGCATATTCAAGTTCATCCTTATACAAGGACAATATGAAGTACCTACATGATAAGTACATCTGAAATAAGGAGTTTAAAGAAGGTGATCTTATGTTATTGTTCAATTCCCGGTTACGGATGTTTCCGGGCAAATTGAAGTCTAAATGGAGTGGCCCATTTGAAGTGGTGAATGTAACCCCCTTTGGTGCTTTGGACTTAAAAAATAAAAATGATGAGGTGTTTAGAGTCAATGGGCACCGGGTAAAACACTATCTTGGCAAGGTTGATGATGGCCACATCGTGGTGGTTCTTCATTTCAAATGATTGGTAATCTGTGTCGTGTCGCGCCGATAAATCGGGCTCTTCTTGGGAGGCAACCCATGTGTCTTTTTCTTTTTTCATTTTCTTTTTCATTAGATAGGCTTTGTTTTGTGCTAACTAGTTTTGAAGTGTATGCAGGAATGGATGTGTACTGTAGGGACTATGCCAAAATTGGCTAAGTGTTGAAAAAGTGCGGACCGCACATTAATTGTGCGGACCACACAACTCTAAAAGCAGCAGCAGAAATCACTCTGCGGCCACACAATTCTGTGTGCGGTCGCACAATTGGAAGACCAAAATTGCAAGTTCTTTGAAGATAACCTATCAAAATTCATAGCCAATATGCGGCCGCACACACAATTGTGCGGTCCGCATAAATTCTTTGGCCGCACTCACTTTTGTGTGGACCGCAAAGTTGCATCAAGGTCCAGGTAAAGAGTGCGGCCCGTACTCAAAATTGTGCAGCCGCACTCACCTTAGGTTTGGGGTGACTTGATCAACCTATAAATAGAACCTCAACGCCTATTCACAGTTTACAAACTCTGAGCTCTTGAACCCTAAGCAAACACAGTGCACGTTCAATTAGTTCACAATCTTCCTTCATTTCATCATTGTAGATTCTTACTTGCATCCTTCATAACTGGTATGTTCATTACTCCTTTAGATTTTTCAATTTCTTTTAGTTTTTGTTCTTTTGTGGTAGAATTATTTTCAGACCTAAAATGTCAATTGTTAGTCATGTGTGCTTAAAATCATGTGGGTAATATCATATATGTTCATTGGGACTTGGGTAGATCATTAATCATGTTTAATTGCAAATACTATGTCTAAATTGTGCAAAACTTGCAAAACATAGAGTCAGTGCTGCGTAATTTCGAATTGTGCGGTCCGCAGATCTTAAAATTAGGGCTAAAATATTGCATGAAAAGTGCGGACTGCACTCAAAATTGTGTGGTCCGTAGAAAAATTGTGGGCCGCAGAAAAATGTGTTTGACCGCACTTTAGAATTTCAGAGAACCAGAGTTCTGGAATTAGGATTGTACGGCCGCACTCGAAATTGTGCGGTCTGCACTTCAGGATATGCGACCACACTTCAAAATTGTGCGGTCCACACATGGCAGTCTGCGGCCACACTTAAAATTGTGCGGTCCACACTGCCTCGTCTGCAGTCTGTTTTCCTACAACTGTTATGCATATGTGTACACTGTTTTGTGCTCTAACTGACTTATGTACCTCATATTGCAGACAATGGTTCGTTCACGAGGTACAAGAGATATATCTAAAGGGAGAGGTGAACCCTTCTGAGGCCGGGGCAAAGGCACTCAACCTTTGGGGGTGCAAAAGAAAACTATGACAAAAAAGCAAACCCCGGGGAGGGGCAGGGCCACAGAGCCTTCTGAATCAAGCTCATAAGTCCCGTTTAGGGGAACTTCCGAAGGTCACTTAATGGGAGAACAGCATGAGGCCCAGTCCCAACCACCACACTTCCCTAGGAGATACCAACTCCGGTGCCGGTGCTGGTAGCCAGGGTTCAGAACCAGTAGCCATGGTTCAGAGCCCTCTTCTACACCTACTTCTCCGGCAATAGTGGCAATAGATGATGATGATGATGTACCGGATGATGGTAGATGAGGTGACACTCGAGTGGGCAGACTAGAGAGGTCGAAGAAGAAGGAAGCATGGGAGGATCGGTTTGTAAGTTTGATAGCCTTCTCAAGGTTCAGAGAGTGGTGGCCCTAGAGATCGCTCACACTTGAGCGACAATTCTTAATTAAGGATTTGGATATTCACAATCCAAATGTCCTTAGACAGTTTCGGGAGCGCCAGGGGTGGATATGGTTCACCCAGAGTGTCAAGGATGCCAAGGAGCACTTGGTACAAGAATTCTATGTCAATGTGGCACACATCAAGAAGGGTACCAAAGTTACCAAAGTGCGAAATTTGAAAGTTATATTCGATCAGTGCACTCTGAACCAGTACTTGGGATTCGAGGAGTTAGAACCAGTCCAGTACTTGGAAAAGCTCTCTAAGGGTGATGCAGTTTGCCCTTGGCTAGCAAAGATATTGATAGATCCAGGACCACCACCACTGTGGATCACAGCGGGGGTTCTTATTTTGAAGCAAAAGGGTGGCAAACCTTTGTGTGCAGCCGCTTAGACCCGAGCGGGAATGAAAACAATCTTCCCCTCCCCCGAGCAGTTTTGGTGGCATCCATCATGGCTGGGTACTCAATAAATGTGGGTGCCATCATGTCGGTCAATATGTCGTTGGTGGTCCAAAGAGATTAAAGTTCCTATTCATATCCCAACACACTCACAACATACCTCATGGATGCAAGGGTGGAGCCGAGAAGTTTTGATCAAAAGGTGCGGGCTAAACATCCCTTATCATGGTACTCTTTGCAAGGTACGGGAAACCCAAAGTTCAAGGGTAAGGAAACTACCACCGGTGGCCAGTCTGATGAGCCAATGGTGGTGGTTACAGATTCAGCTGCTGAGCCTTCTACAGCTGCCATGCCTTCCACAATAGTCGGTCCTTCCACCGAGACAGTTGACATGCCACCACCCCCACCTTCTAGACCATCTACATCAATGATAGTGCCTGCCTCTTCCACATATCCACTCACTGCGCTGCGAGTCTCCCAGACATTGGCGAGTCTCAATAACTAGATGCAGACAACTACTTCAAAGCTATCTGACATATCTAGTATTGTTGCACCACAGTCCTCTACCCCAGCAGCACCTCCGGTACCTCCGTCAGTGGATGAAACTTTGAAGAAGATCCTAGAAAATCAGAAGACTATCATGGATCCAGTGGTGGCGCACGGGAGAGCTATTGAGGAGTTGGACAAATAGGTGAAGAAGATGCGAAAATCTCAGGCAACAAAGAAATCAGTGGAAAGATTGAGCACCGAGGTGGCCAAGCTTGCATCAGCTGGGGATATTCGCCTTGACCTTCTGATGGAGACAACACCAGCAGCACCAGCAGCACCAGCAGTTCCACCAGTACCTGAGGCATCAGAGACAGTAGTTGGCCAGTCTGAGGAGCTGGACCATGCTTCCCACACCGCTGCAGAGATGCTCCAGATGTTCAGCCACCCCATTATTCCCCGACCGGAGGACGATGAAGTCAAGTTGGAGGATCCAGATGGTGTTGATGATGCCATGCATACTGAGACCACATAGGGAGTGCTCTTCACTCTCTATCCTTAATTTTGTTAAGCATTGAGGACAATGCTTATTCTTTTAGGGGGTAGTCTATTTTGGATAGTTTATTATGACATTGACATTGTCCTGTAATAACTTTAATACTATTTTCCTTTTATCTTTATTCTCTCTTTCGTTATGTATATATTCCTCCCTTTCCCTTGATGTATATATTCATTTCCCCTCAGTTTGTATATTCATTTGTCTTACTTTCAGTAGTTTATTTTATAGCTTCTGTAGTTTATTTTTCTTAGTAGTATAACTTCTTATTTACTTTAATAGCTTCTTTTTGATTTGGTAGGTTCTTGTTATGTTTAAGTGAGCAATAAGCCTTTGGTTTTCTTAATGCCACGGTTCTTTTCAAAGGTGAGTTTTGTGTTAACCGGGTGGCTCTTCCCAACGATGGATGGTGTGACAACCTTCTTAAGGGATTGAGTCCATTTTTTTTTATGTTTAGGTAAAAACAGTAGTAATGAATAAATGGGTCTCAAGCATGCTTCACTTGGCACCAACACATTTACCTACGGCCCTATGGTTAAAAATAAGTTTTTGGCAGAAAATAGCTCTAGTTGTGACCTTTTGACTCTTGTGTTGACTTAAGCATTCATCGAGTGGTTCAGTCGAGCCATTTGTGATTTTCAATCTTAAATAGGGTTGTTGTGGGCCCTCGACTCCATCTCTTTAGAAATCCAGCAGGGTGAGAGGTGAGATATTTAGTTGCAAGTCCAAAGTACCCGTGCTAATAGTCTAGAACTTGGCCCGAATATTTTTCTAGGCGAAATTCTAAGTTTGGCTTGGCTTGAGAAATGATTGTAGGCTCTCCTTGATCCAATTTGAAATCTTCCATAGCCTACCAATGTGATATCCCTAGTCAACCTATTTGATCCTAAGCCCTTTTTCATTTAATAACCATGTTACAAGCATGTACCCATTTGTAATGACCCTCTCTTGGCACCCGATCTTTTTTTGGCATTCTTGAGAAACAATTGGCTAAAATATAAGTTTGGGGGAGATACGAGGAATTTGAAAGTGATATAAAGGTACAAAGAAGAGGAAAGAAATGAAGAAAAGGAAAGGCAAAGAAAAAAAAGAAAGAACAAAATAAAAAATGCCAAAAAGAAAGTGAATAAAGTAAAGAGTTGAAGGGATTCAAAGAAAAACAAGGATGAAAGGCATGAAGTAAACAAAGAAGGAGAAAATGAATAGCATGACCATGAAAGAGTGATGTTAAGTCTCTTTAGTTCCCTCGAGGAAAAAGAAAATGACTCAAAAAGTCGACAAAGTATGAGCCAAAAAGAGAAAATGGAGTGCTTAAGGAAAGATGATATTCCAACAAATCCTACCTTAGTCCAAAAGCCTTCATTACATCCCGAAAAAGCCCTGCATGATTTCAAGTTGAGTGAGCTTACATTAGTGGTGATTTACATGAGGGGCAAGCATATGGTACTTAGAGCCGTACTTGTGACATTCTTTTAAGAGAGATGAGCGAACTTTTCACAATCCTTGAATTGAGTGTTACATTCTAAAGTAAGATATGCTAACGGAGAGTAGAAGAGGAGGAGTTTGGGATCCACAATGACCTACATGAAAGAGCGAGATTCCTTGATGAATAAAGTCAACTCTTGATGCTCTAGTGTCACATTAGAACTATTGTACTTAAAAAGTCAAAGCATTGCATTGTTGATAAGTCATAAGTGTTGTGGTTAATTGTTGGTCCCAATTGATATGTGTTTTATTCACTTTAGGCCAGTTGAAATAGCTCTTTTCTTGTGGAGGTGGGAATTACCTTGTTTGCTTGAGGACAAGCAAAAACTTAAGTTTGGGGGAGTTGATAAGTAGGGATTTTGACTACTTTTTGCACTCTTTTACTTTAGTTTTAGCTCAAAATTGCTTAAAGGTATTCTCGAAAACTGATGAAATGTGCTTTCTTGCAGGAGCGTTGGAATATGAGTCAAAGAGATGAAAATCAATTCAAGAAGGAGTAATTTTGGACAAGGACTAAAACAAAGCTAAAAGGGCAAAATGTGGACCGCACAATATTGAGTGCGGCCGTAGAACATGAGGAAGCCTCTGACAAAATTTCCATGCAAAGTGCGGACCGTACAATTATTGTGCGGCCGCAGAAGATGAGGTTCAAAGAGATGGATTCTGGGGTTATGAAGAAGTGCGGACCGCACCATTATTGTGCGGACGCAGAAAAAAAAGTCCGGTTGCACTCAGAAATGTGCGGTCCGCAGAAGTCTTGCATGTCAAAGCTAAAATTCGAGAGTGCAGCTGCACTCAGAAATGTGCGGACCGCGGAATTTGAAGAAGTGCGACCGCAACCCAGAATTATACGACCGCAAAAGTCCATCTTGTCAAGCTAATGTCAAAGTGCGGACCGCACATAATTGTGCGGCCGCAAAATCTCCGCAGGGGCAATTTTGTTCGATAATTTCAGCTGGGTATAAATAGCTCTTTTTGTCAAATTTAGGTCAAGAAAAGAACACCTAAGAATAGATAGCCGTTTTTGTTTACTGTTTTGGGTAACTTTGTAATAGTTTATCATTTTAACATTAGATTTTCTTCCCTTAATCAACTATTATGAGTTTTATTTTAGCTTCTTCTTTAATTTCTTCATTTTCTATGAGTAGCTAAACCCTTAGCTAGGGTTGTGACCCAATCCTAGTATGGGTACTTGAGAAAAAGAGACTAAGTCTAGGAAAACTTGGCTAACAAAAAATTGGGGTGAACTCAAGAAAATTGATAGCCCCAATTAAAGGGTCGAATCTAGAGATGGTAAGACCCGACTTGAGTATCCATCACTTGTTTTGTGAAATACCCATTTGGACTTGAGAAAGTCAAATTGGGAAAAATCACTCAAACTACCGAGAGGTATAGAGTGAGTAATCGTGTGTGATTGCAATATTATATCCCGACCAACCAAACATGCCCTAAAGCTCTCAATCCGTTAGGTAACCAACTAGGTGGAAGTTACAACCCTAGATCTTTTATAACCTGAAAAACAACAATACCAAAAATATTGTCTCTTAGCTTTACAATTACAGCATTAGCATAAGATTTAGGAGTAGAAAAGAAATAATCAAATATGTGAAAGTACAATCTTGGACACGTCATATACCTAGACTAGATATATACCTAATCCAACATAAAGCTCTCTGTGAAATCGATCCCGACTCGCGTTGGGTATTTATAATTGCATCGACCGCCTCACAATCCCAATTAGTGGTGTGAGTTTGGGCGACATCACTCCTAACATTTCACTTTCTAGGCAAGCCAACGTTAGAATTGTTTTTAGCCATTTTTAACAAATCTAATTAAATAATAACCAAGAAACCGAATAAACTGAAATAGAGTGAGAAAACCATAACAACAGCGATATCTAGATACAATCCCAAAACTGGCGTCACCAGTACACGAGCGACTAGAGTACTACAAATAAAGATCTAAATGAAAACATAATTGTCTGAAATACAGAAAACAGCTAGAGAGATATGAAAGGGGACTTCAGGGCTGCGGACACCATGCAACTGTATCTCAAGTCTCTGTAAAGAAATCATCCGAGCAATCTACTAATCGCCGCTAGGACCGACTCCATAATCTGCACAAGAAGTACAGAGTGTAGTATGAGTACAACCGACCCCATGTACTCTATAAGTGCCGAGCCTAACCTCAATAAAGTAGTGACGAGGCTAAGGTGGGTCACTTACAATAACCTGTATGCAGTATAATAATAATAACAGGAAAGGAAACACAGGAAAAGTAAGGCAATTAACTTATGAAAATAAACTTAATCCTCGAAATCAGTAAATTCAGAAATATTAGTCTTCATAATCTCGTACGAAAATACTGAAAGCTAACACAGTGCAACAATGAATACAAAACACAGAATTCGTTGCGGCGCCCAACTCGATCCCACCATACAAACACAATCCTCCCTTATTTCACCATATCAATATCAATAATAACATGTAAAATCCGTTGCGACGCGCAACCCGATCCCACCATATAATCAGAATCAATATCATAATCCTCCCTTATTTTACCATATCAAAATCACATATAAAATCTGATACGGCGTGCAACCCGATCCCACCATACCAATATCAATCCTCCCTTATTCCACCCGTTGCGGCGTGCAACCCAATCCATAAATAATATCAATAAATGTAATCAATTCAATAACTCAATTCACAAGAATCTCTACGATTAGAGAATATGAAAGCTAAGCCATAAAGGAACCTCGTACCAAATCAAGGAATGCTACAATTAATACAAAGTAACAAGACAAGCCAAATATATAACAATTAAAGTATACAAGACAAGTAAGGCAAGTAGGAATTAATCATAGAATCATGAAAGAAACGAGCATTTCAATACAAGAGTAAATAAGTGACAAGTAACAAGTTAAGGCATAGGAAGCAATTAAAGCATGTAACAGTTAAGACATGGAATAAAATAATTAATGAAATACGGGAAAGCATGAAAACAATTATTTTGACAACGTATATACACTCGTCACCTCGCATATACGCCGCTACACATGTATTTCACATAATACATAGTTCAAGGGTTCCTAATTCCCTCAAATCAAGGTTAGACTCAACACTTACCTCGCTCCGCAAGCAAATCAAAGCTCAATCGGGGCCTTTCCTCTAAAATTCTCCTCCGAACCAACAAAATCTAACCAAAATCGACTTAATATCAACAAACAATGCTAGGAAAATTAATTGCAATACATAAAGTTAAGATCTTTACACTTTTTCCCAAAAGTCAACAAAAGTCAACCCCGGGCTCGCTTGGTCAAAACCCGAGATTCGGACTAAAATTCAATTAACCATTCACCCTCGAGCCCGATTATGCAATTAGTTTCGAAATCCAACCTCAATTTGAGGTCTAAATCTCAATTTTACATACACCCCCCAATTCTTCTCAAATCCTTAATTTTCTACCATGAAAGAGCATAGATTAAGGTTAGGAATCAATGGGTGTTGATGGAAATGGGAGAAAATGAGTTAAAGTATACTAACCTATGAAATGGTGATGAAATTTCTCTTCAAAATCACCTTTAGGCCGGGCTCTAATGAGAAGATGGTGAAAATGGGTGAAATCACGTGTTTGGAACATTTTAAAGTCTAGGCGTCAGGTGTTCATCGCGTTCGTGAGACACCTGATTCGATCGCGAAGCAGCAGTGGCCAATGGCCTTCGCGTTCGCGAAGGCTTACTTCCCCCTGCCTTTGCGTTCGCGATCCAGTGAACTCGTTCGCGGAGAGTAACTGACAGGCTCCCTCCTAGGACCCCATAATCCTACGCGTTCGCGAGAGCAAGGACGCGTTCCCGAAGGGTAAACCTCCCACTACTTCGCGTTCGGGACCAGCTCCTCGTGTTCGCAAAGAAGAAACTTCTCCCCAACCCAGATTCACCTTTGCGATCGCGAGAGAGGCTTCGCGATCGCAAAGCACATGACACCAGATATCAGCAGTAGCCAAAACCAATAAGTTTTTCTAAGTTCAAATGGTCTGTAACCTATCTGAAACTCACCCGAGCCCCTCGGGGTCCAAACCAAACATGCACACAAGTGTAATAACATCATACGAACTTGCTTGAGCGATCAAAATACCAAAATAACACCTAGAACTATGAATCGGACACTTAAACAAATGAAATTTTCAAAGAAACTCAAGAACATGCAATTTTACAACCGAACGTCCGAATCACGTCAAATCAACTCTGTTTTACACCAAATTTTGCAGACAAGACATAAATACCGAAATGAACTTATACCAAGTTCCGGAACTGAAATTCGAACCCGGTAGCAACAAAGTCAACCTACGGTCAAACTTAGAAATTCTTTAAACCTTTAAATTGCTAGTTTTCAACAAATCACGTTAAATCAAGTTGGGGACTTCCAAATTAGATTTCGGGCATACGCTCAAGTTCCAAATTATGATACGGACCCACCGGGACCTTCAAAATACTGATCCGGGTCCGTTTACACTAAATGTTGACCGTAGTCAACTCAAATGAGTTCTAAGACAAAATTCCACATTTCTATCAATTTTTCGCATAAAAATTTTCCTGAAAAAGACACAAACAGCGCACGCAAATCGAGAAAGGCTAAACGGAGCTATCGGAGGTCTCGGGACACAGAAACAAAGGTATACCAATATACTAAAATAGTATATTAATGTTTAATTATGAAAAATATTTTCCAATACTAAAAGTATATTGTTATACTAAATAGTATAATATTTGTTAAATATAAACTTAAATAAATTATATACGGGTTGGTATCATGCAAAAGCATTATTTTTGTATCATGCAGGTTTATTTTATCATCAACTAAGCTACTATAATTTAAAAATACAGTAAAAAAAAAAAGAAATTAAAAAAATTGCCAATTATACACATCATTTAACCTTATTAGCTTCCAATATTAATTATCTAAAAGAATTCTCCACCAATAAAAATAAATAAATAATGAGCTTGTAAATATTTCACGTTTTGGTCATATATTTCAAGTAAATTTTTTATCCATCCACACTCAACTCTTAAATACTATGTTGTGTAAAATATATTTTCTGCCTCAATTAAACATTGTATGGAATTCTATAAAAATATTACTTTTCTAGTTAGGATAAGAAATGTTAAACTGGTCAAATATTTCAACAAAAAGAAAATTCATGATAAATGTTTCTTTAATTATTTCTTCATGATAATGTAATAAATACATATGATAAAATGAAATTTATTAGTTTATGGAACATGACAAGTGGTCTCGTCAATTATTAGTCAATTTAAAAAAGAATGATACATTTCTATAGTTAGAAACAATTTAACTTTGAACTTTTCAATTTACTCACTTTACCCTTAAACTTAATGGAAAATTTTTATAGCCACACAAATATTATGACCCACCAAGCTTTTACCCCTTAAACTTTTAAAACAATAAATTTCAAAAGTATTATGGAATAGTACTTTATGGAACATGACAAGTGGTCTTGTCAATTTTGAAAGTTCTGTAAAAGGACAATGTAAAGGATAAAGAATTAAGCCTTCGAGTTGTTCAGTTGGTTTGGAGTGCGGTCATACATCATCCATACGGAATGACCTGGAATCGATTCCCCGAAAAGTAGCAATCCTACCATTTATCACAAACAGAAAGAACAAACTCAAAACTTCTCCACTCAATAAATATCCATCCATATTCAGAGTTCCCTTTTCCACAAGTAGTTCTTTATATGAAATATGTGACATGCATAATCCCATTGTCAACTAAGTGGATATATGCATCGTTTTATTATATAGAAACCTTGACAAACTCTAACTTACGTTGATTCTTTTAAGGGAAAATAAAGAATGCTTCCTCCTCGCCGTTCAAGTGTTCAACCAAGATTAAACAATTCTGTATGAAGTTGATTCTGACGAACTATGTTCGCGAGTATCTTCTTTGTCGTTTTATTTCAGCTTCATTCATCCAATCAGAGAGCCACAATAGGCCTTTATAACCCAAATATACTGAAGCAATCAGAGCTATTATGATGATAACAAATAGAAGAAATCTCCTGATGCCAGCAATAATTCTCTGTCAAGTTAAAATAACTGCAGTTAAGCATTTAAAAGCTTGAAAGGAAAACGGATGTATCATTAATTCTAAGACAGACCTGCAGTATTGAAGTTTTCTTGTCTTCGAGCACCCTTCCTTTTCTCCGTCTTCGCTTCGTCACATTATCTTTTGTTTCAGGTTCCTTTTCCTGACGAAGAGCAAATTTGAGTTAAATTTCAACTAATTATGGGGGATACTTTGGATCAATAACCTATTGAACGCAATCATTCTCATTCTCAAAAAATGAACTATTCAACGCTAAGGCAAGAGAAGTAACCCTCTTTCTTGTTAAACTCCACAAAATACAGCAGATCATGACATGCATTTACCTCGGGCGCTTTTAATTTACGATGTTGCAACTCCCCCTCAGCAGCTTTCACTTTGCTCCTGCAATCTGAATTGCAAGGAAGGATGCCAAGTCCATATTGGTTTCTAGATACATCTTTGGGATCAGTACCATTACTTCTATAGGCTGCTTGCACATCCTTGCAGACCAACTCTTTTTTCAAAGTTTGGCATCCACAGCGAGCAGTAACCTAATAAAAGAATCATTAAACATTTAACAGTAGACAGGCAGAAAATAGAGGATAGGACATGGAAAAAAAATTGATAAAAGTGAGACTCAGTAAGCTAAATAACTGGAACTTTTTTTTTTTGGGCTCATCAACTATGAGCCTATACTATATGCCATCAATCAATGAAAAAATAATTGATTTTACATTTTGGAATAATAAGTTATCTGGTTAATAGAGCTAATAGAAAGGTGCTATCTGGCACACTAGAAAAATTCATGTTCAACTTTCTGGGATAGAGTTTAGTTTTATTTTGGATGAGCTCATAGAAGTTCTTTTTTTCCCTTTCCTGAAATAGTAAGTGTAGGTCACAGAAGTTAAATCCTTTTCTCTTTTCAAGTTCTTTTTTTTTCCTTTCCTGAAATAGTTAGTGTAGCTCACAGAAGTTAAATCTTTTTCTCTTTTCTTTTATCCAGTTTTTTCCTTTCTCACTGACAACGGAACTCTCTTTCTTTCGTGGTTCTTAAATTTCAATAGATAATTAACACATCCAAATAAAAAGTAGCTGATGAAAAGCAATGGCATCTCAAACAATTGGCTTTCGTGCAGCTTCATAAAGATGATTTTCTTTGTACACACCAGTTAGTGGAGTGTTAAATTGCATCAAGTGTAGCTCATTCAAATCCCAAATCAGTGATGCTTTGATAGGATAGCATGGCAAAGAAAATACTAGAAGGAACACTGTAACATACGGGCAATGTTGATAGATATTGAAGTTAGATCCTTCCTTCGGCTAGAAAAGCATGTAAAAGAAATTGAACAGGCAAATGTTCCTTGTTCGAAGGCATCATGGAAATTACAACCTTTTATGGACCAAATAGGAAAAAATATTTCTTGATTATGTTTTCTGTTTCTCTTTGCTATATTTCATGCATACATAAATACATACATATTCATATATGTACCTACAAATAAGTATGTGTCAATATATGTGAGTTTGTGTGTATATATATATATAACACTTTTATCACCCTACGTTATACTTTTTGCCTAAGTTGCTCGAACACGGGTGCATGTATCTGATACGGGTGCGGATCTAGAGGTCGTCATTCGAGATGTAAATTCTAAAATTCGGGGATACGGATCCCAATACGGATACGGGGTGCGGAATCCAGCTAAAATAATTTAAACAAATAAAAATATAAAAATATCTCTAAATTGTGAGAAATTTTGTGGAATACTTACGTACAACTTGTAAAGTGTGGATTCCTTTTTTATTCTCAAGTTGTAGATAGAGGGTTGATTTCCTAGATAAGGTATGCTATTTTCTTCAAAGTTACCCTAGTTTTAGTTCTGATTTTGGGAATCAAATTGTATCTCGTCTCAAATTTTTCCGCATGTCGTGGTCAAAGTACCCAAAATTGTTTGACCACATCCGGTACAGATCCCATACCCCCACCCATACTAGTGTCGTGTTGACACGGGTGCGGCACCTAAACTGCCGTGTCAGAGCAACTTAGCAGTTTTTGCTACTCCTGTGACCCCATTGCCATGCTGACATGCTCCAAGCAGGGAAAGGAGGTTTTCTCTCACTGTTGCTTTTCTTTTGTGGCGTTGGGGGTGGTCAGCCGATCTGCTCATTATAGGCTTCACAGAGTTCTTGGTTTGGGAGTGAATGGATATCAGAATGGATATTGTACCTCCCTGAACCAGTAACATGCCCTCCCCTCCCCCTCCCCGACTACTTCGCAACGAAAGGTAAAAAGAGATCGAAAGAAAATTCACTTTGGTGGGAATAGGTGCTATTTCCTCCCTCAATATAAATACGGCCATAGGGATGATTTTGATTTAAAACATGATGCTAAGAACATAAGCTTTTTGTAATTCGAACTAAGAATTACTGACCAAGATAATTAGGTCAACAAACCACGCAGTGAGAGTATATCAATCAATTACCTTCTTGGAGCATTGATCAGGAGATGGACATTCACCAGGATGACATGTCTCTGGGCAAAGGTGCGTACAATTAGGTAATTTTCTGCACATTTCGCATCCAAACAAAGAAGGGTTCATCAAGATCAGTTAGGGAGTTTCAGGTGTATTTCAAATGCACATAATTCAACTTTTTTTTCTTTTGATAAGGTAAAAATGCACGTAATTCAACTTTATAAGCCTAAAGGGAAGGGGGTTGCGCAAATAAGTTGATAAGCCTCTGTAGCCATCATTGTGCACACCATTTTTGCTGAAGGTGATATAAAAAGAAATATAGTTTACCTATAAAAAAATGAAATTACAGCTTTTGTTTATCCTAGATTTGAAGGAATATTGAGCAAAGTTCAATAAGCTACCTATGACATGGTCCTCCACATGATCGAACAGTAAGTTGCTCTTTAGCGGACAAGCTGTTGTAGTATATGCACTCAAAGACATGAACCATGGAACCACAGTGACATGAACGCTTTATCAGTGCTTTGCAAGGGGGGCATTCTCCAGGATGACAACGCAAGGGACATGGATGAGGACAAGTAGGTTTTCTTTCCTAAATAAGGATCAATAAAAGTAAACAGTTCATACCCGAACTACAAACTATAAAGTGCCAACTTATAAAGGAGTGCAACGATCAAAATGATAGAGCCACCAAACATGTCATCGAAAGTATTGATTGCTGAATTAGGCCCTAAAAGAAAAAACTAGTACGACCAACAGATGAGATGGATAGAAAATATATTAATACCTGTTGGCAAGGAAGAGTACACTCTTCACAAGATTCGGGTCTTCTACTACCATATAATTTTGTACTACTAACCAAGGCATGGCAAACTTTAGTGCAGTAGTGATTTCCACAAGGAAGAGGATTTCCACACAAATTGTCACAGGAAAATACTGTCCTGTCTGAGCAGACCATCTGAAATGAGAAAGAGCTCAAGTGAATATCTGTTGGTAAGTAAATATAGAGCTTTTTACAGAGACTAAAGAATAATAAATAGCTCCTGAAGAGAATATACAAAAGATAAATGTAAGTATTATCCACGAGTGGAGGATATGATTCCCACCATTCTTTCTGCTCCTACATGATTACCCAAACAAGACCTCCAAACAAGTTGTGGGCATGGGGGGCATGATGAACCAGGAGTAGGTTCCGTCTGATTGTTCGGTCTCCTTTTCTTTGGTTTCAAAGTGAACTCTGGAAGAGGAGGTTGTGTAGGGCCATGGCACCTGTTTACAACCGACGAATAACAAAAATTCAGCGAATGAACTGGTATACATTAGTAGATATCCAGAAATGTAATAAAGGCAAACCTCAATTCACACTTGTGCCCACAAGGATATTCTTCATCACAAAGTAAACGACATGGTGGGCAAGCTCCATAGTGACACCTATGTGGCTAGAGAAATGAGTACACATGTTAGCCTCCACGTTAAACAGTATTTTATTTCATGCTAGAAGTTTGGATGAAGAGTGGCATCAAGTGATAACCCTGCTAATATTCCTAGAATAACGATCTAAAATATTCATACAATCACCTAGTATATGGTAAGTAGTACATGCAACAAATACAACCTTGCAATTAGAAGCATGCCTGCATAAACGATCTACACAACATGGTTTACGACATTTTGGAGGTTTTTGTTCAGCTTCTGCACCACAAGGAACCTGACCAAAGTGAACAAAATTACCAGAAACAAGTTAGCAAGAATCTTCACTAAAGGACTTACAATATTAACACCATATATATAAATACAAAACACATTTTCTAGTTGTAATCTAGAGCCTTTTTGCTAAACTTTTTTAAATGATTTCTACAATCTACTTTATTGCTTACAGCATAAAAAATTCCAAGCAGAATTTGGAAAACAGAAATCTAGCAGTGGTGAGAAGCAATGTGAGGGTAGTGACAGTGCCATCATTAAAGAGATTGCAAGTTGATTTGTTTTAATGGAGCCGAGCATGGAGATGACAGAAATTTATTTTTCTTATTTTAATAAGGTGATGACAGAAAATATGTTTACGATGTCAAGTCATCTGACAAGATGAAAGAGGATAGATTGGGGCGGCTGATGTCATTTTTACAAAGGTAAATTGTCATGCTTTTAGTATTATGATTGCTTTTGGTGCATGCCACGGTACATCCAATAATGAGCACCTGTTACCATCAGTCACCAGACGCATCATGCTATCATAGAAGGCCACAAGTTAACAAATTAATGAGGGGAATATAAACAAGTGTAGGTAAAGAGGAATATAAGTAAGCATCATGAGTTACAACCTATTCATAGATAAGTGTTCATTCCTAGGCTCCTTCTTCATCTCTTAAGCTAGAAGATTCAGATGTTTGAAGCATAAAGATATTTAGGTGAAAAGCTCAAGGATGTCATCGACTCATCAAAAAATACTGGTGAAGACTCCCAGTATAAAACAATGCTCACCAGACAGACGGAAAGTCCTAACGACTGGACAACAGAAAACTCTATGCCACTTCTATTCTTTCTAATCAATAAAACAGACAGATACTTATATAGAAAACACAACCATCTCTTCCACTATAGGAGATATAAAACTTCAAACAAGGTACATATAGTAGCTGAACCCCTACCTCGAAATGTGTCTCCCCGCACAAACATGAAATTGTGACCATCACTGGGCAGGGTGCACAAGCGCCTCTGCAGTAACCAAAGGAAATTGGTCACATTTTGTTCAATAACTGATGCAAGGATTACAAGATCAAGGACTGTCACAGTCACCCAAATATCCAATATATAAACAAGAATTGGGATTATTTAGCTCATACAATTTTCTTTGCAAATCAACACTAAAGTAACACTACTTTAAATCATAAGAGACCAGCATATATAAACTGTTTACTTTTCCTACATAGGATCAGATGTTTAGTTCGGCAGGTAATAGCATTGACAAACAATAGGTGCCAAAATTCAATTCTTTTCCACGCTCCCTCCGATGTCCTCATCTGGAGATTCAAGACGGGCTCCACTGTAGCAAGATAAATTATTAAATCACCCCAAGTATCTTTTTTATTATAATGGTAGTGTCCGGGCCAATTTGGGCACCAACACAAATACCTGATAACCTAGCCCACCAAGGCTTAAGAGAAGAAATCACATGTATTTTCTACCTCTATTGGGATTTGAACATGAGACCTCATGGTCCTCCTCCCATTTTATTAACTACTAGGCCACAACCTTGGGTGCTGAATCACTCCAAGTATCTTAAACTTCAAAAAGGCTAAAGCTTATCCTTCTTAGATGATAGGTGTCGAATAAAATCCACGTGAATGATTTCTAATATTTACTTTTCTGAGAAAGGCAACAAGAATGATTTCTGATATTTATCATATTTGTCCTTCTCAGTTCTCATTTCACAAATTTGTAATGATTTTTGTTCCTAAAATACGGAAATATGCATTAGAGGTACCACAAGTACACATTTCCAACACGTACATATTAGGAATAGAGCTTCACAAAATGGTATGAATTCTTTCATGTACTAAACCTACCAAAAAGTTAATATATCAATAAGACAATTAACTTTTCCTGTAAGAGGAATAGCATGAAAATTCTGGGGATCGCAACTCAGAAAAACAGAAAGAAGTATATCAGACCTGTGGCATGGAGCTGGACACTTGTGATTCCTACAACGGAGCTTCCTGTCACACATCTGTCACTTGACAGATTTAAGTACACATTAGGAATAATAGTAAGTAACAAAATTGTCAAAATATGAACCGGCCAAACACACCTCAGAACAAGGTGGGCAATCCCCATCACAGCATTTGCGCTTACAGGCATGTCTTCCACAGTCCCGCATTTTCTGACACTTCCTTTCACATGTCAAATCTTGATAGCAAGGAACCTATTCTAAGTTCAATTTATTGTTGATAAACATAGAACCGAAAGGTAATCACAAAAGTTCAAGTCAATTAATCAAAATAAGTATAACTAAATCTTACCTGTTTCCTATAACTCCCACACCTACACGATTTAGTAACGACCACCCTACAAGTTTCAATGCAGGGGCCTTTGTGGCACCTTTCAGGGCACCTATGAAATCCACAACTCAACATTTTACCACATGTTGCTCCACATACTGAAACCGGAGCATCACAAGCAATCCCTTCATAAACTCTCTTCCCACAAGGACAAGTCCTCTTCCCTTGAAGTGGACAATCTCCACATTCACCCTCATGACAACCTCTCTCACACTTATGCCTCCCACAACCAAGTAACTTATCACATGGATTCTCACACCTAAAGACCCTATCAAAACACTCTCTTTTCATCTCCAACTTCCCACATTGGCACTTATAAATGCCTTTTGCTTTACAAGGAGGACAATCACCCTCATGGCAAGTTTCAGTACACATATGAGTCTTACAATCCAACAACTTTTTACAAACACCGTTGCACGAGAAATTCTTGAACCCACATCGTTTGACATCTTCCACAGCCCCACAAAAGCACCTGGATTTAACCAATTTTGGACAAGACGGGCAGGGCCCCGGGTGGCACAACAACAAGCAATGGTGTCCACAATTGTACTTCAATGGCCTCCCACAAATTTCATTACAAGAATGAGGTAAAACCCAAGGATCATGAGGTGGGTCCGGGAGTTTCCCACAGAAACAATAGTAATTTTTAGGGATCTGCGATTTGGAATACTCAACTCGGCATTTGGGGCAGTGCCATAAAAGAGAACTGTCATTCGGAGTGGCGGCGCGCGTGACGGCACGTGCGGCGGCTAAATTGGAGCATTGAACGGCCCATGATTGGATACAATGGAGATAAAAGACGGCGAAACAGCCAGAGGAACATGACCATGTGGGATCGGAAGGACGGATTCTTTCGAGGCAAATGAGGCATGAGAGGGCACCGGAACGAGAAGAAGTGAGGAAAGATTGGATTTTGATGAGGTCATGTTGTTGCTGTTGTTGGTTGTTGTGGTCGCCGCTGGAATGTTCGAGATAGGATTTGAAGATGGTGGAAGAGAGGTCGGAATGGCGGTGGTGATGGGAGTCGGAGGTGGTGGCGGAATCGGAATCGGAATCGGAGTCGGAAGATGGCGGTGAGAGAGGTGGTGCAACGGTGGCGGACCAGGAGGTCATTTTGGGAATTTTGGAAGTCAGAGTTTTGAGAAGGACGTTATAAGTTGTGACCAAATGCGCGATTTGGAATTGGACCCAATTCTGTTCTCTGTTTCTAGAAAACTGGCCATTTGTCGCTCATTTTTTGTGAAGTACGAGAACGAGATTATACTATGTTCGTCTCATTTTATATACGTATAATTTATTGTTTTAATTAGACACAAAAATTTGAATATTTGTAGTTTGATTTATGCGCCATTATATTAATGTAGTTACCGGAAATATTTAAGTATTTATTAAAAATTAGTGAACAAAGATAAGATTTACAACAAATTCTAAAAATTTAAATAGTTAAATGAAGTAGAAAGTTGTGCTAGTTGTCTAAACTGATTGTATTTACTAACTTTGCACATGATGTCAAAAAGAAAAACAAACTTAATACGGCTCAATGTCCCCAAAAAAAAGAAAGCTGAAGTTGAAAGAAAATCACAAAGAATGTGCCCTATACAAAAGTTATTGGCTATTTGATATACATAGGAGATTGTATAATGTTGGATAATTGTTTGTTATTAATATATTTGGAAATTTTCTTTAATCCTAGACATGATGCAAAGAAAATAAAAGATATATGCAATGAACAAAGACTTTATGCTTGTGTATTAGAAAGTTGATAATTTTGATACGTTAGTATGTTTTGATTCATTTTGCAGGTTATCTATATAGTATGAAATCAACATGATATCTTATATTTTTTCGATGCAATTTATCGTAAAAGTGAGAAACAGAATGTTACGGCCATTTTTATGAATGTGAAATCCATGTATGTAATGGTAGCCTTTGTGTATGTAGATTCCATATATGCAACTATGACACTTTTCCTTCACTCTTGACTTCCTGAGTTAGTCTTGCAAATGTGACCTTTGAGTATATAGATTCCACATGCATCATCAATAGCTCTTTTGCTTTCATTCGTGACTTCATGGGTTAGAGTTGCAAATATAGGTTACATGTATGCAAATGTGACCTTTGCGTATATAGATTCCACATATTACTTTGCTTCATTCTCATGTCTTTTAGCCTCTTTCTTTTCTTTTTCATAATTTCTTATTCCTACAAGATTTATTAGAAAATATGCGAGGATGAGATATCATTATTCATATTATTTTATTTTAAAATCTTATTTTCTTACATATGAAATTGCATGAATAATTTATATCCATGAACATATAGTCAAGTGAATGTGCATCACTTGCTCTTTCGACCTCCATGCTCAATAGCTACAATGCTTTTTAATGCAAAGACCCCAGCACTGAAGAAGGCACTCCTTTTTGCCAAAATTACAGAGTGAATTTCTTAATTTTATTTCCATTTGTAAACAACTTTGTCCTTATTAATGTAAGATTTTGGTATTTACAGTTCACCATGTGGTAAGCACTCTGTAGTTTGAAGTTCATCAAAACTGGCTAAACTAAATAGTTTTAAAAAACAGGATATAGGAGTGCTCAGTGGCTACGTAGTGCCATTTCTACACCTTATCTTCTATGGAGTTATCCAAATTGGGAGAGCATAATACATGGTGTATTATGGAATTCCAACTAAAGTTCAAACATTGATCACAACAAATGCAGGTACCGACATAGTTAAAGGCTAAATATTTCTCAACTCGAACTTCTTTATTTATGTGTCTTATTGTAGATAATAGTAAATATCTTACACTGTTGAATATGGGTGCATATAGTTTTACAGAATTTGCCATACATCACAGAGAAGGAGAAGAAACTTGCGAAGCTCCCATTGTCAAGAACTACAATGGTTCAAAGTTAAACGAATTCGAAACGCATGAAAAGCTTCACAGAACTGTACTTCTCCCCCTTCCGATCGAAGAGTGGGACTGCTCGGATACCTTGTCGCAGCTCTGGCACAGGTAGACATGTTTGGCCAGCGAACTCATCCTTGTCAGACCTATTATAATCAAGAACTTTAATGCGAAGTAGAGCCAATTCAGGTACTGTTAGTGGAAATTCAAACTGCTCATCCCAGGTTGGTATCCAATTGTCGTCCATTGTCTTTGTTTTCTTCTTTATGGCATCAGCAGGAACTCCAGCAATTCCTACCTGCACTTAGTTTTACGTCTTACCCGTTCATATTTTCCTATTTGAAAAGCGATACTACAGAAAATTCGGGAAAATAAAATAAAATTGGAAAGCTACTTCCTTTTAATCTTCTTTACTTTTCCCGCTTTCCCCAAACATAATAAAGACATTAATAGGAAGGCAAGTATTATTCATCTACCTTTGCATAGAAATCTGGAGGTGAGTACGTATCAAAGTGTGTCTGATCGAAGTCTTTGTCCCACCCATCACCCATATATACAGTCACCTGCTTAATGCAAGAAGGGTTAGTTCAGTTTCAAGAATAATGGAGGGTTAATTTCAGTGATGATCATTGAACTATCTTTCAATTTCACTAAAGTCATATAATTATTTTTTGTCACTTAAAAGTAACTAAACTTTATCATTGTCACTTAAAAGTTATTTTGCCTCAAACCCCTACCATAAATATGACATGACATTAAATTTTATGATAAAAATCCAAAAATAAATGTCACATAAGCTAATATGGGTCATACCCATTTTAGATCCATTTATCCGTTAATGTGATTTGATCCATAATCCAAATGAGTTTCGATAAAAAAAAATATTAATTCCACATTAGTTTAAAATGATTATCCTATACTACAAAGTTTTGCCTTTTCTATCACAACACATTCATAATTATTCTATACTAAAATAATCTATGCTAGAAAATTCTTATCCTGTTTGTATGCCACATCTGAGTCATTTTATAACTCTACTGAAGCTAAAATATACTATTGTATACAATAGTATTTTAAAATGACTCGGATGGGGCATACAAACAAAATAAGAATTTTCTAGTATAGATTATTTTAGTATAGAATAATTATGAATGTGTTGTGACAGAAAAAGGCAAAACTTTGTAGTATAGGATAATCATTTTAAACTAATGTGGAATTAATATTTTTTTTTATTAAAACTCATTTGGATTATGGATCAAATCACATTAAAGGATAAATGAATTTAAAATGGGTATGACCCATATTAGCTTATGTGGCATTTATTTTTGGATTTTTATTATAAAATTTAATGCCATGTCATATTTATGGTAGGATTTGAGGCAAAATGACTTTTAAGTGACAATGATAAAGTTTAGTTACTTTTAAGTGACAAAAAATAGTTATATGACTTTAGTGAAATTGAAAGATAGTTCAATGACCATCAGTGAAATTAACCCGAATAATGGAACATGAGAAGCAACAACGCTATCCTACAAAGTCAACTAGCAAATTACCATTCCCCATGTACCTTTAGTGTAGTTTTGACAGGCAATTTTTTTGTAGGATCGAAGACCTCATTGTTAGGACCAGCTGTCAATAGTAAATCAGGTTTCTTAACATATCCACAGCCACCATTAGCCCTGAACATACCGTGCATCAACCAAAGTGATCTTCCATAACCCTGCCGCAGGACACTTATTCAGTACCTATTTCTTCGGAAATTTGGTAAGTAATTACTAAAAGGAATAGAGGATGAATGACAACACCAATCAGGTCATAATTCATGTGTTACAGGAATTAAACCCTTCGACTCACGTAATCCATAGAATTTTAATCAAAGATTTCTTTAATCGGCTAAAACATTAGAAGGATGGAGAGTGTCGCAGATTCAATAATGGGTTTGCAGGTTCAGTAAAACCTAGTGCTTTGTGATCAAAGCTTACATATATGTACGAAGAACAAGTACATATAAAGTTACACATACATTGGAGGACCTACACGTATGAGTTCTAGATCCTCACAACATAGACATCTAAAAAAATAATTATACGTAGCTATTATAATATTATTACACTTTGGAGAAAAACAAGGAAGGATCAATACTACCGCTTTCTTCTAAGAATCAAATGTTGCATCGAGATAATAGAAAAATAATCTTCAAGAGGGAAAAAGCCATGTTTGGAATCTATATTAATGTAATACCAGCAATGATAAACCAAGGAGAGGAGAACTAAAAATCACATGAGAATTTATTCTTTCAATCTAGCTTCATAATACCCAGTTCTAGATTTTTTCTACAGGATCGGAGACAGAAGACCAACCTGCATATTAAATGCTACCATTTGAGCTCCATGCGTCCACCCAACAAAAGGATCATAATTGGACGAGTCAACACGTATTCCCTTTGGGTATACTCTCAGCAAATTTTTCTGTGTGAACCTAAAAAGAAACATCATAGGAATACAGACAATTAATTAAAATGTTCACTACAGATATGTACAGTTGGCAAGTTACAAATGCTACGGGTAAATTTCTTAGACAATTAATTACAAAGTTATCTCCAGATATGCACAGTTGGTAAGTTACATATACACGGTATAAGTAAATTGCCGAAACCTTCACATGCATGTACATGTACATTGAAAATCAACTAGTATATGATACAGTATAACAAATCATTTCTGATGTAACCCAAGATTTTGAATGTATAACCCAAGATTTTGAAGTATAAGATATGTTGAACTCGGTCATCTTAATTCTTTCAATTGATCATACAAAAAGGAAATAAAAAATGGGAGCAAATTTAAGAGGTGGACATAAACTCGAGGAGCTACGTTAATTATTCAACTTCCAATCTGCCATTGAGATGTTATAGCTACATGCATATGGATCAATCCACGAGTGTATAACATCACAAATAACAGAGGAACTTTCGGGTGGATGAATACAGAGTTATACCTGATAATCTCTTTGCTATGAGTATCTACAGCCTTTTCAAGTGCTGGTTCACTGAGACTAAGCCGTCTTACGTTGTTGGGGTCAACCCTCAGCCAATCAGATAGTCCTCCTTTCCCCTTTCCAGCATGAATGGCAATTAAACGCTTGTATTCTGAAGCTGCATTCTTCTCTGACTTTGGATCTCCTTCATCATCTTCATCATCTTCTCCTTCATCAGAATCATCCTGCTGGGAAAAAGTGTGTTGGAATAGGGCAAACAAAGAAGTCGGTTAAAAAATGGACATGCTCAATAATAGAGGCTTAATAATTAGAACATTTATTTCACCTCCGTTCCTTTCTTTGAGGCATCTTTTTCCTTAACTTCCTTGGCTTGTAAGTATTCTTTCGGTGGCTTAGTTGATATCATAATACGTTTTTTCAGTGATTCTGGAGAAGGAAGCTCCTTCAAACACTCTGAAGGAGAAAACAGCATGTCTCCAAATGTTTGAGTGATCATCTAGTATGTAGTCACAAAAGCATTATTATGATCAAAGAAGGCGGTAATCATATCCAGAAAATGCACATACGCACCTCAGCTACTTTTTCCTGAAGATCTGGAGTTAGATGATCTTCAAGTGTTATTACAACAGGATACTCAGAAGCAGAAAAGGCATGCTCCTTAATAGACCTCAAGCATTTGATGAGTGCCACTGGAGTGGTCAGTGTCCTGTGTAAAAAATCTAACACTCAAAACTACGACATGAAAAAGTACAAGCACTACAAGGGGAACTCAATATCAAGATTCACATGTTTGAAGACCCAAGACTTGATTATGATAGCACCTAAGGTGGCTATCATGGGCTTGGAATCCTCCATCCAACCATCAAGAGCTTGGGATGTTATAGAAGAGCATGGAAAGAAGACTTCAAGGTCCATATATGCTAGAATGGATGTACATGAGGAGGAGGGCCAAGGCTCAAGAGAATAAATAGACTCCTTAGGGTTTATGAATTGTTGATGAAGAACTCTCCTGAGAGAGCCTCCCTTTGTGGGAATATCCCTTACCTCTTCAATTGAACCTCCCTTGGATTCTTCTAGTCAATATTCATGTATGAGTTCAATTTCTCTTCCCCATTGGATTGATTTGTTGTAGATAAATTGCTATTAGCAGGTTCAAGTATATATTACTTGGGTTGACTAGTTGTTTCTTCTATTAGATTCTATTATTTCTATCTCTATCTTCTCCTCTCTTTCTAATTTTTTATTTCCTTGTGTTAATTCAATCGTAACATTGTTACATAAAAGAAAAAATTTTACTAGCCTGCAGCAGTCTCTGAATTCAAACTTGAGGTGAAAGGCATATTTCACAGAAATTTCAAGCATTAAGGTAACCCAAGAGCTATTCCTTTTCTTTTTTAGATCATAAAAGATTGTTCGTGCATGCATAAGAACTACTCTTTTGTTAAATCACATTCTTGAATTCTGCTGTGATGACTGACCTAGCACTTAACTAGAAATTTTCATCTTGGATTACACGGTTTGGTATTTTGCTCAGTTTGGTAGTTCGCTTTTACAAAAGAGGCAGGCATAATTCTCTTTTACAATTAGGAAAAGCTCATGTTGCTCTTAAATTCATAAATTCACAGCTTTGATTAGTCTATTGGAGTACTTTATTTTATCTTATGAGTCATAAGAGAAAAAACTTGTCATTTCTCTAGTTTTCAAGTAACTTAGGATCAAGCATGTAATTGTGAATGTTGTTCTTTGACATTTCTGCAGAAAGCTTAATATTTAAACTCTTCTCGAGCAATAATCATGACGACATCTTTAAGAAAATTCCTAAACGGGAAGTGCGTCCAGGATCGTCCTGTAATCATCCATTTATATTGCACCATGTGACAAAAAATGAAATGCTTCTCCTTCCACTTTGCTTCACCACCAATCTACTGCCCTGATCTCCTAATGCCTGTTTGTTAACATAGTAACCCCTTTTGGCCTCCCCAACAGCCTTGCTGGTGTGGATGCAAGATGATGCCTACCATCCATACCACGTGTAGCAGACAATTAATGAACATTTCCCCCGCACCAGATTGAAGATGAACTTGAGTAGACTTGTTTTTCACCATTTAACTTAGATATAAACATTATATGAGATTTTCCATGTCATTATTTCTCAAAAAGAAAAAAGAGATTTTCCATGTTATTATCTGTTCATTGGGTATTTGAATGGACACTGCATCTCTGACTTATTTATCAACAGAAATTTCTTGTACTGACTGTAGGGTGTCCAGTTAACACAAGCCAAACAGCTACAGTCTGGTCATAACTGCAGGTCCCTTTTTCCTCGGGTGTTGTACAGTCTAAACAGGTGCCTACGAGATGGTCACTGTAGGCACTTTCAGTTAATTTCAGTTAAATTGAATGAACCACCTCATCTAAAAGCTTAAACTGTACTTTGAGAGGAGCACTTCCATTCATTTAATAATCTGTTGACGCTTCCCTTCTGAAATGATTTTCTCATCTTCATCTAACTAGCTAATGGTAAAATTTAGTATCTTAGTAATATCACGATCTGGAACTCTCGTGGTATGTGTTATAGGAACATAAAATGCAAATTTCCTCCCAAAGATTAAAAAATGAAAAGTAGTTCATTAACAAAAGAAACAAGACGCCTAAAGCCACTGCACGCGACTGTTACATGTAGACTTCCAAAAGCATTAGCACACTCATAATGTGGAGTTTGTTAGTAGAACTTGTTCATATTCCTGCCAGCTGTAAACTTGCACTAATCAGTTGTGACAGTTGCAGTGCTCTTGGTTTAGTACTTAGTACAGGTATACACGTGGATATATGTAAAAATGCATAAGCTTATTAATGGCTTCAGTTATATAAACATTTGGTTTTGTGCACCGAGCTGAAACAACAAAAAGTAGATATGCCTGTAAATTATGCGCAAAATCATAACCTTGTTTATCGGGATTCAGTTAGGAACTGGCCAAAGAAAGTGAAAATGAATGAAGTGCTCATAGCTTCTTCAAAATTTTAGAGTCTACCTCTTGGTTTGTCACTAAGAAATATCCACGAACTAGCCAATTCACTTGAGAATATATTCATTTGACAGATCATATGGCAACCATAAACTCAACTGAACATATACATAGCTAAGGGACATAGGTTCCACAAATAAACTAGAATATTCATACATTAATGCACATACCTTCCATGTAGAACCTCTACATCATCTTCATCTGAATTTGGCCAAATATCCAATTCAATTACTCTGACACCTCTCTGCAGAGCTTGTATTATGGGGACATCACTGCAATCACTACTCAGTTGATTCCCAGTTAGATAAGAATTATGGCCTGTGTATATGTAGTAATGAGACAAAGGTGCAGTCATATCATGGTGAATCTGGAATCCAAAAAAGATCCATTACTCCATTAGTGAATTCATTAAGAAGAAGAATACATCTAATATACTACTTTATGAAGAATGACATTAAATATACATGAAACTTCTGATATATTACCCCGCCATACTCATTTATATGATAGTGTTTCACTGTAATAAGAGTTTATATTAATTTAACATACACATTAAATAAGTAACACTACTAAAACAACAAGAACTACTAGTCAAAGCCAATATTAGAAGAAAAAAGAAAAAGATCAGAAATCCAAAATTTGAGCAGTATAATAAAATTTTGAATTCTAGACAGTTATGAAAGTCGTACAGAAATAGAATGGTGTCAAATATTCTACAAGGGCTAAAGTGATATATAAATAATTGAGACAGGTGTGGTTGGTATGGCGGAAATGTTTCCCCTTATACAATCGTTTCCTGGATTATATTTCAGTATTAAGATAGGACAGGGTATGATGATGATATTTTTCGATATTAAATGTTTATCACAAAGTCTAACTATTTTATTGAAATTAGAACATTCGTAAAGAAAGCTGACTTTTACTCTCATTTTGGTGCAAAATATATTCCAAATCAAACACTAAAAAGACAATAAATAATAATAAAAAAACTTCACAAAATTAAATTAGTACCCCGAGTTTAGGATCGAGAGGAGGATTAATATCAGAAAAGAGATACTTGAAGAAAGCATCGAGTTGGAGGCCTGTGTGCTTAGGGTCGCCGTACTTATTGATTATCGCCTGAGCGTCGTCTAAGGTTACATTTTTCTCCTTCTGAACTTCAATTAAGAACCGTTGAAAGTTCTCGACGTTCATGACTCCGGCACCGTCGGAATAATGGTTGAACGTGTTCTTAACGTCCGCCGGAGCCTCGGCGGCGGCCATCGTAAACTGCCGACGGAAAAAGAAACCGACTTTGTACGTCTGTTTCGACATTGTTAAGTAAAACGGAAAATGAATTTCCAGATTTTCAATGCAACGGTTTTTGTCAAAGGAAGACAAGAATGATCCGATCGTCGTGAGACTTGTTTTTTTTTAACAAACTTTTCGTTATGCGTGAGTATTTTATATGATTAAAAAATGTCTAATAGGGAGCGAGGAGTTGAAAAAAGAAAATGAATTGGGGTTGATCTTTTCAACGTGTCATAAAAATAAGGCGACCGACCATTTAACATAATTAGGCAACTTATCGATCCTACACATAACAACACCATATGCCGACTATAAGTTGTATATGCTCCTTGTTTTCTTCGTATGGTTAGAAGCCTAGTGTGCTATTTTTATTGGCTTATGATAATGTGATACTAGAAAATATAGTTATCCGATTTACTGATAGAGACATTTTCGATAATTGATTTTTAGTTATATCTCCCTTCCTTCATTTTTGGTCGAGAGGGTTAGAAGTCCCTATTGAATATAATAGAAGTCAAACATGCAATTAATGTGAAAAATCAAGTTAATATGGGGTCCATGAGGACGTTAAGTGCGCGTATTCTATTTCTATTAGTTCCTCCGTGAAATTATTTTATTCGAAATTTAAAAAATAAAGAAAGATTTTTGAAATTTACAATCTAAAATAAACCATAAAAATTTGTGTGGATAAAAATTATTTCACTAAATATAAAAATGTATAATTTTTTCTAGTACTGACTAAACAATTGTATACGGTCAAAATCGGGCATACCCGATTTCGTTGGTAGGGGAGTTGCCTTGAGAGTAACCTTATAACAGATCGGGTTCGAGCTCGAAGATAGAACATCACACCTGGAGATCGAAGTGTCCATTGAAATCGAAGCCAGTAGTAATCGAGATCCAACATGATTGACTTCGAGTAAAGCGTAATAACGGAATGGCGAGATATTAATGACCGGTCGAAAGTCAGGGCGGAAATCCCGGAACAGATCAAATCAAAGCGGTTATTAACGCCAATCATGGGATCTACTTCCGTTATTAGAGTTGTACCTTATTTAGGATTCTTCTATTATATAAAGAGGGATCCCATTCGCTTGTACAAGGACATGATTCACCGAAAAACATATACATATATGATGCTTTCTTTGTCTTATTTACTGTTCATCACTGCTTGTTCCATCATCTGTTGTTCTTATTAACTAACCTCGAGACTATCTTGAATCAAGGTAGAGGAATTGTTTGCAGACCGGTTTGATCTATTTTACTGTCCAATTTATCTATTTAATTCGTTGTTTATCAATTGGTGCTGGTTTAAATCACATATCCTTAAAACTACAATATAAGTTTAATTGTTACTCAATTTTTAGGGTAAACAGTTTGGCGCCCACCGTGGGGCTAAGGATAATAGTGATTGTTCAGTACTGATTATGGTAAAACGCACTATTTTACGCTTGTTCTTGTCAAGTATCTTTGCTTTAAGGTTAAAACATGTCAAACTCACAAAACGCATCCACACACGGTGACAATGGCCTCAGATTCCATGGTGAAAACAAAAATGTGATTGCTCCAGGAGTCGAGGTGCCACAGGCTACTTTCGGGGGAGCACCGATTGCCAACCCAGTCGATGTCAGTTCGCACGTTGCTCTAAATATGGACCTAGGCGCAGGTCTCGAGGGGAGCATGCATAGAGAAGGCCGATCTAGTGGCCAAGGAACACAGGGAAGAGGAGACGAAGGAGTCAGTCTCCAAGTGATATTCGAGATTCTTCAGGCTCAACAAGCCGCTATTGCTCAGTTACAAAATCAACATAGAGCTCCGAATAGGGTCGAGCCGGAAATTACTCGCCGTACCGATCCAGTATCGGAAAGGTCGAATGGTAACGAATCGGGGGACTGATCCTACGATAATAAAAATGCTCGAGGAGCTCACCAAAATAATTGAATCGGGGGAGAAGAGAATCGAAGCCAACAATAAAAAGCGGAGACATACAACTCTCGAGTTGACCAGATACCGGGGGCACCGCCAATCTTGAAATGGATGGATTCGAAGAAGTTTGTACAAAAGTCGTTTCCTCCAAGTGCGGCTCTGAAACCTATTCCAAAATATAATGGGACCACTGATCCCAACGAGCACGTTACTTCATATACATGCCCCATCAAGGGTAACAATTTAGAAGATGATGAAATTGAATCTGTGCTGTTGAAAATATTTGGAGAGACCCTTTCGAAGGGAGAAATGATTTGGTATCACAACCTGCAACCAAATTCCATCGACTCATTTTCCATGTTAGCAAATTCTTTCGTAAAGGCACACGCCGGGGCCATAAAGGTCGCACCGAGGAAATCGGACCTTTTCAGCCATCGAAGACATCACCGTCATGAACAGTGTAAAAGCCGTGCAGAGGCTGACTGGAAGGATAGGTGCCTTAGGCCAATTCATTTCGAGGTCATCAGATCGAAGTCACAGATTTTTCTATCTGCTCTAAAAGAAGAACGATTTTGCCTGGACCCTGGAATGCCAACAGGTATTAGAGGAATTGAAGCGGTTCCTATCGAGCCCACCACTGCTTCACACTCCAAAAGGCAGATGAGAAACTTTACTTGTACTTGACAATATCAAAAATCGCGGTAAGTGGCGTCCTAGTTCGAGAAGAGCAAGGTACGCAATTTCCCGTTTATTATATAAGTCGAACCTTAGGAGAACCAGAAACTAGATATCCACATTTGGAGAAACTGGCACTTGCACTGATAAGCGCCTCTAGAAAGTTAAGACCATACTTTCAATGTCACCCCATATGCGTATTAACCACTTACTCACTTCGTAATATTTTGCGCAAGCCCAAACTATCGGGCCGATTGGCCAAATGGGTCATCGAACTCAGTGGGTACGATATCAAATATCAACCCCGGACTGCCATTAAGTCTCAAATTTTAGCGGACTTCGTGGCCGATTTCACGCCAACCCTCGTACCTGAAGTCGAAAAGGAACTTTTGTTAAAATCAGGTACATCATTAGGGGTATGAACCCTTTTCACAGACGGTGCTTCGAATGTGAAGGGGTCCGGGCTAGGCATCATTTTGAAGCCGCCTACGGGTAGCATTATTAGGCAATCTATCAAAATGTTTAGGTTGACTAACAATGAGGCCGAGTACGAGGCCATGATTGCAGGTCTCAAGCTAGCTAAAAGCTTGGGAGTGGAAGTCATTGAAGCCAAGTGTGACTCTTTATTGGTGGTGAACCAAGTAAACAAAACCTTCAAAGTTCGAGAGAATAGAATGAAAAGATATTTGGACAAGATGCAAGTAACCTTGCACTGTTTCAAGGAATGGACTTTACAACATGTGCCTCGAGAACAAAACAGTGAGGCCGATGCACTTGCAAATTTAGGATCATCGGTCGAGCAAGATAAGATCAGCTCGGGGACTGTCGTTCAACTCTCGAGATCCGTGATCGAGGAAATTCATGCCGAGATAAACTCTACAAGCTTAACCTGGGATTGGAGGAATAAATATATTGAATACTTGAAGAATGAAAAGCTCCCATCGGACCCTAAAGAGTCGAGGGCCCTACGAACCAAAGCCGCTCGATTCACATTGGCAGAAGATAGAACATTATACAGAAGGACATTCAATGGACCATTGCCAGTATGCTTAGGACCAGGAGACACTGATTATGTGTTACGAGAGGTCCACGAAGGCATTTGTGGGAACTACTCCGGCGCCGAATCACTGATTCATAAAATCATTAAAGTAGGATACTACTGGGATAGCATGGAAAAAGACATTAAGGAGTTTGTTCGAAAATGTGATAGATGTCAAAGGTTTGCACCGATGATCCATCAACGCAGAGAACAACTTCATCCAGTCCTATCCCCATGGCCATTCATGAAATGGGGGATGGATATCGTCGGTCCTCTGCCATCGACCCCAAGTAAAGCTAAGTTCATTTTATTTATGACTGACTATTTTTCTAAATGGGTTGAAGCACAGATGTTCGAGAAAGTGAGAGAGAAAAAGGTTATAGACTTCATCTGGTATTACATCGTATGTCGATTTGGGATACCTGCCGAAATAGTGTGTGACAGTGGAAAACAATTTATCGGCAGCAAAGTGACGAAATTCCTCGAAGATCAAAAAATAAAAAGGATATTATCAACGTCGTATCATCCTAGTGGGAACGGACAGGCCGAGTCAACGAACAAGACTATTATCCAAAACCTAAAGAAAAGGTTGAACGACACTAAGGGGAAATGGAGAGAAATTCTACCCGAAGTCCTTTGGGCATATCGAACAATGTCAAAGTCCAGCACAGGGGCAACCTCGTTCTCCTTAGTATATGGCTCCGAAGACTTGATTCCAGTCGAAGTCGGACAACCCAGTGCTAGGTTTCGACATACAACAGAAGAGTCAAATCACGAGGCTATAAATACTATCCTCAAATTATTGGATGAAAAACGAGAAGCCGCACTCGTTCGAATGGCTGCACAAAAGCAACGAATCGAAAGATACTACAATAGGAGAACCAACCTTCGCCACTTGAGAGTCGGGGACTTAGCCCTGAGGAAAGTCACCATCAACACTCGAGATCCTAATGAAGGAAAGCTCGGCCCAAATTGGGAAGGACCCTACCAAGTCCTCTACATCATCGGAATGGGATCTTATAAGCTCGACACGATGAAAGGCGAACAACTGCCAAATAATTGAAACACATCGCTTCTCAAACGGTATTATTGCTAAGGTATCACTTTATTCCTCTTTTTTCATTTATATATTCGACACTAACTCATTGCAGATGATCGATCGAAGATATCGAGACCTCAGGTTTTAAAGCATGTGTTGCACTCTTTTTCTCTTAGATCGGTTTTTGTCCCAGGTGGGTTTTCCCGGTGAGGTTTTTAACGAGGCAACAATTATGTGCTACCTGAGGACCATTCAACAGTATCCAAGGCTTCTTTACAAGTAACCTCGAATACTGGGGGGCATCACTCTCGGATGTTATACTTTCAAGGAAAATACTTTGTGTCAAAGGGACTCGATAGAGAAACTTTATAATGGGCCAAACGGTCGAATGAACCGTGTCCGTATAGATTAGTCAAGCCCCGATGGCAAAACATATACACATGTATAAATTATACAAAGAAGCATTCTTTTTATATCAAGCATCTTGTGTCTCAAAGAAAATTTTCTACTGTACAAGCTCCATACTTATAATTTTGTGAGAAATGGCGCAAGGGCCAAGTGCAAATATACCTCGTACACTCGGGGACTGCCGTCGACGATCTACATATTCGAGTAATCTAAGCTCAAATTCATAAGACATTAAAGAGGTACCCCTCGATCTACAGGCCAAGTCCATCATTCTCGGGGACTAACACTTCGAACAAGTTCGAAGTATTATTGGAAAATAAGCCCAAGAGACATACCCAAAGGCTATGGCCAAATTAAAGCGGCTCGGAGATGTCCGAATTCCGAAATAAAAATAGGCATTCAAAATCTTTGAAAAAACAGTTTAAAAAGGCTACCCTCGACATGTAATCAAAAGGGCCTCAATAAAATCAGCCCTCGAAAAAACTTAAGAGGTACCAAATTATCTTAACACAAACGTGCTAAGGCACAAAAAACAAAGGGGTTTCAATCGACATCGAACACTCAAAACCCCAATGGGTAAAGAATACGTGTTAAGACATAAAGAATTTTTTCTTACTAAGCCGAAAAAGGGAAAAGATAGCCATCTTTCAGAGGCCATGTCGGCCCAATCTAAAGAGCCTAAGGGCCAATACACTTAGAGTTCGAGATTTTGTTCTCACTCAATTCGGCCCTAAGGGTTCCACTATTCTGAGCTCAAATAAAATATAGCTCGAGGATTCATCATAAAACCTTAAGGGGTCTATTACTGTGAGTTCGAAACTTACTCGAACTGGGCTATAAAAGCAGTACATTTACGGCTTCGATCGAGCCATACGAAATTAAAATCCCAAACATATTGTTAAGATGGGGGACTCGCCCTCGCTTAACTAAAAAATCTGAGGGTTTGTTCTACACTGAGTTCGAGCTATTGCTCACTCTATTATAGAGGCTACAGTAACCCGATTGCAACAAAGTTTTCACAAGGCAAAGGCAAAATAGAGTTTATCATAAATCAGAAATCAACGAAATGAAAAGAAAAGAAATCTTTCATATATGCAAAGTATTTACAAAGACCACTCAGGGTTTTATACAAAAAACAAAAGGAGAAAAATTCCTAAGTGCCTAGTCCACCTCGGGAGCCGCATCTTCGGGAGCTTCATCTTCATCTCCGCTCTCAGATCCACTCGCAGAGTCTTCCTTATCGAAAAGCAAAGCTCCGGCCTTGTCCTCCAAAACCTTCACATTCTCGATATCAGCCGTGAGGTTGAATCCACGAGCATGCACCTCCTCAAGAGTCTCTCTTCGAGATTGGCGCCTGGCATGGTCGGCAACACGGGACAATCTAACCTGAGCAGCATCAGAAATTTCCTTTGCCCGAGTGTTAATGGCTTCGATGTCAGCTCGGTAGGAGGCCACGAGCACCTCTACCTCAGAGCAGCCAACCGAGTCTCGAGCTCTTCAACCTTCTGGGCTCGGGCAAAGTTCTCCTCCTTCACACTTTGCAGTTGACGCTCAACCAAAGACAGTTGGGCCCGAACCGTTTCTTTCTCCGAGGTGAGACGGTGCATGTTGTGCTTCCACCCCAAAGTCTCTGCCTCTTTCATCTTGGCCTCCTCACAAAGTTGCTAAATGAATTCGGCCTTCTGCTGAACCTGCGAGATCAAAGTGTTAGTTGCTAATATCAAGTCAATACATAACAAACTCCCAAAAATTTACATTACCCGTTCAATGAGCTCGGTCTGATCTCGATGAGCTCTTATCAGCTCGGCTCGAATGCTCATGATCTCCTCTTCTTTTTGAACATAGAGGAGTTTGAGGGTGTTTCTCTCCTCTGTAAGCTTTTTGAGATCAACCTCACATCGGGCCAGCTTAGCTCGATACTTGGAAGACGCTTCTCGATGGAGCGCTGTAGCCTGTATATAAAGAAAGGAAATTAGACTTAGAGAAATAAGAACCAATGCAAGCATGGTAGCATGGGCTAAAACTCACTTGGTTCAGAAGCCGATGAGCCTCATAAAAAATGAGTGATGCGTCAAGGTCGGAAACATCATCGACCCCTGTGAAGCAACCACGAAATATATCATCCCCTTCGGGGGCCGTCCCCACTTCGGGGGTTCCCATGGACCGGTCATCCCGAAATTGCCCCTCGGAGAACGTCGGATCGGGCGTCGAATCATCGATATTAATTGCCCCGAGCGAGTCACTCGGGTCATTCTCTTCTCTTTGAAGGGCCTCAGAACTAGACCCTTCGGTCACACCCGCCGATTGCTCATCATGGCAGGAGGCGTCATCAATAGCCGATGACTCGGGGACTCATATCACCTCGATCTGCGGCTGAACCTCCTCGACCGTCACCGGCTCAGAAGTTATCGAAGCTTCGACGCTTTCCCTCTTCCGAGCCACAAATAGGCAGTCGTCATCTTCTTCTTCCTCATCCTCATCTCGTAGCGTTTGGGCTACATCGACAGACAGAAAGGACGGATCAGTCTTCGACTTTCGAGCCCTACTTTTCTTGTGCTTTGGGGTATTTGGAGTCAAGGCCCTTCTCCTTTTCTTGTCTTTGGTCGGCTTCGGGGCCTCCTCTTCCCCGAGGGGAGGCAGCCTCATGACGACATTATCTCCAAGACCTGTATAAGAAGAAATCAAGTTAAAAAGAAGTATTTCACAGGAAATCATCAAACACGTACAGGGGAACTTACCATGATTTTTGGCCTCCCATCGACCATTGGCCAAATCGCGCCATGAGCGCTCAACATACGAGGAGGTTGAAACCAGTCGTCGAACCCAACTTGCAAGGTCCGAGACTGCACCAGGAAACCAGGGGGAAGCTGCACCATAAAGAAGAATATAGATGAGAAGAGATAAAGGAAACATAACAGGTAATCAAACATTATCGGTGAAGTTCTACTTACGCTTCATGTTCCATTCTTCGGGAAATGGCTTCTTCTCGGCGGGGATTAAATTGGAGGTCCTAACTCGGACAAACCGGCACATCCATCTTCAGTCCTTGCCCTCGTCTATGCTCGAGAATAGCACCTTCGTGGCCCGGTGCTGAAGCCTTATCAGTCCGTCCCGATAAAGATGGGGAATGTATAGCCTAATGAGATGATCGAGGGTGAAAGACATCCCCTCGTTTTTGCTCGAGAAGAATTTGAGCAAAATAACAATACGCCAAAAAGAAGGGTAGATCTAGCCTAGGGTTACCCGGTATTGGCGGCAGAAGTCGATTATGACGAGATCGACGAAACCCAGTGTGAAAGGGTAAGTATACACACTTAAAATCCCTTTCACATGAGTGGTGATGTCCTCTTCGGGGGTAGGAATCACCACCTCTTTATTCTCCCAACGACAATCCTTTTTCTCCTGCTCGAGATCGCCTTCGAATATCGAACAGATGTATCTAGAAATAGGCTCGCATCGGCAAGGAATCGAAGAGGGTTTTTCGACTTTAAAGTCGGAAGTAAGTTCACATGGCCCGGGGATGCACTCTTCAATACGTGGCTCCACCGGTGTTTTACCACCAGCCGACCGCGATGAGGAGACCTTTTCTTCTTGAGGGATGGTCTTTGATGTTTTTGCCATTGCTATAAGAGGTTTAAGGAAGAAAAAGGCGGAATTTGCATTTTAATAAGAGATTGGCAAACGGAAACCGACAAAGTTGATGAACTTGAAGAGAATAGAAGAGCTTTTGAAGATTAGAAGAAGTTTGAAAGTAAAGTTTGAAAAAATTATGAAGGTGGTCTATTTATAATAGCCACTTTGACGGTTTGAAAGCACTGGTGGCCGACCATCAACTGGCGTTAATTAATGACCTTGGGAACTGTACAGACGCGACGCTTCAATCGCTTCTGTCGCTTATGTCACGATATTGACATCATAATTGATCGAAGTGTTGAATCGAAGTCTCAAATTCGTTTCTTCTCGTTACACTCCAAAAAACTAGGGGATTATCTGTATATGGTCGAAATCGGGCATACCCGATTTCGTTGGCAGGGGAGTTGCCTCGAGGGTAACCTTATAACAGATTAGGCTCAAGCTTGAAGATAGAACATCACACCTGGAGATCGAAGTGTCCATTGAGATTGAAGCCAGCAGTAATCGAGATCGAGCATGATTGACTTCGAGTAAAGCGTAATAACGGAATGGCGAGATATTAGTGACCGGTCGAAAGTCAGGGCGAAAATCCCGGAACAGATCAAATCAAAGCGGTTACTAACGCCAATCATAGGATCTACTTCCGTTATTAGAGTTGTACCTTATTTAGGATTCTTCTATTATATAAAGAGGGATCCCATTCGCTTGTACAAAGACATGATTCACTGAAAAACATATACATATATGCTGCTTTCTTTATCTTATTTACTGTTCATCACTGCTTGTTCCATCCTCTACTGTTCTTATTAACTAACATCGAGACTATCTTGATTCAAGGTCGAGGAATTATTTGCAGACCGGTTTGATCTATTTTACTGTCCAATTTATCTATTTAATTCGTTATTTATCAATTGGTGCTGGTTTAAATCATATATCCTTAAAATCACAATATAAGTTTAATTGTTACTCAATTTTTAGGATAAACAATAATAAAAAATATTACATAAATTGGGACGGAGAGAGTACATAGAAAAGGGAAGAGTTGGACAACCAAGCGCAATATTGGAATTTCAAATTGCTTCAAATGGTACATTCAATATTTCTTTGTGTACATTTGATTGAGTTGACAAATAGCAATTCCCTTCGAAAGAATTCCATTCGCCTCGCACTTCCTTCATTCTAGCTTACACGTGTCCTCTGTAAAGCAATGCATTCTCTCGGTGGGCCCAAAAAATTCCGTGAATGTAATAAACTATTTTAAGCCGAACTCTGCCCAATTTGGACGGCTTGGGTGAGATATGTTAAATTTGACGCTCATTTTCACTCAAAACTAGTTTAAATCATCTCCAATTTTTCTCAAATTTTGTATATTAAATTATTTATATATTTTTTATATGAAAAACTACTCAAACTATCACTCCCTAAATAATTTAAACCAAAACAAGCCCAAAAATAAAATATTTATCAGAAAAGACCCAAATAACATTTTAATCCAATCAATTTTCAATTAATATCAGTTTGTAAAGCATACAGTGAGCTATAGTGAGTTTCAAAGAATCAAGCATCTTAATTCGATTTAGAAATCACTATTAAACGTTAGTTTGTTGGATTGGGTCGAAGGATTAAACTAAAAATGCCATGGACATCCATTGAAGCTTATTTAAGCTTGAATTCAAAAACTTGAATTTTCAAAATTGGAATTTATTTCGAGTGAGTATTGTTGGAATAGATTGGGTACATTTTAATGAGTGTGAATCTCAATTTTTGGATGATTTGGTGGAGATTTTAAGTAGTTTGAATTGAAATTTGAGCGAAATATGAAGTACACAATATGAATAAGAAAGAATATGATATGAGTATCTCACTGTGTATCTCCGTATATCTTTTGTATATCAAATATGTTTCTATTATTTATCTCATTTATATCCATGTATATCTGTATGTGAGATACATGTTTGATTCATATGTAGTACAAAAAATTTTAAACCCAATTTCAACTATGAATTTTGACTCAAAATTAGTCCAAATCACCTTCAAATTTTGTATACTGACTCATCTAAATATTTTGAATGAATTTCAATCATACCCGTTGAAAAAATCCCTTTTTGCTGAGATTTTTAGAATCTTGTATAATTTTTCTTTGTGTTTCATATTTGGTGCCTCATTCATGAAATTTTCTTTTAGTCTTGTATCTAATGTTGATGATCATGTTTAAAAATATGGAAGGATATCTTTGCGTTTGATTATGGGAAAGAAAGAATTCTTATTTATCTAGGTTTTTTAATTTTGTATGCTGATAGCTAGTTTTGGCAAGTATGTGCTCAATGTCTTAACTTTGGTAAGTTTAGACTTATTTTGGACATTTCCTTAAGATTTCCATTTTGTATTGCTAGCTTTGCCAACTAGATCAAGGAACAAATGTATATCATCCGCAGTTTGTCAAATCATCTGAAGAATAATTATGTGAACTAATATAAAAATAGAGTGATTCAATACGTTAGATTCAAACAATTTCACTGCTGGCAAAACAAAATAGAGTGAAATTAGCATATGAAAAGTACAGAAAGCAAAGTGGACTTTGGTCTAGTTTCACAATGTATAAGCACCATAACAACAGAATCATCTTCATCATTATCGTCTTCATTATCTTCCTCCAGATTCTTACTAGTGGTCGAACGGCCACGTAGCTCCATTAGAGACAAATCAACGGTAGGCAAAGTGGAGACACCAATGGAAAGGTTCCATTTCATAACAAATTCAGTAACATTTGAGCTCAACTTGTTTTTATCAGAAAAATGTTCAAACAAAAACGACTTTAAATGATGTTAATTAAAAGAATGCGAGGGTTGAGATTTAGGGAAAATGTTAAATGAGTGTTCAGAGGCGGCCACCGCAAAAGAAGTGGCTACAGGGCGGAAGAGATGACACTGAATGAGATTTTGGAGTGAAGTATTGTGAAGCCTAGGTACATCAGCCATAGTAGCCGAGCATTTATCTCAGTGGAAACAGAAGGGTTTTTAAAAGGTTCAAGAGTCCTAGGGTTTTTGGGATTCTATAGAGACTAGGAGTTCAAAACCGAATCGAAATCGAAACCGAAGCTTAATGGCTTATTGATATCGGTTTAGCGGTTTAACGGACGGGAAACATATTAAAATTTTTTTATTAACGGCTTATCGGTTTGGAGGCGGATTGTTCAATTTTCTTAACGAATAATATCTCTATTCTCTATTACTAATTTACTATTAGACATTTAGTTATAACTTAGTCTTCCAGTTAGTTACTATTAAATAATTTTGATGTCATGTATTATACCCAATGTTCTCTTCTATTTCTTCTGATAGTTATAAGTCGTTAATAGGCTCATCCCCAGAGATGATTCTACTGGAAACACGCTGGAATGTAGCTCTCTATTTCTTCTATTTAGCTCTCTTCTTAGGTGCCATATTCTATAGATTGGAATGTAGTCTACTAAGCATAGGAATTTTATTTTGAGTCACGGCGGTCAACAAACAATTAATGCACGCAATATAGATTGAATTAGGCCGATAAACCGCCCGACAAGAGCTAAACCGATACCAATCCGCCCGATATCTTATCGGGTGGCTAGCGGATTAATATATTTAAAAGTCGATAACCGATAAGCCAAACCGTTAGGAGTAAATAAACGTAGAATCCGCCTGATAAGATCCCTAATTAGAGACCTATAGATACGCATAAAATAATTCTAGGCTTGTCTTACGGACTGCCGAGAATTTATTTTTACTAAATTTACATGTAAGTTCCCACCCACCCACCCACCCCCGCACCCCCCCCCCACATACAATTTTCATGAATTTAATTAAATGATAAGAATTATTTGAGTTTGATATGAGATTCACTTCAGCCACTGCATAATATTTTCTTTTAATATTACTGTTACTCTATTAGATTAATATTTTAATCTCTGCATTTTGTTACACACCTTATATAAAATATGAAATTGAAGCAATAGAGTTTTAGTTCTTGCTTCTTTTACTTGATTTTTTCCTGGCTCATAAATAAATAAGTAAATAAAAAAGGTCCAAATTTATCCTTCTACTTCGAATATGGTATACATCTGACCTCTGTTATACTATTCAGCCAAATTAATCCCTACCATTATACTATCCGGCCAAATTTACTCCTACTATCAGCAAACTTTTAAAAATTACCCCTCAGCCGGTCATGTGACCCAGAATCTCCCAAATTATTTTAATAGAGTCCCGAGGGAGATTCTATGGATATGTTTGGAAGTTAGCGGTGTTCCGGTAGTACACTAGAGAATCATGGAATTCCGACCGAAATTTTTGACTGAAAAATATTGTCGAAAATTTTCAGCCAAATCAGTCGAAAAATTCAAAACAATATCAAATAGATTTTTTATAAATAATTTCGATCACATTTCCGACCACTAGGTCGTAATTTTTGGCGCAAAAGCTCGAAAATTTATTTTCGACCGAATTCGTCTGTATTAAACTTTTAACTTTTGATGGTTTGACTTGTTTGACTTTATTAGCGACCATATCGGTTGGTAATATTTATTATTAATGTTTCCGGCCGATTTGGTCGGTATTATTTTTTTAAATTTAATTAAATATTTCCAACCAAATCAGTCAGAAATGTATTTTTAAACCCTACCCGACCCCGTCCCCAACAAAACAGACGACATTTTTCCTTCTTCTTTCTCTCATCCTCCTCCTCCTTTCTCCCTCTCGTCCTTCACCATTTTTCTCCCTCTAGGTAAGGTTTTTCCTCTCTCTCTTTCGTTTCCTCCTCCTTTATCCCTCTCCCTCCTCCTCCATCATCCTCCTCCCTTTTCCCCTTAATTCTTTAGCTAATTTTTTTTTTTTGCAGCAGTGGCGCTGTGGCAGCTCCACCATCCTTCTTCTCCGACATTATTTTCGGCGAGGTAAGTATTTCGTTGACATATATCTTATTTTTGTTGTTAAATTTGTTGTAATTTTAATTGTTATAGGTTTATTTGATTTTTTATATGAATATCCTAGCTAGTAGAATTAGGTATGATTGCATTTTTAGGGATTCAAGTTTTTGTAAGTTTATTTGATTTAGGTATGGTTGAATTAACATTTTGTACAATTTAATTGTATATTTTTCTTTGTATATTATAAGGTTTTAGGGTTCCCTATAAGAAAAACATAACACTGTTGCCTTGAATTTATCTATGGAATGATATATTAACTTTATAGTTTATTGATTTTAATTGTATTAATACTAGTTATAGTTTAAAGCTTTAGTATAGAACTTGTTGTACTAGGTTCATTGTTGTTTGTTAGTTTTACCTTTATAATGATATTAAATTAATTTTTTTTTTTCAATTTCAACATTAAAATTAGTTTGCAGAGGAGGTCCAAAAAATAGTCCAAAGCAAAGGTTGTCTGAGATGGAATTAAAGACAGCTACAACACATGTATTGTTGAATTGCCCTGAGGTCCAACCTTATTTTAGGTAAGTATATATTTGTATATATTACAGACTTTTATATTAGATCTACCACTGATTTAACTAATTAAAGTTATAATGGCAATTGCTTTATGGGTACATATGGGCAAGATGTTGTTTATCCTAAGTTTTTAAAGTGGTTTAAAGAATTTGTAAGTATTACTTATTATTTAACATGATTTTTATTATATGTATCTTTAAAATTCTAAATTATCTTTAATTCTATATATAGGTTCATAATCCAGCAATGGTATTAATGACCCATTTTTACGTGATATAGCCTGGGGACTTGACCCTAGAGTCAGAATGATGTCTCAATACTTGGTCAATGGGTACAAGTTTCATACAGAAGAATGGTCTAAGGGAAAGAAAACTAACAATATTGGGGTGTGGGTGAAATGTGATGGAGATGTTGATTATTATAGTGTACTTCAAGAGATTTTGGAACTGGAGTACACTGTAGGTTGGCCGAAGAAAAAGTTGGTACTCTATCGAAGTAAGTGGTATGATCCAACACCGAATAAAGGTACAAAGGTACACAGTCAGTATAAAATAGTTAAAATTAAACACACGGGGCATTATAGACTTTATGATCCCTTTATCATTGCACAAAATGTGAAACAAATATATTATGCTCCTTATCCTTTAAGCAAGAATAGCTCTGCATGGCAGATAGTTTTGAAAACAAAGCCCATGGGTAGAGTGAAAGTCGAAGATACATTAGATGTGGCGTATCAGAATGACATTTCAAGTATTGAAGCAATAATGGAAGATGAATTAGCAGATGAATTGTAGCATAATAAAGGCATATAAGAAGAATTTGATCCTTCTGTCCTGGGACCAAATGAGGACGAAGATAGATATGTTGAACATGAAACAAGTGATAAGGAAGAATTGCTAGATGAAAGCGAAACGGGCGATGATGAAAACTTAGATGATCACTATGAAGATAACGATGCAAATTGACTTGTTATTCTTTCTTATGTTGTTCTTCCTTCAATCATTTAATATATTTGAAGCATTGTTGTATGTTTTTATATGACATGTTGGGTTTTTTAGGTTATTCCTTTAATTATCTATTATATTGTAAAATTATTTTATATTTTTATGTAACGACCCGGCCAGTCGTTTTGAGTGTTGTAGCCTCGTTCCCCCATTTACTGCTTATTAGTTGCTATGTGACTTGCTTGGGTAGTTGGTTCGATTCCGCGGATGTTCTAAAATGAGTTGAGACACTTAGAGCCCGTTTGGACATAAGAATTCTTTCCCCTTTTCCAAAAAAAAAAATCATTTTTTTTTGAAATCAGCGTTTGTTCATAAAATTTCTAATTTTCACTTGAAGATGCATTTTGGAAATTTTTGAAAATTTAAAAAACTCCAAAAAGCCGTTTTTCAAAAGTTTCACTCAAATCACTCACAAAACTTCAAAAATAACTCAAAATTATATTCATGTCCAAACACAACTCTAAATTTTAAATACCATTTTCACTTAAAAAATATTTTCCCCCTATTTTGGAATTTTATAATTCTTATGTCTAAATGCCCACTTAGTCTCAAGGTTGAAAGCTTAAGTTAAAAAGGTTGACTAGATGTTGACTTATGTGTAAATGACTCTAGAATGGAGTTTTGATAGTTTCGATAGCTCCGTTGGGTGATTTCGAACTTAAGAGTGTGTCTGAATAGTGATTTGGAGGACTGTAATTGATTTAGGCTTGAAATGACGAAAGTTGGAAAATTAGAAGTTTTGAAAATTGAGAATTTTGACCGAGAGTTAGTTTTATGGTTACCGGACTCAGATTTTGGTTTTAAAAGTTGGAATAGGTCCATTGTGTCATTTATGACTTGTGTGAAAAATTTGAGGTCAATCGGACGTGATTTGATAGGTTTCAGCATGGATTGTAGAAGTTGGAAATTCTTAGTTTTCGTTAGGCTTGAATTGAGGTGCGATTCGTGTTTTTGATGTTGTTTGATATGATTTGAGGCCTCGACTAAGTTCGTATCGTATTTTATGATTTGTTGGTATGTTTGGTTGGTTTCGGATAGTTAACGGATCAAAAATGGACTTGAAGCATCGCTGAAGCTGAGGACCTTCTGGTGTGATCACACCTGCGAAGGGATTAGTTGCAAGTGCGACGCCGCATGTGCGGATGGAGTGGCGTAGAAGTGAGGTTGCTCTGGCTTAGGGAGTATCACAGGTGTGGAGAGAGGAGCGCATCTACGAGTCCGTAAAAGCGAAATAGTGGTCGCAGGTGCGGAATTTTGAAATTGGCTCTGGGCGCACAGATGCGGACGCGGGGCCGCAGATGTGGTCTCGCCGGTGCGAGCCTTTGGCCGCAGAAGCGACATGCCGGGAGTTGAGTGTTTTCCGCAAAAGCGGTGCCACAGAAGCGACTAAATGGACCTCAGAAGTGGAACCTCTGGGCAGAATATTTAATTCAAGGGTTTCGTGATTTTTCTCATTTTGGACTTTGCAAACTCGGACTAAGGCGATTTTTGAGAGGGATTTCAAAGGGTTTCTTGAGGTAAATCATTTGTGACCATTTTTATTCAATAATATTGTTTCCCCATTAAAGTTCCCACCTAGTTTGTGTATTTTTGAGGTGAAATTTTGGGAGTTTGAGGCTAGGGATTTGGAGAGTTAATTTGGTGGAGTTGAGTGACGAATTGATGTTGGTTTGGTAAATTTGGTATAGTTGGATTCATGATTGAATGGGCTTCTGGATTTTGTGACTTTTATCGAATTTCGAGACGTGGGCCTGGGGGTCGAATTTTGAGTTGACTTTTTGACTTTTGATGAAGAACTTAGTATTTTCATATGGAATTGATTCCTTCAGATCGTGTTGATTGTATCGAATTGTTTGGGGCTAGATTCGAGGCATTCAGAGGCTGATTCGCAAAGCAAGGGCTTAGTGGAGTAGAGATTCGCACGGTTTGAGGTAAGTAACACTTGTAAACTTGGTTCTGAGGGTATGATACCTCGAATTTCGTGTTATGTGATTGGTGTTGAGGTGATGCGCATGGTAGGTGAACATTATTACTGAACTCTATGTGTTAGAGCACTTGAGCTGTGATTTATATTAGAAATCATGTCTAGGCTATATGCTGGTACTATTGGGACCCACAATGGTCGTTCTTTGCTATTGAGTTATTTGCTTAATTGCAGTTATGTACTCAGTCACATTCATTATTACATATCATATCTCAGTCTCTGTTAACGTACATTGTGACATCTCGTATCATTGATTTGGACTGCTTAGCATGAGTGTTGTGGGCCCGGGAGACTGGAGAGATTGATAACTGAGTTGGGGCCTAAGTATCGTACTGTGAGTGTTATATATCTATGTGGATCGGATTGCATGCCGCAAGCGGCTTTATTGATTCATGCCAGAATTTGGCTTATTATAGCGCTGGATCTGCCCCTCCGAAGTCTGCACACCCATAGTGAGTGCAGTTGTTATGGATTTATTTGTATTGGGCTGGATCTACCCTGGATTTATTTGCATTTGGGTTGGATTTGCCCGGACTTATTTGCATTTGGGCTGGATCTACCCTATTTAGTGCTGAGTGATTGAGTGTGATGAGTGAGAATTGAGACAATCAGGATGAGTACTCCGAGAGTGTGAGTACGCGAGACTTTTATTGTTTTGCATCACATACGATATGCATATTGGCCTGTAGATATAGAGATGTCATATTCCTCATATCATTCAGACTTGAGATATTTTTATCTGTTCTAAGTTTAATTGTTAAACCTGAAAGCATGCCTAAATTCTTGTACCGTTACCTGCAGATTATGAATTTCTGAGATATTACTATTATATTTTCCGAAACTTTCCGTACTGTTAATTTGTATGTGGGTTGTAATGTTCGAGCTCGTCACTACTTTCAATCCAAAGGTTAAATATGTTAATTATTGAGTTGGTTGTACTCACGCTACATCCTGCACTTCATGTACAGATCCAGGTATTTCTGGTCACGGCTGTTGCTGATTCTCATAGGTTTTAGTCATTTGGAGATTATCGAGGTAGCTGCCCTGGCGTCCGTAGACCTCGACTCTCCTCCCCTATCCCTCAGTTTTACTTATTCAGTTTCTGCTTTCTTAGACAGTGTATCAGACTTTGTTTTTGTATAGATGCTCATGTACTTGGTGACACCCTGGTTTTGGGTAACTTCTGTATCAAGTTGTGACGGTTATCCAATTATATTGGATTTTCACTTATTTAGCCCTGTTTTAGCATAGTTTAAATTTGAAAGTGTTGGTATGTCTGAGTTGTCTGCTTGCATAGTATCATGATATGCGCCATCACGACAGGTTGAGTTTTGGATCGTGACAAGTTGGTATCAGAGCCAAGGTAACATAGGTCTCACGAGTCATGAGAAGGTTTTGTAGAGTCTTGCATATCGGTATAGAGATGTCTGTACTTATCTTCGAGAGGCTGCCAAACCCTTAGGAAAATATCACATTCTTGTATTCTTGTCGTGTGAATTTGTTGGTTCCGGGAGATACACTTCTGTTATTCTATTCTCTTATAGATGGTGAGGACATATGCTACCAGACTGGACGGACAACCACCAATACCATCGGCTAGGGCCACGAGAGGTCGGGCCCACAGTAGGGGTCGTGGTTGTCACGCCCCAAACTCGGGAAGCACGATCGGTGCTGAACCGAGAGAACCCAGCCGAGCAAGCCTGTTATATTTCCTTCTACCCAAACTTATCCATAAAATAAAGAGGAGATGTACTCCATTAATTAAACACTGTAAAGATTTTATTAACAACTTCCTTTTCATTCTTATTAGCAGCTTCATTCATAATTTCCAAAATATTACGAGTTTATAGAATTAATGAAAAACAACATGATTTCCAAATACCAACATTTCTAGTTCAAATCCCAATATCAACCACAACCCACAACCTGTCTACAGAGCCTCTAAATATAATAGAAGAGTAATATGAAAATGCCGGCAACAAGGCTCCGGCTATACCTCAAAACACAGTACATGAGAAACAAAAGATACATGACCCCGAAATGAAGTGGGGCTGATAAATCAGCTGAAAAGAGTGCGCTGCTATCATTGATCAATGTCGCCTGCTATAGAACCACCTGCATCCATTAAAGATGCAGCGCCCCCGGCAAAAGGGACATTAGTACTGTCGAATAGCACTAGTATGCATAGCTAAAAGCCCTCTTTCAAAATAGAATGCCCATATAAGAAAAGGCAACACATAAAAACAACAAGTCATAATCAACAATATCCAAATGTTCAGTTAAAACATAATAATTTTCAAAATACGAACTTCATATAAAATATTGGTTGGGAGATCATTAGCACCGATATACCACCGTCTTTGTTAGCACGGAGTCCGATCACGCTCGATCGGCTAGGCAATCTCCCCACGAACAATGTGGTTTGACATGTGATGCAAAAGAAAGTTGTTACTAGGAGTAGTACCACCATATGCGCAATATGGTGTCTGATCTCCACCCGATCAGCTAGGCCGCCTTCCCACATATGTCGTGCAGGTTGAATTTTCCAATCCACAAAGGTTCCAGTTTCATCCCAATTAAGGGGAATAATAACACAATTTTCCAAAGGTTCCAATTTCATCCCAAATAAGGGGAATAATCACAATCCACCCCTACACCGGCACGTGTAGTTTCAGGAGTGGGCCTTATGACCCACCCTTCCTTGGTTTTGCTAATGATGCTCCCAAAAATATTTTTGATTTGATTTATAAAAAGAAATATCATAAATACAATTGTACTCACCTCAACATCTTTCACATTGTATAAATTCTCATTAGTATTCCGAGTCATTCACAACGACAATATTTCCTTGGCTCATTAGGCCATTCACAAGATTCTTTATTCCTGGCATGATGGCCGTATTTCATATTCCACACTTTCACCTCTTTCAATTTCAAAGATCACCATCAAGTATCAACATATTGGATATTTCAGAAATCATATACTTCAATTCCATTTGAAATGGAAACTTCAAACACAAATGGTTTCTTCCTAAAGAATGAGGCATACCATCCAATAATAGAAACACACATGAAAATCATAAACAATCAATACACCATTTATTCTTACAATGCTCTTCCCTAGCAATGACAATGTACCAGTTCAACACATGAGTATATAGAACTCGAATCACACTAGATATATTTATAAAATAAAGCATTAGTTAAAGCAACTACTAATGGGCATGAATTGAGTACAAAAGCTTTTAGGTAATTCTATCTTCGAAGTCATTTTTAAACAATTGAGTCGAGGCTCATTTCATATTCTTTATCGCATCTTCTCAAATTATTTGCACTACTAGACACAATCATAACATAAATTCTTGGCACGTTGTCCACACTCTATATCCCCAATTAACTTATTTCACTTCCAACCATCTTTATAGATTATCAACAATAAGACATTTCCAAATCAAGACTTTAGGTACACATATGAGCAATTAAGAGTCTAAAGAATATTGAGATTTTCTCACACAATTTGGCATACTATCTTTCATTGAAACACGACTCAAAGCCATAACCTTTTAATACGCAACCCATACTTTGAAACTTACAGAAACATTATGAAATTCAATTCCAAGAGAGAAAGTTTAGCCAACATACCTCAATCGAGCTTCCTTAACTCTGGAATGATCCGAAATTCATAGCAATCCTGATCTATTTTGATACATAACAAAATTGAATCATAATTAGGAAGATATTCATGGTCTCAGCTCATTTGAGCATTTTTTCAGACACTAGGTGTGCAAATTTAACCACAAGGTTCTTCTACAAGATTTCCTTCACTCCACAACCCAATCCTTACTTATTTCAGCTCAACAATCTTCACACAATTCTTATTGGTACATGCATGTATAAATAATAATCTCATACCCATGAATCATACTCCTAATCAACCATCTTCTACCCAAATTCAAAATTGAAAACTAGGGTATGGAACCTTACCTCTTAGATGAAGAACTTGTGGGTTTTCCTTGTTAATCTTCCAAGATTTGAGCAAGACTTGATGAATAATTAGCCTAGGGTTTTCTCTCTCTCTCTCTCTCTCTCTCTCTCTCTCTCTCTCTCTCTCTCTCTCTCTCTCTCTCTCTCTCTCTCTCTCTCTCTAAAACACTCTCCCTTCTCTCTAAAACATCAGAATATTTGCTAAAAAATGACCCAAAACGTGTATTTAACGAAGTAGGGTCGGGTTTTAAAAACCCAAAAATGGAGCTCCGGAACAGGTTATGCCGTCGCATATGCGACCGCATAATGGATATGCGGACCGCATATCGGTCGCATAATTACAGACCAAAATGATTAAAAATCTATCAGTGTATACGGTCACTATGCGGTCCTCATAACTGTTATGCGATCGCATAATGCACCACATAACAGTTATGCGGTAGCATAGCCGATCGCATAATTGTTTCCAGACTGGCCCTTCTCCTGCTCACTTTTGCGGCCATTATGCGACCCGTAGAGTGATTATGCGGTCGCATAATAGACCGCATAAACACGCTTTTCCGCCAAAATATTTCCTTTATTTTTCGGTACATTGTTCAACCCAAAAAGTCTTAAACGTGGCGAGCAAGCCCGCCGCGAAGATTTTATACCATCCTCAAACACGTAATCCTACTCCGGCACCACGAAACCTTGAATTCACTTGCAAAATTTATGGGGCTTTACACGAAAATACTTCAAAATTTTCCGGGGTGTTACAGCGGTAGTGGACGAGGCGCAGATCGTATATCAGCTAGAGCAGTATCTGCAGATCCACCAGTTGCTCCAGCTCAAGAGCAGGTTCTAGATGTGGTTGAGTCAATGGGGCCAGCTCAGGCACCAGCTGTGCCCATTGTGATTCCGGGCTTAGATGAGGCTCTGGACAAGATATTGACTGTTTGCACTAGTCTTGCTCAGGCGATTTCTGTTCAGATTGGGCCAACCACTTCTCAGGCCGGGGGAGGTACTCAGACTCCCACCGTCCGTACTCCAGAGCAGGTAGTGCAGGGACTTCAGACATCGGGGGTACTACCATCCTAGCCGGTTGCAGTTTCTCAGGCCCAAGTGGGTCCCGTTATGAGTGATGAGGAGCAGAAGAGATTAGAGAGATTTGGGAGGCTCCATCCTCCATCATTCAGTGGGGCTGAGTTAGAGGATACCCAGGGCTGTTTGGATAGGTGCCAGCGAATTCTTCACATGGAGGGCATTTTGGAGACTAGTGGAGTCTCCTTTACTACTTTTCAGCTATCAGGGGCTGCCTTCAGATGGTGGGAGGCCTATGAGAGGAGCAGGACAGTTGGTGCTACACCTCTTTCATGGCATGAGTTCTCCGTTCTCTTCTTGGAGACGTTTGTGCCTTAAACAAGCAGGGAGGAGCTACGCAGGTAGTTCGAGCAACTATGTTAGGAGGGCATGTCTGTTATCGTGTATGAGATGTGATTTTCAGAGTTGGCTTGTCACACAGTTTGGTTGGTTCCCGCTGAGAGGGAGAGGATTATGAGGTTCATTGATGGCCTCACCTATCACTTGCGTTTTGTTATGACTCGGGAGAGTGTATCGGGTGCTAGGTTCAACGAGGTGGTTGATATTGCTCGGCGGCTAGAGATGGTATGCAGTCAGGAACGTGAGGAGAGGGAGGCCAAGAGGCCTCATGGTTCGGGTAGTTTCAGTGGTGTTCCTTCTAGGGGTCAATTCCACCACAATAGGGGTCGTCCTTATAGGCCCGCTCAGATGGCTCGTCCAGTTCATCATGGCACATAATCTAGCCATGGATCCTACAATGCTCGATCGTGTTAGTCATCTCTCAGTGTACTCCCAGCTCAGAGTTAATCTCGTGCCCCTTCAATTCAGGGTTCATCTCCACCAGGTTTTTCTGGTAGTTATTCCGGTTCTCGAGGTGCTCCTCAATACTTGCCACCATTTTTTGAGAGGTATTGTTTTGAGTGTGGGGAGTTGGGTCATGTGAAGAAGTATTATCCTCGCCTTACGGGAGGTCCAGTTCAGTAGAGGAGTCAGGCCAAGACTTCAACACCAGTTACTTCACCACCCGCCCAGCCAGCTCGAGGTGAGGCTTAGGCAGCTAAGGGTCGCCCTAGAGAGGGAGGACGATAAGGTGGCGGTCAGGCTCGATTCTATGCTATTCCTGCCAGGCCGGATGCTGTTGCTTCAGACATAGTGATTACATGTATTGTCTCAGTATGCCATATGGATTCTTCTGTATTATTTGACCCTGGTTCCATTTATTCGTATGTATCACCATGTTTCGCTCATTATCTGGATATGCCCAGTGAGTCCTTAGTTTTATCTGTTCATATATCTACGTCGCTGGGTGATACTATTATTGTGGACCGTGTGTATCGATCATGTGTAGTGACTATTGGGGGATTAGAGACTAGAGTCGATCTCTTATTGCTTAGTATGGTTTATTTCGACGCGATTTTGGGTATGTATTAGTTGTCTCCATGTCATGCTATTCTGGATTAGCACGCTAAGATCGTGACGTTGGAGATGCTGGGGTTGCCAAAGATCGAGTGGAGAGGTTCTCTAGATTATGTTCCCAGTAGGGTGATTTCAAATTTGAAGACCCAACAAATAGTTGGGAAGGGGTGTCTGTCATATTTGGCCTTTGTGAGGGATGTTGGTGCCGATACCCCTACTATTGATTTTGCTTAGGTGGTGCGATACTTTCCAGATATGTTTCCTGCAGACCTGCCGGGCATGTTACCCGACAGGGATATTGATTTTGGTCTTAACTTAGTGCCGGGCACTCATCCTATTTCTATTCCTCCGTATCATATGGCAGCAAATGAGTTGAAGGAATTGAAAAAGCAGCTTCAGGAACTTCTTGATAAGGGGTTTATTAGGTCTAGTGTGTCGCTTTGGGGTGTGCCAGTTCTATTTGTGAAGAAGAAGGATGGTACTATACGGATGTGCATCGACTATAGGAAGTTGAACAAAATTACAGTCAAGAACAAGTATCCTTTGCCGCGCATTGATGATTTAGTTGACCAACTTCAGGGAGCGAGGGTGTTCTCTAAGATTGATTTGAGGTCTAGTATTACCAGTTGAGTATTCGGGACTCGGATATTCTAAAGACGACATTTAGAACCCGTTATGGTCACTATGAGTTCCTTGTGATGTCTTTTGGGTTGACAAATGCCCAGCAGCATTCATGCATTTGATGAACAATGTATTTCAGCCATATCTCTCGTTCGTTTGTTATAGTATTCATTGATGATATCCTGGTGTACTCACGTAGCCAGGAGAAATATGCCCAATATTTGAGGATTGTATTACAACAACTGAGGGAGGAGAAACTTTATGCCAAGTTATCCAAGTGTGAGTTTTGGCTTAGTTCGGTGGCGTTCTTGGGGCACGTGGTGTCCAGTGAGGGGACTAAGGTAGATCCAAAGAATATAGAGATAGTTCAGGGTTGGACCAGACCGTTCTCAGCTACTAAGATTCGGGGTTTTCTCGGCTTAGCCAGTTATTATCGTCGCTTTGTGGAGGGTTTCTCATCTATTGCAGCGCCTTTGACCAAATTTACCCAGAAGGGTTCCCCATTCAGGTGGTCGGATGAGTGTAGGAGACCTTTCAGAAGCTCAAGACTGCCTTGACCACAACTCCAGTTCTAGTTCTGCCTTTAGCTTCTGGCTCTTATATAGTGTATTGTGATGCTTCTCGGATTGGTATTGGGTGTGTCTTGATACATGAGGGTAGAGTGATTGCTTATGCTTTGCATCAGTTGAAGCCCCATGATAAGAACTACCCTGTTCATGATTTGGAGTTGGTAGCCATCATTTATGCATTGAAGATTTGGAGGTATTATCTCTCTTGTGTGTCGTGTGAGGTGTTTACGGATCATCGAAGTCTCCAACACTTGTTCAAATATAAAGATCTAAATTTGAGGCAGTGGAGATGGTTGGAGCTGCTAAAGGACTATGATATTACCATTCTGTATCATCCTGGGAAGGCCAATGTGGTGGCCGATGCCTTGAGTAGAAAGGCGGCGAGTATGGGTAGCCTTGCATTTATTTCCGTTGGTGAGAGACCACTTACAGTTGATGTTCAGGCCTCGACCAACCAGTTCGTGAGATTAGATGTTTCGGAGCCCAGTGGGGTTCTAGCTTGTATGGTTTCTCGGTATTCCTTATATGATGGCATCAGAGAGCGCCAATATGATGATCCCCATTTGCTTATCCTTAAGGACACAGTTCTACACGGTGATTCCAAGGATGTTACTATTGGGGATTACGGGGTATTGAGGATGCAAGGTTGAATTTGTCTGCCTAATATAGATGGGCTATGTGAGTTGATCCTTGAAGAGGCCCACTGTTCGCGGTATTCTATCCATCCGGGTGCCGCGAAGATGTACCAAGACTTGAGGCAACATTATTGGTGGAGGGAGATGAAGAAGGATATAGTGGGGTTTGTAGCTCGGTGCCTAAATTTTTGGCAAGTGAAGTATGAGAATCAGAGACCGGGCGGTTTGCTTCAGAGGCTTGAGATTTTGGAGTGGAAATGGGTGCGTATCACGATGGATTTTGTAGGTGGGCTCCTACAGACTTTGAGGAAGTTTGATACTAGTTGGGTGAATGTGGATCAGTTGACCAATTCTACACATTTTATCCAATCGAGACTACTTATTCTTTGGAGTGGTTGGCTGAGATCTACATCCGCGAGATTGTTCGCCTTCACGGTGTGCAGGTGTCTATCATTTTAGATTAGGGCATGCAGTTTACATCGTAGTTTTGGAGAGCAGTGCTGTAAGAGTTGGGTACCCAAGTTGAGTTGAGTACATCATTCCACCCTCAGACAGACGAACATACCAAATGCACTATTAAGATATTGGAGGATATGATACGCGCTTGTGTCATAGATTCCAGGGGTTCTTGGGATCAGTTTCTGCCGCTTGCAGAGTTTGCCTACAACTACTACCAATCGAGCATTCAAATGGCTCCGTATGAGGCTTTGTATGAGAGGCGGTATCGGTCTCCGGTGGGATGGTTTGAGCGGGGTGAGCTAGGTTGTTGGGTACTGACTTAGTTCAGGATGCTTTGGACAAGGTTAAATTGATTCAGGATCGACTTTGCATGGCACAACCTAGATAGAAAAGCTACGCCGATCGGAAGGTTCGTGATGTTGCTTACATGGTTGGGGAGAAGGTACAACTCAAGGTTTCACCCATGAAGGGTGCTATGAGGTTCGGGAAGAAGATCAAGTTGAGCCCTTGGTATATTGGGCCGTTTGAAGTGCTTTAGCGGATTGGAGAGGTGGCTTACAATCTTGCCTTGCCGCCTAGTCTGTCGAGTGTTCATCCAATATTTCATGTTTCTATGCTTTGAAAGTATGTCGGTGATCCGTCTCATGTTTTGGATTTCAATACGGTTCAGTTGGATGGTGATTTGACTTATGATGTGGAGCCAGTGGCCATTTTGGATCGCCAGGTTCGAAAGTTGAGGTCAAAGAACATAGCTTCAGTGAAGGTGCATTGGAGAGGTGAGGTCAGCCAGTTGAGGAGGCCACTTGGGAGATCGAGCGGGTTGTGTAGAGCAGATATCCACGCCCATTTGAGACTCCAGGTATGTTTCTAGACTCGTTCGAGGATGAACGTTTATTTAAGAGGGGGAGGATGTAATGACCCAGCTGGTCATTTTGAGTATTGTAGCCTTGTTCCCCCATTTACTACTCATTTTATGCTTATTAGTTGCTATGTGACTTGCCTGGGTAGTTGGTTCTGTTCCGGGGATGTTCCGAAATGAGTTGAGATACTTAGACTCAAGGTTGACCGGATGTTGACTTATGTGTAAATGGCTCCGGAATGTAGTTTTGATGGTTTCGATAGCTCCGTTGGGTGATTTCGGACTTAGGAGTATGTCTGGATAGTGATTTGGAGGTCCGTAGTTGATTTAGGCTTGATATGGCGAAAGTTGAAAAATTAGAAGTTTTAAAAATTGAGAAGTTTGACCGAGAGTTGAATTTGTGGTTACCAGGCTCGGATTTTGGTTCCAGGAGATGGAGTAGGTACGTTGTGTCATTTATGACTTGTGTGCAAAATTTGAGGTCAATCGGACATGATTTGATAGGTTTCGGCATCGATTGTAGAAGTTGGAAATTCTTAGTTTTCGTTAGGCTTGAATTGAGATGCGATTCGTGTTTTTGATGTTGTTTGATGTGATTTGAGGCCTCGACTAAGTTCGAATCATGTTTTAGGATTTGTTGGTATGTTTGCTTGAGGTTCCGGGGGCCTCGGGTTGGTTTCAGATGGTTAACAGATCAAAAATGGAACTTAAAGCATTGCGGAAGCTAAGGACCTTCTGGTGTGATCGCACATGCGAAGGGATTGGTCGTAGGTGCGACTGGAGTGGGCAGAAGTGAGGTTGGTATGGATAAGGGAGTATCACAGGTGTGGAGAGAGGAACGCATCAACGAGTCCGCAGAAGCGGAATGGTGGTCGCAGGTGCGGGATTTTGAAATCGACACTAGGTGCGCATATGCGGACGCGGGACCGCAGATGCGGTTTCGCAGGTGCGAGCCTTTGGCCGCATAAACGGCAGGTTGGGAGTTGAGTGTTTTCCATAGAAGCAGATTTTTGCCTGCAAAAGCAGCTAAATGGACCGTATATGCGGAATCTCTGGGCAGAATATTTAATTCAAGGGTTTCGTGATTTTTCTCATTTTGGCCTTTGCAAACTTGGACTAAGGTGATTTCTGAGAGGGATTTTGTAGGGTTTCTTGAGGTAAGTCACTTGTGACCATTTTTATTCAATAATCTTGTTTCTCCATTGAATTTCCCACCTAGTTTGTGTATTTTTGAGGTGGAATATTGGGAGTTTGAGGCTAGTGATTTGGTGAGTCAATTTGGGGGATTTGAGTGATGAATTGGTGTTAGAATTTGGTATAGTTGGACTCGTGGTTGAATGGGCTTCCGAATTTTGTGACTTTTATCGAATTCCGAGATGTGGGCCCGGGTGTCGACTTTTGAGTTGACTTTTTGACTTTTGATTAAGAACTTAGTATTTTCATATGGAAGAGTGGAAGAAGAAGAGTGAACAAGCAAAGGCAAACTGTGCCTCCAGTAAAGGTGGCTCGTTGCTCACAGGAGGTTCGATTAGTTATGCGGACCATAAACTAAGATTGGTAATTACTTATAAATTTTTCTTAGTTTTATATATAGAATTTTACGATTATAAAGTCTAACTCATACTTTTTGTTATGAAGGAAAAGGAAGGAGGGCGAGATGTGAGTCATGCTGAGGTCTTCGAGGAGACTCATAAGAAAAAGAAGGCGGACGATACAAGATAACACTGGGTGGAGACGCGTGCATCAGACACATATATAAATTACTAACTTCATAATTATTTATGGTTTATTAATATTAGTTTGTTTACATAATAGTTATGTTTTCATTTAAGGAAGATTATCATAAAAGGGTGGAAGAATGACAACAAACTCAGCCTCCTTCAATTCAACCAGCACCTGATGATATGGCTTCATTGTGGACAGAGGCAACAGGTGGAGTAAACAAAAGCAGAGTCTACGGACTTGGAGTACGCCAACCTACAGGTAATCCAAACCCACTCTTAGCCAATTCTTCTTCTTCGCAAAATCAAGAACTGATGGAAGATATGAGAAAAAAATTCATGATTTGAAGCAACAATTGGACTCACAATTCGAAATATTTGTTAAGATGCAGAAATTCACAATGTAACAACCCGACCAGTCATTTTTAGCTCTAGCATGTCGCTCGGCGATTTGAGGCCTTGAGTAGCTTCACTTCATGTTTTATGACTTGTACGCGCAGTCAGAATCAAATTTCGGAAAGTTTAGAGTCGATTCGGATGGAAAATTCTAATTTCAGAAGCTTTAAGTTGGAAGAATTGACTAAGATTTGACTTTTGAGTAAACAACCTCAGAATTGGGATTTGAAGGTTTCAATAGGTTCATATGATGATTTTGGACTTGGGCATATGTTCGGGTTGAGTATCGGGTGGTCCGGGAGCATTTCAGCGCTTATTGTGGAAAGTTGGCATTTTGAAAGTTTTAGAATTTGTATAAGTTTGATTTGAAGTGGATTTGATGTTATCGATGTTTGTTTGAGGTTCTGAGCCTTGTAATAGGTTCGTATCGCGATTTATGACTTGTACGTAAAGTTTGACGTCATTGCGAAATGTTTAAGTATGAATCGAAAGCGTTCATCAAAGTTTAAAAGTTTAAAAAAAGGTTTCAATCATCGATTTGTAGTTTTGATGTTGTGTTGTGTGATTTTAGGCCTCGAGCAAGTTTGCGTCATCTATTGGGACTTGTTGGTGTGATCGGATGGGGTCCCGTGGGCCTCGGGTGAGTTTCGAAGGGGCTACGGGTCTTTCGCTATGTTTGGACTGTTGTTTGCTGAGGTCTGGTGCATCCTTCTTCATGTTCGCGAAGAAAGGATCGCATTCGCGAAGATGCGGGGACATTTGGCCATTTGTTCATCGCGATTGTGGTTGGGGGTGCACGTTCGCGAAGCCTTGGATGAGGCAGTGCTTCGCGTTCGCGAATGGGTCTATGCGATTGCGTAGAGAGGCAGACATGAGGTGGCACCAGAGGTTTGTTCTATGCGTTCGCGTGTATGGTGTCGCATTCATGAAAGGGTGGAGGAGTTGGTCACCACGTTCGCGACTGGTGCATCGTGTTCGCGTAGGGGAGTTTTGAAACTGGGGTAGGAATGCTCTTCGCGAACGTGAGGATAAGGCCGCGTTAGAAAAGGGTGCTGGGCAGTGTCTTTTTAAAGACGGGCGTTTGGCTCATTTTCACTCCATTTCTTCATGGGAGCCGACTTTAGGAATGATTTTGGAGAACTATTTTCATCATCAATTAGGAGGTAAGTGATTTCTTCTCATTGTGAGTTAAATACATGAATTATATATGGATTGGAACATAGAAATTGGTGGAAATTGTGAGATTTTGAAGAAAACCTAGAATTTGATATTTTTGGAGTTTTACCACGAAATTGGACATGGAATTTGGAATAAATCATATATTTGAGTTCGTAATGTTATAGGTAAAGTTTATCTTTAAACAATTTCGGAATTCGGGCACGTGGGCCCGAGGGTGGACTTTATTGACTTTTCGAGCAGAGTTGAAAATTGTTATAAATTGATTAATTTAAGCATTGGAGTATATTTTGATTGAATTGTACATTGTTTGACTAGTTTCAGATCGTTTGGCTTTGAATTGAAGAGTTAGAGAGGCGTTGGAGCCGATTATGAAACTTTGGAGCGAGGTAAGTCTCCTGTCTAACCTTGTGAGAGGGAAACTATCCCCTAGGTGATGTAATTGTTATGTGCTACTAGTTATGGGTGCTACGTATGCGCGAGGTGACGAGAGTCCGTCCGTAGCTAAAACATGTTTATGTCCGGGTAGACTTAGGACTTTATAATGAAATATTTGAATTATTTAAACTCATTCTGCTGGCTTAACTAATTGAAAATATAATTGAATTTGATTTAGAAATTACATATATATTAGGCCGAGCCTTATCACCTTGAGTTTTTGGCATGTTATTTTAGAAACGGTAAAGGTTATACTCACCTTGTGTTCATATACTGTATCGTAAGCTCATGGCTCATAATTCGATAATTTCTTTCCTTTCTTGTGGAGCGGGCCGAACGCCTCGGCAGGATTATGTAGCACACTCTCATGGGAGTTGTAATGATCGACCGATCATTTCTAGCATTTGTACTTCACTCGGTAGTTTGAGGGTATGAGTAGCTCCGTATGATATATTATGACTTGTGTGAATCGTCGGTTTTTGTTTTCATATTATTCAGAATAGAATTGGAAGAATGAATTTCATGATTGAAGCTTTAAGTTGGAAGAGGTGATTAAGTTTAACTTTTGTGAATTTGAACCCGGAATGAAGTTTTGATGGTTCCGTTAGGTCCGAATGGTAATTTTGGACTCGAGCGTATACCCGAATTTGTATTTGGATATTTCTAGAAGGATTCAACATTAATTGGCAAAAATTAGAAATTTGAAGGATTGAAAAGTTCATAAGTTTGACCGAGAGTTGACTTTTGGATATCAGATTCAGATTGTGGTTCCGGGAATTGGAAAAGCTTCGTGATGTCATTTGGGATATGTACGCAAAATTTGAGTTCATTCCGAGTTGATTGGATATGTTTCGGTGCGAGTTTTGGAAGTTGAAAGTTCTAAAGTTCATTACTTTTGATTTGAGGTGCGATTTGTCGTTTTGATATTGTTATGCATGATTTGAGGACTCGAGTAGGTCCGTGTTATGTCATGGAACTTGTTGGTATATTCGGACGAGGTCCAGAGGGGCTCGGGCGGGGTTCAGACCATTTCGTCGCATGTTGCAATTGGCTAAGGTTGCTAGTTCTGGTGTGGCCGCATCTGCGGTCAATTGGTCTCAGAAGCGACTTCGTAGATGCGGGGTTTTCCTTTGCAGAAGCGAAAAGGGAAGCTGGGCGTGAAGGCCGCAGAAGAGGGATTTGTTCTGCACCAACGACATCACAGAAGCGGAGGGTTAGGTCGCAGAAGCATGATTCGTCGCAGCAACGGAAGCAGTCGTCGCACCTACATGTGTGCAGAAGCGAAATTTGTTCCGCAGATGGAATAGGTTAATTCTAGCTATTGTTCGCAAAAGTTCCAGTTTAGTCGCAGAAGCGGCCCTTTGTTTGCAAAAGCGAAAATCGCTGGGCATAAGCTATATTTTCGATGGTTGGTCATTTTATTCTCTTTTTGAGACTTGGAGCTTGGTTTTGGGTGACTTTGGAGAGGAATTTCATCACAAGGATTAAGGAAAGTGTTTTATACTCAATTTCGATTATATTTCATGATTCTATCTTCTTTTTTGGTAATTGGATTATGAATTTTAAAGAGAAATTGGGGGGTTTAGCCTAAAGTTTCATAGAGTGAATTTTTGAGTTTTGAACATCGATTCAGAGTCAGATTTGAGTGAAACTAGTATGGTTGGACTCGTAATTGAATGAGTTATCAGATTTTATAAGTTTTGTCGAGTCCCAAGGCGCAGGCCCGGGTTTGACATTTTGGTCGATTTTGGGCTTTTGAATTAAGGATTCGACCTTTATCATTTGGAATTATTTTCTTATTCATTATTTGATGTATTTGAGTTACTTTTGGCTTGTTTCGAGGTAAGTAACACTTCTAAACTTGGAACTAAGGGTATGAACCCTGATTATACATGTTATGTGATTGTTTGGAGGTGACGCACATGCTAGGTGACAGGCGTGTGGGCGTGCACCTTAGAAATTGAGACTCTATCGATTCCATAAAGTTGTGTAGCCAATTGACTTGTATTTTTTATGTAATTTTTATGTGTTAGAGTAACTGAGCTGTGACTCATGTTAGAAATCATGCTTAGGCAAATGCTGGTATTATTGGGGTCATTTCTGTTGTCGAATTATACGTTTAAATTGTAATTTTGTACCCAGTCATATTCACTCATTGCATATCATATCTCATTCTCAGTTGTTAATTATTGATACATTATATCATCATTTTGGGCTAGTTTCATGACATTGTGAGCCCGAGAAACTGGAGAGATCGATGACTGAGTGAGGCCGAGGGCCTGATTATGAGTAATATTTATGGGATCGGACTGCATGCCGCAACATATTTTTATTTATGCTTGGACTTGGCTTATTATAGCGCTTGGGCTGAAGGAGCCCCTCCGGAGTCTGCACACCTACAGTGAGCGCAATTGATATTATATTAAGGATGAATATCCCTGGGCATGGAGTTGCCGTATACTTTTATACTTGGGATGAAGTTCCCTAGGCTGGATTGGCCCTATACAGTACTGAGTGAATGACTGTCAGTTGATATTTAAATTGAAGGATGGATCTTCCCTGGGCTGGATTGGCCCTATATAGTACTGAGTGACTAACTGTCAGTCGCTATTTATATTGAGGGATGGATCTTCCCTGGGCTGGACCTGCCCCGTACAGTACTGAGTGATTGAGTACTCTGAGAGTGTGAGTACATGAGTTCATCATTGAGATGCATTGCATTTGACATGCGTACTTGAGATACATGCATAGAGATGCATTTCCTTCTGCTACCCAGTTTTGGTGACATTCATGATTTCACCTGTATATTGACATGTAGGCGTAGAGATGTATTTTCCTCATGTTATCTAAAAAATAAAATATCTTATTTATTGTTGAAAGGTTTTTGAGAAAAATCACAACTTTCAAACTTATTCATATATTTTGAGGTTTTCGGCGAAAGATCTGGGATCTACTGTTATACTTGAAAAGTATGCCTAATTTTCGTAACTGCGAACCAACTGAGTTATATCTTGTACCATCTTTATTATACTGTTATGAAATGTTGCTGGTTATTGGAGTTGGACTCTGACCCTTGTCCCAGATCGTCACTACTTTCAACCTAAGGTTAGATTTGTTACTTATTGAGTAAATGGGGTCGGTTGTACTCATACTACACTTTTGCACCTTGCGTGCAGATGTTGGATGCTGATGTTGTTGTGCACGACGGAAGCTGGATTTTAAGATGTACCTGCATTTCGGTCATAGCTGCCTCTTGATTTTGGTAGCTTTAGAATTTTAATCTATTAGTGTATATTTCAAACAGATGGTGTATTTTATTTTAAACTAGCTTTGTAAACTCTATATCTTAAAAGCTCATGATTTGTACTACAAGTCCTTGAAAAGTCGTATAAAAATTCAATTATCTCATCTTTGACTCACCTCAGTATTATTATATTGTGTTTTATTATTAATTGGCTTATCTAGCGGGTTGGGTTAGGTGCCATCACGACGGTTTGTATTTTGGGTCATTACAAGTTGGTATCAGAGCTCTAGCTTCATAGGTTCTATAAGTCATGAGCAAGTGTCTAGTAGAGTCTTGCGGATCGGTATGATGACGTCCATACCTATCTTTGAGAGGCTAAATGGCATTTATGATAAATTTTCCATATTTCTTTCCTTATCGTGTGACATTGATTCAGCTTGAAGCGTAACTCTTTGAATTCTTTCCACTCATTCGTATGCGCATGTGAGCACTCGGTATCAGCCGTGCATCACCGACTTGTGATTCCATGGATGAGGTGCGAGATGTGATTTTTGTGTGGTGATAATAGGCCATTCTAGAGGACTTGAGGCCGGGTTATGAATGTAGCTTGAGCATGTGTGAGCACGTGTTTTTGGACTTATAAGTCTGGCAGTGTCCCTATTAATGGAATTGGTGGCTCGATGAGTGGTTGGATTGCTATGTGACGAGTAAGATGTGGCCGCAGAATGTGTTCAGATGGTTTGAGTGTGACGATAAGAGTTTTTTGGATATGTAAAAGGACTACTGGGTGCTTGATTTCTGTCGTGATTTGACGTATAGTCTCAAGCTATGAGTGTGTTGAAGGATCTTTCATGTTGTTTAATTATAGAATGAATTAGAGTCTCATATCTTGTTTATGAGTTCAGACTTAGGAAGATTAAGTGATGGCGTAGTAGTTGTGGCTGTAAAAGGGTATAGCTAGATGTAGGTTTGAGGCTAAGCAGGTGGGTTATCACCTTCGGGGTAATCTACGGAGGTGTGATTCTTATAATGTTGTGTAGAGAGTTTCTTTTCTACCAGCGGGGTATATGTGTTGAGATTTGAATTTGAATTTGGTTTAGAAAGTTGACCTGATCATCATATGGATGTACGCGAGCTTAGTAGATGATTTGAAGTACTATATGGTTTGTGTTATAAGAGCTTATAAGGGATTTAGTTGAATCTCACTACGGTGTTATGGAAGTAATAGAGTATGGGCATTGTGAGTTATCAAGTGTTTTGATCCATGGCTTTGAGTCAAGTGGGGGAGTCTGCTATCGACGATTTGATTGCATGGTTACATGTTGTATTGGTTTTGATCGGAGGCATACTTGTGGATCAATTATGGCTTGCAGAGTCTGGTTTCGAGGATGACTCGAGTAAGGGAGTTTATGGATATGGTCTATACTACACTTTATGGGTATATGGAAATCATGGAATGATTTGAGTTGTTATTCGTGACAGATGAGTGCGCACAATGTAGGAATTCACTCGGTTGCTTTAAGGTGTGGATTTCTTCTTTTGGTGTTGTTGTGCTAATGGGGCACATGTCGTTTGGCCCGTCTGGGCGGTGAAATTGAGATTTGAGCAGAGTGGATGACTCTCGAGGAAGTTCTAATGGATTCAAGATTTTTATGTAGCAATTGTGAATTTTTCCAGATCTGTTTATGGCTAGGATCTGAGAATTACATTGGATGGTGTCGAGACTCGCTGTATTTTTATATTATTATGGATTTTACATTTCGGTATCAGAAGGTGGAAGAAACGACTTTAGATTCACAGAAGGTCTCTTCAAAGTGGGTATCTCGGTGTTGGTACATTTGGGTGCTTAAGAGGGAATACAATGTCTTATGGGCCTTAGGGCGGTGTGGTTTTATGATATGATCTCTTGTGGGGAGCTTTGGGTGATGATCGTGGTATTCCAGCAAGGAGAAGTGTCAACTTGAGGGTAATTCAGAAGGAACTCAGAAGAGATATGACATCTTGGTAGTAGGTTGGATCAGTACGGTAATTGATATGATCGGTTTATTTTTGGGTACTTATGATGTGGTGAGGCTCTACAGGTGCTTTAGTGTCAATACTCTTGGGTTTGGTGACCTGCATGGCTTGGTTGAGTTAGAGAGACTCAATTCTGATGGTTTGGTTATGGGCAAATAGGTTTTGAAGAGTTCTCGATGGTTTCTATCGCGGCATGAGATGGATATTTCCTACCGGTGTGAGGAGCATGTTGCGTATTGTGATTTTTCTCCTGGATGGGATTAAATGGAAGATTTTTGACTGATTTGCTATGTATTTCTGCTGGACTCAGGGTTGATTATGAGATTCTCATACTTTTTATATGATGGCATGATAGCTGTGGTGTGTTGTGTGGGATTGAGATTTGCACGTGCAATGTCACAGTCAATTTAGAAGGGAAGATCATAAATTCTTAGATGGCATGGACGATTTTCGATGTTTAGATGGATGCTATAACTACTTGGTAATTCCTGAGAAGGGTGCGCATTTCAGAAGGCGCAATGTGTGTTGACTTATGGATGCTTCATTGGTATTGTTGTACTCGCCTGGTCGATTGACTGTTGATATTCAGATTTTTGCTATGTGGAACGGAAGAATTTGAGAAGTATTCCTCATGGGATGATCGTGTATGAGAGGTGTGTTATACATTCGGGCGGTGGAGTTAGGATCAAATATGGTGATTCGTGTGTTCTCGGGGTTCGGAGACTGAAAGTTCTCAGGAGTAGATTGTTTCGTGGTGGTGGACTGTGAAAATGTGGCCAAAGCTAGCCAGATGATGGTATGTGTTATGATTAGGTCGTTGTGGACTTTCGGAGTGTTATTTATCTATTGTGGATGATGAGAGTTAATTTGGGGGCCCATTGGTAGGTCCAAGGAGAATATGTATTCTATACTGTGTCAGATTTGTTGAGTCTGTACTGCTATTGTCGAGGGATGTGCCATTCAGTTAGAATTGATTTTTCTCATATCTGATATGTTTTATGTGTTACTCTTCCATACTACGAGGTATTGTGATTTGTTGGTTATATGCACACATGGTGCGGTTCTGTTTGGGCCTTATAGCGGGATTCGTGTGAGATGGTGATTGGGGTGTGAAATGGTTGATTGCACCTTGGTTATGGTCTTTCCAGGCTGTGGTATATTGTGTTGTTTGCTTCTCCATGGTTATGGTCATGCACTTGTGTACTTGGTGTCGAATTGCCTATGGTTGTTGATTTGAGCATTGGGACTCGAGGTATTTCATATGGATCGGTGTTTGGATGGGTCACGCATTGCAGCGGGGTTATGATGGGATATGATCTTTTGTGATAGATTCGTGTGTTTTGGGCTCTACTGTGTGTGATAGGTTCTAAATATTGCATTGTGGTGGTACTTGTTGAACTTGCGGGACGGTTCTCTCATTCGAGTCATTTTCGATGATTGAGTACATTGAATTGTTACGTATTGGTGCACGGATTGCACGATTTGTGGATCTGTGTAGTATTGGTGTGGCGTGTCAGTCGAGTAGCTTGTATTTGATAAGCGAAAATCGTCGAACCTAGAATGGGTGCTATCAGAATTGATTGCGGTATATTTGAAAGGACGATGTCGCTGATCAACTTAGAAATTAGCTATAGTTCTTGTCGAAGGAGAGAGAGCTCCATGGCTTGTTAATCTGATGAGTGGTTATGAGTTTCTGTGTGTTTATTTCATCATCGGTTGTGTACGGAGGTTTTAGAGATAGGTTTTGTTTGATTTGAGGTTTATTACTGGTATCAGGTTCGTTTTGAACAGTTATTGTGGTCAGAAGTTATTGCTACCAGTACGCGAGTTATGCGGTATATCATGTGATTACATCTTGGGTTATGACTATGGCTTGATATAGCTTGTTCAGACTTATACAGTATGTATATGCGAGGTTTGGATCTTTTAGGAAGTTTCGGATGTTGGAAATTGGATTCTATGGTTTACGGGCTAAGGTTGAAGTAATGATCTTCAGTTAGGTTGTGTTTCCAGGCCTATATGGAATAGGGTGACGTAGGATCACCCCGGGTATGTGCGTGGTAAGGTTACGTGGTGATTTGATGGCTTTGGAATGACTCTTGGCACGTTCGAGGACGAATGTATGTTTAAGTGAGGGAGGATGTAACGACCCGACTGGTCTTTTCTAGCATTTGCACTTCGCTTGGTAGTTTGAGGGCATGAGTAGATCCGTATGATGTATTATGACTTGCGTGAATCATCGATTTTGATTTTCAGGTTATTCGGAATTGATTTGGAAGAATGAATTTCATGATTGAAGCTTTAAGTTGGAAGAGGTGATTAAGTTTGACTTTTGTGAATTTGACCCTGGAACGAAGTTTTGATGGTTCTGTTAGGTTCGGATGGTGATTTTGGACTCGGGCGTATGCCAAGATTTGCATTTAGATACTTCTAGAAGGAATCAGCACTAATTGGCGAAAATTAGAAATTTGAAGGATTGAAAAGTTCATAAGTTTGACCAAAAGTTGACTTTGTGGATATCAGATTCGGATTGTTGTTTCAGGAATTGGAATAACTTCGTGATGTCATTTGGCCCTTGTACGCAAAATTTGAGTTCATTCCAAGTTAATTGGATATGTTTCAGTGCGCGTTTTGGAAGTTGAAAGTTCTAAAGTTCATTACTTTTGATTTGAGGTGCGATTCGTCGTTTCGATGTTGTTATGCATGATTTGAGACCTCGAGTAGGTTCGTATTATGTCATGGAACGTTTTGGTATATTTGGACGGGGTCCCGAGGGGCTCGGGTGAGTTTCGGACGGGGTTCAGACCATTTCGTCGCATGTTGCAATTGGCTAAGGCTGCTGGTTCTGGTGTGGCCGCATTTGCGGTCAATTGGTCACAGAAGCGACTTCGCAGATGCGGAGTTTTCCTTTGCAGAAGCAAAAAGGTAATCTGAGCATGAAGGCCGCAGAAGAGGGATTTGTTCCGCACCCGCGACATCGCAGAAGCGGAGGGTTAGGTCGCAGAAGCGTGATTCATCGCAGCAGCGGAAGCAGTGGTCGTACCTGCGTGTCCGTAGAAGCAGAATTTGTTCTGCAGGTGCGATAGGCGAATTCTAGTTATTTTCTATAGAAGCTCAAGATTTTTCGCATAAGCGACGCCGCAGAAGCGGCCCTTTGTTCGCAAAACCGAAAATCGCTGGGCAGAAGCTATATTTTCGATGGTTGGTCATTTTATTCTCCTTTTGAGACTTGGAGCTTAGTTTTGAGTGACTTTGGAGAGGAATTTCATCACAAGGATTGGGGCAAGTGTTTTATACTCGGTTTCGATTATATTTCATGATTCTATCTTTGTTTTTGGTAATTGGATTATGAATTTAAAAGAGAAATTGAGGGTTTTAGCCTAAAGTTTCACAGAGTGAGTTTTTGAGTTTTGAACATCGATTCGGAGTCAGATTTGAGTGAAACTAGTATGGTTGGACTCATAATTAAATGAGTTATCGGATTTTATAAGTTTTGTCGAGTCCCGAGGCGCGGGCCTGTGTTTGACTTTTTGGTCGATTTTGGGCTTTTGAATTAAGGATTCGACCTTTATCATTTGGAATTATTTTCTTAGGCATTATTTAATGTATTTGAGTTACTTTTGGCTAGTTTCGAACCGTTCGGAGGCCGGTACACGTGAGATGGCATTTTTGGAGCATCACTTGGCTTACTCGGTATTGAATTTGGCTTGTTCGAGGTAATTAACACTTCTAAACTTGGAGCTGAGGGTATTAATTAAAAAAGTTAATTATCTCAAGTATAAGAATAACCTTTGACCTTTGAGTTAAGGCTATTTACCTCTAGTAATATATAAAGATAGGAAAAGACAAAAATATTCAGAATAATACCATTAAAAAAAAGAAAGTTGCTATATTTTGCTTTAATTTTTGCTCTCTAGTCTTCCTTAAAATAGAAATAATTTAATTTCGTTAAATGACCTTAGTGTCATTTGAAATAGGGTAAAATATATGTATTTTTATTATTTAAACAAGAAAAAAATCAGGTGTATATAAAGTGGTAAAACTAAGAACGAATCAATTATGTAGACATATCTAAAAGGGTGACAATTTTATAATGCAAAATTCGGTAGAAGTAAACTGGGACATATATATTTTACAATGCAAAATGTACATGAGAGGGAAATACTTCTCATAAAATGTATATGAGACTGAAATTTCTTTAATGTTTTGGTGGTGTGAGGATTTTCATCTTTTGAGAAAACTTGCAACGTATTATTTATATATTACTTGTAGAATAATTTAAGTAATCCAATTTGGAATAGGAAAGAAGACGGAATGAATTGAGATGGAAGTTAAGCGACGGGGAATGAATAATGAATAATGAATAATGAATAGGGTAAACAGAAATTAGGAAACAAAGGTTTTATTATATAACCAAAATATAATACATCAACGTCTACACTCACAGTAGCAAAGATCCATTCACAAAAATTGTAGAACAACGACCTAGTTCAGTAATGGCCGACGAAGAAGAAGTAGAAGTTAAGTGGAAGAGAGGCAGGACTATGGGAAAGGATCGGAGGATTTGGCTTTGTTTCCTTAGTTTCCACTGATAATACTGATAACGCTGGTACTGTTCATCATTGTCTAATTCCATCACTGATTGCGGTAAAGTCTTGTGTGTTCAGGCGTTCTGAATCGCTTCAAGTAGAGAGTGAATTTCTCCGCTTGTTTGAAGACTCTGCTCACATTATTCGCTCTTTCGGTGTTAAAGTTACGCTAGAAGATGGTGTACTCTTCTACAACTTATTGTTAGAATATGCATCCGGTGGAAGCTTGGCGGATCGCTTGAATTGTTCAGGGAATGGAATGCCAGAGGTTGAAGTTAAAAAACACAACACAAATATCGTTTTAAGGCTCAGTCGCATTCACGACGTGAAAATTATTCACTACGACTTAAAGCCTCACAACATTTTACTTGTTACTCCAACTGATGATGGTATAACAGAGATTTCCAAGATCACTGATTTTTGGCTTGCTATAACTTTGGAACAGAGCTGGACACAAAAACAATGATTGAGAGGAACTAAAAGGTACATGGCACCTAATCCGTGCTTAAGCAAGAATACTGTCCTGAGGTTGACATCTGGGCTCTAGGATGCACTGTCTACGAGTTGATCACTGGGACACTGCTGTGGGAAACATCCTTCTGATGCAAAGGTTGATGATGTGTTATGCAGAATCGGTTCCGAGGAACCAAAGTTTGAGAATGCGAAACTGTCAGCAGAGACAAAAGATATGTGAGAAGTTGTCTGGTTAAGAATCCAAGCTTGCGTTGGACGGCGGGCATGCTGTTGAATCATTCTTTTCTGAAATCAGCCGAAAATTTCCAGCCTGCAACAAAGACAGGGAAGAAGCAAAGTGGTTACATGTCCCTTTTGCACAGACCCCATCGAAAGATAACATTCAAGACAGCCGCACATTCGCGATTTGATTATAGAACATTGACACAGAGTGAAGAAATTAGAGACAGAAACTCGTGGAAGGCTGCTGGTACCCCCGACAATATTAGATAGATTGATCTTAGAACATTGGTTTGTAATATATGTAAATTAAGAACTACGTCCGGGCTTGATTCCCTCTTAAGAATTTGCTAGTGGGGGTACGTAGACAGCCTGTGACCAAGATAATCTCACGTGCAACCCCTTTTTAGTTTAAAAAAATATAGTACTATATATGTTTATTATTTATTAAAACTCCTTACAAAGAAAGGTGACTATGTATGTATTTTTGGACATCGATGAGCGGCATCAACTTTACAATACATGTGTAAACTGATTGCTGAGATGTACTCTATTTCTTTGATTAATGTGAAGTGCTTTTTCAATTAAATGAAAAAGTTGAGCATCCTAGGTTCCATATTTGATGAAGTTGAATGGAATATTTCGAAGCTTGTTCTTTACACAGTCATTGGATTTTTGAGCATCCTAGGTTCCATATTTGATGAAGCCTGATGTGCCCTAAACACTACTCAGTAGTTGAGTTTGTTATTATGACTGATCTTCTTGGTATTAGAATTCTTTGGTTTCATTTAATATGAGCGATCTGCTGCACTTTTAGTTTTCATGCTAGCGCCCGCTCGTTATTTTCCACCAATCTAGAAACAACTGGCTTCCTAGTAGATTTAAGTTTTGTGATAAAAAGGAATCTAAATATATCTAGCAAATGGTAGAATTAGAAAAGAAAAGTTCTTATGTAGGAACTTCTGGAATTACTACAGACAATAATGAATGTGTTACATATAGTTGGAAGAAACAAGCCCTGATTTGTACTGTAACTCTGTCCTCTATTGTTGCTGTCAAAGTTGATGAATTATGCACTTAAACATACTGGTAGGTGGTCTAGAGGCAACTAAGCCTCAGAAAGATGACAATGGTTGGCACCATGCTGGAGAATTATATTTTCCAGATATTATTCACTACATTGTGTTGGACCCCTTACTAAATTTGTATGCACCTTAACATATTTTATACGATTTAACTTATACACGCCGATAGTGTAAGTAATTTTTACACTATGAATATTGTATAACTTGATGTAGTAGGTTTCCTATCTTATTTTTCAAACTGCCTGCCTTTGTAGCTACTTTGCAACCGAAAGGCATGGAGATAAGTTTCAGATGATGCCTACAGAATGACTAAAAGGTAAGCATTCAACTACTCACAATATCGAAAGATCCAAGCAAAAGCCTAAAATAATTTCTAGAAAGTTTCTTCGATCAATGTAAACTGCAGTGTTACTTGGTGAACATGAATGGTGCAATTTATCAAAATTTTCAAGCTATTGCTACAAACTTAATAAGATCACATTTGGTGTAGCGGTAGCTGCTTCGAGGTAGTAGACCAATAACGTGCTTGTGATCCTGATTTATGAGTCCATAAATCCGTTGAAGAAGGTGAAATACTTAGCATCCACAGAGCCCTTTATTCAAACCATTTGGCCAATGAACCTCACACCACACACATCCCCGACCTTTCATCCAACTATGATATCCTATGAACCAGCTTCACCACGTCTAAGATAAGATGCAATGGAAACAATCAATTGAGAGACCGTTACCAATACAAATTTTAATAACCTCCTATGATAGTAGACTAAGCTCCTTCTTATTGTAATAGTAGACTAGAGATCCTTCCCATTGTAAAAATAGGTAAAAATTTGACTAAATACGAGGCAAGGCCTTTATATACCATAGTTAAACAAACAGTAATATGACGCTTGATCTTTCAACTAATCGATTAACTGGTAGGCTTCCTTCAGCCTTTGTTTCATGCTCTTCACTTTTCAGTCTGAACCTTGGTGAAAATGAACTTTCTGGTGATTTTCTTGCTTCTGTAGTGAGCCATATACCAAATATTATATATCTACATGTACCATTTAATAGAGTTACTGGTCCTGTCCCTTAATAACTATTGGCAAATTTTGATCAACTACAAGTACTGGATCTCAGCTAAAATGCCTTTACAGGGGATGTACCTTATGAGTACTGCACGAAAAACTCAGCTTCTACTCTTGAAAAACTAGTATTGCCTAATAATCATCTCACATGCATCATATATACCATCTCAGCTAGGACCCTGCACAAAACTGAAGATAAATTATTATGTCTTTGTGGGGTTCCTATGCCTCAATGTGGGACTAAATGCAAAAAAGAATGATCTTTCAAACTTTGGTTATGGTGAAGGACCGGAGGAGTCTTGGTTTTCTCATGATCTCACTAGCATTTTCCTTTCCTTCTTCTCGATGATCTCAATCTTTTTATGGGTTCTAAACAAAAAACTACTATAAGATATAGATGCAATTGCCTCATAAAATTATGAGGAGCCTGGCTTGATGCTACTTCGCCTCTTTGGTATGCTATAGCTGAAAATTTCCATTACTAACACTAATCAGGGCCTACAACTTTACTGCTCAAGTGGAGTTTGGGGAGAGTAGAATGTACGCAGACCTTACTCCTGCCTTTAAAAAGGCATAGAGGCTACTTTCGGTAGACCCTCGGCTCAAGGAGGAAAAAGGGAAGGAACAATAACAAGCAAACCAATCTGACAACCAAAACGAAAATACAAAACTAACACTAAGTAATACAAATAGAAAACCAAAGCAAGGCAGCAACAAATAATAACAATAATCTAGGATAAAAAGAAGTACCCGAAGGACACTAAGAGAGTATCAAAGCTACTGTGACAAACAAGGACAACACTTGGCTACCTAACCCTCTATCTTTATTCTCAATGTCCACACCTTCCTATTTAGGGTCATGTCCTCAGTTAGCTGGAACAACGCCATATCTCGCCTAATCACCTCACCCCAATACTTCTTCGGCATGTGTCTACCTCTTCGTTGGCCCTCCAACCCCAGTCTCTCACACCTCCTCAGAGCATCACTGCCTCTCCTATTATCATGCCCGAACCATCTAAGTCTCGCCTCCCGTATCTTATCCTCCACAAGGGCCATGCCAACCTTGTCTCGGATAACTTCATTTTTAGTCCTATCCAACCTGGTATGCCCGCATATCCATCACAACATCCTCATTTCAGCTACCTTCATCTTTTGTACATGGGAGTCCTTGACTGGCCAACACTCCATCCCATATAGCATAGTCGGTCTGACCACCGCTCTATAGAACTTACCTTTAAGTTTTGGTGCCATATTCTTATCACACATAACACCAGAAGCAAGCCTTCATTTCATCCATCCCACCCCAATACGATGTGTGACATCCTCGTCAATCTCCCTATTCCCTTGTATAATAGACCCAAGGTACTTGAAACTTTCTCTCCTATGAAAGACTTGTGAATCAAGCCGCACGTCTTCATCCATTACCTGAGTCGCGCTACTAAACTTGCACTCCAAGTATTCTATTTTGTTCCTGCTCAACTTGAAACCTTTAGACTGTAGTTCTATCTCCAAACCTCTAAACTCTCGTTAGCACCACCTCATGTCTCGTCAATCAGTACAATATCATCTGCAAATAGCATGCACCACGGTACCTCCCCTTGAATGTGTTGCATCAGCGCATCGATTTCCAGGGCAAACATAAATGGGCTAAGGTTTGACCCCTGATGCAACCCCATCACAACTAGAAAGTGTTCGGAGTCCCATCCCACTGTCCTCACCTGAGTCTTAGCTCCATCGTACATGTCATGAATATCCTAATGTATGCAACAGGAACACCGCTAATCTCCAAACATCTGCACAACACCTCCCTCTGTACTTTATTGTAAACCTTCTCTAAGTCGTTGAATACTATATATAAATCACGCTTCCTCTCCCTATACTGCTCCAGCAACCTCCTAACAAGGTGAATGGCTTATGTAGTTGAACGCTCCATCATAAATCCGAATTGGTTCTCTGGGATAGACACAGTCTTCCTCTCCTTCCGCTCCACCACCCTCTCCCATACTTTCATAGTATGACTCAGTAGCTTGATACCCCGATAGTTATTGTAATTTTGGATATCACCCTTGTTCTTATATTATGGGATCATCGTACTCTATATCCACTCCTCATGCATCTTCTTCGTCCTAAAAATGACATTGAATAACCTAGGTAGCCATTCTAAGACTGCCCTACCCACGCTCTTCCAAAATTCCACTGGGATTTTGTTTGTCCCGGTCGCTCTTCCCCTGCTCATCTTATGCACATCCCCCTCTACCTCCTCAACTTTTATACACCTACAATACCCATAGTCTCGATGCCTCTCGAATTGTTCTAAGTCACCCAACACAATATTCCTATCTCCCTCTTCATTCAAGAGTTTATGAAAGTAAGTCTGCCATCTCCAATGGATAAGTGCCTCATCCAACAATAATCTACCTTCCTCATCCTTGATGCACTTCACTTGGTCAAGATCATGGGCTTTCCCTCACGCACCTTGGCTAGCCTGTATAGCTTCTTATCCCCTCCATTGCCTCCAAGTTCTTCATACATGCATTCAAACTCGACAGTCTTAACCACAGTTACTGCTAACTTTGCTTCCTTCTTAGCCACCTTCTACCTCTCCTTGTTCGTCCTCTTCTCCTCCTCGTCACCGCTCTCTAAAAGCTTCAAATATGCCGCTTTCTTGGCTTCCACTTTATCTTAGACCTCAGCGCTCTACCACTAATCCCCTTTGAGGCCACCAAGAGGGCCCCTCTAGACCCCCAATACCTCCCTAGCAGCCTCCCTAATACAATTCGCCGTCACGGTCCATATACCACTTGCGTCCCCACAGCTCCTCCATGCACCCTAAAGCCATCAACTTATCCCCTAACTCCAGGGCTCTGTCTTTAGTCAAAACTTCCCACTTGATCCTAGGTACCCCCTTTGAAACCCTCTTTCTTTACTTCCTCATAATCTCCAAATCCATGAGCAGGAGCTTATGCTGGGTCGTGGGGTTCTCACTCAGAATTACTTTGCAGTCCGCACACAGACCTCGATCAGATCTTTTGAAGAGTAGAAAGTCAATCCGGGTCTTAGATATTGTTGAGTATTGAGGTTTTGATGATTAACAAAGTATGTCTAAATGTAATAATTCAAAGAACCAGGTCCTCAATGTAGTTGCTTAATTGTTCTAAAGAACCAGCTCCTCAGGATAAAGGACCAACTCCTCAGGTTGATGATTGTACGTCTTTACAAGACAATAACTTTATCTCAAAGTTACCCACGTCCGGGTTTGGTGGAAGAAGGATGCTACATGTGATAGGGTTGTTTCTAAACAAGATACGAATAATTCAGTCAGAGACAAGAGTCCCAAAGTTTGTGGAATCCTTGGAACAGTTGGAGTCTTATTAAAGGAGAATCTAACTATGAATATGACTCCTAGAAGATCTCAAGTTGATGCCTTTAAATACTATCTACTTTGGACACTTTGGACTTCTGTAATTATCCTTTCACACATAAACTGAAGTCGAGTACTTACATTGTATTGTTCTTGAGTCAGTCTAGTGAATGTATTTTAGGAAATTGAGTTGTAATCAAGTGTTATAAATAACTAGTGAGTTGTAGTGAGTGTTTGCTTTACAAGTTAGAGTAACTCTTAAATCAAATAGTCGTAGTAGGAGTACTGGAGAGTATTGAATTACAGTTCTATAATTAATACATTTTTTGTTGATTGTTCTAGTGGAGTTGAAGTTGAAAATCCTACATAGTAGGTCATGGTTTTTGCACCTTATGAGCAAGGTGATTTTTCATGTAAAAATTGATGTGTTTACTTTACTGCTTATTTAATTCACATTTAAGGAACATGGTAAAGAACCAAGTTCTTTAGTAATTCATACGAGCACTAAAACTAACAATTGGTATCAGAGCAGGTTCTCTCAAACAAACGGCTAACACCCAGAGAGATCTTGGAAGCAAGATGAGTGCTTCACTCGGAATTCATGAAGGACAATCAACTACCAGGCCACCCATGTTCAATGGAAAATATTACAGTTGGTGGAAAGCAAGAATGGAAAACTTTCTGACAGCTGAAGACTATGAACTATAGACCATATTGAACCAAGGTCCATTGACTCCTACTAAGCAAAATGCACAAAATGAAGCAGTTCCTGAGGACCCCTCTGAATTTGTGGCAGTAGTTTTCAGAATGAAGGAGAAGAATGCAAAGGCTAAGAAAATTCTTATATGTGAACTTGGTCCTGATAAGTACAATAGAATTTCTGCATGCTCTAATGCAAAGCAGATATGGGATGCACTCCAAACTGCTCATGAAGGAACAAACCAGGTGAAGAGATCAAGGATAGAGCTACTTATGAGAAACTATGAGCTCTTCCTTAAGAAGGAGTCTGAGCCAATCTAGGATATGATGACTATGTTTACTATAATAACCAATGAACTGAAATCACTTGGAAAGGTGTTTACCTCAGCAGAGTTAGTTAGCAAAGTTCTAAGGATCCTTCTAGCTTCATGGGAATCAAAAGTCACTGCAATCCAGGAAGCCAAGGGGCTAGACAAAATCTCACTTGATGAGTTGGTTGAAAACTTAAAGACTCATAAAATGAGAGAGATAGAACTGCACAAGGAAGAACCAAAGAGGGATAATGCCTTGGTTCTTAAAGTGTCTAAGGATATGAATTTGACAATGATGATCTTGATCTAGCAATGTTTGCCAAGTTCAAGAGGTTCATGAAGAACTCCAAAAGTGCATCCAAGAGAGAGATCAACAGTAAGCCTAAGCATATCGATAAAGCTAACTATAATGGGTGCTACAAGTTTAGCAAGCTAGATCACATGGTCAAGGACTGCCCAATGTGGGAAATTGAGTGGAGAAAAGAATGAGCTGAAAAAAGAAATGGGAGAAGATGAGATAAAAAGGTTCCAACAAAGGAAAAATCCTAGGCAAAGGATTCACTGAAGCAATGAAGCAGGCTTTCTTGGCAGAATATGAGGATAGTGGAAGTGATAAAGAAGAAGAAAATGAGGATAAGGCTATAAGTCTCTATACTGTAACTGATGAACACCAGGCTGTGGAGACATAGCCCCGAGTACAGCTTGGAATGCACATTGGAAGACCTCTTTTGTTTGATGAACACCACTATGATGAATGGAAACTTCGTACGGAAACATTTCTTCAAGCCACTAACTTTGACCTATAGGTAATTGCAAATCATGGACCAATTCTCCCAACTAAAATAGATAGTGAAGGTAACAAGTGTAACAAAAGAGAATAGGAATACGATGAGGAAGATCGTCAACTAGTTCAGAAAAATGCTAAAGCAAAGGACCTGCTCTACAGAAGCTTGTCCAGAAACACTCTCTTCAAAGTATCCTCTTGCATCTCTGCTCATGATATATGGAGGATTTTGGAAGCTAACTTTGGAGATGAAAACATCAAAGTGGCATTGATGGCGATTGAAGAATCCAAAACAGAGGAAGAAGTGATAGGAATGATGGACATGAGTGATTCAGAAACTGAAGATGAAACAAACCAGGTAAATGTCTCTAACTTGAAAGAAACACTCATGTTATGTCTAAAAACAAACTGATGGCCATAATTGTGACCTTGATGAATGAAATGAATAAAATGAGTAGTGGAAATGATTAGCTAATAAGAAATCTTTCATGTTAAAACTTGATATCAAAGAGCTTGAATCTGACAAAGCTGATCTAGAGGAATAGATCAAAGACCTTAAGAACCTTGTTCTTGAACTTACTTCTAAGAATGAGAAGTCTTCTAATATACATGGTAAGGAAAAATGAGTGATCCGCAGGATAAGCTTGAAAAGGAATTAAAAAGGGCTAAAGATAATCTTTGTGATACTGAATGTAGGAATAAAATCCTGCAGGAAAATCTAGAAAAGAGTAATTATAAACTCTCTAAATTAAGCAAATGGCATAGATCTTCTGATGCCTTGAATTGGCTAAATGAAAATTGTAGCTCTAACAAATCTAAAATTGGCTATAGCAAACCTGTTCCTAAGTTTGACCCAAAGTATGTAGTAATTTCTGATAATAACATGTGCACTCATTGTGGAAAGGTAGGACACTTTAGAGACACTTGTCATGCCTTAATTCATGCTTAGTTTTGAAGCACATTTGGTATTGCTAAAAATATGAAGAATGATGAGCAACCAAAGGTCAATCCTCTTGTCCATACTAAGTGGATTAAGGTTAATAAGAAAATAGCTTCTAATCCTCTCCCTTTCTGGGCAAGAAGAGATATGATTCATCTTTTTTCCAACAAAAAGGGACCCAAGCTTGTCTGGATTCCCAAAACTAACTTGTGAATTCTGGTGCAGGCTAAGGTGATAGGGAATAATCAAGACTGGTATCTAGACAGTGGATGCTCAATACATATATAAATGGAGATAAGAAAAACTTCCTCTCATTGACAACCTTCCAAGGAGGGAGTTTGTCATTTGGAAATAGGAAAAAAGGCCAGATAACAGGTATTGGCAAGGTTGATAAGTCACTCTCTCATGCTATAGAAGATGTGTATTATGTGGTAGCTCTTAAACATAATCTTCTTAGTCATTTCTCAAATGTGTGACAAAGGAAATAAGGTAAAATGCAATTCCAAAATTTGCACTGTCACTAAAGCTTGATACTGATGAAATTGTGTTGAAGGGTAAGAGACCTAAAAATGTCTACAAGATATCAATTATGTCACTTGTCTAGAGTGAGCACACATGCTTGAGTGTAGTGGAAGATGATCCACTGTTATAGCATAGAAGACTGGGACATGCCAGTCTCTCTCAACTCAACAAGTTGGCAGCAAAGGACTTGGTCCTTTTGCTACCAAAAGTTGAGTTCTCCTATGACAAGGTGTGTCTTGCCTGTGTTAGAGGGAAACATGTAAGGTCATCCTTTAAATCTAAAAAGGTTGTCAGTACCTTTAAACCTCTGGAACTCCTTCACATGGACCTATGTGGACCAATGAGAATAAGGAGCAAATGAGGTAAGAGGTATGTGTTTGTGATTGTTGATGACTTCTCCAGGTATACCTGGACTTTGTTTTTGGGATCTAAAGATGAAACCTTTGATGTTTTCTGTGTATTTGTTAGAATGATTCAACAAAACTGTGGTGCAATGTATTAAGTATAAGAATTGACCATGGAACTGAGTTTGAAAATTCAAAATTCCTTGAGTTCTGTAGCTCACATGGTATTGACCATAATTTCTCTGCACCTAGAACTCCACAACAAAATGAGGTTGTATAAAGAAAGAATAGATCCCTAGAAGAGATGGGGAGGACCATGTTGATTGCTAGTGGACTTCCTAAGTGTTTCTGGGCTGAGGCAGCCAATACTGCCTGTTACCTACTAAATAGATGCATGGTCAGACCCATTCTTGAGAAAACTCCCTATGAGTTACTTCGAGGAAGAAAACCCAACATTACTCACCTGAGGGCCTTTGGGTGCAAATGTTTTGTGCATAATAATGGAAAAGAAGCTATAGGTAAGTTTGATGACAGAAGTCATGAGGGAATTTTCTTGGGTTACTCTCCACATAGTAAGGTCTATAAAGTTTTTAATAAAATAATTATGTGCGTAGAAGAAAATATTTATGTTGTCTTTGATAAATCTAACAATTTGGCTAAGAAAGGTCTACAGGATGAAGATTATGACATAGGACTCTCTGGTGATGGAGTTACAAAGGAATCTGAACCTCAGTATGAAGATGGATCCAAAGACCACAAGGAAATTGACAGTGATCATGAGGAACAAGAAGAAGAAAGAACTACTCTAACTGTTAACCAGACTGATGAAGCCACACCCACTGAACCTGTTCCTTTGGGTCACTCCTCGGGTGAATCTTCTCTAGGTATATAGATCAGACCTTTGAAGTATCAAAGTTCACATCCTCTTGAGAATATCATCTCTGATCCAAATGCAGGAGTGCAAACCAGGTCTTCTCTAAGAAATCTATGTGCACTCACAACATTTCTCTCACAAATTGAACCTAAGACTATCAAAGAAGCCCTAAAGGATCCAAATTAGATCATAGCCATGCAAGTGGAGCTAAATCAGTTTGAGAGAAGCAAGGTCCGACACTTGGTACAAAGACCCAAGAACAAAACTATCATAGGTACCAGATGGGTGTTTACAAACAAGCTGGATGAACGAGGAAATATCCCAAGGAATAAGGCCAGACTGGTGGTTCAGGGATATAATCAAGAGGAGGGCATTGACTATGATGAGACATTTGCACCTATAGCTAGAATGGAAGCTATAAGAATGCTAGCCTTTGCTGCCCACATGGAGTTCACCTTATATCGGATGGATGTAAAGAGTGTCTTCTTGAATGGTTATCTGAAGTAGGAAGTGTTTGCCAAACAACCTCCTGGATTTGAAAGTGAATAATTTCCTGACTATGTGTTCAAGTTGGATAAAGCTCTTTATGGACTGAAATAGGCTTCAAAAGCTTGGTATGAAAGATTCTCAAAGTTCCTCTTAGACAATAACTTTATAAGAGGAAAGGTGGACAACACTCTATTTCTAAGGGGAAGAAGGAAGAATATTCTGATTGTGCAGGTGTATGTGGATGGCATTATTTTGGGGCTATCAATGAAGCAATGTGCAAGGAATTTGATGAGATGATGGGAAATGAGCATGATGGGTGAATTGAACCTCTTTTTTGGGCTACAAATCAAGCAAACACCAACTGGAATCATGATACATCAGTAGAAATATATCAAGGAACTACTAAAGAAGTTCAACATGGACTCCTCTAAGTCTATTGACACTCCCATTGCAACAGCAACAAAACTGGACCTTGATGAAGAAAGAAAAAGTGTTGAACAGAAACTATATAGAGGAATGATTTGGTCACTGTTTTACCTCACGTCAAGCAGGCCTAATATTGTATTCAATGTGGGATCATGTGCAAGATTTCAGGAAAATCTCAAGGAATCTCACATGGAGGTTGTCAAAAGGATACTAAGATATCTCACGGGGACCCCTGACCTCTGCGCTATGGTATCCTAGAGGAGTTATGATGATGCTGACTATGCACGTTTTCATGATGACTGGAAAAACACTTTAGGAACAACTCATTTTCTAGGTTCTTGTCTGGTGTCTTGGGGAATTAAGAAGCAAAACTCATTGGCTTTATCTACAACTGAGGCTGAATATGTGGCAGCAACATCCTGTTGTGCTCAGTTGCTATGGATAAGACAACAACTAAGGGACTATGATATATTTGTTGATTGTGTTCTCATTTTCTGTAATAACACCAGTTCCATAAATATTGCTAAAAATCCATGTCAGCACAAAAGAACCAAGCACATTGACATTAGGCATCACTTTCTAAGAGACAATATTGAAAAGGGAAATATCTCAATTAATTTTTTTAAAAGTGAAGATCAAATTGATGATATTTTTACTAAAGCTCTGAGTAGGGATCACTTTGAAAGGAATAGACTAGAACTAGATCTAATCAATTCTTCCAACTAAGTTGAACCCCAGTGATTGGCTAGAAAAGGTATAATTAGATGTAGACAATTAAGTACAACGTGTTTGATTCAGCTTCGTGCTTGTATTAAGATCACACAATTGCTTGAAAAATCTAGCTGATAACTGTGTTGTATGATACTAATATGAGGTGTTGAAGCTTTATTGCATAAATAAGTAAGGAGCTGCTAAGGAGTTGGTTCTTCGACTCAGGTACGTGCCATATTGTCTTAATTCACTGGGACTTAATATCCTAAAATTATTGCTATGCTCAGATTTCTAATTCCGTTGGCATCACTTCTAGTCGTCTTCTAGTAAAAGAGTAAGGGGGAATCCTAGTGCAATTAGAGTTCAATTACTCCTGAAATCCTAACATTCAAAGTAACCATCATAAGAGTCTCGTTAGAACTAAAACTTGGTCACCTTCTCTCTTCCAGTCAAATCAAGAGTAACGTCTTTAAAGGCCCTTATGATCAGCTTCTCAGAACTTACTGTTTCTCTCAAACCCTAAGAAAAAATCAAGAACCAATTCTCCCCTTCTATTCATCGAGTTTCTTATCTGATCACCATGCCTAAATCCAGTCAAACCCCCTCTAAAGCCAAATCATCATCCAAGGCTAAACCAAAATCCAAAATCATGAAGCGCAAATCAAAGAAAAGTGCCAAGCCATCAAGTGAACCCACACCCACACCCACACCTGCTCCTTCTCTTTTGATATCCTCTATTGTACCTACATCATAATCCCATGTTCCTGCTGCTCTCACCATCCCCACCTCCACTGTACCCCCACATCCAAAACCAACCACCCATTCATCTGAGCCTACTGCGAATAATATCTCTAAGTCAATAAAGGTCAAGGCTACCCAAAGAAAATATGTCAAGAAAGTGCCTGATACTGCTACTCAAATAGACATGGTGGTAAAGGATTCTGTGATTCAGGGGGAATCAGTGCCAGTCAGTGCTAATCGAGTACAATATACTCTTTCGTAATTAGATGTTTTGGTATCCGCTATAGATGTTGCACCCTTAGATACTCTCCCACCTATGAGTTAGAAACCATAAGTGGAGGAATTCACTATAGAAAAGGGTGTAGGTGATATGGGGAAGGAGGTAGATACTGTTACTGTTGGGGCTGTGGTTAAGGGGGAAGGAAGTAAAGAACTTATACAAAAGGAGGCATCTGATGGTATTTCATTTAGTTGGATTGAGGATGAGGATGATGATGGGGTGGAAAAGAAGAAGAAGAAGTGGACAGTCATGAGGAGCATAATGCTCAAAACATAACCCATGAAGAAGAAAAGAGTGAGAGTGAGGGAGCATCTAGAGATGAGAAGGAGAGTGATACAGATGATAAGATAGGTGATAAGTGGGGATTTAGACTACTTATTAGTACCTTTTTGCTTTTGTTTTAGTCCAAAAGCATTTAATTGTGTTCCCAAAAACTGATAAAATATGCTTATTTGCAGGAATAGTGGAAAATGAGCCCCCAAGATGAAATCCAACTCAAGAAGTAGTGATCTGAACTCAAGGACACAAACAGGAACAAAAGCTCAGAAGTGCGGACCGCAGATTTTCATCTGCAGCCACAGGTTATGAAGAAACTCTTATTAGAGACAAGTGCAATGTGCGGTCCGCACATGATATGTGTGGCCGCAGAACCTGCAAGAGCAAAAGTTCAGAGAACTTGCATCTCAAGTTCAACAGAAGTGCGGACCGCACAATTATTGTACGGCCGCTGAAGAACAGCTACGTGGCCGCAGTCACATTTGTGCGGTCTGCAGAAGGGCAATGTGTAGCCGCACTCAGAAATGCGCGGACCGCAAAAAGAGAGAAATGCGGCCGCAGTTCAGAATTATGCGACCGCAGGTTTCCATTCCTATCAGGCTGAAGCAAAGTGCAGAACGCACATGGAATTGTGCGGTCGCAGAACCTCCGAAAGGGCATTTTTGTCCGAAAATTCTAGCACTGTATAAATAGAAGAGTTTCACTTTTTTAGGTTCAAGTTTGGACATCATCAGCTACAGTAGACATTTTCTTTTTCTCTTTTTAGTAGTTTTTGCTATTTTGAGCTTTTTGAATATTGATTTCATCATTTTAATTATCAATATGGGTTTAATTATCACTTCTTCTTCTTTTTCTTCTAATTTAAGCATGAGTAGCTAGATTTTTGCTAGGGTTATGACCCAATCCTAGTGTGTAAACTTAATGGGTGTTTGATTTATTTCTTGTTTATGGTTGGGTGTTGATTATCTATCCTAGTTCTTGATTTTATATGAATAATTAATTGTTGCAAACATTATTTCATGCCTATTTGACTTGGTCTCTACTTGAGAAATAGAGAGTTAGTTTAGGAAAACTTGACTAGCAAGAAATTGGGTCAGTCGAGAGATTGATAAGCCCAATTAAAGGGTTGAACCTAGAGATAGTCAAACCCGACTTGAGCTTATTATCAACTGTTTTGTTCAATACACATTTGGACTTGAGTAAGCCAAATTAGGCAAAATCACTCTCTGACCGAGAGGTATTGAGTGTGTACTTGGGTGTTGATAGCTATAATATACCCTGACCAATTAAACAAGCTTTAAAGTTTACAACCCATTAGGCGAATACCTAGGTGAAGGTCACAGCCCTAGGCCTTTCATATCATTTGAAAAACAACTAAAAAAACACTTTCCCAATTTAAATTCTTAGTTTGTAATCTTTGTTTAAATTAGACCTAGAAACAACCCAAATTTGTGGAAGTGCAGTTTGAGATAATTCAAGCTCATACACTATAATATATATATTCATATGGCCCAGTCATAGCTCCCTGTGGAAAATCGACCCCGACTCCTTGTTGGGTATTACTATTGCATCGACCATTTTCATATCCTCAAATAGAGGAGTTAAATTGGACGAGATCAATTTTTGGCGCCGTTACCAGGGATATGTAATAGAGGAGGTGTGTTTTTTCCTTGTTACTAACGTGTGAGTATTGTAGGTGCAATCATGGCAAACAATGAGATAGGAAACATAGCCGTGGGTGATGTGGACGTTGATGATGATGCAATGGATGAGGTCCCTCTTGAACCTCAAGCTAATAGACGAGGCCGACCACCTCAAGACAATGTGCCTTTTCCACCCCCACCTCCACCACGAGTGGCTCCACACCGGGTGTTATCGAATGAATGGTATGCAAGTGCTATAGTCCCACCCCGTATTAGGGCGAGAAACTTTCAAATAACCAACGTAATGCTCACTTTGCTCGAGCAACGAGGGTTCTTCACCGGTGCAACGGGTCAAAATGCATATAAAAACTTGAAGGGGGTCGTTGATACATGTTGGGGGAGCAAACAAACAAATGTCTCCGAGGATGCTTTGAGGCTAAGGCTTTTTCCCTTCTCTCTACGGGGGAAAGCTTTAGATTGGTTGGAATGTTTGCCAAATCATTTCATTCATACTTGGGATGAACTAGCAAAGAAATTTATTTCAAAGTACTTCTCTCCCGGGCACATGACCATTCTTCGGGATGAAATTCTAGCATTCAAGCAAGAGCCTAATGAACCACTACACGAGATATGGGAAAGATATAGGACAATGGTGAAAGAGTGCCCCAACAATGATATGACGGAGAACATGATTCAACAAACTTTCTATTGGGGGATCAATACCACCAACAATTGTGTAGTGAATCAACTTGCCGGTGGGAACTTCATGACTACGCCTTATGCGGAGGCATGTGATATTTTGGATGAGATGGAGGATACTTCATCGGCATGGAAATCTAGAGCCAATGTTCCACAAGGTGATCCAAATGTGATTCTTCTTCATAAAGAGTTACATGACCATGGGCAAGCAATAGCCGAGTTGACAACCACCATGAACCAATTGGCAAAGGCTCAACTTCAACAAGTGCAAAAACCGAGGCAAGTCAATGCTATGGAGGGAATCAATATGATGGTAAACAAGAAAAGAAAAAGAAGTCCACAAGTGCAACAAAGAGTGGATAATTTTGTGCAAGAAGATAGTGGATTTGATCAAGGTGATTCTTACAATGATCAAGAAGAAGAGGTCCAATATGTGAACAACTTTCAGGGGCAAAGAAACAACTTCCAAGGTCCTAGTCAACAATAATGGAGACCTTCGAATAATCAAGGCAATTGGAATTCTAACAATCAAGGTAATTGGAGTGGAAGCAATAACCAAGGGAATTGGCAAAACAATAATAACCAAGGCAATTGGTGAGGCAACAACCAAGGAAATCAGGGGTCGGGTTTTCAAAGGCCCCTGATGTATCAACAACCGAGCAACCCACTCCCTTATCCTTCTCATGGTCCTAGTTCCTCCAACAATGAAATGGGTCGTATTGAGAACATGTTCAAGCAAATGATGGAGAAGAATGCCGATTCCGATGCCCAACTTGCTTCACACAACACATCAATCCGAATCATAGAAGTGCAAATGGGTCAAATCTCTCAACCTTTAAATTCTCGTCCAAAGGGAGCACTACCATGCGATACGATGGTGAACCCGAAGGGTGGGAACAATACGGGGCATGCCATGGCTGTTACTACAAGAAGTGGAAGAGGTGGGAATGCACCTACCTCAATTTAAAAGCAACTTGTAGAAGATGAGCAAGTGGGAGAAGAAGAGGAGATCACGAGCAATGTTGTGCAAGCAAATGATGAAGTGCGGATTGATATTGATGACATGGCGTAAGAGACTCAAGAGGATGTAAACCCGTCTAGGGATCATATGATTGACATACCAGAAATGGTAGTGCAAAAATCTAAGGTACCATTGCCTAAGCCACCTCCTCCCTATGCTCAAAGGTTTGCCAAGAAAAATGGCGAGAATCAATTCAAGAAGTTCATTGATATAATTAAGAGTCTCTATAAATGTGCCATTAGTTGAAGCTTTGGAGCAAATGCCCGGAATATGCAAAGTTTGTGAAGGACTTGGTGACAAAGAAGAGATCGATGAATTTTGAAACTATCAAAGTCACTCACCAGGTGAGTGCAATTGTGTATTTGATGGCTCAAAAGTTGGAAGATCCCAGTGCTTTTACAATTCCTTGTACCATTGGAAGTGCCGATTTTGCAAAAGATCTTTGTGATCTTAGGGCGAGTATCAACTTGATGCCCTATTCGATTTTCAAGACATTGGGAATTGGGCAACCAAAACCCATATCTATGAGATTACAAATGGCCGATCGTACAATAAAAAGACTGTTGGGGGTGATTGAGGATGTATTGGTTGGAGTTGACAAGTTCATTCTCCCGGCGGATTTTGTTATTCTTGATTGTGAAGTGGACTATGAGGTGCCGATTATTCTTGATAGACCTTTCCTTGCTACGGGGAAGGCTCTTGTTGATGTGGAAGCCGGTGAACTCACTTTCCGGGTGGGTGATGAAAAGGTGGTGTTCCACGTGTGCAAATCTATGAGGCAACCGAATAGCAATGAAGTGTGTTCGTTCGTGGACTTGGTGACTGATGTGATTATTGATGATACAAGTGCCACGATTAATGTGGGTGACATGTTGAAGGCCATTTTGCTCAATTTTAATGATGATGAAATGGATGGCTTTATGGAATGTGTTAATTCTTTTCAAGGGATGGGGTCATACAATTTTGCACCTCGGAAATTTTCTTTGGATCTTGAGAATAGGAAAACTCCTCCTACAAAGCCTTCAATTGAAGAGCCTCATATCTTGAAGTTGAAGCCATTACCTCCACATCTCAGGTATCAATTCCTTGGCCCTTGTTCTACGTTACCGATTACTTTTTCCTATTGTTTAACTAACGTGTAGGTTGACTCTACATTGGCGGTGCTCCACAAGAGAAAGAAAGCTATTGGGTGGACTTTGGCGGATATTCGGGGAATAAGCCCCACATTTTGTATGCACAAGATTAATTTGGAGGAAGATGCCAAACCCTCCATTGAACATCAAAGGAGACTCAATGAAGCCATGCAAGAGGTGGTCAAAAAGGAGATCATAAAGTGGTTAGATGCCGAGGTTGTCTACCCCATTTCTGACAGTTTGTGGACTTCTCCGGTGCAATGTGTTCCAAAGAAGGGAGGCATAACTGTGGTCACTAATGATAAGAACGAGTTGATTCCAACAAGAACGGTGATCGGATGGAGAGTGTGTATGGACTATCAAAAGCTAAAAAAAGTCACAAAGAAAGACCATTTCCCACTACCCTTTCTTGACCAAATACTTGATAGGTGGGCCGGTCGGGCATTCTATTTTTTTTCTAGATGGATATTCTGGCTATAATCAAATCCTTATTGCCCTGGAAGATCAAGAGAAAACAACTTTCACTTGTCCCTATGGAATTTTCGCTTTGAAGCGGATGCCATTTGGCTTATGCAACGCACCGATAACTTTTCAATGGTGTATGATGGCAATCTTTACGGATATGGTAGAGGACTACCTTGAAGTCTTCATGTATGACTTTTCGGTAATTGGGGATTCTTTTGATGATTGCTTGGCAAATTTGGATAAGGTATTGGTAAGGTGTGAAGAAACGAACTTGGTATTGAATTGGGAGAAATGCCATGTTATGCTCGAGGAGGGTATTGTCCTTGGCCACAAGATTTCAAAGAAGGGAATAGAGGTCGACAAAGCAAAAATATAGGTGATTTCTAAACTTCCACCTCCAACATCCGTGAAGGGCGTGGGAAGTTTCTTGGGTCATGCGAGGTTCTACAAGCATTTCATAAAGGACTTTTCCAAAGTGGTGAACCCTTTGTGCAAGCTTTTGGAGAAAGATGCTAAATTTCACTTCAATGATGATTGCATGAGAGCATTTGAATTGCTCAAGTTCAAGTTGACAACTACTCCCATTATCACTGCTCCTAATTGGAGCATTCCTTTTGAGCTCATGTGTGATGCTAGTGATGTAGCGGTTAGAGCAGTTTTGAGGCAACATATCAACAAGATATCTCATCCGGTCTACTATGCTAGTAAGAGCATGAATGATTCCTAATTCAATTACACTGTGACCAAAAAAGAGCTCCTTGCCATTGTGTTTGCTATTGAGAAGTTCCGCCCGTACTTGATGGGTGCAAAAGTGATTGTCCACACGAATCATGCGGCACTTTGTTACCTTATAAGCAAGAAAGATTCCAAAGCCCGGTTGATGAGATGGGTGCTTTTGTTGCAAGAGTTTGATAAAGACATCCAAGACTGAAAAGGAAGTGAAAACCAAGTGGCGGACCACTTGTCTCGTTTGGAAGATGAGGGGAGGCTGCATGATGGCCTTGAAATCAATGACTCCTTCCCCGATGAGCAACTCTTAGCCATTTCAATGAAAGAGGTGCCATGGTTCGCAGATCTAGCAAAGTTTCTTGTAAGTGGTATCACCCCGGATGAGTTTTCTTCAAACCAAAGGAAGAAGCTCAAACGGGATTGTAAAGATTATTATTGGGATGAACCATACCTTTTCCGAATTTGTACAGATGGAGTGATTAGAAGATGTGTACCATAGGAGGAACAACTTGAAATTCTGGGGGCTTATCATTCTTTGCCGTATGGTGGTCACCATGGTGGAGCAAGAACGGCAGCCAAAGTACTAAGTTGCGGTTTCTATTGGCCTACTCCTTACAAGGATGCAAGTGATCTAGTCAAGCATTGTGATGAATGTCAAAGGGCTGGTGGAATCTCAAAGAAAAATGAAATGTCCCTCACCGCCATTTTGGAGATTGATATTTTCGATGTGTGGGGTATTGACTTCATGGGACGTTTTGTGAGTTCTTGTGGAAACACCTACATCTTGGTTTTGGTTGATTATGTGTCTAAATGGGTTGAGACCGTTTCTCTACCCAACAATGAAGCAAGCAGTGTGGTGGCATTTTTGAAGAAGAACATCTTCACAAGATTTGGTACTCTGCGGGCTATCATAAGCGATGAGGGTCGCATTTTTGCAACAAAGCTTTTGACACCTTGCTTAGCAAGTATGGTGTCACTCATAAAGTTATGACTCCCTATCACCCTCAAGCTAGCGGTCAAGTGGAAGTCTCCAACCGGCAGATAAAGAGTATTTTGTCCAAACCAGTGAATGCTAACCGGACGGATTGGTCAAAGAAGATTGATGATGCACAATGGGCTTATCGGAATGCTTTCAAAACTCCTATCGGGATGTCTCCATACGGGTTGGGGTTTGGAAAAGCTTTTCATCTTCCGGTGGAACTCGAGCACAAGGCCATGTGGGATTTAAAGAAGTTAAATCTTGATTGGGATGCAACTACTAACTTGCAGGTTGCACATTTGAATGAATTAGATGAATTCCGGTACCATGCATATGCAAGTTTGTCCTTGTACAAAGAAAGAATGAAGTACCTTCATGACAAATACATCCTAAACAGGGAGTTCAAGGCGGAGATCTTGTTTTGTTGTTCAACTCACGATTGAAGATCTTTCCCGGAAAGCTGAAATCCAAATAGAGTGGTCCCTTTGAAATTATTGATGTGACACCTTTTGGTGCATTGGACTTGAAGAACAAAAATGATGAGGTATTCTGAGTCAATGGTCACCGGGTGGAGCATTATTTGGGACAAGCTGATGATGGCCACGTGGTGGCAGTGATTCATTTGAAGTGATGGTAATCTGCGTCGTGCTGCGATGTTAAATCAGGCACTTCTTGGGAGGCAACCCATGTTTTTTTTCTTTCTTTTCTTTTCTTTAGATAGGTCTTGTTTTGTGCTAACTGGATTTGAAGTGTGTGCTTTACAGGTGTGTGCTTTACAGGAACTGTGCTCAGAAAAATTGGCTAAGTATGAAAAAAGTGCGGACCGCACAATTTTGGACACTACAACAAAAGGCAAATACGGCCGCACAATTCCTGTGCGGACCGCACAACTTGAGATGGAAAAATGCAAACTCTCTGAAGTTTGGTTGTCAGAGAAATAGCCAAAGTGCGGCCTCACAACGAATTATGCAGTTCATACCAAAATTTGCGGCCGCACAGCTAAATCTGCGGACCACAGATCATCAAATGGAAGTGGAACACCAGGTAACAGAGTGAGGACCGCAGAAGGAATTCTGGGGCTGCACTCGTCTCCTGATTCCTTAGTTAGACCCACTATGTATAAATAGTAACCCTAAGGCTACTGTTGAAACTTTCCATTCTCTTAGAAATCATACTAAAATTTTGCACGCTTCTGATTCAATCATCTACCACCTAATTACGCATTTGTGATCATTCCTTAGCACCACTTCATCATTGGTATATTCAAATCATTTCTAGGATTCTTCAATTTTCTTAGTTTGATTTACAATTTGTTAGTTAGTTTAGACCATTTGTCAATTTCATATCCATGTGGGGTTTAAATTGTGTAGGTTAACTCTTACTTGCTTTTTGGGGAGTGGGTAGTTTGATTATCATGTTTAGTTACTATCACCATATCTAATTTGTGCTTAAATTGAAAACCTACAGGACTCTTCCCGATTGAATTTTGAAATGTGCGGCTGCACAAGGAATTGTGCGGTCCGCAGAAGTATAGATTAGGGCATTTGGTGAGGCAAGATTGTGCGGACCGCAGTAATTTCATCGCGGCCGTAGAAAAGTGTGTGCGGCCACAGATCAGGCCAATCTCTGTCATCAGAGAGTTGGCACTTTTGGAAAGTTTCATGTGCGGCCGCACTTGCAATTGTGCGGACCGCACATCAATTCTGCGGTCGCACTCAAAATTGTGCGGACCGCAAATTCATTGCTGCGGCCGCACTTTAAAATTGTGCAGTCCGCACAGCCCAGGTTGCGGCCACACTTATAATTTTGTGGACCGCACTTCCCCACCATGCAACATTTTTAATTCTGTGACTTTCTGTTTATCTACAATTGAATTGGAACTGACTCATGCTGTTGTTTGTTACAGAAAATGGTTAGATCACGAGGACCTAGTGATACATCAAAGGGGAGGGGTGAACCTTCTAGAGGCAGAAGCAAAAGCAATTTACCCCTCGCCCTCCAAAGAGCAATCAGTAGGAAAGCCATAGCAAAGCAAGGAAGATAGCCTGAGCCTTCCGAGTCTAGTTCATATGCCCCATCTCGGGAAGCGTCGGAGGGTGACTCAATGCAAGAGAAGCCTGCTGTTCAATCACAGCCACAACAACCACGTGGCAGATACTAACTTAGAGACGAGCCTTCCTCATCTGAGAGCTCTTTCGAGGGTTCGGAAGGTGACATTCAGGCTTCAGAGCCCTCATCCACACATGCCCCCGATGCACCTACTACTACAGTAGATGTTGATGATATTCCGGATGATGGCCGAGGGGGTGATACTAGAGTTGCCGGCCTTGAGAGGTCGAAGAAGAAAGAGATTTGGGAAAATATATTTGTCAGTCTGGCTGATTTCACAAGCTTCCGGGAGTGGTGGTCAATGAGATCGCTCACTCTTGAGCGTCAGTTCATGATAAAATACCTAACAAATACAACCCGACAGTGTTGAGACCGTTCTGGGAGTGGAAGGGGTGGATGTGGTTCACTAAAAGTGTGGTAGATGCCAAGGAATACCTGGTCCGGTAATTTTACGTCAATGTGACGCATATAAAGAAACGGACCAAGGTAACAAAAGTGAGAAATCTAAAGGTGTGATTCGATCAGAGCACCCTGAACACGTATTTAAGGTTTGAGGATGTGGAGCCTATGCAATACCTGGAAAAGTTAGCACTAGGATATGCAGTTCGACCATGGCTAGCTGAGATTCTTGCAGCCCCGGGGCCGCCTCCAACATGGATCACAGTAGGGGTTCCCATTCAACGGAACACCCTAAATTTTGAGGCAAAGGGATGGCAAACATTCGTGTGCAGCAGACTAGACCCGTGCCAAAATGAAACAAATCTTCCAATTCAGCGAGCAGTGCTAGTCGCTTCTATCATGGCCGGGCACCCGATCAATGTGGGTGTCGTGATGTCAGTCAACATGTCTGTGGTCGCCAAGCAAGGTGACACCTCCTACCCATATCCCAACACTATCACTGAGTACCTTACGGATGCAGGTGTGGAGCCGAGGGATTTTGATACCAAGGTGCGGGCTAAGAAACCCTTCTCATGGTATTCTTTAATGGGTGGTGGAAACCCAAAGAAAAAGGGTCAACCCTCTACTACTGCAGGCCAGTCTGACGAGCCCGTCGGGGTAGCTGCTGAGACAGTTGACATGCCATCTACTTCTGCAGAGCCTCCTGATGGTGCAACAGCTATGCCTCAACCTCCTTCTTCAGGTCCCTCAGCATCAGTGCCTTCCACATCGGCTATGAAGCCGGTGCCCATGCCCGCTCATCCACTATCTGCGCTACGAGTCTCCCAAATACTAGCGAGCCTCAACAACTGGATGCAGACAACCACTGCAAAGCTGTCTGACATATCCAGTGTTGTTGCAGCACAATCATCCACTCCGGTACCCCAGATTCCTCCGACAGTGGAGGATACATTGAAGAAGATCTTGGAGAACCAGACCACCATCATGAACCCCTTGGTAGCACATGGAGCAGTGATTGATGAGCTAGGGAAGCAGGTATAGAAAATGAAGAAATCCCAGGCGTCCAAGAAATCAGTTGACAGGATAAGCAGAGAGGTAACCAAGATAGCAACAGCTGGTGATCTTTCATTTGATATGCTCATGGGGTCAGACCCGCCAGCACAAGCAGATCCAGCAGCACCATCAGCTCCAGTGGCACCAGTTGGCCAGTCTGAGGAGCCAGACCTGGCTGCCGACACTGGTGAGGTGGTGCACCAGATGTTCACTCACCCAGTTACTCCCAGAGCCGATGATGAGATCCAATTAGAGGAGACTGAGGGCGGTGACGCTGCTATGGACACGGAGATGTCCAAGGCCACATAGGGAGTTTTGTTTCACTCTTACCCTTCTTTATTCTTGTTTTGATTAAGCATTGGGGACAATGCTTATTTTTATTCGGGGGCTGGAGTTATTTGATTTGCTATTTGTATGACTTTTAGACATTTGGTTTGTAATAACTGATAATATTTTCTTCTTTCTCTTCATTCTGTATATATATTCTCTATGTTCTCTCTTGATGTATATATTCTCTCTTTTCCTCTCTCATTATGTATTTGTTAGCTTCTTTATTATGTTTTCTTATTAGTCTATGTTTAATCTAATAGCTTCTTTTTAATTTTGTAGCTTCTTTTTATGTTTTAGTGAACAATAAGCCTTTGATTTTCTTAATGCCACGGTTCTTTCCAAAAGTCATTTTTGTGTGAACCGGGTGACTCTTCCCAATGATGGATGGCGTGACAACCTTTTTAAGGGATTGAGTCTGTTTTTGGTGTTTAGGTAAGAATAGTAGTAATAAGGAATAAAAAGACCTAATTGAATCATGATCGAAGAGTAAAACATGCTTCACTTGGTACCAACATACTTTACTACGTGCTTATGGTTAAAAATAAGGTTTTTGGAAAGATATAGCTCTAGTTAGTGACATTGTGACTCTTGTGTTGACTTAGGCAATCATCAAGTGGTTTAGTCGAACCATAGTGATTTTTAATCTTGAATATGCTCGTTGTGGGCCCTCGACTCTATCCTCTTTAACAATCTCACTGCGTGAGAGGTGAGATATTTTTGATTCAAGTCCAAGTACCCGTGCGAATGGTCTAGAACTTGCCCCGAATGTGTCTCTAGGCAAAATTTTAAGTCTTGCTGGCTTGAGAATTTATTATAGGCTCTCCTTGAACCGCTTGAAATTTTTCATGGCCCACCAATGCTGTTATCCCTAGTCAACCCATTTGAGCGTAAAACCTTTCTCATTTGATAACTATGTTACAATATTTTCATGACCCTCTCTTGGCACCCGAGCTTTCCTTAACACTCTTGTGAAATAATTGGCTAAAAATGTAAGTTTGGGGGATAGATGAGGAGTTTGAAAAGGGTATCAAGGCACAAAAAGAGAAAAGAAATGAAGATAAGGAAAGGAAAGAAAAAGAAAGAAAGAACAAAAAGAAAAATACAAAAAGAAAGTGAATAAGTTTAAGAGTTGAAGGGATTCAAAGAAAAGTAATGATGCAAAGCATGAAGAAAGCAAAGAAGGAGAAAATGAATATCATGACCAAGAAAGAGTGATGCTAAGTCTCTCTAATCCCCCTATGGAAAAGAAAATTCCTCAAAGAGTTGGCAAAGCATGAGCCGATAAGAGAAAATGGAGTGCTTATGAAAAGATACTCGTTCTATCATAGCATATCCAACCGTAGTCCAAAAGACTTCATTGCATTCCGAAAAATGCCCTACGTGATTTCAAGCCGAGTGAGCTTACATTAGTGGTGATTTACATGAGGGGCAAGCCTATGGTACTTAAAGTCATACTTGTGACATTCTTTTGAGAGAGATGAGTGAACCTTTCACAAATCATTGAATTGAGTGCTACATTATTAAGTGAGATATGCAAATGGAAAGTAGAGAGGAGGAGTTTGGGATCCACAATGATATACATAAAAGAGCGAGCTTCCTTGATGAATAAAGTTAACTCGTGATTCTCAAGTGTCACATTAGAACTATTTGTGCTTAAAAGTTCAACCCATTGCCTTGTTAATAATTCATAAGTGTTGTGGGTAATTGTTGGTCCCAATTGATGCGTGATTGATGCATCTTTGATAAGAAGGAATAGCTCTTAACTTGTGGAGGTGGGAATTACCTTACTTGATTTAGGAAAAGCAAAAGTTTAAGTTTGGGGGAGTTGATAAGGAGGGATTTTGACTACTTATTAGCACCTTTTTGCTTTCGTTTTAGTCCAAAAGCATTTAATTATGTTCCCGAAAACTGATGAAATATGCTTAATTGTAGGAATAGTGGAAAATGAGCCCCCAAGATGAAATCCAACTCAAGAAGGAGTGATCTAAACTCAAGGACACAAACAGGCACAGAAGCTCAGAAGTCCGGACCGTAGATTTTCATCTGCGGCCGCAGATTGTGAAGAAACTCCTATAAGAGACAAGTGCAAAGTGTGGTCCGCACATGACATGTGCGGCCGCAGAACCTGCAAGAGCAAAAGTTCAGAGAACTTGCATCTCAAGTTCAATAGAAGTGCGGACCGCACAATTATTGTATGGACGCTGAAGAACAGCTACGCGGCCACAGTCACATTTGTGCGGTCCGCAAAAGAGCAATGTGTAGCCGCACTAAGAAATGCGCGGACCACAGAAAGAGAGAAGTGCGGTCGCAGTTCAGAATTATGCGACCGCAGGTTTCCATTCCTATCAGGCTGAAGCAAAGTTCGGACCGCACATGGAATTATGCGGCCGCAGAACCTTCGAAAGGGAATTTTTGTCCGAAAATTCCAGCACTGTATAAATAGAAGATTTTCACTTTTTTAGGTCAAGTTTGAACATCAGCAGCTACAGTAGACATTTTCTTTTACTCTTTTTAATAGTTTTTGCTATTTTGAGCTTTTTGAATATTGATTTCATAATTTTAATTATCAATGTGGGTTTAATTATCACTTCTTTTTTTTGTTCCAATTTAAGCATGAGTAGCTAGATTTTCACTAGGGTTGGGTGTTGATTTATTGCTTGTTTATGGTTGGGTGCTGATTATCTAGCCTAGTTCTTGATTTTATGTGAAGAATTAATGGTTGCAAACGTTATTTCATACCTATTTGACTTGGTCTCTACTTGAGAAAGAGAGACTTAGTCTAGAAAAACTTGGCTAGCAATAAATTGGGTCAATCGAGAAATAGATTAGCCCAATTAAAGGGTTGAACCTAGAGATAGTAAAACCCGACTTGAGCTTATCATTAACTATTTTGTTCAATATCCATTTGGACTTGAGAAAGCCAAATTGGGCAAAATCACTCTCTGACCGAGAGGTATTGAGTGTGTACTTGTGTGTTGATAGCTATAATACACTCCGACTAATAAAACAAGCTTTAAATTTTACAACCCATTAGGCGACCCCTACTCCTTGTTAGGTATTACTATTGCATCAGCCGTTTTCGTATCCTCAAATAGATGAGTGAAATTAGACGAGATCAATAGGTGAACAAGTAAATGATTCTGTAGAAGAAGAAAATCATAGTGAAGAAGAGGGCAGCTCTAAGAGTGAGGGTGAGGATCAAGAAAAAGTAAGTGAGAGTGAAGCAGTGGATGAAGAGAGTGAGGGAAAGAATGGGAATTTGAGTGAGGAATCTGAAGGCTCTATGACCATTGCGAACACTGTCATAGCCCCTTCAAAAAAAACTGGTGAAGAGATAAGGGCTCAAGAACCTGGGTCTCTATTAACTCCTTTCACTAGGGATGAAGAAGTTAGCAGTGATGAAGATAACTTGCCATTGTCTGAGGTAGTGAAAAAACCCAGGAAGACTCTTGTGAAAGCAACAAAGTCAGCAGTCCAACAATGAAAGGAGTGGTTCCTCCTGCCAGGACTCATCTTACAAGGAATAAAAGAAAGGTTGTTGATGAACAAGTCATTAAGGAGTCTAGAAGTGCCAAGAAGCCAAGGAAGAAGGTCTCAATTATGGAACCTGTTGTTGAGCTAGATGAAGAAGATGAGTCTGAATCTGCTTTGCCAGCTAAATTCTCTACACCAAAGAGAAAGGTTGCCAAATTTACAAAACCTGCTACCCCTTCTGCAAGGGCCAGTAGGGGAAAGACAAGAAAGAATGTGCCAGTTGCAGTTGATCGACTCACAGAGTTCAGGAACAGAAAAGTGCTAAATAAGAAGATTCTTTCCAACACTGATGAGAAGGGGATGACTCACCTAGTGGAAAAACTTGAGCTACAAGGTGGAAGCACATGTTTATCAAAGCTTTCCCTCCTGTATGTGTTCATATTGTGGTAGAGTTCTATGCAAATTTCAAATTTGATGGTAAGGTGGTTAAGAGTAATGGAGGGAGATTTGAAATAGAGTTTGATGTTGAGGAGCTGAGGATGCTTCTAAATATCTCTTCTTTGGGATTTGACAATTACTTGAAGAAAAAGTGGCCAGCCATAGACAATGATGTTGACGCTGGCATTGTGGTCACAAGAAATTTTTCTTAAAAGTTTGAACTGGATGTTCCCCAAAAGGTGTACAAGACTGATACGACTCCCTTCCACAAGCTGTTATTTCAGATTTTCAATTCCTGCATTCTTCATAGGTCTGAGAGAAGGCATGAAGCTACTTTGCTGGACATGGCTGTAATGGAACTACTTGACACTTGTAGGCCTATAAATCCCCCTAGCCTGATGATTCAGCGTATGGCAAGAGTTGCACACACTTCTAAGCCTAAGCATGCTATGCTTTATGGTTTCATATTGACTGAGTTGTTTGACAAGCTCAACATGGCCTTACCTGAGCTTAAGTATGGAAACCACAATGATATTTTGGATGATGTTACCCTCAAGTAGTATGGCAATGTATTGCATATGTCTAACATTTTTTTTTTGATGATGCCAAAAGGGGGAATTGGGAGGTTGTGGGTTGTGAACATACATGTCTGTCAATAGTACTTGTTGTGATTATATGGTTCTTTGGTGTGATTACCTGGTTCTACTGTGTACAAAGTTTGTATATCAGGAGGTTGTGGGTTGTGAACATACATGTCTATCAATAGTACTTGTTGTGATTATCTGGTTCTTTGGTGTGATTACCTGGTTCTACTGTGTACAAAGTTTGTCATCATCAAAAAGGGAGAATTTGTTAAGTATTGAGGTTTTGATAATTAACAAAGTATGTCTAAATGCAATAATTCAAAGAACCAGGTCCTCAACGTAGCTGCTTAATTGTTCTAAAGAACCAGCTCCTCAGGATAAAGAATCAGCTCCTCAGGTTGATGATTGTACGTCTCTACAAGACAGTAACTTTATCTCAAAGCTGCCCAGGTCCGATTTTGGTGGAAGAAGGCTGATACATGTGATAAGGATTGTTGCTCAAGAAGATATAGATAATTCAATCAGAGACAAGAGTCCCAAAGTTTGTGGAATCCTTAGAACAATAGGAGTCTTATCAAAGGAGAAGCTAACTATGAATAGGACTCCTAGAAGATCTCAAGTTGATGCATTTAAATACTATCTACTTTGGACTTTTGTGATTATCCTTTCATACATCAACTAAAGAGTCCTATGTTGTTTACTCTAGTTGAGTACTTGTATTGTATTCTTCTTGAGTCAATCTAGTGAAAGTGTTTTAGGAAATTGAGTTGTAATCAAGTATCATAAATAATTAGTGAGTTGGAATGAGTGTTTGATTTACAAGTTAGAGTAACTTGTAAATCAAATAGTCGTAGTAGGAGTAGTGGAGAGTATTGAATTACAGTCCTATAATTGATACATTTCGCAGACAACACTTAAGTTTTGACAAGAGTGGGTTGCTCTAGTGGTAAGCATCCTCCACTTCCAACCAAGAGGTTGTGAGTTCGAGCCACCCCAAGAGCAAGGTGGGGAGTTCTTTAAGGGGTCCCCAGTGTATATATAAATATATATAAAATATATTTACAGTATTTTTTCCGAGGCTAACGGATTCCGGTGGCCCCCTAACCCTAAGGTAGGTCCGCCTTGACTTTAATCCACAACTAATTGAGGAGAAAAAGGCTACTCTGGTATTGATGAGACTCATAGCTACCTATTTTTCCAGTGCTCATATTCTAAGGAAGTATAGGAGTTATTCATTGCGACATCAAGCCCCATAACATTCTTCTTGCGCGGGCTCTGATGAAACTGCCAAGATCGCAGATTTCGGCCTCTCCATGACTGTAGAACAGATGAGGGAAGAAAAGCAGGGACTGAGGAGAACGCAAAGGTATATGGAACCAGAATTCGTGGCTGACGAAGAGTATGGAACAGAAGTTGATATCTAGGTTCTCGGTCGCACTGTCTATGAGTTGGTGACGAGGACACCACCGTGGGAATCAGATGAAGATAGCCAAGATTTGAATGTTTTATATAGAATCGAGTTTGAGGAACCAATGTTTCAGAATGCGAAGTTGTCGAACGAAGCACAAGATTTTTTTGAAGAGGTGTCTAGTCAAGAATCCCAGTTTACGTTGGATAGCCGAGATGCTATTGAACCATCTATTTCTGAATTCATCCGGAGTAAGTCGCAGACAATAATGTATAGCCTACAACAAAGACAACTAAGAAGCTAATGATCATTTTATGCAGACCGCAGTAGAAGACAACAATCAAGAATCCCAGTTCACGTTGGACAGCCGACATGCTATTGAACCATCCATTTATGAATTTAGCAAAAGTAGCAGACAATGTCCAGCCTACAACAAAGATAGCTAAGAAGCTAAAGATCATTTTACGCAGTCCGCAGCAGAAGACAACATTCACGACACCACATAACTGTGATCTGATCATAGGACATTGATGAAATAATCAGAGATTCCTAATCTGAAGAAATTAGACAAGGGAACTCGCAGAAGGCTGCTGGCGATACTGAAAGTAGATACTCAGATTGACAATTGATAATGTAATATATGTAAAAGAACTACGTATGGGCTTGATCCCTCTTTAGGATTTGTTAGGGGTACGTAGGCAGCCTGCAACCAAGATAATCAGGTACAGCCCCTTCTTAGTTAAAAAATAATACAATTGAATACTGTATATGTATAGAACTACGTGTGGGCTTGAACCCGCTTTAGGATTTGTTAGGGGTACGTAGGCAGCCTGTGATTAGGTGCAACCCCTTTTTTGTTTAATAAAAAGAAGTTTTTTTATATGGTCATAGTTTATCAATCCTCCTTACAAAGAAAGGCGACTTGTTGTAAGCTTTTTTTGGTCATTGACGAATGGCATGAGTTTGTAGTACATACCTTAGTAAAATTGACAGAGTTATATTCTGAACTGCAAACTTTATTGCAGATTTTTAAATGCTACTCAGCAGTTGAGTTTGTTAGCATGAATGATATGCTAGGTTTCATAAATCTTTGGTTTCATTAATATGACTGATCTGCTGCACTTCTAGTTTCCAATTCCATGTTAGCATGATGTTTGACCAGAAATGTATATACTTACCCATTATCGCCTCACATTTTAGTACTTTTAGTTGTTTTGAGTAGTAATTATAATGGGTTGTGCCTAATATCATATTTTTACTATGTAGGAATAAAGCGGTGCGAAAATACAAAGATTCAAAGAAAAATTTATGCAAAAAAGAAAAGATCACGAAATCATAATTGGTAAAAGGATAGGAAAAAATCTACATGGATGAGACAATTTTGGAGCAACACATGAAATGAAGAAAAATGAAGGACTTAGGATATTTGTCTACGTGGCATGAGGTGAAGTAAATATATGAATTGTAACAATTAAAACAAGAGAGGGGGACATAATGATTGGAGATTAAAGGAAACAAAGAAGAAAGGAAAAAAAAAGTTTATAAGGAAAGTTGGAAGTTGGCCGCAAGAATTGGAATTGAATTGCAAAACGTTTCTCGCTTTTGCGCCAGGGCCAGCGCTAGGCGCTTGTCTGGATATTGGTAGCGAGATTCTCCTATTTTGCTCGGGACAAGGTTATTACGGTGCTACACGGTCCAAACTCAGTTCTAAACCTAATTTGGAGGGGATCTAACATATTTTTGAGGGAGAATACGTCACTTTGGAGGAGGAGAACATAAACCACGCTTGGAGTAAATCCGAGGTCTGTAGCTAATTTAGGCTTGAAATGGCGAAAGTCGAATTTTTGGAGATTTGGACCGGATGTGGATTTTTTGATATCGGGGTCGGAATGCAATTCCGAGAGTTGGAACAGCTCCTTTATGTTATTTGGGACTTGCCTGCAAAATTTGACGTCATTTCAGGTTGATTTGATAGGTTTCAGCACAGGTTTTAGAAGTTGAAAGATTTGAAAATTTATAAGTTCGATTCATGGTGCGATTCGTAGTTTCGACCCGCAGATGCGCAGAAGGCTCGCAGGTGCGGAGACTGTGGGAGTTAGTGACTTCCGTAGGTGCGACTGGTTAGACCGCATGTGCGAGAAATGGTCGCAGGTGCGAGGATCGCTGAGCAGAAAGGGGTTGGAATCGAGGGTTATTTCATTTTCACTCCATTTTTGATTTTGAGCTCGGGAGAAGGCGATTCTTTGAGGGATTTTTAGAGGAATCTTGTGGGTAACGATTTCTTACTCGAATTTGGTTTTATTGCATTAATTTATAGTTGTTTTCTCTATTTAGTTTCTGATTTTTGAGGTTGAAATTGGGAAAAATTGGAAGAACTTCTTCAATAAAGATTTTGAGTTTTGAAAAGAGATTGGTGGTCAGATTTGAGTAATTCTTATATGGTTGGACTCGTGAGTGAATGTGTGTTCATATTTTGTGATTTTTATCCAATTCTGAGACGTGGGCCCGGTCGACGTTTTAGGGAAAATTTAGGAATTATTTTGGTAAAATATTGATTTCATTAATTAGATGAGTCTATTATCGTTGTATTCATGATATGCAGTGTTTGGTTAGATTTGGACCATTCGGAGTCGGATAATTGAGGAAAGGGCATTTTTACGGACTGTTTGAGCTTGGTTCGAGGTAAGTATCTTGCCTAACCTTGTGTGGGGGATTTTTCCCTTAGGATTTGAGTCTTCTATGTTGACTGTAGTCCATGCACGCAAAGTGACGAGTGTGTGCTCGGACTTATTTATGAAAAGTTGGCTCCTTATATTCACTAAGTATGAAGCTGTTCTTGATATGATTAAGTTCTGATTTACTAGTTTCACTTCTACATGCTTTAATTAAAATTAATTACTTTCAGGATTCACTCTTATTGCCTATTTGACTCTTAATTTGACTTGACTGAAGATTTTACCTCCCCTATTGTCATGTTATCTTTTCATAACTGCTTATCTTTATTTGAAATTATTATTATTATTATTATTATTATTATTATTATCTCTTCTTGTAATTTGTTCAGTCTTAATTGAGGTTATGATTATTTTTTCGCTGCTTATCCTTAATTAAATTGTTGAATATCCTTAGTAATTCCTCAATCTTAAAAGAAGTTTTAGATATCCTATATCTTAGTTGACTTGTTTTATTTGGAATTATTTGACTCATGTTAGCTTCCCTGTTGTTGAAGTGTATATTGTGGGATCGTTGCTACACATTAGTTTTCCCTTGTCGAGCTGTTCTCTTTACGCCTAGAATTCTTTACTGTGGTTATTCCTTTTGAATTGGTTCTACCGTTTCTTTGTGAATTAAAGTTCTTGAGTTGATTTACTTGTCGTACTTAGTATTATTGTCATTGTTGATGTGGTACTTGTGGTGGTGATGCACGAGGTTTTTGCCGTGCGGTTGTCATTATGGGGTTGCACGAGATTTCTGCCGTGCTATTGTTACCATTGATATTTGCACATGCGGTGTGGCAAGGCGGGATATGAATATATAAATGTGGGTTACGCATGTGGCGAGACAAGGTGGGAACATTATTATGCACGTGTGGAGAGATAAGGCGGGCATTTATGTTACTATTGCACACGTGGCGAGACAAGGTGGGCTGTGTCAGGAATTTATTTGTGATGATTTATGGCCTGGGGGCATTCTTGTTGTTGATATTTGTGTAGTGGTATACGTACCTGTGTGAGCTTTATCTCGTGAAAGCTGTGAGAAAATATTCTACGTGTTGTATGTTCTTCTTCTTCCTTATGCTTATTTGCTGGTAAGAACTATGTTAGGACACTTGCACAAGCATACATGTAGTTAAGCACTCTTATCGGATAAGAGGTGTTCTTGATATTGTTGAGCATAGATGCTCACCCTTGTTTACTTGCCTTCTATGTGAGAATGGCTCTATTGGCACGTGAGTCGTCGGTGTGGTTATGAGGTATTATGAGGGCACAGGATGCCAAGTGTTAGGGTTCAGGTATTGAGACCCGTGAGTTGTGAATTTGTCAGAGGTTCGGTACCTCGTGGAGTTGTTGGCTACAACCTGATGTAAAAGTGGTTGTAATTACTGAGTTAATACTTGTCCTTGCTGCATTCGTGATTCCGGATTTAGGTTGTGTTCCATTCACTTTGTCTGCGTCATTTTCATGATATTCCGCTGATACTTGTTGTTTCCTTCCTTATTGCCATTACTATACCGTGAGCCATATTGCATAGTCTTTATGTAGATATCATACTTCTGTTATTCATGTACTTATATCTGTTCAGTTTATTGGACCAGTGGGTGTCTTGACTGTTCCTCGTCACTACTCAACCGAGGTTAGTCTTGATACTTACTAGGCACCGCTGTGGTGTGCTCATGCTACTCTTCTGCACATTTTTGTGCAGACCCAGGTACTTGATTGTTAGCTAGCTGTGTGGATTGTTGCTGTGGAGACTCAAGGTAAACCTGTTGCTGCTTTCGCAGGCTTCGGAGTCACCTTCAAGTTTTCGTTTTGCACTATTTATTCTTATTTCTGGATAGTTGTATTTAGAAATTTTCTAGCGAACACTCTGTAGAGCTTATGACTTGTACTACCGGTTTTGGAAATTATAAGAGATTCTATTTAAATAATGTTGTTGTTTTAATTACTGTTAGGCTTACCTAGTCCCTAAGACTAGGTGCCATTACGATACCCAAACAGAGGGGAAATTGGGTCGTGACATACATGAACATTGTAGTTTGAAGCTTTAATTGTTCTTATTATTTTATCATATTGGTTTATTTATTCAATCTTGCGCTTAATTATTTGATTGTTTGATCACCAATTGAATACTATCTATGAATCTAGGATTGAACTCGGGAGAGGGAATTCTAGATTGCATATAAGATTGAGTAGAGCGAGATCTTGAACCTGATTATCGGGAACGAATTTGCGGTTAGGATAGGGATATACCTAATCACCTTTCTTGGTTATTATACAGGAATTATTAATGCGTTCTTGCTAATCCTAATTCCATAGGAATATAGGCGTTAGGTTAACTTGAATATGCAAGTAGTACTTCGGGAGAAAGCTACGAGTAATATTAACCATGTCAACCAATAAACCAGATAAATTAATTACACAATTTAAGTGGAAGACTCAATGGGATTGTTAGCTAACCCATAGCTCTAGAATATCGACTCTCATTGAATTTGTGTCTAATTTCGCCAACTTGTTTCCTTTAATCTCTTAGTTTGCCACTCTAGATTAGTTTTAGTTTAATATTCATACGTTAGAAAATCGCTTGAATAGATTAATTGTTTGGGATTAATTTAGTTGATAGTTAATCACAAGTCCCTATGAATACGATATCTACACTTACAATCCTATATTACTTGTCAACTATGTATGCTTGCTTGTGCGTTTGGGAGCAACAAGTTTTTGGCGCCGTTGCGGGGATTTAGAAATTAACTATTTTACTAGATTAGATTTTTACTTTATATCTATTCAAGTTTTTAATTTTAGTTTAGTGTAGTTAGTATTATAGTATTACATTTTTTACATGGCATCTTTGAACGAAAAGTGGTGGAATGGTAAGTATTCTTATTTTTGTGATCCTTGTCCATATTCTAAAGGACTCCACTTGTGACAACAATGTAAAAATATTTCCAGGATCAAGTTGTGTGCACCATCTCAATCCTGTACTATTTGTGGTGGAAATTGGAATAATTGTCCTAAGTTTTGTTATCCTACTCCAATACATTCTTATGTTGATTCTAATAATTCTTGTGAGTTTGACAGGAGTAACGAATTGGATGATGTGGAACATGATGTTCGCATTCTTGATATGCACATGAAATTATTAGAGAAATATGGAGGTTTTGTAGAAATATTACGAATGAGATACAACACATTATAGAAGAAAGAGCTGAATTGAGACAAGGGATCGACCAATTTGGCAGTTCTATTCACGACTTGGAGGCTCAATTGCGTGCAAAGGTTGTTGCGTCTAACGCCCAACAATTTAGTAATGAGTTGTGTGAAGCTAAAAAAGATCTTCTAGACCAAATTGAGGAGCTAAAACGAGAATACCAAGCATTAGACAATGTTCTTGTTGATGATGTCGAGGTTGAAGGAGCATATATTATTGAGGATGTCAAAAATAATTCAGTTTTGGAGTTAGGGCGTGTTGGGCCTCATTCTAAACATTTTTCTACATTATGTTTGGATGGGGAAATGGAGATCGAGCTTTTGTAGAGATGTATAAATGAAGACCATGACCTATACATTCTAAAATTTTCCACTCCAAAAAGGCAAAACGACATACTTCATTTAAAGGCCAAGAAGTGCAAGATGCGATATCTATTGCTTGGTTCCTTTATTTTTACACCACCGCCCCAGGAACGTGACAGAAAAATTGATACAAAATTGGGGACGCAATTCATATCCTCGAGGTTGACGAAAAAGTTGTAAAAGTGATGGCGTCGTGACGCGGCATTAAATCAAGCGCTTGTTGGGAGGCAACCCAATTTTATTTTTCTTTTTACTTTTGTTTTTTTATTGTGTTATTTTTTGTAGTATTATTTTTGTATCTTGTAGGAGTAGGAGCATGGAGTCAAGGCCAATAGGCGATTGCAAAAGCGAGCATGTGGTTGAAACTGAGTGTGAGGTACCCGCACAAAAAATCATACCTGGGAGAAGTCTGAGTATCCCGTGAGCTGCTAATACTTCGGCATTTGGCCTACCAGGGAGTCTCTTTTACCTTCTTGTTATTTATTGTATGCATTGAGGACATTGCACTATTTTAAGTGTGGGGTGAGGAGATTGTCTGTGTAATTTTCCGTGCTACCCTAGCATAGTTGTAATATTCTTTCTTAGTATAGTGATGTTTGAAGAAAAACAATTTGAAAAATAAAAAGAAAAAGAAATTTTTTGAGAAATTTGGACTTTTCCCGACGATGAATTTTGTGGACAGCTTTCTTGAGGGATTAAGGTCCAATGAAAAAACAAATCTAAAAATATATTTTTTTCTAGTTAGTTTTAGTTAGGTAATAATTCCCTTTGATTTTTCTTTGTGCATCAGTTCTTTTTCAGGGGATGTAACTTGAACCGGGTAAATTTTTTTATTTTTAGGATTAGATATTGTTTTAGGAGTAGTAAAAGAGGGAGAAGAAAAACTTCTGTGACTTGTTTGATACTAGCATATTTAGGCCTGAGCTTGAGTAGTACTTTCCTCTGAGTGCTTGAGTAATGAATAAAATAGCAGACTTTCTGACCCCTAGGATCAACGTTGTGACTCTGTATATAACTTATGCTTATTTTGTTGTTCGCTATGATCCTGTCTGTCTTAGAGTAGAATTGATCCATCTTGATTGATACTTGTGCCATGTGTGGTGAGGATTTCTTACATATATTCCATATTTTGCATCTTAGTGTAGAACTTGCCCTGCATGTAATGAAGTGAAACAAAAGTGTTGCTCTATTGATGTCAATAGGCTTTCTTTGTTATGTCTTGTAAATTTTAGCCTTTTCAGATATTGTACTACTAGTTAGCCCTTTGAGCCGTAGCCTTTTGTTTGGAAGCCGTATTGTTGCCTTGATTCTTTTTTTTGAATCCCTAATTTTTACACCGAGCTTCCTTGAGCATTGTTGCTTAGATTGTGATATTAATTGATAAATTTGAAGAAAGGAATGATTAAGTAAAAAATGGTGACCAACGATAGTTGAAAGTGATGAAAACGCACTCTTGAAAAGAATGTTACATGAAAAACGAAAAGAGAAACAAAATTGCTTTGAAAAAAAAAAGAAACTTTCTTCATATGAGGGGAATACTTGTGAAATAATAGATGAAGAGAGGGCAGAAAAATAAAATTAAGAGATGAAAATAATGGGTGATGAAGTTTAAAGTGCAAAGTGCTTAGGGAAGTGCGAGTCACTATTATATAGTTCTCCTACCCGTCCTTTAGCCAACATTACAACCCGTTAAAGTCTTATTTGATTCTATTTGAGCACACTTAATTAGTAGAGATGTACATAATGGGCAAGCATATGGTTCTTTGTGCATATGTCACGACCCAAAATCCTTTAAAGGTCGTGATAGCGCCTAACACCACTGTCAGGCAAGCCACCAATACTTGATTATGTCTAAAAAATAATTTATTCCAAATTCCATGTCCAATTTCGTTATCTAAATCCAAAAATACCAATTTCTAGGTTTTTCTTCAAAATCCCAAATTTCTACAAATATTTATGTCTAAATCCATATATAATCCAAGTATTTAACTTGCAATAGGTGGGAATCACTTATCTTGACATAGATGATGAAGATAGAGCTCCACAATCGCTCCAAGACAGGCTCCCATGGCGGAAATGAAGTGAAAAATGGCCAAAATCCCGTTTTAAAATAACTCACTGCCCAGTCCGACCCTTCTTCACGAACACAGCACAACCCTCGCGTTCGCGAAACTCAACAACCTCACGCCCAGAAATCACTCTTTGCGTTCGCGACCCTCTGATCGCGTTCGCGAAGGCCAACTGCCCTTCCCCTTCGTGTTCGCGTTCCCATCTTCGCGTTCACGTAGGCCAAATAGCCTTAGGCCCAGCTCCCCTCTTCTTCTTTTTCGCGTTCGCGTTCGCGTTGCCTTGTCCGCATTCGCGAAGGCTAAATTTCATCAGCTTCAAAGTCCTTCTTCGCGAACGCGAGACTCCCTTCGCGTTCGCGAAGGAGGAAATCAGACACCAGCACAACAGTTCCAAAACAACCCGAAATGATCTGAAACCATTGCGAAACACACCCGAGGCCCCTGGGACCCCGTCCAATCATACAAACCAGTACCATAACATAACATGGACCTACTCGAGGCCTCAAATCACATCAAACAACATCAAAATCATGAATCACACCCCAATTCAAGCTTCATGAACTTTAGGACTTCAAACTTCTACATTCGATGCCGAACCTATCAAATCACATCTGATTGACCTCAAATTTTGCACATAAGTCAAATTCGACATTACGGACCTACTTCAACTTCCGGAATCAGAATTCGACCCCAATATCAAAAAGTCCACTCCCGGTCAAACTTCTCAAAAACCTTCAAACTTCTAACTTTCGCCAAATGACTCCGAAATGACCTACGGACCTCCAAATCCACTTCCGGATGCGCTCCCAATACCAGAATCACCATACGGAGCTATTCCCAGACTCCCAATCCCAAACGGACATTGATAACATATAAATACACCTCAACCCAAATTTATGAAATTCTTCTAAAATGCCAACTTCCACAATAGGCGCCGAAACGCCCCAGGGTCATTCAAAACCCGATCCGGACATACGCCCAAGTCCAAAGATTATCATACAAACCTGTTGGAACCTTCAAATCCTGATTCCGAGGTCGTTTACTCAAAAATTACACTTTAGTCAATTCTTCCAACTTAAAGCTTCCGAAATGAGAACTTTTCTTTCCAAATCAACTCCGAACTTCCCGAAATTCAATTCTGACCACGCGTACAAGTCATAATACCTGAAGTGAAGCTGCTCATGGCCTCAAACCGCTGAACGATGCGCTAGAGCTCAAAATGACCGGTCGGGTCGTTACATTCTCTCCCACTTAAACTTACGTTCATCCTCGAACGTGCTAAGAACTGCTCTGGATTTGTCTGAAATCATTGTTTAACACCTCATGCACCTACTCGTGCTACAACAACTCAGTTGAGCACATAAGCTCAAGCCAATCTAAAGATCCTCCCCTTTATTTAGGCAAATAAGCCTTAGGGACAAATTCCAACATCCGAAATTCTCTACTAGGCCTGCTTCCAACATACGAACACCATATCAATTACTACACGATGTACCAATACATGATTGTATACTCTTACTGAATTCACACCATGCACCGCATAATTCACATGACCATGATAATATCCTTTGAAAACGACGGTCGGAATCCCACGAATCTAATACCCACAACATACTTCACGACGTATATAAGTCCCGTTTCAACTCTCGCAATCCTGCTATGACAGAAGTGATGTGTAAAAACTCATAACCACCTGCCGAATCACAATTCATGGAGTCTCTCCTCCTGACGAGAACCATCACCTCATTCTGGACTGAATATCGATATTTACTCTTTAAGGTGCCTCATATAAACCTGATTACACCGATCCCATGTCCAATAACCTCGTCTCACCCAGTATAAGTTGCTCAAACAATAAGCCACCTCAGACACTACCAGAAGTCTCATATTATGCCATTATGTGCCAACAAGCCACAACTCAAATGTGATATATACGGAAAACGAACTCTGAAAAGAACTACTCAACCTACGCAACTAATTTAAACAATCGAAAAGATGTTATGAACCTTCCTCAGAAAATGAGAAGCAAAACACACAATAATAGATATAGGAAATTGTACTCAACAGCACACTGTTGCGGTGTGCAACCCCATCCACACATGATGCCGTTGCGGCGTGCAACCCGATCCAACCATGATACCCGTGGCGGCGTGCCACCCGATCCAAACATCATACTCGTGGCGGCGTGCCACCCGATCCAAACATAATAATCTATAAGGAAATACTCACCGAGCTAAAATGCTCATACCTGCAAAATACCTGAATGTCGACCACAAGCACGCGAAGTACATAATACAAATCCTTGGGAGAGGGATAGCACCATACGCTACGAAACTCAAGCACAACTAAGGTGCAATAAATGACCCGTATCTCGAGAGCCATCCTGCTCTCACAACACCACAAATTACAAGGGATCTCAACACTAGTACGAATAATCAAACCACCTCACAACCCACAGGGCACAACAGAGATTACACGGAATGGCTGACAACAGAAATAATATCCAAGACCCGAAGATTCCTCCGTAAACAACGCTAAGCTGAAATGAACACATCCGGCCTGATATAGAGCCCATATTCACCTTTAGATCCATCCACGGACCTCAAGCCAATTCTGACCGTACCGCACTTAGCTAATAACCTCTCAAGGATCCACACTAACCCTTTTTCCCATTACACACAAGAACAGTTGTAAATCCGATACAAATATCCACAGTTCGCAACCAAATGAATAGAGCGCCTTCCGGGCCTAAACTCTCACATTAGCGGTAGTACCATAATCTCCACACTTGGTTTCAATCTTCAATCAATAAAGTGACTACATATCACCCTTATACAATCTTCTCGTGGGATACACTCCCATGACCTTCCGCACCAGGTAACAAAGTCTGCACATCTATACCATCGGCCATACAATGCCGTAAAGCAAATTGGGAATCCGCAAATCAGTGCACAAAGCCTCTTACACAGGACACCGATCCCAGGTGACTCTAAAGCCTCTTACCAGCTTACTCTAAATATCTGAATTCTTTCCTGCTCATCCAAGCTCGAAACATTCTTGTCTACACCGAACCGCAACCTTGATCCTCAACTTCCAATTCCCATATCGCTCACTGCACCTAACATACCAATACGTAAGGGTACAACAATTTCATCATAACTCCCGACCCACTAATAGAATAATCACTCCATCATATAGAAAGCTTTCACTTAACTCATTTCAAGAGAACCATTGCAACATGCTACTGAATTCCCATGACCGCAGAAAATACAATCCTCAAGTACTGGTCTAAACCAACATAACTCTTTCGGGATCCATTTACACATAGAAGGACATTATAATCGAATACCTCCAAATAAATCAAATTATGGTGGTCGTCAAGCCTCGCACGTACCACCACAAATCACATATATAACTCAACACGTTGAAGGAACTGATCATTACCGCCATCATGATAATTCAACCATTGCTAAATGATCCGACTTCTTCTAATTTACTCCGGACTTGCCTTCAGAATAATAATAGCTCCATTCAAAATATAGCGAACCCAATCCGTACTCATCCTGAGTGACTCTATTTCACGAGACCATGTTGCCTCAAAACCCACGAACTAACTCATACCCTCCTTGTGCGCACATTCGTATCTTCAACTGGTACACCCATTCCGATAATTCCTCTACGAATTCGAAGGTATTTTCCCCCATTCCTCCAATGCTACACCGCATATCGAAGATGACATAGAACACTCCAAGCCCCTTTCATAATCCACTACAAAAGCTTGATACTTAACCATACCACAAACTCGTAATCCTTAGGCACCGCACTGTAAGTTTTGAACTTACTAGAACCATTGTTGAGAGTCACCCACTCTGACTTGTTCCCGAATATAAGCCAAACTCTCGTGCTCTGCCAGCACGTGAACACCCTATCAAGGAAGCACCCAACTGAATTCTCTTCCCTTGTACATTACTCCCACTAGAAGCAGAAACTCTGAGTCTTTTCAAAACTGAACATGAATCAATAAGGCCCAAGTATAGCACACATTCCTCAAATCCTTTACTCAAATTACCACTGATGTTTTCTTTCCTTAGTCGTAATAACCCACCAATAGACCGATAACTAGAAACCGCACAAGTAGACAACCACGCAATCCAATCATAGACGGTAGGGCTCTCCCACTTAGCTTGAAGCTACAATTACATAACCCTGGGACCCACAGAGGTTCCTTCTTCCCCATTGACATCAGCTAAAAGTCCAACAATGTATTCCAAACTCTAAGTCATGTTTCATCCAAATAAAAATTCGTGGACCTAGTCACTGTCCACCATGAATTTCCCAAATAGCTCTAATCTTTCCTCAAGGCGTGTGGCCATCCTACCATAGAACCCATATGCTACTATGTCACTCTCCCACTTTGGTTCAACCCTCTCCTTTAAGAAACTCCTCGACTTCTGCTTTTCATACTTGACCTTCTAGTAATTCAACCATCACAAAACACCTCTCACATGTCCTTCCTCACCCTTCGATGCCCAATTGTTGCCTCAAATCCGAATACATCTCTGTAACATCTGAACAAATGAGTCGCTACCAACTCTAAACCTCTTAGAAGATCATCTTCCTTGAGCCATCAATACTAGAAGTACCAATTCGATTCCGAAAATGCTACACTTTGTTATCTCTGACAACCGCATCTCAGGCACCACTTCACAATACCCTACCCCGAAGGCAATTTAAAGAAGACCATAACATCGGCGAACCTTAACATGTTCAACAAGGACGATGACACCATATCACAATTGAGAACTCTACCACGCTCGAAAATATCAAGTCTTGTTACTCTATTATCCCAAACCTGAACATTCATAGTACGATTGCCTTTCCTTTGTTGGAATTAAACGTTGAACCTCTACATCATGCACAGAGAAATCTTCCTTTCAAGTCATTTACTATATTGACATATAAATGAGCACCCTACCATTACATCAACACCATGAGATAATAACTCATGAACATCATAGCAACCTGTGCATAGCCTCAAAACTATCCAAAATATAGCTACAGAGCTGAAATGATAGAACACCCTTCCGTAAGAAGACAATAATAATTTGCTCGAATGCGCAGGGAGAAACACCCTGCCCCACATCTGTAGTACCATTAAAATTCTTCGATTCCTAATTGACAACAAGCACTTCACATCGCATAAGATTGAGTAGGAAGGAAATAAAGACATAAGCCTCAAAGGAAACAAATCGCACGATGAGGAATCAAGAAGGGAAGTGCTCCTAACAGCCCTATAGCCTCTCGAAGATAAGTACAGATGTCTCTGTATAAGACTCTACTAGACTCACTCATGACTCATGAGACCTAAGTGAACCTAACGCTCTGATACCATGTTGTCACGACCCAAAATTCTTTAAAGGTCGTGATGGTGCCTAACACCATTGTCAGGCAAGAAAGCAATACTTGATTAACTTAATTACCCATTTTAGTATTTTGAAATCATAATTTCCCTCAATTTAATAGTAAAACATGGAATTTCCAAAGTAAATGAAAGTATTTTCACAACCTCAATACTGAACAACCCATAATCACCCCAAAACCCGGTGTCACAAGCGCATGAGCATCAACTAGGAATGTAAAATAAAATACAGCATCTGTCAGGAATATAAATTGGACAGGAAAAAAATATAAATACCCTGAGGGAGACTCTGCTAGATGCGGGTCGTAATATGGAATGCAGCTCACCTAAGTCCCCGCATATAAACATGCCTCTGCTCTCACAAGGCCACTAGACATATATGTACCATCACAAAAATGTGCAGCAAGTCTAGCATGAGTACGTAAATCAACGTGTACCCAGTAAGTATCTAACCTAACCCCAGAGAAGTAGTGATGAGAGGCCGACATTGACACTTACTAGTGGTTCAATAATATTAGGTACAATAAAGAGGTAAATAAATATGAGGCAGAGTAAATAAATGAAATAAATAAGCATAAAATACGTGGTACAAATTCCCCTCTTTACAATGAACTCAAGCTCTCCATTAGAAATCCCCTCCTTAACCCGAGCATATATATAGATGTAGTGGATCTCATCAACTAGATTGTCATAATTCAAAATAGGAAAACTCACGGATAAACTGGCTTCTTTCCAAATATTACGCACGATTCCATGAGGATATGTTATAGGAAATGCCGAGGCGTACAGCCCGATCCAACATAAATATTTAAAATGTGCACTGCCGAGGGTCGAACGGCAAGAACCATAGATGCATCTATTAAACAGTCGAGGAAAACGGACCGCTCCCATGAGAGTGTGGTACATAAATCCTTCCGAGGTGATCGACCCGATCCCGTAAGATATGAAATACATAATCCTGCCGAGGCGATCGGCCCGATCCCATTAGAATAAGGAGCTTTTACGGGTCCTTGACCCCACTCATGAATAAACGTGTGAGTTGTAATTTTTTTAACAAAAACCTTTCAATGAAACATATATATCACGGAAACATGTCATAAGAGGAGTAAAATTATTCGGTGACTAATCATGAACTCGTGAAGTCTCTACAATAGCAAGTCTAGTCTCACGTAGTAATGTAAAACATAGGAATTTAATAGGCAAGAGACTGCTCAAATAGTACAGCTATAGCATGATGTGAATCTAAGCCTACCCGGACAATAACATAAATGTAGCTACGTACGGGCTCTCATCACCCCGCATGTTCGTAGCCCCCACAACAAGTAGCACACATCAATATACAACACCTAGGGGTAATTTCCCCTTCAGAGAGTTAGACAGGAGACTTACCCCGCTCCGAAGTTTCATAACTAGCTCAAACGCCACTCTATCACTTCAAACCGATGCCCGTCGCTCCAAAACTAGTCAAACAGTGTGCAAACCCATAAAAATATACTCTAATACTCCCAACAAATCAATTTAAACAAATTCCCAACTCTGTTCGAAAAGTCGATAAATCAACCCTCGGGCCCACGTACCTGGATTTCGAAAATATTCAAAAATAAACTTTACCCATAACACCCCGAACTCAAATATATAATTTATTCCAAATTCCATGATCGATTTCGTGGTCAAAATCCAAAAATACCAATTTCTCGATTTTTCTTCAAAATCCTAAATTTCTAAAACTTTTTATGTCTAAATCCATATATAATCCAAGTATTTAACTTGCAATAGGTGGGAATCACTTACCTTGACATAGATGATGAAGATGGAGCTCTAAAATCGCTCCAAGACCGGCTCCCATGGCAGAAATGAAGTGAAAATGGCCAAAATCCCATTTTAAAATAACTCACTGCCCAGTCCGACCCTTCTTCACGAACGCGGCACAGCCCTCACGTTCGCGAAGCATAACAACCTCACGCCCAGAAATCACTCTTCGCATTCGCGACCCTCTGATCACGTTCGCGAAGGCTAGCTGCCCTGCCCCTTCGCGTTCGCGTTCGTGTACGCCAAACAGCCTTAGGCCCAGCTCCCCCCCCTTTCTTCTTAGCGTTCGTGTTGCCTTGTCCGCATTCGCGAAGGCTAAATCTCAGCAGCCTCAAAGTCCTTCTTCGCGAATGCGGGACTCCCTTCGCGTTCGCAAAGGAGGAAACCAGACACCAGCACAGCAGTTCCAAAACAACTCGAAATGATCTGAAACCATCCGAAACACATCTGAGGCCCTAGGGACCCCATCCAATCATACAAACCAGTCCCATAACATAACATGGACCTGCTCGAGGCCTCAAATCACATCAAACAATATCAAAATCATGAATCGCACCCCAATACAAGCTTCATGAACTTTAGGACTTCAAACTTCTACATTCGATGGCGAAACCTATCAAATCACGCCCGATTGACCTCAAAATTTGCACACACGTCACATTCGACATTACGGACCTACTCTAACTTTCGGAATTGGAATCTGACTCGGATATCAAAAAGTCCAGTCCCGGTCAAATTTCTCAAAAACCTTCAAACTTCTAACTTTTGCCAAATGACCCCGAAATGACCTATGGACCTCCAAATCAACTTACGGACGCAATCCCAATACCAAAATCACCAAACGAACATTGATAACATTGAAATACATATCAACCCAAATTTATGAAATTCCTCCAAAATGCCAACTTCCACAATAGGCGCCGAAATGCTCCTGGGTCATCCAAAACCCGATTCGGACATACGCCCAAGTCCAAAATATATCATACAAACCTGTTGGAACCTTCAAATCCCGATTCTGAGGTCGTTTACCCAAAAATCACACTTTAGTCAATTCTTCCAACTTAAAGCTTCCGAAATGAGAACGTTTCTTTCCAAATTAATTCCAAACTTCCCGAAATTCAATTTCGACCACGCGTACAAGTCATAATACCCAAAATGAAGCTGCTCATGGTCTCAAACCACCAAACGATGCGCTAGACCTCAAAACGACCGGTCGGGTCGTTACAACATACATGTGAATTCATTTGTGAGTGCGAGAGTTGTTCTTTGATGCTAAGTCCTTAAATTATATTCATTCTTTGATTTGAGTGTATGGACTATTTATTCTTGTGATAGAACTTTTTTCATGATAGATAGGTGATGGTATTAGCTTTATTTGACAGAGTAGGTGAGCGAGCTTAAATTTGGTAAGTTAAAGTCCCTCTCTGATGGTTTGAGTTGTAATAGGGCCAAATTGTTAGTATCAACCAAAGTGGTCATTTTTCGAGGCTTGATTTATTAAGAGTCATTTCATTGCTTACTCAAGGACGAGCAAGAATTTAAGTGTGAGTTGTGATTTTCTACCAAAAATGCATATATTTACTCATTATCGCTTCACATTTTAGTACTTTTAGTTGTGTTTTGAGTGGTAATTATAATGGTTTGTGCCTAATATCATATTTTTACTACGTAGGAATAAAGCGGTGCAATAATACAAAGATTCGAAGCAACAATTATGCAAAAAAGAAAAGAGCAAGAAATTATAATCGGAAAAAGGATAGGAAAAAATCTACATGGATGAGACAATTCTGGAGCAGCACATGAAATGAAGAAAAATGGAGAACTTAGGATGTTTGTCTACATGGCATTAGGTGAAGTAAATATGTGAATTGTAACAATTAAAACAAGAGAGGGGGACATAATGATTGGTTGATGATTGGAGATTAAAGGAAACAAAGAAGAAAGCAAAAAACATTTATAAGGAAAGTTGGAAGTTGGTCGCAAGAATTGGAATTGAATTGCAAAACGTTTCTGGTTTCTACGCCAGGGCCAGCGCTAGGCGCTAGTCTGGACGCTAGTAATGGGATTCTCCTATTTTACCCGGGACAAGATTATTTCGGTGCTACACGGTCCAAACTCGGTTCTAAACCTAATTTGGAGGGGGATCTAACATATTTTTGAGGGAGAACACGTCACTTTGGAGGAGGAGAATGTAAACCACGCTTGGAGCAAGGATTCTCAGTTTTTCTTCTCTTCTCTTCCTTTAATTTCATAATTTATTAGTTCTAGAGTTTTGGGTACTACATGAACGTTGTTGTAACGACCCGGCTGGTCGTTTTAAGTATTACAATCTTGTTCCCCCATTTAATGATCAATTTATGCTTTAAAGTTGTTATGTGACTTGCCAGAGTGATTGGTTCGGGTCTGGTGAGGTTTTGAAATGAATTGGAACACTTAGTTCCAAAGTTTAAAGCTTAAGTTAAAATAGTAGCCGGATGTCGACTTATGTGTAAACGACTCCGGAATAGAGTTTTGATGATTCCAATTGCTTTGTATGGTAAGTTTGGACTTAGGAGTGTGCCCAAAAAATTATTTGGAAGTCCATAGTTAAATTAGGCTTGAAATGGGTAAAATAGATATTTAAGTTTGGAAGTTTGACCAGGGAGTTGACGTTTTGGTATCGAAGTCGGAATCCAGTTCTGAAAATGTTCATAGCTTCGTTATGTCATTTATGACTTGTGTGCCAAATTTGAGGTCAATCCAAATCGAATTGATAGGCTTCGGGATCGAATGTGGAAGTTGGAATTCGTTAGTTTTTGTTAAGCTGGAATTGGGGTGTGATTGGTGATTTTAGCGTTGTTTGATGTGATTTGAGATTTCTACTAAGTTCGTATGATGTTTTAGGACTTGGGTGAGTTTCGAATGGTTAACGGATCGAAAATTGGACTTAAACAACTGCTGGAATTTTCTGATGCATGTGTCTAGTTTCCTTCTTTGCGTTCGCGAGTGGTTTCCTTCTTTGCATTCGCGTGGCATTTGGAGGCCGATTCACGAGGCAAAGGCATTGCAGAATAAAGAATTGCACGGTTTGAGGTAAGTAACACTTCTAAACTTGGTTCTGAGGGTATGAATCCCCGAATTTGGTGTTATATAAATTGTTTGGAGGTGACGCACACGATAGTTGACGAGCGTGTGGAAATGCACCATAAAAATTGTGATTTGAACAAATTCTGTGAAGTTGTAAAATTAAAGAATCATGTTATTATCCGAACATTTTCCACGTGTTAGGAAAAATTGAGCTGAGACTCATATTAACGATCATGATTGGGCTACGTGCCGATATTTTAGGACCCACAGGGTCGTGTTGCTGTTGAATTTAATTGTTTTAAAAATGTATATTTCATACTAAGTCATGTTCATCCATTGTGAGTATATTTATGGGATCGGGGTTGTCTGCCTGTAGCAGGCCATATTGGCTTTATATATATTATTACTATATGGAATGGGGTTGCCCGCCAGCAGTAGGCCTTATAGGCTTTATTATTATACGGATCGAAACTCTCGCCTGCAGTAGGCGATATCAGCTTTATATCACTCTTGTACTGAAGGTTCCCCTCCGGAGTCTGTACACACCCCCAGTGAGTGTAGATGATTATATATTCGGGATGGACTTCCCAGGGCATGGACTTGCCTTACTTATTTATATTATGATAAATTTTTCCTGGACATGGATCTTGTCCGTATCATTTACATTGGGGATAAATTACCCTAGGGCTGGATTGGCCTTATACGGTACTGAGTGACGGACTGTTAGTCGATGTGTATATATATACGGGATGGAATATCCCTGGACTGGATTGGCCATAAACAGTACTGAGTGACCGAATGATTAGTGATCAGTAGCACATGAGGTCTTTCCACTGAGATGTCACATTCCTCATATCATGCAGTATTGATCTATTTTGCTTGTACTGAGTTTAACTACTGAACCTGAAACCATGCCTATATTTCTGTACCATTATTTATGTACTGGACTGTACCTGCGAAGCTCGTCACTACTTTCAGCCCAGAGGTTAGTCTTGTTACTTATTGAGTTGGTTGTACTCATACTACACTTTGCACCTCGTGTGCAGATGCAGATTCTTCCGGACACGGCGGCTGTTAGACCTCAGTGTGTTACCAGTTGGAGACTATCAAGGTAGCTGCTTGGCATCCGTTGACCTTGTCTCTCTTCCTCACAGATATTGTACTGTTCTATATTTTCAGACAGCGTTTTTAATCAGTCAGGCTTTATATTCACTTAGATGCTCATGTACTCAGTGACACCGGGCTTTGGGAGTGTTTATACCTATATTTGTGAGATTTCTTCCACTGAATTTAAATATTATGTTTTCAAATTTAAAAGATATGGTGTTTTATTGAGATTGTCGGCTTGCCTAGTATTGAGATAGGCGCCAATCACGACGATTGGTTTATGGTCGTGACAAGTTGGTATCAGAGCTTAGGTTACATAGGCCCCATGAGTCATGAGCAGATTTAGTAGAGTCTTACGTATTGGTACGGAGACGTCTGTACTTATCTTTGAGAGGCTGCCGAACCCATAGGAAAAATTCACTTTCTTGTATTCTGTCATGCGAATTTGTTGATTTCGGAAACTAAAATTCTATTATTCTATTCTCTCATAGATGGTGAGGACACGTACTACTGGATCGGACGGTTAGCCACCAGTGCCACCAGTTAGGGCCGCGAGAGGCCGGGGCATGGTAGAGGTCGGGGCCGAGGTAGAGGTCGAGGTGTAGCTCGTACAACAGTTGGAGCAGCACCTGTATCACTACCAGTTGCTCTAGCTCAGGAGCAGATTCTAGATATAGCTGAGCTGACAGGACTAGCTCAGGCACCAGCTGTGCCCATTGTGATTCCAGGCCTTCAGGAGGCTTTGGCCCATATATTTGACTATTTGCACTGGACTTGCTCAGGTGGTTTCGGCTCAGGCTGCACCTACCACTTCTCAGGCTGGGGGAGGTACTTATACCCCTGTTTCCCGTACTCCAGAGCAGGTAGTGCAGGGACTTCAGATACCGGGGGCACTACCAGCCCAGTCGGCTGCAGCTCCTCAGGCCCCGGTAGTTCCCGTTATGGAAGATGATGAGCAGAGGAGACTTGAGAGATTTGGGAGGCTTCGGCCTCCATCATTTAGCGGTGCTGAGTCAGAAGATGCTCAGGGTTTTCTGGATAAGTGTTAGCGGATGCTTCGGACAGCGGGTATTCTGGAGAGCAGTGGGGTCTCATTCACTACTTTTCAGTTTTCTGGGGCTGCCTTCAGATGGTGGGAGGCTTATGAGAGGCACAGGTCGGTTGGTGCAGCACCACTTACATGGCAGCAGTTCTCTGTTCTCTTTTTGGAGAAGTTCGTGCCGTAGTCTCGCAGGGAGGAGCTGCGCAGATAGTTTGAGCAGCTTCGGCATGATGGCATGTTTGTGACCCAGTACGAGATGAGGTTTTTTAAGTTGGCTCGTGACGCAGTTTGGTTGGTTCCTACTAGGATTAGAAGGTTCATTGATGGCCTCACGTATTAGTTGCGGTTGCTTATGACTAGGGAGAGGGTATCTGGTGCCACTTTTACTAAGGTGGTTGACATTGCTCGGCAGATAGAGGTGGTTCGTAGCCAAGAGCATGGTGAGAGAGAGGCCAAGAGGCCTCGAGGTTCGGGCAGTTCTGGTAGGGTACCATCTAGAGGGCAGTCCTACCATAGCAGGGGTCGCCCTTACAGGCACGCTCAGACGGGTTGTCAAGTTCACTGTGGTGCATCATTCATCCATAGTCCATACAATTCTCATCAGGGTCAGTCATCTCTCATTGCCCAACCAGCCCAGAGTACGTCCCGTGCTCCTTCAGTTCAGGGTTCATTTGCACCAGGTGCTTCTAGTAGTTATTCTGGTTCTCGAGGTCCGCCTCAGAACTCACCACCATTTTTTAAGAGGGATTTCTATGAGTGTGGAGAGCTGGGTCATGTGAGGAAATATTGTCCCCGCCTTTCGTGACGTCCAGTTCAGCAGAGGAGTCAGGCTACTACTTCTGCACCAGTTGCTCCACCACCCGCCCAGCCAGCTCGGGGTGGGGCTCAGTCAGCTAGGGGTCGCCCAAGAGGGGAAGGCCGATCAGGTGGTGGTCAGGCCCGATTCTATGCTTTTCCTGCCAGGCCAGATGTTGTTTCTTCAGATGCAGTGATCACATGTATTATCTCAGTGTGCCATAGGGGGGCTTGTATATTATTTGACCTGGTTCCATTTATTCGTATGTATCATCATACTTTACTCATTATCTGGATATGCTCCGTGAGTCCTTAGTTTCATACGTTCGTGTATCTAGGCCGGTGGGCGATACTATTATTGTGGAACGTGTATATCGATCGTGTGTGGTAAATATTGGGGGACTAGAGACTAGAGTTGACCTTTTATTGCTCAGTATGGTTGATTTCGATGTAATTCTGGCATGGATTGGTTGTCTCCATGTCATGTTATTCTGGACTGTCACGCAAAACCGTGGCGTTGGCGATGCCGGGGTTGCCAAAGGTTGAAAGGAGAGGTTCTTTAGACTATGTTGACAACAGGGTAATTTCTTATTTGAAGGCCCAACGTATGGTCGGAAAGGGATATTTGTAATATTTGGCCTTTGAGAAAGATGTTAACACAAATACTCCTTCTATTGATTCAATACCGGTAGTGCGAGACTTTTCGGATGTATTTCCTGCAGACCTGCTGGGTATGCCACCCAACAGGGATATTGATTTCAGTATTGACTTGGTGTCGGGCACTCATCCCATTTCTACTCCTCTGTATCGAATGGCACCAACTGAATTGAAAGAATTGAAAGATCAACTTCAGAAACGCCTTGATAAGGGGTTTATTAGGCCTATTGTGTCACCTTGGGGTGCACCGGTTCTGTTTGTGAAAAAGAAAGATGGTACCATGCGAATGTGCATCGATTATAGGCAGTTGAACAAAGTTACAATCAAGAATAAATATCATTTGCCTCGTATTCATAATTTATTTGACCAGCTTCAGGGAGAGAGTGTATTCTCTAAAATTGGTTTGAGATCTGGGTATCACCAGTTAAAAATTTGGGACTCGGATATTCTAAAGACGGCATTCAGGACTCGTTATGATCACTATGAATTTCTCGTGATGTCTTTTGGGCTAACCAACGCCCCAACAGCATTTATGCACTTGATGAATAATGTATTCCAGCCGTATCATTATTTGTTTTTTGTAGTATTTATTGATGATATCCTGGTGTACTCACGTAGCCAGGAAGAACATGCACAATATTTGAGTATTATACTACAGAGACTGAGGGAGGAGAAACTTTATGCCAAATTCTCCAAGTGTGAGTTCTGGCTTAGTTCGGTGGCATTCTTGGGATACATAGTGTCCAGTAAAGGAATTAAGGTGGATCCGAAGAAAATAGAGGCAGTTCAGAGTTGGCACGGGCTATCTTCAGCTACTAAGATTCAGAATTTTCTTGGCTTGGCTGGTTATTATGGTCGCTTTATGGAGGGTTTCTTGTCTATTTCATCTCCCTTGACTAAATTGACCCAGAAAGGTGCTCCGTTCAGGTGGTCGGATGAGTGTGAAGAGAGCTTTCAAAAACTCAAGACTGCCTTGACCACAACTCCAGTTCTAGTTTTTCCTTCAGCTTCGGGCTCTTATACAGTGTATTGTGATGCTTCTCGGATTGGTATTGGGTGTGTCTTAATGCAGGAGGGTAGAGTGATTGCTTATGCTTCGCGCCAGTTGAAGCCACATGACAAGAACTACCCTATCCATGATTTAGAATTGGCAACCATTGTTCATGCATTAAAAATTTTGAGGCACTATCTCTATGGTGTGTCTTGTGAGGTATTTACAGATCATCGGAGTCTTTAGCACTTATTCAAATAGAAGGATCTAAATTTGAGGCAGTGGAGATGGTTGGAGCTGCTAAAGGACTATGATATCACTATTCTGTATCATCTCGGGAAGGCCAATATGGTAGACGATGCCTTAAGTAGAAAGGCGGTGAGTATGGGTAGCCTTGCATTCATTCCTATTGGTGAAAGGCCTCTGGCAGTTAATGTTCAGGCCTTAGCCAACCAGTTCGTGAGATTAGATATTTCGGAGCCCAGTCGGGTTCTAGCTTGTGTGAGTACTACTTATTCTTCGGAGCGGTTGGCTAGAATTTATATCCGCGAGATTGTTCGCCTACACGGTGTGCCAGTGTCCATCATTTCAGATCAGGGCACACAGTTTACATCACAGTTTTGGAGAGCAGTGCAATGAGAATTAGGTACACAGGTTCAGTTGAGTACTGCATTTCACCCTCAGATGGATGGACAGTTCGAGCATACTATTCAGATATTGGAGGATATGTTACGCTTGTATCATAGATTTCGGGGGTTCTTGGGATCAATTTCTGCCACTGGCAGAGTTTGCTTACAATAACATCTATCAATCGAGCATTCAAATGGCTCCATATGAGGCTTTATATGGGAGACAGTGTCAATCTCCGATGGGTTAGTTTGAGCCGGGTGAGGCTAGGCTATTGGGTACTTACTTGGTTCAGGATGCCTTCGAGAAGGTTAAATTGATTCAGGAGCGGCTTCGCACGGCGCAGTCTAGACAGAAGAGTTATGCCGACCGAAAGGTCCGTGATGTTGCTTACATGGTTGGGGAGAAGGTTCTGCTCAATATTTTACCCATGAAAGGTGTGTTGAGGTTCGGGAAGAAGGGCAAGTTGAGCCCTAGGTATATTAGGCCTTTTGAGATACTTAAGAAGATTGGAAAAGTGGCTTATGAATTTACTTTGCCACCTAGTCTATCGAGTGTTAATCCAGTGTTTCATGTATCGATGCTCCAGAAGTAAGTCGGGGATTCGTCTCATGTTTTGGATTTCAGCACAGTGCAGTTGGATGGTAATTTGACTTATGATGTAGAGCCGTGGCCATTTTAGACCGGTAGGTTTGAAAGTTGCGATCAAAGAACTTAACGTTAGTGAAAGTGTAGTGGAGAGGACAACCAGTTGGAGAAGCTACTTGGGAGACTGTGCTGGAAATGGGGAGCAAATATCCACACCTATTTGAGACTCCAGGTATAATTCTAAACTCGTTTGAGGACGAACATTTGTTTAAGAAGGGGAGAATATAATGACCCGGCCGGTCGTTTTGAGTATTACAATCTTGTTTCCCCATTTAGTGCTCAATTTATGCTTTACAGTTGTTATGTGACTTGGAGTGGTGATTGGTTCGGGTCTGGTGAGGTTTGGGAATGAATTGGAACGCTTAGTTCCAAGGTTTAAAGTATAAGGTTAAAATAGTGACCGGATGTCCCCGGAATACACTTTTGATGATTCCAATAGGTCTGTATGGTGATTTTGGACTTAGAAGCGTGCCCGGAAAATTATTTGGAAGTCCGTGTTTAAATTAGGCTTGAAATGGCTAAAATAGAAATTTAAGTTTGGAAGTTTGACCGGAGAGTTGACTTTTTGATATCGGAGTCGGAATCCAGTTCTGAAAATTTTCAAAGGTCTGTTATGTAATTTATGACTTGTGTGCAAAATTTGAGGTCAATCGGAATTGAATTGATAGGCTTCGACATCGAATGTGGAAGTTGGAGTTTATTAGTTTTCGTTAAGATGAATTGGGGTGTGATTGGTGATTTTAGCATTGTTTGATGTAATTTGAGGTTTCAACTAAGTTTGTATGATATTGTAGGACTTGTTGGTGTGTTTAGTTGAGGTCCCGGGGGCTTCAGGTTAGTTTCGGATGGTTAACGGATCGAAAGATGGACTTAAATAGCTGCTGGAATTTTCTGATGCCTGTGTCTGGTTTCCTTCTTCGCACTCGCGAGGGGACTCTCGCGTTCGCGAAGGGGAACTTGAGGCAGGAAATATTTACTATTCGCGTTCGTGAGAGGGTCTCGTGTTCATGAAGAGGAGCTGGGGTCAGGCGAGGTTGTTCATTGCGTTCGCGATTGGGTATCGCGTTCGCGAAAGGAAAAAAAGCTGGGGTGGATTTTTGCCATCGCGTTCGCGAAGGGGAGCTCGCATTCGCGAGGAGGTGCTCAGTAAAGCATCATGTTCACGAGCAATGTCTCGCGTTCGCGAAAGGCAATGTTGGACAGCACAATTTTGTGCTTCGCGAATGCGAGGGATCTGTTGCGTTCGCGAAGAAGAGAGGTCTGGACAGAAAGTTTAAAAATCTGAAAATTGGACTTCGTCCCATTTTTCATTTTTGACGAATTGGAGCTCGGGAAGAGGCGATATTTGGGAGAGTTTCAAGGAAAATAATGGAGTAAGTGTTCTTAACTCAATATTGGTCAAATTACCCGAATTCGCGGTTGTTTTTAACATTTAATCGGTGAATTCAGTTGGAAAATTTAGAATACCCACTTAGTTTAATTTGAAGCTTTGAGGGTCGAGTTGATATCGTAATTAGGTAAAATTGGTATGGTTAGACTCGTGGTTGAATAGGCTTTCGGATTTTATAATTTTTGTTGGGTTCCGAGATGTGGGCTCCACGGGCGATTTTAGGGTAAAATTTCGGATTTTGATGCAAATTTTGTATTTTCATATGGAATTAATTCCTATAATTTTTATTGACTGAATCGGATTATTTGTGGCTAGATTCGAGGCGTTTGGAGGCCGATTCGCGAGGCAAACGCATTGCAAAATAAAGAATTACATGGTTTGAGGTAAGTAACACTTCTAAACTTGGTTCTGAGGGTATGAATCCTCGAATTTGGTGTTATATAAATTCTTTGGAGGTGACGCACTTATTTTAACCCATTATAGCCTCACAGTTTACTACTTTTAGTTGTGTTTTGAGTAGTAATTATAATGGTTTGTGCAGAATATCATATTTTTACTATGTATGAATAAAGCGGTGAAAAAATACAAAGATTCAAAGCAACAATTATGCAAAAAATAAAAGAGCACGAAATTATAATCGGAAAAAGGATAGGAAAAATCAACATGGATGAGATAATTTTGGAGCAGCACATGAAATAAAGAAAAATGGAGGACTTAGGATGTTTTTCTACGTGGCATGAGGTGAAGTAAATATGTGAATTGTAACAATTAAAACAAGAGAGGGGGGCATAATGATTGGTTGATGATTGGAGATTAAAGGAAACAAAGAGGAAAGCAAAAGAAAGTTTATACGGAAAGTTGGAAGTTGGCCGCAAAAATTGGAATTGAATTGCAAAACGTTTTTGGTTTCTGCACCAAGGCCAGCGCTAGGCGCTGGTCTGGATGCTAGTAGCGGGATTCTCCTATTTTACTCGGGACAAGATTATTTCGGTGCTACACGGTCCCAACTAGGTTCTAAACCTAATTTGGAGGGGATCTAACATATTTTTGAGGGAGAACACATCACTTTGGAGGAGAACATAAACCACGCTTGGAGCAAGGATTCTCAGTTTTTCTTCTCTTCTCTTCCTTTAATTTTGATAGTTTATTAGTTCTAGAGTTTTGGGTGCTACATGAACGTTGTTGTAACGACCCGGCCGGTCCTTTTAAGTAATACAATACCGTTCTCTCATTTACTGCTCAATTTATGCTTTATAGTTGTTATGTGACTTGCCGGGGTGATTAGTTCGGGTCCGGTGAGGTTTTGGAATGAATTGGAACACTTAGTTCCAAGGTTTAAAGCTAAAGTTAAAATAGTGGCCGGATGTCGACTTATGTATAAATGACTCCGGAATAGAATTTTGATGATTCCAATAGCTCTGTATGGTGATTTTGGACTTAGAAGCGTGCCCGAAAAATTATTTGGAAGTCCATTGTTAAATTAGGCTTGAAATGGCTAAAATAGAAATTTAAGTTTGGAAGTTTGACCGGGGAGTTGACTTTTTGGTATCGGAGTCGGAATCTAGTTCTGAAAATTTTCATAGCTCTGTTATATGATTTATGACTTGTGTGCAAATTTTGAGGTCAATTGGAATTGAATTGACAGGCTTCGGCATCGAATGTGGAAGTTGGAATTCGTTAGTTTTCGTTAAGCTTGAATTGGGGTGTGATTGGTGATTTTAGCGTTGTTTGATGTGATTTGAGGTTTTCACAAAGTTCGTATGATGTTTTAGGACTTGTTGGTACATTTGGTTGAGGTCCCTGGGGCCTCGGGTGAGTTTCGGATGGTTAACGGATCGAAGATTAGACTTAAACAGCTGCTGGAATTTTCTGATGCATGTGTTTGGTTTTCTTCTTCGTGTTCGCGAGTGATTTCCTTCTTCGCGTTCGCGAGGTGTTTGGAGGCCTATTCACTAGGCAAAGGCATTGCAAAATAAAAATTACACGGTTTGAGGTATGTAACACTTCTAAACTTAGTTTCGAGGGTATGAATCCCCGAATTTGGTGTTATATAAATTGTTTGGAGGTGATGCACACAGTAGTTGACGAGCGTATGGACGTGCACCATAGAAATTGTGACTTGAACAAATTCTGTGAAGTTGTAAAATTAAAGAATCATGTTATTATTCGAACATTTTCCACGTGTTAGGAAATATTGAGTTGAGACTCGTATTAAAGATCATGATTGGGATACGTGCCGATATTTTGGGACCCACAGGGTCATGTTGCTATTGAATTTGATTATTTTAAAAATGTATATTTCATACTAAGTCATGTTCATCCATAGTGAATATATTTATGGGATCGGGGCTGCCCGCCTACAGTAGGCCATTTGGCTTTATATATATTATTACTATATGGAACGGGGTTGCCCGCCTGCAGCAGGCCTTATAGGCTTTACTATTATATGGATAGGGACTGTCGCCTGCAGTAGGCCATATCGGCTTTATATCACGCTTGAGCTGAAGGAGCCCCTCCGAAGTCTGTACACACCCCCAGTGAGCGTAGATTATTTTATATTCGGGATGGACTTCCCAGGGCATGGACTTGCCTTACTTATTTATGTTGTGATGAATTTTCCCTAGACATGGATCTTGTCCATATCATTTACATTGAGGATAAATTACCCCAAGGCTGGATTGGCCTTATACGGTACTGACTGACTGACTTTCAGTCAATGTGTATATTTATACGGGATGGAATATCCCTGTGTTGGATTGGCCATAAATAGTACCGAGTGACCGAATGATTAGTGACCAGTAGCACATGAGGTCTTTCCACTGAGATGTCACATTCCTCAGATCATGCAGTATTGATCTATTTTGCTTGTACTGAGTTTAACTGTTGAGCTTGAAAGCAAGATGTAACGACCCGACCGGTCGTTTGATCATTTGCATTTTGCTCGGTAATTTACGGGCGTGAGTAGCTCCGTATGATGTATTTTGACGTGTGTGAATCGTCGGTTTTAGTTTTCAGGTTATTTGAAATTAATTTGGAAGAATGATTTTCAATTAGGGAGTTTTAAATTTTAAAGAGTTGACCAAATTTGACTTTTTAGCATTTGACCTCGGATTGGAATTTTGATGGATTTTTTATCTCCGTTGGGTGATTTTGAACTTAGGAGCGCGTCCGGATTGTGTTTTGGAGGTCCGTGGTAAAATTTGGCTTGAAATGGCGAAAGATGAAATTTTGGGAAAGTTTGACCGGGAGTGGACTTTTTGATATCGGGGTCGGATTTTTATTTTCGAAAGTGGGGGTAGGTCTGTAATGTCGAATGTGACTTGTGTGAAAAATTTGAGGTCAATCGGACGTGATTTGATAGGTTTCAGCATCGGTTGTGGAAGTTTGAAGTTTCAAGGTTCATAGATTTTGAATTGAGATGTGATTCGTCATTTTGATGTTGTTTTGTGTGTTTTGAGGCCTCGAGTAGGTCCGTATTATGTTATGGGATTTGTTGGTACATATGGAAGGGGTCCCGAGGGGCTCGGGTGAGTTTCGGACGTAGTTCGGATCATTTTAAATGGTTTTTGCATTGCTAGTTTTTTCTGTTGTTACCTGTTGCTTCTGACATTCTTCACGATCGCGAAGGCTTGGCCGCAATCGCGAAAGCTGTTTGGTCAGTGGAGCTATTTGTTCTTCGCGTTCACTCTTCTGAGGTCGCGTTCGCATTGGATTGAAGATTGTAGTCTTCGCGTCCGCATCTATGGCTATGCGTTCGCATAGTGTTGAGCGGGGGTTGGTCAGTCTATATGGATTCTTCATCGCGTTCGCAGGGAGTTGTCCGCGATCGCAGAAGTCTGGTAGTGTATTTCATCGTGTTCACGAGGGTTTTGCCGCGAATGTGTAGTGCAAAGTAAGGTAGTGTGGGTTTGTGCTTCACGAACGCGAGGCTTCTACGGCATTCGCGTAAGAGGATGCCTCGCCAGAAGTATAAAGTACTCTATTTCGAGGGTTTCGGCCATTTTATCATTTTGGGAGCTATGGAGCTCAGATTGAGGCGATTCTTGAAGCAATTTTCACCATATGAATTGGGGTAAGTGTTCTCTACTCGGTTTTGGTTATATTTCATGAATCTATCTTCGTTTTTGGTAATTAGATTGTGAATTCTAAAGAGGAAATTGGGGGTTTTGCCTAAAGTTTCATAATATGAATTTTTAGAGTTTTGAACATCTAATTGGAGTCGGGTTTGAGTGAAACTAGTGTGCTTGGACTCGTAATTGAATGGGTTGTTGGATTTTATAAATTTTGTCGGGTTTCGAGGTGCGGGCCCGGGTTGAGATTTTGGCCGATTTTGGGCTTTTGATTCAAGATTTGATCTTTTCGATCGGGATTTGTTCCTTTAGCATTGTTTGATGCATTTGAGCTGTTTTTGGTTAGTTTCGAGTCGTTCGGAGGTCGGAACGGGATGGTATCTTTGGAGCATCATTTGGCTTGCTCGATATTGGTATTGGCTTGTTCGAGGTAAGTAACGCTTCTAATCTTAGTACCAAGGGTATGAAACCCCGAAATACGTGTTATGTGATAGGTATTGAGGTGACGCACATGCCAGGTGATGGGAGTGTGAGCGTGCACCATGTGAATTAGGACTCTATTGTTTCTATGGCACTGTATAGTGGTCCTATTTTGTTGATATCCGTGTTTTCACCGTGTTATAAAGTAATTGAGCTGTCAATCATGCAAGATATCATGTTTAGGCATTATACCGATACTGTTTGGACCCATAGTGGTCGTTTCTTACTGTCCTCTCACTGATTTCATTGATATTTCGTACTCAGTCATATTCATGCATTGATACCATATCTAAGTCTCAGATATTATTTATTGATATATCATATCATTGTTGTCGGGCTAGTTTCATGACATTGTGAGCCCGTGAGTGAGACTGGAAAGATTGATGACTGAGTGAGGCCGAGAGCCTGATTATGAGTGACATTTATGGGACCGGGCTGCACGTCGCAGCATGCTATAGTGACTTAGACAAGGCCTAAGTGCCGAACTACGAGTTGTGAGGTATATGGATCGGGTTGCACGCCGCAACAATATTGGATCGGGTTGCACGCCGCAACAATATTGGATCGGGTTGCACGCCGCAACAATATTGGATCGGGCTGCACGCCGCAGCAATATAGCGCTTGGGCTGAAGGAGCCCCTCCGGAGTGTGTACACCTCCAGTGAGCGCAGGTACCAATTGAAAGTATGTATTGAGGGCTGATAGGAAGGTCCGTGTTGGGTCTTTCATGGTCAGGGAGAAGGTTCTGCTGAAGGTATCACCCATGAAGGGTGTTATGAGATTTGTGAAGAGGAGCAAGTTTGACATGCGTACTTGTGATACATGTATAGAGGTGCATTTCCTTCTGCTTCCCAGTTGTGGGGACATTTATGATTTTACCTGTATCTTGACATGTAGGCATAGAGATGTATTTTCCTTATGCTATCTGAAAATGAGACATCTTACTTATTATTGAAAGAAGTTTTGGGAAAAATCACAGTTTTTAAACTTACTCGTATATTGGCTTTTCGGTAAAAGATTTGGATTTTCACTGAGATACTTGAAAAGAAATGCCTATTTTTCTGGAACTGTGAACGAACTGAGCCTTTTATTTCTGAGATTCTTCTTTTGTTATTGTACTATGTTGTTATGAACTGTTGGGAAATATTATTGTTGGACCCGACCTTTCTGTTAGCTCGTCACTACTTTCAACCTAAGGTTATGTTTGTTACTTATTGAGTATATGGGGTCGGTTGTACTCATACTACACTTCTGCACCTTGCGTGCAGATGTTGGTTGTTGATGTTGCTGTGTTCGATGGGAGCTGGATTGAAGATGTACCTGCGTTCCGGTTGTAGCTGCCCCTTGTTCGTGGTAGCTTTAGGTCTATGAAACTCTGTTTATATACTTTTCAAACAAGACTGTGTATTTAATTCATTTCAGCTTTGTAAACTCTATTCTTAGAAGCTCATGATTTGTACTACCAGTTCTTGAGGAATGTATTAGATTCAGATATTTTTTTACTTAATTGTTTTATTAATTGTTATTGAAATTGGTTAGTAGTTAATTGGATTATCTAGCGAATTGGGTTAGGTTCCATCACGACTAGTCGGATTTTGGGTCGTGACACATGCCTATATTTTTGTACAATTATTTATGTACTGGACTGTACTTGCAGAGCTCGTCACTACTTTCAGTCCAGAGGTTAGTCTTGTTACTTATTGAGTTGGTTGTACTCTTACTACACTCTACACCTCATGTGGAGATCCGGGTGCTTCTGGACATGGCAGTTGTTAGACCTCAGTGTGTTACCAGTTGGAGACTATCAAAGTAGTTGTTTGGCGTCCGCTGACCTTGTCTCTCTTTCTCGTAGATATTGTACTGTTCTATATTTTCAGACAGTGTTTTTAATCAGTCAGGCTTTGTATTCATTTAGATGCTCATGTACTCAGTGACACCGGGTTTTGGGAGTGTTTATATCTATATTTGTGATATTTCTTCCGCTGAATTTAAATATAATATTTTCAAATTTAAAAGATATGGTGTTTTATTGAGATTGTCGGCTTGCCTAGTATTGAGATAGGCGCCATCACGACAGGTGAGATTTTGGGTCGTGACAGTTGTAGTTTGAAGCTTGAATTGATCTTATTATTTTATCATATTGGTTTATTTATTCAATCTTGTGCTTAATTATTTGATTGTTTGATCACCAATTGAATACTATCTACGAATCTAGGATTGAACTCGGGAGAGAGAATTCTAGATTGCATACAAGATTGAGTAGAGTGTGATCTTGCACCTGATTATCAGGAACGGATTTGCGGTTAGGATAGGGATATACCTAATCGCCTTGCTTGGTTATTATACAGGAATTATTAATGTGTTCTTGTTAATCCTAATTCCATAGGAATATAGGCGTTAGGTTAACTTGAATAGGTGAGTAGTACTTCGGGAGAAGGCTACGAGTAATATTAACCATGTCAACCAATAAACCAGATAAATTAATTACACAATTTAAGTGGAAGGCTCAACGGGACTGTTAGCTAACCCATAGCTCTAGAATATCGGCTCTCATTGAATTTGTGTCTAATTTCGCTAACTTGTGTCTTTTAATCTCTTAGTTTTCCACTCTAGATTAGTTTTAGTTTAATATTCATACGTTAGAAAATTGCTTGAATAGATTAATTGTTTGGATTTAATTTAGTTGATAGTTAATTACAAGTCCCTATGAATACGACATCTGAACTTATAATCCTATATTACTTGTCGACCACATATGCTTGCGTGTGCGTTTGGGAGCAACATAGCGCCCGGTCATTTGTCAACCGATTTAGAAATAACTGGCTTCCTAGTAGATTCATCTTTTGTGATAAAGAAGAATCTGAAAACATCAGGGGAAACCATAGAATTAGAAAAAGAATACCAAGTTTAAGAACAACCTTCTGGAAATATTTTAGACAATAATGAATGCGAGGAGATTCTTCAACAAATAGTTGGAAGAAACAATGCCTCGATCGCACTGTAACTCTAGCCTTTATCACTGCTATCAAAGTTGATAAATTGGATAAATTAAACATTCTGGTAGATGGGCTAGATGAAACTTCGGTATGCATTAATTCAAGTGGTAGTTAAAGTTATGTTTTTCCAGTAATCACAAATGGTCTCTGAAGGTCTAAAACTAGTCAGCAAGACATAACAAAATATTATGGTTGTGTTTGGTACGAAGGAAAATATTTTTCAATTTTGACATGTTTGGTTGGTTTGAATGTTTTAGAAAATATTTTTCTCAGGAACGTATTTTTCTCCAATTGGAGGAAAATGTTTTCCCTATCAAGAGAAGAGAAAACATTTTTCAAAACTTTTTTTCAACCTTTTCCACCATATTCCTCATTCGCACCAACCCTCACCAACCCACCCCACACCCCCACAAACCCCATCCCACCCTACCCTCAAACCACCCCTACCCTGTCTATTTTCTTCCATTTCAACAAAACAAGTATTTTCTTTTCATGATATAGAAAGAGTATTTTCTTTCACTTCAACAAACTAAGTATTTTTTTTTCTTGATATTGAAAAAAATAATTTTTTTCATTTCAATAAAACGAGTACTTTCTTTTCCTCATATAGAAAAAATAATTTCTTTCATTTCAACATAATGAGTACTTTCTTTTCATGATGTAAAAAAAGTATTTTTTTTTTTTCATTTCAAAAAACTAAGTATTTTCTTTTCCTGATGTAGAAAAAGAATTTTCTTTTATTTCAATAAAATGTGTACTTTTTTTCATGATATAAAAAAATATTTTCTTATTAATTGATAAACTTACCCTTTGACACCACATAGTCCCCCCTTCCACTTAATGACTGGTTCGTTTGAAAATTCAAATCTAATGGTTCTGATTCGGCAATCAAGCTTGGCATAACATGAGTGAAGCCGGTCCATCCCCATTATCATAACAAAATCCCACTTCTTTTCATCTTTCGATGTTCATTACTAGTGATCCAACCCTAGTGTGTAAAACTTATGGGTATTTAATAGTAATGCTTGCTATTGGTTGGGTTATGTTATTTAGCCTTGTATATGCTTTAAAGTTAGAATTATTGGTTGTAAATATTGATTCATGACGATTTGACTTTATTTTTACTTGAGAAAGAGGGATTTAGTTTAGGAAAACTTGGCTACAAGAAATTGAACTAGTTGAAGTATCGATTAGTTTAATTAAATGATTTGAACTAGAGATTGGGATAATCCAGCTTGGACTCATATTTAATTGTTCTTATTGCTACCCATTTGGACTTGAGAGAGCCAATTTGGACATAATCACTCTTTAACCGAGAGGCATTTGGTGAGTACTTGAGAAATGAGAGTAATAATAACCTCGATCTACCAAGCAAGCATACATTTACTCTACCCATTATGCTTACACCTAGGTTAAGGTTACAACTCTAAGCTTTTTTCTATTTGACAAAACCTCAAAAATATTTCAGTTATTACTTGTTCATTAGCTAGTCAAATTCCTTAGTAGTTTAATATAGAAAATTTGGTACACATCTTTGTTTGGAAGCTAAATCTAGTTATTTCGAGTTTCTCTTTTGAGTATTTACCTCAAAATCCATTCTAAACTCCTTGTGAATTCGACCCCGACCCATGTTGGGTTTATTATTATAACAACCATTTCATATTTCCTTAATTGAGTTGTCAACTGGACGTGATCAATGGGACGTACGAAGCAAATGTGGAAGTAAAGATTGATATATAAGTCATCCCCAAGAGAGATAGTTTCAAATACCTAGGGTCTGTTATACAAAGCAACATAGATATTGACGGAGATATTACTCACCGTATTGGAGCGGGGTAAATAAAATGGAGGCTTGCATCCGGAGTTTTTTTATGATAAAACTATGCCACCAAGACTTAAAAGCAATTTCTACAGAGTGGTTATTATGCTGACTATATTGTATGAAGCTGAGTGTTGGCCCGTCAAGAAGTCCCATGTACAGAAGATAAACATAGCTGAAATGAGGATGTTGAGATGGATGTGTGGGCATATCAAGAAAGATAAGATTAGGAACGAAGTTATTAGGGACATGGTGGGAGTGGCCCCTGTGGAGGACAAGTTGCGAGAATTGAGGCTGAGATGGTTCGGGCACGTAATAAGGCAAGACATAGCTGTCCCGATTAGGAAGTGTGAGAGGTTGACCATGGCAGGTCTAAGGAAGGGTAGGAGTAGGACTAAGAAGTACTGGGATGAGGTGATTAGGCAGGACATGTCACTGCTTTAGCTTACCGAGGACATGACCCTCGACAGGAAGGCGTGGAGGACGAGTATTAGGGATGATGTTTGACAGATTAGTCGCGAGTCTCTCCTAGGCTTGTCAGTAAAACTAGTCCTATTATTGTATTTACTTATACCTGGTTCGCTATTAGTACATGTTGTGTTATTCGCTTCCATTACCATGTTACCTTGTTGTTGCTATTGTTTGTTGATTTAGCTCATTGTTCCTTGAGCCGAGGGTCTTCCGGAAACAGTCTTTCTATCTTCAAAAGGTAGGGAAAAGATGTGCGTACACACTACTCCTCAGACCCCACTTGTGGGATTACTCTAGGTTTGTTGTTGTCGTTATTGTTGTCTTCTTCTTGATCCATTATTTTCGAAATAGTTGTCATTTTCCTATTTTCTTAATTGGAATAAAAGATAAGAGAAAGAAAATATTAAAATAATACAACAGTTAGTAAACAAAGTATAGTAAATTGAAGAATCTAAATTAGGCATCTTGTTTAAATTTCAAAAGAATTTATAACAGCCCAACTTTAATTAATTCGTTGCACCAAAGGTATGGAGGCTTTGCAAGTATTAGTGATAGAAGTTGAAGTTCCTTGGAGACTTTACATTATCGAATTCAACTTTGTTTTAATCAAATGACTAAGCATTGTGCACTCTTAAGTTAGTCGATCGAACTCTATACTAACCAGACAATAGCAAAATATATTCGAATTGCCATGTACATACATGATGAGCAACTGCATATAATACACAATAAATAGATCCACTAAATTCTACGGTGTGTATATGGTTGAAAAATAAATAAAATTTTAAACCAATTCCAAACCCATTATCATAAGAAGAGAAGTGGGTGCAATGGTAATTAAAACTATCCATGAATAATTTGTATAGTTTAGTACCTTTAGAGTTCACATCAATAGTAATTTCTAAAAATAGTGGAGCAAGAAAAAGAACAAATGATTTAAATAAAAGAAAATTAGGAGATTTTGGATTACCTAACAGATCAAGGGGTAATTTTTAAAAGTTTGTTGATGGTAGGGATAAATTTGATCGCATAGTATAACAGTAGGGGAAAAATTTGGCCAGATAGTATAATGGAGATTAAATATAGACAATATCCGAAAGTAGAGGGGTATATTTGGCCCTTTAAGTTAATTAGTATTAGCGAGTCACATTATAAAAAAAGACTAACTAGTATTTATAAGAGATCAGTATTAACATAATGTATATTTATAATTATATATTTATGCATATATATTCCAAAAATATTTGATTGAGCTATAAATTAAAAATTAAATTACACGTACAATTACATTATTAAATATTCATAATACTACCTCTTATGAATGAAGTCAAAAATGCACTATGTTATTTGTTTGAGACGTCATCCTTTCAATTAAAACTTCTCTTTCTAAACTATGTAAGTTTAATTATTCTAACTTTTATGTACGTGTCAACCATAATTATTGTAATAGTTACTACCACACAGCATAAGTACCTTCCTCGTTTAGGGACAACTACTAAAATATTTGTATAAAACAAAATAGTAGAAATATTTGCTTGGAGTTTTTTTAAAAAGAAAAGAAAATATACAAACAGTGTCCTTGCATGAGTAATTGAGCGGCTAACAATTGTACAAGGGATGGAAATAGCTACAAACATTATGCCCTTTCATTTAATTTGTCAACTTCTCTAAATAAGACCATGAACAACTATTGTTTACCCTCAAAATCGGATAACAATTAAGTTTGTAAGTGATTTTAAGAATACGCGGATTAACTTGATACAAAGCGATAAATTAAGTTGCTATTGAATAAACAAAGATAAAATAAATTCAAACCATACGAGTTGGATAGTTTCAGCCTTAGTGAAATAGCCACTCTCGAACCGGACTCACCACGACCGGTACAGATGAAAAAGAACAAGAGCTGAATACAGAGAAAATAATAATATAGTATTACTTTTGAGTACGTGTTACAATGTCCTTCATGAATTATCATAACCCCTTTATATAGAAGGGGAGTTCTACTTTAGTTACAACTCTATAAAAGGTATAAAATCTTCTGATTCACTGATTGCCGGTTCATAATCGATACGTGCCGAGATCCCCGCCGCAATATTTGGCCAGTCACGGATATTACGGGTTTCTATTGGCTATGCTGGATTGTCTGACAATGTTCTTCGAAGTCGTTCGAGGCTAGGACCGATTCCGGGACCATGGCCTCGATATTCTCTAGCGCAGGCGTCATGCCCCCGGATTCTGGCCCGGTCGGACTTTGGCTCGATTTTGGTTTCTTGACGCCATGTCTCGAGCCTGGCTTATCTTGTCAGAGGTTGGATCTATCGTGAGCTCGATTTCACCCGTATACCGACAGTCCCCTCATTTTTCGGAGAGTAAATGACGATAAACGACATGAGCTTCCGATCCTTACTTTGACACCTCATGACAAAAACAACAAAACATTCGAAACGTCTTGTCAATCAAGTCATAATGGCATTAAATGCATGTCGGCCACTGGTCGGTTGTCTCTGGACGTGAAACGCTAATGAACTACAATAAATACCCCCTCCTTTGTTTATTTTTACGTTACATCAAACCTTCTACCCTCGTACCTATAGGATTTCAATACTCTTTAGCACTTTTACCCCGGTTATTCGAGGTCCTTTGGAAGAATTTTTACCCATCTTCTTCTCAAGAAAACAAATCTAATTCTTCAACTTCCTTTCTTTCTTCATCTTTCTCAGATTTTCCTCTATCTTCATTTTCTAAAGGAATGGCAAAGACTTCCAAAATCGTTCCCCAAAAAAAAGCTCCTTCTACTTCGCGGTCGGCTACTGAGGTCGAGGAGACCGCTCCGTGTGCGGTCGTTGATGAACCAGTGCCCGGACCCCTTTTAAAAATATTCATCCCTGGGGGATGTTCGGTCAACGTCGATTTCAAGGTTGAAAAGCCTTCCTCTGTACAGGGTCGGTGCGAGGAAGTTTCGAAATACATCTACTCGATTGCCGAGGAGGTCCTCCCTATGGTCCGAAAAGAATGCAACTGGGCAGATAAAGCCATAGTGGTCCCCAACCCCGAAGATATCTAAGTGTTTACACTTATCCCTTTACATTAGGCTCAGTGGACCCGGTCATTTTGGATTTATTCAAGAGGTACAACGTGTGCCTAGCTTAGATTCATCCATCACTCTGGAGGATCCTGATCCTCCTTCGGATTTTTGTGAACAAAATCGATGGGTTCTCGTTCACCATCGATCATCTACTCCACTTATACAGTCCCCGAATCTTCCAAGGGGGGACTGATAAAGCTTATGCGTCGGGCCAGTAAATCCCCGTTCTCAAGTATTGATGAGGACCGGGATCGAGACTGGCAAGGCCATTTTGTCCGAGTGAGGACTTCGGACTTGATCCCGGCTAAGTACAGGCCATACCCCGAGAAGTGGAATACGTCACGTAAGTAGAACTTACTTTTGAATGTTGATTTTATACTTACTTCTCTTTTCCTTATCGGTGTTTTGTGGTGGTGCAACCGTCGCCCGGGTCCCAAATGTTGTCCCTCAACTGAAGAAGTGGGTCGAGGGTATCATTTCACAGAAGCCCTACTCCGAGCGCTCGCGACGCAAACTCTCAAAGAGCCGTTGGGAGGCCCGTTCCCATGATGAGACTTCTTTCCCGAGTAGGTTGTATTAGGATTATCCTTTTAACATTAAGCCCTTACTCCATTTACTTTTTTTTGCAGGCTTATCTAAGGATGTCGAGCTTATGCCTCCAGTTGGTGGCGAGAATTTACCTACCGAGTCCCCTGCTCTGAGACAGGCCGAAGAGAGGAAAAGGAAGAGGGCTCTGAGTTCCCCGAGCTCAAATAAAAAGAAAACAAAGAGAAGGCTAGTGCGCAAGTCGAAAGAAAATACCAGCTCCCGAGAACCAACTTCGGATTCGCTCTATCGGCTGAGGGTCGAGTCCGAGGAAGAAGAACCTTTTGTTATGGTAGCATATGAGCCATCGCAGCCCGAAGAGCAGGAGGCCTTTGAACCAGAGATCCGTGAGGATGATCTGCCTCAAGCTAGGGGGTCGATGAGGAGACCGGGGCCGAGGCTTCCCGGGATGCGAGCAGTGCCTCGAAGAAGACACTTGGCGTGATAGACATCACCGAGTCACCCTCGTTTACCGAGTCCATGTACAAAAAGTCCCAAACGGTGAAAGAGCGCCCCAACAAGGGGGCCCATGGTGCGGACGACCCCTTTCGCTGCTTTTTTGGTAGCGTAGATTCCACCGCCATGGAGGACATCACCGGGTTAGGTGACTTAGAGGTACCGAGGATACGTCCATCCTCGGGGGCAGCTGAGCCTAATTCGATCCTGAAACTTATCAATCGGTTCCCTGCCCCGAGTGTTGATCCTGATTGGAAGTGGTCCATTATCATCACCGTTCCAGAGGATGCCCGGGTTCGTTCCACCCCCGTAGGGGTGGGCAGTTACCTTCGGTGCTTGGTGATCGAAGAAGACCAGGACAAAATGAACGAGGTAGACGTGCCCTGCCTGTTTAATGAAGCACAACAGGCGTTGAACCGGGTAACTCTAGATAACTCCTTAGAATTTCAATTTCTCCTCTTATACTTGAACTAATTCATTAATAATCCTAATATTTTTCTTCATATTTGTAGGCCTCGGTACTTCACCACGAAAACTTTCCTCCGTTATCGCGATGAGCTGAACCAACTCAAAGCCGAAGTCAAAGAGCTTGTTGAGAATAGAGACACGTACAAACTTCTCAGCGAGCAACATGAAGGAGAGACTAAGAGCCTTTGAGCTGAGTTGGAAGTGGCTCGGAAAGAACACGCCGACCTGGTTGAACAGGTAAATATTTTGAAGATAGTGACGATGAGATAGACACGGTGACTAATGGTCAGAACCCGTAAGTCCAATAGAAGATTGATCGTATCGACCAACTCCGAGCCGAGATGGATGCAATCAAGGTCGAGGCCGAAGAGTGGAGAGGCAAAATGGACTGCCTGGCCTCGGAAAAGGATACTGCCCTAGCGCAGTTGACCTCGGCGGAGGCCCAGCTTTGAGAGAAGGGTGAGGCACGATCCCAAAAAATTGAGGAGCTCCACTCTCAGCTAAGATCGGTGTTCGGTGGTTGAAGTAACCAAAGCCAATGCTGATGAGATGGTGGCCCAGTATAAAGGCAATGCCGAGTCAACCCAGGAGCTCCTGAAAGATATTGTCGAATACGTGAAGTGGCAGTCCCGAAGGGAGGCCCTCTAGGAAGTTCATTCTCGGGGTTTTGATTTGTCAGTCGAGGTCGAAAGTGCTAAGGGGCTCGAGGCCTAGGCTAAGAAGTTGGCGTATCCCGAGGACGAAGAAGACTCTGAGGGTTCGGGTGGATCCGGGGGCGGAGAAGACTTCGATGGTCCCGGTGATGAGGCGGGCTCCGGTGGAGACCAAGCCGTCTAAGTGCCTTGTAGATTTTTCCTTTTTTTGTACCTTTGTACTTTTTTGTTGAGGCCGTTTGGCCTTTGTAAAGATCTTTATATATATATATATATATATATATATATATATATATATATATATATATATATATATATATATATATATATATATATATATATATATATAAGGCTCTTTTTCCCTTCGACTTTAAGCTTGTTTCCTTTTGCTCTTTTCTTTATGATTGTAAAGATATTGAATGCCTTAGCACATAATAATTAGGTCTTGTTCGGAGGTTCGAACAGGCCTTGCTCTCGATATTATTTTGCTTAAGACTCGTGGGGGGCTTGGTATGACTGGAAGCTTTTCCCAAAGTACTTAGAATATTTTAGATTACGATTTGCCTAGGGTAGCCTTTTGAACCGATTTAGAAATTTTGAAGGCCTTATGTTTTGGTTACGGGTCTCGGACGTCTCCGAGCCGTTCTAGGGCAGTTGTAGCCTTTCTAGTTTTGGTGTTGCTCAGTGGGCTTGTTACCTTGAGTCATCCGGTCTTAACCGAGACAACCGTCCCCGAATGCGGGTGGACAGAGCCTTTAAAGTTTGGGCACTTCCTAATACGATTTGTGCCCCCGGGCTTAATTATCCCGGGCCGTCCGAACCTACCTTGGGCGACAGTCCCTGAGTGAGGTGGCCCTTGGGCTCGATGTCTTTAGGGGATCAAATGTAAGAAAGAAAAATTTTCAAGGGACAAAATATTTATCCGCAAGGTAGAAACTTCCTTTCATTTTTGTGCGTAATATACAAAGTTACACATGTGTTCAAGCTTTGTGTCTGGGCTCGAGCGGTCTATATGGGCACGGTTCGTTTGACTGTTTGGCCCTTACAGTAAATTCTATCGATTGAGCCTAGACTATTTGAGTACAAAGTTTCTTTCCTTGCTAAAATCATTATCCGAGGGTGGTGCCCCCAGTGTTCGAGGCCAATCATAGAGAAGCCTCAGATACTGTTGATATGATCCTTGACATTGGTTCACAACCGGTCTTCGATTATAAGTTAGCACGATCCACTTCTGCCTCATTAAAAACCTTGTCGGAAAACTCATTTGGGACAAAATCGATTCAAGGGAAAAAGAGTGCAACGTGTGCTTTCAGGCCTAAAATGTCACGCCCCAACCTCGGGGAGCGCGAATGGCGCTCAACCGAGTGAACCCGGTCGAGCAAGCCTATTGTTCCATCTTACCACACACGTACTCGGGGTGATCTCGCATCACCCTATTCTATATAGGCTTGACCACACAATATAACTGAAAATCGTTAATTTAACCTTAGCTCAAAACCCATGGAGCAAAATTTCTAACATCGAAAATTCTTTTCAAGACCTGAATCTCACATCTACACACTGTATAAGTCCGAACAAGCTGCATCGAGCTATAACTATAACCACAGATATAATCACCCAGCATATTACATAACTCGCATGCTCATAGCACCATTCCTGACCACGGTGACTACTCCAAAACCAACCAAATACTAGTATTAAACCCATATCGAACCAAACCTCATCCCAAAACCTTCGTACACTGTTGATAATAAAAGAAACACGCAGAAATCTTAGGACCCCTTATCAGATCAATAAGTCATGGAGCTCTCTCGCCCCAACCAGAACCATAATCACTTTCTAAGCCGAATTTCAATATTATCCTCCCGAATATATCGTTTCAAACCTGATAGTACCCATTCCAGGTCCAATGACCTTATTTTACTAAACATAACTATTCCACAGACATACCGCACCAATATAACTTAGAGCCATAACCCGTGCAATCCGTGCACCAATAAGCAACAATTCAAATGTACCTAGTCATGGAAAATGACTCAAATGAGAGAACTGCCCCGCCAGATTAATAAGTACCGCCCCAACGAAACGTTGAAAATTCATCATACACCGTAGAACCATCACCCGATTCTAACACGAGGTTCATATTATATACTCCGAGCCACCCTGCTCCGAATCAATAACCACGGAGAGGCAAATGACAAAAAAATGCCACACATAAACCTAAAAGAACATAACCATTACGCAATCGATCATGCAATACCCAAATACTCATCACGTTCAACTTCCACTATAAAGCTCAAATAGAACCACAACATTTGTGCAAATAACCAATGAATCACAACTCCTCATAGCATAAAGGAGTAACTCACAGATCATTTGAGAACACGAATAAGTTCAACATCAACCAATGACATATCTCTCAACAATAGCAGTATGGAGCCAACCATTCCGGCTCAGTGTAGAATACACATCTTAATTGGGACTACCTATGGACCCCAAATCAACTCTCATCACCACAATAGATAAATAACCCTCTGAAAATTCACCGCGACTGATTCATAATACATCATATCATATAACTCGATTCGGTCACGACTTCACAGTCCACAACCACAAAACAATCTGCTCCTGAGAACTCCCAATCTCCAAATCCATAGAACACACAAATCATTATTTCTGATTCCATCAAATTTAAATTTCTCTAACTCAACTAAACCACGCAGGTCACCAAACCCAAGAGTATTGCCACAAACCACCTGTAGAAAACCCTACATCATAAGCACTCAAAGAACCGATCATATCCATTACCATACTGATCCAACCTACTACCAAGTTGTCCTATTTCTCCAAGTCCCTTCCGAATTTGTCTTGAAATTGATACTTCTCCTTGCTAAAACTCCACAATATTTAACCACAACTCACCCCACAAACCTTAGCATAGAACCACAACGCCCTACGGCCCATAAGCAACTGTATTCTTCTTAAGCACCTTCAAAAATGCCACAATTGTAACACTCACTCTGAAAATACCTTATGTGAATTTGAAATTGTTCTCCTCACCCTCCTTATACTTCAACATAGAATCCATAGTCATACAAAATTTTCGCAAGTCCAGGCACCATACACCAATCCGGAGAAATTCTCAATTGCTATATAAACTTCTCAAACCCACTAGAACTTTCTCGGGAGTCACCCACTTTGCTCAAATCTAATTGCACCGCCCAAATGGGTCAAAAGACACCTGCCCCATTAGCACAACAATACTCAAAGAAGTAACTCTACTTTAATAGCCCCAATCAAATTCATACTCCGTGCGTACTACATATTTTGAAAATAACAACTCATTCATCCCATGATTTTCACATACTCATAAAGTACAATATAACCCGTATCCAAGAATTCGTTTACTCAAGTCATTCTCGAACTCCATCTCTGCAAGTCATAACTAATCCACAAGTATGCCTCAGACCAAAACTAAAATTTAATATATAACCATGAAATTAAGCCATCTGCAGCAGGCTCCCCCACTTGGCTCAAAGCCATAAATTTAAACACTTCATAACTCACAATATCCATACTCTACTACTTCCCTAATACTTCCGTCAGTTCAACAAAATATTCTTCTCAAGCCCATACAACGCTAACCATAAAAATACCCCAAATCATCTGCTAAGCTCGCAATCATTCTCTTGACACTCAAGTCAACTTTCTCAGCCAGATTCAAATTCAAATCTCCACACATACGCCCTACTGGCGGAAACGTAACTCTCCACTCACATATAAGGAACACACCTATGTAGATTACTCTCCAGGAGATAACCCACCTCCCTAGCCTCAAATTGGCATCTTGTTATATCTTTTCGCAGTCACAATTACTATGCAATCACTTAGTCAATCGGAGTCCAAACTCATTACCCAGACATGAGAATTTAATTTACCCCAAAATTTAACAATATGAAAGATCCTTCAAAACATTCATACTCGAGACTATACGTCACATTAAAACGAAAATCAAGCACCCAATGGCCATTTCTTTACATTTCAAGAAAACACTTCTCGTCACATTCAAATCGTCTTAACACATCACGCGGTCACACCATACCCATCATACCACCATTCCACCTCTCATCGAGCCACAAATTCCACTGTAGGGTCATTACAGGACATATGAGTCCAATTGTACAAGTTATAACTGAAGCTACCGAGCTTAAACTGCGGTCTAACTATGGCCTCAAGTCCTCCAGACTGGCCCAGCACCAAAACATAGAATTCACATCTCGCACATCATCCCTGAAATCACAAGTCACTGATACACAACTGATACCGAGCGCTCATGTGCGCATACGAATATGTGGAAGGAATTCAAAGAGTTATGTCCCAAGCTGAATCAATCCCACACGATAAGGAAAGAAAGATGGGAAATATATATCCTAAATGCCCTGTAGCCTCTCGAAGATAAGTATGGACGTCATCATACCGATCCGCAAGACTCTACTAGACACTTGCTCATGACTTGTAGAACCTATGAACCTAGAGCTCTGATACCACCTTGTCACGACCCAAAATCCAACTAGTCGTGATGGCACCTAACCCATCCCGTTAGATAAGCCAATTTCCAACTAACCAATTTCAATAATAATTATTAAAGAAATTTAAGTGAATAAAGATCCTGATCTTATACAATCCCCAAGAACTGGTAGTACAAATCATGAGCTTCTAAGAATAGAGTATACAAAGCGGAAATAAAATAAATACATAGTCTGTTTGAATGGTACATAAATAGAGCTTTTATAATTTAAGGCTACCATGAACGAGAGGCATCTACAACAGGAACGCAGGTACATCTTCAAATCCCGCAACCATCGAGCACAGTAAACACATCAGTCAACATCTGCACGCAATGTGAAGAAGTGTAGTATCAGTACAACCGACCCCATGTACTAAGTAAGTAACAAACCTAGCCTTAGGTTGAAAGTAGTGATGAGCTTTTACCAAAGTCAGGTCCAAAACCAATAGTCCACAACAGTCCATAACAACAATAAGCAAATAATACCAGAAGTAACTCAGAGATAAAATGCTCAGCCAAATCATGATTTCAAAAATAATAGTTCTTCCTTTCAAATCCATCAGTGAAAACTCAAATCTTTTGCTGAAGTTGCCAATAATATGAATAGTTTGAAAACAATAAATTTCTCCAAAAATCTTTTCAATAATAAACAACATGTTTCATTTTCCTTCCGGATAACCCATGTAAAATAAATGCACCACTATGCCCATCTGTCAAAATGTGTGAGAAATCATGAATAATGTGATACCGTACAGCATGAGGAAAACACATCTCTATGCATATATGTCATGTGTGCATGTCAATGCAATGTATCTCAGAGATTGTACTCATGTACTCACACTCTCAGAGTACTCAATCTCACTGTGTCGCATTCTCTCTCACTGTGCTCAGCACACTCAATCACTCAGCGCTATACAATACCTGTTGCGGCGTGCAGCCCGATCCTTGTTTATAGTCGACTGCGCTTACTAGGGGTGTACAGACTCATGAGGGGCTCCTACAACCCAAGCGCTATAAGCACGGACAACTCACGTGATGTACGGACAACTCACGTGCCATAATATAAATATCTGGATCCGCACGGCCAACTCACATGCTATAATAATATAATGATCCGCACGGCCAACTCGCGTGTTGCACGGCCAACTCACGTGCAATAATAATATCTGGATCCGCACGGCCAAGTCACGTGCTATAATAATATCTGGATCCGCACGGCCAACTTATGTGCAATAGTATAATATATAGATCCGCACGGCCAACTCACGCGCAATAATATAATATATAGATCTACACGGTCAACTCATGTGCTGCACGGCCAACTCACGTGCATTAATAAGCCAATAAGTGCTGCTGCAGGCGGGCAACCCCGATCCATATAATAGTAATAATATATATAAAGCCAACATGGCCTGCTGCGGCATGCAGCCCGATCCCAAAAATATCCTCACAATCAAGCCCTCGGCCTCCCTCAGTCATCATTCTCTCCAGTCTCTCTTTCATGGGCTCACAATGTCATGAGAATAGCCCCCAAAAAATGATGATATGATGTATCAATAAATAACAATAGAGACTGGGATATGATATGCAATGAAATGAATATGACTGAGTATGAATTTTCATTTTAAAATAAATATTTCACAATAATATGACCTCTGTGAGTCCCAATAATACTGGCACATAGCCTCAATATGATTTTTAATATGTTTTCAGCTCAATTTCTTTAACTCATAAAATCGCATGGAAAATGCCAAGATCATTTAACTACAAAATTCTACAGAAACAATTATGCCACAATTTCTATAGTGCACGCCTACACGCCCGTCACCTAGCATGTGCGTCACCTCCCAACAATTCACGAAATACATATATTCAGGGTTCATACCCTCAACTCCAAGATTAGAAGAGTTACTTACCTCGAACAAGCCAAATCCAATGTCGAGCAAGCTAAGCAATGCTCCAAAATTTCATTCTGCGCGTATAACTTCCAAACGGCTCTAATCTAGTCACAATTAATTTGATTCAGCTCACAAAAATTATAGGAATTAATTCCATATCAAAATACTAATATTTTCCAAAAAATCCGAAACTACGCCCCAAAATTTACCCGTAGGGTCACGTCTCATAATCCGATAAAACTCACAAAATCCGAATCCTCATTCAACCACGAGTCCAACCATACCAAAATTACTCAAATCCGACCACAACTCGGCCTTCAAATCCTCAATTAAAGTCTATGAATTTTTCTACTATTTTCAACCCAAAATACTATATTTTTTTTTAATAAAAACAATAATAGATTCGTGTAATTTAATCAAAACCGAGTTAGAATCACTTACCCCGATCCATATGGTGAAAATCGCCTCAAAAATCGCTTCAATCCTTGCTCCATAGCTCCAAATGTGTTAAAATGGCCGAAATCTCAAAATATATCTTCTGTCCAGGCATTTACTCTTCGCGATCATGGAAAATCTTCGCGATCGCGAAGCACAAAAATTTTCAGCCCAAAATTTGCCTTTCGCGATCGCGAAGAACAAATTCCCAATACTTCGAGACAGCCTCTAGTATAATGGTCATAACTTTTCGTACAAAACTCCAAATAGCAAATGTTTTAACTTTCTGAATACTAGACACCAAGGACTATAACTTTAATTTGTTTCTCATCTCCCAATTCCTTACAGATTTCTAGATATAAGCTTCCAAAGTCAGCCGTGTACAACAGAGATTTCCAAACTCCTCCCGGACAGCCTATAGTATATCTACCGTATCTTTTTGTACACAACTCCAAATGATAAATGGTTTATATTTCTGAAAACTAGACATCAAGGACTACAATTTTTATTTTTGGATCATTTCCAAATTCCCTATAGATTGCGAGATATATGCTTCCAAAATTGGGTTAGTGCAGCAGGATTTTTCTCTACGCGATCGCGATTCACAGTGCCCAAACAGCAAAATTGCTCTTCGTGATCGCGACCATTTGTCCGCGATCGCGATGCATACCTCTGTGGCCAAAAATCAGTAACTAAGAATGGTCCGAAACCACTCCGAAACTCACCCGAGCCCCTCGGGACCTCAACCAAATATACCAATAAGTCCTAAAATATCATACGAACTTAGTCGAAGCCTCGAATCACATCAAACAACACTAAAACCACGAATCATGCCCCAATTCAAGCCTAATGAACTTTGAACTTTCAAATTCTATATCTTGTGCCGAAATACATCAAATCAATTCGGAATGACTTCAAATTTTGCGCACAAGTCATAAATGACATAATGAAGCTATTTCAATTTTCAGAATCGGATTCCGACCTCGATATCAAAAAGTCAACCCCCGGTCAAACTTTTCAAAAATTCAACTTTCGGCATTTCAGGCCTAATTCCACTACGGTCCTCCAAATAATTTTTCGGACACGCTCCTAAGTCCAAAATCACCATACGGAGCTATTGGAATCATCAGAATTAAATTCCGAGGTCGCTTACACATAAGTCGACATCCGGTCACTATTTTAACTTAAGCTTTAAACCTTTGGAACTAAGTGTTCCAATTCATTCCAAAACCTCACCGGACCTGAACCAATTGCCCCGGCAAGTCACACAACAACTGTAAAGCCCAATTTAAGCAGTAAATTGGGAAACGGGGTTTCAATACTCAAAACGACTGGTCGGGTCGTTACACTTATCTTGTCGGAAGTTGGGATGCACCGTGAGCTCGATTTCACCCGTATACAACTATATTCCAGCAATTTCAATTCACTTTTATCATTTTAAAATTTAGTACCTTATCAAATCAACGTAAAGTACTTTTTAATCTTTTAGCTGCGTAGTGCAAACAAAAACACCAATCTATATATATATACTTTAACCAACCAAAGAAAACAAATGAAAATAAAGAAAAATAATGACGGAGAAATTGTTCAACATAATAATGAGAAAAACATAGGACAATACAAATTAAGACTCAATAAAAGTCTCACTTTGCAGTACATCTCAAACAAAGCAGAAACAATTCTATCTACACAAGCCAGAAATTACATCTAGTTAGAAGACAATGAATACAGACGTGCATGTTGTAAAAATTAGTGTATTCGACGTCCCAACAATCACATTATTTTTGTATTTGAGATATAAAAAATAAGAGAAAAAATCGTACTACTCCTATTACAAATGAATATATATCACTACACTTTCTTGTTAAACTTCTATCTTTTGTTTAAAAAGAAAATATTGTAGAATAGACAGAACCTCTAGGGATTAATCAATTGAAAAACAATAAAGCCTTCCGTTGGCAAATAGACTATAAACTAATTCTAATGGTTCTTTTGCAGAAAGTTAATATTATAGTACACATTTGTACCATAAATACAAGCCTCTATATGGTAGAAGATATGAGAAAATGAAAAAGAAATTAATTTACCTATCAAGGTGTTGCTGAGCAAAATATGACAAATGATATGATATGATTATTCGAACTTTCCAAAAATAAATCCTCCAAAATGGCATTACTATTGGAGGATGCAATGCATACTCAGCGAGATTCTTGAAGAGTTAGAGCAACAGAGATGTTAAAAAGAATACTAAAATATAATCTCAAGTATTCTGATAGGCAGTTTTTTTTCCCGTTTAGTTTGAGCTTCTTTGTACATTGAACATGATAGTGAAAACACAATTCTGTTGAGATGAAGAAAAGGAAAGAGGTAATCTGTATTTTCTGCCTCATTTTGATACCTGAATATATATCAATGTTAACAAGAGTACAAAACAAATGTCACAAACTCACAAGCCCATAACTTCATCCCTCAAGCTTAATTTATTTCCCTTCCTAATACAGCATCATCACTCCCACTGTACAAGAGCTGGACGTTTAGATACAATCAAATTAAGCATGTGTCTACAAGAGAAAATCCTACAAAGAAAAAAGAATAAAAGTTTTTCACAGTTCACACAAATTGAAATCGCATAAGAAGTTTGACAGATTTCATTTTTTGACCCTTCTTATCATAGAGAGCGACTGATCTGATCCCTGGTCTCAACTCTGAGACAGGCAAACATGTCTGTCCGCCAAAATCATCCTTCTCCGACATGTCATATTCTCGTACTTCAATTCGAAGCAAAGCCAGCTCTGGCACTGTCAAAGGGAAATTAAACTCTTCATCCCAAATTGGACACCAATCATCCTCAATTATCCGAGTCTTTTTTTTACGAGCATCTGCAGGCACTCCAACGATATATAGCTGCCACACAAGGATCAATAAAGTTCTAATAAATTCCTGCAGCTATCTTGGAGCACAAAAAAGAACAGGAGGAACATGCAAATTAAAGGATCATAACACCTTCTGAGTTCAGAACAATTTTAAAATTGGGCATTTCTTGAATGAGCATGTTATAGCATATTGCTCAAGTACAGCAGGTCTACTTGAACAACCATGGCGACAATTATGTTAACTAACCAATTAATGGCTATAGGTGAAAGGAAAAAAATACTCCCTACACAATGACGCACTTTGGCTACCAATCTCAAGTTTGAAATTTGTTTTATTTACTTGAATATGATGCAGATTTCTTGTCCTGTTTTCTTTTCCAGTAAAAGTTGGCAAAATACTATCTACCAGGTAGTGGATCTTGATATGTCAACATACTGAGGTCTAATAAATCATTAACAACTCCATGAACTATTCCTGAAGGCGACAACTCCATACATTTCCATATCATTTCTATGAAGTCAATGGGAAGATTGAATTAGATTTAAATAACATCTAGCCTCTCAATGCATGGTCTGGCAAGGAGTGTGTTAATTTAGGTAGGCAAGTAAGTCGGGAACCATCATCCTCACTAACCTTGGTGTAAAAGTCTGGAGGCGAATAGGCATCAAAATGTGTATGGCTGAAATCTAAGCGCCATCCATCTCCCATATATACTCTGACCTGCAGAAAATAAACAAAAAAAGTGTTACACTTCTTCAACAAGACCATCATACTATCTTGAAGTTTGATATTCTCTCCACATTAAAACATGTTTTGCTTACCTGTAAAGTTTTCTTCACTGGCAATTTCACTTTGGGATCAAATACCTCATTGTGTGGGCCTTTTTCCATGAGAAAGCGAGGCTTTCTCACATAGCCACAGCTTCCATTAGACCTAAACATCCCATGCATCATCCAGAGTGATTTTCCATATCCCTATTTTGTGCAGTTAATATAACAATTAGACAGCTGATATAGAACCAACAACAACAACAACCAACAGCCCAGTGGAACCACACAAGTGGGGTCTGGGGAGAGTAGTGTGTACGCGGGTCTTACCCCTACTCCAGAGGAATAGAGAGACTGTTTCCGATAGACCCTCGGTTCACGAAAATGGAAAGAGACATAGGAGCGGTAACATCAAAGAAAGCCAGAAAAATAACACCAGCAACGTAATAACCAGAAAATAGAAAGAAAAGCAATAACAATAAGCAGTAACAATGGCACAGTACTACAGACACAATGGAAGTAATAAGAACACAACAAGAAGCACTAGCATCCTAAGACAAAACATTATCAGACTAGCCTCCTACAACCTAACCTGCAACCCTAATGAAGTAATATGGACACAACTGAAGCTACTAGCAGCCTAAGACAAAACACTATCAGACTAACCTCCTACCTCCTAACCTACGACCTTAATGCTCGACCTCCACAGCTGAAATAGAACCAAGTTGAGTATAAGGATTAAATCAGGAGATCTCATTGAAGCAGTTATCTATTACCCCATATATCATAATCACTGGCATGTTACGTTCTTTAAAAAGTGAAGTTTCTATGGGTCGCAGAGAAATGGAGAAGCAATCAAAAAAGTCAATGTAAGGCATAGAACAGATATAACATGTTGATGCACCAGCATTCAGAAGTTCAAACAAACCTGCATGTTAAATGCTACCATCTGCGCTCCATGCATCCAGCCAGTCATAGGCTTGAAATTTGTGGAGGTTACTCTTGTTCCCTTAGGGTACACCCTTGCAATATTCTTTTGGGTGAACCTAGCAAATGAAATGGAAAACTGAATCAAGAATAACCAGAGCATTCTCATCAATTGTTCAATTTTATATGGCACAAAATTGTGGAGTACCTGACCAAATCTGTTCCATAATTTTCTGCCGCTCTTTCGAGTTCTTGTTCACTCAAACTAAGTCGACTGACTTTATTACTTCCCTCCCTTAGTGCACGTTTCAAACCATATTTTGCCTTCCCAGCATGAACTGCTATCAGACTCTTGTACTGAGGTGCTCCTGGTTGGTATGATTGTTGGTCGACGGAGGTATCACCGTCTTCATCATCTTGATCACTATCACTCTATCGTCCAGATGAAATGGCGCCATAAAAGCAGAATTAGCATCCCTACAATAAGAAAATCAAGAGACTGTTTAATGTCATTTTACCCTTTCATCAGTGTCCTGATCCTCGGTGCCAAAATCTGATTTCTCCTTCTTCATAGCATCCTCTCGAAATGAATCTTTTCCCACTGGAGATGTGTCTCTCTGATGCTTTGACTCAAGGTACTCTTTAGGTGGTTTTGTAGAGAGAATAATCCGATTCTTAAGCCGTTCAGGTGAAGGAAATTCCTCTAAGCACTCTGACTGAGGATAATATAGCATTTCTCCAAAGGTTTGGGTAACCATCTAGAGAAACAAAGGGAACCCCAAGAGTAAGGAAAGGAGTTAAAGCTTAGATTAAAAAGACACACGTAATATTTCAAGCTGTTATCCACAAAAGGGAAATGGATTCTAACCTCTGCAACTTTAGCTTGAAGGTCCGGTGTCAGGTGGTCTTCCAACGTGATTATGACAGGATAAGGCGATTTAACAAAAGCATGGTCTCTAATGGCCTTTAAGCATTTAAGAAGTGGCACTGGTGTGGTCAGGGTCCTGCAAAATGGTAATAATTGGAATCATTCAACAAAATTAAAGGTAACCTGTATCAATTGAAGTAAAATTTCAGAACTTCAGACATTGGACATCAGAGAGCATAAGAGGCAGCACATATATATGTTAAGTTACTTTGAACAGTACAAGCGATATTGCAGATTTATTCTTCTTCAACTTATTATTACAGCTATTAATGCAAGGGTATGTTGAATGTTTGTAAGTACCTTTGGAAGTTTTACTAAACTACCGTCTCTTAATTAATGAAAAAAGGATGAATACAATTACACTATGAATCAAGGAGCATATATTGTACCTTCCATGAAGAACATGAATATTATCTTTTGCTGAATTTGGCCATAAGTCCAGTTCAATACCGCGGACACCTCTTTCCAAAGCTTTAACTATTGGAATTTCACTACAGTCGCTACTAAGTTGGTTTCCTGTTAGATAGGAGTTGTGACCTGTATAGATGAAATAATGTTGCAATGGAGCACTCATATCATGGTGTACCTGAAATGACAAATTGTTAAAGCAAATTTAAAGGTACTGTCACACATACATATATATTACACAAAGAAAATTAAAACTTGAACATATAACTAATATTCAACCCAAAATAGTTCATGAGTAAAGAGGAGGCTATCATTAATTTCCAATGGGAAACACAGTACAATCCTTAACACTTAAAAGTTTAACCTTTTCAATGCTTAACCTTAAAAAGCTCAAGTCTTGAAGGAGAAAACCAAAATAATTCAGCTCCATTCTTAACAACCTTCCATTGCATTGATTAATCTAGACCATCTCTAGAAGTTTAGTCTGCTCTCTCTCCCAACAACAACAACTCCTCAATCCCCGCAATTGGGGTCGGTTATATGAATCATTTCTGTCCATATTGCTTCATTTTAGCTCGTCAATCTTAGTCCAATATAACTTAAAACAAAATTACCTAGCTTCTCTACATTTTCTACTAACGCATAAATCTCTAACGAGACTATAACAGAAAAGTGAAAAATTGCAGCTAAACAAAATTTCCAATTTTAGTTGAACAGTATATGCAAAAAAAACTGCTACTATTGTTTTATTGTAACTCTAGCTATTGAATGAACTTAATATGGTCCACAAAATTCTTTTTCCCCCAATGTAAGTGCATAAGTAATTGGGTATGGTAACGTAACAAATACCTGAGATTTGATGGGTCCATTGAGATCATCCTGAAAAAGAAAATAAAAGAAATCTTCGAGTTCAAGTGAATGATTAAGCCGCCTGATCAAATGGTGCCGGCGATTAACAACTTGCTGTATAATTTGCTCCGCATCTTTAACGGTAGCACCTTCCTCTCCTTGAACCTCCACCAGAAAACGGAGAAGCTGATCGGCGTTCATGTGGGTTCCTCTTCCGGTGTACCGTGAAAACGCTTCCCTCACCTCCGGCGGCGGCTCCGTCTCCCTGATCTTGAATTTCCGGTTAAAACACCCAAACATTCTGTAATAATTATAACTTCCCATTTCCCAAATCAATCTAAAAAATGATATCTCTAAGACTACAAATCGTAACAATGTAATAATGAGTCAGTGATTCTTGATCTTGTGTTTTTCTAAGGAGAGAGGAAGTTTTATTAAATATATAATTGAAAAAAGACTGAAATTTTTTGGTTGATGACGACTTTGAGGAGTTGTTACTTGTTAGATGAAGAGAAGATCTATAATTATATGTGTATATATGAAAGTGATCGGATTATTGTTGAAGAAATTGTATAACGTTTCAATTAAATAATTACGACGCGTCTATCATTTTTCTGATTCTCCCATTTCGATCTCTTTATTTTGTCAGCTTCCTGCTTGCCGTTAGAGTCGAATCTTTCCCGCCAATGTTGTTTTCTTTACTTTTTACTTAAATTACTTTTGAGATGCTTATATAAAACGAAAAAAAATAAGATCTTTTAAAAGAAAATTTGGTGATAAAATTTTGTATTGAACTAGTGGAATTCTGCTTTCTCTTTGTTTTTATTTTCTGATGCTATTCTTATTGAACTAAAAAGTATTGAGCATGAGGAGAAAAGGAAAGAAACATATAGCTTTAAATCAGATAAAATAAATAATGGTACTATTTTTCTCTAAGCATAAAGGGTATTTAGTGAATACAATAGGTTACCATAATTTCACATGTTGAGTTTTCTGGAATTATAAATTACGTTAGTGCGTCTAAAAGTTTGTTATTCTTATTAATTATGCTTTTCTGTAGGTAAAGAAATGGATTAGAAAGAATCAAAGGAGTTGCAAATTGCAATAGTGAGATGGAAAGCAGTTATTGCTTTTCTGAAGCATCTTTGAAACGGATTGTTGATGTAACTTTCATATATAAATATCAGTATTCTGGACAAAATGGTCAAGAAAATTCTGGCAATGGCTAAATTGATAAATGACCTCCTAAATTCTGATACCAATTCTCATTTAAATACTTTATTTTGGGTCCGAATTTTAAACACAGTAGTCTTAGGGTACGCGCTTTGCGTGTGTAACCCGTATCAATAAGTATAAACTTTTAAAAATTATATAAATATGATAAGTATAATTGACGCATAATTATTAACAACTTGTTTGGATGGTTGTTACCCATTGTATCGTATTGTATTGTTATCCCAAAACAATATTTGTTTGGATTGTTTATTTAAAATTGATTGTATCGTATTGTTAAATCCATTGTTTCGGAACAACCAAAAGCTCCATTTTATGAAACAACCGATTTGGTGTGGTGGGATCGTTTCCTATTTTCTTTTCCAATTATGTCCTTACTTATTACTCTATAATTCTATTTTATCATTTAATTTTTTTTATTTTAACTCCAAATCTCCAACTTATTGACCTACTTTGTCTTCTTCCATCTTTTCTAAAGTTAGTTTACCCCTTTCTTTTTATCCAAGTCTCTATTCGATTCTTTATCTCTTTTGTATCATTTTTAAAAAAAAAAAATTGTTGCTAATATTAATTAACCTTCTTTTTTTCAAGTTTTGGCTCTTGTTTTTAAGCTACGTAATTAATGATAAATTAGTAAAAAGAGGTTGTCTTAAATTATTTTTATGTGTAATTCTTGATAATTTTTATTTAAAATAATTGGTGGTATTTTAGTGAACTTATCAGTTGCAGTACAGTACGATACAATTAAACCAAACAATAAAAATATTATTTAACAACAGCAAACGATACAATCTATTCAAATATTATATCCATAAAACGATACAGTACAATACAATACAGTATAATACAATATATTATAAAACGATGGGTAACAATGATCCAAACATAGTGTAAGTATATTTTGAAGGTATCTCTAGAACTTGATGTTGAGTTCATGGTTATAATAATTGTAAATATTGAGATAATTTATATCTATTTATAGTTTTTTTAGAATGTGTATTTATATTTTAATACATAATTTTTGTAGAATGCCAAAACCAAAATTATATAGCTTGAGTTTTATACCCTTTTGTTGATATGAAGCCCTTTACTGTTTTAATATAGTTACCTTTTTCATCATACACCTAAAACTTCAGTATGCGTGAATCACCTGTAAAAGAGAACACAAAGTAAATAAAGATTAACTAGAGTTCTAATGTTTTACTCTTCCTTGGTGGAATAGTTCTAGTCAACTTCAACCTCTAACTCTTCCCTTATCTTGAATAGAGTTCTCTTCAAGTAATTTCACCACTAGAAAATTCGACAAAAACCGATCGCGGTCGACCGACCAAAATTGATCAGTCAAAAAAAGGGCCAAAAAACCGACCAAAGTTGGTCGGTTTTTCAAAATATTTTATTTGTTAATTTATTTTACGAAACCGACCAACTTTGGTCGGTTTTCTTTTGCGCAAAAATGCGGGAAACTATTTTTGAATCCCGCAAAATTTATTTTTCAAGAAACCGACCAACTTTGGCCGATTTTTCATTTAAAATAAATTAAAATTAATATTAAAAAACCGACCAGCTTTGGTCGGTTAATTCGGCTGGTCATTTTAAAAAAACCGACAGAATTCGGTCGGTAATTTTATTTTTTAATAAAATCGACCGACATTGGTCGGTTATTTTCATGCGAAAATACAATTAAAGAGTATAAATGAAATAAAAGATAGTTTTAAAACAAAATGCATCAATGGTCTAGTGGTAGAATATTGTCCTGTCACAGTACAGACCCTGGTTCGATTCCCAGATGGTGTATTTTTTAATTGCATAATAATAATTAAAATACCGACCAACTTTGGTCGATTTTTTCGGCAAATTTTTATTTTTGAATTTAATTGACCGACCAATTTCCGACCAACTTTGGTCGGTATGCCCTTCCGACCTTCAAAATACCGACCACATGTTAATGGTCGCATTTTGGATGGTTATTGGCCATTACCGACCTACTTTGATCGGTTTGTTTTGGACGATTTTCCGAATTTCTAGTAGTGTAAGGAGTACTGCTCTTTATCAAATAGGCAACCTTTTCGTTGAGGAATTGTGCATGCCTTTTACTTGATACTGTGTGTCACCTATGTATAATGTCCATGAACCTAGTTCATGCATGTGTTCCTTTGTCAATCGTCAAAACCAAAATCGCTCATGTCATAATTAATTTAATGTTTTTAAAAATACAATCAGCTTAAATTGAACCTGTACTCCCTAAGACACTACCTAGATTTCGGAGATTCGGTGAGAGTGGCATCTAGTTAGTATTCCCATTATGGCCTTGTCCTCGTCTTTCTTGAATAGAAGTATAAAAAAGAATAGTACTAATTGAATAGAAGGTCGCTGGGATATTAAAGTGTGAATATTCTCTAGTCACTAGTAATTGAAATTTGGTGCTTAAGTTGTTGACCAAGTCTATTTTCATAGATAAAAGGTGGTGTATACTCTTTTTTGCTTTGCAGTTGGTGATACTAAACTAATATTTGGGTGTTTGGTCATTAGCTTTGACTAAAAGTAAGTCGCTTCCACGCCGATGCTTTCTGTTTAATTACAATTAGCTGCGCCATACTAAATTATCCTAAAAAATGGCTATTCTTATTTGCACTGCAAGTGTGAATATAGATTGGTGATTCCAATAACATGCCCAAGTTTAAATCATGTAACAAACTTCGGGGTTATTATAAATATATTATATTATGGATATTTATTTAGTATTTCGTTATAAATAAGCTTCCTGAAGAAATTTATCCATATAAGACTCCGCCGTAAATATGTTTATCTATTTAGTACTCTATTGAAAATAAGCCTCCTGAAGAAGCTTATCATTTTGGTACTCCGTTATGGATAAACATTACCCCCGGTAGAAGATTATCTATATCTGGTACAGTAGCAGCTTACAAGCAACTTACAAACAGCTTGCACAGCAGCTTGCAGTAGCAGCTTACACAGCAGTTTGCAGTAGCAGTTTACAAATAACTTACAAGCACCTTACACAACAGCTTGCAGTAGTAGCTTACACAGCAGCTTCCTTTCTTCTATAAATAGAGGAGATTTTAGTTCATTATGTACATAAGTTTGAAATTTGAATAATATATCAGTTTCTCTCTATACTTGTCTTTACTTTACAATCTTTATTTTATAACGCGTTATCAGTACGAGACTTTGCCATCTCGAGAAAATACTTTGAAAGTATCAGAGGTACGAACTTTCTTTTTCTAAATAATGTCAAATCTTTCTAAACTTGAATTTGTAGCCCTGGATATATCGGAAAAAAGCTACATGTCTTGGGTGCTTGATGCCGAAATTCATCTTGATGTGATGGGTCTGGCAGACACCATCAAAGATAAAAATCAGGCATCAAACCAAGATCGTGCCAAAGCAATGATATTCCTACGCCATCACCTTGATGAGAGCCTGAAAATGGAATATCTTACTGTTAAAGATCCAGTCATATTGTGGAATAATTTAAAAGATAGATATGACCATCTGAAGATGGTCGTTCTTCCACAGGCACGTTATGATTGGACTTATCTAAGGCTATAAGATTTTAAATCTATCAGTGAGTATAATTCTGCTATGTTCAGAATTATCTCCCAATTGAAATAATGTGATGATAATATTATTGATCATGATATGTTGGAGAAAACTTTCATCACTTTTCATGCCTTGAATATGCTCCTGCAGCAGCAATATCGAGAGATGGGATTCAAAAAGTGTTCTGAACTTATCTCACATCTTCTTGTAGCCGAGCAACATAATGGGCTATTAATGAAAAACCATGAAAGTCGACCTATTGGTTCTTGTCAATTTTCTGAAGTGAATGAGACGAACTTCTACCAAGCTAAGCGTGGAAGAGGACGTGGCCCCAGTCGTGGTCGGGGAAGAAACACTAACCATGGTAATAATAATGCACCAAAGAACCCTCCTCACCACCAGCAGTGGAAAAGAAAGTAACAAAAATATGAACCGAAGCAAGAAGCAAAGGCAGAAAATGCATGTTATAGATAAGGAGGAAAAGGGCACTGGTCACGTAATTGTCGTACACCAAAGCACCTGGTTGAGCTTTATCAAGCCTCCTTAAAGAAGACACAGAAAAATGCTGAAGCAAATTTTATTTCTGAAGATAATTTAGACTTCATGCATTTGGATGTAGCTGATTCCTTTGCACTCCCAAAAGGAGAAACAAGTCATGTGATCGGTAGTGAATCTGTAGAAATATAAATATTTTAATTTTAGTTGTTTGTAATAGATAGTATGGGTATATAATTGTTGTACATAAATAAAAGTTATGCTTTGATAATGATGTTTACTATAATATATTTTATTTATGTCATTTTGAAGAATATGAATAATTCTTAAATTATGTTTGGATCAAAGACTAATCATGAAGATATTTGTGTAATTGATAGTGAAACAACTCATGTCATATTCAAGGATCAGAAATACTTTTCTTATTTGCATAAGGAAAAAGCAAATGTTTCAACAAATTTTGGTAATATAAGTTTGATTGAAGGCTTCGGAAGAGCCATTATATTTCTGTCTAGGGGAACAAATATTATCGATAATGCATTTTGCTCCTCCAAGTCCCGAAAAAACTTGTTGAGTTTTATAGATATCCGCTGAAATGGGTATCATATTGAGACAATAGATGAAATGAACGTGGAATATCTTTGTATTACAAAGAATATTTCTGGCTAGAAATGCATTGTAGAAAAGTTACCAACTTTATTTTCTGGCTTATACTATTTAAATATTAGTACAGTTGAAGCACACTCTATCGTAAACTAGAAGTTTACGGATTCAAATACTTTTGTGCTTTGGCATGGTCGTTTGGGCCATCTTGGATCAATAATGATGAGACGCATTACTGAAAATTCGAGTGGGCATCCATTAAAGAACCTGAAGATTCTTACAAAGAATGAATTTTCTTGTGATGCTTGTTATCAAGGCAAAATGATCACTAGACCATCACCAATGAAGGTTGGCATTGAATCCCCTGCCTTTTTAGAACGTATACATGGGGATATATGTGGACCTATTCACCTACCAAGTGGGTTGTTTAGATATTCTATGGTCCTAATAGATGCATCTTCAAGATGGTCTCATGTGTGCCTACTATCATCTCGCAACCTGGCGTTTGCAAAGCTACTAGCCCAAATAATTCGATTAAGGGCGCAATTCCCAGATTATCCTATAAAGGTTATTCGCCTTGATAATGCTGGAGAATTCTCATCTCAAGCTTTTGATGATTATTGTCTATCAGTTGGGATAAAAATTGAACATCTTGTAGCTTATGTTCATACTCAAAATGGCCTTGCAGAGTCATTTATTAAACGCCTGCAATTGATAGCAAGACCACTACTTATGAAAACACAATTGTCCACTACTGTTTGGGGCCATGCTATCTTGCATGCAACATCACTTATTCGTCTCAGACCGACACACTATAATAAATATTCTCCGTCACAATTAGTTTTTGGTCATGAACCAAATATTGCCCATCTACAAATTTTTGGATGCGATTTATATATGCCAGTAGCACCACCACAATGCAGTATGATGGATCCCCAAAGAAGGTTAGGAATATATATTGGGTTTTAATCACCTTCTATTATTCGCTATCTTGAACCATTGATGGGATATTTATTTACTACTTGATTTGCAGATTGTCGATTTGATGAAATAAATTTCCCACAATTAGGGGGAGAGAAAAAGAAAATCAAAAGAGAAATTATGTGGAAAGTTTCATCATTATCTCACTTTGATCCATGTACCCCTATATGTAATCAAGAGCTCCAAAAGATCATCCATTTAAAGAATATAGCAAATCAAATGCCAGACGCATTTACTGATTTGAAAAGGATAACTAAGTCACATATCCCTGCAGAGAATGTGCCTATCCGAATTGATATTCCAGCAGGACCATCTATTAGCATGAGAGCTAGTGAACCTCAAGCACGCCTGAAGTGTGGTAGGTCTTTGGGTTCTAAGGATAGAAATCCTAGAAAAAGAAAATCGACAAATGATAAAAATGATACTTTGAAGGGATCTCCTGAAGAGACCCAAGATCTGATTAATTCTGAGATTTCTGAAGAAATCAATGAACCCGAGACTCAAGTAAGTGAGGAACTTTTAATAAGTTCTACTGGTGATGAGATTAATTTAAATCGATCTGAAATAGTAGTGGATAATATTTTTCCATATAATGTTGCACTTAACATTATGCAAGATAGTGAGAATCTTGAACCCCAATCTGTCGAAGAATGTCGACAAAGATCTGATTGGCCAAAATGGCAAGAGTCAATTCAATCGGAATTTAAGTTACTTGCTAAAAGAGAGGTCTTTGGACCAGTAGTCCAAACACCTGCTGGTATAAAGCCAGTTGGTCATGAATGTGTTTTTGTGCAAAAAAGGAATGATAAAAATGAAGTTGAAAGATACAAGACTCGCCTTGTTGCACAAAGATTCTCACAACGACCTGAAGTCGATTATGAAGAAATATATTCACCCGTTATGGATGCCATAACATTTCAATATCTCATCAGTTTAGCCTTACGTGAAAGGCTTGAAATATATCTAATGGATGTGGTTACAACTTATCTGTACGGGTCACTTGATAATGAAATTTACATGAAAATCCCTAAAGGATTTAAAGTGCCTGAAGCATATTCAAAATCTCGAAAAATGCACTCAATCAGATTACAAAGATCTTTGTACGGTTTAAAGAAATCTGGACGCATGTGGTATAATCGCCTCAGTGAATATTTGCTGAAAGAGGGTTACATAAATGATGTTATTTGTCCATGTATTTTTATAAAGAAAATGACTTCAGAATTTGTTATACTTGTTGTTTATGCTGATAACATAAATCTTGTTGGAACTTCAGAAGAGCTCCGAAAGGCAACTGAATATCTTAAGAAAGAATTTGAGATGAAAGATTTTGGAAAGACAAAAAATTTTCTTGGTCTGCAAATTGAACATTTAGCAGACGAGATCTTTATCCATCAATCTACCTATACAGAAAGGGTCTTAATATGCTTTTAGATGGACAAAGCGTATCCATTGAGCACACCAATGGTTGTTCGATCACTTGAAGTGAATAAGGATTTGTTCCGACCTCCAGAAGAGGATGAAAAACTCCTTGGTCCCCAAGTACCCTATCTCAGTGCAATTAGTGCACTAATGTATCTTGCTAATGCTACAAGGCCTGACTTAGCATTTTCTGTTAATTTACTAGCAAGATATAGTTCTTCTCCTACACGAAGATATTGGAACGGGATTAAACATATATTTCGATATTTAAAGGGAACTCTTGATATGGGTTTGTTTTATGCTAACAAAGATAGTGCAAATCTTGTTGGTTATGCAGATGCAGGTTATTTATCTGATCCCATAAAGCTAGATCTCAAATCGGGTACGTGTTTACATGTATAGGTAATGTCATATCATGGCGCTCCACAAAGCAATCTATTATTGCTACTTCTTCAAATCATGCTGAGATAATAGCTATTCATGAAGCAAGTAGGGAATGTGTATGGTTGAGATCACTAATTCATTTTATTCGAGAAAAATGTGGTTTGGAATGTGAGAAAAGACCCACAATTTTATACGAAGATAATGCTGCATGCATAGCCCAATTGAAGGGATGATTTATAAAAGGAGATAGAACGAAGCACATTTCACCAAAATTATTCTACACATACGATCTTCAGAAAAATGGTAACATTGATGTGTAACAAATCCGTTCAAGTGATAATCTGGCAGATTTATTCACTAAATCTTTGCCAACTTCAACTTTTGAGAAGATGGTATACAATATTGAAATACGGAGACTCAAATATTTGAAACAAGATTTTCATCAGGGGGAGTAAAATATGTGATGTACTCTTTTTTTCTTACTAAGATTTTTTCCCCAAGGTTTTCCTTATAAGGTTTTTAATGAGGCAGTTAGTAATGCGTATTACTAAATATGTGTACTATTTTTCCTTCACTAGGATTGTTTCCCACGGAATTTTTTCCTAGTAAGGTTTTAATAAGGCACATTATCTTTTAATGAACAACCAAGGGGGAGTATTATAAATATATTATATTATGGATGCTCATTTAGTACTTCGTTGTAAATAAGTTTCCTGAAGAAGCTTATCCATATGAGACTCCGCCGTAAATATATTTATCTATTTAGTACTCTATTGGAAATAAGCCTCCTGAAGAAGCTTATTATTTTAGTACTCCGTTATGGATAAATATTACCCCCGGTAGAAGATTTTTTATATCTGGTACAGTAGCAACTTATATAGCAGCTTGCAGTAGCAGCTTACAAGCAACTTACAAGTAGGGGTGTTCATAAAAATCCAAAAAACCGAACCAAACCGAAAACCGACCAAAAAACCGATATTTTAAGGTTTGGTTTGGTTTTAGTTTTAAATTTTAAAAACCGATCAAATTTTAAAAACCGATCAAATTTGGTTTGGTTTTGGTTTTAATTAAAAAGAACCGAACCAAACCGACTATAAAAGTAGCTATTTAAATTTATTATTACACCTATATATATATATGTATATTTTTATATAAAGTTTCTAAAATTTTATGGTACATATTAGTCATTTGTATTTTTAGTCTAGTTCTTTGCTATTATAATAATCTAATTCTTTGCCTTCTAGTTTGATTGGTAGTTTTCTTTTACTATGTACAAGAATTTATTTCATGTTAAAAATAATTAATTTTTAATTGAGTACTTGTCACGACCCAATTTCCCCTCCGTGTGACGTCGTGACGACACCTAGTCTCTACAACTAGGTAAGCCTAATATTTTTGCGGAATAGTAAAATAAAAATATAAATTTAACCAACTATTCAAAAATGCACAATAAATCCCAAAACCGGAACATCGTGAATCACAAACTACAGGAGGAAAAATCTAGTGTCTCTATACATCAGAATCTAACAAGGAAAAATACAGAAGATAATGGACATGAGAAAGAGTAGAAGGGGACTCCGAGGTCTGCGGACGCGGCAGATATACCTTGAAGTCTCCAAAGCTATCCCGGCTCACTGATAGTGCTGCTGATAAGGTGCACCTGGATCTGCACACGAAAAATATGTGCAGAGAGTAGCATGAGTACACCACAATCGGTACCCAGTAAGTGCCAAGCCTAACCTCGGTCGAGTAGTGACGAGGTCAGGTCAGGGCCCTACTAGCAAATATATAATAAAAATAATATAGAGTGTAATACCACAATAAAATAAAGGCTGAAATTTAACAACAATGAAATCATAGAAGGTAACAGCTCATTACACAGAAATCACAACAGGGGATCTCCCGAGATACCGTCTCGTAGTCCCAAACGTAAATGTACAGGGGGATCTCCCGAAATACCGTTCCGTAGTCCCAAAGTAAATATGCAAGATAAGGGGATCAATACAGGGGGATCTCCCGGAATACCATTCCGTAGTCCCAAAGTAAATATGCAATACATGGGGATCTCCAGGAATACCATTCCGTAGTCCCAAAGTAAATATGCAGTATAGGGGGATCTCCCGGAATATCGTTCTGTAGTCCCAAAGTAAATATGCAGCGCGAATGTTAGAAATACAACTACATCACGAAATTCTTACAATTTAGACTAAGTACCAGTCAGGGAAGAAGCAGGAAATCCACTAAGCATGCTGCATAGAATTCACATAAACAACTAAGACACGTAGACATGTTGTATTAGACTAAACATGATAGCTACACATATTGGAATAACTCAATTAAGAATAAAAATATATTAGTACTCATTAAAATGGTATAACTCAAAATAACAGGAAAACATGTTGCTGTTCAGTAAGAAAATTGGGTTTTACCACAACTAGCCCGTGTACGTACTCGTCACTCACGTACACGGCGCTCACATATCACAATAGTTCCAAATCTTAAGGCGGATTTCCCTCACACAAAGTTAGGCAAGCCACTTACTTCGAACCAAGCTCAATCAATCGGTCACATCCTTTCCCATGAATATCTGGCTCTGAATGACCCAAATCTAGCCAAAAGCAATTACGTATCACAAATGCAACCATAATAGACTCATCTAATTAATAAAATCAATACTTTAACAAAATTCCGAAATTCGTCCTAAAGAGTCGACGCGGACCCACGTCTCGGAATCGGGTAAAAGTCACAAAATCTGAAAGCCCATTCACTCACGAGTCTAACCATATCAAATTTACTAAAAATCCGATACCAAATGGTCCTTCAAATCCACAATTCAATTATGATCCTTCTGCTTAAACATATGCTGAAAACTCCGATGATTGGTGTAAATCTCACAAGGAACACCGTACAAATAATGTCACCATATCTTCAAGGAATGAAGAATAGCCGCTAACGCAAGATCGTGGATAGGATAGTTTATTTCGTGCACCTTTAGCTGTCTGGATGCGTAGGCAATCACCCTACCGTCCTGCATCAACACTGCCGAGACCAATCCGCGATGCATCACAATATACAGTATAAGACCCCGAACCCTTAGGTAATACCAATACAGGGGCTGTAGTCAAAGTTGTCTTGATCTTCTGAAAGCTCTCCTCACATTCCTCTATCCACCTGAACGGAGAACCCTTCTGGGTCAGCCCGGTCATAGGTGCTGCAATAAACGAGAAACCCTTTACAAATCGGCAGTAATACCCCGCCAAATCAAGAAAACTCCGGATCTCTGTAACTGAGGATGGTCTGGGCAAACTCTGCACTGCTTCAATCTTCTTCGGATCCACCTGGATCCCCTCACTCGATACTATATGACCCAAGAATTCCACTAAGTCTAGCCAAAGCTCACACTTTGAAAAGTTTGCATATAACTTCTTTTCTCTCGAGGTCTGAAGTGCAGTCCTCTGGTGTTGCTCATGATCTTCCCGAGTCCAGGAGTACACCAGAATGTCGTCAATACACACAATGACGAATGAGTTAAGATAAGGCCAGAACGCACTGTGCATCAAGTGCATAAAAGTTGTTGGGGCATTGGTCAGTCCAAAAGACATAAAAGAAACTCATAGTGACCATATCTGGTCCTGAAAGCAGTCTTCGGGATATCTGGCTCCCGAATCTTCAACTGATGATAGCCGGAACGTAAATCAATCTTGGAAAATACCCTAGCACCCTGTAACTGATCAAATAAGTCATCAATACGAGGCAAAGGATATCTGTTCTTCACTGTGACTTTGTTCAACGTGAGCACCCCAAATAAGACAGGAGCACCCCAAGGTGACACACTCGTCGAATGAAGCCCTTATCAAGCAATTCCTATAACTGCTCCTTTAACTCCTTTAACTCAGGAGGAGCCATATGATATGGAGGAATAGAGATGGGCAGAATGCCCGGCAACAAATCAATGCCAAAATCAATATCTCTGTCGGGTGACATGCCCGGAAGATCAGCTGGAAACACATCTGAAAAGTCCCTCATTATTGGAATTGACTCCACTGTAGAGGTATCAATACTGACGTCTCTCACATAAGCTAGATGCGCGTCACACCCTTTCTCAACCATTCGTTAAGCTTTAAGAAATGAAATAACTCTGGTGGGAGTATACTCTAAGGTACCTCTCCACTCTAACCGCAGTAAACCTGACATCAAGCGTCATGGTCTTAGCGTGACAATCAAGAATAGCAAAATAGGGCGACAACCAGTCCATGCCCAAGATAACATCAAAATCTATTATGTTGAGCAATAATAAGGCGGCTCTGGTCTCAAAACCACTAAGAGAAATCAAACACGACCGATACACGCAGTCCGTAACAAGAGAATCTCCCAAGGAGTAGACACATAAACAGGGGAACTCAAAGAATCCCGCGATACGCCCAAATACGGGGCAAAATAAGAGGACACATAGGAATATGTAGAGCCTGGGTCAAATAATACCGACGCATCTCTATGACAGACTGGAACAATGCCTGTAATGACAGAATCAGAAGCAACTGCCTCTGTACGAGCAGGAAGGGCATAATATATGGCCTGGCCTCCCCCTCTAGGGCGACCTATACCTCCCCGACCTCAACCTCGAGCTGGCTGAGCAGGTGGGGTGGCAGCTGGTGTTGTAATCATAGCCTGAGGACCCGGTGGAGCACGCTGTGGATGAGAAGTCTGTGGAGGCGCACCCTTCCTAATCCTGGGGCAATCCCTCACTATATGGCGAGTGTCGCCACACTCAAAATAAGCTCTGGGAGGGCGTGGCTGTTGTGGCTGGCTCGGGCCAGGCCTGCTGGACTGGCCGCTAGCAACACCCCATGTAGGAGGCACACTAGATATTGGCGAGGCATAATACAGCTCCTGGGGCCTAGAAGGGACTGGAATACCACTGGCGGCTGAAAGAGCTGAATGGACGGGGCGACTCACATAACCCCTACCATGACGAGCTGCTGGGGCACGAGCACCAGAATAAGAACCAGTCTCTCGAGACCTCTTGGCCTTCCTATCCTCTCTATCCCGAGCAAGCATGCCCTCCAATCTCCTAGTGATACTCACAATCTATTGATAAGAAATATCCATCTCCAACTCCCTGGCCATACTAATCCTGTTACTGGGGTGGAGTCCCTCAATAAATCGTCGAACCCTCTCTCGAACTGTGGCAACCAAGGCCGGTGCATGTCGGGCTAAATCACTGAAGCAGACTGCATACTCTGACACAGTCATAGCACCCTGGCACAACTGCTCAAAGTCCGTGCGTCATGAGTCCCTGAGGCTCAGAGGGACATACTCTCTCAAAAGCACACCACCACTGATAGGCTACTCCTCTAAGCTGGAATGTAGTAAAAGAAACCCCGCTCGTCTCCACTATGCCCATAGTACGGAGAATACGATGACACTCCTCCAGAAAACCCTGAGCATCATCTGTAGACAATTCGCTGAAGGTAGGTGGGTGGTACTTCTTGTACCTCTCAAGTCTAAGCTGCTCCACCTTAGAAGTTGTTGCCCTAACCTCGGGCTGAGCTGGAGCTACCGGCTACATTGGTACAACCTCTGGAACCTGGTCGACCTGAACCCGCTGCTCTGGAGTACCGGCGACGGAAGTCTATGCTCCTCCCCCGGCCTAAGATGTGGAAGGGGCAAGTGGAATCAATCCAGCGCGAGCTAAGGTGCTGAACATGCTTAGTAACTAGGCTAGAGTCTCCTTGAGGGCTGGTGCAGCAACAGGTATCTCAGGTGTCTTCCCTCCAGCTCGAGCTACTGGGGGCTCCTCTGTAGCAGCTCGTGCGGGTGCTCTGGCTGCACCACGTGGACGTTCTCGGCCTCTACCCCGGCCCCAACCTCTTGCGACTCTAGCAGAGGGTGCGGGTGCCTGGTCATCATATCCACTTGTACGTGTCCTCACCATCTGTGAGAGAATAGAATATAGAAGTTTAGAATTTCTGAAGTTAACAAATTTCCACACGACAAGGAATCAAAGTAGTGAAATTTTCCTAACAGTTCCATAGCCTCCCAAAGATAAGTACAGACGTCTCTGTACTGATCCGCGAGACTCTACTAAACCGGTTTGCGACTCACGACACCTATGAACCTAGAGGTCTGATACCAACTTGTCACGACCTAATTTCCCCTCCGTGTGAAGTCGTGACGGCACCTAGTCTCTACAACTAGGTAAGCCTAACATTTTTGCGGAATAGTGAAATAAAAATATAAATTTAACTAACTATTCAAAAATACACAATAAATTCCAAAACCCGGAACATCGTGAATCACAAGCTACAGGAGGAAAAATCTAGTGTCTCTATACATCAGAATCTAACAAGGAAAAATACAGAAGATAATGGACATGAGAAAGAGTAGAAGGGGACTCCGAGGTCTGCAGACGCGGAAGATATACCTTGAAGTCTCCAAAGCTATCCTGGCTCACTGATAGTGCGGCTGATAAGGTGCACCTGGATCTGTACACGAAAAATATGTGCAGAGAGTAGCATGAGTACACCACAATCGATACCCAGTAAGTGCCAAGCCTAACCTCGGTCGGGTAGTGACGAGGTCAGGTCAGGTCCCTACTGGCAAATATATAATAAAAATAATATAGAGTGTAATACCGCAATAAAATAAAGGCTGAAATTTAAAAATAATGAAATCATAGAAGGTAACAGCTCAGTACACAGAAATCACAATAGGGGATCTCCCGAGATATCGTCTCGCAGTCCCAAATGTAAATGTGCAGAAGGATCTCCCGGAATACCGTTCCGTAATCCCAAAGTAAATATGCAAGACAGAGAGATCTCCGGGAATACTGTCCGGTAGTCACAACGTAAATATGCAATACATGGGGATCTCCCGGAATACCGTTCCATAGTCCCAAAGTAAATATGCAGTACAAGGGGATCTCCCGAAATACCGTTCCGTAGTCCCAAAGTAAATATGCAGTATAGGTGGATCTCCCGGAATATCGTTCCGTAGTCCCAAAGTAAATATGCAGCGCGAATGTTAGAAATACAACTATATCACAAAATTCTTACAATTTAGACTAAGTACCAGTCAGGGAAGAAGCAGGAAATCCACTAAGCATGCTGCATAGAATTCACATAAACAATTAAGACACGTAGACATGTTGTATTAGACTAAACATGATAGCTACACATATTGGAATAACTCAATTAAGAATGAAAATAGATTAGTACTCATTAAAATGGTATAACTCAAAATAACAGGAAAACATGTTGCTGCTCAGTAAGAAAAATCGGGTTTTACCACAACTAGCCCGTGTACGTACTCGTCACCTCACGTACACGGCGCTCACATATCACAATAGTTCCAAATCTTAAGGGGGATTTTCCCCACATAAAGTTAGGCAAGCTACTTACCTCGAACCAAGCTCAATCAATCGATCACAATACCTTTCCCACGAATATCCGGCTCTGAATGACCCAAATCTAGCAAAAAGCAATTACATATCATAAATACAACCATAATAGACTCATCTAATTAATGAAATCAATACTTAAACAAAAATTTTGAAATTCGTCCTAAAACGTCGACTCGGGCCCACGTCTCGGAATCGGGTAAAAGTCACAAAATCCGAAAGTCTATTCACTCACGAGTCTATCCATATCAAATTTACTAAAATCCGACACCGAATAGTCCTTCAAATCCATAATCCAAACTTTCCAAATCCCTAGCCTCCAACTCCCAATTTCCACCTTAAATACACACTAACTAGGTGGAAAAATAAATGGGGAAGCAAGATTATTGATAAAAAATAAGCACAAGGGACTTACCTCAAGAAATCTCTAGAAATTGCTCACAAAAATCGCCCTAAACTGAGTTTGTCAAGTCCAAAATGACAAAAACAATCGCGAAGCCCTTCGGTTTTAACCACTGCCTAGGTATTTCCGCACATGCGGAGCGTGGGCTCGCACTAGCAGGTTCGCTTGTGCGGCGAAATGTGCGCATCTGCGCAAATCACTTACCTCCTCTGCCTCCGCACCTGCGATGAAAGGACCTCACCTGCGCGTGCGCGCCTGCGGAAATCCCTTCCGCTTATGCGGACCTTGCGCACCTGCGATGACCCTAACGCATATGCGGGCATCGCAGATGCGGAATTCACCTCGCACCTGCGACCCCTGGTACTCCTCCACTTTTTCGCTTCTGCGCTTGCCTCTCCGCACATGCGATCCCGCACCTGCGGTCTCTCCACCGTAGGTGCGAAAATACTAGATGCCTGAAGACTTCAGCAGCAACCCAAATCCAACTTCTTGATCCGTTAAGCACTCGAAACTCACTCGAGACCCCCGGGACCTCAATCAAATATACCAACCAATCCTAAAACACTATACGAACTTAGTCGGGCCCTCAAATCACATCAACTAACGCTAAAATCATAAATCATCCTCCAATTCAAACTTAAAGAACTTGAAACTTCCAAATTCTACAACCGATGCCGAAACTATCCAAACCACGTCCGATTGACCCCAAATATTTCACACAAGTCATATTTAACATTACGAACCTACTCCAACTTCCGGAATCTTAAACCGACCCCGATATCAAAACTTTCACTACAGGCCCAAAACTCCAAAAATTTGACTTTCGCCATTTCAAGCCTAAACGAGCTACGGACCTCCAAAACACAATCCGGACATGCTCCTAAGTCCAAAATCACCCAACGGAACTAACGGAATCGACGAAACTCTATTCCGGAGTCATTTTCACACAGTTCCGACTACAGTCAAAAATCCTAAGACTTAAACTTTCGTTTAGGAACTAAGTATCCCAAATCACTCCAAAAATTAAAACGAAACCTCTCGGCAAGTCACAATAGTAGAAATAGATATGGGAGAAGCAGTAAATAGGGGATCGGGGCTATTACCCTCAAAACGACCGGTCGGGTCGTTACAGTACTTAAGTTATTCATCACTATTTGAGTCAATTATCATCAATATATCTTGGTAAATGATAGATTTCTCAAAGAGAAATTGGTTTGATAGCATTACATTGAAAATGTAGTCGCCGGAATATGCGTATGGTAGTGTGTGTCTCATTTAAGAAAAAACCGGCAAATAACCGAAAAACCCGAAAAACCGACAAAAACCGAATCGATAAAAAATCGACTTAACTGGTTTGGTTTAGTTCCAATATTTGAAAAACTGACTTACTTGGTTTGGTTTCTTTTTAGGGAAAACCCGATCCAAACCGAACCATGAGCACCCCTACTTACAAGCAGCTTACACAGCAGCATGCAGTAGTAGCTTACACAACAGCCACATTTCTTCTATAAATAGAGGAGATTTCAGTTCATTATATATATATAAGTTTGAAGTTTGAATAATATATCAATTTTTCTCTATACTTGTTGTGAGCACCTAATTTTTGACCATGCTTGAATTTTTTATCATTTTTTAGTATGTAAATATATTTTAAATTTAATCTACATATTTTAGCTCTTATTTCATCTTTTATAAGTTTTACTTAAGAAGATTAAAATCACAAAAAAAAAAGAGTCACATTTTTAGTACAAATTTTATCTTCATTTGTAAAGAAAGAAAAGTTTCCCTAAAATATATTTTTATCTAGTTTAGTTTAATTTCTAGAGTTAGAGGTCGTGATAAATAGATAGTGCGTAATTAGTATTTTTAACATTATCATTTAAAATAAATAAAAAATCAAAATAAAAGAAAAAAGAAAAACAAGAGTTGCCACATTACCCGAAAGAGAGGAGATTTCATGGCAAATAAAGACCTCATTTTTGACACCATGGACATACTCACGTTCTGGACAATTTTTGCATTTACGTTTTTAGTTTTCTCCTTTTATTTATTTATTTATTTATTTATTTACTTATTTATTTTTTCTTTCTTATTTTATTTAATTCCATCAGATGCTTCTTGTTCCCCTAGGTTTTAAAGTACACATGCACTCATTCTATTGGTTCAATTCCACTCACAGAGATATTCTCACCTTAACCAACACCTACCCCTGCTCTTATACAGAGCGCGCACACACGAAACGGGGTTGAAGAAAAAACGACACCTAAAGAGAGACAAAAAAAACGAGACCTAAAGGTCTGGAAAAAGAGAGTGACGAGCAGAGGGGGGGAAACAGAGAACACACAAAAGGGGAAGGCAAAAGAGTGAAATCCCACTAATTTCAGCCTGAGACTAGCTTAAAATTGTCCCTATATTCACCCCAAACCACCATGAAAACTCAGCCATAAAACCATTAAAAATCAATCCATCGGCCACTGTCGAAGCCAGCAGTTTCGGCCATGAAAATCTGCTTCGAATAGCCAAAAATTGCAGTTGAAACAGCTGCAAAAACAGTCGTGAGACAGCCCCTGTTTCAGTCACGTAAAACCAGGCTTATACCATCGCAAAAACGCCCCAAACCAGTGCGAAAATCAGCTTGAAACCACCGTCCAAACCCAGTAGAGATGAATCCATTCGGGGACGTCGATTTCGGTCGCCGGCGAGTTCTCCGGCCGTAGCTCAGTCCCAATTTTTGTCCCGTTTGTGTCCCCGTTTGGTCTTCGAGCTTGTCGCCTTTGTACACCCGTTGATTTCTTAATAAAGGAAGGTCTCTACTCATTAAAGGTTCATTTTTTTCTCTTAAATTCATTCTCTGATCATGAATGGCTCAACATCATGTTTTTCATCCATTATTTTTTTTGGTTTGCTCTGTTTTGTTGAATGCCGAGTTAGTTCTCTGTTGCTCCATTTTTATGGAATATTTTAGCATCTTATCAACAAATCTTTTGCGAATATACACTATGTTTATTAGAAATACATTGGTGTAGTAATGATTTGGACGTTACTGGGAGAAATTTTGATCCATCCTTTTTCACTGATTATTCTTGAACATGTTTATACTGAGAAGCATGATATTTTTTTATTGTTGGTCGTGTGTTTGAACATTCCTTTGGGATTAGTTTAAGAGATATTAAATTGGTATTTGGTAGGACAATTCCCTAATCTACTGAGTCCAATTGTCTCTTTAATTACTCTAATTACGTTAACTTGTTTTGTGTTAATTGGCTTCATTCTTTACTTGCTATAATCTGTTTGTATGGTAATAGATGTCATTAAGAATAGTAATGAAAGGAAAACCACAATTTGTTTAAGCAAAAATAGACCATGCCCATATGTAAAGTGAGTTATGTTAGCTAGCTTATTTCTTCCACAATAACATTTTTTTCCTTTTCATAATTCCTAAACCTTCACATTTGATCTCAAAATTTAGGAAAAATTAAGCAACTTATAAACGTTCGTAGCTTGCTTTAGGCGCGAGTAATAAATCATTGTTACTATGGGTACGGTTCTCGTGGTATAGTCACGATACATAAATCTCAATTCGAGTGTGCGTTTCATGCGACTCGACCATAACTTCAAATAATAATGAAAATAAACATGTTGTAAATCGTGGGTGCGATCCACGTGACGCGATTCACAATATGTACCAAAACAAACGAGTGTGCGACATCGCGACTTGTTCAAAAAAGTTTTATAAATATTAAAAGCGGTTAAAAAGTTTAAAATGCACAATAGGTTGGAGTGCCTCATACCTTCTCTCAGGTTAACAGAATTTCTTACCCGGTCTTCTGTTATCGCAGACTATAAATAAGAGTCAATTTTCTCGATTTGGGATTTAAAATAAACCGGTGACTTGGGACACCATAAATATTTCAAATGACGATTCTGATTAAATAAATAATCCCATTTCGAAAAACGTCACTTTAATTGGAAAAAACTCACTATCCCCCCTCCCCCCGGAAAAAAAGAGGTGTGACACTTGTCTTTACTTTACCGTCTTTATTTTATAATAAGGGCAATATTGAGGTAGAGTAATTTTCGGTTCTGTCACTATTCACATATAATATGTTTTATGATTATGATATAGACATAGGGGTCGTTTAGTAGCCGGTTAGAGAGGAGTTATCCATATATTAAAATTAAGATAACTTTATACATTGTTTGGTTAAAAATAAAGGGGAAAAATAATCTCCACATAGAAGCTAGCATAAGTTATACAATGTTTGGTTGTTTTTTTTCTTTTTTTCACATAAAATGTAGCATTGCTAATACAATATTTGATTCATGTTTTTCTTTTCCGCATAACTAATACATGTATAAGTTATGAGGGAATCTATGTATTATTTATGCATGGTAGAAGGTGGAATAACTTATACATGTATTAGTAATACTTGTATTAAAACACAAAATGATAAGAATACCTTTTATTCAAACTTGTATTTTTTTGTTTAAAAATATATATTTAAACTATACTAACAATTTTAATAAAATAAAGTAAGCTAATAATAAATAACAATCACATTACATTTATATTACTAATCCTTATATAACTATCGCATAACTAATCTATGCATAACTAATCCCAACATAACTCAACCTTGCATAACTTATCCTTGCATAACTCAACCTTGCATAACTAATACATGCATAACTAATTCATTCATTACTTATTCTTGCATAACTAATACATACATAACTAATACCTAGCGGTGTCAATGGATATTTAAAAAGCGACTAAACCGACCGAACCGTACCGCGCCGAATCGATTTTTAGTTTTTTAAAATAAAATGGTAGGTTTTTATATAAATCTACAATCGTACCGATAATTAGGGTATGTTTTTTATTTTATGAAAATAAACCGAAAAGAATACCGAACCGTACTAAATAAATTTACATGTAAAAAATATATTTATATATTAAGTTTAAAAATAATAAAGCATTAAATTTTTCCTTGGCCTTTGAAATTATAAAAATGATTACAAGCCAACAAGTAATTAAATTTAAAATTCTAATTGTCAAACCTATTATGCTACTCCTACCGAAACTAAATTATTTTCAGCATATTCACTAGCAAGACACAAAGTATTCTAGCGATTATGAGTAGCAAACCAAGTGTATTGAATCTGTTTCCTTTTATATGATTTAGATTTATCTTTTTGAATATTTAATCTTCTATAGACTTTATTCTTGAGTCCCAACTTGGTTAATATCTTTCTACTCGTGTGATTGTTTTTTTTTTTTGTCTCCCCTTAGTTTCTTTTGTACTGTTGTAGAGTAGTTGATAGATCTATATTATGGTCATCTTTCATGTTTTCCTAATTCATTACCATTTAAACAGTAAAACTGTCTAGAGAGTTTTGCTAAATCCTATAAAAATATGTATGTTATTGCATTTTACTTTTACTAGCGACTTTTACATGACATTTAAAAAAATACCGAAAATTAACCGAACCGAACCGTACCGATATCGAAGAGAAACCGACATGATTGGGACGATTTCGAAAAGTTTAATTTTGGTTATACATAATAGAATAATCGAAAAATTGGTATGGTACAAATTTTATAATATAATCGGCCGAACCAAACCATTGATACCCTTACTAATACCTGCGTAACTAATACATGTATAACTAATACCTGCATAACTCTAACCGGCAACCAAACAACCCATAGTACTTAGAAAAACTACATAAACTTATATATATTCAATATATATATATATATATATATATATATATATATATATATATATATATATAAAAGAAGGAATCAAAGATGATGACTTGGCACTTCTCTTTGGTCAAGAATCCTATTTATCTTTTTTCTTCTTTTTTGTATTTTTCTCTTATTTTTATGTTAAATTAGCTCAATAATAACTTGAGTCTTTATTATACTCTTTAAACCATTCCATTTAAAAAATGTCACCTTCTTATAACGTTTCAAACTTTTTCCCTTCCCCATAATTTCTCATTAATTAGATACATTAGCATCTCATATATTGTGTTTAAATGGCTAATGCATTTAGGCACCCATTGTCGAGTCCGGATCTTCTCTAGTTATAAACACTCCAGTATTTATCAATACAGGTCCAGATTGGTGCCACATATTCCTATAAAACTTTAAAGGCTGAGATCTCTTCTCCTCCACTTCTACTAAAATTCCCTTTTCTTCCAAATGAAAGAAAAATACAGAGCCCCAGTATATTCACATTCTTTCTACTCATCGGACAACTATCTAGCTGCTCTTGTTTTTTTGTTTTGCAATGGCAACTTAATTTTTTTTTCTTTTTTGGTTTTTTCAAGGTTAAACTACTAGTTTCAAAGAAATTAGTACTCTTACGATATTCATGTAATAGTCATTTTACGTTATTTTCTTATTTCTGTAATTAAAGTAAAATGTTTTGCTTTGTGGAGTTCTTTCAATTTGTTTATTGTTATAGCTAACTTCTAATTTTGTTTTCTCTTCTAAGTATGTTGTTCCTTCTACCTTCTCTTTCCATTCTTTCCTCCTTAATTAAATTAATTAAAATATTATATCAAGGAAATATGATGTTATCCATCTTTAGACCAAAAAACATAATTATCTTTTTCTCATTTTAAAAACTTTTTCTCAACATTCACGCGCAATAATATGTAACGACAATACTAACAATATATACACACTGTGTAGTGGCCAAGAATCTTATTTATCTTTTTTCTCTTTTATTTTTTGCAATATTTTATTCAAGTAAATTAGCTCAACAATGGCTTGAGTCTTTTTGATTCCCCATTTTTATTAAATTTTTTGAAACCATTCCGTTTAAAAACTGAAAATGTCACCTTCTTAAACCTTCTTCTAACGTTTCAAAGTTTTCCCTTTCCCCATAATTGCTTATTAATTAGATATTTATCATTTTGCTTAGTAATTACACGTGACAATCAAAATCATTCTTCTTTCATTTTTAACTTTCTGTCTCCTCACTAAATCTCAAAGTCTCTACTCTCTAAATACATTTATTTGTAAATAACATTTAAACAAAATGAAATGCAAGAGGATTTAACGTTACATTTTTCTATCCAGAAGACTCTAAATACTTTTCCTCATCTTCTCTTCTCTAATGTTTATATGAATTTTATTGAAATTAAAGAAGTACAAATATTTTATGATTTTTCTTTATCATCTACGTTAAATAATTTTCATATGTTAGAATATTTATTTAGTGTTTGAACATAAACCAATTGAAGAGTATAGGAACTTCAGCGATATTGCCAAGTCAATACTCAATTATTTTACCGTAATGCAAGTAATAACACAACCGACGTTAAATTGACTAAATTGTTCACGATAATAAAAAATTACTATTTGTGATATAATCAATTTTATATATGCTTATGTATAAAACTATCTATTTTGTCTCAAGTAAATTCAAAAAATATCATCTAAATACAATTAAGGAAAAATTTACTAGTTTAACTTATAAACTAAAGACTTGAATTGATAACTACATAAAAAATTACAAGAACTCTGTTAGTATATAACTTGAAGACTATCTATAATCACAAAACTTTAGGAACATTCGAAAGGTTTAAAAGTTTACCTAAATCACAAGTTTACCTCCGCAGACGATCTCGACATATCAATAGTTTATGATAAAGAATGTGAAGTAGTGACTTCTTTTATAGAAGTGTTCTAATCCTCATTTTAATAGACTATATTTTACACTCTTTAATAGGGATACTAAAGAATGAGTTTCCTACTTATTTTTTTTTTTTTTTTTAACCTACGGAAATTTTGACCTCTTTAATAGCGATATTAAATAATGAATTTCCTACTGTCTTACTCTTCTTTTCCTTTTAACATGAGAAAATTATGTCTTTGCTATGAACGGATCGTTCTTTTCCTTTTTAGCCTGCGTTCAATTATTTTTCGAAGAAGACTAATAGTATATCGATAAGGTCCGGCGGCATCAACCGGAGATAATAGTTGAGGAAGTTAGATATTAAGATTTTATCAAATAACAAAGGATTTAACACCTTGAACGAGATGTTTGCTTCAGTTGTCGAAATATCTACCTTTTGAATACGTGTCTGTTTGCAGTACACCATCTAGTTGGAACACCACCTGTTTGGTAAAATGCCGGAACGAGATGTATGTTAAGAGTCATTAGTTCTTTTGACAGACAAAGTTGCTTTTTAGTTTCTTTATAACTTTTTATTTCTACTTTTTTTAATTTTTTACTTTTTACCTTTTTTTTTGAAATTTTAAAATTTATTTTTCTTTATACATTATTTATCTTTTATTTCTCTATCTTTACTTCTTGTGATTCCATTTAATTGCTTATACTTTATTTATTATTTTTTTTATTTTTTTATTTTTTGAAATTACACCTCCTAATATTAGAAATAATGAGTCATTAACCAACTTGACATATAATGAGTGATGCAATTAAAATAGAATTTCGTTGTTGAATATAGTTATAAACTTATTATGTTTCTTAATCTTAAGTTGCAGTGAAACTTACTATTATTATGTTGGAATTTGACATACGTTAAACTTTTTTTTTTTTTGTATTTTAAAAGTGCGTTATATTCATGGTTCCAATTTACTTGCATGTTTTAGTAGTATTGGCTCACATTGCATGTTGTTCATTTTTTAGTTAGAATTGATAGATTAGTTTTGTCAAACATTTAAATAATGTTATGATATTTTATTTATAAATATTAATTTATTCTATCAAACATGAATTCCATGATGTTCTTGTAAAACGTATGTTTTTAGTTTTTGTAAGTATCTAAGCTAATTATTAATTTGAAAAATATATATAAATTATTTTTACAATATTAATTATAAATATATGATTATTAATTAATGTATATTCACGAAAAAATATACATCCTAAATACCAAATATAATATCATTTATACTTATAAAAATTTATAGGCATATATTTATTATATTAGCTTTTAAATTTTAATAATTACTTAATTTAAAATTTAATCTGACTGTTTAATTATACTTGTGCAATCAAACAGTAAATTTGTAATTACACTACGACAAACAAATAGGTTGTCGTAATTAATAGGTTGTGTAATTACTAACCTAGTAATTACACCAATTCTAATTAACTTGTGGGTTTCCAAACAGACCCTTGGTAGTAGGGATGCAGTTTAGGTCTGGAACATAGTTCGGGATATTTTTGGCCGTTTAATCGAGGAAGATATACTAACATAGATGAACTCGAAAAGTTGCAAATTTCTGCAACATTGTCCAATGGAAGTATGGAACAAATAGTATTCTTTTTTGCTCTTTCTTTTCCTTCTCTTTTCATTATTAGCTTTGCCTTTGTATCGCACAGAAACAAAGACAATACGAAAGAAACCCAATTTATATAACTCAATTTACAAGCAACAATAAGAATATCAGAAGCATTAAGCAAAAACTGTCAATTTTGCAATGCAACAATGCATGAAATCTGTAACAAATATCAAAAGGCCCTTGCCATTACTTCATCCTCTTCTTTTCCGACGTCTTCTCTTGGCCTCAATTTTCTTATCCATCCTGTATCCTTCTTCGTTGACAATTCTCACAAACCATTTTGGTCTCCCTGTTAAGAATATGACATATCCCATAAATAATCCAAACACCACTCCGCAACCATATCCTATTACCACTGCTCTCCAATCCATAAGACCTGGATCATCTTCTTCTTCATCGGCCTCAAATGGAGGAGGTTGCTGGGGCATCTCATTATCTCCACAATTTCTTGACAAAGGAAATCCACATAATCCAGCATTTCCTGAATAGGAGTCATTTTCAAATGTATCAAGCTGTGGACCTCTAGGTATGCGTCCGACTAGATTGTTCAGTGAGAGATTCATGACAGCAAGAGATTTTAGTGCTGCAAGTTCTTGAGGAATGTTCCCCGAGTGCTGGTTCGATGATAGGTCTAACGACTCAAGAACAGATAAATTTTCAAAGGACTGCGGAATTGGACCAATAAGGTTGTTATGGGATAAATTCAACCCTCGAAGTGAACTAAGATTGCCAATGGATTTTGGTACATCACCTTCGAATTTGTTATGTGAGAAATCAATGGTTGTGAAAATAGAAAGAATCCTCACAAGTTGGAGCTGCTGCCCTTTTATAGACACTGTCAGGGAATCATGGTATAGATCTTCTCCAATATACGCTATGCGAGTTCCTGTTCCATCTGATATCATCATGGCTTTCAAATTCCTGAAAAACCTTTCTGGAAAATTCCCAGTGAAGTGATTATAAGAGACATCCAGGATTTTCAGCTTAGAGAATAGGAGTTGGTTTCTTAAGTGGTAATTGGGCCGTGTAACCTATTGGATCTCAAACTGAGAACCTGTAGCCTAGGAAATGTTCCCAACCATTTCGGAAATGTATCATTCAACAAGTTGTCTCCAAGATCAAGTACTTCTAGCGCTCTGCAATTGGCCAGGGTTTGTGGCAATGTTCCTTCTAGTTTATATTCTGCAAATTGAGACTTCTCAGAGTACTTTCCCTGCCAAACATTGTGGGAATCGACCAGCGAAAACAATTGTAGTACAAGTTCAATACTGAGAGGCTTCTTCTCATGTTCACCAAACATTTGGGAATAACTCCACTCAAGCTATTACTGGACAAATCAAGAATGACAAGGGAGCTCATTCTGCATAATGGTGAAGGTAACTTCCCAGTGAAGTTATTTTTTGGGACTATAAAGAGGAACATGTAGGGAGGTGGAGCGGGTAATTCTCCTTGAATCAGGTTCGATCCAAGATCAAGATAAACAAGATTTTCAAAGTCATAAAGTGGGTCAATAGCAGTTAGAAAATTGCTCGAAATATTCAGATAAAACAATGAACTTTGCCAATCAGACCACACCCAATCAGGAATTTTTCCAAAGATCTTGTTGTTGGAAAGATCTAAATGACCAAGGTTCTTTGCGACTCATAAGAAATTTAATTCCCTTATATTACAGGAAGATGCATAAAGTCTTCCAACAGAACTGGGAATTGCCACATCTCTGTGGCTCGAAAATACTGACAGATTGTTAAAAGAGAGACCAAGATGTCTAAGTTGTTTGCAGTTTGAAAATATACCAATATCTAGACCACCAGAAAAGTTGTTCGTAGAAAGATCTAGTGTTGTCAAGTTCACAAGTTTAGAGAATAATCTTAAGATAGGTCCATGCAGCATATTCTCATCCAAATCAAGAACTTCTAGCAAGTTGTATCTAAATTCCTTAAGTTGACCAGTAAGTTGATTGGATCTCATATCTAAGAATTTTAAGGAAGGAAGATCAAATATCCAAGATGGTATTTCCCCACTAAGCGAGTTATCTGATAGGAAGAGCAAGATGAGGTTCCGGAATTCGGTGGTGATAGGAGGAATAGGACCGGTAATTGAACAATTAGAGAGTTCTAAACTTTCAAGCTTTGCCAGGTTTGTAACTGAGGATGGAAACAGCCCTGTAAATAAGTTATGTGACAGGGATAAAGATTTGAGTTTGGTGAAGTTACTGAAAATATTTGGAATGTCACCACTAAAGTTGTTATATGAAATAACAAATTCAACAAGTTGCACTAGATTTGAGATTGTTGATGGCAGTGAACTATTGAAGTTGTTCGAGAAGAGGCGCAAATTATTGAGCTGTATGAGATTCCCAATAGATTGAGGAATGGTTCCAGAGAAGTAGCAGCTTGAGAGATCTAAAAAACGTAAAGATTTAAGATGACCAATAGAATCTGGTATATTCCCAGAAAAGCTTGACAAAGAAAGGTCTAACTCCCTTAAGGAGCTGCTACTGTTCCACCGAGTCTTTGGAAAATGTCCTGTGAGATCCGAGTTGCTTCCTAGGTTAAGCTTTTGTAGTTTTGGCAAATGAAAAATGTCATCAGGAAATTTCCCCGACAATCCTGTGCCTGGAAGATTCAGAATTTCCAAGGAAGAGGAGAAGTTTGATCGCAGTGCTGAAGAGATGTAGGTAAAGGTGAGGTCTAGCTCCCTTAATTGAGTTAAGTTTTGAAGGATCAATTTAAATGTGTGAGGTCCAAATCTCAACTCCTCAAGATCTACTGAGAGATCAAGTGAAATCAACTTATATAAGTATGATACTTCTGAAGGGATTCTGCCTGAAAAGCCCGAATACGAGAGATTAAGATGTGTCAAACTTCGGAACCAGCCAAATTTTCTTGAAATTTGAGAAGGGGAGAAATTATTGTAAGCTAAATTAAGCTTTCGCAGATGAGAAAGTTGGAAGAGGGTGCTGTTGGAATCAATTGTCCCATGAAGTTGGCTGCAACTAAGATCAAGCCCAGTTATTTGACCTGTAATTCTATCACATGTTACTCCATCCCAGGTACAGCAATCAGTGCTTTGATTCCAGGAGATTGTCTTTGGGTAGGGAAGGTGACCATTGGATTCACAATCAGAAGAAGAAGATTCATGTATGGTCAGTTTAAGCTTCAATTGCTGCAAAGCCAAGCTCTGGTCTTGGCTGCACAAAACACTTGAAAGAACAATAATTGGATATTGTAACACAAACCAGGACAAGAAATAGGCCCATCCGCAAAAATTGAATATTTTACTTAAACTACAGAGAATGATACATCTTCTTCAGATCAACAAATAATGTAATAAGATTCATTGTTATTACATCTTTAAGATGTGTCAAACTTCGGAACCAGCCAAATTTTCTTGAAATTTGAGAAGGGGAGAAATTATTGTAAGCTAAATTAAGCTTTCGCAGATGAGAAAGTTGGAAGAGGGTGCTGTTGGAATCAATTGTCCCATGAAGTTGGCTGCAACTAAGATCAAGCCCAGTTATTTGACCTGTAATTCTATCACACGTTACTCCATCCCAGGTACAGCAATCGGTGCTTTTATTCCAGGAAATTGTCTTTGGGTAGGGAAGGTGACCATTGGATTCACAATCAGAAGAAGAAGATTCATGTTGGTCAGTTTAAGCTTCAATTGCTGCAAAGCCAAGCTCTGGTCTTGGCTGCACAAAACACTTGAAAGAACAATAATTGGATATTGTAACACAAAAACCAGGACAAGAAATAGGCAGCCCATCTGCAAAAATTGAATATTTTACTTAAACTACAGAGAATGATACATCTTCTTCAGATCAACAAATAATGTAATAAGATTCATTGTTACCTCTATAGAGTATATTGCATCAACTGAAAGTAGGGGAATGTAAAAGCAATTCAGACTGGGCCAAGAACAAGATTTATACCTCAGAGTCTCAGCACATCTCCTTGACTCCTTCTAGAACAAATAATGAGATCCTCAAGTACAACGTCATTGATTGTCAAATCTTGAAGCAGCTTAAAATTTGCAGTCAAAGGTGCTCAGAGGTTTGGCTAAATCTTAAATGTCAAGATGAAGATAGTCCCTTAAGTATAGAGCTAGTCTGAGCTAGAGTTATTTTCATCCCTCTAATAGTTTACTGAACATAAAACGTCCTCTAAGGTTGCAAAACAGAGACAGTTATACTCCACTCTAACGGATTATGTCAATTATTAACTGAATATCCTTCATCCTTCTTCCTCCCTTCAGCTTTTGTTCTTTTTCATTTCAATAAGATCCCCCTTCAGCTTACTGTTGGTATTTCTCAACTCCATATCGAGGAATCTCCTAAACCCATCTATATTGAAGCAGATTTGTGCAAGAAGGAGATTCAAAATACCATGACAACATCTGGGCAAACTATGCATGAAATACAAAAACTATAATTTTAAGAATTTTGCTCCATTTTATTTTTTCATAGGACTCTTAAAGAGCGAAAACCATCAAGCTGTCGAGATATATGGAAAACCATTCACATACCAGTACACTTATGCAGACACGTTCATTGCCTACAAAAATCTCAAATGTCCTTTTAGTTACAGGGGTTCAATTAGCTCTTTCTTAGTGTTGAAAACTTGGAATACCGAAAAGCCTAAAATAACATAAAGTGTTCACTTTTTTTCTGCAAAGAAACAATCGTTCCTTTGTGTCTTGTTTAGGCTGGATTTGAAATTCCCACCTCAAACTCTGAAAGGCAGGAGAAAGATCTGACCCACTTTGCCATGCCAAGATTCTCTTTATACTTGGGAGATTCACAAAATCTTAAGTGATAAATTTTAAAATGTGAAAATCTGGAGGGAGGAGCGGACTGGAAATTTAATAGCTAATGAAAAGAGAAATAAGGCAGCATGTCATGAAATTCACAAATTTAGCTAAAACTGATGTGCTTAGCACATTTATGCGCACGAGTAGCTTGCTTCGTAAGAAAAGCAGCTGGGAAATGAGTTAAATGAACTGGATTTAGATGCATTAGGTATAGAGAAGAAGGTTTCGGCGGAATTATTTTTGGTGGAAAATATATGTTTCTTAAGAAATCATTTTAACTATTCACAAATATTTGGTTGGATATAGAAGTGATTGATAGATATATAAGAATTATAATAAGTTTAGCATAGGGCATGAGCTTAATGTTTTGTTTAGAGCGATCAATACATTGAACCCAAGCTACTGCATCGGGCAAGTTTAAGAAAGAAGTCAAGAAAAACAAAAAGGAGAATCAGAAGAACAATCTTTATATGATAGGATAAAAGGTAACAGAAAAAGAAGAGGAAAAAGGAGAGGCAAATGCAAGCGGAAGGAAAGAGTAGAGTAGGAAAGAGTAGAGTAGTGGCAGCAGTAGAAATAGTGGTAGGAGAACAATAGGGGAATGTCCTACCCTCTTTTCCACCAAGGCAATAAAGCCAGTTGTGTAGTCTATACCCTTTAACCATCTACTATGAACTTTTCTTATTCACAAATTACTGCTATTTTTCATATTAGTTCATTGCTTTGCCTATCTTTCATGAACATTATTGATTTTAAGTATTGAAGTGTGTTCCAATAGAACTCTAACACCGTCTTGGGTTTTGTAGGGTACCTCAACTAATTCCTGCTTCCATGCCAAGGAGATACTGATGTTGTCATTGAGTCAGCTGCCGATCCTGCCAAAACCCAGTTAGGGACCAGCTCTAAGCTGGGTATTGGCATGTTATGTCGAGGAAGAGCCAAATCTGCCTCTTTCTTGACATAACAGTGGTATCAGAGCCTTGGTTGTTTATTCGGGGTTATTACGGAATGGAGGAGAATATGAGCAAGATGGTATGTTTAAATGGGAGAAATTATAATGTTTGGAGAAGCAAGATGAAAGATTTGTTGTTCGTGTAGAAGATGCATCTACCCGTTTTTGCAGCTCATAAACCCGAGAGTATATCTGATAAAGACTGGGATTTCGAGCACCAACAAGTATGTGGATATATACGACAATGGGTTGAAGATAATGTTTGCAACCATATTGTAAACGAGACACATGCGAAATCATTGTGGGAAAAGCTAGAGACTCTTTATGCTTCAAAAACTGGGAATAACAAGTTGTTCCTGCTAAAGCAATTGATGACCTTTAAATACAAGGAAGGCAGCCCTATCCTTGATCACATAAATGATTTTCAGTGCGTCCTTGATCAGCTGTTTGGAATGGGAGTTAATTTTGATGATGAGATACAAGGACTTTGGCTTCTTAATACTCTGCAAGACTCTTGGGAAACTCTTTGTGTTTCTTTGACAAATTCAGCTCCTGGAGGTAAGGTGACCATGGAATATGCCAATAGTGGTATGTTGAACGAGGAAGTAAGGAGAACATCTCAGGGTTCGTCCTCAGAAGCAGATATCTTGGTTACAGAAGACCTGGGGAGAGATAGAACAAGAGGATCGAGGAATAGAGGTAAAAGTAGAAGTAGATCAAGGTCCAAATACCATAATATTATATGCAACCACTGTGGCAAGAAAGGACACATCAAAAGGTTTTGCCACAAGTGGTTGCAAAATATTAGAGAAGGAAAGAAAGTTGAAAATAACGAGAGCAATGTTGCTGCTATTGTTCGAGATGACCTTCTTTTGCTTATGATGAAAATGTCATCAATTTGGTATCCCATGAGACAAGATGGATAGTAGATTCTGGAGCTACCTCACATGTCACACCAAGAAAAGAGTTTTTCTCATCTTATACTCCTGTTGATTCTGGAGTGTTAAAGATGGGCAATGCCAGTGAAGTTAAGGTGTTTGGTGTTGGTACAGTTTATTTGAAAACTAATAATGGTTCAACGTTAGTTCTTCAAGATGTCAAGCATGCTCCAGACTTTCCTTTCAATTTGATCTCCGCAGGAAGATTAGACGATGAAGGTTATCATAATGCCCTCTCTAATGGCCAATGGAAGCTCACCAAGGGCTTGTTAGTAGTGGCTCGAGGAGTCAAGTCTGGTCATTTATATGTGACATAGGGCTCTATTATTAATGACTCTATAAATCTGGTGGAAAGTGACACTTTATCAGAATTGTGGCACAGAAGATTGAGTCATATGAGCGAGAGGGGAGGGGATTACGTGTTTGGCTAAGAAAAGTTTGCTTTCTGGAGTGAAACAAGCAAAGCTAAAAAGGTGTATCCATTGTTTAGCTGGCAAACAGAAAAGGGTTTCCTATCATAGCCATCCTCCCTCAAGAAAGCCCGATTTATTGGAGCTAGTGCACTCTGATTTGTGTGGTCCTTTTAAAGTAAAGTCAAAAGTTGGTGCACTTTACTTTGTGACATTCATTGATGATCATTCTCGTAAGCTCTGGGTGTATCCTTTGAAATCTAACGATCAAGCACTTGGCGTATTTAAGGAATTTCAGGCCTTAGCTGAGAGACAGACGGGAAAGAAATTAAAATGTATTCGCACTGACAATGGTGGTGAATATTGTGGTCCCTTTGATAACTATTGCAAGTAACAAGGAATTCGTCATCAGAAAACTCCGCCCAAGACGCCTCAATTGAATGGTTTGGCAGAAAGGATGAATAGAACTCTAGTTGAGAGAGTTAGATGCTTGCTTTCAGAAGCTAAACTTCCAAATACATTTTGGGCGAAATCACTTAACACTGTTACCTATGTTATCAATTTGTCTCCTGCTGTTGCTTTAGATGGTGATGTCCCAGACAGAGTTTGATTTGCCAAAGATGTTTCTTATGATCTCCTGAGAGTTTTTGGGTGTAAAGCTTGTGTGCATGTTCCTAAAGATGAGAGATCGAAACTGGATGTGAAAACTAAGGAGTGCATCTTTATCGGTTATGGTCAAGATGAGTTTGGATATCATTTTTACGATTCAGTTGACAGTAAACTTATTAGAAGTCGTGATGCCATATTCTTTGAAGACCAGACTATTGAAGATATTGACAAAGATGAGAAGATGGATTCTTAGAGTAATGAGAGCTTAGTTGATATTGATCCAGTTTCTATTGCTAAGGCACCTATTGCACATGAAGGAACCCAAGACAATAATGAAGATAGTGGTCAAGATCAAAATGATCATCATGGTGTAGATGTTATGGATGCTCCAGTTGATGAAGTTATGGTTGATCAACAACCAATTCCTGCTCAGGTAACTACTTCGAATGCTCCTGAAACCTCTATTAGAAGATCTACAAGGGAGAAACAAAAATCCATGCGCTATCCTCCTGATGAGTATGTACTTTTGACTGACATGGGAGAACCTGAGAATTATGATGAAGCCATGCAAGATACTCACAAAGATCAGTGGATCGAAGCCATGGAAGATGAGATGAAGTCACTCCATGAGAATGGCACATATGAGTTAGTGAAATTGCCGAAAGGTAAGAGAGCTTTATCTAACAAATGGATATTCAGAATAAAGCAAGATAACCATACCTCTGTGCCTAGATACAAGGCGAGGTTAGTTGTTAAAGGTTTTGGCCAGAAGAAGGGAGTTGACTTTGATGAAATTTTCTCCCCTGTTGTGAAGATGTCTTCTATTCGTGTGGTTCTAGGCTTAGCCGGAAGTCTAGATTTAGAGGTTGAGCAGATGGATGTCAAGACTGCTTTTCTTCATGGTGATTTAGATGAGGAGATTTATATGGAGCAACCTGAGGGTTTTGTAACTAAGGGAAAAGAAAATTATGTTTGCAAATTGAAAAAGAGCCTGTATGGATTGAAACAAGCTCCAAGGCAATGATATTTGAAATTTGAATCTGTCATAGAAGAACAAGGGTATAAGAAAACTTCGTCAGACCATTGTGTATTCTTTCAGAAGTTCGCTGATGATGATTTTATTATCTTATTGCTTTATGTGGATGATATGCTTATTGTTGGCAAGAATAAATCCAGAATTGCAGTCCTTAAGAAGCAGTTGAGCAAATCATTTTCGATGAAGGACTTGGGGCTAGCAAAGAAAATCTTGGGCATTCAAATCCAACGATACAGAGATAGAAAGGAGTTATTTTTATCCCAAAAGCAATACATTGAGAAGGTACTCAAGAGGTTCAATATGACAGATGCAAAAGTGGTTAGTACTCCTCTTGCTAAACACTTCAAATTAAGTATTAGTCAGAGTCCATCTACTGATGAAGAGAAAAAGGAGATGTCTCGTATTCCTTACTCTTCTGCCGTTGGTAGCTTGATGTATTCTTTGGTTTGCACTAGACCAGATATTGCACATGCCGTTGGTACTGTTAGTAGATTCCTTTCTAATCCTGGAAAAGAACATTGGGATGCAGTAAAATGGATATTAAGGTATTTGAAAGGTACTGCAGATTTGAAGCTGTGCTTTGGCAATGGCAAGCCTGAACTTGTTTGTTACACAGACTCTGATTTAGGAGGCAATCTTGATAATTCAAGATTCGCTTCCGGTTATCTGATCACTTTTGCAGGGGGAGTTGTTTCTTGGCAATCTAGACTACAGAAATGCATAGCTCTATCCACCACAGAAGCCGAATATATTGCTGTCACAGAAGGTGCCAAAGAACTATTATGGATGGAGGAGTATATTAATGATCTTGGCTTTGAGCAGCCAAGGTACATCTTATTTTGTGATAATCAGAGTGCTATCTGTCTCACCAAGCACTTCACTTTTCATTCTAAGACCAAACATATAAATAGAAAGTATCATTAGATAAGAATGGCTGTGGAAGAGAAATTCTTCGAGGTTGAGAAGATACACACTGATGAAAATCCTTCGGATATGATGACAAAGGCGGTGGTTGCAGATAAACATGAATTTTGCAGAAAATTGGCAGGCATGAAGCATGTCAATAGTTCCTCTACTTGAAGACACATTTGGCCCCTTGGCTGGAGGGGGAGTTTGTTGGGCACATGCCCATGTTGTCCAGCCAAAGGCCCAATGGCCTAATCCTATTCTCTTTTGGTTTCCATTCCTATTTGAAATTGGATTCGGTTTTTATTCCTATTTAGAGTTGGTTTTGCTTTAAGAGAAAACACCACTCATTATCTATAAATAGGACAACCTTGGAGAATTATTCTATGCTCATTGGTACAAGCCTTTGAAAGACTTAAGCACATAAGAGTGGTTTTTGAGAGAGCCTTCATCAAGAGAGAAGAGAGAAGAAAAGTATTCGTTTTGCTGCAGATTTTAATTCCGACCAGCCAACTTCAAATCACGTTTTCTGATTCGTTAACTGTTTGATCGGACTGAAAGTTTGACTGAGTGTTCGTAACATCTTGGTCTTTGATTGGAACGGTGAAGATCAGATTTGGAGGCCCGTAGTATCTGATTTCGAGCCTCGAGTAGCAGCTTCATTTTTGTGGATTCTCCTCTTTCTTCAATTGATTTATTGTTGCTCTTGTTGCTATTGTTGCTCCGTGTTTGACACTTGTTGTGTAGCCAATTTGGAGAACTTTTGTAACCCTCTTATTATTATAGTGGAGTTTTTTGGATCTTTGTGATCCCGTGGTTTTTACCTTCGATTTGAAGGGTTTTCCACGTTAAAATTTGGTGTTCTTTATCTTCTTTATTTTCGGATTTGCCTCTTCCTCGACATAACATGGCATTCACTTATATCTCAGGCACCAACAACTGCCAACTGAAGCTATCATAGAGAGAGACCTCATGTGGTCAGGCTTTTTAATCAGACTTCTTCGCTTCATTCTCAATATTTTGATGAATAATGTTTTGTTAACATGTCTGTGATGCATGAGTGAGTTTCAACTATCCTAGTAATTCACCATAAAAACGTTTTGGATATAAATTGCTCAAGATTCCATTGCTGATGCAAAATGTGATAATAAATACTTTTTCAAGCTTATAGGAGTTGTAATGATCATATTAAGCTGAGCCCCCTAAATTTAAATATTTATTGTATAAGATCTTGCTTGTAACATGCAGAGATACCTCGGATGATAGTCTGTACTAGTATAAATGGTAGCTCATGCTCGTTTACTCAAATGGAATGGACCTATGCTGCTAAGCTTCTGATGAGATCTGATAACAAATGGTGTTTTTCTTTCAAACCCGAACTTTGCCTTTGAGCAGGGATGGCAAACAGGGTGGGGCGAGGCAGGAATTACTAGTATGTAACTATGTTCAAGCTTCATTTTGTTCTTTATGTTCATTTATACTTGAATTCTTGAAGAAACGTCATGTACTTTTCTCCTTTTCTTAACAAAAAGATGATTGTTCATCTTATACACCAAATCTCAGCTTTAATTTACTACATATTCATATGCAAAGGGATTTATCTTCAGGTATATCTCAACCTACTCTTGGATACTCCTGATTTAATAAAGAAAAGATAACTTTATCTGTCAGACACATTAAATTTGATTCAAAAAAAGTTAACAAGATAATAACAAAAGTTAACAGATATTTAAAATAGATCATTCAAGTTTCAGTCGAAGAAAATTAGTATGAAGAGCACAAGTAAAATTAACCTCACTAACTGCAACCCAAATACATGTATGAAAAGCTCTATTCATCTTTGTCAGTAATAGATTCTATATTGATGGTGTTTTAGAATTGTTCAATTATCAAATTCTACCAGAAAAATACAAAAAAAAAAGAAGGCAATTATGCATGAACTATACAGACTTTTCTATTACTTCATCGTCTTCTTTTCAGACGTCTTCTCTTTGCTTCAATTTTCTTAACCATCCTGTATCCTTCTTCGTTGACAATTCTCACAAACCATTTAGGTCTCCCTGTTAAGAAAATGACATATCCCATAAATAATCCAAATACCATTCCACAACCATATCCAATTACCACTGCTCTCCAATCCATAAAACCTCGATCATCTTCTTCTTCATCGGCCTCAAATGAAGGAGGTTGTTGCGGCATCCCACTATCTGCACAGCTCCTAGACAAGGGAAATCCACATAATCCAGCATTTCCTAAATATGAATCATTTTCAAATGTATCGAACTGTTGACCTCTAGGTATGTGTCCGACCAGGTGGTTCTTTGAGAGATTCATGACAGCAAGAAATTTCAGAGTCGCAAGTTCTTGAGGAATCTTCCCCGAGAGTTGATTTGATGACAGGTCTAATGACTCAAGAACAGATAAATTCTCAAAGGACTGAGGAATAGGACCCATAAGGCTGTTATGGGACAAATTCAATCCTCGAAGTGAACCAAGATTGCCAATGGATTTTGGTATATCACCTTCAAATTTGTTATGTGAGAAATCAATGGTTGTGAAAATAGAAAGAATCCTCACAAGTTGGAGCTGCTGCCCTTTTATAGCCACTGTCAGGGAATCATGGTATAGATATTCTCCAATATACGTTAGGGGAGTTCCCCTTGGATCTACAATCGTCATGGCTTTCAAATTCCTGAAAAACCTTTCTGTTAAATTTCCAGTGAAGTCATTATAAGAGAGATCAAGGATTTTCAACTTAGAGAACAAAACTTGGTTTATAGAAGTGGTAACGGGGCCATGTAACCTATTGGATCTCAAACTTAGAATCTGTAGCCTAGGAAGTGTTCCCAGCCATTTGGGAAATGTATCATTCAAGGAATTTTCTCCAAGATCAAGTACCTCCAGCGCTCTGCAATTGGCCAGGGTTCATGGCAATGTTCCTTCTAGTTTATTTTTCCGCAGATTGAGACTTCTTAGACTACTTCCCTTACCAAAATTTTTTGGAAGTGTCCCATGAAATTGATTGTCATGCAGGTCCAACACTGAGAGATTTCTGCTCATGTTTACTAAACATTTTGGAATAACTCCAGTCAGGCTGTTATTGGACAAATCAAGAATCATTAGGGAACTCATTTTGCATAGTGGTGAAGGTAATTTCCCAGAGAAGTTGTTGTTTGACACTATGAAGATGAACATATAGGGAGGTGGAGCAGGTACTTCTCCTTGAATCAAGTTCGATCCAAGATCAAGATAAACAAGATTTTCAAAGTCATGAAGTGGGTCAATAGCAGTTAGAAAATTGCTTGAAAGATTCAGATAAAACAATGAGCTTTGCCAATCAGACCACGCCCAATCAGGAATTTTACCATAGATCTTGTTGTTGGAAAGATCTAATTGACCAATTCTCGTTGCAGCTTGTAAGAAATTTAATTCCCTTATATTGCAGGAAGATGCATACAATCTTCCAATAGATCTCGGCAAGGCCATATCTTTGTGGCTGGAAAACACCGACAGATTGTTAAAAGAAAGACCAAGACGTCTAAGTTGTTTGCAGTTTGAAAACATACCAATGTCTAGACCACCAGAAAGGTTGTTCGTAGAAAGATCTAGTGTTGTCAAGTTCACAAGTTTGGAGAATGATCTTGGGATAGGTCCATGCAGCTTATTGTCACCAACATCAAGAACTTCTAGCAAGTTGTATCCAAATTCCTTAAGTTGACCAGTAAGATGATTGGCTCTCATCTGTAAGAATTTTAAGGAAGGAAGATCAAATATCCAAGATGGTATTTCCCCAGTAAGCAAGTTATCTGATAGGAAGAGCAAAATGAGGTTTGGGAATCCAGTGGCGATAGAAGGAATAGGACCAGCAATTGAACAATTAGAGAGTATTAAACTCTCCAGCTTTGTTAGGTTTGTAACTGAGGATGGAAACAACCCTGTGAACAAGTTATCTGCAAGGGATAAAGATTTGAGCTTGGTGAAGTTACTGAAAATATTTGGAATATCACCACTAAAGTTGTTAGATGAAATATCAAATTCAACAAGTTGCACCAGATTTGAGATTGTTGATGGCAGTGAACCATTGAAGTTGTTCGAGAAGAGGCGCAAATTATTGAGCTTTGTTAGATTCCCTATAGATTGAGGAATGGTTCCAGAGAAGTAGCAACTTGAGAAATCTAGGAAACTTAAAGAGCTGAGATGACCAATAGCATCTGGTACATTCCCGAAAAAGCCTGATGAAGAAAGATCTAACTCCTTTAAAGAGCTGCTACTGTTCCATTGCATTTTTGGCAAATGCCCTTTGAGATACAAGTTGCTCCCTAGGTTAAGGATTTGCAATCTTCGTAAATGAAAAATGTGATCTGGGACTTTCCCAGACAATTCGGTGCTAAGAAGATTCAGGACTTCCAAGGAAGAGGAGAAGTTTGATGGCAGTGCTGAAGAGATGTATGTAGAGGTGAGGTGAAGCTCTTTTAGTTGGGTTAAGTTTTGAAGGAGCAATTTGAAAGTGTGAGGTCCAAATCTCAACTCCTCAAGACCTGCGGAAAGATCAAGTGAAATCAACTTAGATAGGTATGATACTTCTGAAGGGATTTTGCCTGAAAAGCCTGAATGCGAGAGATTAAGATGTGCCAAACTTGGAAACCAGCCAAATTTGCTTGAAATTTGGGAAGGGGAGAAATCATTGTATGCTAAATTAAGCTTTAGCAGATGAGAAAGTTGGAAGAGGGTGCTGTTGGAATCAATTGTCCCATGAAGTTGGCTGCAACTAAGATCAAGCCCAGTTATTTGACCTGTAATTCTATCACACGTTACTCCATCCCAGGTACAGCAATCAGTGCTTTTATTCCAGGAAATTGTCTTTGGGTAGGGAAGGTGACCATTGGATTCACAATCAGAAGAAGAAGATTCATCTATGGTCAGTTTAAGCTTCAATTGCTGCAAAGCCAAGCTCTGGTCTTGGCTGCACAAAACACTTGAAAGAACAATAATTGGATATTGTAACACAAAAACCAGGACAAGAAATAGGCAGCCCATCTGCAAAAATTGAATATTTTACTTAAAACTACAAAGAATGATACATTTTCAGATCAACAAATAATGTAATAAGATTCATTGTTACCTCTATAGAGTATATTGCATCAAATGAAAGTAGGGGAATGTACAAGCAATTCAGACTGGGCCAGGAACAAGATTTATACCTCAGAGTCTCAGCACATCTCCTTGACTCCTTCTAGAACAAGTAATGAGATCCTCAAGTACAACGTCATTGATTGTCAAATCTTGAAGCAGCTTAAAAATTTGCAGTCAAAGGTCCACGGAGGTTTGTCTATATCTTAAATGTCAACTCTATTGTTTCTTTCTGACTGACGATCATACAGGCTCCCCCATTTGATTGGAATTCCTTCAATTGTTTATTCTATCTTTGACATTCAAAATGGAGAAATACTTCAGCACGATGCTATTGGAATTAATGATTGCGGCTGCATAAATGACAAGACACTCGGCATCTAGTGGTCAATGAAGTGAGATGAAATACAGCAGAGATCAAGATTCAAATCCCAACAGAGATTTTATACCTCATGAGGCATATTTCCTCGACTCATTCTAGAACAAGTACAAATCAAGAATTGCAGTCAAAGCTGCATAGAGGTTTGTTTAGTTGTTTATATATTAAATGTCAACTCTCTTGCTTTGTTTGACTGGATAGTCAGATCTCTCAGGCTCCCTCATTAGATAGGAATTCTTTATTTGTGTTGTCTGGCTTTGGCATTCATAATGGAAAAAATACATCAGCAAGATCCTTATTGAATTTAATGATTGCCCGTTGTAAAAAAAAAAGGGACAAGACACCCATTTTCTTATTCTTCTAGTCTTACGAACATAACATATCAAGATAATCCCTCAAGTATACAGCTAGAATTATTTTCATCCCTCTAATATTATACTGGACATGAAACTTCCCCTAAGTTGGAAAGATAGAGACAGTTTTGTCAACTTAGAGGAATGAAAGAAATACGCAATACCATGGCAACATCTTGACAAACTATGCATGAAATGCAAAAACTACATTTTGAAGAACTTCTGCTGCATTTTATTTTCGTAGGACTCTTAAAGAGTGAAAACCGTCGAGATATATGGAAAGCCATTGACATACCAGTACACTCAATTAAATGTCCTTTTAGTTATTGTGGTTCAATTAGCTCTTTCTTATTTAGTGTTGGAAACTTGGAATGTGGAGAAGCCTAAAATAACATAAAGTGTTCACACAGACCCTATTTCTGCAAAGAAACAACAGTATTTCTTTCCTGTTTGTCTTGCTTAGGCTGGAGTTGAATTCCCACCTCAAAGGCAGGAGAAAGAGCCTTGCCCATTCTCCAAATAAAGAATAGATTTTACTGTGGTTCAATGTTTGCTTTGACTCATTAAAGATATCTTTCACAAAGTATATTTTTTTTATTTTAAGCATGAGATGATATTTTTATAATTATAAGATCATTTAGGGTAAAAATGAAAAATTTATATAATCTCAGAATATATTGACTCCTTCTAGTTCTAGAATAAGTATCCAAGGTTTGTCTATATCTTAAATGTCAACGCTAGTGTTTCTTTCTGAGACGTTTTGATCTAGCAGGCTCCCTCATTAGATAGGAACTAGTAAGTTTAATTGCACTTTGCACGGTCGTAAAATATTTTATTGAATTTAGGAAATAATCTTTTTCTATATTACAACATTAAAAATAAAAGATTTTTGAAAAAAAAAATATTCTTAAATTTTATCAGAAACCTAAGATTTTGTATGAACAAAAACAAAAGAACAAATTCACTGATAAAATCAAATTGAGATTTTTGGACATATAAATTCACGAAGAGGTCTTAATATGCAACTCATTGCCTCCAACACAAGAGTAGTCCTCAGTTTACGAAGAACGTTGGACATCTTCCTTGGACCTTGGCTACCTTAAGTATACGTTTGTTTTTTTCAACGTTAGAAAATTCAGTATTTCTCTCAAGAGTTGTTACCCTTTAATTTCTTGCATCTGGCTACTTTAAAGTTCAAAGTCGTTACCGTTTAATTTCTTACCGTTATAATTCCTCGTACAGTTCTTGAATTATTTGTAAGATGAAGAATCAATTAAAGGAAGAAGTGGAGAAAGAACAGAAAAAGAATAGAGGAAGGGTTTGAATACTTTATAAGCACAATGTAGCTTGAAAAATATTTCCTCGGAATTGAAAGTGTCCATATACGTGGTGATTAACCATATTATGCATTTTTGATTAGTTTTTTATGGGGATGGAGCTCATTTTATATATATATATATATATATATATATATATATATATGTCAACTAGGATACTTTATTAATATAAACTAAGTAGCATTACATTGTTCTATCATGGAAGTCCCATTGGGATCAAATCCATAATTTGTAGAGTTAAAAGGAACTATTTGAAAAAGCAGAGGTACTAGCTAATTTATTACATGAACTCTATGAAATAGTTCTAGTAAAAGAGGACCCCCTTTATCTGCTAGAAGGTTGGCAGCAACAAAACGAGAGGCATTAGAAAGTTTCATTTGAGTGTTGAAATATTCCAGCTTGGTACTTACTTTTTGTTGCCAAAAGATGAGCTACTGAATTTGCTTTGCGAAAATGATGCCTGATGTCCTAGATCTTTATGATGCATACACATAGGTGGCAAAATGCTTAAAAAAAAATAGTTATCCACCCATACTATCCATTAAAAATGGGTTGGATAATGAACTTTTTAAAAACGGGTCGAATATGGATAAGAACCATATTATCCACTTAGAAAATGGTTAACCAAATGGATAATCAATGGATAACTAATATGTTTAACTTTTATATTTGTAAAGCCTCAAATTGGGGGTTCCTCAAGTTTGCGAGAGTAGAATTCTCCCATAAATGATCATATTTAAGAAGTCATGGATAATATGGATATCCATATTATCCGCCGGATAACCCATTTTGTTATCCGTCTCAATACGGGTCGGGTCGGATAATTTATCCGTTTTTGAATTATTCGTTTCGACCCGTTCATATCCGACCCGTCCGTTTGCTAATTAACCACCCGCAACTGCAAGAATGAAAAATTGAGTTATATGTAGGATAATTATTTTGAACCAGCTGTATTACTTCCACCGAGTCCGTTTCCACTTCTAGCGGCTTCAAGTTTCTTTCATGGGTAAGCTGTTGCGGAAGACGAATATATAGAGAGTGATTAAATCATAACTACTATATCTAAAGGTAGCTAATAAATAGTAAATGAGACAATAATAAAAAGAACACCAGAAATTAACGAGGTTCGGCAAAATTTGATTTTTGTCTAGTCCTCGGACAAAATCAACTCAAATTTATTTCACTCCAAAAATACAAGTAAAATACTATAAGAGAAAAAGAAGATTCTAATGCCTTAGGAGATAACAAGGCAAGTGAGAGATGTTTACAAAGGAACAAAACTCTTGCTATTTATCAAAAGGGAAATGGCCTTAATAATGTCATGCATGACATCATATTAAGTGTGATCATACAATGTAAATGCATGAAAAATGCATCTACCAATTTCTTCCTAAAAGGAGGCTTCAAATGTTCATACTAGTTCACATTAATCTTGTCAAATTCAACAAATCTCCACCTTGGCAAGATTCTATTTTTTTTTTAAATTTTCTCTCACTGATAAATTTTGATTGTGTCTTCAACTTCAATCTTCAAAGTTCAACAATGTTGATCAAGTTCAAACAATGTTGAAACTTGATCGCAGTCACTACTTTTGTTAGCATATCGGCGGGGTTGTCTGTAGTCTGAATTTTCTGTACCATCACTCCACCTCCTTCTATAATATCTCGTACAAAGTGATATCGAACATCAATGTGCTTCGTCCTTGCATGATAAACTTGGTTCTTTGCTAATTGGATAGCACTCTGACTATCACAAAATAGTGTGATGCTTTCTTGACCAATACCAAGCTCTCTAAGCAGCCCTTGAAGCCAAATTGCTTCCTTTACAGCCTCCGTAATTGCCATGTACTCTGCCTCAGCAGTAGACAAAGCAACCGTTGACTACAAAGTAGACTTCAAACTAACTAATGCATTTGCAAAAGTGAAAACATAACCAGTAGTTGATCTACGCTTGTCCAAATCACCCGCATAATCCGAGTCACAATATCCAACCAGATACTGACTATCTTCCTGCTAAAAAATTAATCCAACATCTATAATATTACGAATATACCGTAGAATCCATTTCACAGCTTGCCAATGCAACTTTCCTGGATCATGCATATACCTGTTTACAACTCCGATGGCATGTGAAATATGAGGTCTTGTGCAAACCATTGCATACATCAAGCTACTAACGGCATTCACATATGGCACTCCTGACATATACTCTCGTTCAGCTTCATTCTTCGGCGACATAGCATGCACTAAGCTTAAAGTGAGGAGCAAGAGGAGTGCTAACCGACTTCGTGTTATCATTCATGCCAAATCGATCGATTACTCTCTTCAAGTATTCTCTCTGAGATAGATAGAGTTTCTTTGAATGTCTATCTCTTTTTATGTCTACGCCAAGAATTTTCTTCGCCTAATCCAAATCCTTCATCTCAAACTCCTTTCTTAGTTGAATCTTCAACTTCTCAATTTCCTCTTGACTTTTGGAAGCTATCAACATATCATCAACGTATAGGAGAAGACATATGAAAGATCCGTCTTCAAGCTTGCGCAAATACATACAATGATTGTATTTGGTTCTTCTGTACTTCTGCCGCAACATAAACTTATCAAATCATTTATACCATTATCTAGAAGATTGTTTTAATCCGTACAATAATTTTTCAAGTTTGCACACCATATTTTCCTTTTCAGCAACGTTGAATCCTTCTAGCTGAGTCATATAGATTTCCTCTTCCAAGTCTCCATGTAAAAATACAGTTTTTACATCTAACTGAACTAGTTCCAAATTAAACTGTGCTACCAAAGCCAACAAAACTCTTATAGAGGAGTGTTTCACGACTGGAGAAAATACCTCATTGTAATCATTCCTCCTTTTGAGCGTACCTTTTGGCCACCAATCTTGCTTTGTAGCGAACATCTTCTTGGTTAGAAAATCCTTCTTTCTTTGCAAATACTCATTTGCACATAATTGCTTTCTTGCCCTTCGGGAGATTGGCCAATTTTCATGTTTGATTCTGATGAAGGGACTGCATTTCTTAATTTTCATGGCATTTCTTAATTAAGTGGTAGGAACACCATCAGCTATAATTGAGGCTGCACAAGCCACAGTCTCTATGAGACGAATAAGTTTTTTTATTGTTCTTTTTTGACTTGCTGGTTGCTATTGATTCAAGTTGTTATTAAGGTTCCTGAATTAGAATCTCCTTCTTTGCTGACTCTTCTTCCAAGGGAAAATCTTCTATTGTTTCCTCGTTTTCTCTCTGTATTGGAAAAATTAATTTTCCCTCAAATTTCACCTGCTTTGAAGCACCATCAGTTTGTTTGAAATCTTCAACTGTCACTTTATCTGTTATGGCAGATTCATCAAAGGTAACATCTCTGCTGAATATAATTTTTTTTGTCTCTGGACACCATAAGCGGTATCCTTTGACTCCAGAATTAATTCCCATAAATATAAATTTCTTTGCTCTTGGATCTAATTTTGACTCTTTCACATGATAGTATGCAATTGAGCCAAATACATGCAAAAAACTATAATCTTCAGCAGATTTCTCATACTATTTTTCAAATGGTGTCTTGCCACCAATAGCGGCATATGGTAGACGATTAATGAGGTGGCATGCATATGTTATTGCCCCAGCCCAAAATTCTTTGCCCAGGCCAGTATTGGACAACATACATCGAACCTTCTCCAGCAAAGTCCGGTTCATGTGTTCTACCACTCCATTCTACTGTGGTATATTTCTAACGGCGAAATATTTCAAAATACCATCATCTTCACAAATCTTATTGTAAAGATCATTTTTGTATTCTTCTCCGTTATCTGTGCGGAGACACTTTATCTTTCTGCATGTTTGAGTCTCTATCATCGCCTTCCATTTGAGAAAAATTTCCCAGCACCTCAACTTTGGTTTTCATAGTATACACTCACACTCTTGGGGGAAAAGTCATCAATAAATGTTACAAAATAGTATTTCCCATCTAATGAAGGTATTTTGGAAGCACCCCAAACATCAGAGTGAACATAATCCAAAATACCTTTAGTATTATGGATAATTGTTCCAAATTTAACCCTTGTCTGTTTCCCTTTGACACAATGCTCACAAAACTCCAAATTGCAAGTCTTTACTCCTTTTAACAATCCTTGATCTGATAAAAGTTTCAAGAATTTTCCTCCAGCATGTCCCAAGCGATTGTGCCATAGCTTGGTTGCTTCTGCCTCCTTGTCATCACTGGATGTCACTGTTGCTGTCCCAATAACTGTACTACCGTGATAGTGGTACATGTTATTATTTCACCGAATTCCCTTCATTATCACTAGTGCACCGGAGCATATTCTCATTATCCAATTTTCTGCAATGACTTTGAGCCCCTTTGACTCCAGGGCTCCTACAGAAATAAGATTTTTCTTCAATTTCAGTACGTATCGAACATCTGTTAATGTTCTGATCAATCCATCATGGTTCCTTAATCCGATTAAACCAATACCATATGCGGTGAGAGAATTGTTATTCGCGGTGTGGTTAACTCCACATTCTCCTTCTTGAAAATCAACGAACCAGTCCCTGTTGGGACACATATGATAGCTACAAGCTAAATCCATCAACCATATGTCACATGGTTTGAATGGCTCAGTTGTAACTAGTGAGAAATCAGAGTCATCACAATCAGCTACATTTGAAACCATGACAGCCTTCTCATTGTTAGGTTTGGCCTTGTTTTTCAACTTTGGACAGTCTTTCTTCCAGTGCCCCTTTTCTCTATAAAAGACGCATTCATCTTTGCTGGGCCTGGATCTTGACTTGGATATTCCTTTCTTCGTTCTCATATGATTTTGAGAACGATCTCTCATGACCAGTGCTTCTCCTTCTACCCTCTTTTATTTTTCTCTTTTTCTTTGTTCTTAGTTGTACAAGACAGAACAAACTCCTTTGAGAGACACTTCATCATTCCCATGAAGTAGAGTAGTTTCGAGGTGCTCGTATTCATCGGGAAGTGAACTTAATAATATTAAAGCCATATCTCCATCACTAAAAGTCACGTCCATATTTTGCAAATCTGTCGCCAACTTATTAAAGCTGGTGATATGATCATTCATTGTAGTACCAGGAACATATGTGAAGCGTAACAGTCTTTTTTCATGTAAAGTTTACTTTGACTATTTTTCGTCAAGAATTTATCCTCCAATGCATTCCACAATTTACTTGCAGAAGTTTCTTTTGTGTATGGATACTTCTGTTCTCTTGCGAGGTAAGATCGAATGATACCGCAAACAACGCGGTTGATAATCTTCCAATCTCCTTCACCGATATTGCCTGGTTTTTTTTTCTTCTATAGCAATATCTAGCCCTTGTTGAAAAGGGATATCAAGAACCTCAGCTTGCCATATCCCGAAATGTCCTGCCCTGTCAAAAAATTTCAACTGCAAATTTCGCATTTGACATAATTCTTGTCATAAGCGAAGATGCCAACGACGTATTACTGACACCCAATGTGGACTCTTCATTTTTATTATCTCCCATTTTTTCTATAGATACTATTTATTTGCTGACAGTATAGAACATCAAAGTAATTCTTTTCTGATGTGGAGGTTTAGACTATGCTACAACCACAAAGCATATTAAGATAGAACCTTGACTCTGATACCAATTGTTGCAGAAGCCGAATATATAGAGAGTGATTAAATCAGATCTACTATATCTAAAGGTAGCTAATAAATAGTAAATGAGACAATAATAAAAAGAACACCAGAAATTAACGAGGTTCGGCAAAATTTAATTTTTGCCTAGTCCTCAGACACTATCAACTCAAATTTATTTCACTCCAAAAATACAAGTGAAATACTACAAGAGAGAAAGAAGATTCAAATGCCTTAGGAGATAAGAAGGCATGTGAGAGATGTTTACAAATGAACAAAAACTTTGCTATTTATAGAAGGGAAATGACCTTAATAGTGTCATGCATGACATCATATTAAGTGTGATCATGCAATGTAAATGCATGAAAAATGCATCTACCAATTTCTTCCTAAAAGGAGACTTCAAATATTCATACTAGTTCACATTAATCTTGTCAAATTGAGCACAAGCTGCCGTCCTTGCATTAAAGCAAGAAGTTCCAGTAGAATTTCGGATGACACCACCCAAACCACCAATCTTATTATTGCTTTTTCATATTAGACAGGACAATCATTTTAATTATTTTTCTCATATTTAGGAATAATCTTTTAATTATTTTCCTAATATTCAGGATTCCAAATTAATTATATTTTATTTATTAATATTTCTTTATTTAAATTGTATAAAGTATCTGTAATTCAATCAATTCTCTTGGATTACCTTTTAACAACAAGTCAAACCATATTAACGTGCATACAACTAAACAAAAACAATTCTTTTACAACTTAAAAGAGCCTAGTCTACAACAAACATAGAAAATATATTAAAAATCCTTTATCTTTTCTATCACAAGAATAAAAAAAAAATATTTCAAAATATATAAGAATAAACTTCTACCTTTCGAAGAATTAGATTGCGTGGGCAATCTTTAACTTCAAAGGACTTCCTTTTTGAAAAGGAGATAAAGTTCTTATATTTTTGATTGAAAAGGTAAAAAAAAAATTTGCAAAAGTCAAAGTGGAAAATATATACTGTAGTATAATTCGAAGTATTAAATATTTAGTTTATCTAGAGTTTAAAATACTAAAGTCATTATATATATGTGCTATAATTAAATTTCATATTAATTTGAACTCCTTTCCTACTCGATCAATATTTTTTCTTTATAGATTTTTTTGTGTAACTAGTCTTAACGTACACGCGTTGCGCGTGTTTTTCGTGATAATGAAAATAAAATTTTAAAAATAACATAAATATTATTCAAAATCAATAATGCAAATTTCAAAATGATAAATATTAATCATATAAGGGAGTTAGATCTAGCGGTTCTTCCTTCTTTATTTTCTTACTTGCTTCATTGTAAAAAAAGTCATAGGAGTAGCGTTGATTGATATATAAAATATTCGTTTAACTTTATCTGAGCGCTTATATACGTGCATTGCACGCATATTTCGTATTACTTATTATAAGATTTGTGTTAGATAGTTTACCATTAATTAAAAATTCTTTACCCATATTTTATTCATTTTAACAGGACTTCTAAATTGTAGCCTTATTCTATTCATACATAAGTAATTAGCCTTATTCTACTCATACCTAAGTAATTATATTGGCTTCCGAACTCGATCATTATATATAGATTTTTCTTATATTTTTAGCCCGATCGTTATCTTATTTTACCGATGATTTCTTTCTAAGGTACTTTTACTTGCGGCAAATTACATATATACGTTATTTTATCTATTTTTATTTCTTTGTATAAAATATATTTCGTATTACTTATTATAAGATTTGTGTTAGATAGTTTATCAAAAATATTTAAAAATATTTTTACCCATATTTTACTCAATTTAACGTGACTTGTAAACGGTAGCCTTATTCTATTCATACCTAAGTAATTATATAGGCATCCGAACTCGTTGTTATTAACAATTTTGTTTTAAAATTTTTAACCCGATCGTTGTCTTATTTTACCTATGATTTCTTTCTAAGGTACCTTGACTTGCAGAAAATTACATATATATACGTTATCTTTTCTATTTTTTTTTTTTTATAAAATATTGATTAATCTTTATACCGTTTAAAATAGTTTTACATTTTAAAAGATTGTCATTTGAATTTCCTAATATTTAGACAATAAAAGTGGACAAAAATTTGAGTATACTTCAAATTCTAAGTCCTTTGACCAAAAAGAAAGTATTGATTGCTAAGTCTAATTTCATACCACCTCAATATAATGTTTCCATATTTTATAATCAAAACCCCGAACTCGAGCTCAAGCCTTAACCCCGACCCCAATCACAAATCTGACCCTAGACATCAACCCCAATCTTGACACTGACCTAACCCAGAACCTGACCCTCACCCCGGATCCCGAATTTATCACGACCTAAAATCCAACTAGTCGTGGTGACACCTAACCCAATCCGCTAGATAAGCCAATTAACAACTATCAAATTTAATGAGATTTATTAAGACAAATAAATGATAAAATATCTGCATCTTTATACATTTCCCAAGGACTGGTAGTACAAATCATGAGTTTGTAAGATTTAGATTTTTACAAGACTGAAATAAAATAATTACATCTTTTTGAAATGTAAATAAATAGAATTCGAATCTAATGCTACCAAGGACAAGTGATAGCCATAACTGGAACGCAGGTACATCTTCAAATCCAGCTCCCGCCGTACGCAGTAACATCATCATCCAACATTTGCACGCAAGGTACAGAAGTGTAGTATGAGTGCAACCGACCCCATGTAGTCAATAAGTAACAAACCTAACCTTAGGTTGAAAGTAGTGACGAGCTGGAACAAAAGTTGGAGTCCAACACCAATAGCCAACAAAAATTCATAATAACATAATAAAAGTGCCAAAAGAAATAATTCAGAGATAAAATATCAGCTCGTTCATAGTTCCTAAAGAATAGGCATGCTTTTCAAGTATATTAGTGAAAACCCAAATCTTTTATCAAAATCACCAAAATAATATGAGTAAGTTTGTAAAACTGTAATTTTTCCCAAAGCTTTCAATAGGTAATTATTTCATTTTCGAATGGCATGAAGAAAATACATCTCTATGCCTACATATCAATGTGTATGTGGAGCCTTGAATGACACAATACCGTACAACATGAGGAAAATACATCTCTATACTTGTTTGTCAAGTGTGCATGTCGAATGCAATGCAACTCAGTGATAAAACTATATGCATATTCTCAGAGTATTAATTCACTTAGTCCTCACAGTCACTCAGCACTCGCTCTCGGCACTCGCACTCAGTAGGTACCTGCACTCACTGTGGATGTGGAGACTCCAGAGGGGCAATTCTAGCCCAAGCGCTATAATAAGACAATCATGGCATGAATCAAATAAACATGTTGCGGCGTGCAGCCCGATCCCAAAAATATTGTCACAATCAGGCCCTCGGCCTCACTCAGTCATGAATCTCTCCAGTCTCTCGAGCTCACAATGTCATGAAAATCAGCCCAAAAATATAATGTGATGTATCAATAAATGGTAATAGAGACTGAGATATAATATGCAAATGAATGCGTATGACTGAGTATGTAGTTGCAATGTAAGCAATTAACTCAATAACAAGAATGACGTCAGTGGGTCCCAACAGGATAAGCATATAGCCTAAATATGGTTTCAAACATGGATCACAACTCAATTACTCTAGCACGTAGAGATTTTATGGTTACAAATAAGATTAGGTAACTACACAGTAATACAGAAATAACTGAATCACATTTCACACGGTGCACGCCAACACCCTCGTCACCTAACATGTGCGTCACCTCAACACCAAACACATGTCACGCATATTCAGGGGTTCATACTCTCAGCACCAAGTTTAGAAGTGTTACTTAAATCTAACAATCCAAATCCAATACTGAGCAAGCCAAACGATACTCCAATAATGCAATCTCATGCGTACCGACCTCCGAACGACTCGAAACTAGCCAAAAGCAACTCAAATACATCAAATAAAGCCCAAGGAAACAATTCCAAATGATAAAGGTCGAATCTTAATCAAAAGCCCAAAGTCAACCAAAAGGTTAAACTCGGGCCCACACCTTGGAACCTGACAAAACTCATAAAATCCGACAACCCATTCTATTACGAGTCCAATCATACTAGTTTCACTCAAATCCGACTCTGAATCGATGTTCAAAACTTGAAAATGTACTCTATGAAACTTTAGACAAAAATCCCCAATTTCCCTTTTTAAATCATCAAACCAAATGCCAACGACAAGGATAGATTCATAAAATATATTCAAAAGCGATTCAAGAATGCTTACCCCAATTCACATGGTGAAATTCTTCTCCCAAGTCGCCCAAACCGAGCTCCAAAATCCGAAAATGATGAAAAACCACCATCTCCCAGAAATATATGTTCTGCCCAGGCATGTTCGCATTTGCGAACATATTTGCGCTTCTGCGGCGTCGCTTGTGCCACTAAATTTGTGCTTCTATGGAAAGTCACTGGAATTCGCCCATCTCACTTGTGGAACAAATTCCGCTTCTGCGCACACACATGTGCAACCACTTCTTCCGCTTCTGCGACGAATCTCGCTTCTGCGACCTATCCCTCTGCTTCTGCGATGTTGCGGGTGCGAAACAAATCTCGCTTCTTCGGCATTCACACACAATTACCCTTTTCACTTCTACGAAAGCAAACCCCGCATATGTGAAGTCACTTTTGCAACCAATTGTCCGCAAATGCGGTAACACCAGAAGCAATAACCTTAGCCAATTGCAACATGCGACGAAATGGTCCGAACATTGTCCAAAACTCACCCGGGCCCCTTAGGACAAGAATATACAAACAAGTCCCATAACATAATACGGACCTACTTGAGGCCTCAAATCCTACGTAACAACATCGAAACGATGAATCACACCTCAATTCAAACTTAAATGAACTTTGAACTTCCAAAACTCGCGCCAAAACATATCAAATCAATCCGGAATGAGCTCAAATTTTGCACACAAGTCCCAAATGGCATAACGAAGCTATTCAAATTCCCGAAACTAAAATCCGAACCCGATATCATCAAACTCAATTCCCGGTCAAACTTATGAACTTTCCAAACCTTCAAATTTCCAACTTTCGCCAATTAGCGCCGAATCCTTCTAGAAAGATCCAAATGCAAAATCCGGGCATACGCCCAAATCCAAAATCACCATCCAGACCTAACCGAACCATCAAAACTCTGTTTCGGGGTCAAATTCACAAAAGTCAAACTTGGTCAACTCTTCTAACTTAAAGTTTTAACAATGAAATTCATTCTTCCAAACTAATTCCGAATCACCCGGAAACCGTAACCGATGATACACACAAGTCGTAATACATCATACGGAGATACTCATCCCCTCAAACCACCAAGCGAAGTGCAAATGCCCCAAAACAACTTGTCAGGTCGTTATAGTATCTTAACCTTGACCTTAACTCCCGACCTCGAGCCCCTACCTCTAACTCAGACTCCGACCCCCAATTCGACCCTAACCCGTTGACCTTTGGGTTCGGTTTATGAGGTTCGAGGATGAGAATTGAGGGGTGGCAGGAGTTTGCGAGTAGGGGTGGATCTACATTAACCATGCTAGATGCTGAAGCACCCATTAACCCTGACGCATACTCTATATAATTATACAAAAAAAACAGGAAAACTAAAAGATTTAGCAAGCACCTTGTAACGACCCGACTTGTCATTTTGAGAATTAACATTCTATTCAGCGACTTAAGGTCCCGAGCAATTTTGTAATATGTATTATGACCCGCGTGTGTGGTCGAGTTTGGTTTTCGGATGATTCAGAATTAAATTGAAGGAACAATTCTTATTTTTGAAGCTTAAATGAAAAGAGTTGACCGGAGTTTGACTTTTGGGCAAACGACTCTGGAATGGAATTTTGATGATGTCAATAGTTTCGTATGGTGATTTTGGACTTAGGCGTATATCCGGATTTAAATTTGGAAGTCCGTAGGACAATTCGACGCATTTTGGCGAAATTTGGAAAATGAAAGATTTTTAGAAAGTTTGATCGGGAATTGACTTTATTGATATCGGGGTCGGAATTCAATTATGGAAATTGGAACAGCTCCATTATGTCATTTATGAATTGCATGCAAAATTTTAAGCCATTCCGGATTGATTTGATACGTTTCGGCACAAGATATAGAATTTGAAAATTTCATAAACTCATAAGTTTGATTCGAGGTGCGATTCGTTGTTTCAGTATTGTTTGATGTGCTTTGAGGCCTCGACTAAGTCTGTATTATATTCTGGGACTTGCTGGTATATTCGTACGGGGTCCCGAGTGGCTCGGGTGAGTTTCAGAGTGGTTTCAGGCCATTTCTAAGCCATTTTTAGTTGTTGGTTTTTGGCTACAACAGTGTGCATCGCAGAAATTTCTGCTGCATAGGGCTGACTTTGGAAGCTTATATCTCGTAATATGTAAGGAATTTGGAGATGATCCATAAATAAAAGTTGCATCCCTTTGGGTATAATTTTCAGAAATGTAAACCATTCATCATTTGGACATTTATACGGAAAGTTATGATCGATTAACTAAAGCCTAGTACTGCAGTTGTTTTGCCTGGCAGTGTGCATCACATAAATTTATGCTGCACAGGGTTGACTTTGGGAGCTTATATCTCGCCATCTATAAGGAATTTGAAGATGAGCAAATATAAAAGTTATAGCGCTTGGTGTCTAGTTTCCAGAAAATTAAACCATTCATCATTCGGACATCGTATGAAGGAGTTATGCCCATTTCCGTATCGAGAAAGACTGTTGTTAATTTGGGGCTAAGGCAAATCGCAGGTGTCAAATGCGATTTATAAGACTCAAATGTCAAATAAGACTTGCCTGGAAAGATTCTTAAAATGGAGGTTTCAGCCATTTTAACATATTTGGAGTTTTGGAGCTCAGATTAAAGCGATTTGTGAGGCGATTTTCACCATATGGATTGGGGTAAGTGTTCTATATCCAAAAGTGAGTATACTTCATGATTCCATGGTTATTGTCACGCACTAAACCTGAAGAGGCATGGCCGACACCCGGTGCCATACTCGGCCCGAGCGTACCACTCTGTAACTGTGAACTCTGGAGGGGTAACCCTCAACTTAGGTCGATAAGGCCATATTCTGAATCGTCTGAAAATAATGCCCAAAAGCTGATATATAAAACTATGCAGGCCGAAGAATCCGCCATGAACATCTACTGATATACAAAATATACACGACTCGTCTACAAGCCTCTAGAGATAGCTGAACTATATCATGGTCGGGACAGGGCCTCGACCTACCCATCAAACCTGTATATATAAAATGGACTCCAAGGTCTAGACCTGGTAACTCCGAGGAAGTGGAGCTTACCAACCAAGCTGATGTTTGACTCTGTCTGCTAGGAAGGTCTATCCAACTGTCTATCAGGACCTGCATGCATGAAATGTAGCCTCCCCGCCAAAAGGGACGTCAGTACGAAATAATGTATCGAGTATGTAAGACAATAGAATAACTGAAAGCTGCAACTAAACTGATAATACAATAACTGAAAGTAACTAGGAGTCAAAGATAATCTGAAGATATGCTTACCTGCTGATACTGACTCAACTCTCTCAATATAATAAGTAAAATAGTTGTCTGACCCTATAAGGCTCGGTATGTGTAACTGGTCTGCCGTAGTAGGCTCGCTCATAGGTACTCGGCCATACTAGGCTCTATATCTCAGCCATTCTGGGCTCGCTCATAGGCGCTCGGCCAAAATAGGCTTGGTATATAACTTACCATCTGATCAGAGGTTGCCCAATAGGGGCCTGCACATCGATTATAGCTCAATGATTATGAAAATACTGTAATACTGTACATATATCCAGTAACTACATGTGTTTGATAATGAGACATAAAGAGAAGTTCATATTCCTGAATTTATGTACATTGGCCTAGTCTCATATGTTACAGTATTCTCCCTTATCGGGACTTTCTATTCAATTAAGTATTGTCTTCATCTAGCCAATTAGACCCTCTGCTCTCTTGGCTGAAAGAAACAAAGCTAAACTGAATATGAAGTCCCGATGAGGGAGAAGTTGTAACTTATGAGACTAGGCCAATGTACATAAATTCAGGAATATGAACTTCTCTTTATGTCTCGTTATCAAATACATGTAGTTACTGGATCATGCCAAAATGAAGAAAATGTTTAGCCTTAACATACCTTAACCTCGTTGAGTCCTTAATAGCTTCCAAGAAACTCTTCAAACAACTCAACTCAGTCTACTATAGCATAAGGAGATTCAAAACCAGTGCTGAATAAAGGCTAAGTTTATAACTTAAGCTAGTAGCTCATTTTATGTATATTTGGGCAGCATCTCCCTTGTAACAAGGGCCTCCTCCAATACCATATACCAACAACAACAACCAGAGCAATACAATAAGAACAACATCAACAATAGTGTACAAAATATTTCATTAACAAGTCATCAACATATCACGACGAGCGACAAGCTCGGATTAAATCCCTTCAGCACCCTTCAACCCCATTATCACCCCTTATAGTCTTCTTACATTAACTTAACAGCGTAATTAACATGATAATGAAGTCATTCATCAATGATTCCATCCTTATATCATATATTTATAACAAAGGAAACAATCCATATCTCTAACTATCTTCAATCAACAACTTTATTCACTAGTTCATGTCTAGTACATCTATTTAACTCAATCAACATCAAGAAAACCTTAATCACATGCAAGAACACAATACAAATACCTCCTATAGTAGCTTTAAGTCGAAATCCAAATTATATTTAGCTTACAACAACCCTCAATGGTAATACAACACCATAGAAGTGACTTAAGCTAATCCAAGTATTATCTTGTAGTTTATCACCCTAACAACTTAACCAACAAACAAGCTGTCACGACCCAAAACTAACCCTGTCGTGATGGCGCCTATCATGGAACTAGGCAAGCCGACTCATTTCCAAAACAAACCGATATATTCATTTCAAAGATAATTTCAAGGTAAAAACCTCCATTTAAAGAGTTCAAATCAAAGAAAAATAGAAGTGCGGAAAAGAAAAGCCCGACATCGGGGTGTCACTAGTCATGAGCATCTACTATAATCTGTCTAACAATATCAAGGCTAACTTAGCCTGGAAAATAGCTAAATACAACTAGAGGAAGATAAGAGGGAGAAGAGCAGGGGCTGCGATCGCCAAACAGCTACCTTACTATCTCCGAGAAAACCTGCAACCAGAACACTCAATAACCACTACCGTGTCCAGCTACACCTGAATCTGCACACAAGGTACAGGGAGTAACGTGAGTACGCCAACTCAGTAAGTAACAACAATAAATAAAGACTGAGCAGTAGTGACGAGCAATAAAGCATGTAACGTTCATATCAGGAAATCTCAGCAAAATACCACATGCTCTTAAAAATCAGGATTTGAATCAAACATCTCGTTTAAACCCAGTTCCAGTAAAAATCATTTTAAAGACATTTTTCCAACAGTTTTTCAAACAAAGGCTCAATGCAAATGTGAGTAAAAATGATGAAATCATAAACAGCCCCTCGGGCAAACCTCACAGTCACTCTTGCCACTCGGGCATACCTCACAATCACTCTTGCCACTCGGGCATTCCTCACAATCACTCTTGCCACTCGGGCATACCTCACAATCACTCATCACTGGGGGGGTGTACAGACTCCGGAGGGGATCCTTCATCCCTACCGCTATAATCTGCACGGACAACTCACGTGCGATAATAATAAAGTATGCTGCAGGCGGGCAGCCCCGATCCACACTTATCCTCACAAATCAGGCCATCGGCCTCACTCAGTCATAAGTATGCTCCAGGCGGGCAGCCCCGATCCACACTCATCCTCATAAATCAGGCCCTCGGCCTCACTCAGTCATAAATATCTCAAGCCACTCGGGCATTTCAGTAAAACAGGGCATTCGGCCCAAAACATTTATATGCATCAAAATAGAGTCATAAGACTGAGTTATGCATTAAACAAGTATAACCATGACTGAGTATAGATTTTCAATCGAAAACAGTGAGAGGATGATACAAAACAGCCCCTAAGGGTCCAAACAGCATTGGCGCAAGGCCCAAACATGGCATTCAGCCCAATTTACAGAAATTCTTTCTAAATCATATAAGTATCAACGGTTTCAACAAAGTATGCAACTTTACAGTTGCTATGGGGCGGACCAAGTCACAAAACCCCAACAGTGCACGCCCACACGCCCGTCACCTAGCATGTGCGTCACTTCAAAATAATAGAATGATACAAAATCCAGGGTTTCATACCCTCAGGACTAGATTTACAATTGTTACTTACCTCAACAAGATGAACCCAACATCGAGCAAGCTAATCAATACTCAGGAAATTTCCACTCCGTGCGTATCCACCTCTGAATGCTTTCTTGTCTCCTCAATTCAATGCCAACGATCCGAAACTGAAATTCACCCCTTAATGATAATACAACGATCTACTATACTAAGCAACTTCAATCTACAATATCAACATCCATTGGGACCAACATTAGTAACCCATTCCATAGTTTCATTGTATTCATAAATTTCATCGCCAAGATTACCATTCACCTTCTCTCTTATTTTCTCAAAAGTACTATTCATGCCATGAACTAGAGTTTTATAATCCAATCTTTCAACCATTAAAGCTTGTAACAAATGCTTCAAATACTTCTAACTACTCATAATAAACGAGTTTGAAGCATTGGAATTACCTCTAGTAGATCAATCTTGAAAAATCACAACTTTGGTGATTTTTGTGTTCTTGAGGATTTGATGATGAAATCTTGTATTTGGATATAAGAATGATGTTAGAAATCATGTATATTGAGTAATAATCAACCCAAAACATCATTAACAGCTTACCTTGGTTGATTGGACTTGATTTGAGCTCAAAATCGTCCCTTCACCTCAAGAACCCTAACCCCCAAATACTCAAAATATCCCCCTTCCCCGACCTTGTATTTATAGGCCCAGATTTCTGGGTTTCGGATGCGGCCCTGGATGCTTCGCATCCCCACTTCACTCCTCTTTGAAGGTCGGATGCGGACCTGGACGCTATGGCAGCACTTCACTGCCAGCATCTCTTTCGGACGCGACCTCGGATGCTTCGCATCCGCAGGCTCCTCCGCCAGCCTTTGGTAATTTGGTCATAACTTCTTGTAGGAATGTCCAAATGACAAACGGTTTGAAGCGTTAGAAACTAGACTCAAAGATATTTAATTTGATAGTTAATAAACCATATAACACTTCGTATAATTAGAGTTATGCTCAATGGAATTTAGGTCTTATGCGAACTCACTTGAAACTTTAATCTTATGAAATTTCCAACTTCCAAACTTCTCATTAACCATCCGAAATCATCCCGAGCCCCTCGGGACCTTAACCAAATATACCAACAAGTCCTAAAATATCATACGAAGTTATTGGAATCATCAAAATTAAATTCCGAGGTCGTTTACACCTAGATCCATATCCGGTCCACTTTTGTAACTTAAATTTCTCAATTATGAGACTAAGTGTCTTATTTTACTCCGAGTTCCTTTCGGACCCGAACCAACTAACCCGATACAACTCAACACAGCTGAACAACACATAAATAAGGATAGATGGGGGAAACGGGGCTATAACTCTCAGAACGAACGACCGGGTTGTTACATCCTCCCCCACTTAAACATACGTTCGTCCTCGAACGTGCCCAGAGTTGTTCCAAAAGCCATCAAATCACTGTGTAACTTTCCCATGCACATACCCGGGGGTGATCCCACATCACTCTAACCCATACAAGTCCGATAGCACAGCATAACTGAAATTCCTCAATTCAACCTAGCCTACAAGCCTTCGAATCAAATTTCCAACATCCGAAATTTCCTATAAGATGAAAAGTTTGCATCTACATACTGTATAAGTCTGAACAATCTGTACCCAAAAGCTGTAACCATAACTCAAATACTCAAATTCAAATACTGCGTAGCTCGAATGCTCGAAGCAATGATTTCAAATCACAGTATCGACTCAAATCAACAAGTGCTGGTAATAAACCTCATATCAGACAAAACCTCGTTCTAAAACCTTCGTACACTGCCGATGATAAAAGAAACATACCGAATTCATAACCATTCATCAGACCAACAGGTCATGGAGCTCCCGTTCCTTCTACAAGAACTATAGCAAATTTCAAAGCCGACTTCCGATATTATCCTCCTAATTATACCACAATCAATCTGATAGCATCCATTCTAGGCCCAATGACCTCATCTCCTCCAGCATGACCACTCTAGTGACATTACACATCAATACAATTTAAAGCCACAACCCGTGCAATCCGTGCACCAGATAGCAACATTCCAAATGTACCCAAGCGTAATAATGACCCAAACAGGAGAACTGTTCCGCAAGCTCGATGAGTACCACCCCGACGCAATGCTAATAACCCATTACACACCGTAGAACCATAATATACGAATCTTACACAAGGGATCATATTTCCACATAACCCTGCTGCAATACGCGACCCTATCCAAATACCGGTCCATATGAAACACCTCAAGCCACCCTGCTAAAATCAATAACCATGCGCAATTCGACATCAAGTACCTAAAGTACATTACTATAACCACAGAGAAGCAAACGACACCATGCCACATAAAATCTGAAAGAACGTGACCAATACGTCATCAACCAAGCAATATCCAATACTATTCTCGCTCAAATTCCGCTATAAGGCCATAATAGAACCGCACCATATGTGCATATAACCAACGAATCACAACTCTTCGTAGCATAGAAGAGTAACTCACAGATCATTCCAGAACACGAATAAGCTTCACATCAACCGAATGGCACATCCTTCAACAATAGTAGTATGGAGCCAATCAATCCGGCTCGGTGTAGAATACACATCCTAATTGGGCCTACCAATAGGCCCCAAATCAACTATGGTCAGCCACCAATAGATAAACAACCTTCGAAAGTCCACAATGACGGAATCATAATACCTTCTATCATCTGGCTAGCTCCGACCACAACTTCACAGTCCACCACCATGAAACAATCTGCTCATGAGAACTCCCAATCTTCAATTCCATAGAATACATGAATCACCCTATTTGATTCCACCTCCATCGCCCGAATGCCTAACACCTCTCTCATACACAATCCCCCCTACGAGAAATACTTTGAAACTTCTTCCGTGCCACCTAGTCATCGGAAACCATTCATGTTGCTTAAGAATTTATGTCCTTCCCTTCAAAACTGAACTGTGACCTGGTATATGTAAATCCTATTCCCGCACAACACACCACATCTCTAGTATGCCACCATGTGACAAGCATAAGAATTCCATTATCAACTCTGAGTCACTAGGAAATTACATACATTATTAGTCAGAAACCTCTTTCTTGCTTCTTTCTAGGAGAAATCATAACACACAACACGCTCCGTACATCGGTAGAAATTATCCGGTTAAAACCATGGTAGAACCCATCATGAACACTTTGAAATCCATTTGCACATAATCAAGCTATCTGTTACCAAGCCACACAGGTTGCCAAATCCGGGAGCATTGCCACGAAGCACCTGTAGATACTAGCCACGTCATAAGTATCCAAAGAACCGATCATACCCATTATTGTGCTAACCCAACGTACTACCAAGCTGTCCTATTTCTCCAAGTCCTTTCTAAATTGCCTTCAAATTGCTACTTTTTCCTTGTTAGAACACTACTATCCTTAACTAAAACTTACCCCATGAACTCTAGCATAGAATCAGGCTGTCCTAAGGTTTATAAGCCGCCGAATTTCTTTTTTTTTTCTTTTTTCTTTTTGTATCCCAAAGGTTCCACAACCAAAAATGCTTACTTTGCAGAGACTTTATGTGAACCTAAAACTATTTCCTTCGCCTTCTTGATACTGAAATGCATAATTCACAATGATATAAGATGCCACGAGTCTCAACACCGTTCAATGCAACTCCTAGTTTTCTAGCCATATTTATAAATCTTGAATCCATTGGAACCATTCTCGAGAGTCATCCACTCTACTCAATTCTCGAATTAACCGACCAAACGGACTGAAACGACCCGCGCCCCATTAGCACACCAACAGCTAAGGGAATAAAGAGTAACCCGCACTCCCACACAACCGAGCAAATTTTCACTCCATGTACACTATATTCTCTGTGAATAACCGCTCAATTATTTTATGGTCCTCCTATAACCATAGAGTGTAATACAATTTGTGTCCAGAAATTCATTTACCCGAGTCATCCTCGATCTCGACCTCTGCAACTCATAACTGACTCACCGGTATACCCCGAACCGAAACTAATACGATCCATAACCGTGCAATCAACTCATCGATAGCAGACTCCCCCACTTAGCCTTAAGCTGCAATTATATAAAATTAGAATCCGTAAGGATTTCTCCTTCTCAATTACCAAGGTCTCGCACCATTAACCTGCCAGACTTCTCGAAGTCTTTTATTAAGCCTTTCATGAACATTCTGAATCTCCAACCAAAATCACATACACGACCTCCTACCGGGTAGCAAGTAATATTCCTCGCAAAGTTTCATCAATATCACGCCACCGCTAGCTGCACACAGGAGATAACCCACATGTGGAATTCCTTACCGACATTTCCTAATGACACTACACTGAGTGCAACGACCACTAAATCCGTAAATTCTCCTGAGTTCATGCTCGCCCACCATTTGTATAAGTCTGCACTTTCCCTATTGACATCAACTATACATCAACAATACCTTCCGAACTCAAGTCATATTGCACCTGACACGATAATCAGATCTCCACGCCTCTATTCATTTCAAACACACTCCTTTCTGCCATATTAAATTTTTCCTTTGTACACTAACCATCACTCCAGATAGAGTCTGCAGAACGATTCACATGTTAACACGATTCCAAACCATTCTACACTTTCTCAAGGTGCACGACTACCCTACTAGTGAATTCATATGCTAATCTGCCACTCTTACTTCGGTTAAATCATCTCCTTTAAGAAACTCTTCAACCTCTACTTCTCCTACTTGACCTGCTAGTACTTCAACCACCGCGAAACACTTCCCGTCATGTCTTCCCTCATACTTTGCAACCCAACTGCTGCATCAAATCGAAATGTATCTCTGTCGCACCTGAACCAATAAAATGTTATCGACTCTAAGTCTCTTCAAAGATTATCTTTCCCAAGCCATCAATATAAAAATACCCATTCACAACCACCATTACTACACAACCACTTACTCTTCTTGAGTTCAAACTCATTGACAGACATGAGAATTTAATTTGCCCCAAAATTTAACAACGTGAAAGATCCTTCAAAACATTCACACTCGAGACGGTACGTCGCATCAAAATGAAAATCAAGCACACAATGGCCTTCCTTTACATTTCAAGAAAACACTTCTCGTCACATTCACATAGTCTTAACACTTCCCGCAGTTACATCATACTTACCACAAAGCCATTCCACTGCTCATCGAGCCACAATTCCACTCGTTGGGACATTAACGGACATATGAGTCCAAATGTATAGGTTACAACTGAAGCTACCGAGCCAAAACTACGGTTTAGACCTGGCCTCAAGTCCTCCAGACTAGCCCATCACCAAAACACATAATACACATCTCGAACCTCATTCATAGAATCACAAACCGATGATGCACAACTGATACCGAGCGCTCATGTGCGCATACGAGATGCGTGGAAGGAATTAAAAGAGTTATGTCTCAAACTGAATAAATTTCGCACGATAGAATACAAGAAAGTAAAATTTTCCTAAGATTTCTGCAGCCTCTCGAAGATAAGTACAGACGTCTCCGTACCGATCTGCAAGACTCTACTAAACTCGCTCATGACTCATGAGACCTATGTAACCTAGGCTCTGATACCAATCTGTCACGACCCAAAACTCACACTGTCGTGATGGCGCCTATCGTGGAACTAGGCAAGTCGACTCATTTCCAAAACAAACTGATATATTCATTTCAAAGATAATTTCAAGGTAAAAACCTCCATTTAAAGAGTTTAAATCAAAGAAAAATAGAAGTGCGGAAAAGAAAAGCCCGACATCGGGGTGTCACTAGTCATGAGCATCTACTATAATCTGTCTAACAATATCAAGGCTAACTTAGCCTGAAAAATAGCTAAATACAACTAGAGGAAGATAAGAGGGAGAAGAGCAGGGGCTGCGATCGCCAAACAGCTACCTTACTATCTCCGAGAAAACCTGCAACCAGAACACTCAATAACCGCTACCGTGTCCAGCTACACCTGAATCTGCACACAAGGTGCAGGGAGTAACGTGAGTACGCCAACTCAGTAAGTAACAACAATAAATAAAGACTGAGCAGTAGTGACGAGCAATAAAGCATGTAACGTTCATATCAGGAAATCTCAGCAAAATACCACATGCTCTTAAAAATCAGGATTTGAATCAAACATCTCGTTTAAACCCAGTTCCAGTAAAAATCATTTTAAAGACATTTTTCCAACAGTTTTTCAAACAAAGGCTCAATGCAAATGTGAGTAAAAATGATGAAATCATAAACAGCCCCTCGGGCAAACCTCACAGTCACTCTTGCCACTCGGGCATACCTCACAATCACTCTTGCCACTCGGGCATTCCTCACAATCACTCTTGCCACTCGGGCATACCTCACAATCACTCATCACTCGGCACTCGCACTCAGTAGGTACCTGCGCTCACTGGGGGTGTGTACAGACTCCGAATCTGCACGGACAACTCACGTGCGATAATAATAAAGTATGCTGCAGGCGGGCAGCCCCGATCCACACTCATCCTCACAAATATGGCCCTCGGCCTCACTCAGTCACATGTATGCTGCAGGCGGGCAGCCCCGATCCACACTCATCCTCATAAATCAGGCCCTCGGCCTCACTCAATCATAAATATCTCAAGCCACTTGGGCATTTCAGTAAAACAGGGCATTCGGCCCAAAACATTTATATGCATCAAAATAGAGTCATAAGACTGAGTTATGCATTAAACAAGTATAACCATGACTGAGTATAGATTTTCAATAAAAAACAGTGAGAGGATGATACAAAGCAGCCCCTAAGGGTCCAAACAGCATTGGCGCAAGGCCCAAACATGGTTTTCAGCCCAATTTACAGAAATTCTTTCTAAATCATATAAGTATCAACGGTTTCAACAAAGTATGCAACTTTACAGTTGCTACGGGGCGGACCAAGTCACAAATCCCCAACAGTGCACGCCCACACGCCCGTCACCTAGCATGTGCGTCACTTCAAAATAATAGAATGATACAAAATCCGGGGTTTCATACCCTCAGGACTAGATTTACAATCGTTACTTACCTCAACAAGATGAACCCAACATCGAGCAAGCTAATCAATACTCAGGAAATTTCCACTCCGTGCGTATCCACCTCTGAATGCTTTCTTGTCTCCTCAATTCAATGCCAACGATCCGAAACTGAAATTCACCCCTTAATGATAATACAACGATCTACTATACTAAGCAACTTCAATCTACAATATCAACATCCATTGGGACCAACATTAGTAACCCATTCCATAGTTTTATTGTATTCATAAATTTCATCGCCAAGATTACCATTCACCTTCTCTCTTATTTTCTCAAAAGTACTATTCATGCCATGAACTAGAGTTTTATAATCCAATCTTTCAACCATTAAAACTTGTAACAAATGCTTCAAATACTTCTAACTACTCATAATAAATGAGTTTGAAGCATTGGAATTACCTCTAGTAGATCAATCTTGAAAAATCACAACTTTGGTGATTTTTGTGTTCTTGAGGATTTGATGATGAAATCTTGTATTTGGATGTATGAATGATGTTAGAAATCATGTATATTGAGTAATAATCAACCCAAAACATCATTAACAGCTTACCTTGGTTGATTGGACTTGATTTGAGCTCAAAATCATCCCTTCACCTCAAGAACCCTAACCCCCAAATACTCAAAATATCCCCCTTCCCCGACCTTGTATTTATAGGCCCAGATTTCTGGGTTTCGGATGCGGCCCTGGATGCTTCGCATCCCCACTTCACTCCTCTTTGAAGGTCGGATGCGGACCTGGACGCTATGGCAGCACTTCACTGCCAGCATCTCTTTCGGACGCGACCTCGGATGCTTCGCATCCGCAGGCTCCTCCGCCAGCCTTTGGTAATTTGGTCATAACTTCTTGTAGGAATGTCCAAATGACAAACGGTTTGAAGCGTTAGAAACTAGACTCAAAGATCTTTAATTTGATAGTTAATAAACCATATAACACTACGTATAATTAGAGTTATGCTCAATGGAATTTAGGTCTTATGCGAACTCACTTGAAACTTTAATCTTTTGAAATTTCCAACTTCCAAACTTCTCATTAACCATCTGAAATCATCCCGAGCCCCTCGGGACCTTAACCAAATATACCAACAAGTCCTAAAATATCATACGGAGCTATTGGAATCATCAAAATTAAATTTCGAGGTCGTTTATACCTAGATCCATATCCGGTCCACTTTTCTAACTTAAATTTCTCAATTATGAGACTAAGTGTCTTATTTCACTCCGAGTTCCTTTCGGACCGGAACCAACTAACCCGATACAACTCAACACAGCTAAAAAACACATAAATAAGGATAGATGGGGGAAACAGGGCTATAACTCTCAGAACGAACGACCGGGTTGTTACACAAGCAAGCTTAAGCACAATTAGTAGTTTGTTATACTCACCTTTTCCAGTAGCAACAACTTGAAATTACAGCCAAACACAGCCCACAACTATCCTCAATGACAACACAACCTCAAAGAGGTGTTCTTCTTCACTAGAACTAACTTTTGAAGTTGAAATATGGTGTAATCCATTTACAGGACTTGAAATAACCTAGGGTTGATATGAAAACCTTGGGAGAGTATTTTATAGAACTTAAACCACTCCCACACGAGTTGGAACCACCAAAAATCAGCAACAACAAGAAGAACAAGAAACTTACTATCGCGACGGGATTTCCGACACTTGATTTGTGTTGTTTGCCCTTTGTTTGGGTCTTGGATCATGAGAGAACCTTGAGAGTGTGTTTTAAGGTGTCTAGGGTCTGAAGATACTGAAATATAATGAGTTAAAACGTGGTTGAGGCGTCTTATATATATCCATATATCTCAACCGCCATTGTGGGTCCCATAGAGAGCTGCTTGGTGCAGTCTCCCGAAAATGTGAATATCTCTCTACTCTAACGTCGTATAAATGAACGGTGTAATGCGTTAGAAACTAGACTCATAGATATTGAATTTTGTAGGTAGATCACCCCATAATTCGAAGTAAATTGGGAGAAACCCGCATCTACATTTGACCTAATATTTAGCACATTTATGAATTTAACTTGTGATGACCTTTGCCAACTTTTGTTCCACAACTTGCTTGACTTAAACACATAACACATGACTATCATACGACTAAAATAACTCATAACATAACCTCCTTATATTGTTAAGCATCCTAGTCTCATCACAAAAGTACACGTTATAACATTCCCAACTTGTCGACATTCGACGGAACTTATTTTTTCTTCAATTTGTTTAGCTTCTTAGCCTTTCAACCCTCTTGGTACTTGTTATCCATGATCTTAAAGATTTGTAATCTCCAAGGTAACATGATTAACTTACTTTATGTACTCTCAAAGATAATCTCATTTTTGAGCTTACATCAATTGACTTACGACGTACTCTTACGTACAAAAACATGGGGTGTAACATCATTCCCTCCTTTTGAACATTGGTCCTCGAATGTTGACTAATGCGCTTATCCGCGCATAACCTATAACTCTTACAAATACTCTACTTCTGTCCTTTTTGTAACGACCCGATTAGTCATTTTACTTGCTAGAACCTCGTTCCCCTAAATAAGACTTCCCGTACTTGCTTTTACTGATTTATGACTTGCGGGGATGGTTGGTTCGGGATTTAGAAGAGTTTGGGTTGAAATCGGAACACTTAGTTCCTTAAGGTTGGCTTGAAAGGCCAAATTTGACTTTGGTCAACATTTTTATTAAACAACCTCGCAATCGGAATTTGACTGTTCCAATAGGTTCATATGATGATTTCGGACTTGGGCGTATGTTCGGATTGGGTTTTGGGTGACCCGGGAGCGTTTCAGCGCCTAATATTGAAAGTTGGTTCTTGAAGGTTTTTGAAGTTCTTTAAATTTGGTTTGGAGTAGGTTTTGGTGATATCGAGGTCCGAATGGAATTTCGAGACCGTGAATAGTTCCGTAATGTCATTTAAGACTTGCACATAAAATTTGCGTCAATCCGAGTAGTCTAAATATGATTCGACGCGTTCAGAGCGATTTAGAAACTTGTAGTTCAAAGTTTGATTCAATTTGGTTTTGGGGTGTGATTCTTGGTTTTGTTGTTATTTTACGCATTTTGAGAGTTCGAGAAAGTCCGTATTATGTTTATAAACTTGTTGGAGTAGTTGGACGGGGTCCCGAGGGGCTCGGGTGCATTTCGGACCGCCCGTAGTTGAGTTGAAACACACCAGATTTCTGCTTCTGGTTTCTTTCTTCGAGAACTCGGTCAGACCCTCGCATTCACGATGAAAGATTTGGGGTACTGTGTGCTGGGGAGATTTTTCTATTCACGTTCGCGTGCGCAGGACCGCGTTCGCAGAGGTCTAGGTTCTCTAGCCGTCACGTTCGCATGACCTGGCCTGCGTTAGCGTAGAAGAGGCTGAGCTGGGTGGTCGCTATTCATTCTTTGCGTTCGCGAAGAAGCCCTCACGTTCGTGTAGGGTAGGCCAAGCGAGCCTTCGCGTTCGAGTTTCTCCTGTCGCATTCACGATGGGAAAATTTTCCTGGGCCTGGGCCGTTTGCCTTCGTGATCGCGAGGCCTCTTTCGCGATCACGAAGAAGGCAGACCTGAGTAGAACTTTTTTAAAAACGAGACTTAGGCTATTTTAGCTCATTTCTTCCATTGTTGGGCGATTCTTGGAGCTCTTAGAGAGGGGATTTCACTTAGCACTTTGAGGTAAGTAATTTCTACACAATGTGAGTTAAATACATAGTTTATGGGTAGAATATAACATGTAAATTATTGAAAATCATGGGTTTAGGTGAAAACCAAAGTTTTTGATAAAAATGAGATTTAACCACGGGATTTGTTATGGAATTTAGTAGAAATCATATATTTATGTTCCTACGGTTATGAGTAACAACTTTCTTTAAAAAATTCCAGAATCCGAGCATGTGGGCCCAGGGGATAAATTATAGGAATCTTGCAATTTAGGTTGGGTAATCACTTAAATGGTGGAATTATGAACTTTTGAGCATAGAATGATTAGTTTATGTAATGTTTGACTAGCTTCGAGTCGTTTGGCGTCAAATTTGGAGGTTTGAGCGCGTTCTTGAATTGGGAAGTACGCTTTGAGGTGAGGTAAGTCTCATTTCTAATCTTGTAAGAGGGAATTAACCCCATAGGTGAATTAAATAAATGTTTGTACCTAATTGTGGGGGCTACGTACGTACGAGGTGACGAGAGTCCGTACGTAGCTACTATTATGCTATTTTTCGGGTAGTTTAGGACTCGTATCATGTTATACTTGGAACGTTTGTACCCTTACTTGCTAATATAATCTCTTAGTCATGACAGAAATTGATAAAAGAATTGTATAAGGTTAAATTCACTTACTTGAAGGTTTGTATGAGATACTTGACTGTAAATGAGAAACTTGTGTTTTCTTGAAAATAATTGTTATTTGTGGATCGGGCCGAGCGCCTCGGTAGTAAATAGTTGCATCTATGGTTCGCGCCGTCCGATCCTCCGGCAGTGCACATTTTAAATATTTTGTTGGATCGGGCCGTACGACCTGGGCATAATTGGGCATGATAATTATTTGGAACTCTCTGTGATTTATACTGCTTAAATGCCTTGAAATGTAAGTGGTTAAATGATATGACCAAAATTTAAGTTTTAAATTTATGAAAGAAGTACTTATCTCTTCCTGTTATTGAATTGTTAGAATTATTCATGATATCTATACTTAGCATAACACTTTAATTACATTATTATTGGCCCTAGTAAGTGTTCAAATGACCCCTCGTCACTACTTTTTCGAGGTTAGGCGGGATACTTACTGGGTACATATTGTTTATGTACTCATACTATGCTTTTATACTTAATTGTACAGGATCTGAGGCTGATGCATGTAGTTACACGCCCGACGCGCATATCTAATCTTGGACCGAGACTTCACGGTGAGCTGCCCCTTACACGTTATAACATTCCCAACTTGTCGACATTCGACGGAACTTATTTTCTTCAATTTGTTTAGTTTCTTAGCCTTTCAACCCTCTTGGTACTTGTTATCCATGATCTTAAAGATTTGTAATCTCCAAGGTAACATGATTAACTTACTTTATGTACTCTCAAAGATGATCTCATTTTTGAGCTTACATCAATTGACTTACGACGTACTCTTATGTACGAAAACATGGGGTGTAACATCATTTTCTCCTTTTGAACATTTGTCCTCGAATGTTGACTAATGCGCTTATCAGCTCATAACCTATAACTCTTACAAATACTCTACTGTTGTCCTTTCTGTAACGATCCGATTAGTCGTTTTACTTGCTAGAACCTCGTTCCCCTAAATAAGACTTCCCATACTTGCTTTTACTGATTTATGACTTGCGGGGATGGTTGATTCGGGATTTAGAAGAGTTTGAGTTGAAATCGGAACACTTAGTTCCTTAAGGTTGGCTTGAAAGAACAAATTTGACTTTGGTCAATATTTTTATTAAACAACCTTGCAATCGGGATTTGACGGTTCCAATAGGTTTGTATGATGATTTTGGACTTGGGCGTATGTTCGGATTGTGTTTTGGGTGACCCGGGAGCGTTTCAGCGCATATTAGCGAGAGTTGGTTCTTGAAGGTTTTTGAAGTTCTTTAAATTTTGTTTGGAGTAGGTTTTGGTGATATCGAGGTCCGAATGGAATTCTGAGATCGGGAATAGTTTTGTAATATCATTTAAGACTTGCACGCAAAATTTGGTGTCAATCCGAGTAGTCTAAGTATGATTCGACACGTTCGGAACGATTTAGAAACTTGAAGTTCAAAGTTTGATTCAATTTGGTTTTGGGGTGTGATTCTTTGTTTTGTTGTTGTTTCACGCGTTTCAAGAGTTTGAGAAAGTTAGTATTATGTTTATAGACTTGTTGGAGTAGTTGGACAGGGTCCCGAGGGGCTCGGGTGCGTTTCGGACCGCCCGGAGTTGAGTTGAAACACACTAGATTTCTGCCTCTGGTTTCCTTCTTCGCGAACGCGGCTAGACCCTTGCATTCGCGATAAATGATTTGGGGGTACTATGGGCTGGGGAGCTTTTTCCCTTTGTGTTCGCGTGCACAGGATGGCATTCGCGGAGGTCTGGGTCCTCTAGCCTTCGCGTTCGCGTGACCTGGTCCGTGTTCGCGTAGAAGAGGCAGAGCTGGGTGGCCGTTATTCGTTCTTCATGTTCGCGAAGAAGCCCTCGTGTTCACGCAGGGTAGGCCAAGCGAGCATCCGTGTTCGTGTTGCTCCTGTCGTGTTCACGATGGGAAAATGTTCCTGGGCCTGGGCCGTTTGCCTTCGCGATCGCGAGGCCTCTTCTTCGATCGCGAAGAAGGCAAACCTGGGCAGAAACATTTTAAAAAATGGGACTTAGGCTATTTTAGCTCATTTCTTCCATTGTTGGGCGATTCTTGGAGCTCTTAGAGAGGGGATTTCACTTAGCACTTTGAGGTAAGTAATTTCTACACAATGTGAGTTAAATACATAGTTTATGGGTAGACTATAACATGTAAATTAGTGAAAATCATGGGTTTAGGTGAAAACCTAGGTTTTTGATAAAAATGAGATTTAACCATGGGATTTGTTATGGAATTTAGTAGAAATCATATATTTTTGTTCCTACGGTTATGAGTAACAATTTTCTTTAAAAATTTTCGGAATCTGAGCATGTGGGCCCGGGGGGTGAATTATAGGAATCTTGCAATTTAGGTTGGGTAATCACTTAAATGGTGGAATTATGAACTTTTGAGCATAGATTGATTAGTTTATGTAATGTTTGACTAGCTTCGTAATTTGGAGGTTAGAGCGCGTTCTTGAATTGGGAAGTACGCTTTGAGGTGAGGTAAGTCTCATTTCTAATCTTGTAAGAGGGAATTAACCCCATAGGTGAATTAAATAAATGTTTGTACCTAATTGTGGGGGCTACGTACGTACGAGGTGACGAGAGTCCGTACGTAGCTACTATTATGCTATTTTTCGGGTAGTTTAGGACTCGTATCATGTTATACTTGGAACGTTTGTACCCTTACTTGCTAATATAATCTCTTAGTCATGACAGAAATTGATAAAAGAATTGTATAAGGTTAAATTCACTTACTTGAAGGTTTGTATGAGATACTTGACTGTAAATGAGAAACTTGTGTTTTCTTGAAAACAATTGTTATTTGTGGATCGGGCCGAGCGCCTCGGTAGTAAATAGTTGCATCTATGGTTCGCGCCGTCCGATCCTCCGGCAGTGCACATTTTAAATATTTTGTTGGATCGGGCCGTACGACCTGGGCATAATTGGGCATGATAATTATTTGGAACTCTCTGTGATTTATACTGCTTAAATGCCTTGAAATGTAAGTGGTTAAATTATATGACCAAAATTTAAGTTTTAAATTTATGAAAGAAGTACTTATCTCTTCCTGTTATTGAATTGTCAGAATTATTCATGATATCTATAATTAGCATAACACTTTTAATTACATTATTATTGGCCCTAGTAAGTGTTCAGTCGACCCCTCGTCACTACTTCTTCGAGGTTAGGCGGGATACTTACTGGGTACATATTGTTTATGTACTCATACTACACTTTTGTACTTAATTGTACAGGATCTGAGGCTGATGCATCTAGTTACCCGCCCGACGTGCATATCTAATCTTGGACCGAGACTTCACGGTGAGCTGCCCCTTATGAGCCGTTCAACAGCATGCCAGAGTTTCTCTTTTGTTTTTATCTGCCTATTCTGTTTCAGACTGTAGGATAGTCATCTTTTGTATATTTTACTAGTTTCCCACACATTTGTGACACCAGATCTTGGCACGTATTAGTAGACTTTGATTTTTGGGTTGTAATTCAATAGTTATAACTGCTTGTAGATATTTCCGTTTGTTTGCCTTAAAAATCCTTTATTTATCAAATGCTTTAAATGTAAGTAAAGCTAAATGTTGGAATTGCTTAATAAACAAAAATGGAAAATCACTAACTAGTTCACTGTTGGCTTGTCCAGCAACGGTGCTGGATGCCATCACGACCTGACATGGAGTTGGGTCGTGACACTTTCCATCTAGGAAAATGTCCTGTGAATAAATCCAAAGGTCAGGGCATTCCTCCCCTTTAGGCCTCTTTCTCACACCACGACTTGTGGTCGGAAGATCTTCCAATCTCGTAACTGTTACTATCTTATGTCATGCAGCCTGTATGACTCTGTCCTTATATGTGTGCTTATGTGACTCTTCTCTCCTTTTTCCTTCAGATTTTAGCCAATCTCTAGGCCTCACTTTGTGAACATATACATAACTACGACAAGCTGTCCCTTTGGGAATCTGTAGGTGTACTGAAGTTTTTCGCTCGGTACTTTGTCGAACTTACAACTATTGCTATATCTTGTTTCATATTATCAGTTATCTATGCTTATGGATTTACTATGTCTAGGTAGCTTATACTATACCACAACACTTACTTCGGTTTATTATTACTGAGGTTTTCTTCCCAACTGCAGGTTACTCTCTTGTTGCTTATCCTATATGTATAAATCTAAGTCCTTTAGTTTTTCCTCATTACTATTCATCTTAAGAATGATGGCCTAATCTCATCTCATACTTTGAAAATTTTATCCACCTATTGATGATTCACCTTAATGTTAATCTATAATCTACCACTGATAACTTGAAACCTCTTACATAATACATTGTCGTTAGGGCTCATGTATTATCAGGGAACATCTGAAGTCATTTGCCTGATCCACCTAGGGACGATACAATACTTCATTAACTGTATTTCATAGCATCCCAACGTGGTTCATCTTATGGGGGTATTCTAATCCTGTGCAATTCATGAAATCCCTTTTTCTCTAAATCATTACTCAATCGAAGGCCTAAATATCATCCACTTATCAATTATCACAATTACACCCTTATTCTACTACCAGGGCATCATTCCCTCCTTTTTAAATGCTCCTAGTCTTAAACTCCTCCTAGTTCATTCAGGCTATACTGAGCTTTTTATAACTTATGGAAACCATTAGCTCTCTTGTTGTAATGGGTTTAATCTCGAGGACTTACCTATTCTCGTCACCTTCTCACTCACATTTTCTTATCCTTACTCCTGTCTACCTAAAACCTTGTCGCTCTACCATACTTTAGCTTGCGACCTACATATATCTATTTTTACTACTCGCAACTTTCCTTTAACTGGCTAGCACCATAGATTTCCTTATGTTATTCTTGAACCTCAAGCAAGACATTATATCGTCTGTAACTGTTCTTTACTCTCTTAACTATACCTCTATGTACCTGGAAACCATAGGCTAGAAGATATTCCACTGACGACACAACTATCATTTCTTGATACAGAATTAAGACGCTTCCAGCCTTCTATCTGATATTTGGATTATTCGTAACCTTCTGTACTTGGGCATCTCATACCTTCTTCACATGTACCTTACTTACCTTTAAATCTTGTATCGTATCTTCTATCTCTTTCATAACCTCCCTTCCATATAGGTGGAATTCACATCCACACCTTAAAGCTCTACTATAATACTTGCACCTCATGGGCATACACAATCCGGCAGAAGCTTCATACTGACTTCTTATGAGGTTGGTACTCTTCTAACTAGATTTATCGTAGAACCATTATAGAATATGGCCATTGTACTATCTTTTTTTTACCTCTGATATTTAGAGTGATTCTACAATGTTCTGAATCACGATTTCTATACTCATCGAGGTCTAATAATCAGACTCCTAATTCACTTAGCTGATGTAATTCTTTAGTTTCCTCTTCTATCTTAGCCTTTAAGTAGTCTTACACTATCTTCTAATCTGCGACTCAGGCTATTAGTTATTACTTTAGCCCCTCGTGGACGCTATGGAACATCCATGGCATAACCTTCTAGCAATTCAAGCTTTTGTCTGTGACGTGGACTCAATTCTTTCTTTTAACTTATATTGGAGTCTCCTATAGTTGTATCATTGTCAACATATATAATGCATGGATAACAATGCGAAATCTTAAGTGTGTTCATTACGTAACTAACTCTGGGTCATAGATCAAATAATTCCTTTCGTGCCTTCTCAGCTTTCGTTAAAAGTAAGCAATTACTTTTCTTGGTCGTTCTGCCACTTGTTGCATGAATACTTGGCTTATCTTAGTGCCCACATATATTGGAATTTTGTGCAACTCATATGATCTCGAATATTACTTTGGATTTTACTTCCCATTCCTTAATCATAATAGGTACCACTTTCTTATAGAGTGCATATGATGTTGTAGGGAGACTGTTGTTACAAGACCATTATTTATTTAGGTCACTATGCTTAGTTTGAAGCCTTCTTCCTTATTTCCTCAGCTAGTCTTTCATTGTAGCATTTAGGGAAGACTCTCTGACTCTTGTAAAGCTGCGAGCTTATTACATTGTATACCTCATGGAATTTGTGATGTTCTTACTCGCCTATCATTATCATTAGTTACTTACCTCCACGCACTTGTTCTCGTAGGGTTGCTTTTGAATTGAAATTTTGATTATCTCATTAGTGGCACCCTCTTTTATTTCCATAACACTTGTACAGTACTTTTTACTACCCCAACTCCCATATGAATATTTCTCAAGGATTACGATGTCGTATCTGCGAGTCTGAATTTCCTATGCTGGGTTTCACTACATTTATCTTGCATGATCTACTAATTTATCTGAGACCTCTTGTCCAGCCATAACTAATCTCTTCCTGAATCAACTACTAACTACTCGTCAGTCCATGCTCATATTTATATTCCGCGTAGCCTCTCTTGGCTTATGTCTTTTGTCTTAACTTACCTTTTGCATTGGTTCCTAATGTATCAAGTGTTCATTCGCACTTTTTTATCAATAATATCCTTGGAGGGAACCCTTACTGCATCTCCCGGCCATCGTGCTTGTATAATATTCTAGAGTTATAACATATATGTAGGATCTGAATAAATGCAATCTCAGCCCTTTCGCCTTTTTACTGCATTCTTCCTTTACTAGTCCATAGTTACCTCTTCATCTTTGGAATTTTTTCACGTCTTCACTGACTCTTACTCGCCTTGCGGTAACCCTTCTATACCAGGGATAACTGAACTTCTTACGCGCGAGGATGACACCTAGTGTAACTGGCATACTTAATCCCTTAAGCATAACTCTACTCATATTGCTTACTTTAGGGAAGCGTCTTCCTGAATGACCTTTAATGGTTATTCTTCCATTATCCATTATATTATTTCCGGAACACGATTTCTTAAATTCTTATGATGCCGACTATTATCGAATCCTTTGGTCCCTAAATCATGTTCGATTTTTTTTGTTTACTAGCCTATGTTGATTTCTATTACTCTAGGGGGTCTAACTTAGCCTTCTGGTAACTATGTTGGAGTCGCCAACTCATTTTCTCAAAATGAGGATATGACTTTATGGCTTATAATCTTTTATAGTCTCAAGGCCTGCCACTTCTTTTCTTTTCCTTTACTTGACTATAGTCTATGCCATCCTGTCATATTATTATTTACCGTTACCACCCTTTTATCACATGTTACTCATAATGCTTTATTTACTTTTTTCTTATTCTCCTGCTAATATCTCTGTTTATTACCTTATTATGAAAAGTTCAACAAAATATTCTTTCACTTTTATCTCCCCTTCCTCCATCTCACCGACTCTTCAGGTCGCCTACTATTCTCTTTTTTACTAGGGGCGGGAGTCATACTAAAGTAAATATTTATCTCTTCTAGGATGCCACTACATGTCTTCTGATATTTTTGAACGTTCTAGTATTCATATCTAACTGTACTATTCTAGAGTGCACCATCTGGTATGCACGATCTATTATGGCCTCAAACAGGGCCACGTCATCAAGAATTCTCTCTCTATTAATGCCCTTACCTGCTGTTGTATTAGCCCTCTGGCTAGCTGTAATTTTTCTAATTGCAAGCATCTCTATAATTAGCAAACATAAGTCTTGGCTCGAACTCTTATGACTCAGCTCTATAGAACGATGTGGATTTGAAAAAAGGGTAACAAACTCCTAAATGCCTTGTAGCTTCATGTTTATATAATGTGGTGCATAACACATCTATAAATAAGGCTCTACTAGACATTACTTGTAGACTCCCTAGGACAGAACTGCTCTAATACCAAGTTCATCATGCCCCAAACCTGAAGAGGCGTGGCCGACACCCGATGCCATACTCGGCCCGAGCGTACCGCTTTGTAACTGTGAACTCTAGAGGGGTAACCCTCAACTTAGGCTGATGAGGCCATATTCTGAATCATCTAAAAATAACGCCTCTCATCTGTGGGGTAAACATACCCAAAAGCTGATATATATAATTGTGCAGGCCGACGAAGCTGCCATGAACATCTACTGATATACAAAATATACAGGACTCGTTTACAAGCCTCTAGAGATAGCTGAACTGTATCATGGCCGGGACAGGACCTCGACCTACCCATCAAATCTATATATATAAAATGGACTCCAAGGTCTAGACCTGGTAACTCCAAGGAAGTGGAACTTACAAACCAAGCTGATGTTTGACTCTGTCTGCTGGGAAGGTCTATCCAACTATCTACCAGGACCTGCAGGCATGAAATGCAGCGTCCCCGGCAAAAGCTCCAAACATCGCCCAACCAAGAGAGAAATGGGCAAAATCCCGCTTTTTAAAATATTCTGCCCAACACAGTCGCCCCTTCTTCGCGTCCGCGACCAAAGCCTCACGTTAGCGATGCCTTCATGCCCTACTGCTTTGCGTTCGCGGTTGAAGCTTCGTGTTCGCGAAGTCTAAATGACTCCAGCCCACCGCTCCCTCTCTCTTTTTCGCGTTCCCGTAGCCTTTGCTGTATTCGCGAAGGCCTTCCCAGCTACTGCCTCACATTCACGTCCACTACCTTGCTTTTGCGAGGGCCAAATCCCAGCAGCCTCAAAGTTCCTCTTCGCGAACGCGGGACTCCCTTCACGTTCGCGAAGAAGGAAACCAGATACCAGCAACAGCAGTTCCAAAATAGCTCAAATTGATCCGACATCACCCCGAAACACACCTGAGGTCCTCGAGACCCCGTCCAATCACACCAACCAGTCCCATAACATAACACAAACTCGATCAAGGCCTCAAATAATGTCAAATATCTCCAAATCATGAATCGCACCCCAATTTAAGCTTAACGAACTTTAGAACTTCAAACTTCTATATTCGATGTCGAAACCTATCAAATCACGTCCGATTGACCTTAAATGTTGCACACAAGTCGCATTTGACATTGTGGACCTACTCCAACTTCCATAATCGGAATCCGACCCCGATATAAAAAGGTTCACTCCCGGTCAAACTTCTCAAAAACCTTCTAATTTCTAACTTTCGCCAAATGACCCCAAAATGACCTATGGACCTCCAAATCCACATTTGGACAATCTCCCAATACCAGAATCACCTTACGAAGCTATTCCCAGACTCGGAATCCCAAACAAATATTGATAACATTGAAATGCACTTCAACCCAAATTTATGAAATTCTTCCAAAAATGCCAACTTTCCACAATAGGCACCAAACGCTCCCACGTCATCCAAAAACCCGATTCGAACATACGCCCAATGCCAAAATCATCATACAAATCTGTTGGAACCTTCAAATCCCCATTCTGGGGTCGTTTACTCAAAAATCACACCTTAGTCAATTCCTCCAACTTAAAGCTTCCGAAATTAGAATTTTCTTTCCAAATTAACTCCGAACTTTTTCGAAACTCTATTTCGACCACACGTACAAGTTATAATACCTGAAGTGAAGCTGCTCATGGCCTCAAATCGTCGAACGACGTGCTAGAGCTCAAAACGACCGGTCGGGTCGTTATGTTCTATCCTACTTAAACATGCGTTCGTCCCGAATGTGCTAAGAACTGCTCTGGAGTTGTACGAAATCACTATTTAACACCTCGTGCACCTACCCATGCTACCACAACCTAGTTGAGCACATTGGCTCGAGCAAATTTGAAGATTCTCAGTTTTATTTAGTCAAGTTAGCCTTGGAGCAAAATTCCAACATCTGAAATTCTCTACCAGGTCTGTTCCCAAGATACGAACACCGTATCCATCACTACACACTGCACCAAACACAATTGTATACCCTTACTAAATTCTTACCATGCACCGCGTAACTCATTCGCCCAAGGAAATCTTTCCAAAGCACAACAACTAAAATTTCCACTAACATGAAGCCTGTAATGTACCTCATGACCAATTAAGCCTTGCTTTAACTCTTGCAATACAGCCACGATAGAGAAGATGTGTAGAACTCATAACCACCTGCCGATTCACAATTTATAGAGTCTCTCCTCCTGACAAGAACAATTACCTCATTCTGGACTGAATACCAATATTCACTTAATATGCCTTATATAAATCTGATCGCACTGATCCCAGGTCCAATAATCTCGTTTCACCCAGTACAAGCTGCTCAGGAAATAAGCCACCTCAGATACTGCAAAAGCCTCATATGATGCCACACTGTGCTAACAAGCTACCAACTCAAATGTGATATATAAGGAAAACGAACTCTGGAATGAACTACTCAACCCACGTAACTAATTTAATAGTGGAAAAGATGTTATGAACCTTCCTCATAAATGAGATACAAAACACACAAGAATGGCTATGGGAAACCGTACTCAACATCACACTGTTGCGGCATGCAACCCGATCCATACATGATACCATTACGGCGTACAACCCGATCCAACTATGATACCCGTGGCGGCGTACCGCCCGATCCAAACAACATACCCGTGGCGGCGTGCCACCCGATCCACACATAATAATCTAAAGAAAATACAAATCAAGCCATAACTCTTATACTCACGAAATGCCCAAAGATCAACCATAAGCACGCCAAGTCCATAATACAAATACTGGGGGAGACGGGTAGCGTTATACGCTATAAAACTCAAGCACAACTTGTAACGACCCGATCGATCGTTTTGAGTATTACAACCCCGTTTCCCCATTTACTTCTCAAATTGTACTTTACTGTTGTTGTGTGAATTTCCGAGGTAATTGGTTCGGGTCCATTGAGGTTTTGGAAGGAATTAGAACACTTAGTTCCAAGGTTTAAAGCTTAAGTTAAAATAGTGGCCGGATGCGGACTTATGGGTAAACGACCTCGGATTCGAGTTTTGATGATTCCAATAGCTCCGTATGGTGGTTTTGGACTTAGGAGCGTGTCCGGAAAATTATTTGGAAGTCTGTAGTGGAATTAGGCTTGAAATGCCGAAAGGTAAATTTTTGGGAAGTTTGACCGGGGGGTTGACATTTTGATATTGGGGTCGGAATCCGATTTTGGAAATTTGACTAGGTCCGTAATGTGAAATGTGACTTGTGTGAAAAATTTGAAGTCAATCGGACGTGATTTGATAAGTTTCGGCGTCGTTTGTAGAATTTGGAAATTTTAAAATTTATTAGGCTTGAATCCGTGTGTAATTCGTATTTTTGAGGTTGTTTGATGTGATTTGAGGCCTCGAGTAGGTCCGTGGTGTGTTTTAGGACTTGTTGGTGTATTTGGACGGGGTCCCGAGTGGCTCTGGTGAGTTTCGGATGGTTGACAGATCAAATTCAACTTGAAACATTTCTAGAACCGTTGCCTACTGGCGTGATCGCACCTGCGAAGCTTTTGATCGCAGGTGCGAAGCCGCATGTGCGCGAGATCAGTTGCAGAAGAGGCCAAGAGTGGGACTGGGCAGTGCTCGCATGTGCGGGGAATTTGCCGCATCTGCGACCCCGCAGATGCGAGAAGGGCGCCGTAGATGCGAGGTTTTGAGAGGTTGGCATTGTCCGCAGGCCCGCAATTTGTTCCGCAAATGCGGATGCGCAGGTGCGAGCCCAGGCACTGCAGGTGCGAAAATGCCTGGGCAGTGTTTAAAACGAGGGTTCCGAGAATTTTTCTCATTTTCGAATTTTGGAGCAAGGTTTGGACGATTTTGGAGAGGCAATTTTTCACACAACTTGGGGTAAGTGTTCTTAACTCCCTTGTGATTATATTCCATGAGTTAATCTTCATTTTTGGTGTAAGATTATTGAATCTTCAAGAGAAATAGAAGAAAATTTCTCTAATGTCACCAAACGAATTTTTCAAGTTTGAATACCGATTTGGAGTCGGATTTGAGTGAAACTAGTATGGTTGAACTTGTAATTGGATGGGTTGTCGTATTTTGTGAGTTTTATCGGATTTCGAGATGTGGGCCCCACGGGTGATTTTTTTGGGCGTAATTTTGGATTTTTGTGGAAAATATTTGCATTTTGATATGGAGTTAATTCCTATAAACTGTGTGGACTGAATCAAATTAATTGTGGTAGATTCAAGCCATTCGGGAGTTGATACACGTAAAATAGAATTTCTGGAGCATTGCTTAGCTTGCTCGACATTGGATTTGGCTTGTTCGAAGTAAGTAACTCTTCTAATCTTGAAGTTGAGGGTATGAACCCTAAATATATGTATTTTGTGAATTGTTGGGAGGTGATGCACATGCTAGGTGACAGGCGTGTGGGTGTGCACTATAGAAATTGTGACATAATTGTTTCTGTGAAATTTTATAGTTAAACAATCTTGGCATTTTCTATGCGGTTTTATGTGTTAAAGAAATTGAGCTGAAAAGCATATTAAAAATCATGTTGAGTTTATGTGCCAGTATTATTGGGACCCACATAGGTCATATTGCTGTGAATTATTGTGTTAAATTGAAAATTCATACTCAGTCATATTCATTTCATTTCATATCATATCTCAGTCTCTGTTATTATTTATTGATACATCATATCATCATTTTGGGCTTTTTTTCATGAAATTGTGAGCCCGAGAGACTGGAGAGATTGATGACTGAGTGAGGCCGAGGGCCTGATTTGGGATGATATTTATGGGATCGGGCTGCACGCCGCAGCATGTTGCATATTTATGGGATCGGGCTGCACGCCGCAGCATGTTTGATATCGGCCGAGGGCCTGATTGTAAGGATGAGTGTGGATCGGGGCTGCTCGCCTGTAGCATACTTTATTATTATAGCACGTGAGTTGTCCGTGCAGATTATAGCGCTTGGGCTGAAGGAGCCCCTCCGAAGTCTGTACACACCCCTAGTGAGCGCAGGTACCTACTGAGTGCGAGTGCCGAGTACTGAGTGACTGGTAGGCATGAGTGATGGTGAGGTATGCCCGAGTGGCAAGAGTGATGGTGAGGTATGCCCGAGTGGCAAGAGTGATGGTGAGGTATGCCCAAGTGGCAAGAGTGATTGTGAGGTATGCCCGAGTGGCACGAGTGACTGTGAGGTTTGCCCGAGGGGCTGTATATGAGTGATGTTCTGTCCGAGGGGTTGTTTATAATTTCATCATTGAGTTGCATTGCATTGGCATGCACACATGACATACATGCATAAAGATGTATTTCCTCGTGCTGTATTGCATCACATCATTCATGATTTTTCACACATTTTTGACAGATGGGCATAGTGATGCATTTGTTTTTACACGGGTTATCCGGAAGGAAAATGAAACATCTTATTTATTATTGACAAGATTTTGGGAGAAATTTATTGTTTTCAAACTATTCATATTTTTGGCAGCTCCGGCAAACGATTTGGGTTTTCACTGATGTATTTGAAAGGACGAACTATTATTTTTGAAATCATGATTTGGCTGAGCATTTTATCTCTGAGTTACTTCTGGTATTATTTGCTTTATGTTATTATGAACTATTGTGGACTATTGGTTATGGACCCGACCTAGGTAGAAGCTCGTCACTACTTTCAACTTACGGCTAGGTTTGTTATTTACTCAGTACATGGGGTCGGTTGTACTAATACTACACTTCTGCACATTGCGTGCAGATGTTGGCTGTTGTTGTTGCTGTGCTCGATGGTTTCGGGACTTGAAGATGTACCTGCGTTCCTGTTGTAGCTATCTCTTATTCATGGTAGCCTTAGATTTATAAAAGCTCTATTTATGTACTATTCAAACAGACTATGTATTTATTTCATTTCCGCTTTGTATACTCTATTCTTAGAAGCTCATGATTTATACTACCAGTTCTTGGGGGATGTATAAGATTAAGATGTTTATTCACTTAATTACTTTAATAATTGTTATTGGAATTGGATAATTGAAAGTTGGCTTACCTAGCGGGTTGGGTTAGGTGCCATCATGACTACTTGGATTTCGGGTCGTGACACAACTAAGGTGCGATATATGATCTGCATCTCGAGAGCCATCCTGATCACATAACACCAAAGCTATGCGGGATCTCAACACATTTTTCAAATAATCAAGCCATCTCACAACCCACACGGCACAACAAACTATTACATGAAATAGTTGACGATAGAATTAACATCCAAGGCCCGAAGATTCCTCCGTAAACAATGCTAAGCTGAAATAAACACATCCGGCCTCATATGAGCGAACATTAACATCTAGATCCATCCACGGACCTCAAGACAATTCTGATCGTACGACGCTGGGCTAATAACCTTCCAAGGATCCACAACAACCCTATTCATGACACATAAGAACAATTGTCCAATCTGGAACAAACTTTGATAGTTCACAACCAGATGAATAGAGCGCCTCCCAGGCCTAAGCTCTCACATTAGCGATAGTACCATAATCTCCATACTTGGTTTCAATCTTTAATCAATCAAGTGACTACTTGTTACACTCATACAATCTTCCCGTGGGATATGCTCCCACGACCTTCCGCACCAGATAACAAGTCTGCACATCCATTCCACTGACCATACTAATGCTGTAAAGCAAATCAAGAATCCGTAATCAGTACACAAAGCCTCTTACATAAGACACCGATCTCAGGTGACACTAAAGAAAATACCAGCTTATTCTAAACATCTGAATCCTTTCTTGCTCATCCGAGCTCGTGACATTCTTGTCAACACCAAACTGCAACCTTGATTCGCAACTTCTAATTCTCATACCGTTCACTGCACCTAACATACCAATATGCGAGAGTATATAAAAAAATTTCATCATAACTCCTGAACCACTAGTAGAATAAACCCTTCATCATACAAAAACCTCTTTGGTAGCTCATTTCAGAAGAACCAATGCAATGCAACTAAATTCTCAAAAACACAAATCTCATGTCGCGATCTAAATCACCATGACTCTTCCGGAATCCATTTATTCAACCTAGTCCTTAAAACCAAATACCTCCCAAATCAATCGAATTACGGTGGCTGTCAAGCCTCACACGTACCGCCACAAACCACATATATAACTTAACACACTGAGTAAACTGATCACGACCACAATTATGTCGATTCAACCATTGTTAGCTGACCCGTCTTCTTCCAATTTATTCTCAACTTACCGTAGAAATAATGATAATAGCTCCACTCAAACGTAACGAACAAAATCCGCACTCGTCCTGAGTCACCCCATTTCACAAGATCACATTGTCCCAAAACCCACGAACCATCTCATACCCTCTGTTGGGACCAAACACACTCACGCAAGTATACGTGGTCGTCAAGTAATAGAGTAGTGAATAGAGTATCGTTCCCACGAGGACTTATGATTATCTTTTGACTAATTCAAACTCAAATAGCTTATCAATTCAAGCGATTCCTTATAAAATAGATAATTGTCTAATTTACTACCTAAAGACTATCAAGTAATGGAATACCAGAACTTAAATAGTTTTAAATAACAATCAATGGGAGATTATATTCCAGGGTCACGGGTTATTTAACAATCATGTTGCATTCTTAGCTTAAAATAACTAATTGATTTATCTGGATTGTTGGTTCACAGGGTTGATATTACTCATAAGAGTCTGTCGAGCCCTTACTAGCCTATTCAAGCTAACTTAATACTATATGTCTATGGAATTAAACTTAACAAGAACGCATTTACAATTCCTGTATTGCAACCGAGCAAGGCAATTAGGTATATGTCTATCCCAATTGCGAATCCTTTTCCCTATGCCCGGGTTTAAGAACTTGCTCTATTTAATTCTATATGCAATCTAGAGTTCCCACTTTCGAGTTCAACTCTAGATTCGTAGATAATATTTTACTGTTAGCTACTCAGCAAAATAATTAAAAACAAAATTAAATAAACAACCCAATATGATAAAATCAACATCGTCAAATTAAACTTCAAACATCAACATTCATGTATACCCGTGACCCTAGAACAATAGGGTTCTTAGCCACTCATATTCAGGCAATCATCCAAAATCCAAAATTCACAAGAGTACATAAGAATCAATAAAAGAAAGAGAGAATAGGAACTTCAAGACAAATTCCGTGGTTTCAGAACTTTTTTTGTAGCTTTTTCCCCTTCTCCAATATGTTCGATGACCTAAAGGAGGCGTTTTTGGCTTATATATTGCGTACAAAAGTCGTGGGCCAAAGCTCTCCTATTTCTAGTCCAAATCGGCTTCAGTGATTGATGCTAAGGTGGATGCGACGCATCCACCTCGTCCTCCATTTCAGCTTTGCCTGCGAGGATGGATGCGACGCATCCACCTCGCCATCTATTTCTCAGTTTTGCATGCGAGGGTGGATGTATCCACCCTTTGTTCCTCCATTTATGCTTTTCCCAGGTGCGGATGCTTAGGCGGATGCTATGGGCCGACTTCACTGCTAAGGGTGAACGAAATATGATGTTTTTCTAGATTGGATGCGACGCATCCAATCTCTCTTCCTCTACCTAGAGCACCTTTTCTTCATATTTTTGCACTCCAAACACCCTAATTCACCACACACAACTCAATTAGTCATAAAACTAATAATTAAACCATGTTGGGCATTTTAAAGATCAAATAACATCAAGAAGCGGTTAAAACATGGGTAAAGTAACATCAACACATATCGAAATATGCCAAACATCACTACCCCACACATAAACCTTTGTTCGTCCTCGCACAAACCATCCTATAGTAGACGAAACAAAATTAAGCTCTTATCATTCAAAGCACACTGCACCTATGACCATGGTTATTTGCACAATTAGGCTCTAGACTATGCATCACATACACTTCCCTTTACTTATGCCCTTCTTTAAACGTATTCGAACAAAGACAACATGCTCACAACAACCCTAACCTCAAAAACCGACTCAATGTCACAATGCACTCATGGCTTGAACACCCAATATCATAGAGAAGTCTAATAACATTACCTATCCCTCGTGAAACCATGTGCCCTCACAACAAGAACAAGTGAGCTAGTTCAATCCACACATTTGAATTTCATGATCAAATATATTTTAATGACTCACATATATCAAAGAAAATCGCTCACTCTCACAAAGAAGTCACATGCATGAAATTGGTACCATAGGCTTGCCCTTAATGTAAATCTCTACTAATGTAAGCTCGCTCGATCTAAAATCAATTAGGACTTTTTCATGGTTGTAATGTGGGCTAAGGGACGGGTAGGATATATTTTTGGAATAGTGACTCAACCTCCTAAGCACTTTAACACATCACTAAATAACTTAAGCGTAAATTCTTCAACACCACTTCAATCTCACAAATAATATCACAATTCTTCAACACCACTTCAATCTCACAAATAATATCACCCCCAATAATATTTCCTCTTTCTTTAAGCACTACTTTAATTCATACCCACTAGCAAGAACAAAACAACAATTTATTCATCTATATTTATTCCAATTTTTTTTTTCAATTTCCGCTAGTGGTGTATTATTTTACAAAACAAGTGCACCTTTCTTCCTTTCATTGGTTCCACTCAAAAGGCACCCACACTTAGTTCCTTCTTACTTCTTTTAGCGCTCATCTATCAAATAAAGTGCTTTAAGAGGGAAAAAGATCAAAACAATGTCAATTAAGAATAAAAAGGGTATAGGCTTGTAATGTGGGTACCAAATAACAGGTCTACAGGCTCAAAAGGGTTAACTAGGGATAGATTTTATTTGTGATTAGCAATAAGCTCAAAAAAAAAAAAATCAAAGAAAGCCTAAAATCATTTTCCAAACCGAGCATCACCTAAAATTTCGCTTCAACTCACATACCGGGCAAGTTCTAGACACAAGTACAATACATGGACAACACAAAAATCTCACCACACATGGCACATGACTCACTAAGGATGGCCCATTCCGACTCTCAAACAATGCAAGTATTCACGGAGCCACGAGATATTGAGCATTAAGTGCAAAGTGAACACAAGTCAAGAAAACGAGAAATAGGTGCCACAAAACATGCTATCCAATTTATAAAGGCTTCATGATCAATTTTAAAACATAGGAAAGGCACTACACATGCCAAAGCCTGAATATGTTACTATCAAACAAGTCAAGAGCCCCTATGAATCTCATATTTCTTCCTCCATTTATTTTCTAAACTCTAATCTATTCTCAAAGAAAAAAATTTACCTGGTTCAAACTACATCCCATGAAAAAGAACCGATGCACAAAGAAAAATCACAGGGGATTATTACTACCTACACAAAAAATTTACTAATTACTCAAGGCTACTACTCTAAATTTTTTATTTTTTTTAGTTTTCTGTCAATCTCCTAATACTAACACTAATTTCAAGAATCAACTGAGAGTTACTCCATATAGATGAATTTACTACTATTACATGCCATTAATCCAGTGAATATTACAGCCCCCAACAGTCAAATTGTAACAATTTAATACATTCATCCATACAAAAAAAATATGAATAACCTCCACCCCACATTTAGAACTGTGCGTTGTCCCCAATGCACACAAATAAGGTAAAGTAGGGTGAGAAGAAACTCCCTCAAGTCAAGGTGGAAGGCTCATCCGCAGTCTGTGGAAGAGCATCGGCATCCATGGCATTCATCAAGACCCCCTCCGGCCTTGCAACATCATCCTCAGGCATAGGGAGAGCTGTCATTGTCCTATCATCACCAACTAGAGCTGATTCTGTAGCAGGTGGTACATCGACCTCAGTAGGCCTCGTGTGTGGAGCCTCAGGGACTATAGGAGGAACAAGAGTGGATGGTCCGGCAGTGGACGATGCAATCAGCTGTGAGATGTCTATATCTTCACGTTGAACCAGAGCTCTGAGGAGTAATGATATCTCCCTCATCATCGTGGCCTGCTCAGTCTGGACTCGGCTTAGATCCGCACGAGTCTGACTCAACTCATCCCTGGTGGCACTCAACTCGACACGAGTCGCTATCAACTCAGCCCTGTTCTCTTGCATATCTGCTCAAATAACTGTTGAATGGTGAGCTTAGAAGACCTTCCCTTGTTCGGCTCTAGAACATGAGTGACATCGTATGGTCCTGGAGCTTTAGCCTCAATGTCATCATTCTCCTTATCCCATAGTACTCCCATCTCTGTCAAGAAAGCCGATAGGGTATTTGCAAAGAACAACCTCCACTTGTAGTTCATCCTGGTATGCTGCATTTGATCATGCATGATGGCTCCTAAGTTGAGCGGTATCCCCTCCAATAAAGCATACAATACTAGTGCGCGGTGACGAGGGACATCGGTTTTGTGTTGGCATGGCATCAGGCAGTTGCATATGAAATTTAGAGCCACACGTGCTAATGCACTCATGAATTCCTTGGCTATAAAATGGTACTCCATACTCCCATGCTTCCAATTTGCATCCTTCCGGGTGGGGCATAGGACAGACTTAATGTGTGCATAATCTGGTGTTTTGCATATGGAGTCAAACCTATCTATTAGTGTGTGTGGCACCCCTAAGAAATTATTTAGAGCTTCAGCTGACACATTAATATCTTCCCTTCGTACTCTCACAATGTTGCCCCTGGCGTGACGTCAATTGGCGTAAAGCTCTCTAACAATAGTGAGGTTGGCTTTGCCGTGACCCTTTAAGATGGGCCCCCATTGTTGCACCTCGCGAATTGATTTTAGAAACTCTGGGTACTTTTTCTTAAGTGTTCCGATGTTGATCGGCTTTTCTGGAATGTACTTCTTTGAACCCAGTATCTTATTATAGGCTCGGAATGCCTTCTCATTAACAAAGTTCTTCTCCCAAGCAACTCGGTATATGGGTTCACCCTCATCTTCATCACTCATGTCGACATGTAGAAGGTCATTATCCGAATCGGATTCGGACTCAGATTCTGCAGTAATCTTCTCCTTTCCCTTATCAGTCGGATCACTCTTTTTGGAGGCTTTTCTCTGGTATGTCACAGGCTCTCTTATCTCTATCCCTTTGCTTGGTGGATTTAATGATGTTTTTGTAATAGCCTTCTTCCCTTTCCTCCTGACTAATGGTTCCTCTTCTTCTTGCTCTGAATCATCACTTAACTGCCTAGGCTGCAGTTCCTTTTCCTTCTCCATCCGCTTCCTTTTTTTTCTGTGGATTTGGGGCACCTGCTGCCTTTCCGGTAGGCTTTTTGGGCGGTTTCTTGTTATTATCTTTGTCTTGTTGCTTGGATGGTTTACTCGTTGCTGCCATTTATGAACCTAAGTACCTGCAATGCAAAGAAATCAATAATTAGCGTATAAAACAGTGAAGTTCAGCTCTAAAACAGTTGCAACAGCTTGCACTTCCAATTATTCGCAGAGTCATGCCATTCAAATTTTACAAATAAGCATTGCGCTATATAGATATCATTATGCCCAACATGAGGTTTATCCGAGCGACGCTCACTAACCATGTTCAATTTCACATAGCACCTCACTCGACCCCACACTTATTCTCACGACATATCATTACGCATAGCGCTCACACAATGTAAATCGAGTAACACTTTATAATTCAAGATGTCTAGCATGTGCCGGATGTTCAATTCATTTAGAAAATATATCATAGGCTCAAAACATTGCTGTACACAATCAACACAAACGACCTCACACTTATTCACAAGCATATACCAATGTTGCTCGGTTACTCAGACTTCACCGGCGCCTAAATTTACCTCACGGTCAATTCGTCGAACATGTGATATGCAACAGTTGTGCCTAGTTCATTCTATCAGTTGGGTAATGCGACTACCCTCCCAAAATTAACGAGATGAAGGGAATTATAGTTTATCATCTCGCAACCATTACAACTAACAAGAACGACATCCCTAAACCTCAGGCTTTTTTAGTTCCTCTCTTAATCACATGTGTGATATTTGAAATTGGCAAAACCTAACTTGTTGCTACCATTGAGAGAGGGAAGAGAGGAGAATTAGGAGAGAAGAAAAATAATGAACGAAGAAGATGATGCGTACCTGTCGCGTTTGGATGCGTCGCAATTGGGATTAAAGAAAGAACGAGGAAGACGGGCTTTTTATGTTAGGGTGTCGTGTTTGTTTTTATGTCTGATTTTTGTTTTTGGCCTAAGATGTGTTAAAATATAGCACTTAACTGTGCGTGTGAGCTTGGACGCGACGCATCCCCTCTGCTTTCCCCAAAAGTTGGTTGGACGCGACGCGGACGCGATAGGCAGACTTCACTGCCTTGAGCAATTGGTCCGTCAAATTTTTTATTTTTTTTTTCATGCTGAAGGGGATGCGACGCATCCACCTCATTTTCCCATATCTGGCCTTTTTTTTTTAATACATACAAGATCTAATTCCTACAAAACAATGAACTAACTAACTAGGGTGGCCTCCCAAGAAGTGCCTGATTTAACGTCGCGGCACGACGCAACACGTTCTTCATGCCTCCACTAAATCCATCGAGGTCTTGTGACGTGCAATGTCACCACCCCAATAGTGTTTTACTCTCTGGCCATTTACCAAGAATGTCGCATTGGAACCTGTATCACGCAATTCTACCGCACCATGAGGTTTCACACTAACCACTTTAAACGGACCCGACCATCGAGATTTAAGCTTTCCTGAAAAAGCTTTAGCCTTGAATTAAACAAGAGAACTTCTTGACCTGGCTCAAACTCACGATGTTGGATGTGCTTATCATGCCACCTTTTGGTCTTTTCTTTATACAATTTGGCATTTTCATACGCATGCAATCGAAACTCATCAAGCTCGTTGAGTTGTAGCAATCTCTTCTCACCGGCCAAGTCCATCTCCATATTTAGCTTTTTAATCGCCCAATATGCTTTGTGTTCAAGCTCGATGGGCAAATGGCATGCCTTCCCATAAACCAACCTGTACTGAGAAGTACCTATGGGGGTCTTGTATGCAGTGCGATACGCCCATAATGCGTCATCCAGCTTCCCGGCCCAGTCCTTTCTATTCCCACTTACTATTTTTTCCAAAATTTGCTTTACCTCTCTGTTAGAAACTTCTACTTGACCACTCGTTTGGGGATGATAGGCAGTGGAAACCTTGTGCTTAAATCCATATTTTGCAAGAATATTATTCAGCAATTTATTACAAAAGTGAGTTCCCCCGTCGCTTATCAACACTCTTGGAGTCCCAAAACGTGTGAAGATGTGCTTCTTTACAAAGCTTACCACTACCTTTGCGTCATTAGTAGGAAGAGCAATGGCCTCCACCCACTTAGAAACATAGTCGACCGCCACCAAGATGTACCTGTGCCCATTAGAATATGGGAATGGTCCCATGAAATCAATCCCCCAAACATCAAAAAGCTCTACTGCCAGAATATTTTGCAAGGGCATCTCGTGCTTCCTCGTGATAGTTCCGGTTCTTTGGCATCTATCACAATTTTTAACAAAGGCATGTGCATCCTTAAACAATTTTGGCCAATAGAAACCTGATTGTAGCACTTTTTGGGCGGTTCTATCCCCGCCGTGATGACCTCCATATGGCGAAGCATGGCAGTCATGCAGTATAGCATTCATCTCTTCCTCAGGAACACACCTTCTCACCAACTGATCTGCGCACTGCCTATATAAGAATGGCTCATCCCACATATAGAGCCTTACATCATGTAAGAATCTTCTTCTATTGTCAAGTGTCAATTCTAGTGGCAACACCCCACTTGCAATAAAATTCACATAATCTGCATACCATGGGGCTTCACCTGAGGTGACTGCTAATAATCGCTCATCAGAAAATGTTTCTTTGATTGACTCTCCTTCAGCTACATGGTTCCGACTTTCTAATCTGGACAAATGATCAGCCACTTGATTTTCTGTCCCTTTTCGATCTCGGATCTCTAAGTCAAATTCTTGCAAGAGGAGGACCTAACGAATCAGCCTCGGCTTGGCGTCTTTCTTTTCAAACAAGTATCTGATAGCTGAATGATCTGTGTAGACGATGACTTTGGTTCCCACTAGATAGGATCTGAACTTGTCAAACGCCCACACCACTGCAAGCAACTCCTTTTCAGTAACTGTATAATTCATCTGAGCTGGATTCATAGTTTTGCTCGCATAATAAATGGAGTGAAAGATTTTATCCCTCCTTTTCCCCAAAATCGCTCCGATTGCTATGTCACTTGCATCGTACATCAACTCAAATGGTTGTGCCCAATCTGGGCCAATGATAATTGGTGCAGTCACCAATCTTCCCTTCAGCTCCTCAAATGCTTTCAGACATGCATTATCAAACTTGAAGGTGACATCTTTCTCTAGAAGCCTGCACAAAGGAGAAGAAATTTTCGAAAAATCTTTAATGAAACGAGGATAAAAACCTGCATGACCCAAGAAACTGCGAATGCCTTTGACGGATGTCGGTGGGGGCAATTTTTCAATCGTCTCCACCTTTGCTTTATCCACCTGTAGACCATATTTTGACACCTTGTGCCCCAAAACTATACCTTCACGTACCATGAAATGGCATTTTTCCCAGTTTAGCACCAAGTTCGTCTCTTCACACTTAGCAAGCACTTTATCAAGGTTCATCAAACAACTATCAAAAGAACATCCAAACACAGAAAAATCGTCCATGAATACTTCTACAAATCTTTCAACCATGTCAGTAAAAATAGCCATCATACACCTTTGAAAAGTCGCAGGTGCATTACAAAGACCGAAGGGCATTCTCTTGAACGCATACGTGCCATAAGGACATGTAAATGTAGTTTTCTCTTGGTCCTCTGGGGCTATAGCAATCTGATTATACCCCGAATAACCGTCCAGGAAACAGTAGTATTCCTGGCCAGCTAACCTATCAAGCATTTGGTCAATAAATGGAAGGGGAAAGTGGTCTTTCCGGGTGGCATTGTTCAATTTTCTATAATCTATGCAAATTCTCCATCCAGTGATAGTTCTTGTAGGAATTAAGTCATTATTTTCATTAACTACTACAGTCATCCCCTCTTTTTTCGGCACACATTGAACGGGGCTTACCCATTTACTACCAGAGATTGGAAATACAATACCTGCATCAAGCCACTTAATCACTTCTTTTCTTACCACTTCTTTCATGATTGGATTTAGTCGGCGTTGATGCTCTACACTTGGCTTGTGTCCGTCCTCCATGAGGATTTTGTGCATGCAGAAAGCTAGACTAATGCCTTTAATGTCAGACATTGTCCACCCAATTGCTCGCTTGTGCTCACGTAGCACCCTTAATAGCTTTTCTTCCTGCAATTTAGACAAGTGAGAAGAAACAATAACAGGTAAAGTGTCAGAACTACCCAAATAAGCATATTGAAGGTGAGGGGGTAGGGGTTTAAGCTCCAATTTTGGAGCTTCTTCAATTGACGGCTTTGGAGGGGGGCCACTTGGCCTATTCAGGGGCTCAAACGGGTGTATTCCTTGCATGTAAGCACATGATGCATCTAGGATATGCATCATTTTTTCAACCTCATCATCAATCATCAAGCTATCAAACAACATGATTGCTTTTTCTAGAGAGTCCTCTAGATATACACTCGTGTCGAGAAGTTGCGCATCCACCTCCACAACAGATATCATAGAGAGCTCCTCATAGTGGCGGGGAAGTTGGATTGCTTTGTAGACATTGAAGACTGCTTCCTCGTTGTCCACCCTCATAATCATTTTCCCTTCTCTCACTTTAATTATTGCATCACCAGTAGCCAAGAGAGGTCGTCCCAATATGATTGGAACTTGTTCATCAGCCTCAAAATCTAGAATAATGAAGTCAGTTGGGAAGATAAATTTCCCAATTTGCAGCAGCACATCTTCAATCACTCCTTCGGGGTAGGCTATGGACCTATCAGCTAATTGCAACATCATAGTGGTTGGTCTCGGAGCTCCCATACCCAATTGCTTAAACAAGGACAAAGGCATCAGATTTATGCTTGCACCCAAATCACAAAGAGCACGAACCACATCAATATTACCGATTCGCACTGGAATGGTGAAGCTGCCAGGATCCTTAATCTTTTGGGGAAGCTTGTTTTGGACCCTTGATGTGCACTCCTCAGTAAGTGCAACCGTCTCGAACTCAGTCAATTTCCTCTTGTGAGCCACTATATCTTTTATGTACTTAGCATACTTTGGAATTTCACGAAGTACATCCACTAATGGAATATTTAATTGAACCTGACTCAACATAGAGAGAAATTTGTTGAACATGCGATCGTCATTCTTTTTCTGCAATCTCTAGGGGAAAGGTGGTGGTGGCCTTGTAGCTCCATTCGCTCTGAACTTGCATCATTTTCCTTAGATTCGTGTATTGCCTTAGGTGTCAGCTCCCCCTTAGGTATAGGTTTTTCCTTTCTCTTCTTTGGCACTTCCTCTAGTTCCCTCCCGTTTCTAAGTGTAACTGCATTAACTTGAGGGTTCTTCTCTGTATCACTGGAAAGGGAGCCTGTAGGTCTAGTATTTTGATTTGCTGCTAACTGCCCCATTTGCCTCTCAAGATTTCTGAAATCGGTCCTGAGCTGTTGATTGTCTAGCAACAAATTTTTCAGCAAGTCATTCGTACTCTCTTCTATTTGTTGGGGTGGTTTCTGAGGCTGATTAAAATTTCCTTGAGGCCTATACTGATTCTGATTTTGTTGATTCCCGCCCCATGAGAAGTTAGGATGATTCCTCCAATTTGGATTGTAAGTGTTACCATATTGTGCATGTTGATTCATAGGGCCTATGTTTTGTTGCCCCACATAGTATATAGATTCAGGATTCGTGGGGCACAAGTCACTCATATGACTGTCACCACATATTTCGCAACAAATAGACATCTGTTGTACATGTTGCATTTGTTATGTTGTCATTCGGTTTATCTGATTTGCCAGCTTTGCAATATCTGCTCTCATGGCTGAGAAGTCATCAAGCTCAATCAACCCGGCTGACTTTTGTTTAATTGCTCTTCTTGCATCTGCATCTCCTTACCAATTATGGTCATTGGCAGTGAAGTTATTTAGCAAGAGTTGTATTTCACTATACAGCCTCGCCATGCAACTACCCCCACAAGCTGAGTCAAGATTAATCTTTGATGCTTCATCTAACCCATCAACAAAAGTGTGACCCAATACCTCATTAGTCTGACAATGATGCGGGCAGTCTCTGAGTAGTTTCTTGTATCTTTCCCAAGCTTGACGAAGTGTCTCGCCATCCCGTTGTTGGAACCCAAGAATTTGGCTTCTCAGCGATTTTGTCTTCTTAGTAGGGAAAAACTTGATTAGAAATTTCCTTGCTAAATCATCCCAAGTGTGGATTGAGTTTGCGGGCTCCTTTTGCAACCATTCCTTAGCTTCCCCCAACAGTGAAAAGGGAAATAGTGTCAGCCTGACATAGTCCTTGGAAACGTTCGGATAATTGTAAGTGTCCGTAATTTCCAATAAGTTCTGAATGTGCCTCTGCGGGTCCTCATGAGATAGACCCACATATTGTCCTGTGGACTGAATCAGCTGTACCATGTACTGTTTGAGTTCAAAATGCCCAGTGATATCAGGCTTCACAATAGCCTGAGTCATATTCGCAAGATTGGGCCTTGCGGCTTCAATCACCGGATGCTCTTCATTACCTGCCATCTCTATTGGCTGTGGTTGAACTACGATGTCCAACTCTCTTTCTATTCTCATTCTAGCTTCGAGTTCCCTTCTCACTCTATGTAGTGTTCGTTCGATTTCTGGATCAAGAGGAATGAGGTTGTTTGCACTTCTACTCCTCCGCATTCGAGAGAAGATCATGCGTTAACACAAACAAGGAAAACTGAAAATTAAAACTTGAACAAATAACTAATAAAAGCTTAACTTAGTCAAGTAGCTAATTTCTAAGTCCCCGGCAACGGCGCCAAAAACTTGTTGGGACCAAACACACTCACGCAAGTATACGTGGTCGTCAAGTAATAGAGTAGTGAATAGAGTATCGTTCCCACGAGGACTTATGATTATCTTTTGACTAATTCAAACTCAAATAGCTTATCAATTCAAGCGATTACTTATAAAATAGATAATTGTCTAATTTACTACCTAAAGACTATCAAGTAATGGAATACCAGAAATCAACACAACACTTAAATAGTTTTAAATAAAAATCAATGGGAGATAATATTCCAGGGTCACGGGTTATTTAACAATCATGTTGCATTCTTAGCTTAAAATAACTAATTGATTTATCTGGATTGTTGGTTCACAGGGTTGATATTACTCATAAGAGTCTGTCGAGCCCTTACTAGCCTATTCAAGCTAACTTAACACCTATATGTCTATGGAATTAAACTTAACAAGAACGCATTTACAATTCCTGTATTGCAACCGAGCAAGGCAATTAGGTATATGTCTATCCCAATTGCGAATCCTTTCCCCTATGCCCGGGTTTAAGAACTTGCTCTATTTAATTCTATATGCAATCTCGAGTTCCCACTTTCGAGTTCAACTCTAGATTCGTAGATAATATTTCACTGTTAGCTACTCAGCAAAATAATTAAAAACAGAATTAAATAAACAACCCAATATGATAAAATCAACTTCGTCAAATTAAACTTCAAACATCAACATTCATGTATACCCATGACCCTAGAACAATAGGGTTCTTAGCCACTCATATTCAGGCAATCATCCAAAATCCAAAATTCACAAGAGTACATAAGAATCAATAAAAGAAAGAGAGAATAGGAACTTCAAGACAAATTCTGTGGTTTCAGAACTTTTTTTGTAGCTTTTTCCCCTTCTCCAATATGTTCGATGACCTAAAGGAGGCATTTTTGGCTTATATATTGCGTACAAAAGTCGTGGGCGAAAGCTCTCCTATTCCTAGTCCAAATCGGCTTCAGTGATTGATGCTAAGGTGGATGCGACGCATCCACCTCGTCCTCCATTTCAGCTTTGCCTGCGAGGGTGGATGCGACGCATCCACCTCGCCCTCTCTTTGTGAGTTTTGCATGCGAGGGTGGATGCGACGCATCCACCCTTTGTTCCTCCATTTATGCTTTGCCCAGGTGCGGATGCTTAGGCGGATGCTATGGGCCGACTTCACTGCTAAGGGTGCACGAAAGATGATGTTTTTCTAGGTTGGATGCGACGCATCCAATCTCTCTTCCTCTACCTAGAGCACCTTTTCTTCATATTTTTGCACTCCAAACACCCTAATTCACCACACACAACTCAATTAGTCATAAAACCAATAATTAAACCATGTTGGGCATTTTAAAGATCAAATAACATCAAGAAGCGGTTAAAACATGGGTAAAGTAACATCAACACATATCGAAATATGCCAAACATCACCCTCCTTGTGTGCACATTCACATCTTCAACTGATACACCCATTCTGATGATTTTTCTAAGAATACAAAGTTACTTTCTCCCATTCCTCCAATGCTACACCGCAGACCGATGATAACATAGAACACTCCAAGCCCCTTTTCCATAATCCGCTGCAATGCTCGATACTTAACCATACTACGGACTCGAAATCCTTAGGACCGCACTTTAATTTTTTTTGAATCCACTAGGACCATTGTTGAGAGTCACCCACTCTGACTTGTTCCCAAATATGATCAAACTCCAAGGCCCTGCTAGCACATGAACACCTCCTCAAAGAAGCACCCGACCGACTCACTTCCTTGTACATCACATCTACACGAAGCATAGACTCTGAGTCTTCCCAAAGCCTGAACATGAATCGATAAGGCCAATTATAGCACATATTCCTCAAATCCTTTGCTCAAATTGCCACTGATGTTTTCTTTCCTTAGTCGTAATAACCCACCAATATGCCGATAACCAGAAACCTCACAAGTAGACAACCTTGCACTCCAATCGTAGGCGGTGGGGCTCTCCCACTTAGCTCGAAGCTACCATTACATAACCCTGGAACCTACCAAGATTACCATTACATAACCCTGGAACCTACCAAGATTCTTTCTTCCTCACTGATATGACCTCGCGCAATCGTCCCGCCAAGTTCCTCGAAATCTTCCTGTTAACCATTTCATGAATGCTCTGAATCCCTAGCCAAATTCACATGTTCAACCTCATACCGGGTACCCAGGAGAATTTTTCGTAGAAGCTTCGTCAACACCACACAACCATTAACCTGCTCACCGAAAATAACCCATCTGTGGAAATTCCATGTCGACATCTTCCAACAACGCTGCACCGAGTACAATTATCACGAAACCAATAAACCATCCTAAGCCCATGATTATTCACCAGCTGTACAAGTCTGTTCACTCCTCATGGACATTAACTAAAGGTGCGACAATACATTCCAATCTAAAGTCATGTTGTATCCTTCTTCATATCAAGCAACTCCTTTCTGTCGTATCCAACCTTTCTCCGTATAGCAGCCAATATTCCAAATTAAGTTTGTAGACTTAGTCACTGTCCACCATGAGTTTCAAATCACTCTGAACTTTTCTCAACGCGTGTAGCTATCCTAACACAGAACCCATATGATACACTGCCACTCTCCCACTTTGGTAAAACCCTATCCTTTAAGCAATTACTCGACTTCTGTTTTCTTACACTTGGCCTTCTAGAAGTTTAACCACCATAAGACACCTCCCACATATCCTTCCTCATCCTTCGTTGCCCAGTTATTGCCTTAAATAGAAATTTATCTCTGTAGCACCTGAACCAACAGATCGTCGCCAACTCTAAACCTCCCCGAAGATCATCTTCCTTGATCCATCAACATTAGGATCACCGATTCGCTCCTGAACCACAGCATATTGCGACCTCTGACAGTCGCTTCCCCTGCACCATTCACAATACCCTGCCCTGAAGGCAAATTAAAGAAAACCATAACACCGGCGAACTTAACACATTCCATCAAGGACGACGACACCACATCACGGATGAAGATTCCACCATGCTCGAAAATATCATATCTCATTACTCCATCAACCCAAACCTGAACATTCTTAGTCCGATTGCCTTTCCTCTGCTAGAAATAAAATACTGAACATCTAAATCATGCATTGAGAAAAACCTCCTTTCAAATCATCCACTGCCCCTACACATAGACAAGTATCCTACTATTACTTTAATACTGTGCGATAACAACTCATGAACATCATACCAATTGGTGCATAGCCCCAAAACCATCAGACATACAGCTACTGAGCTGAGATGACAGAATATCCTTCCGCAAGGCGACGATATTAGCCCAATCGAATACGCAGGGGGAAACATCCTGCACTACATCTGTAGTGCCATTAAAATTCCTCGATTCCCAATTGATAACAAGCGCTTAATGTCGCATAATATTGAATAGGAAAGAAACAAAGGCATAAGTCTCAAAGGAATCAAATCGCACGATGAGGGATCAAGAAAATGAAGTGCTCCTAACAGCCCTGTAGCCTCTCGAAAATAAGTACAGACGTCTCTGTACCGACCCGCAGGACTCTACTAGACTTGCTCATGACTTGTCAGACCTACGTGAACTTAGTGCTTTGATACCATATTGTCACAGCCCAAGTTCCATTAGAGGTCGTGAAGGCACCTAACGCCGATGTCAGGCCAGCCAACAATAATTGCTTAGCTTAATTACTCATTTAAGGATTTTTGAAAATATAATTTCCTTCAAATAAATAGTAAGAGATAGACTTTACAAAGTAAATGATAGTATTTTTACAACTACAATATTGAATAGCCCATAATCACCCCCAAAATCCGGTGTCACAAATACATGAGCATCGACTAGGAAATATATTAAAAATACAACATATGTCTGGAAATACAATTTGACAGGAGAGGGTAGATAACTCTGATGGAGACTCTGTGCGTGCTGCAAACTCGTAATGTAGAATGCAGCTCACCTAAATCCCAACAATAACCGCGCCTTTGTGCCCACGAGGCCACTAGACATATATGCACCTGCACAAAAATGTGCAGCAAGTGTAGTATGAGTACGCAAATCAATGTGTACCCAGTAAGTATCCCGCCTAACCTCGAAGAAGTAGTGACGAGGGGTCGACTCCGACACTTACTAAGGGCTAACAATAAAATACTGATATTATAATTAAGAGTGGATTGTAAGAACGGCTGTAAATTCAATAACATGAAGTAAGTAAACAATTCTTTTGTTAATAGGAATTTTCCAAATTTATTTTCGCCATTTAACATTTTGTATCTCGGGCCAATAAAAGCAAAATCAATTTTTATCAATTCCAAAGATATATCATGTGCAAATCATGTCGAGTTAGTACGGCCCGATCCAACATAAATATTTAAATTGTGCACTGACGAGGGTCAAACAGCGTGAACCATAGATGCATCAATATTCTACCAAGACGTTCGGCCCGCTCCACAAAAGAAAAAATACATTTAAAACAACCAATTCAAGATTTATTAAGGGGCAATTATTCAATGAAATACCAATTCTCATTAACGATAAAAAAATGAAGTTTAACCTTTTACAATTCCTTTATCAAGTTCAAATATGTTTTAAGCAGTAAAATTAACAAGTAGGGTAGAAACATCCCATGCATAACATAATTTGGGTCCTAGACTACCCGGACATAAGCATAATAGTAGCTACGCACGGACTCTCGTAACCTCGTGCGTACGAAGTCCCCACAAATAGAAGTACATAATAATTTGATTCACCTATGAGGTTAATTCCCTCTTACAAGGTTAGAAAAATGACTTACCTCGCTCCGAGATTTCATAACCGGCTCCCAAGCCTTTCAAACTACTCAACCGATTCCCAACGCTCCCAAACTAGTCAGTAAATGTGCAAATCCATAAATATATACTCTAATACTCATTATAATTCTTTTTACAACAATTTCCAACTCCTTTCGAAATGTCAATAAAATCACCCTCGGGTCCATGTGTCCGGATTCCAAAATTTTACGAAGATAAACATTACCCATGGCATCACGAACTCAAATATATAATTTACTCTCAATTCCATGCCCAAATTTGTGGTCAAAATCCAAAAATATAAATTTCTAGGTTTTCTACCAAAATCCCAAATTTTCACTAATATTCCATGAATTTCCATGTTAAAATCTATTTATAATCCAAGTATTTAACTTGCAATAGGTAGGAATCACTTACCTTGACATAGATGATGGAAATCTCCTCTTTAAAAGCTCCAAAAATCGCCCGACCAAGAGAGAAATGAGTGAAATGGGCTAAATCCCACTTTTTAAAACATTTTGCCCAGCACAGTCACCCCTTCTTCGCGTTCGTGACCAAAGCCTCGTGTTCACGATGCCTTCAGGCCCTACTGCTTCGCATTCGCGGTTGAAGCTTCGCGTTCGCGAAGGCTAAATGGCTCCAGGCCCCCGCTCCCTCTCTTTTCTTCGCGTTTGCGTAGCCTTGGCCACGTTTGCGAAGGCCTTCCTAGCTACTGCCTCACGTTCGCATCCCACTGCCTCGCGTTCGCAAAGGCCAAATCCCAGCAGCCTCATAGTTCCTCTTCGTGAACGCGGGACTTCCTTCGCGTTCGCGAAGAAGGAAACCAGATACCAGCAACAACAGTTTCAAAAAATCTCAAATTGATCCGAAACCACCCCTAAACAAACCCGAGTTCCCCGGGACCCTGTCCAATCACACCAACCAGTCCCATAACATAACATGGACATGCTTGAGGTCTCAAATCACGTCAAACATCACCAAATCATGAAGTACACCCCAATTCAAGCTTAACGAACTTTAGAACTTTAAACTTCTACATTCGATGTCGAAACCTATCAAATCACGTTCGATTGACCTCAAATTTTGCACACAAGTCGCATTTGACATTGCACACCTACTCCAACTTCCTGAATCGGAATCCGACCCCGATATAAAAAGGTCCACTCCCGGTCAAACTTCTCAAAAACCTTCAAATTTCTAACTTTCGCCAAATGACCCCAAAATGACCTACGAACCTCCAAATCCACATCCGGACGCGCTCCCAATACCAGAATTCACCTTACGGAGCTATTCCCGTTCTCAAAATCCAAACGGACATCGATAACATTGAAATGCACTTCCACCCAAATTTATGAAATTCTTCCAAAAATGCCAGGCTTCCACAATAGGCGTTGAAACGCTCCCGAATTATCCAAAACCCGATCCGAACATACGCCCAAGTCCAAAATCATCATACAAACCTGTTGGAACCCTCAAATCTCGATTCCGAGGTCGTTTACTAAAAAATCACACCTTAGTCAATTCCTCCAACTTAAAGCTTCCGAAATTAGAATTTTCTTTATACTTTAACGCCGAACTTTCCTGAAACTCAATTTCGACCACACGTACAAGTCATAATACCTGAAGTGAAGCTGCTCATGGCCTCAAACTGCCGAACGACGCGCTAAAGCTCAAAATGATGGTCGGGTCGTAACATTCTCTCCCACTTAAACATACGTTCATCCTCGAACATGCTAAGAACTGCTCTGGAGTTGTCCGAAATCACTATTTAACACCTCGTGCACCTACCCGTGCTACCACAACCCCGTTGAGCACATTGGCTCGAGCAAATCTGAAGATTCTCCCTTTTATTTAGTCAAGTTAGCCTTTGAGCCAAATTCCAACATCTGAAAATCTCTACCAGGTATGTTCCCTAGATACGAACACCTTATCCATCACTACACACTACACCAAACACGATTGTATACCCTTACTGAATTCTTACCATGCACTGCATAACTCATCTGCCCAAGGCAATCTTTCCAAAGCACAACAACTAAAATTTCCACTGACCCGAAGCCCATAGTGTACCTCATGACCAATTAAGCCTTACTTTAACTCTCGCAATACAGCCACGATAGAGAAGATGTGTAGAACTCATAACCACCTGCCGATTCACAATTTATGGAGTCTCTCCTCATCGACAAGAACCATTACCTCATTCTGGACTGAATAACAATATTTACTCTTTAATATGCCTTATATAAATCTGATCGCATTGATCCCAGGTCCAATAATCTCGTTTCACCCAGTATAAGCTGCTCAGGCAATAAGCCACCTCAGATACTGCAAAAGCCTCATATGATGCCACATTGTGCTAACAAGCTACAAACTCGAATGTGATACATAAGGAAAACGAACTCTGGAATGAACTACTCAACCCACGTAACTAATTTAATAGCGAAAAAGATGTTATGAACCTTTCTCGGAAATGAGTCACAAAACACACAAGAATGGCTATGGGAAACTGTACTCAACGTCACACTGTTGTGGCGTTCAACCCGATCCACACATGATACGGTTGCGGCGTGCAACTCGATCCAACCATGATACCCGTGGCGGCATGCCACCTGATCCAAATAATATACCCGTGGCGGCGTGCCACCCTATCCACACATAATAGTCTAAAGAAAATAAACATCAAGCTGTAAAGCTTATACTCACGAAATGCCCGAAGATCAACCATAAGCACGCCAAGTGCATAATACAAATCCTGGGGAGATTGGTAGCACCATACGCTATAAAGCTCAAGCACAACTAAGGTGCGATATATGATCTGCATCTCGAGAGCCATCCTGCTCACATAACACCACCGCTATGCGGGACCTCAACATATTATACAAATAATCAAGCCGTATCGTAACCCACACGGCACAACAGAGTATTACATGAAATAGCTGACGGGAAAAATAATATCCAAGGCCCAAAGATTCCTCCGTAAACAATGCTAAGCTGAAATGAACACATCCGATATGATATAGAGCGCACATTCACATCTAGATCCATCCACGGACCTCAAGCTGATTCTGATTGTACTGCACTGGGCTAATAATCTTCCAAGAATCCACAACAACCCTATTCATGACACATAAGAAAAGTTGTCCAATCCGAAACAAACTTCGACAATTCACAACCAGATGAATAGAGCACCTCCCAGGCCTAAGCTCTCACATTAGCGATAGTACCATAATCTCCATACTCGGGTTCTATATTTAATCAATTAATTGACTACATGTCACACTCATACAATCTTCCCCTGGGATACGCTCCCATGATCTTCCGCACCAGATAACAATTCTGCACATCCTTTCCACCGGCCATACTAATGCTGTAAAGCAAATCAAGAATCCACAATCAGTACACAAAGCCTCTCACACAGGACACCGATCTCAGGTGACACTAAAGACAATACTAGCTTATTCTAACCATCTGAATCATTTCTTACTCATCCGAGCTCTTGACATTCTTGTCAACACCAAATTGCAACCTTGATTCTCAACTTCCAATTCCCATGCCGCTCACTGCATCTAACATACCAATACGCTAGAGTATATAAAACAAATTCATCATAATTCCTGAACCACTAGTAGAATAAACCCTTCATCATACAGAAACCTCTTACTTAGCTCATTTCATAAGGACCAATGCAACTTAACTGAATTCTCAAACCGCGGGAATACAATCCTCATGCCGCGATCTAAATCGCCATGACTCTTCCGAAATACATTTACGCAACCTAGTCCTTAGAATAAAATACCTCCCAAAATAATTGAATTACGGTGGCTATCAAGCCTCGCACGCACTGCCACAAACCACGTATATAACATAACACGCTGAGGGAACAGATCAAGACCACAATCATGTCGATTCAACCATTGTTAGCCGACCCGTCTTCTTCCAATTTATTCTCAACTTATCGTAGAAATAATGATAATAGCTCCACTCGAACGTAACGAACCAAATCCGCATTCGTCCTGAGTGACCCCATTTCACAAGACCACATTGCCTCAAAACCCACGAATCATCTCATACCCTCCTTGTGTGCACATTCGCATCTTCAACTGGTATATCCATTCTGATAATTTTTTCTAAGAATCCGCAGTTACTTTCTCCCATTCCTCCAATGCTACACTGCAGACCGATGATAACATAGAATACTCCAAGCCCCTTTTCCGTAATCTGCTGCAATGCTTGATACTTAACCATACTACGGATTCAAAATCCTTAAGCACCGCACTTTAAATTTTTTGAATCCACTAGGACTGTTGTTGAGAGTCACCCATTCTGACTTGTTCCTAAATATGATCAAACTCCAAGGCCCTGCTAGCACATGAACACCTCCTCAAAGAAGTACCTAGTCGACTCACTTCTTTGTACATCACATCTACATGAAGCATAGACTCTGAGTCTTCCCAAAGCCTGAACATGAATCGATAAGGCTAATTATAGCACATATTTCTCAAATCCTTTGCTTAATTTACCACTGATGTTTTCTTTCCTTAGTCGTAATAACCCACCAATATGTCGATAACCAGAAACCTCACAAGTATATAACCATGCGCTCCAATCGTAGTACTGGGGCTCTCCCACTTAGCTCGAAGCTACCATTACATAACCCTAGAACCTACCAAGATTCCTTCTTCCTCACTGACATGACCTCATGCAATCGACCCGCCAAATTCCTCGAAATCTTCCTGTTAACCATTTCATGAATGCTCTGAATCCCTAGTGACATTCACATGTTCGACCTCATACTGGGTAGCTGGTAGAATTCTTTGCAGAAGCTTTGTCAACACCACACAGCCGTTAACCTGCTCACCGAAAATAACCCACCTGTGGAAATTCCATGCCGACATCTTCCAACAACACTGCACCTAGTACAATTACCACTAAACCAATGAACCATCCTAAGCTCGTGCTCATTCACCAGCTATACAATTCCGTTCACTCCTAATTGACATCAACTAAAGGTGCGACAATACATTCCAATCTAAAGTCATATTGTATCCTTCCTCATATCATGCGACTCATTTCAATCTTATCCAACCTTTCTCTATATAGCAACCAATATTCCAAATTATGTTCGTAGACTTAGTCACTGTCCACCATGAGTTCCAAATCACTCTAAACTTTTCTCAACGTGTGTAGCTATCCTACCACACAACCCATTGTCTGGAAAGCCGTCTTCCAAACATCCAAAGCACAAATCCTCAACTGATGATACCTATACCTCAAGTCGATCCTCGGCACCCTGTAACTAGTCAAACAAATCATCAATGCACGGCAACGAGTACTTGTTCTTAATGGTAACTTTGTTCAACTAGCGGTAATCAATGCATATCCACATAGCCCCTTGCTTCTTCTTCATAAACAATACTAGTGCAGCCCAAGAGAACACACTCGGCCTGATGAACCCCTTAACGAGCAACTCCTCAAGTTGTTCCTTCAGCTCCTGCGGAGTCATGCGGTACGGTGGAATAGAGATAGGATGGGTTCCTGGCACCAAATCAATATTGAAATTGATATCACAATCTGGTGGCATGCGTGGTAGATCAGAAGGAAATACATTGGAGAACTCCCGGACCACGGGCACTGAATCAGTCATATGAGTCTCCACGAAAGTATCCCTAACATAATCCAGATAGGCCAAATAACTCTTCTCGTCCACATGTCAAGCCTTCAAGAAAGAAATAACCTGACTATACGTACTGATACATGAACCCCTCCACTCCAATCTAGGCAACTCTTTCATCGCCAAGGTAACAATCTTGGCATGGCAATCTAGAACGGCATGATATGGAGAAAACTAGTCCATACCCAGGATTACCTCAAAGTTGGTCTTATCAAGCAACAAAAGATCACCTTTAGTCTCATAACCAGATAAAGTCACAACATAGGACCGGTAAATCCGATCCACGATAACAGAATCACCCACTAGCATGAACACATAAACAAGAGCACCCAAAGACTTACATGAGACATCCAAATATGGAGAAAATAGAGAAGACACATAAGAATAAGTAGACCTTAGATCGAATAAAACCGAAGCATCCCTACTGCAAATAGAAATAATACTTATGATCACGGCATTTGAGCATACTGCATCTGGCCTGGATGGAAAGGCATAAAACCTAGTTAGAGCGCCTCCTGGTTGGCCTCCACCTCTAAGGAGACCCTACCCACGTGCCATCCGCCTCTGCCCGGCAGGACAGGCGGTGACAGTTGGTGTGGTGATTATGGGATGAGGGCCCTATTATACTACCTTGCCCTGAAGCCTGGGGCAAAAGCTCCCCATTTGACCAAGCTCACCGTACTCGTAGCAACCTCTCGGTGTAGAAGATGAATGACCCTGGATCTGACCCTGGTAACCTGAATACCTACAGGAAAACCCTGAATAGCCGGTGGATGGTAGGTGCTCTCTGGAATGGCACTGAAGTAGGGACGCACTGGGGAACTCGAGAAGGCGGTGGTGCTGAATACATGGGTCTGCTAGACTAGCCCCTCACAAACTGACCTCTACTCCCAGACGGAGCACCACTAAATCCTCCCGAATATCGAGGCAGCTTATCCCTCGGCACATGCTCTCGGCCTTGCTGACGGATACCCTCGATCCATTGAGCTATCTCCACAACTTGCTCGTAAGAAGTCCTCATCTCAACCTTTCGATCCATAGTAACCTAGATGATTTAATGCAAGCCCACGATAAACCTATGCACGCTATGTGCATCTGTGGGGAGTATCATTAGTGTGTGGTGAAACAACTCAGAGGACTTCGCCTCAAAATCGGACATCGATAATTGACCCTACTGGAGCAGCTCGAACTGACCACGCAACTCTTCCCTCTGAGAGGGTGGAATATATCTCTCCAAAAAGAGACGTGTGAACTGGTCCCAAGTAAAGGGAGGTGAACCAAGTGGCCTGCTACAGAGATAAAACTGCCACCATCTACGGGCCTTTCCCTCTAACTGAATCCTGTTGAACTCCAATACTCCTATGTTTATGCAACATGTCCCCTACAATGATCAATGAAATCATGTGGGTCCTCATGTCGATCACCTCCAAAGACAGAAGGATGTAGTCTGGTCCACCTATCTAACCGATTCTGCTGCTCGACTGTCGCAGCTGGTCTGGGCTCTTGCATAGCCGTTGCAACTGGCTGAGCCCCGCCGCCGGTAGTGCACCTGAGGTATAATATACTGCAGTAGCATGCCTTGGGGCCTGAGCAGTAGGGGTCTGTGCCCCTCTTCCGCCTAAGATGTGGTTGGGTCTGCTGGAAATAAACCATCTTACACCATAGAATTCATGAACCGTAGTATACGGCCCACGACATCCTGAAATCCCGGTGCAGTCAAGAAATCTATCGGGGCCATCTCAAGTAGAGGCACCTCATCCTATTCTTCAATGACAAGATCCTCCATTGGATCCACTAGTGTTACAATGGGTGCAACTCTAGGATGCCCTCATCCTCTAACAGGAGCTGGAGCCTGCCCTCGGCCTCTAGAAACAGGGGGTGCAGCTAACCGCCAAGTACAATGGCCACACGTGTTCTCACCATGTATGAGAGAATTAGAGAAATTTACTTAGAACAACATTAACTACACGATAGGAGATGAATGAAGAGAAGTTTCCTAACACACTATAGCCTCTCGAAAATAAGTACGGACGTCTCCGTACCAATCCGCAAGACTCCATTAGGCCTGCTCATGACTTGTGAGACCTATATGTACCTAGTGCTCTGATACCAAGCTGTCACAACCCAATTTCCACTAAAGGCCATGATGGTGCCCAGCATCGTTGTTAGGCAAACCAATGGTGAGCTATCCATTAAATTGTTCATTTTATTTATTTTAAAGTCTTGGATTTTATTTAATAAAGAAACTAAGAATAAATGACCATGGTGATATAAAGCATAAATAAAACATAAGAGTGGAATAGTTATATTAAGCAAAAATCATAAATATCTACTAAAAATTTCCAAAATCCGGTATCACAAGTGCACGAGCATTCTACTAGAATATACAAACCACTACATCTACTGCCCAAAATGAAATAGACAGAAATATAAAATAAAGTGAAACAGGAAGGAGACTCCGGGTGCTACGAATCAGACCATGGAAGAGCAGCTCACTAGTAAGTCTCCCGGTAATATGGATGCGTGCCTGATCGGATGCCAGATTTACCTGCCTCAGCACCTACACAATTTGTGTAGAACCGTAGCATGAGTACGTAGACAACGTGTACCCAGTAAATATCTAGTCTAACCTCGAAGAAGTAGTGACGACTGGTTGACATCGACACTTACCAGAGGTTAATAAATAATGTGAAAGACTTATAAATAGGCATGAAATATAACAGTAACAATGGAATAAGAAAATAATAAATAATGATCCTTTAACAAAATGCCAATTTAAAATCTCCAATTCTCACATGCCAATTTTAACAAATAAGAGATATCGAGTAATTATCAAATCTCAAGCAATGAAGGAAATATCAAGTATAACCGGACTCCTAGCAATACGACGCATGAATTATGCAAAGGTTGTACGACCCGATCCAGAATAGTCACGTACATTGCCGAGGGTCGACCAACACAAACCATAGATGCATCTAAATATACTACCGAGGTGTTTGACCCAATCCATAGAAATAGGGAAACTCTACAAATCACGGTCATCGACTACAACACAGGAATAGTACTCTAAGAAGCATAATTTCTACTAACAATCAAGTATTCCACCAAAACTCAAGATAATAAAGATCGGTCTCAGAAAATCCCATATCTAATTTCAATTATAAATTCAAATAATAAAACTAACAAGTTGGGTTCAAATAATACAAGTATTGCATGGTAAAGTCTTATGTCTACCCAGACATAAGCATGATTTTTAGCTATGTACGGACTCTCGTCAATTTGTGCGTACGTAGCACGCACAATTATTAATAAATGACAATTTAAACAGCTACCGGGATAATTTCCTCTTACAAGGTTAGGCAAGAGACTTACCTCGCTTCCAAGTTCACTACCCGATTCTTCAACCACACTAATTGCCTCAAATCGGTACCGAGCAATTCGAAACTAACCAAAGGTTGTACAAACTAATCAATATATGCTCAAAAGTTCATAATTTAACTATTAGAGTAATTACCCAACCGATTTTGGAAAATTCCTAAAAGTCACCTGAGGCACACGTGCCCGGATTTCAGAAATATTTATAGATAAATGTTACCCATAAATTTACGAACTCAAATATATAATTTCTACTCAATTCCTTAATCATTTCGTGGTCTAATCTCATTTTTAACAAAACCTAATTTTTCAACATAATCTTAAATTTTCCATAATTTATATGTTAAAATCTACCCATAACGTATGTATTAAACTCACATTGGGTAGGAATTACTTAGCTTAAAATGCTAAACGAAAAACTCCCCTCCAAGAGCTCCAAAATCGGCCAAGAGAAGTGGAAAATGAAAAAGAATGGCCTAAGTCCTGATTTTTATTATATTTCTACCTAGTGATCCCTGCATCGCGATCGCGAAAGAAGGCACCCGATCGCGAAGGCAAAGTTGATATTGCCCAGTTTATCCCCTTCGAGAGCGTGACAGGGGCCTCACGAACGCAAAGACTGACCTAGCCAACCATTTGCGAACACGAGCTCCCATTTGCGAATGTGAGGGCTACCCAGCCTGCCATCCCCAACTCTATTTCTCTTACACAATCGCGACCTACAATTCGCGATCATGAAGCTTCACAACCCTCTCCCATCGTGAATGCGAAGCACATAATTCCCCCAGACAAAATCTTTCATCGCGAACGCGGGAAAGCCTTCGCGTTTGCGAAGAGGAAACCAGCACCAGCAATTTCTGCAATTTTGGACTTAACTCTGGGTGATCCGAAACACACCTGAGCCACCCAGGACCCCGTCCAAATGCACAAACAAGTTTGTAACATACTAAAGACCTGCTTGAAGCCTCAAAACACATAAAATAACATCGTAACTAAGAATCGCACCCCAAATCCAAATTAATCAACTTCAAACTTCTTCAACTAGATCCGAATGCGACGAATCACACTTAGACAACTCAGAACGATGCCAAATTTTGCGCACACGTCATAAATCATGATACAAACCTATTCACAGGCTCAGAATACCAAATAGACATCGATAACAACAAATTCTACTTCAAACCATGTTTAATAAACTCTAATACCTTCAAGGCGCCAACTTTCAACATAAGTGCTGAAATGCTCCCAGATCACCCGAAACTCGATTCGAACACACGCCTAAGTCCAAAATTATCAAATAAACCTATTGTAACCATCAAATTCCAGTTCCGAAGTCATTTACTCAGAATGTTGACTCAAGTCAAACTTGGTCACCTTAGGACATTATTAAGGAACTAAGTGTTCCGAATTCAACCCGAACTCTTCCAAAGCCAAACCAACTATCCCCCCAATTCGTAAAATAGTAAAAGCACGTACGGAAAGTCTAAACCAGGGAAACTGGGATTTAAAAAGTAAAATAATCGATTGGATCATTACACACATAATTAGAGAAAAAATAAATTCCTCTAACTGACAACCTTCAAAGAAGGAAGTGTGGCATTTGGTAAGAAAAGTGATATCATTCGTACAGTTTTGCAGGATAATAAAGATGATGGTAAAATCAAACTCAAACAAAAGTATGTTGATGAACCAAATCTAAACAGGATGAAAAACATTGCTAAAAAAGGAGAGCTAGTGAAAGAACCATGTTCTCTGAAAGCTAAGCATGATCTGGGGGGGGGGGGCGGAGGGGGGAGGGGGGAGGACCTAAACAGGTTATTATTGAATTGACTGGTAACATTGAACCTGGTTCTTCAATTGATCTAGAAGGAAATGGAGCTCATAAATCACATGTGAGAAACTGGAAACACAAAGTTTTCACCCACCGAGAATTTCTAAATTAATGCAAGATCCAAAGAAGAGCTTTCATCTTGAAAGGAATAAAGTATAGCATCTGGAACCCCGACAAAAAAGACAGAACATTCATGGCAGAAATGTTCGGGACCCCCCTAGACTTGGAAATATTTGCTTAGTTTTCTCTTAAACTTTACGTGGTCTTTAATACCCTCCTGAACTTGGAAATTTTATAGTTTTGACCCCCCTCCCCCCCCCCCCACATATGCTGACATGGAAAATAGTGTGAATACACTCTCTTTTAGGTGCGTGGTAGGAAACAAAATCGAAAATTTAGCTTCCAAGTGGGGTTATTTTCAAATATTAATTTCCACATAACCAAATATAATGATTTATTTTTTCCAATTTTACTTCTTTTTGTTTGTTCTTAATATACATTGCATATTTGTTTCAATTGTATTTTTTTAGATACAATGAATTTGTGTTTCAACTATGTATTTCTTATCTTTTTTCCGGTCCGAATTTACAAAAGTTAGTTGAAACTCCATTTACTTTAGCCAAATAAAAAGAATATTTAGCCAAAGTAATGAAGTTCAACTGCTATATGTTTTACAAAATAAAAAAAATATTTTGTGTTTTTGTTTTTATTTTCTTGCAACGATTATTTATTTAACTACACATCTTTTTTTTTGAGTCAAATTCGCAAATATTTGGCCAGAATTTTATTATGTTTAGCTAAAATATTTATTTAGCCAATATATGGAGTTCCAACAATGTATTTTTTATTATTTTAGATGCAAAGGTAATGTGATCTAATTGTGCATTCCTTCTTTTTCTGACCAAATATGTAAAAGTAACTTGATTAAAATATCATTAGCTTTAGCCAAATAAAAAATTATTGTCAAAATAATGTTGTTTCAAGTTTTTTTAAAGAATATATATATATATATATATATATATATATATATATATATATATATATATATATATATATAATTGTAAGAGACTGGAGCATCAAAATAGGAGTAGGTTTGAGGAATAATTTGTGTTAAAAATATAGATATAATCATCCAGGGGGTTGAGACTATAAAAATGCCAAGTTCAGGTAAAATTTAAGCGGGAACTAAACAAAAGTTGTCAAATTCAGGGGGGGTCGCGAACTATTTTGCCAACAATCATAGGAGCCAGTTGGGTTTTTAGAAAAAGCTGGATGATCAAAGTACTACCACAAGGAAGAATGCATAGGCCTTGTAAGGATTGAATCAAGAACCAAAGGCATGATATGAAAGATTGTCAAAATTCTTTCTTGGGAATGGATTCACAAAAAATAAATGCAACGACCCGGTTGGTCGTTTTGAGAGTTATAGCCCCGATCCCCTATTAACTGCTTCTCCCATATCTATTTCAGCTATTGTGACTTTCTGAGAGGTTTCGTTTTGGTTTTCGGAGTATTTTGGGACACTTAGTCCCTAAATGGAGGTTTAAGCCTTAGAATTTGGATCGTAGTCGGAACTGTATGAAGACGACTCCGGAGTTCTGTCAGTTCTGTTAGCTCTGTTAGGTGGTTTTAGACTTAGGGGCATGTCCGAATAGTGTTTTGGAGGTCTATAGCTCATTTTGGCTTGAAATGGCGAAAGTCGAAGTTTTGGAGATTTTGACCGGTAGTGGACTTTTTGATATCGGGGTCGGATTCTGATTCCAAAAGTTGGAGTAGGTCGGTAAGGTTGATTATGCCTTGTGTGCAAAATTTAGTGTCAATCGGACGTGGTTTGATAGGTTTCGGCATCGGTTGTCGAATTTGAAAGTTTCAAGTTCTTTAAGTTTGAATCGGAGGATGATTCATGATTTTAGCATTGTTTAATATGGTTTGAAGGCTCGACTAAGTTCGTATGGTATTTTAGGACTTATTGGTATGTTTGGTTGAGGTCCCGGGGGGCCTCGGGTTGATTTTCGATGGTTAATGGACCTTTTGAACTTAAGAGAAGATAGCGGATTGTGTTCGCGAGAGAGGTCTCGCGATCGTGTAGGGCATCTGGGAGGCCAGCTCAAGTTTGTTCTTCGTGTTCGTGCAAAGGATCCCGCATTCGCTAAGGTATGGTCAGTGGAAGTATCGCGAACGCGAAGAGTGGAACGCGTTCACGTGAGGCAGCTGGGGACCCCAGTCATTTTGTCTACGCGTTCGCATAGTGGGTATCGCATTCGCGAAGGACCAGGAAGTGAAAGGTACACGTTCGCGAGAGGTTCCTCGAGTTCGCGAAGGAGGAAATTTGGTCAGTGGAATTTTTGTTATACGGGAACGCGAGATAGTGGCCGCGTTAGCGAAGAAGGGAACACCTGGGCAGATTTAAAAGTTCAAAATCGAGGGTTTATATCATTTTTTACCATTTGGACTTGAGAGCTCGAAATTTGGCGATCCTTGGAGGGATTGGGTGTTTGGGGTAAGTGATTCTTACCTTGTTTTGCTTAATTCCCATGATAATGTCTTTAATTTCATCATTAAATTAGTGATTTGGGTTGGAAAATTGGGGAAACATTTGAGAAAAGTTCTTATGCTGAATTTTGGGATTTTGATCGAGATTTTGGCATCAGATTTGAGTAATTTTGGTACGATTGAACTCATGAGTGAATGAGTATTCAGATTTTGTGATTTTTATCTGGTTTCGAGACGTGGGCCCGAGGAGACATTTTGGGGCGATTTTCTAATTTCTTTCTTTATCTTTGATTTCAATAACTAGAATAATTCTAATAGTTATATTTATGGTATGTAATTGATTTTGGCTAGATTTGGGCCATTCAGAGCCGGATATTCATGGAAAGAGCTTGTTACGGCTTGCCTAACCTTGTGTGGGGGAAATACCCTTAGGATTTGGTATTATTATGATATGTGAGCGCCGTGTATGCGAGGTGACGAGTGCGTACACGAGCTATTTGTGGAAAAAACCTGATTTTTACCGAGTAATAGCCTGTTTTCATCTTATCTGAGTATACTAGCATGTGTAGTTATCATGTTAGCTTAGAATAGTATGTCTACGTGCCTTAATTGCCTATTTTAACTCTTTGCAGCATGTTCAGAAGAATCCTGCTTCTTTCTTGACTTGTACTTAGTCTAAATTATAGGTTTCGTGTTGTACCTATTATATTCATTCATTTGAGCTACGTATTTACTTTGGGACTACAGGACGGTATCCCGGGAGATCCCCCTGCATATTTACTTTTGAGACTACGAGGCGGTTCCTCGGGAGTTCTTCCTGCACATTTACTTTTTAGACTACGAGACGGTTCCTCGGGAGTTCTCCCTGCATATTTAATTTTGAGACTACGAGGCGGTACCTCGGGAGATCTCCTTGCATCTTTATTTTTGGGACTACGAGACAGTATCTCGGGAGATCCCCTGCTGTTTTTTATCCTTCTGTTCTGCGTGCTATTTTGCTATGTTCTCTTTGTTTAAATTCCAATCTCTTATTATATTGTTATACTCTCCTGCTTATTAATTATATACCAGTAGGGCTTTGACTTGACCTAGTCACTACTCGATTGGGGTTAGGCTTGGAACTTACTGGATACCGGTGTGGTGTACTCATGCCTTTTACTGCACATATTTTTTGTGTGCAAATCCAGGTTCCTTTTAACTGCCTCGACCTTAGTAGCGGTCTCTACTGTTTTCAGAGAACTTCAAGGTATATCTGCCCATGCCCGCAGATCCTCGGAGTCCCCCTCTATCCCCCTATGTTGATTCTTTTCTTATTTCTATAGACACTGATGTGTAGAACAGTAAGAACTTCGTAGAAGCTTGTGACTTATGGTGTTCCGGGTCTTGGGAGTGTTTTGTATATTTCGATAGTTGATTATTGTATATGCTGAGCGGCACTCAATTGCTTATTGCAAATATCTATTACTGTTAGTTGTTAATTTTCATGTTTTTCATTTCTTTTCCGCAAGTGTCAGGCTTACCTAGTCGTAGAGACTAGGTGCCATCACGACGATTCACGGAGGGAGAGTTTGGGTCGTGACAAGTTAGTATCAGAGCCCTAGGTTCATAGGTGTCGTGAGTCACAAGCCGGTTTATTAGAGTCTCATGGATCGGTACGAAGACGTCTGTACTTATCTTCGGGAGGCTATGGAACTGTTAGGAAAAATTTCACTACTTTGATTCCTTGTCGTGCGAGTTATTGGCAACAAATTCTAAAATTTCTCTATTTTATTCTTTCTCACAGATGGTGAGGACCCGTATCGGAGGATCTGATGACCAGACACTCACGCCCCCTGCTAGAGCTGCCAGAGGCCAGGGCCAGGGTAGAGTACGGCCACACGGTGTAGCCAGAGCACCCGTGCGAGATACAACAGAGGAGCCCCCAACATTTCTAGCTGGAGTGAAGGCACCGGAGATTCCTATTGTTGCACCAGCCCTCCAGGAGACTCAAACCCAGTTCATGAGCATGCTCAGTAAGTTGGATTGATTCCATTAGCTCCCGCTATATATCAAGATGGGGGAGGGGCACAGACTCCCACAGTCCACACTCCTGAGCAGAGGGTCCAGGTTGATCAGGCCTCAGAGTTCATTCCTATGCTGCTGATAGCCCCGGTTCAGTATGAGACTAGGATAGCCGCTTCTGAGGTACAAGAAGTACAACCCACCTACCTTCACTGGATTGGCTACAGATGATGCTCAGGGTTTTCTGGAGGAGTGTCATCGTATTCTCCGTACAATGGGGGTAGCATAGACGAGTGGGGTTTTTTTGACAACTTTCTAGCTTAGAGGAGCAGCCTATCAGTGGTGGCGTGCTTATGAGTTAAGTAGTCTAGATGAGGCAGCTTCCATGGACTCAGTTCTCGGGCATGGTTTTGAGAGAGTATGTTCCTCAGAGACCCAGGGACACATGGCGTGCGAAGTTTGAGCAGCTTCGCCAAGGTGCTATGACTGTGTCAGAGTATGCAGTCCACTTCAGTGATTTGGCCCGACATGCACCGGCCTTGGTTGCCACAATTCGAGAGAGGGTTCGTCAGTTTATTGAGGGACTCCACCCCAGTATCAGGATTAGTATGGTCAGGGAGCTGGAGATAGATATTCCTTACTAGCAGGTTGTGAGTATTGCTAGGAGATTGGAGGGCATGCTTGCCCGGGACTGAGAGGAGAGAGAGGCCAAGAGGTCTCAACAGATTGGTTTCTTATTCTAGAGCTCGTGCCCCAGCAACTCGCCATGGTAGGGGTTATGTGGGTTGCCCCGTTCATTCAGCTCTTCCAGCCTCCAGTGGTGTTACAGCCCCTTCTAGGCCCTAGGAGCCTTATTATGCACCGCCAGTATCTAGTGTGCCTCCTACTCGGGGTACTTTTAGCGGCCAGTCCAGCAGACCTGGCCCGAGTCAGTCACAGCAGCCACGCCCACCGAGGGGTTATTTTGAGTATGGTGACACCCGCCATATGGTGAGGGATTTCCCCAGACTTAGGAGGTTTGCACCTCCATAAACTTCTCAGCCACCACGTGCTCCACCAGGTCCTCAGGCTATGATTCCAGCACCAGCTACCACCTCACCTGCTCAACCAGCTGGAGGTGGCGGTCGAGGTCGCACTAGAGGGGGAGGCCAGGCCAGGTATTATGCTCTTCCGACTCGTACAGAGGCAGTTTCTTCCGACTCTGTCATTATAGGTATTGTTCCAGTCTGTCATAGAGATGCGTCAGTATTATTTGACCCAAGCTCTACGTATTCATATGTGTCCTCTTATTTTGCTCCCACATCTGGGCGTATCTCGGGATTCTTTGAGTACCCCTGTTTATGTGTCTACTCCTGTGGGAGATTCTCTTGCTATGGACCGCGTGTATCGATCGTGTTTGATTGCTCTTAGTAGTTTTGAGACCACAACCGATTTATCATTACTCAGCATGGTAGACTTTGATGTTATCTTGGGCATGGACTGGCTGTCGTCCCATTATGCTATTCTTGAGTGTCACACTAAGACCGTGACGCTGGCTATGCCAGGCTTACCACGATTAGAGTGGAGAGGTACCTTAGAGTATACTCCCCGCAGAGTTATTTCATTTCTTAAGGCTCAACGTATGGTTGACAAGGGGTGCGACGCGTGTTTAGCTTATGTGAGAGATGTCAGTATTGATACCCTTACAGTTGAGTCGGTTCCAGTAGTGAGGTATTTCCCAGATGTGTTTCCAGCTGATCTTCCGGGCATGCTGCCCGACAGAGATATTGATTTCGGCATTGATTTGTTACCGGGAACTCAGCCCATCTCTATTCCTCCATATCGTATGGATCCTCCTGAGTTGAAGGAGTTGAAGAAGCAGTTGCAGGAGTTGCTTGATAAGGGCTTCATTCGGCCCACTGTGTCACCTTGGGGTGCTCTGGTCTTGTTTGTAAAGAAGAAGGATGGTTCTATGTGTATGTGTATTGATTATCGCCAGCTGAACAAAGTTATAGTGAAGAACAGGTATCCATTGCCTCGTATTGATGACTTACTTAATTAGTTACAGGGTGCCAGAGTGTTCTCCAAGATTGACTTAAGTTCAGGCTATCATCAGTTAAAGATTCGGGAACCAGATATTTTGAAAACCGCTTTCAAGACCCGATATGGTCATTATGAGTTTCTTGTCATGTCTTTTGGGCTGACCAATGCCCCAACAACCTTTTTGCATTTGATGCATAGTGTGTTCTGGCCCTATCTTTACTCCTTCGTTATTGTGTTCATTGACGACATCCTAGTGTATTCCCAGACTCGGGAGGATCATGAGCAGCACCTGAGGATTGTGCTTTAGATCTTGAGAGAAAAGAAGTTATATGCAAAATTTTCTAAGTGTGAGTTTTGGCTAGACTCAGTGGCATTCTTGGTCCATGTAGTATCGAGTGATGGGATCAAGGTGGATCCGAAGAAGGTGGAAGCAGTGCAGAGTTGGCCTAGACTGTCATCGGCTATGGAGATCCTTAGTTTTCATGATTTGGTGGGATATTACCGTCGCTTTGTAGAGGGATGCTTATATATTGCAGTGCTTATGACCAAGCTGACCCAGAAGGGTGCTCCGTTCAGGTGGATAGAGGAGTGTGAGGAGAGCTTCAGAAGCTAAAGACAACTTTGACTACAGCCCCAGTTTTGGTATTGCCTACAGGTTCGGGGTCCTACACTGTATGTGTGATGCGTCGCGGATTGGTCTTGGCGCGGTGTTGATGCAGGATGGTAGGGTGATTGCCTACGCGCTCAGAGAACTGAAGGTGCATGAGAGGAACTATCATGTCCACGACCTTGAGTTAGCAGCTATTGTTCATGCCCTTAAGATTTGGCGGCCCTATTTGTACGGTGTTCCTTGTGAGATTTACAATGATCATCGGAGTTTGCAGCATATGTTCAAGCAAAAGGATCTTAATTTGCGTCATCAAAGGTGGTTGGAGCTACTTAAGGATTATGATATCACTATTTTGTACCACCCGAGGAAAGCCAATATGGTGGCCGATGCTTTGAGTCGCCGGGCGGAGAGTTTGGGGAATTTATCATATCTTCCAGCAGCAGAGAGACCCTTAGCATTGGATGTTTAGGCCTTAGCCAGCCAGTTTGTGAGATTGGATATTTCTGAGCCGAGTCGAGTGTTGGCTTGTGTGGTCTCTCGGTCTTCTCTCTATGATCGCATCAGGGAGTGTCAATATGATGACCCCCACCTGCTTGTCCTTAAGGATACAGTTCAGCACGGTGATGCTAAGGAGGTCACTATTGGGGATGATGGTGTATTGAGGATGCAGGGCAGGCAAGGTGTGCCTATTATAGACGATTTACATGAGTTGATTCTTCAGGAGGCTCACAGCTCGTGGTAATCTATTCATCCGGATGCCGCGAAGATGTATCAGGATTTGAGGCAGCATTATTGTTGGAGGAGGATGAAGAAGGACATAGTGGAGTATGTGGCTCGGTGCCTAAATTGCCAGCATGTGAAGTATGAGCATTAGCAGTCGGGTGGGTTACTTCAGAAGTTAGAGATTCTGGAGTGGAAATGAGAGCGGATCATTATGGATTTAGTTTTTGGACTCCCACGGACTCAGCAGAGGTTTGATGCGGTTTGGGTAATTATGGATAGGCTGCCCAAGTCAGCTCATTTCATTCCTGTGATGACTACTTATTATTCCGAGCAGCTGGCTTGAATTTACATATGCGAGATCGTCAGGCTTCATGGCATACTGATATTTATCATCACTGACCGGGTTACTAAGTTTACATCACAGTTCTGGAGGGCTGTACAGTAGGAGCTGTGTACTCGGGTTGAGTTGAGCACAACATTTCACCCTCAGACGAACGGATAGTTCAAGCGCACTATTTAGATACTAGAGGATATGTTCCGCACTTGTGTTATAGATTTTGGGGGTGCTTGGGATCAGTTCTTACCACTTGCGGGGTTTGCCTATAACAACAGTTATCAGTCGAGCATTCAGATGGCACCGTATGAGGCTCTGTATGGTAGGCGGTGTCGGTCTCCAATGGGTTGGTTCGAGCTAGGCGAGGCTAGATTATTGGGTACAGACTTGGTTCAGGATGCCCTGGATAAGGTGAAGGTGATTCAGGATCGACTTTGCACAGCCCAGTCCAAACAGAAGAGCTATGCGGACCGAAAGGTTCGCGATGTTGCATTCATGGTTGGAGAGGTATTGCAATGCGTTATGAGGTTCGCGATGTTGCATTCATGTTGCATTAACGCGTTATAACAACATGAATGCAACGCCCTCCTGGTTTCTTTTATGAAGGGCGTTATGAGGTTCAGAAAGAAGGGCAAGCTCAGCCCACAGTTAATCGGCCCATTTGAGGTATTGCAACGCGTCGGGGAGGTTGCTTACGAGATTGCTTTGCCTCCCAGTCTTGCAGGGGTCCACCCAGTATTTCATGTTTCTATGCTCCAGAGGTATCACGACAATCCATCTTATGTGTTGGATTTTAGCTCAGTCTAGTTGGACAAGGATCTATCCTATGTCAAGGAGCCAGTGGCTATTTTGGACAGGCAGGTTCGAAAGATGAGGTCAAAGAACATTGCTTCTGTTAAGGTTCAGTGGAGGGGTCAGCCGATCGAAGAGGCGACTTGGGAGACCGAGCATGTTATGCGTAGCCATTATTCTCACCTTTTCACCACTTCAGGTATGTCTTTATGGCGTCTAACTATACGGGGATTGAGTGGGTGGATGTAACGACCCGGCCAGTCATTTTGAGAGAAATAGCCCCGATCCCCAATTTACTGCTTCTCCCATATCTATTTCTGCTATTGTGACTTGCCGGAAGGTTTCGTTTTGATTTTTGGAGTGTTTTGGGACATTTAGTCCCTAAATGGAGGTTTAAGCCTTAGGATTTGGATTGTAGTCAGAACTGTGTGAAGACGACTCCGGAATGGAATTCCGTCGATTCCGTTAGCTCTGTTAGGTAATTTTAGACTTAGGGGCGTGTTCGGATTGTGTTTTGGAGGTCCGTAGCTCATATAGGCTTGAAATGGCGAAAGTCAAAGTTTTGGGCATTTTGACCGGTAGTGAACTTATTGATATCTGGTCAGATTCTGATAGGTTTCGGACATGGTTTGATAGGTTTCGGCATCGGTTGTCGAATTTGGAAGTTTCAAGTTCTTTAAGTTTGAATCGGAGGATGATTTGTGATTTTAGCATTGTTTGATGTAATTTGAAGGCTCGACTAAGTTCGTATGGTATTTTAGGACTTGTTGGTATGTTTGGTTGACGTCTCAGGGGGCCTCGGGTTGATTTCGGATGGTTAACAGACCTTTTGAACTTAAGAGGAGATAGCAGATTTCTGGTGTTTTTATTGCAGGCATTTCTTCATCGTGTTCCCGAGAGGTCTCGCGATCGCGTAGGGTATCTGGGATGCCAGCTCAAGTTTGTTCTTCGCGTTCGCACAAAGGAGCCCGCGTTCGCGAAGGTATGGTCAGTGGAAGCATCACGAACGTGAAGAGTGGAACGCGTTCGCATAGAGGAAGTGAGGCAGCAGGGGACCACAGTCATTTGGTCTACGCATTTGTGTAGTGGGAATCGCATTCACGAAGGACCAGGAAGTGAAAGGCACGCATTCGCGAAAGGTCCCTCGCGTTCGCAAAGGAGGAAATTTGGTCAGTGGAATTTGTATTATACGCGAACGCGAGATAGTGGCCGCGTCCGCGAAGAAGGGAACACCTGGGCAGATTTAAAATTTCAAAATCGAGGGTTTATGTCATTTTTCACCATTTAGACTTGAGAGCTCGGAATTTGGCAATCCTTGGAGGGATTGGGTGTTTGGGGTAAGTGATTCTTACCTAGTTTTGGTTAATTCCCATGATTATGTCTTTAACTTCATCGTTAAATTAGTGATTTGGGTTGGAAAATTGGGGAAACATTTGAGAAAACTTCTTAGGCCGAATTTTGGGATTTTGATCGGGATTTTGGTATCGAATTTGAGTAATTTTTGTACGATTGAACTCATGAGTGAATGGGTGTTCATATGTTGTGATTTTTACCCGATTTTGAGACGTGGGCTCGGGGAGATGTTTTGGGCAGATTTTCTAATTTCTTGCTTTAGCTTTGATTTCATTAATTAGATTAATTTCTTGTAGTTATATTTATGATATGTAATTGATTTTGGCTAGATTTGGGCCATTCGAAGTCGAATATTCGTGAAAAAGGCATTGTTATCAATTGATTGAGCTTGGCTCGAGGTAAGTGGCTTGCCTAACCTTGTGTGGGGGAAATACCCTTAGGATTTGGTGTTGTTATGATATGTGAGTGTCATGTACACGAGGTGACGAGTGCGTACATGGGCTATTTGTGGAAAAAACTGATTTTTACCAAGTAATAGCTTGTTTTCATCTTATCTGAGTATACTAGTATGTATAGTTATCCTATTAGCCTAGAATAACATGTCTACATGTCCAAATTGCCTATTTGAACTCTTTGCAGCATGTTTAGAAGAATCCTACTTCTTTCTTGACTTGTTCTTAGTCTAAATTATAGGTTTCGTGTTGTAACAGTTATATTTATTCGTTTGAGCTACGTATTTACTTTGGGACTATGGGATGGTATCCCGAGAGATCCCCCTACATATTTACTTTTGAGACTACGAGGCAGTTCCTCGGGAGTTCTCCCTGCCCATTTACTTTTGAAACTACGAGGCGGTTCCTCGGGAGTTCTCCCTGCATATTTAATTTAGAGAATACGAGGCGGTACCTCAGGAGATCTCCTTGCACCTTTATTTTTGGGACTATGAGACGGTATCTCGGGAGATCCCATACTATTTATCCTTGTGTTCTGCGTGCTATTTTTCTATGTTCTCTTTATTTAAATTCCAGTCTCTTATTATATTGTTATACTCTCCTGCCTACTTATTATATACCGGTAGGGCCTTGACCTGACCTCGTCACTACTCGGCCGGGGTTAGGCTTCGCACTTAGTGGGTACCGCTGTGGTGTACTCATGCCCTTTCCTGCACATATTTTTTTGTGTGCAGATCCAGGTTCCTTTTACCAGCCTCTTCCTTAGTTGCAGTCGCTGCTATTTTCGGAGAACTTCAAGGTACATCTTCCCGCGCCCGCAGATCCTCGACGCCCCCTATATCCCCCTATGTTGATTCTTTTCTTATTTCTATAGACACTGATGTATAGAACAGTTAGAACTTCGTAGAAGCTTATGACCTACGGTGTTCTGGATCTTGGGAGTGTTTTTTATATTTCGAGAGTTGATTATTGTATATGCCGAGCGACATCTCAATTGATTATTAAAAATATCTGTTAATGTTAGTTGTTAATTTTCATATTTTTCATTTCTTTTCTGCAAGTGTTAGGCTTACCTAATCGTAGAGACTAAGTGTCGTCACGATGATTCACAGAGGGAGAGTTTGGGTCGTGACAGTAAAATTGACAATGCATTATTTCTAAAGAAGAAATTGTGTTTGCATATTTAATGAGAAGCGAATTTGAGTTGATCACGATGGACACACATCTATGAACTACTCAACAGTTTGTGATGGTAATTGCGAAGACAATTAATACTACTGTTGACACTACTACTTGCTAGATATGGACGAAAGAACCCGGTTCGTCTGTTAAAAATATATATGGGTATGATTAGTTCTAAATTTTAATTGGCAATGAGCAAAACAAATATCGTATTTAGTGATGGGCTTTGTTCTATGTTCTAATCAAATCACGAGGAGTCATACAGAAACTATGGAGGAGGATCTTGAGTTATCAAAGGTACTCAAGACCTGGTTCTTTGGTATACTTTTGGTAATACTTTTCTGTCACACCCCAAACTTGGGAGGTGAGAGCGGCACACGACACCTGAAGGCTCGTATGAACCAACATCTAGGAATAGACCATATAGCTTAGAATTTAGTCCAACGAGGCCTCCAAGCAAACATTTAATAGAACACAACTATATGTGGAAAAGACTGTAACATTGATTTATCTACACATACACATAAACATCCATTTACATTAATGTTACCATCATCTTTTATACATACCAACCATTAGTCTAGTCTACAAGCCACTAAAAGTATCAAAACATAATACATGTACACAACTGGGTCGGGACATGGCCCCACCGTACCCAAAATAAATGGAATATGCACTTCGATACCTAGTGACCTCTGAACAGCTACACAGAAGAAGTGGAGTGCACGACCAATCAGCTAGAACAAATACCCTACTACAGAGGGACATCACCAGAGCTATCTTTACTTGTGGGCAAAAACACATTACCGAAAGAAAAGGGCGTCAGTACGAAAGATGTATTGTGTATGTAAGACGAATAACATGTATAAATCAAAGGCTTAATGTATGTTATAGAAATACACAAGTTTAACCTGAATACCGAAGACAAGACACCGGGAGCATTCATTGTTATTCCTATTTGAATATATATATATATGTGTGTGTGTGTGTGTGTGTGTGTGTGTGTGTGTGTATGTACATTCAGCCACTCTTTGGGGCATATTTCACTCCATACCCGGCCTCAGAGAGAACTCGATCGTACCCAGCCTCATAGAGAACTCGGTTGTATCCGGCCTCAACAAGACTCGACATAGTCAGCCACAAGAGGACTCAGTAGCCTCACGTCACACATCGCTCCACACCCGAGCTCGTATAGGACTCGGTCGTACCCAGTCTCAGGAGATCTCAACTGTATCGGGTCTTAATAAAACTCGGCGTAGCCGACCTCAATAGGACTCATTAACCTCACATGTCACATCATAGTACTTGGCCACACAAGGGCACGGTAATATCTCATATCATGTTTTATCATACCTAATAGATCAGTGGTGGCACAATTGGTATCGTACCCGGCCAACTATAGCGCAACTCGGTAAAGTAAAATAGATACATATATAAGTGCTATACAAAGGGAATTCCAAGGAAATATCAAGATTAAACTCAAAAGGAAATCATATTTTCCGGACTCAAGGTACTATCTAAAAACACATCATACTTAAAGGAATGCCACCGGTAAGAACAATATACAAGAACAGAAACATCACTATAGAGGAGACCTTAAAACAAACCAATCTCGCCACACAGAAATCCTTGAGGGGAGAAGGGACACTCATACCAAATCATGCCAAGAAAGACTGTTTCCTACATACCTTATTGAATAAATAGCGAAATTTTTGCTTTTAACGAATCTCCGGAATCAATACAACAATGCAATAGGTATTACAGTGATGATAAAAGCTTCCTCACACTAAATCCTATTGGATTCACCTCTGATTTAGTCTTAGACCATTTGGGTAATTCTATAATGGGGGTTTGAAAGCATTTGCAATAAACTAAAATGGGTGATATCTTCTATAATAAGTGAGGGAGGACTACATTGCCTTATCATACTATACTAAGTCCTAGGATGTTTCGCCGCTCGAAATGAAAAATGGGTCGCCTCGTCTCGGCTGTTGTGCCTCGTGGGATAGCTAGCAAAATATGGTTGCATGCAGTTGCCTCTTATGCCCGGTAACGTGCCACCATCTGATTGGTTGTACTTATACCTCATAAATCTTCCAATTTCATATATGGGGTGTAACATCACCCCCCACCCTTTCTGAACATTCATACTCGGGAGTCGTAGTCACTCCTTGCAAATTGCTTTAGCCATTCTGAGTGGAGCCTGTCGTCGTAGTTCTATTGTTGCTTCCCATTGCATGGAATAAATTAGGGTACCTGGATTTCATGTCCTCTTCAGCTTCCTAGGTCATTTCTTATTTATTATTGTTCCTCCAAAGTACTTTAACTGAAGCTACTTATTTGGATTGCAGCTTATGCACTTGTCGATCTAGGATAGCCACCGGACCTTCTTCATAGGATAGGTTCTCTGTGACCTAAATATCCTCAATAGGGGTAATACAAGATGAATCACTCAAGAACTTTTATAGCATAGACCCATGGAATACCGGATGCACAGCTTCTAATTCCGGAGGCAACTCAAGCTTATAAGCCACTTGACCTACTTTTTGAATAATTTGATATGGCCCAATATACCGGGAACTAAGCTTGTCCTTCTTACTAAACCTCATTACGCCTTTCATAGGCGACACTTTTAGGAATACCTAGTCTCCCAATACAAACTCCAAATCTCGTCGTCGGGTGTCTGAGTAAGACTTTTGCCTGCTTTGAGCGGTTAATAATCAATGTTGAATCGTCTTCACCTTCTTTTACAGCTTGTTGCACCAACCCAAGACCCAATAACTTTGTTTCACCAGCTTCGAACCAGTCGAGCGGAGACCTGCACTTTTCCCCTTATAGTGCCTCATACGGTGCCATCCGAATTCTAGCATGATAAATGTTATTGTAAGAAATTTTGACGAGCGATAGATGGTCTTCCAAGATTCTGTTGAAGTCTAAAACACAGGCTCGTAGCATGTCCTCGAGCGTCTTAATGATTCGTTCGGCCTAACCATTTGTTTGTGGATGAAAGGTTGTGCTGAGGATGAAAGGTTGTACTAGGATTTAGACTAAGTTTGGGATCAATTATTTATAAAACAAAAAGAAGCTTCGATTAATAATAAGAAAGGTTGCTTACTGTACACCTAAGGATGATAAATAATGTGGAGTCTTAAAAGGATATAAATTTATGAAAGAGTTCATAAGAGATGTTAAAAGAATTTGAAATTGGCACATAAGTGGTCTAAATCTTAAAGTAAAGAGATTGAGTTATGAAAACACTTTAATTTGGGGGATGGTTATTTACATAATGATAAAAAGATGTTTGAGTAAAATCATATCTAAGATTTCCCTTAGATTCGAATGCTTTTCAAAGAAAAGGTCATTTCCTGGAATTTCCTTAAAGAGATGATAAAGAATGCGGAGTCTTAAAAGGATATGAATTTATGAAAGGGTTCATAAAATATGTTAAAAGAATTAAAAATTGCCACATAAGTTGTCTAAATCTTAAAATAAAGAGATTGAGTTATGAAAACACTTTGATTTGGGGGATGGTTATTTACATAATTAAAGGATGTTTGAGAAAAGGCACATCTATGATTTCCCTTAGATTTGAAGGATTTTCAAAGAAAAGGTCATTTGCTGGAAATTCCTTAAAGCGACGATTTTCTAAAGTTCTGATTTTTCCTTTGAGAAAATGAGATATCCCCAGTAGAGTCTCCATGTTGTTGTACCCTATTTTACACTAGTCAAGACAGGATTCAACTTGTTATTTCTCTATTATTGATGAAAGAGAGTCGCCACCTAATATTTAAAGATATACTAGGGTACCTATTTAATTACTAAGTCGTGTTCTTTACGGGTCTTATAACCGATGAGATTATGGGTAAGGGTTCTTGTTATTCCAAGGGAAAGGTGTTAGGCACCCCGTAAAATATACCTGAGTTAGCTCCTTAGGATTTAGACTAAGTTTATGATCAATTATTTGTAAAAAAAAACTTTGATTAATAAAAAGTAAGGCTTCTTACTGTACAGCTAAGGATGATAAATAATGCAGAGTCTTAAAAGGATATGAATTTATGAAAGGGTTCATAAAATATGTTAAAAGAATTAAAAATTGGCACATAAGTGGTCTAAAACTTAAAATAAAGAGATTGAGTTATGAAAACACTTTGATTTGGGGGATGGTTATTTACATAATGATTAAAGGATGTTTGAGGAAAGGCATATCTATGATTTCCCTTAGATTCGAATGATTTTCAAAGAAAAGGTCATTTGCTGAAAATTCCTTAAAGCGATGATTTTCTAAAGTTCTGATTTTTCCTTTGAGAAAATGAGATATCCCCAGTAGAGTCGCCATCTTGTGGTACCCTATTTTGCACTAGTCAAGACAGGATTCAACTTGTTATTTCTCTATTATTGATGAAAGAGAGTCGCCACCTAATATTTAAAGGTATACTAGGGTACCTATTTAATTACTAAGTCATGTTCTTTACGGGTCTTCTAACCGATGAGATTATGGGTAAGGGTTCTTGTTATTGCAAGGGAAAGGTGTTAGACACCCCTTAAAATATACCTGAGTTAGCTCCTTAGGATTTAGACAAAGTTTGGGATCAATTATTTGTAAAACAAAACTTTGATTAATAAAAAGTAAGGCTTCTTACTGTACACCTAAGGATGATAAATAATGCAGAGTCTTAAAAGAATATGAATTTATGAAAGGGTTCATAAAATATGTTAAAAGAATTTAAAATTGGCACATAAGTTGTCTAAATCTTAAAATAAAGAGATTGAGTTATGAAAACACTTTGATTTGGGGGATGGTTATTTACATAATGATTTAAAGATGTTTGCGAAAAAGCATATCTAAGATTTCCCTTAGATTCGAATGATTTTCAAAGAAAAGGTCATTTGCTGAAAATTCCTTAAAGTGACGATTTTCTAAAGTTCTGATTTTTCCTTTGAGAAAATGAGATATCCCCAGTAGAGTCGCCATCTTGTGGTACCTTATTTTGCAATAGTCAAGACAGGATTCAACTTGTTATTTCTCTGTTATTGATGAAAGAGAGTCACCACCTATAATTTAAAGGTATACTATGGTACCTATTTAATTTCTAAGTCGTGTTCTTTACGGGTCTTCTTACCGGTGAGATTATTGGTAAGGGTTATAGTTCTTCTAAGGGAGAGGTGTTAGGCACCCCTTAAAATATACATGAGTTAGCTCCATAGGATTTAGACTAAGTTTGGGATCATTTATTTGTAAAAAAAAACTTTGATTAATAATAAGTAAGGCTTCTTACTGTACACCTAAGGATGATAAAGAATGCGGAGTCTTAAAAGGATATGAATTTATGAAAGGGTTCATAAAATATGTTAAAAGAATTTAAAATTGGCACATAAGTTGTCTAAATCTTAAAATAACGAGATTGAGTTATGATAACACTTTGATTTGGGGGATGGTTATTTACATAATTAAAGGATGTTTGAGAAAAGGCATATCTATGATTTCCCTTAGATTTGAATGATTTTCAAAGAAAAGGTCATTTGTTGGAAATTCCTTAAAGCGACGATTTTTTAAAGTTCTGATTTTTCCTTTGAGAAAATGAGATATCCCCAGTAGAGTTGCCATGTTGTGGTACCCTATTTTGCACTAGTCAAGACAGGATTCAACTTGTTATTTCTCTATTATTGATGAAAGAGCGTCACCACCTATTATTTAAAGGTATACTAGGGTACCTATTTAATTACAAATTCGTGTTCTTTACGGGTCTTCTAACCGGTGAGATTATGGGTAAGAGTTCTTGTTCTTCTAAGGGAATGTTGTTAGGCATCCCTTAAAATCTACCTGAGGTAGCTCCATTGGATTTAGACTAAGTTTGGAATAAATTATTTATAAAAAACAACTTTGATTAATAATAAGTAAGGCTTCTTACTGTATACATAAGGATGATAAAGAATACGGAGTCTTAAAAGGATATGAATTTATGAAAGGGTTCATAAGAGATGTTAAAAGAATTTGAAATTGGCACATAAGTGTTCTAAATCTTAAAATAAAGAGATTGAGTTATGAAAATACTTAGATTTGGGGGACGGTTATTTACATAATGATTTAAAGATGTTTGCGAAAAAGCATATCTAAGATTTCCCTTAGATTCGAATGATTTTCAAAGAAAAGGTCATTTGCTGAAAATTCCTTAAAGCGGCGATTTTCTAAAGTTCTGATTTTTCCTTTGAGAAAATGAGATATCTCCAGTAGAGTCGCTATGTTGTGGTACCCTATTTTGCACTAGTCATGACAGGATTCAACTTGTTGTTTCTCTGTTATTGATGAAACAGTGTCGCCACCTAATATTTAAAGGTATACTAGGGTACCTATTTAATTACTAAGTCGTGTTCTTTACGGGTCTTCTATTCGATGATATTATGAGTAAGGGTTCTTGTTCTTCTAAGGCAAAGGTGTTAGGCACCTCTTAAAATCTACATGAGGTAGCTCTATTGGATTTAGACTAAGTTTGGGATCAATTATTTGTAAAAAAACAACTTTGATTCATAATAAGTAAGGCTTCTTACTGTACACCTATGTATGATAATGAATGTCGTGTCTTAAAAGGATATGAATTTATGAAAGGGTTCATAAGAGATGTTAAATGAATTTGAAATTGGCACATAAGTGTTCTAAATCTTAAAATAAAGTGATTGATTTATGAAAACACTTTGATTTGGGGGGTGGTTATTTACATAATGATTTAAAGATGTTTGCGAAAAAGCGTATCTAAGATTTCCCTTAGATTCGAATGATTTTCAAAGAAAAGGTCATTTGCTGAAAATTCCTTAAAGCGGCGATTTTCTAAAGTTCTGATTTTTCCTTTGAGAAAATGAGATATCCCCAGTAGAGTCGCCATGTTGTGGTACCCTATTTTGCACTAGTCAAGATAGGATTCAACTTGTTGTTTCTCTGTTATTGATGAAAGAGAGTCACCACCTATAATTTAAAGGTATACTATGGTACCTATTTAATTTCTAAGTCGTGTTCTTTACGGGTCTTCTTACCGGTGAGATTATTGGTAAGGGTTATAGTTCTTCTAAGGGAGAGGTGTTAGGCACCCCTTAAAATATACATGAGTTAGCTCCATAGGATTTAGACTAAGTTTGGGATCAATTATTTGTAAAAAAAAAACTTTGATTAATAATAAGTAAGGCTTCTTACTTTACACCTAAGGATGATAAAGAATGCGGAGTCTTAAAAGGATATGAATTAATGAAAGGGTTCATAAAATATGTTAAAAGAATTTAAAATTGGCACATAAGTTGTCTAAATCTTAAAATAACGAGATTGAGTTATGAAAATACTTTGATTTAGGGGATGGTTATTTACATAATTAAAGGATGTTTGAGAAAAGGCATATCTATGATTTCCCTTAGATTTGAAGGATTTTCAAAGAAAAGGTCATTTGTTGGATATTCCTTAAAGCGACAATTTTCTAAAGTTCTGATTTTTCCTTTGAGAAAATGAGATATCCCCAGTAGAGTCGCCATGTTGTGGTACCCTATTTTGCACTAGTCAAGACAGGATTCAACTTGTTGTTTCTCTGTTATTGATGATAGAGCGTCGCCACCTATTATTTAAAGGTATACTAGGGTGCCTATTTAATTACAAATTCGAGTTCTTTACGGGTCTTCTAACCGGTGAGATTATGGATAAGATTTCTTGTTCTTCTAAGGGAAAGGTGTTAGGCATCCCTTAAAATCTACCTGAGGTAGCTCCATTGGATTTAGACTAAGTTTGTGATAAATTATTTATAAAAAACAACTTTGATTAATAATAAGTAAGGCTTCTTACTGTATACATAAGGATGATAAAGAATGCGGAGTCTTAAAAGGATATGAATTTATGAAAGGGTTCATAAGAGATGTTAAAAGAATTTGAAATTGGCACATAAGTGTTCTAAATCTTAAAATAAAGAGATTGATTTATGAAAACACTTTGATTTGGGCGTTGGTTATTTACATAATGATTTAAAGATGTTTGCGAAAAAGCATATCTAAGATTTCCCTTAGATTCGAATGATTTTCAAAGAAAAGGTCATTTGCTGAAAATTCCTTAAAGCGGCGATTTTCTAAAGTTCTGACTTTTCCTTTGAGAAAATGAGATATCCCCAGTAGAGTCGCCATGTTGTGGTACCCTATTTTGCACTAGTCAAGATAGGATTCAACTTGTTGTTTCTCTGTTATTGAAGAAAGAGAGTAGCCACCTAATACTTAAAGGTATACTAGGGTACCTATTTAATTACTAAGTCGTGTTCTTTACGGGTCTTCTTACCGGTGAGATTATTGGTAAGGGTTATAGTTCTTCTAAGGGAGAGGTGTTAGGCACCCCTTAAAATATACATGAGTTAGCTCCATAGGATTTAGACTAAGTTTGCGATCAATTATTTGTAAAAAAAAAAAACTTTGATTAATAATAAGTAAGGCTTCTTACTTTACACCTAAGGATGATAAAGAATGCGGTGTCTTAAAAAGATATGAATTTATGAAAGGGTTCATAAAATATGTTAAAAGAATTTAAAATTGGCACATAAGTTGTCTAAATCTTAAAATAAAGAGATTGAGTTATGAAAACACTTTGATTTGGGGGATGGTTATTGACATAATTAAAGGATGCCTGAGAAAAGGCATATCTATGATTTCCCTTAGATTCGAATGATTTTCAAAGAAAAGGTCATTTGGTGAAAATTCCTTAAAGCGACGATTTTCTAAAGTTCTGATTTTTCCTTTGAGAAAATGAGATATCCTCAGTAGAGTCGCCATGTTGTGGTACCCTATTTTGCACTAGTCAAGATAGGATTCAATTTGTTGTTTCTCTGTTATTGAAGAAAGAGAGTAGCCACCTAATACTTAAAGGTATACTAGGGTACCTATTTAATTACTAAGTCGTATTCTTTACGGGTCTTCTAACCGATGAGATTATGGGTAAGGTTTCTTGTTCTTCTAAGGGAGAGGTGTTAGGCACCCCTTAAAATATACATGAGTTAGCTCCATAGGATTTAGACTAAGTTTGGGATCAATTATTTGTAAAAAAAAAACTTTGATTAATAATAAGTAAGGCTTCTTACTTTACACCTAAGGATGATAAAGAATGCGGAGTCTTAAAAGGATATGAATTAATGAAAGGGTTCATAAAATATGTAAAAAGAATTTAAAATTGGCACATAAGTTGTCTAAATCTTAAAATAACGAGATTGAGTTATGAAAATACTTTGATTTGGGGGATGGTTATTTACATAATTAAAGGATGTTTGAGAAAAGGCATATCTATGATTTCCCTTAGATTTGAAGGATTTTCAAAGAAAAGGTCATTTGTTGGAAATTCCTTAAAGCGACGATTTTCTAAAGTTCTGATTTTTCCTTTGAGAAAATGAGATATCCCCAGTAGAGTCGCCATGTTGTGGTACCCTATTTTGCACTAGTCAAGACAGGATTCAACTTGTTGTTTCTCTGTTATTGATGAAAGAGCGTCGCCACCTATTATTTAAAGGTATACTAGGGTACATATTTAATTACAAATTCGAGTTCTTTACGGGTCTTCTAACCGGTGAGATTATGGGTAAGAGTTCTTGTTCTTCTAATGGAAAGGTGTTAGGCATCCCTTAAAATCTACCTGAGGTAGCTCCATTGGATTTAGACTAAGTTTGTGATAAATTATTTGTAAAAAACAACTTTGATTAATAATAAGTAAGTATTCTTACTATATACATAAGGATGATAAAGAATGCGGAGTCTTAAAAGGATATGAATTTATGAAAGGGTTCATAAGAGATGTTAAAAGAATTTGACATTGGCACATAAGTGTTCTAAATCTTAAAATAAAGAGATTGATTTATGAAAATACTTTGATTTGGGCGGTGGTTATTTACATAATGATTTAAAGATGTTTGCGAAAAAGCATATCTAAGATTTCCCTTAGATTCGAATGATTTTCAAAGAAAAGGTCATTTGCTGAAAATTCCTTAAAGCGGCGATTTTCTAAAGTTCTGATTTTTCCTTTGAGAAAATGAGATATCCCCAGTAGAGTCGCCATTTTGTGGTACCCTATTTTGCACTAGTCAAGATAGGATTCAACTTGTTGTTTCTCTGTTATTGAAGAAAGAGAGTAGCCACCTAATACTTAAAGGTATACTAGGGTACCTATTTAATTACTAAGTCGTGTTCTTTACGGGTCTTCTTACCGGTGAGATTATTGGTAAGGGTTATAGTTCTTCTAAGGGAGAGGTGTTAGGCACCCCTTAAAATATACATGAGTTAGCTCCATAGGATTTAGACTAAGTTTGCGATCAATTATATGTAAAAAAAAAAAAACTTTGATTAATAATAAGTAAGGCTTCTTACTTTACACTTAAGGATGATAAAGAATGCGGTGTCTTAAAAAGATATGAATTTATGAAAGGGTTCATAAAATATGTTAAAAGAATTTAAAATTGGCACATAAGTTGTCTAAATCTTAAAATAAAGAGATTGAGTTATGAAAACACTTTGATTTGGGGGATGGTTATTGACATAATTAAACGATGTTTGCGAAAAATCATATCTAAGATTTCCCTTAGATTCGAATGATTTTCAAAGAAAAGGTTATTTGCTGGAAATTCCTTAAAGCGACGATTTTCTAAAGTTTTGATTTTTCCTTTGAGAAAATGAGATATCCCCAGTAGAGTCGCCATGTTGTGGTACCCTATTTTGCACTAGTCAAGATAGGATTCAACTTGTTGTTTCTCTGTTATTGATGAAAGAGCGTCGCCACCTAATATTTAAAGGTATACTAGGGTACCTATTTAATTAATAAGTCGTGTTCTTTACGGGTCTTCTAACCGATGATATTATGAGTAAGGGTTCTTGTTCTTCTAAGGCAAAGGTGTTAGGAACCCCTTAAAATCTACATGAGGTAGCTCTATTGGATTTAGACTAAGTTTGGGATCAATTATTTGTAAAAAAATAACTTTGATTAATAATAAGTAAGGCTTCTTACTGTACACCTATGTATGATAAAGAATGTCGTGTCTTAAAAGGATATGAATTTATGAAAGGGTTCATAAGAGATGTTAAAAGAATTTGAAATTGGCACATAAGTGTTCTAAATCGTAAAATAAAGTAATTGATTTATGAAAACACTTTGATTTGGGCGGTGGTTATTTACATAATGATTTAAAGATGTTTGCGAAAAAGCATATCTAAGATTTCCCTTAGATTCGAATGATTTTCAAAGAAAAGGCCATTTGCTGAAAATTCCTTAAAGCGGCGATTTTCTAAAGTTCTGACTTTTCCTTTGAGAAAATGAGATATCCCCAGTAGAGTCGCCATGTTGTGGTACCCTATTTTGCACTAGTCAAGATAGGATTCAACTTGTTGTTTCTCTGTTATTGAAGAAAGACAGTAGCCACCTAATACTTAAAGGTATACTAGGGTACCTATTTAATTACTAAGTCGTGTTCTTTACGGGTCTTCTTATCGGTGAGATTATTGGTAAGGGTTATAGTTCTTCTAAGGGAGAGGTGTTAGGCACCCCTTAAAATATACATGAGTTAGCTCCATAGGATTTAGACTAAGTTTGCGATCAATTATTTGTAAAAAAAAAAAACTTTGATTAATAATAAGTAAGGCTTCTTACTTTACACCTAAGGATGATAAAGAATGCGGTGTCTTAAAAAGATATGAATTTATGAAAGGGTTCATAAAATATGTTAAAAGAATTTAAAATTGGCACATAAGTTGTCTAAATCTTAAAATAAAGAGATTGAGTTATGAAAACACTTTGATTTGGGGGATGGTTATTGACATAATTAAAGGATGCCTGAGAAAAGGCATATCTATGATTTCCCTTAGATTCGAATGATTTTCAAAGAATAGGTCATTTGGTGAAAATTCCTTAAAGCGACTATTTTCTAAAGTTCTGATTTTTCCTTTGAGAAAATGAGATATCCTCAGTAGAGTCGCCATGTTGTGGTACCCTATTTTGCACTAGTCAAGATAGGATTCAATTTGTTGTTTCTATGTTATTGAAGAAAGAGAGTAGCCACCTAATACTTAAAGGTATACTAGGGTACCTATTTAATTACTAAGTCGTGTTCTTTACGGGTCTTCTAACCGATGAGATTATGGGTAAGGGTTCTTGTTCTTCTAAGGGAGAGGTGTTAGGCACCCCTTAAAATATACATGAGTTAGCTCCATAGGATTTAGACTAAGTTTGGGATCAATTATTTGTAAAAAAAAAACTTTGATTAATAATAAGTAAGGCTTCTTACTTTACACCTAAGGATGATAAAGAATGCAGAGTCTTAAAAGGATATGAATTAATGAAAGGGTTCATAAAATATGTTAAAAGAATTTAAAATTGGCACATAAGTTGTCTAAATCTTAAAATAACGAGATTGAGTTATGAAAATACTTTGATTTGGGGGATGGTTATTTACATAATTAAAGGATGTTTGAGAAAAGGCATATCTATGATTTCCCTTAGATTTGAAGGATTTTCAAAGAAAAGGTCATTTGTTGGAAATTCCTTAAAGCGACGATTTTCTAAAGTTCTGATTTTTCCTTTGAGAAAATGAGATATCCCCAGTAGAGTCGCCATGTTGTGGTACCATATTTTGCACTAGTCAAGACAGGATTCAACTTGTTGTTTCTCTGTTATTGATGAAAGAGCGTCGCCACCTATTATTTAAAGGTATACTAGGGTACATATTTAATTACAAATTCGAGTTCTTTACGGGTCTTCTAACCGGTGAGATTATGGGTAAGAGTTCTTGTTCTTCTAATGGAAAGGTGTTAGGCATCCCTTAAAATCTACCTGAGGTAGCTCCATTGGATTTAGACTAAGTTTATGATAAATTATTTGTAAAAAACAACTTTGATTAATAATAAGTAAGGCTTCTTACTATATACATAAGGATGATAAAGAATGCGGAGTCTTAAAAGGATATGAATTTATGAAAGGGTTCATAAGAGATGTTAAAAGAATTTGACATTGGCACATAAGTGTTCTAAATCTTAAAATAAAGAGATTGATTTATGAAAACACTTTGATTTGGGCGGTGGTTATTTACATAATGATTTAAAGATGTTTGCGAAAAAGCATATCTAAGATTTCCCTTAGATTCGAATGATTTTCAAAGAAAAGGTCATTTGCTGAAAATTCCTTAAAGCGGCGATTTTCTAAAGTTCTGATTTTTCCTTTGAGAAAATGAGATATCCCCAGTAGAGTCGCCATGTTGTGGTACCCTATTTTGCACTAGTCAAGATAGGATTCAACTTGTTGTTTCTCTGTTATTGAAGAAAGACAGTAGCCACCTAATATTTAAAGGTATACTAGGGTACCTATTTAATTAATAAGTCGTGTTCTTTACGGGTCTTCTAACCGATGATATTATGAGTAAGGGTTCTTGTTCTTCTAAGGCAAAGGTGTTAGGAACCCCTTAAAATCTACATGAGGTAGCTCTATTGGATTTAGACTAAGTTTGGGATCAATTATTTGTAAAAAAATAACTTTGATTAATAATAAGTAAGGCTTCTTACTGTACACCTATGTATGATAAAGAATGTCGTGTCTTAAAAGGATATGAATTTATGAAAGGGTTCATAAGAGATGTTAAAAGAATTTGAAATTGGCACATAAGTGTTCTAAATCGTAAAATAAAGTAATTGATTTATGAAAACACTTTGATTTGGGCGGTGGTTATTTACATAATGATTTAAAGATGTTTGCGAAAAAGCATATCTAAGATTTCCCTTAGATTCGAATGATTTTCAAAGAAAAGGCCATTTGCTGAAAATTCCTTAAAGCGGCGATTTTCTAAAGTTCTGACTTTTCCTTTGAGAAAATGAGATATCCCCAGTAGAGTCGCCATGTTGTGGTACCCTATTTTGCACTAGTCAAGATAGGATTCAACTTGTTGTTTCTCTGTTATTGAAGAAAGACAGTAGCCACCTAATACTTAAAGGTATACTAGGGTACCTATTTAATTACTAAGTCGTGTTCTTTACGGGTCTTCTTATCGGTGAGATTATTGGTAAGGGTTATAGTTCTTCTAAGGGAGAGGTGTTAGGCACCCCTTAAAATATACATGAGTTAGCTCCATAGGATTTAGACTAAGTTTGCGATCAATTATTTGTAAAAAAAAAAAACTTTGATTAATAATAAGTAAGGCTTCTTACTTTACACCTAAGGATGATAAAGAATGCGGTGTCTTAAAAAGATATGAATTTATGAAAGGGTTCATAAAATATGTTAAAAGAATTTAAAATTGGCACATAAGTTGTCTAAATCTTAAAATAAAGAGATTGAGTTATGAAAACACTTTGATTTGGGGGATGGTTATTGACATAATTAAAGGATGCCTGAGAAAAGGCATATCTATGATTTCCCTTAGATTCGAATGATTTTCAAAGAAAAGGTCATTTGGTGAAAATTCCTTAAAGCGACTATTTTCTAAAGTTCTGATTTTTCCTTTGAGAAAATGAGATATCCTCAGTAGAGTCGCCATGTTGTGGTACCCTATTTTGCACTAGTCAAGATAGGATTCAATTTGTTGTTTCTATGTTATTGAAGAAAGAGAGTAGCCACCTAATACTTAAAGGTATACTAGGGTACCTATTTAATTACTAAGTCGTGTTCTTTACGGGTCTTCTAACCGATGAGATTATGGGTAAGGGTTCTTGTTCTTCTAAGGGAGAGGTGTTAGGCACCCCTTAAAATATACATGAGTTAGCTCCATAGGATTTAGACTAAGTTTGGGATCAATTATTTGTAAAAAAAAAAACTTTGATTAATAATAAGTAAGGCTTCTTACTTTACACCTAAGGATGATAAAGAATGCGGAGTCTTAAAAGGATATGAATTAATGAAAGGGTTCATAAAATATGTTAAAAGAATTTAAAATTGGCACATAAGTTGTCTAAATCTTAAAATAACGAGATTGAGTTATGAAAATACTTTGATTTGGGGGATGGTTATTTACATAATTAAAGGATGTTTGAGAAAAGGCATATCTATGATTTCCCTTAGATTTGAAGGATTTTCAAAGAAAAGGTCATTTGTTGGAAATTCCTTAAAGCGACGATTTTCTAAAGTTCTGATTTTTCCTTTGAGAAAATGAGATATCCCCAGTAGAGTCGCCATGTTGTGGTACCATATTTTGCACTAGTCAAGACAGGATTCAACTTGTTGTTTCTCTGTTATTGATGAAAGAGCGTCGCCACCTATTATTTAAAGGTATACTAGGGTACATATTTAATTACAAATTCGAGTTCTTTACGGGTCTTCTAACCGGTGAGATTATGGGTAAGAGTTCTTGTTCTTCTAATGGAAAGGTGTTAGGCATCCCTTAAAATCTACCTGAGGTAGCTCCATTGGATTTAGACTAAGTTTATGATAAATTATTTGTAAAAAACAACTTTGATTAATAATAAGTAAGGCTTCTTACTATATACATAAGGATGATAAAGAATGCGGAGTCTTAAAAGGATATGAATTTATGAAAGGGTTCATAAGAGATGTTAAAAGAATTTGACATTGGCACATAAGTGTTCTAAATCTTAAAATAAAGAGATTGATTTATGAAAACACTTTGATTTGGGCGGTGGTTATTTACATAATGATTTAAAGATGTTTGCGAAAAAGCATATCTAAGATTTCCCTTAGATTCGAATGATTTTCAAAGAAAAGGTCATTTGCTGAAAATTCCTTAAAGCGGCGATTTTCTAAAGTTCTGATTTTTCCTTTGAGAAAATGAGATATCCCCAGTAGAGTCGCCATGTTGTGGTACCCTATTTTGCACTAGTCAAGATAGGATTCAACTTGTTGTTTCTCTGTTATTGAAGAAAGAGAGTAGCCACCTAATACTTAAAGGTATACTAGGGTACCTATTTAATTACTAAGTCGTGTTCTTTACGGGTCTTCTTACCGGTGAGATTATTGGTAAGGGTTATAGTTCTTCTAAGGGAGAGGTGTTAGGCACCCCTTAAAATATACATGAGTTAGCTCCATAGGATTTAGACTAAGTTTGCGATCAATTATATGTAAAAAAAAAAAAACTTTGATTAATAATAAGTAAGGCTTCTTACTTTACACTTAAGGATGATAAAGAATGCGGTGTCTTAAAAAGATATGAATTTATGAAAGGGTTCATAAAATATGTTAAAAGAATTTAAAATTGGCACATAAGTTGTCTAAATCTTAAAATAAAGAGATTGAGTTATGAAAACACTTTGATTTGGGGGATGGTTATTGACATAATTAAACGATGTTTGCGAAAAATCATATCTAAGATTTCCCTTAGATTCGAATGATTTTCAAAGAAAAGGTTATTTGCTGGAAATTCCTTAAAGCGACGATTTTCTAAAGTTTTGATTTTTCCTTTGAGAAAATGAGATATCCCCAGTAGAGTCGCCATGTTGTGGTACCCTATTTTGCACTAGTCAAGACAGGATTCAACTTGTTGTTTCTCTGTTATTGATGAAAGAGCGTCGCCACCTAATATTTAAAGGTATACTAGGGTACCTATTTAATTAATAAGTCGTGTTCTTTACGGGTCTTCTAACCGATGATATTATGAGTAAGGGTTCTTGTTCTTCTAAGGCAAAGGTGTTAGGAACCCCTTAAAATCTACATGAGGTAGCTCTATTGGATTTAGACTAAGTTTGGGATCAATTATTTGTAAAAAAATAACTTTGATTAATAATAAGTAAGGCTTCTTACTGTACACCTATGTATGATAAAGAATGCCGTGTCTTAAAAGGATATGAATTTATGAAAGGGTTCATAAGAGATGTTAAAAGAATTTGAAATTGGCACATAAGTGTTCTAAATCTTAAAATAAAGTAATTGATTTATGAAAACACTTTGATTTGGGGGGTGGTTATTTACATAATGATTTAAAGATGTTTGCGAAAAAGAATATCTAATATTTCCCTTAGATTCGAATGATTTTCAAAGAAAAGGTCATTTGCTGAAAATTCCTTAAAGCGGCGATTTTCTAAAGTTCTGATTTTTCCTTTGAGAAAATGAGATATCCCCAGTAGAGTCGCCATGTTGTGGTACCCTATTTTGCACTAGTCAAGATAGGATTCAACTTGTTGTTTCTCTGTTATTGAAGAAAGAGAGTAGCCACCTAATACTTAAAGGTATACTAGGGTACCTATTTAATTACTAAGTCGTGTTCTTTACGGGTCTTCTTACCGGTGAGATTATTGGTAAGGGTTATAGTTCTTCTAAGGGAGAGGTGTTAGGCACCCCTTAAAATATACATGAGTTAGCTCCATAGGATTTAGACTAAGTTTGCGATCAATTATATGTAAAAAAAAAAAAACTTTGATTAATAATAAGTAAGGCTTCTTACTTTACACTTAAGGATGATAAAGAATGCGGTGTCTTAAAAATATATGAATTTATGAAAGGGTTCATAAAATATGTTAAAAGAATTTAAAATTGGCACATAAGTTGTCTAAATCTTAAAATAAAGAGATTGAGTTATGAAAACACTTTGATTTGGGGAATGGTTATTGACATAATTAAACGATGTTTGCGAAAAATCATATCTAAGATTTCCCTTAGATTCGAATGATTTTCAAAGAAAAGGTTATTTGCTGGAAATTCCTTAAAGCGACGATTTTCTAAAGTTTTGATTTTTCCTTTGAGAAAATGAGATATCCCTAGTAGAGTCGCCATGTTGTGGTACCCTATTTTGCACTAGTCAAGACAGGATTCAACTTGTTGTTTCTCTGTTATTGATGAAAGAGCATCGCCACCTAATATTTAAAGGTATACTAGGGTACCTATTTAATTAATAAGTCGTGTTCTTTACGGGTCTTCTAACCGATGATATTATGAGTAAGGGTTCTTGTTCTTCTAAGGCAAAGGTGTTAGGAACCCCTTAAAATCTACATGAGGTAGCTCTATTGGATTTAGACTAAGTTTGGGATCAATTATTTGTAAAAAAATAACTTTGATTAATAATAAGTAAGGCTTCTTACTGTACACCTATGTATGATAAAGAATGCCGTGTCTTAAAAGGATATGAATTTATGAAAGGGTTCATAAGAGATGTTAAAAGAATTTGAAATTGGCACATAAGTGTTCTAAATCTTAAAATAAAGTAATTGATTTATGAAAACACTTTGATTTGGGGGGTGGTTATTTACATAATGATTTAAAGATGTTTGCGAAAAAGAATATCTAATATTTCCCTTAGATTCGAATGATTTTCAAAGAAAAGGTCATTTGCTGAAAATTCCTTAAAGCGGCGATTTTCTAAAGTTCTGATTTTTCCTTTGAGAAAATGAGATATCCCCAGTAGAGTCGCCATGTTGTGGTACCCTATTTTGCACTAGTCAAGATAGGATTCAACTTGTTGTTTCTCTGTTATTGAAGAAAGAGAGTAGCCACCTAATACTTAAAGGTATACTAGGGTACCTATTTAATTACTAAGTCGTGTTCTTCATGGGTCTTCTTACCGGTGAGATTATTGGTAAGGGTTATAGTTCTTCTAAGGGAGAGGTGTTAGGCACCCCTTAAAATATACATGAGTTAGCTCCATAGGATTTAGACTAAGTTAGCGATCAATTATATGCAAAAAAAAAAAAAAACTTTGATTAATAATAAGTAAGGCTTCTTACTTTACACTTAAGGATGATAAAGAATGCGGTGTCTTAAAAAGATATGAATTTATGAAAGGGTTCATAAAATATGTTAAAAGAATATAAAATTGGCACATAAGTTGTCTAAATCTTAAAATAAAGAGATTGAGTTATGAAAACACTTTGATTTGGGGGATGGTTATTGACATAATTAAACGATGTTTGCGAAAAATCATATCTAAGATTTTCCTTAGATTCGAATGATTTTCAAAGAAAAGGTTATTTGCTGGAAATTCCTTAAAGCGACGATTTTCTAAAGTTTTGATTTTTCCTTTGAGAAAATGAGATATCCCCAGTAGAGTCGCCATGTTGTGGTACCCTATTTTGCACTAGTCAAGACAGGATTCAACTTGTTGTTTCTCTGTTATTGATGAAAGAGCGTCGCCACCTAATATTTAAAGGTATACTAGGGTACCTATTTAATTAATAAGTCGTGTTCTTTACGGGTCTTCTAACCGATGATATTATGAGTAAGGGTTCTTGTTCTTCTAAGGCAAAGGTGTTAGGAACCCCTTAAAATCTACATGAGGTAGCTCTATTGGATTTAGACTAAGTTTGGGATCAATTATTTGTAAAAAAATAACTTTGATTAATAATAAGTAAGGCTTCTTACTGTACACCTATGTATGATAAAGAATGCCGTGTCTTAAAAGGATATGAATTTATGAAAGGGTTCATAAGAGATGTTAAAAGAATTTGAAATTGGCACATAAGTGTTCTAAATCTTAAAATAAAGTAATTGATTTATGAAAACACTTTGATTTGGGGGGTGGTTATTTACATAATGATTTAAAGATGTTTGCGAAAAAGAATATCTAATATTTCCCTTAGATTCGAATGATTTTCAAAGAAAAGGTCATTTGCTGAAAATTCCTTAAAGCGGCGATTTTCTAAAGTTCTGATTTTTCCTTTGAGAAAATGAGATATCCCCAGTAGAGTCGCCATGTTGTGGTACCCTATTTTGCACTAGTCAAGACAGGATTCAACTTGTTGTTTCTCTGTTATTGATGAAAGAGAGTCACCACCTAATATTTAAAGGTATACTACGGTACCTATTTAATTTCTAAGTCGTGTTCTTTACGGGTCTTCTTACCGGTGAGATTATTGGTAAGGGTAATAGTTCTTCTAAGGGAGAGGTGTTAGGCACCCCTTAAAATATACATGAGTTAGCTCCATAGGATTTAGACTAAGTTTAAGATCAATTATTTGTTAAAAAAAAACTTTGATTAATAATAAGTAAGGCTTCTTACTTTACACCTAAGGATGATAAAGAATGCGGAGACTTAAAAGGATATGAATTTATGAAAGGGTTCATAAAATATGTTAAAAGAATTTAAAATTGGCACATAAGTTGTCTAAATCTTAAAATAACGAGATTGAGTTATGAAAATACTTTGATTTGGGGGATGGTTATTTACATAATTAAAGGATGTTTGAGAAAAGGCACATCTATGATTTCCCTTAGATTTGAAGGATTTTCAAAGAAAAGGTCATTTGTTGGAAATTCCTTAAAGCGACGATTTTCTAAAGTTCTGATTTTTCCTTTGAGAAAATGAGATATCCCCAGTAGAGTCGTCATGTTGTGGTACCCTATTTTGCACTAGTCAAGACAGGATTCAACCTGTTGTTTCTCTGTTATTGATGAAAGAGCGTCGCCACCTATTATTTAAAGGTATACTAGGGTACCTATTTAATTACAAATTCGTGTTCTTTACGGGTCTTCTAACCGGTGAAATTATGGGTAAGAGTTCTTGTTCTTCTAAGGGAAAGGTGTTAGGCATCCCTTAAAATCTACCTGAGGTAGCTCCATTGGATTTAGACTAAGTTTGGGAAATATTATTTATAAAAAACAGCTTTGATTAATAATAAATAAGGCTTCTTACTGTATACATAAGGATGATAAAGAATGCGGAGTCTTAAAAGGATATGAATTTATGAAAGGGTTCATAAGAGATGTTAAAAGAATTTAAAATTGGCACATAAGTGTTCTAAATCTTAAAATAAAGAGATTGAGCTATGAAATCACTTTGATTTGGGGGGTGGTTATTTACATAATGATTTAAAGATGTTTGCGAAAAAGCATATCTAAGATTTCCCTTAGATTCGAATGATTTTCAAAGAAAAGGTCATTTGCTGAAAATTCCTTAAAGCGGCGATTTTCTAAAGTTCTGATTTTTCCTTTGAGAAAATGAGATATCCCCAGTAGAGTCGCCATGTTGTGGTACCCTATTTTGCACTAGTCAAGATAGGATTCAACTTGTTGTTTCTCTATTATTGAAGAAAGAGAGTAGCCACCTAATACTTAAAGGTATACTAGGGTACCTGTTTAATTACTAATTCGTGTTCTTTACGGGTCTTCTTACCGGTGAGATTATTGGTAAGGGTTATAGTTCTTCTAAGGAAGAGGTGTTAGGCACCCCTTAAAATATACATGAGTTAGCTCCATAGGATTTAGACTAAGTTTGCGATCAATTAATTGTAAAAAAAAAAAAAAAACTTTGATTAATAATAAGTAAGGCTTCTTACTTTACACCTAAGGATGATAAAGAATGCGGAGTCTTAAAAGGATATGAATTTATGAAAGAGTTCATAAAATATGTTAAAAGAATTTAAAATTGGCACATAAGTTGTCTAAATCTTAAAATAAAGAGATTGAGTTATAAAAACACTTTGATTTGGGGGATGGTTATTTACATAATTAAAGGATGTTTGAGAAAAGGCATATCTATGATTTCCCTTAGATTTGAAGGATTTTCAAAGAAAAGGTCATTTGTTGGAAATTCCTTAAAGCGACGATTTTCTAAAGTTCTGATTTTTCCTTTGAGAAAATGAGATATCCCCAGTAGAGTCGTCATGTTGTGGTACCCTATTTTGCACTAGTCAAGACAGGATTCAACCTGTTGTTTCTCTGTTATTGATGAAAGAGCGTCGCCACCTATTATTTAAAGGTATACTAGGGTACCTATTTAATTACAAATTCGTGTTCTTTACGGGTCTTCTAACCGGTGAAATTATGGGTAAGAGTTCTTGTTCTTCTAAGGGAAAGGTGTTAGGCATCCCTTAAAATCTACCTGAGGTAGCTCCATTGGATTTAGACTAAGTTTGGGAAATATTATTTATAAAAAACAGCTTTGATTAATAATAAATAAGGCTTCTTACTGTATACATAAGGATGATAAAGAATGCGGAGTCTTAAAAGGATATGAATTTATGAAAGGGTTCATAAGAGATGTTAAAAGAATTTAAAATTGGCACATAAGTGTTCTAAATCTTAAAATAAAGAGATTGAGCTATGAAATCACTTTGATTTGGGGGGTGGTTATTTACATAATGATTTAAAGATGTTTGCGAAAAAGCATATCTAAGATTTCCCTTAGATTCGAATGATTTTCAAAGAAAAGGTCATTTGCTGAAAATTCCTTAAAGCGGCGATTTTCTAAAGTTCTGATTTTTCCTTTGAGAAAATGAGATATCCCCAGTAGAGTCGCCATGTTGTGGTACCCTATTTTGCACTAGTCAAGATAGGATTCAACTTGTTGTTTCTCTATTATTGAAGAAAGAGAGTAGCCACCTAATACTTAAAGGTATACTAGGGTACCTGTTTAATTACTAATTCGTGTTCTTTACGGGTCTTCTTACCGGTGAGATTATTGGTAAGGGTTATAGTTCTTCTAAGGAAGAGGTGTTAGGCACCCCTTAAAATATACATGAGTTAGCTCCATAGGATTTAGACTAAGTTTGCGATCAATTATTTGTAAAAAAAAAAAAACTTTGATTAATAATAAGTAAGGCTTCTTACTTTACACCTAAGGATGATAAAGAATGCGGAGTCTTAAAAGGATATGAATTTATGAAAGAGTTCATAAGAGATGTTAAAAGAATTTGAAATTGGCACATAAGTGTTCTAAATCTTAAAATAAAGAGATTGAATTATGAAAACACTTTGATAAGGGGGATGGTTTTTTTACATAATGATTAAAAGATGTTTGCGAAAAAGCATATCTAAGATTTCCCTTAGATTCGAATGATTTTCAAAGAAAAGGTCATTTGCTGGAAATTCCTTAAAGCGACGATTCTCTAAAGTTCTGATTTTTTCCTTGAGAAAATGAGATATCCCCAGTAGAGTCGCCATGTTGTGGTACCCTATTTTGCACTAGTCAAGATAGGATTCAACTTGTCGTTTCTCTGTTATTGTTGAAAGAGAGTCGCCACCTAATATTTAAAGATATACTAGGGTACCTGTTTAATTACTAAGTCGTGTTCTTTACGGGTCTTCTAACCAGTGAGATTATGGTTATGGGTTTGGTGTTCTTCTAAGGGAAAGGTGTTAGGCACCCTTTAAAATCTACCTGAGGTAGCTCCATAGGATTTAGACTAAGTTTGGGATCAATTATTTAAAAAAACAAAAAAACTTTGATTAATAATAAGTAAGACTTCTTACTTTACACCTAAGGATGATAAAGAATACGGAGTCTTAAAAGGATATGAATTTATGAAAGGGTTCATAAAATATGTTAAAAGAATTTAAAATTGGCACATAAGTGGTTTAAATCTTAAAATAAAGAGATTGATTTATGAAAACACTTTGATTTGGGCGATGGTTATTTACATAATGATTAAAGGATGTTTGAGAAAAAGCATATCTAAGATTTCCCTTAGATTCGAATGATTTTCAAAGAAAAGGTCATTTGCTGGAAATTCCTTAAAGCGACGATTTTCTAAAGTTCTGATTTTTCTTTTGAGAAAATAAGATATTCCCAGTAGAGTCGCCATGTTGGGGTACCCTATTTTGCACTAGTCAAGACAGGATTCAACTTGTTGTTTATCTGTTATTGAGGAAAGAGCGTCGCCACCTAATATTTAAAGGTATACTAGGGTACCTATTTAATTACTAAGTCGTGTTCTTTACGGGTCTTCTAACCGGTGAGATTATAGGTAAGGGTTCTTGTTCTTCTAAGGGAAAGGTGTTAGGCACCCCTTAAAATCTACATGAGGTGGCTCCATAGGATTTAGACTAAGTTTGGGATCAATTATTTGTAAAAAACAACTTTGATTAATAATAAGTAAGGCTTCTTACTGTACACCTATAGATGATAAAGAATGCAGAGTTTTAAAAGGATATGAATTTATAAAATGGTTCATAAGAGATGTTAAAAGAATTTGAAATTGGCACATAAGTGGTCTAAATCTTCAAATAAAGAGATTGAGTTATGAAAACACTTTGACTTGGGGGATGGTTGTTTACATAATGATTAAAGGATGTTTGAGAAAAAGCATATCTAAGATTTCCCTTAGATTCGAATGATTTTCAAAGAAAAGGTTATTTGTTGGAAATTCCTTAAAGCGATGATTTTCTAACGTTCTGATTTTTTCGTTGAGAAAATGAGATATCCCCAGTAGAGTCGCCATATTGTTGTACCCTATTTTGCACTAGTCAAGACAAGATTCAACTTGTTGTTTCTCTGTTATTGATGAAAGAGAGTCAGCACCTAATATTTAAGGTATACTTAGGTACCTATTTAATTACTAAGTCGTGTTCTTTACGGGTCTTCTAACCGGTGAGATTATGGTTAAGGGTTCTTGTTCTTCTAAGGGAAAGGTGTTAGGCACCCCTTAAAATCTACCTGAGGTAGCTCCGTAGGAATTATACTAAATTTGGGATCATTTATTTGTAAAAAAAAAACTTTTATTAATAATAAGTAAGTCTTCTTACTGTACACCTAAGGATGATAAAGAATGCGGAGTCTTAAAAGGATATGAATTTATGAAAGGGTTCAAAAAATATGTTAAAAGAATTTAAAATTGGCACAGAAGTGGTCTAAATCTTAAAATAAAGAGATTGAGTTATGAAAACACTTTGATTTGGGGGATGGTTATTTACATAATGATTAAAGGATAGTTGAGAAAAAACTTATCTAAGAATTCCCTAAGATTCGAAGGATTTTTAAAGAAAAGGTCCTTTGCTGGAAATTCCTTAAAGCGACGATATTCTAAAGTTCTGATTTTTCCTTTGAGAAAATGAGATATCCCCAGTAGAGTCGCCATGTTGTGTTACCCTATTTTGCACTAGTCAAGACAGGATTCAACTTGTTGTTTCTCTGTTATTGATGAAAGAGAGTCGCCACCTAATATTTAAAGGTATACTATGGTACCTATTTAATTACTAAGTCGTATTCTTTAATGGTCTTCTAACCGGTAAGATTATGGTTAATGGTTCTTGTTCTTCTAAGGAGAAGGTATTAGACATCCCTTAAAATCTACCTGAGGTAGCTCCATAGGATTTAGACTAAGTTTGGGATCATTTATTTGTAAAAAAAAACTTTGATTAATAATATGTAAGGTTTCTTATTGTACACCTAAGGATGATAAAGAATGCGGAGTCTTAAAAAGATATGAATTTATGAAAGGGTTCATAAAATATGTTAAAAGAATTTAAAATTGGCACATAAGTGGTCTAAATCTTAAAATAAAGAGATTGAGTTATGAAAACACTTTGATTTGGGGGATGATTATTTACATTATGATTAAATGATGTTTGAGAAAAAGCATATCTAAGATTTCCCTTAGATTCGAATGATTTTTAAAGAAAAGGTCATTTGCTGGAAATTCCTTAAAGCCGATTTTCTAAAGTTCTGATTTTTCCTTAGAGAAAATGAGATATCCCTAGTAGAGTCGTCATGTTGTTGTACCCTATTTTGCACTAGTCAAGACAGGATTCTACTTTTTATTTCTTTGTTATTGATGAAAGAGAGTCGCCAACTAATATTTAAAGGTATACTAGGGTACCTAATTAATTACTAAGTCGTGTTCTTTACGGGTCTTGTAACCGGTGAGATTATGGTTAAGGGTTCTTGTTCTTCTAAGGGAAAGGTGTTAGGCACCCCTTAAAATCTACCTGAGGTAGCTCCATAGTATTTAGACTACGTTTGGGATTATTTATTTGTAAAAAAAAACTTTGATTAATAATAAGTAAGGCTTCTTACTGTACACCTAAGGATGATAAAGAATGCGGAGTCTTAAAAGGATATGAATTTATGAAAGGGTTCATATAATATGTTAAAAGAATTAAAAATTGACACATAAGTTGTCTAAATCTTAAAATAAAGAGATTAAGTTATGAAAATACTTTGATTTGGGGGGTGGTTATTTACATAATTAAAGGATGTTTGAGAAAAGGCATATCTATGATTTCCCTTAGATTTGAAGGATTTTCAAAGAAAAGGTCATTTGCTGGAAATTCCTTTAAGCGACGATTTTCTAAAGTTCTGATTTTTTCTTTGAGAAAATGAGATATCCCCAGTAGAGTCGCCATGTTGTTGTACCCTATTTTGCACTAGTCAAGACAGGATTCAACTTGTTGTTTCTCTGTTATTGATGAAAGAGAGTCGCCAACTAATATTTAAAGGTATACTAGGGTACCTAATTGTTTCTCTTTATTAATAAGTAAGGCTTCTTACTTTACACCTAAGGATGATAAAGAATGCGGAGTCTTAAAAGGATATGAATTTATGAAAGGGTTCATAAAATATGTTAAAAGAATTAAAATTATGCATATAAGTGGTCTAAAGCTTAAAATAAAGAGATTGAGTTATGAAAACACTTTGATTTGGGGGATGGTTATTTACATAATGATTAAAGGATGTTTGAGAAAAGGCATATCTATGATTTCCCTTAGATTTGAAGGATTTTCAAAGAAAAGGTCATTTGCTGAAAATTCCTTAAGGCGACGATTCAACTTGTTGTTTCTCTGTTATTGATGAAAGAGAGTCGTCGCCTAATATTTAAAGGTATACTAGGGTACCTTTTAATTACTAAGTCATGTTCTTTACGGGTCTTCTAACTGGTGAGATTATGGGTAAGGGTTCTTGTTCTTCTAAGGGAAAGGTATTAGGCACCCCTTAAAATCTACATGAGGTAGCTCCATAGGATTTAGACTAAGTTTGGGATCAATTATTTGTTAAAAAAGAACTTTGATTAATAATAAGTAAGGCTTCTTACTGTATACCTAAGGATGATAAAGAATGTAGAGTTTTAAAAGGATATGAATTTATGAAATGGTTCATAAGAGATGTTAAAAGAATTTGAAATTTTCACATAAGTGGTCTAAAGCTTAAAATAAAGAGATTGAGTTATGAAAATACTTTGATTTGGGGGATGGTTATTTACATAATGATTAAAGGATGTTTGAGAAAAAGCATATCTAAGATTTCCATTAGATTCGAAGGATTTTCAAAGAAAAGGTCATTTGCTGGAATTTCCTTAAACCGACAATTTTCCGAAGTTCTGATTTTCCTTTGAGAAAACGAGACTTGAAATCTGGTTTTCCTTTTAGAAATTGAGTTGCTTTTTGCGAAGTTCTGTGTTTCAAAATCTTTTAAAGAAGAGAAGTGTAAGTGAAAAACGTAGCAATTAGTGAGCAAATTACAATTTACGAACTAAAAACCTTCTATTTGCTAATTTTCCCTTTTTTTAAAATCCTATATTGTTTAAGGCTTGTCTAAGTTCATATGATACTAGCATAAAGGAAAAAGGAAAGCACGTGTTCTTATATATTAGCGTTATATACATGAGAAGTAAAACAACAATAAACACATAACAAATACAACTAAACATTAAACTAGTAGAGGCGGTAAACTAAATTAACGAGGCAGTAATAATGATAAAATAATTGAGGGAAAGATGATTGGACTCTGGGATTGGGCCTCAAGAAGATAGGCCCAGCAGTAAAGAAGAGCGAACACAGCTAGCTTTGGACCCCTGGATGTGGTGCAATAGAGCTAGAATTGGGCCTGAGTTCATCAAGAACTCAAATGCCCAAACAGATGTATATGTGAAAAAATAAGAATGTTATTAGATATATATCCAATACATTTACCATATTCCAACTTCAAAACATTTTTGATGTACATGATAAATACACGAACAGTTAATTAAAGCAAGAACAATATTAACTAGGTAGAGAAAATTATATATTAATGTGGTGGCTTTACTTAGTAAATAATTCACATTGAAAAATTTTCGTTGGCATTAAATACTAAACCCTTAAAGAACTGAATGTGTCAATGAATTAAACGTTAAGGAGGGAAACCCACTCAAGGTCGAAGCTTTCTTTGGATCCCCCGACACTTCAAAGTTCCCAAGGGATTCAAGGCCCAGGGCAATGCTTGTGCCGGGGAGGACAACCCAACCTAAAGTCGAACTCCGCTCCCAAATACCCTTGATCACTAACGACATATTTTTCTTATGGGTTTAAGTACCAATGAGGCCCTTCCAATGCGAACTAAATACTAAAGTATGATCTACCACAACATATATACTTTCCTCTTAATAAAATAATACAAGAGAATACTTACAACTATGATACTAAATAGGGAAACATATCAAGGAAAACTAAAGGGAGATGGGCTAAGTTTAGAATATACACAGTTTCATAATCACATCATTTCAGGAATGAATCACTAAGGCATAACATATTCAAACAGACATTGATAATATTAATTGGCAACTTAAAAACATAAAGGCAAATTTAAACCAACAGTCATAGTCAACAATTGCTTAAGAGATATAATCAAGGTCATGGGACTGAATTCTTATCATGATTACACACTCACATATTTAAACACAGCATCCCTAAGGTATCAACAGGATCGTGCTTCTAACAGTATCAGCCAGTTATAATGCTCAAACAACATCAACAAATGGACTTCAATAAGGTTTGAGAGTCAAATCCAATTTTAGATCAACAGTAGGAAGAAGGACTAGGCATGGTTCAAAACAGAGTATGGTATTGCAGATTTAAGTAAAGGGTAGAAATATTTAGTCAAGTTCTTATGGTCAAAATAAATGAAGTAGTGACTTCAAACAGGTATAGGAACTCAACACATTACAGAATCAAACTGATCAGGCAAGTGGAGAAGGAGATGAAAACATTGAATCAAACAAGTTTAAACTCAACATGAATCTAGCTTAGCATATAGGTATTAAGTAACCATGCTTCAATTCTATCATTTGGTTTTAATAGTAGGCCTAGATTATTTCTTCATGAGAGATAAGCTAACTATAGATGCATGCAGACTTTTCAAAAATCATCAGGGGATCAAAGACTGAGGACATGGATGTATTGCACATGTGTATGAAGATCTCAATTGATTATGGAATAGACAAACCTAGTTATGCAGCAATTACTAGTTGACTTTGTCTAAACAAATCATGACTTACACTAAAAGAGGAAAATAGTTAATCTTATAGAATGTATATGCAGCAAAGATTCACGAGGAAGGAACAACTTGATGTAAGTAAGATAGTTTCTTACGCATACAACTGTTGAACATTATCATGGGAAAGTCCTAGTGACAGCTCAGATATCACTCTTAGAATTAACAGGTACAGATACAGAGAAGAAAGCATATAGTTACTCAGATTCTTTCAACTTAGTTAAGTGACATGGACATATGGTATATCAGTTAAGAGTACCATATAATGAACCTGACTACAAACATATAGAATGCGGTTAAATGATATGCAGAGTTGGACATTATAACATTATTATTGGTAAAATGGAAACATGAACATGATTGATTAATCAATGATAGTAATCAAGCTGAATAAAGACCATGGTGCTAATTCGAAAGTAGTTTTAACAAACACAGGCAGACAAGAAAGTTCTTGAACATTGTAAGTTCAAACTTAAGGTTTAAGGATAAGGACACAAGTCTTGAACAAATTCAAGTTTCAATAGCTACCAAGTACCACACTTATCTTTTAAAACTCATAAAATTATAGAAGTGCAATAAAACAGGAATAAGCTCATTATGGGTGTAACGACCCGGCCAGTCGTTTTGAATATTATAACCATGTTCCCCCATTTACTGCTCAATTTATGTCTTGCAATTGATTTATGACTTATCGGGTTAGTTCGTTTGGGTTCGGAAGGAACTCGGAGTGAAATAAGACACTCAGTCTCATAATTGAGAAATTTAAGTTAGAAAAATGGACCAGTTATGGATCTATGTGTAAACGACCTCGGAATTGAATTTTGATAATTTCAATAGCTCCGTATGGTGATTTTGGACTTAGGAGCGTGTCAGGAATATTATTTGGAAGTCCGTAGAGGAATTAGGCTTGAAATGCCGAAAGTTTAATTTTTGAGAAGTTTGACCGGGGGGTTGACATTTTGATATCGGGGTTAGAATCCGATTCTGAAAATTGGAATACCTTTGTTATGTCATTTATGACTTGTGTGCAAAATTTGAGGTCAATCGGACGTGATTTTATAGGTTCCGGAGTCGTTTGTAGAAATTAGAAATTTCAAAGTTCATTAGGCTTGAATTGGGGTGTAATCCATAGTTTAATTGTCGTTTGAGGTGATTTGAGGATTCTACTAAGTCCGTATGATATTTTAGGACTTGTTGGTATATTTGGTTGAGGTCCCGAGGGGCTCGGGATGATTTCGGATGGTTAACGAGAAGTTTGGAAGTTGGGAATTTCATAAGACTAAAGTTTCAAGTGAGTTTGTACAAGACCTACTTTGGGACTCATTTTGGAGCAACAATCTAACATTTTTTAGAGAGAAGGGAGAGTGTTCTAGAGAGAGGAAGAAGCTCAAGTGCTTTGTTCATCAAGATCTTGTTCAAGCTTTGAAATCCAATAAGGAAATATCACAAGATGTTCACCCAAGAGTTAAGGTTCTAACCCCTAGTCTTCAATTTCGAGTTTGGGTAAAGATGAGTGATTAAGAGTATGATTCTTGGGTGTAATAGTATCATTTATACATATCAATAAGGTTTATGGAAAGATTGTTGAGTTCAAATGGGTATATACTGGGTTGAAAATGGTAGAAATCTTCAAAGATTTTAATTAAAGATTTGAGGGTCGAGTTGATGTCGGAATTTGGTGAAATTTGTATGGTTAGACTCGGGAGAGGACGAGGATTATTATACTGCCATATTTGACTGGTTTCGAGATGTCCTGGGGGCAGGGTTTTGGCCGATTTCGGAATTTTGGCCTATTTATGTAGTTTTTCCGTTGGAATTCGATTCTTTAGCCTATGTTAATAGTATTATTCTTATTATGGATAGATTCGGAGCTTTTGGATACCAAGTCCAGAGACGAGGGCATCCCGGAGTAGGATTCTTTTATGCTGTTAAGGTATGTAACAGTTTTAACTCTGGCTTTGAGGGTATAAACCTGGAGATTTGACATCACGTAATTGTTTGGAAGTGAAACCCACACTATGTGACGAGCGTGTTGGTGTGCACCGCGAGGGATTGAGACTTGGTCCGTACCGTGAGGCTGTGAGGCTTAATGGCTATTATCTTTGGTTATGTGTTTATTTGTTGTTGAACTTGTTTGCCTTCATGTTAGAGATCATGTTTAGGCTTTATTCATGTTAGGGTCTAGGTATTGATACCATAGCACGTGAGTTGTCCGTGTAGCATGTGAGTTGACCGTGCGGATCCAGGTATTGATATGATGGCACGGGAGTTGTTCGTGCTTAGCGCTTGGTCTTTAGGATCCCCTTCGGAGTCTGTACACACCCCAGTGAGCGCAGAGTGTTGAGTGTTTTGAGTATTGAGTGCTGAGTACGAGTGATGAGTGATGGAGTGACACTGCTGTGAGGTTGTATTTATTTGTGTTGTTGCTGCATTTATCTGTTAAACTTCTTTGTAGCATTTACTGAGTTATGGAATTTACCTGTTTATTTCTGTTTATTTTTAAATTGTGAAAATAAATAATTGGACTGATTTACTTAGCTCGTCACTATTGCTCAGTTCCTTAGTTATTTCTGTTACTTGCTGAGGTGGTTCTACCCATGCTACACCCTGCACTTTATGTGCAGATTCAGGTAAGTTAGAGTGCGGCGATCATTGATTTCAGGCCGACTATCTGTGGAGATTGCAAGGTAGCTGCTAGCATCCACAGGACCTTGTCACTCCTTTTATCATTTCTTATTTTGGATTGTATTGACAGTTAGAAAGTTTCCATTTCATAGCTCATAGATTTAGACGCTCATGACTTAGTGACACTCCAATGTTTGGGGCTCGTTTCCGTATTTCTAAAATTATATTTAGAGTTTATTTAGTTTATGAGAAATTCAATGTTGAAATGTTTTATTAAATTCTTATAATCGGTTTAGTAGAAATATTTTGGGAAGTAGGCTTGCCTTGTAACACGATAGACGCCATCACGACCATGGTCAGATTTTGGGTCGTGACAAGTTGGTATCAGAGCTCTAGGTTACATAGGTCTCACGAGTCATGAGCGGGTTTAGTAGAGTCTTGCGGATCGGTACAGAGACGTCTGTACTTATCTTCGAGAGGCTGCAGAACCTTTAGGAAAATTTCACATTCTTGAATTCTTATCGTGTGGTATTGATTCAGCTTGAAGTGTAACTCTTTGAATTCCTTCCATGCATTCGAATGCGCACATAAGCGCTCGGTATCAGTTGTGCATCGACGACTTGTGATTCCCTGGATGAGGTGCGAGATGTGATTTCTGTGTGTCGATGTTGGGCCAGTCTTGAGGACTTGAGGCCGGGTGTGACTGTAGCTTGAGCACTGAGGTGTTGATTGTGTGAGCACGTGCTTTTGGATTTATATGTTCGGTAGTGTCTCTATTAGTGGAAGTGATGGCTGGATTTTTACGTGATGAGTATAATGTGTCTATGAGCTAAGTTCATATAATTTGAATGTGACGAGAAGGAATTGCTTGAGGTGTAGAAAAAAACTATTTGGCGCTTGATTTCCATCTTTATTTGATGTATAAGTTATGGGTGTGTTGAAGGATCTCTTCATGTTGTTTAGTTGGGGATTGAAGTAGATTTTATGTCGTGATATGAGTTCAGACTCCAGGTATGTTTTGTTTTCAGACTCGTTCGAGGACGAACGTTTGTTTAAGAGGGAGAGAATGTAACGACCCAGCCAGTCGTTTTGAATATTATAACCATGTTCCCCCATTTACTACTCAATTTATGTCTTGCAATTGATTTATGACTTATCGGGTTAGTTGATTTGGGTCCGGAAGGAACTCGGAGTGAAATAAGATACTTAGTCTTATAATTGAGAAATTTAACTTAGAAAAGTGGATCGGATATGGATCTATGTGTAAACAACCTCCGAATTGAATTTTGATGATTCCAATAGCTCCGTATGGTGATTTTGGACTTAGGAACGTGTCCGGAATATTATTTGGAAGTCCGTAGAGGAATTAGGCTTGAAATGCCGAAAGTTTAATTTTTGAGAAGTTTGACCGGGGGATTGGCTTTTTTATATCGGGGTCAGAATCCAATTCTAAAAATTGGAATACCTTTGTTATGTCATTTATAACTTGTGTGAAAAATTTGAGGTCAATCGGACGTGATTTGGTAGGTTCCGGAGTCGTTTGTAGAAATTAGAAATTTCAAAGTTCATTAGGCTTGAATTGGGGTATAATTCATGGTTTTAGTGTCGTTTGAGGTGATTTGAGGATTCGACTAAGTCCGTATGATATTTTAGGACTTTTTGGTATATTTGGTTGAGGTCCCGAGGGGCTCGGGATGATTTTGGATGGTTAACGAGAAGTTTGGAAGTTGGGAATTTCATAAGACTAAAGTTTCAACTGAGTTCGTACAAGACCTAACTTCCAATGAGCATAACTCTCATGATACGAGGTTTATATGGTGTATTACCTATCAAATGAAAGATCGTTGAGTCTAGTTTCTAACGCTTCAAACCGTTCGTCATTTGGACATTCCTACAAAAAGGTATGACCAAATTACCAAAGGCTGGAAAAATGCAATTCTGCGACCAATTATGCGATCGCAAAACTGCTTCTGCGACCGCAAAACAGGTCGCAGAATGGACCAGAAGAGCCCAATTTTAGGCGCCGATTTTGTGATTAGTTTTGCAGCCCGCATACCCATTCTGCGGTCCATTATGCTACCGCAGACCTGCTTTCGGAGGGTTAATTTTTCTATTTTCATAACCCGAACCCATTTTGATAAATAGGCTTTGGGACTCATTCTGGAGCAAAAATATGACATTTTTTAGAGAGAAGGGAGAGTGTTCTAGAGTGAAGAAGAAGCTCAAGTGCTTTGTTGATTAAGATCTTGTTCAAGCTTTGAAATCCAACACGGAAATATCACAAGATCTTCACCCAAGAGTTAAGGTTCTAACCCCTAGTCTTCAATTTCGAGTTTGGGTAAAGATGAGTGATTAAGAGTATGATTCTTGGGTGTAATAGTATCATTTATACATATCAATAAGGTTTATGGAAAGATTGTTGAGTTCAAATGGGTATAGACTGGGTTGAAAATGGTAGAAATCTTCAAAGACTTTAATTGAAGATTTGAGGGTCGAGTTAATGTCGGAATTTGGTGAAATTTATATGGTTAGACTCGGGAGAGGACGAGGATTATTATATTGCCATTTTTGACTGGTTTCGAGACGTGGGGCCGGGGGCCTGGTTTTGGCCGATTTCGAAATTTTGGCCTATTTATGTAGTTTTTCCGTTAGAATTCGATTCTTTAGCCTGTGTTGATAGTATTATTCTGATTATGGATAGATTCGGAGCTTTTGGAGACCAAGTCCAGAGATGAGAGCATCCCGGAGTAGGATTCTTTTACACTGTTAAGGTAAGTAACAGTTTTAACTCTGGCTTTGAGGGTATAAACCCGGAGATTTTGCATCACGTTATTGTTTGGAATGGAAACCCACGCTAGGTGACGAGTGTGTGGGTGTGCATCGCGAGGGATTGAGACTTGGTCCGTCCCGTGAGGCTGTAAGGCCTAATGGCTAGTATCTGTGGTTATGTGTTTATTTGTTGTTGAACTTGTTTGCCTTCATGTTAGAGATCATGCTTAGGCTTTATTCATTCTCACATTATTTGTACTCAGTCATACAAATTATTGTATATGTTTACCTCAGTCTCTATTAATTGCTAATATGCGGTGATACTTGATGTGGGTTGTGTTCCCTTATTTGTTGGTGATGATGAGGCTAGTGAGGTACATGATTGAGTGAGGCCGAGGGCCTGGTTGTGAGGATATTAATACCATAGCGCGTGAGTTGTCCGCGTAGCACGTGATTTGACCGTGCGGGTCCAGGTATTGATACCATAACGCGTGAGTTGTCCGCGTAGCACGTGAGTTGACCGTGCGGATCCAGGTATTGATATGATGGCACGTGAGTTGTCCGTGCTTAGAGCTTGGGCTTTGGGAGCCCCTCCGATGTCTGTACACACCCCTAGCGAGCGCAAAGTGTTGAGTGTTTTGAGTATTGAGTGCTGAGTACGAGTGATGAGTGATGGAGTGACACTGCTATGAGGTTGTATTTATTTGTGTTGTTGTTGCATTTATCTGTTAAACTTCTTTGTAGCATTTACTGAGTTATGGAATTTACCTGTTTATTTCTGTTTATTTTTAAATTGTGAAAATAAATAATTTGACTGATTTACTTAGCTCGTCACTATTGCTTAGTTCCTTAGTTTTTTATGTTACTTGCTGAGGTGGTTGTACTCATGTTACACCCTGCACTTTATGTGCAGATTCAGGTGAGTTAGAGTGCGGCGGTCGTTGATTTCAGGCCGGCTATCTGTGGAGATTGCAAGGTAGCTGCTAGCGTCCACAGGACCTTGTCACTCCTTTTATCATTTCTTATTTTGGATTGTATTGACAGTTAGAAAGTTTCCATTTCATAGCTCATAGATTTAGACGCTCATGACTTAGTGACACCCCGATGTTTGGGGCTCATTTTCGTATTTCTAAAATTATATTTAGAGTTGATTTAGTTTATGAGAAATTCAATGTTGAAATATTTTATTAAATTCTTATAATCGGTTTAGTAGAAATATTTTGGGAAGTAGGCTTGCCTTGTAACACGATAGGTGCCATCACGACCATGGTAAGATTTTGGGTCGTGACAATGGGTCACTGAGAACTATGAAGTCTACATTGAACATAAACATATAAGACTTTAGGCATAGAGACTATAGGAAAAGCTCATAACAAATACCTATAGTTATCACTCAACTAATCGATTGTCATTTAAGGAATCATAACAGAATAGGCTACTCGTAAAGCATTATTATACTAACAAAACCATGACTAACAAACATGTCCAACACATACAACATAATTATGATCTACAGAACTTAACATTAACATATCTAAATTATTTAGATAGGTGAATAAAACAAAGGGGAAAGAAATGTGCTAAACTTCTTAAGGGCAGCAGACCAAACGAATTCCTTTTGTTGCTCAAAGATCCCAAAAAACCTTTAGGCTTGAATCAACAAAGAACTCGGCAAAGAGAGGAAAAAATAGCAAGAGACCTAATTATCAAAAACCCTAATTTCTTAGTGTTTATGACTTTTCAAAGTTTAGGTTGCTTTGGTTTGTTGGTGTTAGATTGTCTTGGTAAAAACATTAAAGACCCCTTTTTATAGTGGCATTCAATGCTCTAGGGCTCTACAAATTCAAAATTAGTAGTGTAGAGTGACGCATGGTAGATGATGATAGCTAATCGAGTGAAAATCAGAATAAAGGGGGAAATCAAGTAATGATTTTACTTGTGTACTGGAGTGGAGTGAATTATTGAACGTTGAGGCACAAGAAACCATCGGTCAAAACCCTAATACCCAGAGGTCATTGCATTTGACCTCTGGGTGTCGAATATTGATGATGAAGCCAGCTAACACTTCCTGCTAGCTTTGATTTGAAAGAACGAAGGAAGGAACATGCGAGTTTGAAGTTTCACCTTTGGGGTCTGATTTCTTCGACTAGGGTTTTGAAATCGAAAGGCGAAAACGGAAAGAACGATGGGAGTGGGAGTGCAGGAACAAAAGGAATAGTCATGCATGCCTTGGATTTGAAAAATCAGTGACGATTTGAAGTTTCATCTCTGAAGTTAGGGTTTCAGAATTTAGACAGTTTGAATTTGTGATTGGAAAGGGAATATTAAGCAAGAATCATGGATAAGGAAAGACAAATGAGATGATTTCTTGATAGGTTCATGACCTTGCACGAATTTGTGCAAGGCTCATGTGATTGACGTGTCTGTATGCTCGAGTGAGAAGAGAGAAGAAGAAGAAAGGGGGAGGTGAGGCGGCTGAGTAAGGTGCAAATGAATTAGGGTTTTTGGAATGAGATAAGTTGATCTCTGAGTTAAAAACGAGGGAAAGATCTAGGCCGTTGGATCACTTGATCCATGACCCCGATAAATCGGGGCGTTACTTATTTCAGAAAAACAATTTTAGGAAAATATGGGGACCGTTGGATCTATGTGATTCAACGGTTGAGATAATTTCTGATAATGGGTCGGAACTTAAATGGAAAATAAGGATAATTTATAACCGTTAATGATTTGAATCAACGGTTCAGGTCGCTTTTGTTTGTTTTGTGAGTGGGATTAACGTGTGACGTGTCAGGTCGTGATTGGTTGAGAAGTGATGGAAAGGATTGCCAAGTTGGAAGGGGATGGGGTGTTTGGGCTAGGTTGTTCCGATATGGGCTTGGTATTTGGGCCAAAATTAATTTAAAGAATAGCCATTTTGTGCTTGGTTAAGGAATTGCAGTTGTAACCTTTTAGTTTTAAAATTCCTTTAAAATTAATTTAAATAAACTTAACAATTTCAATAAAATGTGATGAAATTATAATTACTATATTTTAATAATTATTTTAATTATCTATAAATGACACATATTTCAAATTGTAGCACTAATTTCAAAATATTAATAAAGTAGCCTAATTTTAGATATTAAGGAGTAATTTTATCAAACTATAATACCTATGTAATGTACATACAAAAGTTATTTTATAATAGTAAATGCATTTGTAATTACACAATATTAGTACTATGTAACTAATTTTGAAACTAATACTTAATTAATTTATAAAAATAAATATTCATTACTAAAAAAAATACCCTTAAAGCATTTATTGTAAATTGTTAAGCGTGAATAAATTAATTTTAAAAGGGAGGGTCAAAATTGGCCGTCAACATCCATCATTTGAATGATGCCCTTTAAATCATGCTTATGTGATTCTGTTAAACCTCATGACTGTATAATCATGTCTTGATCTTGCTATATAAAAATACCCTGAGCTAATTGGACCACTGTACTTACCCTTTGTGTATTATGAAACTGTTCCACTTTTAGCTTAACTTATGAAACCTGGCTAAGATACATCTATGGGATTTAAGTTTCATCTGTTGTGCCAAAATATTAAACCAAGCTTTATCATGACTAAGCTCTTGCATTTAACCTATGTAACAGATCCCTAATACAATATTTTCATTGTCTTTTCTGACACTTACACATAGTTATGTTGATGGTTTGATCTCGTGATACTTAATCATGTTGGTTATGTTGTGATCCTGTGAGAATGTCCTATGAATGTGTTTAAGTGTTATCTTTGGGATTTATGTAATTACCTTGTTCTCAAACAACTCTGCCTGCCCATTCGTTGTTCATGTAAATACCCTCAGCATCCCTGAACTCCCTCAAGTTTGCCTTAAATGAACTAGGCCTGACTAGTGAACCTAAGATGAACTTTCTACTACCACTTTGTCACGACCCAAAATTCATAAGGTAGTGATGGCGCCGGACACTGCTGTCAGGCAAGCCAACAATGAATACTTAAATAAATTCTCATTTTTGTTACTTTTGAAATCATATTTTCCTTCAATTTAAATCGTAAAAGATGAAGCTTACAAAATAAATAATAATATCTTTTAAAAAAATTTCAATACAGCACAACTCATAATCATCCCGAAACCCGGTGTCACAAGTGCATGAGCATCAACTAGGAAGACAAAATAAAATACAATAACTGTCCGGGATGCAAATTTGGACAGAAAAGAAAATACAATACTCTGAGAGAGACTCTGTTGGCTGCGGATCGCCGTAAAGAATGTAGCTCACCTAAGTCCCTGCCATAATCGCGCCTCTGTGCCCACAAGGCCGCTAAACATATGTGTACCTGCACAAAATTGTGCAGCAAGTGTAGCATGAGTATGTTAATCAACGCTTACCTAGTAAGTATCTCGCCTAACCCCTAAGAAGTAGTGACGAGGGGTTGACTTCGACACTTACTAGTGGTCCAATAATATCATGTATAATAAAGAAGTGAAGAAATATGAGACAGAGTAAATATATGAAACGAACAAGTATCAAATACGTGGTACAATGTTCCTCTTTACAATTTACTCAAACTCTAATCTAGCAAGTTCCCTCCGTAATCGAAGCATATATATATAGATATAGTGGATTTCATCAAAGAGGTTGTCATAATTCAAATGAGGGAAAAACCCTCAGATACACTGGCTTCTTGCCAAATATTATGCACGATTCCATGAGGATAATATATATATATATATATATATATATATATATATATATATATATATATATATATATATATATATATATATATAGGAAGTGCCGAGGCGTACGGCCCGATCCAACATAAAAGTAAATTGTGCACTGCCGAGGGTCGAACGATGCGAACCATAGATGCATCTATTAATCTGCCGAGGCGAACGGCCCGCTCCCATGAGAGTGTGGTACTTAAATCCTGCCGAGGCGAATGGCCCAATCACATAAGAGTGGTAGAAGGAAATACCCCGCTCGCGAATCATACCTGCGATGGGGTCAAATATAAATTTAAGGAATCTCCCCGCTCCCGGATCATACTTGCGACGTGGTCAAATATAATTTAACATTAAAATCATATCTCTTTCTTGATTCTTTTCAGAATAAGGGAAATTCAGCTTGTAGCCTTTTACGAAAATTACCCCGCTCGCGAAACATATATGCGACGCGGTTACACATAGATTTCTTAAGCTATTATAGCATTACTCAATCTCGCTCCCTCTCAAGGCAGACAATAAACATAAATCAATAACAATATCAACAAGGGATGATGTGAGCCTAAAACTACCCGGACATAGACATAGCTAGTAGCTACGTACGTACTCTCATCACCTCGTGCGCACGTAGCCCCCACAAATAGAAGCACACAATAATTTAGTTCACCTATGGGGTTAATTCCCTCTTACAAGGTTAGAAAGGAGACTTACCTTGCTCCGAAATTCCATGACCGGCTCCAAGGCCGCTCCGACAATTCAAACTGATGCCCGTCGCTCCAAAACTAGTCAAATATGACGCAACCGAATCAAAATATACTCTAATACTTATAATTAATTATTTTATAACAATTTCCAATTTCGTCCGAAAGGTTGATAAAATCACCTTCGGGCCCACGTGCCCGGATTCCAAAAATATTCAAACATAAACTTTATCCATAACCCCACGAACTCAAATATATAATTTATTCTCCATTTCATGCCAAAATTCATGATCAAAATCCAAGGATACCAATTTCTAGGTTTCCTACCAAAACCCTACAATTTCTACAAATTTGCATGTCTAAATCCATATATAAACAATGTATATAACTTGCAATAGGTGGGAATCACTTACCTTGACATAGATGATGAAGATGGAGCTCCAAAATCGCCCCAAGACCGGCTCCCATGGAGAAAATGAAGTGAAAATGGCCAAATATCCCGTTTTAAAACATGTCATTGCCCAGCGTGACTCCTTCTTCGCGAACGCGGCAACCACTTCGCGTTCGCGAAGCTCAGCCAACCCAGGCCCAGAAAACATCCTTCACGTTCGCGTTACTCACGACACGTTCGCGAAGCTTTCTGCCCTCACTGCTTCGCGTTCGCATACCCAGCCTCGCATTTGCGTAGGCCGAACATCCTGAGGCCCAGTCCTCATTTTCCTCTACGCATTCGAGACTCCCCACTCGCGCTCGCGTAGGTTCCTCAAGTTCTTCACCACGTTCAAGTCTCAACCTTCGCGTTAGTGAAGGCCAATCTCAATAGCCCCACGCGAACGCGGGACTTCCTTCACATTCGCGAAGAAGGACACCAGACACCAGCAACAGCAGTTCCCAAGAAGCTCCAAGTGATCCGAAACTACCCCGAAACACACCCGAGGCCCCTAGGACCCCATCCAATCATACCAACCAGTCCCATAACATAACAAAAACTTGCTCGAGACCAAAAATCACATCAAACAACATCGAAATCATGAATCACACCCCAATTTAAACTTAATGAACTTTAAAACTTCAACTTCTACAATCGATGCTGAAACCTATCAAATCACGTCCGATTGTCCTCAAATTTTGCACACAAGTGACATTTGACATTACGGACCTACTCCAACTTCCGGAATTGGATTCCCACCCCAATATCAAAAAGTTCACGTCCGGTTAAATTTCTCAAAAACCTTTAAATTTCTAGCTTTAGCCAAATGACTCCAAAATGACCTACGGACCTCCGAATCCACTTCCGGACGCGCTCCCAGTACTAGAATCACCATACGGAGCTATTCCCAGAATCAGAATCCCAAACAGATATTGATAACATTGAAATGCACTAAACCCAAATTTATGAAGTTCTTCCAAAATGCTAACTTCCACAATAGGCGCCGAAACACTCCCGGGTCATCCAAAACCTGATACGGACATACGCCCAAGTCCGAATTCATCATACGAACCTGTTGGAACCTTCAAATCTTGATTCTGAGATTGTTTACTCAAAAATCCAATCTTAGTCAATTCTTCCAACTTAAAGCTTTCGAAATGAGAATTTTCTTTTCAAATGAACTCTGAACTTCCGAAATTTTAATTCCGACTATGCGTACCAGTCATAATACCTGAAGTGAAGTTGCTCATGGCCTCAAACTGTTGAACGACGCGCTAGAGCTCAAAATGACCAGTCGGGTCATTACATTCTGTCCCACTTAAACATACGTTCGTCCTCAAACGTGCTAAGAACTGCTCTGGGGTTGTCCGAAATCACTGTTTAATACCTCGTGTACTTACCTGTGTTGCCACAACTCAGTTTAGCACACTAGTTCGGGCCAGTCTGAAGATTATCCCTTTTTACTTAAACAAATAAGCCTTAGAGTCCAATTCCAACATCTGGAATTCTCTGCCAAGCCTGTTCCTATCATACGAACACCGTATCAATCACTACACGATGCACCGATACATGATTGCATACCTTTGCTAAATTCACACTATGCACTGCATAACTCACATGACCATAATAACATCCTATGATAACGATTGCCGAAATTCCACTAATCTGATGCTCATAATGCACCTCATGACATATATAAGTCTTGTTCCAACTCTAGCAATACCGCCACGACGGAAGAGATGTGTGGAAATTCATAACCAACTGTAGAGTCAACAATTCATTGAATCTCTCCCTTTGATTAGAATCATCACCCCATTATGAACCAAATAATGGTATTTGCTCTTTAATATACTTCATATAATCCGATCGCACTGATCCCAGATCCAAAAATCTCGTCTCACTTGATATAAGCTGCTCAGGCAACAATCCACCCCAGACATGACCAAAAGTCTCATATCATGCCGCAATGTGCCAATAAGCTACAAACTTGAACATGATACATAAGGAAAATGAATCTCTGGAAGGGACTACTCAACCCACACAACTAATTAGACAACCGAAAAGGTGTTATAAACCATCCCTAGAAAATTGAAAACAAAACACACGAAAATAGATATAGGGGACTGTAATCAACATCCCACTATTGCGGCGTGCAACCTGATCCAAACAACATACCCGTGGCGGCATGCCACCCGATCCATACATAAATCTACATAAATAGATACTAACCGAGCTAGAATTCTCATTACTACAAAATACCCGAATATCGGACACAAGCACGCTAAGTGTATAATACCATCCCTGGGAGGACCGACAACGTCATACGCTACAAAATTCAAGCACAACTAAGGTGCGATATATGATCTGAATCTCGAGAGCCATCCTGCTCACATAACATCATCGTTTCGCGGAACCTCAACACATAAGAAATTTATCAAGCCGTTTCACAATCACACGGCACAATATAGTATTACATGAAATAGCCGATGATGAAACGACATCCAACATCCGAATACTCCTCCATAAGGAGCTCTATGCTGAAATGAACACATCCGGCCTAATATAGAGCCCATATTCATATTTAAATCCATCCACAGACCTCAAGCCGATTCTGATCGCACCGTACTAGTCCAATAACCTTTCAAGGATCCATAATAATCCTTTTTCCAATAACACACAAGAACAACCATCATAACCGGAACAAACTTTCACAATCCATAACAAAGTGAACCGAGCGCCCTCCAGGCATAAATTCTCGAATCAGCGATATTACCATAATCTTTATACTTGGTTTCAATCTTCACTCAATCAAGTAACTACATGCCAGTCTTACACAATATTTCCGTGGGACACGCTCCCACGACCTTCCGCACTAGGTAACAAGTCTGCACATCCATACCACCGGCCACACTAATGCTATAAAGCATATCAAGAATCCGCAATTAGTACACAAAGACTCTTACATAGGACACTGATCTCAGGTGACGCTGGAGACAATACCAGCTCATTCTAAACATCTAAATTCCTTTTCCTGCTCATCCGAACTCGTGACATCCTTGTCTATACCGAACTGCAACCTCAATCCCTAATCTTTCAAATTTCATGCCGCTCACCGCACCTATCTTACCAATACACGAGGACCCAAGAATTGCATCATAGCTCCTAAACCACTAATAGGATACACACTTTACTTTGTACAAACCTTTCACTTTACTCGTTTTAGGAGAATCATTGCAACACATGACTGAATTCTCATAACCGTAGAACACACAAATCCTCAAGTAGTGGTCTAAACCACCATAACCCTTCCGGGATCCTCCTACACATAACAGGTCATAATACTCGAATGCATCCAAATACAATCAATTACGGCGGTTGTCAAGCCTCGCACGTCCCGTCACAAAACACATGCATAATCTAATCATGCTGGAGGAACTAATCATTGCCACCATCGTGCCAATTCAACCATAGCTAACCGATCTGACTTCTTCTAACTTATCCTTAACTTGACTTAGAAATAATAATAACTCCAGTCAACATATAACGAACTCAATCCGCATTCATCCTGAGTGGCCTTGAATCACGAGACCATGTTGTCTCAAATCCCAAGAACTATCTCAAACCCTCCTTGTGCGCATATTCGCATCTTCAACTGGTACACCCATTCTGATAATTCCTCTATGATTTTCTCTCATTCTTCCAATACTACACCGCAGACCAAAGGTAGCATAGAACACTCTAAGCCCTTTTTCATAATCTGCAAAATCTCGATACTCAACCATACTACTGGCTCGAATTCCTTAGGCACTACACTTTGAATTTGTTTTTGAACCCACTAGAATCATTGTTGTGAGTCACCCACTCTGACCTGGTCCCGAATATAATCAACTCCAAGGCTCTACTAGCAAATGAACACTCTCTCAATAAGCACCCGACTGAATCGCTTTCCTTGTACATCACATCTACACGAAACATAGCTCTGAGTCTTCCCAAAGCCTTAACATGAATCGATAAAGCCAATTATAGCACACATTCCTCAAATTCTTTGCCCAAATCACCACTGATGACCCTCTTCCTTAGTCATAATATCCCACCAATATGTCGATAACCAAAAATCTCACAATTAACCGACCATGCAATCCAATCGTAGGCGGTGGAACTTTCCCACTTAGCTTGAAGCTACCATTGCATAACTCTAGAACCCGCCAAGATTCTTTCTTTATCGTTGAACTGATATTGCACAACCAACTCGCCAAATTCCTCGAAATCCTTCCATTTGACCTTTCATGAACACTCTGAATCATTAACCACATTCACATATTCAAACTCTTACCGAATAACCAGTAGAATTCTTTCGTGATAGCCCCATCAACACCATGAAACCACTAACCTGCTCACAGGAGATAACCAACTTGTGGAAATTTCATGCCGACATCATCCAATGCTGCTGCACTAGGTACAATAACTACAAAATCAGTAACACATCTTGAGTCTGTGCTCATTCACCAGTTGTACAGGTCCGTTCACTCCTCATGGACATCAACTAAAGGTGCGACAATAATCTAAAGTCATGTTGTATCCTTCTTCATATCAAGCAACTCCCTCCTGTCATACCCAATCTTCCTCAATATAGCAGCCAATATTCTAAATTAAGTCCGTAGACCTATTCACGGTCCACCATGAATCCCAAATCACTCTAAACTTTCTCAAGGCGTGTAGTCATCCTACCACAGAATCCAGATGCTACCATGCCCCAAAGGCGAATCGAAGAAAATCATAACATCGGAAAACTTAACACATTAAATCAAGGACGACGACACCACACCTCGGATGAAGATTCCATCACACTAGAAAATACCAAGCCTCGTTACTCCATCAACCCAAATCTGGACATTCATAGGCCAATTCCTTGTCCTCCGCCGAAATAATATACTGAATCTCAAAACCATGCACTAAGTAAACCTCCTTCCAAGTCATTCACTGCCCCAACACATAGGCAAACATCCTACCATCACATCAATATTGTGTGACAACAACTCCTGAGCATCATAGAAACCTGTGCATAGACTCAAAGCTCTCAGAAGTACAGTTACTGAGCTGAAATGACAGAATACCCTTCCGCAAGGCGACGACAATAGCCCAAACAACTATGCAGGGAGAAACATTATGCACCACATCTGTAGTTCCATTAAAATTCCTTAATTTCCAATTTGTAACCAGCGCTTCACGTCACATAAGATTGAATGGGAAGGAAATGAAGGCATAAGCCTCAAAGGAATCAAATCACAGGATGAGGAATCAAGAAGGGTAGTGCTCCTAACAGCCCTGTAGCCTCTCGAAGATAAGTACAGACTTTTCGTACCATCCGCAAGACTCTACTAGACTTGCTCATGACTCGTGAGACCTAAGTGAACCTAGTGCTCTGATAACATGTTGTCACGACCCAAAATCCATAAAGGTCGGGATGGCGCCGGACATCGCTATCAGGCAAGCCAACAATGAATACTTAAATGGGTTCTCATTTTTGTTACTTCTGAAATCATATTTTCCTTCAATTTAAATCGTAAAAGATGAACCTTACAAAATAAATAATAATATATTTTAAAAGAATTTCAATACAGCACAACTCATAATCATCCCAAAACCCGATGTCACAAGTGCATGAGCATCAACTAGGAAGACAAAATAAAATACAATAATTGTCCGGGATATAAATTTGGACAGAAAAGGAAATACAATACTCTGAGGGAGACTCCGTTGGCTACGGATCATCGTAAAGAATGCATCTCACCTAAGTCCCTGCCATAATCGCGCCTTTGCACCCACAAGGCCGCTAAACATATGTGTACATGTATAAAAATGTGCAGCTAGTGTAGCATGAGTACGTAAATCAACGAGTACCTAGTAAGTATCCTGCCTAACCGCAAAGAAGTAGTGATGAGGGGTCAACTTCGACACTTACTAGTGATCCAATAATATGAGGTACAGTAAAGAAGTGAAAAATATGAGACTGAGTAAATATATGAAACGAACAAGTATAAAATATATGGTACAATTTTCCTCTTAGCAGTTTACTCAAGCTCTCATCTGGCAAGTTCCCTCCGTAATCGGAGCATATATATATATATATATATATATATATATATATATATATATATATATATATATATATAGTGGATTTCATCAAAGAGGTTGTCATAATTCAAATCAGGGAAAAACCCTCAGATATACTGCCTTCTTGCCAAATATTACGCACGATTCTATGAGGATAATATATATATAGGAAGTGCCGAGGTGTACGGCCCGATCCAACATAAAAGTAAAATGTGCGATGCCGTGGGTCGAACAGCGCAAACCATAGATGCATCTATTAACCTGCCCAGGCGAACGGCCGGATCCCATAAGAGTGGTAGAAGGAAATACGCCGCTCGCAAATCATACGTGCGACGCGGTCAAATATAAATTTAAGGAATCTCCCCGCTCGTGGATCATACTTGCGACACGGTGAAATATAAATTTAACATTAAAATCATATCTCTTTCATGATTCTTTTCAAAATAAGGGAAATTCAGCTTGTAGCCTTTTAAGAAAATTACCCCGCTCGCAAAACATACATGTGACGCTGTTACACATAGATTTCTTAAGCTATTATAGCATTACTCAATCTCGCTCCCTCTCAAGGCAGACAATAAACATAAATCAATAACAATATCAACAAGACATAATGTGAGCCTAATACTACCCGGATATAGGCATACCTAGTAGCTACGTACAGACTCTCGTCAGCTCGTGCGCATGTAGCCCCCACAAATAGAAGCACACAATAATTTAGTTCACCTATGGGGTTAATTACCTCTTACAATGTTAGAAAGGAGACTTACCTTGCTTCGAAATTCCATGACCGACTCCAAGGCCGCTCCGACAATTCAAATTGATGCCCATCGCTCCAAAACTAGTCAAATATGACGCAACCGAATCAAAATATACTCTAATACTCATAATTAATCATCTTATAACAATTTTTAACTCCGTTCGAAAAGTTGATAAAATCACCCTCGGGACCACGTGCCCGGATTCCGAATATTTTCGAAGATAAACTTTACCCATAACCCCACGAACTGAAATATATAATTTATTCTCAATTCATGTAACGATCCGATATATATATATATATATATATATATATATATATATATATATATATATATATATATATATATATATATATAGAGAGAGAGAGAGAGAGAGAGAGAGAGAGAGAGAGAGAGAGAGAGAGAGAGAGAGAGAGAGAGAGAGAGAGAGAGAGATGATATGAAATGATGAATGCGACTGAGTACATAACTGCAATTAAGCAAATAAATCAACAACGAAGAACGACCATTATGGGTCCTAATAGTCCCAACATATAGCCTATACATGATTACTAGGATAAATTACAACCCAAGTGCTCTAACACATAGTGTACAGTAAAAATGTTCAGATACGATGGCTACACAATTCCATGGAATCGACTAAACCACAATTCACACGGTGCACGCCTACACGCTTGTCACCTAGCATGCGCGTCACCTCAACATCAATCACATAACACGTAATTCGGGGTTTCATACCCTCACCACCAAGTTTAGAAGTGTAACTTACCTCGAACAAGCCAAATCCAATATCGAGCAAGCCAAACAATGCTCCAAAAATGCTATCTCGTGCATATCGACATCCAAATGACTCAAAACTAGCCAAAAGAAACTCAAAAGCATCAAATTAAGCCCAAAGAAACAATTCCAAATGATAAAGGTTGAATCTTTAATCAAAAGCCCTAAAGTCAACCAAGAAGTCAAACTTGGGCCCGCATCTCGGAACCTGACAAAATCATAAAATCTGACAACCCATTCAATTACGAGACCAACCGTACTAGTTTCACTCATATCCAACTCCGATCGATGTTCAAAACTCAAAAAAATCACTTTATGAAATTTTAGACAAAAACTCCCAATTTCTCTTTTGAAATCATCAACCAATTGCCAAAAATGTAGATAGATTCGTGAAATATAATCAAAACCGAGTGTAGGACATTTACCCCCACTCCACGTGATAAAAATTGCTTCAAAACTCGCCTCAATCCGAGTTCAAAATCTCAAAATACGATAAAAGAACCAAAAATCTCGATTTTATAGCTTCTGCCCTACAAACCCCGCATATGCGATCACATTGTCACATCTGCGATCTCCTCTTTTGCGGAACAATTTTTCTTCTGCGAAGCCTCTCTGAAGACCAGCTTTCCGCACCTGCATGACTTTATCTCTGAGTTATTTTCATGTACCCTTTTATTATATTGTTATGAACTATTGTTGGTTATTGGAGTTTGACTCTGACCATTGTCCCAACTCGTCACTACTTTCAACCTAAGGTTAGATTTATTACTTATTGAGTACATGGGGTCGGTTGTACTCATACTACACTTCTGCACCTTGCGTGCAGATGTTGGATGCGGATGTTGCTATGTACGGCGGGAGCTAGATTTGAAGATGTACCTGTGTTCCAGTTATGGCTATCACTTGTCCTTGGTAGCACTAGATTCGAAATTCTGTTCATTTATATTTCAAACAGATGTTGTACTTATTTCGATTCAACTTTTGTAAGAAAAATCTAACTCTTAGAAGCTCATGATTTGTACTACCTGTACTTGGGAAATTCTTGTATAAAAGCAGTTGTATTATCATTTATTTTCTTAATAAATCTCATTAAATTGGATAATTGTTAATTGGCTTACCTAACGGGTTGGGTTGGGTCATGACAAGTTAGTATCAAAGCTCTTTTTTCATAGCTTCTATGAGTCATAAGCAAGTGTCTAGTAGAGTCTTGCAGATCAGTGTGATGACATCCATACCTATCTTCGAGAGTCTACAAGGCATTTAGGATAAACTTCCCATCTTTCTTTCCTTATTGTGCAGCATTGATTCAGCTTGAAGCGTAACTCTTTGAATTCCTTCCACGCATTCGTATGCATATGTGAGCGCTCGGTATCAACTGTACATCGACGGCTTGTGATCCCATGGATGAGGTGCGAGATGTGATTTCGGTGTGTTGATGATGGGCCAGTCTGGAGGACTTAAGACCGGGTTTTGACTGTAGCTATGTGAGCATGTGATTTGGACTTATAAGTCTGGTAGTGTCCTTATTAGTGGAATGTGTGGATCGATGAGTGGTTGGACGGCTACATGATGAGTATGATGTGACTGCGGGATGCGTTCAGATGGGTTGAATATAATGAGGAGAGTTTTTTTGAGATATAAAAAGGACAATTGGGTGCTTGATTTATGTCTTTATGTGATGTATAGTCTCGCGTTATGAGCGTGTTGAGGGAAGTTTCACGTTGTTCATTGTGGGGTGAAGTAGATTCTTATGTTTTGTTGATAAGTTTAGACTCAAGAAGATTTAAGTGATGGCATAGTAGTTGTGACTGCGAAAGGGTATAAAGATATGTTAGTTTGAGGCTAAGCAGGTGGGTTATAACCTGCAAGGTAATCTACGGATATGTGATCCTTATGATGTTGTGTGGAGGCTTCCTTTTCTACCAGTGGGTTATATTTGTGGGATCTGAGTTTGGATCAGTTGTAATAGTTGACCTGACCATCACAAGGATGAATGTGAGGTTTGCAGATGATTTGAGATATTAGATGGTTTGTGTTACATGAGCTTATGAAGAATTGAGTTGAATTTCAGTGCGAGATCATGTCATTAATAGAGTATGGGCATTATGAGTTATTGAGTGTTTTGTTCGATGGCTTTGAGCCATGTGGGGGAGTCTGTTATCGATGATTTGATTGTGTGGTTATGTGTTGTATTGGTTTCGGCCTGAGGTATACTTGTGGATCGGTTATGACTTGCAAAGTATGATTTTAAGGATGTCTTAAACAAGGAAACTTCTGGATGCATGATGTATTACACTTTATGGGTATATGGAAATCGTAGAATGATTTGATTTCATTATTCGTGATGGATGTAGTGTGCATGGAGTAGGGGTTCACTTGGGTGTTTAGAGGTAGGGGTTACTTCTTTGGGTATTGCCGTGCTAATGGGGCACAGGTCGTTCGGCCCGTTTGGGCAGTGCAATTAATATTTGAGGAGAGTGGATAACTCTCGAGAAGGTTCTAATGGGTTCAAGATTTATATGTAGCAATTGAGAATTTTTCGAATTTGTGTATGGCTAGAATCTAAGATTTACATTGCATGGCGTCATGTAAGATTTTAGACAGTGTTTGAGGTATTTTATTGCCCGAGCAACTTGTACTGGGTAAGACGAGGTTATTGGACCTGAGATCAGTGCGATCGGATTTATGTAGAGTATAACAAAGAGAAAATATCTTTATTCAATTCAGAATGAGGTAATATTTTTTGTCAGGTGGAGAGACTTCATGATTTATTGATTTGGCAGGTGATTATGAATTTTTACACATCTCTTTTGTCGTGGCAGTATTGCGAGAGTTAGAACATGGCTTATATGTGTTATGAGGTGTATTGCGGGCATAGGATTCGTGAAATTTCAGTTATTGTAGTCGGAGGATGTTATTATGGGCAAGCGACTTATGTGGTGCATGGTGTAATTTCAGCATAGGTGCACGATCATGTTTTGGTACAGTGTGAGGTGATTGATGTGGTATTTTAATGTTAGAATCGAGTATCGTGGAGAATTCCGGATGTTTGAATTTGGTTCTAAGGCTTGTTGGCTAAGGAAAAAGGGAGGATCTTTAGTACGGCTCGAGTGAATATGCTCACATGGGTTGTGGTGGCACAAGCAGGGTCACGAGGTTTTAAACAGTGATTTTAGACAAATCTGGAAGAGTTCTTGGCACGTTCGAGGACGAACGTATGTTTAAGTGTGGGAGAATGTAACGACCCGACCGATCGTTTTGAGCTCTAGCGCATTGTTCGACGGGTTGAGGCCTTGAGTAGCTTCACTTCATGTGTGATGACTTGTATGTGTGGTCGGAATTGAATTTTGGGAAGTTCGGAGTTGTTTCGGAAGGAAAATTCTAAATTCGGAAGCTATAAGTTGGAAGAGTTGACTAATGTTTCACTTTTGAGTAAACAACCTCGGAATCTGGATTTGAAAGTTCCAATAGGTTCGTATGATGATTTCGGACTCGGGCGTGTGTTCGGGTTGACTATCAGGTGGTCCGGGAGCATTTCCACGCTTATTATGGAAAGTTGGCATTTTGAAAGTTTTAGAATTTTTATAAGTTTGGTTTGAAGTGGATTTTGATGTTATCGATGTCCGTTTGAGGTTTCGAACATGTAATAGATTCATATTGTGATTTATAACTTGTACGTAAAGTTTGGCGTCATTCCGGAATGTTTAAGTATGAATCGGCCGCATTCATCGAAGTTTATAAGTTTGAAAGTTTAAAGAAAGGTTTCGATCGTCGATTCCTGGTTTTAGTATTATTTGATGTGATTTGAAGCTTCGAGCGAGTTCGTATGATGTTTTGGGACTTGTTGGTACATTTGGTTGAGGTCCCGGATGCCTCGGGTGGATTTCGGATGGTTAACAGATTGAAATTTGACTTGGGGGATTTGCTGAAGTTGATGTCATGACTGTTGCTGGTTTCCTTGTACACAATCGCGAGTGGAAGTCCGCGATCGTGAAGATTTGTTTGGAGAAACTGGTGAAAATGTTCTAAGTGGTCGTGAGATTAGGCATGCGATCGCAATGCTGTTGTCAGTTGTACTACGCGAACGCGAGGGCAGTACCGCGTTCGCAAAGAAGGAAGGAGGGGTGGCCTAATGCTACGCATTTGTTCATCGTGATCGCGTGAGGAGTGGTGCTATCGGGAAGAGTTGAATCCATGTGCATCGCGTTCGCACTAGGCTTTTTGCGTTCACGATGGGTTAATTCTTGGCATCTTTAATTTGTGCTCCGCGATCGCGAAGCATTTTTCGCGATCGCGAAGAAGAAGTACTTGGGCAGACTTGTTTTAAATCGGGATTTTTCGCATTTCAGTCATTCCTCTCTTGCATGGGAGATTTTTGGGGCGATTTGGAGGAGACATTTTCATCATCAATCTAGAGGTACGAGATTCCTACACATTTTGAGTTAAATACATCTGTTATCTATGGATTTAAACTTGGAAATTAGTAGAAATTTGGGATTTTGGTAGAAAACCTAGAACTTGGTATTTTTGGATTTTGACCACGAATTTTGGACGTGGAATTTGGAATAAATTATATATTTTAGTTTGTGGTGTTATGGGTAAAGTTTATCTTCGAAAATTATCAGAATCCGGGCACATGGGCCTGAGGGTTGACTTTTCGAGCGGAGTTGGGAATTATTATAAATTGTAAATTGTAATTATTGGAATATATTTGTATTGATTTTCACGATTGTTTGACTAGTTTTGGATCGATGGGCTTTGGGTTTGAAATGTTAGAGCGGCGTTGGAGCCGGTTATGGAACTTCAGAGCGAGGTAAGTCTCTTATTGAACCTTGTTAGGGGGAATTTACCCCGTAGGTGCTATATTCTTATGTGCTACATGTTGTGGGAGCTACGCACGTATGAGGTGACGAGTGTCTGTGCGTATGCTAGAATTTCTGATTATGTCCGGGTAGACTTAGGTTCACTCCATGCTATAATTGTACTATTTGAGTTATCTTTGCTCGTTTAATTGCATTATTTCGCGTTACGACTTGAGACTAGACTTGCATAGGGTGATAGACTCGCTATTGTAGAAATGTGACGAGCTACTTGATAACTCGCAGAATAATTTGTGCTTCCCTTATGAATTCCTCCCGCGCTGTGCGTTTTCATCGCAAGCTTTCTTTAAAGTTCATAACTCACATGTTTATTTGTGAGTGGTGTCAAGGACCTGTTAAAGCTTCTTATTCTAATGGGATTGGGCCGTTCGCCTCGGCATTATTATGTACCACACTCTTATGGGAGCGGGTCGTTCACCTCTACAGTATAATAGATGCATATATGGTTCATGTTGTTCGACACTCAATGGTGTACACATTATTATGGGATCGGGCCGTTCGCCTCGGCAGTATCACATTCTTATAGGATCCGGCCATTCTCCTTGGCAGCTTCGTGCATAATATTTGACAAGCAACCAGCGTATCCGTGTGTTTTTCAGATTGGAGTTGTGACGACCTATATGGTGAGGTCCATTTCATATATACTCCGGTTGAGAAGGTAACTAATAATTGAGAGCTTGAGTTTACTGTTCAGAGGATGATTGTACTACGTACCTAGATTTGTTTATATTGTTTATTACCCTGCCGTATATTTGTTTACTTCCTAATGTATTTGATTTATTAGACCACTATTAAGTGTGGATGTCGACCCCTCGTCACTACTTCTCCGGGGATAGGCTTGATACTTATTGGTTACGCATTGATTCACGTACTCATGCTAGACTTTTGCACTAAATATGCAGGATCACACAGGTTCAATTGGTGGTTATCTTGGCGCGTAGGCGTTACTGCTGAGGAGACATTATGGTGAGCTGCATTCCAGGCTATGTATCGCAACCCACAGAGTCTCCATCATACTATTTAGTTTATCATGTCTTATTTACATTCCGTCCAGATGTTGTATTATCATTGTACTCCTTAGTAAATGCTCACGCACTTATGACACCGGGTTTTGGGATGTTCTAGAATTCGTTTGTGGTTTTCTTAACCTCGATACACTTTTATTTTTATAATATTTAAATTTCATTTATCTATGACTTTAACGTATTTACGTATCCACCTAACAAGATTCATGATTTCAAAATAATAAAATGAATAATTAAGTTGTTAGTTCACCGTTGGCTTGCCTAACGGCGACGTTGAGCGCCATCATGACTTATAGTGGGTTCTAGGCCGTGACACTTGTCTTCACATTTGCGATGCTTTTGGTCGCAAATGCAACTTTAGCAGAGAGTCCAAAGGTTCACTTTTGTGATGAAATTACCGCTTTTGCGGCTTCGCATTTGCGAACCTAGTGTCGCAAATGCGACATCTGAGACTGGTATTAAGACTTGCATTTCGGGACTTGGTCTCATTTTATCACTTTTTGAGCCCTAGACTCGATGGAAGGTGATTTTGTGGAGATATTTTCATACCAAACTATTGGGTACGTGATTTTAATCAATTTCCAACTATATTTCATGATTATATCTTTGATTTAACATCAAATTCATGTGAATCAAATGAACATTTGAGGAATTTTGCCTAAGTTTTTAAAAAGGAGAATTTTAGTTTTGAGAGTTGATTTGGACTCGGATTTTGAAACTAAACACATATATGGACTCGTGGGGTTACGAGTAGTCGGAATCTACCATTGGATCCGGGTTTTGGCTAGGCGGGTCCGGGATCGACTTTTGTTGACTTTTTGAAAATGTGTAAAGATCATAGTTTTATCTATTGTAATTAGTTTCTCTTGCACTATTTGATATTATTAAGTCGTTTTGGTTAGATTTGAGTCGTGTGGAGGCGAGTTATAAAGAGAAAGCTATCTTTGAGTGTTGATTTGGCCTAATTGAGGTAAGTGTCTTGCCTAACTTTGTGTGGGGGAAACTACCCCTTAGGTTTGGGTGATGGTACTATTTGAATTATGTAGAAAACGTGTACACGAGGTGACGAGTGTGTGCACGAGCTTATATGTGGTATTTGACTGATGTAGACTTCTAGACTTCTTCCATGCATTGAATTGTAATTGTCACAACATGACATACATTTCACTGTTGAATTTGCTCGTACATGCCATATTTGAAGTTGTTAGTGCATGTTCTATCTTTTATTCTCAAGTTTACTCTTATATGTTTTATTTGTTAATTGTAATTACTTGTTGAATTCATGCCTTATCTGTTACATTCCTTAATTATTAATTGATTATTCGTAATTCTGTCTTTATTTATAAATTGTCATTACTTGCTATTTGATTTTTGGGGTTATCGTGTGTCACGACCCAAAAATCACTAGTCGTGATGGCACCTAACTCGACCCGCTAGGTAAGCCAACTAATAGTCAATACAATCCAAATGAAATTGTAGGAAAATAAAGAAGAATTGTCTGAACTTTTACAAATTAACCCAAGAACTGGTAGTACAAATCATGAGCAGCAGAAACTTAGAATTTACAAAGATGATAAAAATAAATACACGATCTGTTTGAAAAATACATAAACAGATTAACAAAATCTAAAACCACCAAGGACAAGTGGCAGCTATATCCGGAATGCACGAACATCTTCAAGGTCAGCTCCTGACATCACCAGCAGCTCCGCTACAAAAGTCTGTACGCAAGGTGCAAAAGTATAGTATGAGTACAATCGACCCCATGTACCCAGTAAGTATTTTGTCTAACCTCGTCGAAGTAGTGACTAAGGCTTTTTAGTTAAAAGATGCTCACTGATAAAATTTGTAAAGTAACTAACAATAGAACTATACTACAGTATGACAGAATAGAGTAGACAAACGAATGTACAAAGTAATAACAAAGTACTAGAAGAGATCACAATCCAACGGTTTCCAATATCTCAACCAATCCTTTCCTTAGAGCGAAACCCAATGAACCACAATAATCACCTCAAAACTTTCATAGTGTGAGAGAAACACTCAAGACATCAAATTCAACGGCACGATAACACCCTTCGTGCATTCATCTCCTCCTCACCAAATATACGTAAAACAGTGCCAACCGAAGGGCAGAAATACCGATAACAAAAATGACATAGTAGGAAATACGCAGTAGTAATAATGAACAAGAATGCACATAAGGACACCAGTAATAGACTAGACGGAAATCATAAAGGTAATGATAACAATTAGAAAAAGTAATGTATCTTCAACTAACTAGCATGGTGGAGGCATGAAGATAGTTATAACAAATAAGAAAGGGGATACAAGATCTTTATAAGTTAACAAGTAGAGACATGAATGACTAACATGGAAGAAGACATGTACCTAAATGCAACAAAACAGATATGTCATGGATGCAATTATAACAGCAGGAAGTAGGCATGATATTTACAAGTTAAGCAAGTAGAAGGCATGGGCAACACAACAGAAATTGAGATAGAGAATAAAGACAGAACAGTGATGACAAGTCACATAAGAACCATAAGTACGACAGTAACAATTCAAGGTAAAGACATGAAGATATCGGCAAGAAAAGGATATCACAACATAATGCATGTCACTCATCCTCACTTGCACGAAAACACCCTTCGTGCCATGAACTCGCAATAACACAAAAATATGAAAATATAAATGCAATGGCGCGGCACCATCCCTCGTGCTTTTACTCACATAACATGGCACGGTATCACCCTTTGTGCTTTTACTCTCAATAATATGGTACGGCATAACCCTTCATGCTTTTACTCTCAATAATATAGCATGGCATCACTTGTCGTGCTTTTACTCTCAATAATATGGAACGACATCACCCTTCGTGCTTTTACTCTCAATAATATGGCATGGCATCACCTTTCGTGCTTTACACCCTCCCTCACGTGATAATGTATAAACAAAGACACGGCATCACACTTCGTGCTTTACACTCTTCCTTACCAAGCATATGTATATCAATGACAAACAAGGCAGGAAGCATAAATAATGTCAAGGAGAGTGTTTAAGCGAATATTCCAAATGAATCCCAATCACAACTTTCCAAGCCAATAATAGTTCAATAAACCCGCAAGAACCTTATTATTCAAGTATTCCAACAAATCTCACAAATGATCTACAACACAAGTATAAAATCTAGTATCTCAAGAATATCGGCCGTAGCAATGTATTAATGATTATGCATATTGATGATCGAATTAAACACACCAATGTATTCTCAGAATTTCCATCAAATTTGATCAAGTTATAATAAGCTAAGCCTTAGTTTCTAACATTTAATTCTATGTTCTTAGTATCTATGAGCCAAATAAGGAATGAAAGAAGAAAGTCACGTGATTCTACAAGACACAATTTATAACATAATTTACCCCCGAGCATGGTTAACCCTGGCACATGCATATATTCTCGTCACCTCATATATGTATCACCCCCGCATGTAGCAAACAATATCAAATAGTAGGAAAACATCCCTCAACAAAGTTAGGCAAGACACTTACCTCGCTCCAAAGGTCCACTCAAAGCTCAACCTCAGCTTTGCCTTTCAAACGAGCCTCTGAACCAATAGAATCTAGCAAATTAATAACCAAATGATTCAAATTAAGCATTAGGAACTATCCACAATTGCAAAGGGTTCAATTTAGATCATTATAGAAAAATTCAATAAAAGTCAACTCCCGGGCCGCTCGGTCCAAACCCGGAATTAGGACCGAAACTCGATTACCCATTCGCCCCCGAGCCCGGTTATGTGATTAGTTTTGGATCCCGACCTCAATTTCAGCTTTAAATCCCCATTTTATAAAAATCCCTATTTCTACTCAAACCCCCAATTTCCACCATGAAAATACTAGATTTTAGGTTGAAATCTTATGAAAAAGTAGTGAAAGATTGAAAGGAAATAGGTTAGAATCACTTACCAACGATTTGGGGAAGAAAGAGTCTTGGAAAAATTGCCTCTAAGGTTTTAGGTTTTGAAAATTTGAAGAATGAACCTAAAATCCCGTCTAAGTCATGTTTGATTAGTTGTAGATGTTGCATTTGCGACCTATGGTTCGCAAATGCGAGCCCTGCAAATGCGAAGAATTCATCGCAAATGCGAGAACCATCACACCTCTGCTTTCTTCGCAAATGCGAAGAATAATTCGAAAATGAGAACTCTGGCTGGATCGCAAATGCGACTCAGTGATCGCAAATATGAAGAATCCCCCTCCCAGCTCCCATCGCAAATGCAAAACATTGTTCGCAATAGCGAACACTGGCCTTCCGCAAATGCGACCGCATGATCGCAAATGCAAAGAAATGGCTCGCAAATGCGAGCATGACAGAAGGTGGAAATGTTCGTAAATGCGAACTCTGATCTCGCAAATGCGAGATCGGAGGCCAGTTCCCAGAAATTGCAGACACTAGCAAATGTTCTAAGTCCAATTCGCTCCGTAGCTTATCCGAAACTCATCCGAGCCCTCGGGGCTCTAAACCAACTATGCACACAAGTCTAAAAATATCATACGAACTCCCTCGCGCGATGAAACCACCAAAATAACGCCAAGAACTATGAATTGTACAACAAATCAAAGAAAATTTTCAAGAAAACTTTAAAATTGTTATATTAACTACTGGACGTCCGAATCACGTCAAACCAACTCCGCTTCTCACCAAATTTGACACACAAGTCATAAATATAGAAATGAACCTATACCGGGTTCCGGAACCAAAATACGGACCCGGTATCAACAATTTCAAACATCGATCAAACTTTAGATTCATTAAGACTTTAAACTTTCAAATTTCAACAAAATGCGATAACTCGAGCTAGGGACTTCCGAATTCGATTCTGGGCATACGCCCAAGTCCCAAATCATGATACAGACCATTTGGGACCCTAAAAACACGGATCCGAGTTTTAAAATATTGACCAAAGTCAACTCACGTGGCTTTTAAGGTAGAAATTTCATATTTTTATCAGTTTTTAACATAAAAGCATTTCTGAAAAATACCCAGACTGCGCACGCAAACCGAGGAGGGCTAAAATCAAGTATTTGGGGTTCAAAGCGCAGAATTAAGTTCTAAAACATAAGATGACCTATCGGGTCATCACATTCTCAACAACTTAAATATACGTTCATCCTCGAACGTGCCAAGAGTCATCCCAAAGCTATCAAACCACGGTATAACCTTACTATGCATATACTCGGGGGTAATACCACTTTATCCTGCTGCATATAAGCCTGCCAACACAACATGACTAGAGATCCTTACTTCGACCTTGGTCCTTAAACCTTAGAACAATCCTTACTTCGACCTTGGTCCTTAAACCTTAGAACGCAATCTCTAACATCCTGAATTCATTACAAGACCCGAATCTCACATCTACACATTGTATAAACCTGAACAAGTTGTAATAGGTCATAACCATAACCCCAAGATGAAATCACACAGTACACCCCATCACTCAGACACTCACAGCTGGAACTGCTGACCACTATTACTGCCCAAAAACAAATCTGGTGCCGGTAGCAAACCTCATATCGATTAGAGCCTCGTTCAAAACCTTCATACCCTGCCGATGATGAAAGAAACACGCATAACCTCTTAACCACTCATCTAATCATTAAGCCAAGAAACTCACTCGTCCGACCAGGTCCATTGCCCAAATCCTCAGCAAAATATTGTATTATTCTTCCAAGCCTTCCTCGTCCCAATACAACAGTGCCATTCTCAAGTCTAGAAACCTCATCTCAGCCAATACAGGCAGTCCCACCGACAAGTATCAACAATAATCATATGGATCCCCACACAAACCGGTTTCGTACACTAGTAAGTAATAATTCAGACATGACAGATAACAGTAAGAAAACTAAATAAGAAGACTACTAAGCAAGTTAAGCAGGTAGGGAAATTTTAGCATTTTACTATAAACTATTTTCAACTAGGTGAAAGCAAAATACACGAAATAGGAATAAGGAGTCACATTTCATCACTGTACCGTTGCGGCGTGCAACCCGATCCCATCATATCAATCCACATAGGGTACCCATCGAGCCATAATACTCGGGCTCACTGATCACATGTGCATCAATATCAAGCACAATAGAGTGCACACAATATAACTATAGGAAAATTATTAGGAACAAACGATATTGAGAAGGACAAGCACAGCTATGGTGCAATAAGCAAATCAACATCACGAAGTCCATCTAGCCCATAGCGCCATGAGGCCTAAACTGAATTACAATATGCATGCGAAGAACCATGTAACCCTCACAACCTGTCATAGCATAAGAGAAGGACACGTAACATGGACCAAGGTGAGAATAGCATTTATTTTTCCCGACGATATACTTGTGGTAACAGCTACGCAGGAGCAAGAAAATCCGATCCGATACAGAATACACATCCTCATTGGGCCTACCAATGGGCCCCCAAATCAACTACGGTCATCCCCGAACGAACAATTAGCCCTCCAAAAGTCCACAAGGACATAACCATAACACACACTATCATCTGGCTAGCTTTGGACATATTTCACATTGCACAACCATGAAACAATCTGCTTCTGAGAACTCCCAGTCTCCAAATCCATAGAACACACGAATCACCCTATCGGATCCCAACTTCACCGCCCAAATATCTAACAGATCTCTCGTATACGATCATCCCATGAGGAATACTTCTATAATTCTTTTGTGCCACATAACAAAATCTGAATATCAGCAGTCGACTAACCAGGCGAGCACTACAATACCAATGAGGCATCCGTAAGTCAAAACACAATGCGCCCTTTGAAATGCACACCCTTCTCAGGCAATACCAAGTAGTAATAGCATCCATCTAGACATCTGAAACCGTCCGTACTGTCTAAGAATTCATGACCTTCCCTTCAAAACTAAATCGTGACCTTGCACATGCAAAACTCAATCCCGATCATTCAGAAACCTTCTATTTGATCTCATCTAGGAGCAAATCCCAATGCACAACATGTTCCTCACACCAATAGGAAATATTCACCTCGAACCATGATAGAGATCATCGAGAACCCCTTGGAATCCGTTTGCACATTACCAAGCTATCAGAACCAAATCCCTCTAACTCATCCAAGCCAAGTAGTTGCCCAAAACCCATGAGCATTGCCACGAAACACCTGTGGAGACCCACCAATCATAAGTACCCAAGCAACCGATCATATCATTACCGTGTTGATCCAATTTACTATCAAACTGCCTTGTTTCCTTTGAGTTCCTTCCAAATTACCCTCAAGTTGATACCCCTTCTTGCGAGAACACCATGATCCTTACCCCAAAGCTCTCCATAAGATATCCTAGCATAAGAACCACACCGCCTCAAGGTATATAAGTCGCTGCATTCCCTCTTAGCACCACAATCGAGGCACCCACTCTGAAGAGACGTTCTGTAACTCTAAAGCTGCTTCCTCCACCACTTAGTCTTCTGTTTAATGAAATGCATAATCCATAATGACATAGAAACGCCGTGAGCCTCGACACCATCCCATGTAATTCTTAAACTCTAGCCACAACTGATATGCCACCACTTAATCTTCCTAGGTCTGAACTCATCAATGAGGCATGAGAATCAAATTCGTATCACAATTAAACAACATGAAAACCTTTCAATTTACTCACAACTCGAGACCATACGCCACATCAAGACAGAAATCAAGTACCCATTAACCTTTTTATACTCCAAGCTGACTCTTCTCGTCATCTTCAAATCATCTGAACATAGCCTGTAGTCACATTTTACTCGTCATTTAGTCATCTAACCACTCGCCTGCCACAAATTCCACTCATAGGGACACTACCGAATGTATAAGTCCAAAAGCACATGCTCACACAACTAAAATACTCGTGCTCAAGCTGCAGTCAAAACCCGGCCTCAAGTCCTCCAAACTGACCCATCATCCGCACACAGGAATCACATCTCGCATCTCATCCATGGACTCACAATCCATCGATGCTCCACCAATACCGAGTGCTCGCACGCATATACGAATGCGTGGAAGGAATTCAAAGAGTTACGCTTCAAGCTGAATCAATGTCGCATGATAAGGAAAGAAAGATGGGAAGTTTATCCTAAATGTCCTATAGCCTCTCGAAGATAGGTATGGACGTCATCATACCGATCCATAAGACTCTACTAGACACTTGCTCAAGACTCGTAGAACCTATGAACCTAGAGCTCTGATACCAACTTGTCATGACCCAAAAATCACTAGTCGTGATGGCACCTAACTCGACCCGCTAGGTAAGCCAACTAACAGTCAATACAATCCAAATGAAATTGTAGGAAAATAAAGATGAATTATCTGAACTTTTGCACATTAACTCAAGAATGGGTAGTACAAATCACGAGCTTCTAAAACTTAGAATTTACAAAGCTGATACAAATAATTACATGATCTGTTTGAAAGCTACATAAACAGATTAACAAAATCTAAAGCCACCAAGGACAAGTGGCTTGCTATATGCAGAATGCACGAACATCTTCAGGGTTAGCTCCCGACATTACCAACAGCTCTACTCCAAAAGTCTGCACGCAAGGTGCAAAAGTGTAGTGACGAGGCTCACATATACCCAGTAAGTATTTTGTCTAACCTCGTCGAAGTAGTGACGAGGCTTTTTAGTAAAAAGATGCTCACTGATAAAATTTGTAATGTAACTAACAATAGAACTATACTACAGTATAACAGAATAGAGCATACGAACGAATGTACAAAGTAATAACATAGTACTAGAAGATATCACAATCCAACAGTTTCCAATATCTCGACCAATCCTTCCCTTAGAGCGAAACCCAATGAACCACAATAATCACCTCAAAACTTTCATAGTGTGAGAGAAACACTCAAGACATCAAATTCAACGGCACGACAACATTCTTCATGCATTTATCTCCTCCTTACCAAATATGCGTAAAATCGTGCCAACCGAAGGGAAGAAATACCAATAACAGAAATGACAAAGTAGGAAATACGTAATAGTAATAATGAACGAGAATGTACATAAGGACATCAGCAACAGACTAGGCGGAAAGCATAAAGGTAATGACAACAATTAGAAAAAGGAATATATCTTTAACTAACTAGCATGGTGGAGGCATGAAGATAGTTATAACAAATAAGAAAGGGGACACATCATCTTTATAAGTTAACAAGTAGAGACATGAATGACTAACATGGAAGAAGACCTATACCTAAGTGCAACAAAACAGATATGTCATCGATGTAATTATAACAGCAGGAAGTAGGCATGATATTTACAAGTTAAGCAAGTAGAAGGCATGGGCAACACAACAGCAATTGAGATAGAGAATAAAGACAGAACAGTAACGACAAGTCACATAAGAACCGTAAGTACAATAGTAACAATTCAAGGTAAAGACATGAAGATATCGGCAAGAAAATGATATCACAACATAATGCACGCCCCTCGTCCTCACTTGCACGGAAACACCCTTCGTGCCATGAACTCGCAATAACACAAAAGCATGATAATATAAATACAATATCACGGCATCACCCTTCATGCTTTTACTCACATAACATGGCACGACATCACCCTTCTGTGTTTTTACTCTCAATAATATGGCATAGTATCACCCTTCGTGCTTTTACTCTCAATAATATGGCATAACATCACCTTTCGTGCTTTTACTCTCAATAATATGGCACGGCATCACCCTTCATGCTTTTACTCTCAATAATATAGCATGGTATCACCCTTCGTGCTTATACTCTCAATAATATGGCACGGCATCACCCTTCGTGCTTTATACTTTCCCTCACATGATAATGTATAAACAAAGGCACGAAATCACCCTTCGTGCTTTACACTCTTCCTTACCAAGAATATGTATATCAATGACAAACAAGGCAGGAAGCATAAATAACGTCAAGGAGAGTGTTTAAGTGAATATTCCAAATGAATCCCAATCATAACTTTCCAAGCCAACAATAGTTCAATAAACCCGCAAGAACCTTATTATTCAAGTATTCCAACAAATCTCACAAATGATCTACAACACAAGTATAAAATCTAGTATCTCAAGAATATCGGTCGTAGCAATGTATTAATGATTATGCATATTGATGACCGAATTAAACACACCAATATATTCTCAGAATTTCCATCAAATTTGATCAAGTTATAATATGCTAAGCCTTAGTTTCTAACATTTAATACTATGTTCTTAGTATCTAGGAGCCAAGTAAGGCATGAAGCAAGAAGGTCAAGTGATTCTACAAGACACAATTTATAACATAATTTACCCCCGAGCATGGTTAACCCTCGCACATGCATATATGCTCGTCACCTCATATATGTATCACAAACACATGTAGCAGACAATGTCAAATAGTAGGAAAAATTTCGTCAACAAAGTTAGGAAAGACAATTACCTCGCTCCAAAGGTCCACTCAAAGCTCAATCACAGCTTTGCCTTTCAAACTAGCCTCCGAACCAATAGAATCTAGAAAATTACCAACCAAACGATTCCAATTAAGCCTTAGGAACTACCCACGATTGCAAAGGGTTCAATTTAGGTAATTATTGAAAAAGTCAACAAAAGTAAACTCTCGGGCTTGCTTGGTCCAAACCCGGAATTCGGACCGAAACACGATTACCCGTTCGCCCCCGAGCCTAGTTATGTGATTTGTTTTGGAACCCGACCTCAATTTTAGTTCTAAATTCCCATTTTATAAAAATCTCTATTTCTAATCAAACCCCCAATTTTCACCATGAAAATACTAGATTTTAGGTTGAAATCTTATGAAAAAGTAGTGAAAGATAGAAAGGAAATAGGTTAGAATAACTTGCCAATGATTTGGGGAAGAAAGAGTCTACGTAAAATCGCCTCTAAGGTTTTAGGTTTTGAAAATTTGAAGAATGAACCAAAAATCCCGTTTATGTCATGTTAGATCAGTTGCAGATATCGCATTTGCGACCTGGGGTTCGCAATTGTTCGCAATTGCGAACACTGGCCTTCTGCAAATGCGACCTCATGATCGCAAATGCGAACCTAGGCTGACCCAGGCACACTTCGTAAATGCAAAGAAATGGCGCGCAAATGCGAGCATGACAGAAGGTTGAAATGTTCGCAAATGCGTACTCTGATCTCGCAAATGCGAGATCAGAGGCCAGTTCCCAGAAATTACAGACACCAGCAAATGTTCTAAGTCCAATTCACTCTGTAGCCTATCCGAAACTCACCCGAGCTCTCGGGGCTCTACACCAACTATGCACACAAGTCTAAAAATTTCATACGAACTCGCTCGCGCGATCAAATCACAAAAATAATGCCTAGAACTACGAATCGGACACCAAATCAAAGAAACATTTCAAGCAAACTTTAAAATTGCTATAATAACAACTCGACATCCGAATCACGTCAAACCAACGCTATTTCTCACCAAATTTTACAGACAAGTCATAAATATAGAAATGAACCTATACCAGATTCTGGAACCAAAATACTGACCCGGTATCAACAATTTCAAACATCGATCAAACCTTTAGATTCATTAAGCCTTTAAACTTTCACATTTCAATAAAATGTGATAACTCGAGCTAGGAACTTCTGAATTTGATTCCGGGCATACGCCCAAGTCCAAAATCACGATACGGACCTATCGAGACTGTCAAAATATGGATCCGAGTCCATTTTCTCAAAACATTGACCAAAGACAACTCAAATAGCTTTTAAGGTAGAAATTTCATATTTTTATCAGTTCTTAACATAAAAGCTTTTCGAACAAATACCCAGACTATGCACGCAAACCGAGGAGGGCTAAAATGAGGTATTGGAGGCTTCAAAGCACAAAATTAAGTTCTAAAACATAAGATGACCTATTGGGTCATCACATCGTGTAACTTTATCATCCGTTTGTGACTTCTTGTATAGCTTCGTAATTGCGTTTAGTTTTTATGATATGCTGTAGTTGATTGTAGTTGTTTGTGTAATACCTACTATTTGAGGATCCGGTTGTACGCCGCAACAGTATTGAAATGATATGAAAAGATATGATATGATATGATATGATATGGAGCGATATGGACGGATGATATGATATAGGTGTGATCGGGTTGGATGCCGCAATGCATATTATTTTGTTGTGTGGGATCGGGTTGCACGCCGCAATATATATTATTATTATTGTATGGGATCGGGTTACATGAAGCAACGAATTGATATGTTGTAATTGTTGCGACAGTAAAGTTATCCTAAATTGTTATTCAAATGGTGCGATCTATGTTGGAATTATTTATCGGTTGGACGGTTATTTATTTTACCTTAAATCATTTCACTGGTATTTGATCATATTAGGTTGACCGTTGTTAATCCAGTATTGGGACGATAGTGACTTCTTGTGCGAGTCATACATTCTACGTGGTTTGTTGTGTTACTCTAATGTGCCAATATGTGCCTCTATTATTACTTGGTAAATTGAATGTCAAGGTGAATTTACTTGCGTAGGGTCATTATCTCATATTTTGTTGAGTTGTTGGTAACATAACAGTTTTTAATAAAAGAATTATTAACATGTCTTATTCTATGTGTCTCTTAAGGTGACTAACTATTTTTATATGGTTATCACATTTTTTTTTACTTTAATTGGATTCTCAAATTTTACTCATCACCCTATTGATGTTTACTTTAATTAAAAATTATTATCACATTTTATTTCTAATAAATTCTATATATAACCCGTTAATTTAACTGAGGTTTTATTTTGTTTAAATACGATATTTTTACTTTATCTTATTAATTTCTAAACTAAACCCATCTGATACTCTATTTGCACAACCTGTCCTTTATTTTACTTTATTTGATATCACGACACCATATTTGAAGTTAAATTATTCCCCGTAGTGTTTATTATTCGAATTTATATTATTACATTATGAGGACGAGAGTAAAAGCACGAAGGGTCATGCCGTGCCATTATATTCATATTATTCCATGGTGAGGACGAGAGTAAAAGTACAAAGGGTGATGCCGTGCCATTTTCATATCATTGATTTAACTGACTTTCGGTTTTGGTGATTTACTTGGTTATTTCGTGATTTCATACTTGTCGTATTTACTATATCTTTCCCTTTACGCATGTCCCCTCCCAGTTAGTATTTTATAATTCTTTGTTATTATTGTTGCTTTATATACACTTGTACATTTTTATTTACGTAGGTGTCTTGTCATAGCCTCGTCACTACCTAGTCGAGGTTAGGCTCGATACTTACGGAGTAAATTAGATCGGTTATACTCATACTACACTTTTACACTTCTTGTGCAGAGACTGGTATTGGTCCCAGCGATATTTGAGATACGTCAGCTTGGATCATTTCATTTAAAGACTCGAGGTAGATCTGCTGGCGTCCGCAGGCCTTGAAGTCCCCTTCCATTTCTCACTTTTTATTGTTTATCTATTTCGAACAGTTGTATTTATTTCAGACTCTTTTTTTTTAGACTTTTAGTTTCTCGTGTACTCGTGACTCCAGATTTCTGAGAGTAGTTAGTATTACATGATTTGTATTCGCACTATATTAGATTTGGCATTTATTTCTTATTTATTATTATTATTTTATTTTCTACTGTTAAAATTTGACTAATTATTTATTTCACGTCGGCTTGCCTAGCAAGTTGACATTAGGCGCCATTACGACCCCGAGGTTGGGATTCCGGGTCGTGATATTGTGCCTTGTGGATATGCTTTTGAAGAAAATATCTAGTTGTTCAATATGATGTGAGTGACTTTAGTGAAAAAATAGTAAAGGTGGATAAAAAAAAAGAACCGAGAAAAGATTCTAAAAAGAGAGCTAGCAATAAGGGAGAAGGTGCCCAGGAGCTCCTAGCAATGAACCATGTTCTTCTAGTACTAGTGAGAGTGCAAAAAGTGAGTTTGAGAGAATGATTGAAGAAGCTAGAGATGACGAGCCTGGTAGTCTAGGATTTGAGAGAGTGTTGGTAACAAGAGTGCTGGTAAAATTAAAGCTGACAGAGAAAAGTAATCCAATGATGAACCTGATTCCTTGGATCAGTTGGACTAAAATTGTAAAGGTTTATAAAAGAGAGATAGAAGAGGAAAAAAAATTTAACAAAGAAGATGACATTTTTGATATGCCTCTATCTATAAGAGCAGAATAATTACAAAAAGTCTATTGGTGATGGTATTTTGGCTGCTAAAGAAAATAAGAACAGAAAAAAGAAAGCAAATGAATGAACCTAATGTTGTTAGTATATATATCTTGAAATAAATGAATAAGCTGAAAAAGAACAGTTCCTCGGCTTCGAAAGAAAACAAAAGAATAATCTTGATACATCAAGGACCGGTTCAAAAAGGAATTAAAAAAAAACTAAAAAGAACACAATGAGGTGGAGTTACCCATCATGTTTGTGAAGAAGGAAACTAAACCACTTGGCAGGGAGGCATTATGCTAAATCACATAAGCAAGAAGGCGAGATTCGAGTGGGATATCTACGTTTATGGAGGTTGTGCAGAAGAAGTCCTCTTTCAATCAATGAACCTGGTCCTTAGCCTTTTCCAGTCAAGTCCAAACTCAATCCTTTTTAAGTCAAGTCCGATTTTGAATTGTTATCTTTGTACTCTACTAGTTTAAGTTTTTTCTGGGTGGAATTTGAAGCTGCTTCTTGTTACTTTTGTTGATATGGTCCTAAGAGGCTTAATATGGTACATATATAAATTTTCATATTCTTGGTTTGATGAGTCTCTTAAGATGGGTAATATCATAAGATTAGCATTTGAGTTCTCAACTTTTGTGAATATTAGTGTAGCCCGAGTGGCCATGGGTTTGATATTGTTTAATTCTCACTTTTGACTCATCTAATGTTTTGGTTTTCAATGATGCCAAAAAGGAGAAGTTAAGGATGTGCACATATACTAATCAATGAACCTGGTCTCTGTGCGTATATTGTCATAATGTTGACTGTATTCTAAATAAATATTTGCATAAAAGATATTGAACCAATCTGGTCTTATGTCTAGCCATCTACAAGGCTGCGATGAATGGAAGGTGAGTCCCTAGAGCTACTGGTCAAGCATGTTCAACTGAATAATATGGTTCTTAAGCTGAAGACTACACATGATTGTGTTTGGAGATTAAACTGAATTGCATTTGTTTGTCATCATCAAAAAGGGAAAATGTGTTGAGGTGAGCTTAATTTAGTTTTGATGATTAACAAATAGTTGACAAAGAACCAAATCCCTTGAAGCAGATGTCTGAAGAATATGTGCTTAAAAGTAATTTTGATGATTAATCAACAACTGACAATGAACCAAATCTTTTGAAGATATTTGTTATGCTGATATACTGGGTTGCAGATGGTCAAAGCAGATATTAAAAGAACCAGGTCCCTTGAAGACGCTGGAAGCTTATTGCTAGTCCAAGTTAGTTGAGTTGGAATTCTGTTACAAATTGGATTCCTTGAGGGAATTATTTCGTGGGCTAACAGTATGATAATAATTGAAGGAATTCATGGTCAACAAGGATTCATTAATTATTGGAATACTAGCATGGAAAGGAAAACTGTATGAAGGAGTTTTTTAAGAAAAGTCAAATCCTAATGCAAGTCGAATACCTTGAAGAACTAAATTTGTGAGCTACAAGAAAAATATTAGCTGGAGGAATTCGTGTTTGAAAAATATTCAATAATTATGGAAATACTTGTATTAAAGGAAACAGTTTGAGGAGTTGAAAACAAATAAGGAAACCAAATCATAAAGAAAATATTTTCCATAATCGATTTCTTTTAGGTTTGGAGCATAAATTGGAGAAGGATTTCGTCCAACCTCATGCCTATATAAAGCATCACATTATTGCTATCGTAGCTAAGGCTATGCCGCACAAATACAGAGAATCATCCAAAGAAAATAGCATTCATAGCAAGAAAGTACTTTCAAGGATTCAAACTGCTCAACTGAAGAACCAGGTTCTGAAGATGAAACTGTTGGAGTTCTTTAGTTATTTCGGTTGAGTCAATTGTTCTTAAATTGTAATTTATTTTTCTTTTGAAGAGTTGCAAACATGGGAGAATAATTCTAAAGAGTTTTGTTTCCCTTAGCTAGAGTTAGTTTAGAAAGGGGTAGCTACAATTGAGTTGATTGTAGGGAAAGGGTACTAGAGTTTGTTTCCTTCGTTATAGAGTTGTAACATAAAACTTAGATACAATTGGGTTGATTGTAGGGGTAATGTACTAGAGTTAGTCCCTTTGGTTATTGAATTGTAACATAAAATCGCTTTTTGAAGTTAGTGAAGTTTTGAAGACAAATCCTACAAGAGTAGGTCGTGATTTTTACTCCCTTGAACAAGGAAGATTTCCACGTAAAAATTATTGTATTGTTTATATTTTCGCAATTCATTTTTAATTTTGTGTCAAAATAGTTCAGGTTTTGTTACTCGCGAAAATTGGGTATGACACAAATCTCTCCCCTCTTGCGTCTAGGTACATCCTAAAATAATACAAACATTGTTAAAGATAGAACACCTCTTATGGAATTAAGTACCAAAACTTCATGAACTACATTCTATACCGTTTTACATTGTATATAGACTAAAATTAATAAATTGATAAACTTTGGCTTTTAATGTAAAGAATATTACATATGGTATCAAATACATTCCAGCCAGCACCTTAGGTAATGGTAGGACTAACCTCAAAGTTTATTAAGTTTTGGCAAGCCCACATTGGTAAAAAACAAATGGCGATCCAAACCTCAACTAAGTTTAGATGATCTCATATATTTGAGATGATGGTAAGACAACCTCAAGAAGGGCGTTGAGCCTATAAGGGAGCATATAAAACACTCTAAATAAATCACACATTAGAAAAAAATGGAGAGAACCTAACTAGATGTATTAGTAAGCAAGTCTCAGACCATACTAATATGTTTTTGTCACGACCCAATTCTCCCTCTGTAAGACGTCGTGACGGCACCTAGTCTCTACGACTAGGTAAGCCTAACAATTGCGGAACAATCGAAAATAAAGATAGAAACAACAACTAATTTTTGTCAAATAACTATATAACGGAAAAATGCCGCTCGGCATGTACAAGTAACCAACAGCTCGAGTATAACAATATTCTCAAAACCCGGTAATCATAAGTCACAAGCTCTAAGAATTTGTCCAATTATTTCTATACTTCAGTAACTAGAAGAAATAAAGGAAGAACAACATGAAAGGGATAGAGGGGGACTCCGAGATTGCGGACACTGGCAGATATACCTTAAAGTCTCCGGAGTAGCAGCAAGTACGCAACTAATAGCGGGGCTGGTAGGAGGTACCTAGATCTACACACAAAACATGTGCAGAAGAGTAGCATGAGTACACCACAATGGTACCCAGTAAGTGCCAAGCCTAACCTCGGTAGAGTACTGACAAGGTCAGGTCAGGGCCCTACAGGTATATAATAATTTAAGGCAAAAAATATAGCAATGTAACAAGAGACTGGAAATTTAACGAGGAGAAACTACAGAAAGATAACAGCACAACACATAGGGATAAATAACGGGGACACTCCCGAGATACCGTCTCGTAGTCCCAAAAGTAAATGCTCAACAGGGGATCTCCCGAGGTATCGCCTCGTAGTCCCAAAAGTAAATATGCAGGGGGATCTCCCGAGGTACATCCATAAGTAAATTGATGAAAGCTTGAAAATGAGATATTACATCCCGCATTTTCGTACGGCAAAGTTTCGTCGAAGTTTGACATTTTGGATAAAATATGACCCGAGCTAAAATACCCGGTATTTATGGACTAGCACCATACAAGGTACCACATGACCATAATAGTAAGGTATACAAAGTGTGTTAAAATTTAGTATTATTTGAAGTAATTTGAGATAATTCTTTATTATATGAGTAATTGGTTGATTATTGGTTAATAGAGGATTAATTAGTTAAATAAGACATTAGTGGGTAATTAAGACCTTGGGATAAGGCCTAAGAGGCCCAAAAATATGGCAGTCCCCTTATAATTAAAATGACTCTTAAAAGTCTTGCATAGATGTCATATTGTGGAATATTAAAGTGGCTTAGTCACTACTTGAAGTGGGCCCACACCCATTCAAACACACTTAAAGAATTGTGACCATTTTGCTTCATTTGGTCTCTTAGATTTTCAAGAGATTCAAGTATACCGTTCTTTCTATTAGAAGCTCACGTTAGAACATATTGAAGGAAATTATAACATTTTCTTACCCCAATATCAAATAACACATGATGGAGCACTTGGTAGGCATTGGATTTATGTTACTACTAGTCAATTTTCCCGCGCTTCGAGCGGTATTTTGTTAAATTTAGAAATATACTTTTCATAACTTTAGTCAATATATATATAAGAAATAACTTTTTCATGTTAAAAAAAATAAAGTCTTTTCAAGGTATTTATGTGTGTTTGTGTGGGGAGGAGGAAGGGGAATGTGTGAGCGTATATATGTACAAATGTGTGATTTACATGATAAGTAGGTATTTTCATTTATCATAGTGCAAATATAATATTGTTTACCCGAAAAATCGGATAACGTTAAATTTAGATATGGTTCTAAGGGTACGCAAATTTCTTTGATACAAAATGACGATACAGGTATTTTTTGCTATGAAATGGGAAATGATGAACGGGAAGACTGAAAAATATTAGAAGAACAAGCACAATGAAATCTTAATGTACTCTCCCTATTGCAGTCTATCTCCCCTTTTATAGTAGAGGGTCACTACTTTATTTGTAACAACATAAAATAATAAATATAGTGGAGAACCCATGATGGTTTGTCTCTCCCTTGAATCTCGCCAAGATTTTCTCCCTTGGTGCGGTTGTAACGGCTCTTGTCTGCGAGCTTGATGCTAGATCGAATCCCCAGTCTTAGTTCGAGCTCGGTTCTACCTTGGAGCATCGATATTCGGGGCCTGTGTCGGTCGTCATTACCCCATAGTCCGATTCGGATGCGGGCTCGATAATGATATTGAGTTTTGCAGTTGATTGGTCTTATAGCTCGAAGCTCGACGTCTCTACTTCGAAATTCATCCGAGCTCGCCATGCGGATACCCTTCGATTGAAACGTCATTGTCTCGACCGATCTTTATGACTGAGAATCGGTTTTGACCGTACACAGATAGTCCTCTCGTTTCTCGGAATGGATGTGGCAAGGAACGATATGATTTCCCTGCGGCTCGATCAAACTTATGCCGACGTTTCTATCGAACCCGATCTCGATGTATGCGATGGCTGTCCCATCGGCTCAGTTTTACCGAGGCATTTAATGTGTGTCAGACGGTGGTCGGCCACCGCTGATACCAAACCGTCAGGCCTTAGTCTATAAATAATCTTTCCACCCAACTTTTACCATTTTTGCGTCTTCTCTTCTTCCATACTTTCTTATTTATCCTCTCTACTTTGCTGCTAGGGGGCCGTTCATACTAGAATTTTGGTGCTGTCTATTTCTTCCTTTGCACTCTTTCCTTTCATATCAATGGCGAAAACTTCTAAAACTGTACCTCAGAAGGAAAAAGCCTCTTCCTCACGGCCGTCTGATGATAAGACGCCGGTGGAGCCGTCTGTTCATGACTATGTTCCTGGCCCGTGCATTTTGAAAACCGATTTTAAGGTGGAGAACCCTTCCTCCATTCCGGGTCGATTCAAACACGTATCGATGTATACATGCTCTATAACGGAGGATCACCTCGAGCCATCCGAAAAGACTGCAACTGGGGTTCCGAGGTCGTGCTGCAAATTCTGTCTTCCGATGAGGATGTTACCATTTACGTGGAGGGTTTTTTAAGTATTTACACTTATCCTTTCACACTGGGACCCGTCGACCCAGTGATTATTGATTTCTGCAAAAGGTATCAAGTCACCCTTGGCCAAATCCATCCCTCTTTATGGCGTATAGTGATCTTATTGCGCTTCCTCTCTATCAAAGCCGGAGGGTTGGATATTTCTCTGAACCACCTCATTCGACTGTATCGGCCTCAGATCTTTCGAGGACTAATCAGACTTCATCGTCGGGCATCGAAGGCATTGATGTCGAGCATCGATGAAGACAAGGATCGAGGTTGGATGGGTCGTTATATCCGAGTGAGGACCCGTGATATCATTCCGAAGGAGAAGATGTCGTTCTCTGAGGAATGGAATTTTGACCATAAGTGATTTTTGTTCACTTTTCAGGTGCTTTTCCAATTTTTTCTGATGTCCTTCCCTGATGTTCAGCTGCCCCTTGGATGCCACAAGCGGTGCCTGACCTTGAGGACTGGGTTCGGAAGTTGGCCTCGACCTCCTCTTATGCCGAGCGCGCTTGGCGTGATTTGGCAAAAGGCATATGGGAGGCCAAGAACCATGGTGAGGTTTGCTTCTTGTTTTCTTCGAAGCATTCTTTGCGTTCTATTCGTTACCGATTTCCTCTTGTGCAGGTGTAAACAGGGATGCCGTTTTGAGGCCTTCGAGCGGCGAGGAAAGAAACAAGTCCCTGGTCCCTAAACAGGGGGAAGATAATAAGCGAAGAGCTTCCTCTCGGTCAGAGGACCCCAAGCCCAAAACTCGCAGGGTGAAGAGAAAAACAATTGCCCTTTCGATTGACTCGGTCCAACGACTGAGAGAAGAAGAAGAAGAAGAAGAAAATAGCTCCTCGGTTTTGGTAGTTCGGTCTACGGAGGCTATCGAGGTTGCCAGAGCTCCCGAGCCAATGGCGGTTGCACCTATCGGGGTTGTACTCGAAGACCAGAATCTTGACCGGAGTACTCCGAGCGATTTGCTCGAGGCTATGACAATGGGTGATTCACCTTCTCTTCCATCTTTTTCTGAGGAGGCGCTGAAGGAAGCTCGAGAATTGAAGACTCCTGATATCGGCGCAGGCTCTGGTGCAGGAGATCTTTTCAGGGATTGTTTTACTGGAGTCGACGATGGTTCTGATATCGGTGACGCTTCTCTTTTATTGGAGGAGGCTTAGCGTTTCATTACTCGGGTAATGATTCTTCCGTACTTCGTTTATTTGTTCTTTTTCATACTTGACTCGTGTTTCTTACTGTGCAGGCCATTAGTAGGTTTTGAGTCGATTTTAGCCAGTGTGAGGCCGAGCTCCGGAAGGTCTTAGGTGAGAGAGATGCCCTGTGGCTTCTTTGCAGCCAAAAGGACGAGGCTACAAAGGACCTCCAAGAGGATTTGGCTAAGGTCCGTGAAGAAGGGATCGACCTCGATAAGCAGGTGAGCCTCGTTCTGTTAACGTATGGGTCTGACTCAACCGTGGAAGTTAACCTTTCGTTGTCTCAGTTGCAGCAAAAGATCAAAAAGATCGGGTTACTTCGAGAAGAAGTCGATCAAATCCGAGCTGAATGCAATCGGTGGAAGGATACCCTCGAATGCCTGGCAGCGGAAAAAGAAACCATCTTAACAAAATTATTATCGTCCGACCTTCAACTTCGAAGTGTCAAGCAAAAGGGGTCGGTTCAAGCTAAGAAGATCGAGGAGCTTGAAACACGACTTACTGAGGCTAAGGCAGAGGTTGAGTCGTCGAAAGTCTTGGGGGATAAGTCCATTGCTGTATATCGGGCAGATGTTGAGGCTGCTCAGATGGAGGCCCGGGAAGCGGCAAAGACCGCCGATACTCGAGCTCATTGGGTTGCCGAACTTGCTAAGTGTAGGCCTCGAAGGGAGACCCTTGAGAAGATACACGCTCGAGTTTTCGACCTTACTGAAGAGGCAAAAAAGGCAAAAGAGCTCGAAGCGGAAGCTGAAGCCTTGGCTTCTGACGATGATGATGATGATGATGATGATGGTAGCAAAAGCGGATCCGAGGACAGGGAAGAGCTCGACCATGAAGCTTAGTTTCTAATTCTTCATGTTTGTACATTAATCTCGTAGGCAATTTTTGTATATACATGTATAATCAGGTCGATTTGTTTTTGTTTTGTGAAGACTTTTAATCGAATATTGACCTTGTAGTCTCTCTGATCGATCAGATTTGTATCCCCTGGGTTTGCTTGTTGAGTTGATGATTCAAAATTTGAAGGAACATAATCCGTAGGTGTAATGTAATGGTTGAGTTAATGTAAACTCAGAGTAAAAGTAGCTTATTAGCCATCGAGTGAATGTTTTGAACTTGAAATATTGTAGCCCGTAGGCGTAATGGTCGAGTGAGTGCTTGCTCGAACTCGGAATAACAGTAGCCCGTAGGCTTAATAATCGAGTGAATGTTTCGAACTCGAAATAATGTGGCCCGTAGGCGCAATGGTCAAGTGAGTGTTTCGAACTCGAGATAAAGGTAGCCCGTAGGCTTAATATTTGAGTGATTATTTCAAACTTGGAATGAAAGTAGCCCGTAGGCTTAATGGTCGAGTGAGAGCTTGCTCGAACTCGGAATAACAGTAGCCCGTAGGCTTAATGGTCGAGTGAATATTTCGAAATTGAGATAATGTGGCCCGTAGTCTTAATGGTCGAGTAAGTACTTGCTCGAACTGGGAATAACAGTAGCCCGTAGGCTTAATAGTCGAGTCAATGTTTCGAACTCGAGATAATGTGGCCCGTAGGATTAATGGTCGAGTGAGAGCTTGCTCGAACTCGAAATAACAGTAGCCCGTAGGCTTAATGGTCGAGTGAATGTTTCGAAATCGAAATAATGTGGCCCGTAGGCTTAATGGTCGAGTGAGTGCTTGCTCGAACTCGGAATAACAGTAGCCCGTAGGCTTAATAGTCGAGTCAATGTTTCAAACTCAAGATAATGTGGCCCGTAGGATTAATGGTCGAGTGAGTGCTTGCTCGAACTCGGAATAACAGTAGATCGTAGTCTTAATAGTCGAGTCAATGTTTCGAACTCGAGATAATGTGGCCCGTAGGCTTAATGGTCGAGTGAGTGCTTGCTCGAACTTGGAATAACAGTAGCCCGTAGGCTTAATATTCGAGTGAATGTTTCGAACTCGGAATATAAGTAGCCCGTAGGCTTAATAGTTGAGTGAATCTTAATTCTGGTTGAACAATAAATCTCAAGTCATTGCACATGTGTTTATGTTTGGGCCAATCTATATGAGCATGGTTCATTTTGACCATTTGGCTCTTACAATTTTTCCTGTTGGAACCCTATTGTTGTGAGATGACTTTCTTGCATCTGAACTCGATGTATTTGATGGGCCAATCTATATGAGCATGGTTCATTTTGACCATTTGGCTCTTACAATTTTTCCTGTTGGAACCCTATTGTTGTGAGATGACTTTCTTGCATCTGAACTCGATGTATTTGAGGGCCCTGATGCCCCCTCCCCCGGTATTCGAGGTCTGTCGGAAAGAGGCCTCGGATATTGTTGAAAGTGCAGCACGATCGATGGTTGCCTCATTAAAAACCTTGTCGAAAAACCCATTTGGGAGAAAACCGATCTAAGGCAAAAATAGTGCAATGCGTGCTCTTGATCGGAAGATCTTCTTCAGCTCTTTTTCGGACTTCTGCATGGGTTAGTTAGATGAATATGGAAAGGTCGTGCCTTAGCAGTAGTAGTACCGTTTTAGATGTGATACATTCCAACTATTTGATAGATGTTTTCCATTTATGATGCCGAGCCTGTATGATCCTTTTCCAACGTTCTCGAGTACCTGGTATGGTCCTTCCCAATTTGGTCCCAATTTTCCTTCATTTGGATTCCGAGTATTGATGGTGACCTTTCTTAACACTAAGTCCCCGGGCTTGAAATGGTGGAGTTTAGTTCTTCGATTATAGTACCTTTCGATTCGTTGCTTTTGGGCGGCCAGTCGGATGAGGGCAGCTTCTCGTCCTTCGTCTGATAATTCAAGGCTGGTGTTCATGGCCTCGTTATTTGATTCTTCTATCATGAATCGAAATCTGTGACTAGGTTCACCGACTTCGACTGGTATCAATGCTTCGGAACCATATACTAAGGAGAACGGGGTCGCCACCGTATTGAATTTTGACGTTGTTCGGTATGCCCAAAGGACTTCGGGCAGGATTTCTCTCCATTTTCCTTTCGCGTCGTTCAATCTCTTCTTCAGGTTTTGAAGAATAGTCTTGTTCGTTGATTCGGCTTGACCGTTCCCACTGGGGTGGTATGGTGTTGATAATATCCTTCTTATTTTGTGATCTTCGAGGAATTTTGTGATTTTGCTGCCAATGAATTGCTTCCCATTGTCGCATACTATTTCGGCGGGTATCCCGAATCGGCATATGATATGATCCCAAATAAAGTCTATGACTTCTTTCTCTCTTATTTTCTCGAACGCCTGCGCTTCAACCCACTTAGAAAAATAGTCAGTCATAAATAAAATAAATTTGGCTTTACCTGGGGTTGACGGCAGAGGGCCGATGATGTCCATCCCCCATTTCATGAATGGCCACGGGGATAGGACCGAGTGAAGTTGCTCCCCGGCTTGATGGATCATTGGCGCAAACCTCTGACATTTATCACATTTACGAACAAATTCTTTTGCATCCTTGCACATATCGATCCAATAATACCCAGCTCTGATCACTTTTCGGACTAATGTGTCAGCGCCGGAGTGATTGCCACAAGTGCCCTCGTGTACTTCCCGGAGGATATAATTAGTATCTCCCGGACCCACACATACCGCCATCGGTCCATTGAATGTTCTTCAATATAGTGTTCCATCCGCAGCCAACGTAAATCGAGCAGCTTTAGTCCGTAGGGCCCTGGAATCTTTAGGGTCTGAAGGGAGCTTTCCGTTTTTTAAGTACTCAATATACTTGTTTCTCCAATCCCAGGTTAAGCTAGTAGAATTTATTTCGGCGTGCCCTTCTTCGATTACCGATCTTGAAAGTTGGACGACAGTCCCCGAGCTCAAATCAACTACCTCGACCGACGATCCCAAATTTGCTAGAGCATCGGCCTCATTATTCCGTTCTCGTGGGACATGCCGTAGGGCCCATTGTTTGAAATGGTGTAAGGTGATAAGCAGCTTGTCCAGATACCTTTGCATCTTACCTTCTCGGACTTCGAAGGTTTTGTTTACTTGACTCACCACCAGCAAAGAGTCACAGTGCGCCTTAATGATTTCTGCTCCCAAGTGTCTAGCTAGTTCGAGACCTGCAATCATAGCTTCATACTCGGCCTCGTTTTTAGTTAACCTGATAGTTTTTATAGCTTGCCTAATAATGTTACCCGTGGGAGGTTTTAAAACTATGCCTAACCCGGACCCCTTTGTATTTGAAGCACCGTCCGTAAAAGGGATCCATACCCCGATCAATATACCTGATTTCAAAAGGAGTTTCCTTTCGACTCCGGGTATGAGGGTTGGCGTGAAGTCGGCCATGAAATCTGCCAAAATTTGAGACTTGATGGCCGTGCGGGGTTGATATTCGATATCGTACCGACTGAGTTCGATGGCCCATTTGGCTAATCGGCCTGATAGTTCGGGACTATGTAAAATATTTCGGAGTGGGCAGGTGGTTAATACGCTTATGGGGTGACATTGGAAATACGGCCTTAACTTTCTAGATGCGCTTACTAGGGCAAGTGCCAATTTTTCTAAGTGCGGATACCTAGTTTTTGCTTCTCCTAAGGTCCAACTCACGTAATAAACGGGAAATTGCATATCTTGCTCTTCTCGAACTAGGACGCTGCTTACGGTGACTTCCGATACCGCCAAGTACAGGTAGAGCTACTCGTCCGCTTTCGGAGTATGAAGCAGTGGCGGGATCGAGAGGTATCGTTTCAATTCCTGTAATGCTTGTTGGCATTCCGGCGTCTAGGCAAAGTCGTTCTTCTTTTTTAGTAGGGAGAAAAATTTGTGACTTCGATCCGATGATCTTGAAATGAACCGGCCTAAGGCTGCAGTTCTTCCCGTTAACCTTTGTACTACTTTCACGCTGTCCATGATGGTGATGTCTTCGATGGCCTTGATTTTGTCGGGGTTGATCTCAATTCCCCGATTTGAGACCATGAAGCCGAGGAACTTGCCCGAACCGACCCCGAAAGCACATTTTTCAGGGTTGAGCTTCATGTTGAATTTCCTCAGAATCTTGAACGTTTCCTGCAAATGGTCCTCTACGCGCAGGGACTTAACTAGCATGTCATCAATATAGACTTCCATTGTTTTACCTATTTGTTCTTCGAACATTCTGTTTACTAGGCGTTGATAAGTAGCTCCTGCATTTTTTAGCCCGAAGGGCATTACGTTATAACAATATGTTCCATATCGGGTCACAAATGAAGTCTTTTCTAGGTCGTCCGGGTTCATCTGAATTTGATTATACCCGGAATAGGTGTCGAGAAAGGTGAGAATCTCATGGCCGGCCGTGGCATCGATCATACGATCGATGTTGGGCAGTGGAAAGGAATCTTTGGGGCATGCTTTGTTCAAATCCTTATAGTCCACACACATTCTAAGTTTGTTTCCTTTTTTAGGTACAACAACCACATTGGCTAACCATTCGGGGTATTTTACTTCCCGAATGGACCCTATCTTGAGAAGTTTGGTTACCTCGTCCTTTATGAATGCGTGCTTTTCCTCGGACTGGGGCCTTCTTTTTTGCTTCACCGGTCTGAACATAGGGTTCAAGCTTAACTGGTGCGTCGTTATGTCCGACGGGATCCCTGTTATATCTAGATGGGACCAGGAAAAACAATCGATGTTATTGATAAGAAATTGAATGAGTTTCTTCCTGAGTTCGGGGCTCAAACCCGTTCCCAAGTTTACCTTTTGTTCGGGCCAGTGTTCGATCAGTACGATTTGCTCCAGTTCCTCAATTGTTGATTTGGTGGCATAGAAATCATCGGGGGTTATGAAGGATCGAGGGATCCATCGATCATCATCGTCCTCTTTGACGTTGTTCTTACCTGGCCGGATCGAAGCCGATGTCTATGATTGCTATTTGGCGCTCTACTTTGAACCTGATCCTTTTATTGGTGAAGGTGAGGATATTTATTTTGCTTCTTCGACGGAGAACATTTCCTTTGAGGCCGGTTGTTCCCCGTACACTATTTTGACACCTCCCGATGTTGGGAATTTGAGGACCTGGTGTAGGGTCGAGGGTACGACTCTCATGCTGTGGATCCACGACCTTCAGAAGAGGGCGTTATATCTCATATCACCTTCGATCACGTGAAATTTTGTTTGCTGGATGGTTCCGGCCATGTTTATTAGTAGGGTAATCTCGCCTTCAGTGGTTTCACATTCCATATTAAATCCGTTTAGAACTAGAGTTGCGGATACGACCTAATCCTGCAGGCCGAGCTGTTCTACGACCCTCGATCTGATGATATTGGCCGAGCTACCTGGATCAATTAACACACGCTTAATCTTAGTTTTATTCATGAGTACGGATATTACCAGCGCGTCGTTATGGGGTTGGATGATTCCCTCTGTATCTTCATCACTGAAGGATAAAGTCCCTGTGGGTGCATGATCTTGAGTTCGAGATCGCTTCACAATCGACGTTTTAGCGTGTTTAAGCATCGGTCCCTGGGGGGCATCGACGTCGCCGATAATCATGTGAATGACGTGTTACGGTTCTTCTGGCTCGTTTCGCTTACCGAATTCCTTGTCTCTAAAATGGTTCTTCGCCCTATCGCTCAGATATTTCCGAAGGAGCCCTTTGTTAAATAAGCGGGCCACTTCCTCCCTTAGTTGCCTGCAATCTTCCGTCTTGTGACCATGGGTGCCATGATATTCGCACATTTGATTGGGATTCCTTTGGGTAGGATCGGTTTGCATGGGTCGAGGCCATCTGGTGTCTTTGATGCGTCCGATGGCCGATACGATGGCGGATGTACCAATGTTGAAGTTATACTCCGATAGTCGAGGGATTTCTATAGGATCTGTATATTTATCAAAGCCGCTCTTGCTCATAAGTCCTCGAGAATTTTGCCCCCGATCAATCCTTCGGTTGTTCCGAACCGTGTCACGTGCTGAGCTGTTGTTCATCCAATCTGTGTCGTATGGTTGGTATCGATCTCTGTTCAACCTTCGTTCTCTGTTGGTTTCCCTTTTATTTTTAGTGGTTGTGTGGTTCTGACGTACGGGCCCATACGGAGGTCCCAATTGTTCATCTTCGACCCTGATTTTTGATTGGTACCGGTTGTGTACATCTGCCCAAGTTATTGCTGGGTACTCGATCAAATTTTGTTTCAGCCGACGTGACGCTATCGAGCTTAGCCCGTTCAGTCCTTGGGTGAAAGCTTGTACGGCCCAATCGTCTATGACCGATGGCAAGTCCATACGCTCTATTTGAAATCGGGATATGAATTCCCTTAGCATCTCGTTACCCCTTTGCTTTACTTTGAAGAGGTCCGATTTCCTTGTTGACACCTTTATGGCACCAGCATGTGCTTTTACGAACGAGTCTGATAACATGGCGAAAGAATCAATGGAATTCGGTGGTAAGTTGTGATACCAGATAATCGCTCCTTTTGCGAGGGTCTCTCCAAACTTTTTCAACAACACGGATTCGATTTCATCATCCTCCAAATCGTTGCCTTTGATGGCGCATGTGTAGGAGGTGACGTGTTCGTTAGAATCGGTCGTACCGTTATATTTGGAATTTCGGGCATACGAAATTTTTTGCGGATTGGTTTTGGGGCCGCGCTCGAGGGAAAAAGCTTTTGTATGAATTTTTTCGAATCGAGCCCTTTTATCATTGGCGGAGCCCGCAGAATTTGATCGACCCTAGCATTATACGTTTCCACTTTTTTGTCGTTTCCTTCGACTCGCTTTGTGAGTTCCTCGGGCAATTTAGCAATTTCAGGAGCAGTCCCCGATTCTTGCTCATTTGATTTCACTACGGCGGGTTCCGTTCTTGGGGTGACTTCTCGAAGAAGCGGATTGGAGTTCGGCCCACTTTGCGTATGAGTTCGGCTCTGCAACTAAGCTATCGCTGCTTGTTGGGCTTGCAAGATTTCAAAAATCATACGCAAGCTGACCCCGATTTCCCCTGTGCTGTAAGTGTCTCGGGCTATGGATCGAGCACCGCCCTGAATGCTCCTCTCCGGTTCGGAACGCTGATTCGCTTCTAGAGCTATTTGCGAATTGATATCCAGTGGTACTTCGGCTCGAATTTCGGACTCTTCGATTCGAGCCTCGTTGCCGTTGTCAGGTAGCTTTCCGGCCCCGGGCACCAAGTTGTTGATTTCATCTTGAAGGCCGGCTTCGAGGTCGATAGGTAGAGCCATGGGTGATTCGAAGTTGTAAGCTGGAGTGTACTGTAGATTTATATCAAACAATCACCGTTACCTTAGCCCCACGGTGGGCGCCAAACTGTTTACCCGAAAAATTGGATAACGTTAGATTTAGATATGATTCAAAGGATACGCAAATTTCTTTGATACAAAATGACGATACAGGTATTTTTTGCTATGAAATGGGAAATGATGGACGGAAAGACTGAAAAATATTAGAAGAACAAGTACAATGAAATCTTAATGTCCTCTCCTTATTGCAGTCTATCTCCCCTTTTATAGTAGAGGGTCACTACTTTATTTGTAACAACATAAAATAATATATATAGTGGAGAACCCATGATGGTTTATCTCTCCCTTGATTCTCGCCAAGATTCCCTCCCTTGGTGCGGTTGTAACGGCTCTTGTCTGCGAGCTTGGCACTGACTCGAGCTTGATGGTAGATCGAATCCCCAGTCTTAGTTCGAGCTCGGTTCTACCTTGGAGCATCGATATTCGGGGCCTGTGTCGGTCGTCGTTACTCCGTAGTCCGATTCGGACGCGGGCTCGATAATGATATCGAGTTTTGCGGTTGATTAGTCTTATAGCTCGACGTCTCTACTTCGGAATTCGTCCGAGCTCGCCATACGGATACCCTTCGATTGAAACGTCATTGTCTCGACCTGTCTTTATGACTGAGAATCGGTTTTGACCGTACACAAATGCATCCTACATAAATTCCTTAAAAATCTTTTCTGATAGTTGATCTTTCTGAAATCATTCATTGAGACATCGTAAAGAGAAATAGCTCATGCGAAGCTAAGTTTCATTGTTGACATGGGGTTCTTGATACTTGTAAGGATTTTTAAAAGGTAAATTTCATCACTAAACTACTAATTACCATACAAATAAAAGTATTTATTTCTTTCTTTTGTACATTGAGAATAAAGATACAAATGAAATATATACTTTTTTAGTTAGCAGCAAAAAGTCTTTTTAGGCAACAAACCGAGCGAGTATACTGTATAAGGAAATATGCAATCAAGTGTAATAGTTACCAGCAACGATCTTTTCTGCTTCCTTGTTCTTCCCCACAATCAAGAAGGAGATGCCCTAGAATTATTTTGTTGCTCTTGTTATCACGAACTACATCCCAAATATCAATTCCACCTCCTATAACCATTCATCAGAAATTAAGTTGAAGAACTATATTATAGAAATTATATATCCAGACCAGGATTTCAAATCACTTTTAAACAATAAATTAAACTTACACTTGTAAAATGCACAAGTCGGAGTAGAGCACAATTAAATAAGTACAAACTTAGAGTTTATGATTTATAACTATACTGAGTTTATCCAACATCTACAAAGAAATTCAATCATTTATTAGCTATGTACAATATTGAATTTATCTAAACCATCTATAGAGAAATTAAGTCATTTTAGAAAATTTTATCACGGTTCAAAATTTTTATAGTCATGTACTCACGTATATTTGGCTAAATTCAAAATTAATAGTATCAATCCAACTAAAAGTCATACGTCAATTCAACACAAATCTAAACACGCACGAGTACATACTCATAGAGAAAAATGATAACTTTTGTCAAACATAACATCAAATTCTATGGCATGTGCAAAACTGAAGCAAATAATTCTCGATAATTAACTAATGAAAAAAGATTACATGTAGTTTTCGGTAAATAATCTTCAAAATTTGGGGACGTACTCAATGTCATCTACATTTTCTGCTTATCAAGAAGAGGAACAAAAAATCAGAAGAGCAAACTGAAGATAAACTAAGATTTTGTTCTCTTCTTTAGTTTCTAAACAGTAATAATTCTATACATTTCTCAGTGTTTTAATATTAGTTCTATTCTCAAGCTTCAAAATCACCAAAAATTAGAAAAGGAAAAACAGTTTTGTTTTTTTTTTAAAACAATAAGATAACAATTATGCACAATTCTCAATGTTCAAAAGCCAATTATATTCTCAAGCACAATGGATCAAATTGTTAACCTTATTTCCTCTACCTACTCAATTGTTTCAAAAGCAAATCTCACCCAGTTTCCTGTATTTTGTACTATTGGAACTCATATATGTTACAAAATCAAAATTAAATAATGAGAATTTTATATAGTAGAAGAGAAAACTCTAAGAAATCGATGGTTTAATATTTCCCCTCTTTTCCTTCCTTTTCTTTGTTCTTTTGGCAGAATTTATTAGTTGAGGAAAGTAGAATATATCGGAGGGGAAAAAGAAAGTGTCTTGAAGGGGAAACAGGAAAAATCGAAAAGGTGGAACCTTGTGGTTGTTCTCCACATGGAGATTTCTTTCCACTTGACAGAGATATTATGCCGCTTGTCGGGAAAGTCGCTCGATTTGTTGTTTGCGATAACCGTTCTTATGTATCGTTTTCATCTAATTCCCCTGTAGTTGTTTGCGGTAACTATTTTCCAAGTTAGTAAATGAAGCGTTACAAACTTTTGGGTTTCTCCAATAAGATAAAGGTGGCTTTTGGGAAGGGGTTTCTATGATAATATAAATGAAGAAATAGGAGAAAACGTCAAAATAATTCTATAAAAAGATAAATAGGATTCCTTGTTTGTAAGACGTGCCATATCACCTTGTATGGCCCTCAATTTTATATATATATATATATAAATAGTTCTTTTCCATTAAGAACTCACGTTAGACCTCATGAAGGAAATCATAACATTTTCCTACTCCAATACTAAATAACACATGATGAATTGGATTTGTGTTACTGTTGTGAGATTTTGCAATTATAAGGGAATACAGTGCAATCTTTCTCAAGAAAATCGGTTCAGGTATGTTAAGGCTATCCCTTCTTTCTTTTGGCATGATCTATACGACACAAATGAAACGAGCAAATGCACAACTTTCAGAAATAACTCTATTCATAGAAATATTAGAAATGCCTACGTTCTTAAATTCCCACGTGTCTTATTATTACATCTTTTGTTTATGGGTCTCAGAAAATACGTAAGGTGATAAATTTTATTTCATGATATTAATCAAAAAGTATAATGGTCTTATGACACTCTGAAAGATTTTATTGACGTACTTCTCATGCATTGCATTCATTTACATTGACCCATGACAAGACGGCATTATATACGCGTATATATGTGTATTATATGTATATGGGATATGGAAAAAGGTTACGGCGTTATATATGCACCACCACCTGATCAGCTGGTATACATTGATGATTTGCCCACAGTAGCCAAAATGATATGATGGGATGCCCTCAGAGGCTTGATGATGATACGAATGCATATACCCATGCATGGTATGACATTTATATGCATATGCATGACATTATAATATTAAATGATTCACAGAGCTATTCAGATATACATATTGAGTCTTTTACTTCATGTTTCTCATGTCTATTGTTTGCTGATTTTCATTCCTTATATACTCGGTACATTATTTGTACTGACGTCCCTTTTCCTGGGGACGCTGCGTTTCATGCCCACAGGTCCCGATAGACAGGTCGAGAATCCTCCAAGTAGGCTATCAGCTCAGCGGAAGGTGTTGGTGCACTCCATTTTTTCTGGAGTTACTTGTTTGGTTAGTATGATTTGGACGTGTATTGTTTGGTATGATGGAGCTCTGTCCTAATCTTTATGACAATTATGTATTCTTAGAGGCTTGTAGACGACGTCATGTACGTAAAAGATTATATGGCCTTGTCGGCCTATGTTAAGTGTATGAGTGGTTATTTCGGTCTTATAGGCCGTATGTCTTATGTATAAGTTGGTATTTCATGTTGTATTCTACTTATCCCACATCTGCCTCTCCGGCTCAGTTATCTATGATTGTATGATACAAAAAGATATGTTGGTACTCGGTTGAGTAAGGTACCGGGTTCCCGCCGCGGCCCATTGGTTTGGGTCGTGACAAAAGTGGTATCAGAGCAGTTCTGTCCTAGGGAATCTATAAGTCGTGTCTAGTAGAGTCTTGTTTATGGGTGTGTTGTGCACCACACTTATAAGCAGGAGGCTACAAGGTATTTTGGACTGTCACGTTTTCTTCTAACTCTAGATCGTGTAGTAGAGATCAGTTGTAAGAACTCAATTTTCTAAACTCTATCTTATTCATAATACGATGATGCCTACATCCAGAAAGACGGTTGATAAGAGATGTAGATCTGGAAGAGTAGAGTTAGAGAAACTTGATTTTGCATGATTCTTATGATGAGTAAATGTGAGGTCTTCAGCAGATCATGCGTGTACTAAAATGTGTAAGGTTCTTGATAAGGAGCTTTAAGACAAGAATATTTGTCCACTCTTACGGTAAAAAGGAATAAGAGAATCAGAAGGTAGATACAAGTTTGAGCAAGTAAAAGAAGCAAGGTGAAGAAGGGTATGAGGTACCCAGTTAATGAAGATTAACAGTATTTACAATTCAAGTTGAGAAATATAAGCATTCTGAGTTACCTTCAACAGTAATAGAGGTATGTACAATCGGCCACACTTATCTCAGTTATTCCCAATTGGGGGCTAACAAGTGTAGTTTAAGAAAAGGACGGAATATCAAGATCCGACTGGGGTGAGAGTAACCCAAAATAGTGGATGGATTGTTTGTGTTAGTTGACATTTCCGAAGGATATTACAAAGGTGCTAATAGATCTCCTTGTGAGACACCCAAATGGTGCACTCTAGAATATTACAATTAGATGTAAATACTAAAAGCCTGGAAGGGATAAATATTACCTTAGTTTGACTCACGTCCCTAGTGGAGTGAAAACGTTAAGCAACCCGAAGAGCCAGTGGATGGAGCAAAGGCGAGCTAAAATCAAAAGAATGTCTTGTTCGAGTTTTCAGAATAAAGTGATAGAAATAAATGTTAGCGGAAAATAAGAAGAGAGTTATTGAAGCATTATGAGTAAGATGTAATACATGGATGACAACGGTAAATCAAAAAGATGACAGTATTACAGAGTCTATATTCAATTGAAGGAAAAGACGAGAGGTGACACGCCTTGGGACAACAAAATAGTATAGGCCATAAAGTCATATCCTCATTTCAAGAAATAAGTTTGTGACTCCAACGCGACTGCCAGAAGGAAAAGTTAGACCCCAGAACAATAGAAATCAGTATGGGCTGGTGAACAAGATAAACTAAACGTGAATTAGGGACTGAGTGATTGGATAATAGTCGGCATCATGAAAATTTCAGATTTCGTTCCGGCGATAATAGAATGGACGACAGAAGAATAACTTTTAAAGGTCATTCAGGAAGACTCTTTCCTAAAGCAAGCAATGTGAGCAAAGTTATGCTTAAGGGACTGTATGTGCCAGTTATACTAAGTGTCACCCTCGCGAGTAAGGAATTTTGTTATCCTTGGTACAAAAAGATTATCGCAAGGCGAGTAAGGATCATCGATGATGTGAAAATATGCCAAAGATGAAGAGGTAAAACATCTATAGGTAGGTCGTCGTATCTCCAACTCTTAGTACTCCACTAAAGGGGGGAATATGGAGTGATGTGGTATTAAGTCAGAAATAAGTGGTTCTAGTAATTATGGAATGGTAGGGGAAGAATGTGATAAAAAAATGAAAAAGGGATGAGATTGGACTTATTCAAAGCCTACAGATATGCTACGATTCCAGAACATTATGCAAACACAACGTCAAGGAAAGGAAGTAAGGGTCCCTGCCCGAGATGTTATTGATAGATAAGGAGCCAGTGCGAGACGTAAGTTAAGATAAAGGAAATAACCTAAGATAGATTATGCGGAATATTGATATGAGAATAGGCCAATGAGTAGTTAGTAGTTAATTCAGGAAGAGCCTAGTTATGGCTAGATGAGAGGTTACATACAGATCGGTAGATCATGCAAGATGAACATAGTAAAACCCGATATACTGAATTCAGCCTTGTAGTTATGACATTGTAATACTTGAGAAATATTCAAATAGTAGTTGGGATAGTTAAAGGTACCATATGAGTGTTACGGAAATAAAAGAGAGTGTCACTGGGAAGACAGTCAAATATCAAGTTCAGAAGCAACCCTACAAGCACAAGGACGTGGTGGTAAGTAACTACGGATAACTATAGGCAAGGAAAGGACATCAAAAGTTCCGTCGAGAATACAATGTAATAAGATCACAGCTTTACAAGAATCAGAGGATCCTCCCTGAGTACTACAATGAAAGACTAGTTTAGGAAATAAGGAAGAAGGCTTCAACCTAAGCACAGTGACCGAAAGAGGAAATGGTCTTGCAGCAACAGTCTCACAACAACATTGTAAGCACTCTATAAGAAAGTGGGGGGAGTAAAACAAAAAGTAATATTCGAGATCATATGAGTTGCACGAAAACTACGGCACGTAATAAGGAGGCAGAAAGACCAGGAAGAGTAATAGCTTGCATTTAAAGAAAGCTGAGAAGGAACGAAAAGAATTATTCGATCAGTGATCCAGAGTGACTTACATTATTAATGCACTTTAGATTTTGGAGTATTATCCATGTAGCATATATGTTGACAATCATACAGCTGTAGAAGACTCTAGTATAAGTTAAAACAAAGAATTTAGTCCAGGTCATAGACAAGGGATTGAATTGTTAAATGATGGTATCACGGATATTCCATAACAGCTATGAAAGACTAAAGAAATAACTAATACCAGGAGCCACAGATCGAAAGATAGCTTAAGCCTACACAAAGGCTGATCAGAAGGAAGAGGAAACTAAAGAGTCACATCAACGAAGCAAATTAGGAGTCTGATTATTGGACCCAGAAAATTTTAGACATCATGATTGAGAACATAGCATAATCACTCTTAATATCAGAGGTACAAGAGAGATAGTACAACAACCATATTCTATAACGACTCTACAATAAAGCCAATTAGAAGAGCACCAGCCTCATAAGAAGTCTGTATGAAGCTCCCACCGGATTGTGTATGCACAAGAGGTGCAAGTGTTATAATAGAGCTACATGTTGTGGATGTGAATTATACCTATGTGGAAGGGAGTTCATAAAATAGATAGAAGATGTGAGGCGAGATTTTAAGGTAAGTAAGGTAAAGGTGAACAACGTACGAGATACTTAAATGCAGAGGTTTTGAATAGTCCATACTTCAGATAGAAGGCCAGAAACTCTGAGACTCATTATCTAGGAATGATAACGGCATCTTCAGTGGCATATTTTCCGGCCTATGGTTTCTATGTATCAAGAGGTCTAATTAAAAGAATAAAGAAGGGTTGGAGACATTGTGATGTCTCGCTTGGTGTTCCAGAATGACATAAGGAAATCTATAGTGCAAGCAAGTTGAAGGAAGGTTACGGATAGTATAAATAGATACGTATAGGTTGCAAACTAAAGTATAGTAAAACGACAAGGTTTTATGACAGAAGTAAGGATGAGAAAGGGCGAGTGAGAAGGTGACGAGAATGGATAAGTCCTCGGGATTAAGCCCATATAAACAAGAGAGCTAATGGTTTCTCTGAGTTATAGAAAGTTCAGTGTAGCCTGAATGAACTCAAGGAATCTAAGACTAATAGCATTTAGAAGAGATGGAATGCAACCTCGTAGTAGAATAAGGGTGTAATTATGATAGATAAAGGATAGCGTTTGCGCCTTCGATTGAGTAATGATTTCATGAATTGTACAGGATTAAAATACCCACGTAAGGTAAATCACATTGGGATACTATGAAATACGATTATGGAAGTATAGTATCGTATCGCCCCCAGCTGGATCAGGAAACTTACTTCAAATGTTCCACGATGCAACGTGAGCCCTAGTGATTACGTAAGAGATTTCAAGTTACCAGTGGTAGATTGTAGATCAATATTGAGGTGAATCAACAATGGATGAACAAAAGTCACAAAGTATGAGATGAGATTAGGCCATCATTCTTAAGATGAACAGTAATGAGGAAGCATTAACGGACTTAGATTTATACATATAGCATGAGCAACAAAAGTAACCTGGATTTCGGTAGCAGACCTCAGTAACGATAAATCGAAGTAAGAGTTATGGTATAGTATGACCTACCTATATGCAGTAAAATCATACGAATGGATAATCCGGTCTATGAAATAAGATATAGTAATATTCGTAAGTTTAACAAAGTATCGAGCAAAGAACTTCAGTATACCTATAGATGCCCAGAGAGAAATCTTATCAAGCTCTATATATGCTTACAAAATGAGGCCTAGAGATTGGCTAAAAACTTTAGGAAAAAGGATAGAAGAGTCACATAGGCGCACATATAAGGAAAAAGACGTACAGGCTGCATGACAGAAGGTAGCAAGAGTTACGAGATTGGTAGAATTCTGACCACAGACCGTGGTGTGAGAAAGAGGCCTAAAGGAGGAAATGCCATGGCCTTTGGATTTATTCAAAGAACAGTTGCCTAAATGGCAAGAAGTGTATTAAAGTATTCGCAAGAGCTATGGGTTATGATAATTTTAAGTGCATTAGTCAATATTCGAGGACGAATGTTCCAAAGTGGGGAATGATGTTACACCACATGTTTTCATACGTAAAAGTACGCCATACGTAAATTGATGAACGCTCGAAAATGAGATATTACATCCCGCATTTTCGTACGTTAAAGTTTCGTCGAAGTTTGATATTTTGGATAAAATACGACCCGAGCTAAAATACCTGGTATTTATAGACTAGTACCATACAAGGTACTACATGACCATAATAGTAAGGTGTACAAAGTGTGTTAAAATTGAGTAGTATTTTAAGTACTTTAAAATAATTCTTAATTATATGAGTAATTGGTTGATTATTGATTAATGGGGGATTAATTAGTTAAATAAGACATTAGTGGGTAATTAAGACCTTGGCATAAGGCCTAAGAGGCCCAAAATTATGGCAGCCCACCCCCCTTATAATTAAAATGACTCTTAAAAGTCTTGCATAGATGTCATATTGTGGAAGATTAAAGTGGCTTAGTCACCACTTGAAGTGGGCCCATACCCATTCAAACACACTTAAAGAATTGTGACCATTTAGCTTCATTTGATCTCTTAGATTTACAAGAGATTCAAGTATATTGTTCTTTCTATTAGAAACTCACGTTAGAACATATTGATGGAAATCAAAACATTTTCCTACCCCAATACCAAATAACACATGATGGAGCATTTGGTAGGCACTGGAATTATGTTACTATTGTGAAATTTTGCTATTATAAAGGAATACGTTGCAATCTTTCTCAAGAAAATCGGTTTAGGTATGTTAAGGCTATCCCTTCTTTCCTTTTTGGCATGCTCTATACGATACAAATGAAGCGAGCAAATGCACAACTTCCATAAATGACTCTATTCATAGAAGTATTAGAGGTGCCTCTATTCTTGAATTCCCATGTGTCTTACTATTACATCTTATGTTCATGGGTATCAGAAAATACGTAAGTTGATAAAGTTTATTTAATGATATTCATCAAAAGGTATAATAGTTTTTTGACACTATGAAAGATTTTATTGATTTACTTCTTGTGCATTGCATTCCTTTACATTGACCCATGACCAGACAGCGTTATATACGCGTATATATGCATATTATATGTATATGGGATATGAAAAAAGGTTACGGTGTTATATACGCACCACCACCTGATCATCTCGTATACATTGATAATTTGCCCACAGTGGCCGAAATAATATGATGGGATTCACTCAGAGGCTTGATGGTGATATGAACGCATATACCCATGCATGGTATGACATTTATACTCTTATGTATGACATTATAATATTAAATGATTCATAGAGCTATTCAGATATACATGTTGAGTCTTTTACTCCATGTTTCTCTCATGTCTATTGTTTACTGATTTTCATTCCTTACATACTCGGTACATTATTTGTACTGACATCCCTTTTTTCTGGGGACATTGCGTTTCATGCCCGCAGGTCCCGATAGACAGGTCGAGAGTCCTCCAAGTAGGCTATCATCTCAGTGGAAGGTGTTGGTGCGCTCCATTTGCTCCGGAGTTTCTTGTTTGGCCAGTATGATTTAGACGTGTATTGTTTGGTATGGTGGGGCTCTGTCCCGACCTTTATGACAATTATGTATTATTAGAGGCTTGTAGACAGATGTCATGTACATAAAAAATTGTATGGCCTTGTCGGCCTATGTTCAATGTACAAGTGGCTATTTCGGTCTTATAGGCTAAGTTGGTATTTCATATTGTATTCTACTTATCTTATATCTACCTCTCCGGCTCAGTTATCTATGATAGTATGATACGAAAAGATACGTTATGTTGGTAGTCAATTGAGTAAGGTACCGGGTGCCCGTCGCGGCCCATCGGTTTGGGTCGTGACACAAAAGTAAATATGCAGGGGGATCTCCCGAGGTACCGCCTCGTAGTCCCAAAAGTAAATATGCGACAGGGGATCTCCCGAGGTACCTCTTCGTAGTCCCAAAATTAAACACGCAGCTCGAAATCGATGGAAACAACAATTACAACAAGCAATCCTACAGTTTATGACTAAATACAAGTAAAGGAAAAATAGGAAATCAACTAAGCATGTTGTACAGGCTTCAAATAAGAAATTAAGAGACGTAGACATGCGATATTAGGCTAACAAGATAACTACACATGTTGGTATAACTCAATTAAGATGTAACAGGTTACTGCTCTGTAAAAACCAGGTTTTATAACAATTAGCCTGTATATGCACTCATCACCTCGAGAACACGGCACTCACATATCATAGAAGTATCATAACAGCACCAAATCCTAAGGGGATTTTCCCTAAAAAAAAAGGTTAGACAAGCCACATACCTCTAACCAAGCTCAATCAATCAGTAAGAATGCATTTTCCTAGACTTTCCGACCCTGAATGGCTCAAAATTTACCAAAAACAACATACTATAAATACAATTATAATAAACTAATCTAATTAATGAAATCAAGAGTTTAACAAGAATTTCGAAAATCACCCCAACAGGTCGACTCGGACCCACGTCTCAGAATCGGGTAAAAGTAACAAAATACGAACACTCATTCAACCACGAGTCCACCCATACCAAAATTACTCGAATCCGACACAAAAACTCAATCAAAATCCCAAAATTCGATTGAAGAACTTTTCCCACTTTTTTCCAAATTTCTCAACCCAAAACCTTAATTAAATGATAAAATTAACGATAGTTTAGTGGAATATAACCAAAAATGAGGCTTCTAAAAATCCCTCAAAATCTCGCCTAAATCTGAGGTCTCTATCTCAAGTTATGATGAAAATGGCAAAACCCTCGATTTAAAATGCTTATATCTGCCCAGATTCCTCAGGTTTGCGAAGCACCAGAAACTCTACAGCCAAATATCCTCCTTCTCGAACTCGAGTGACCTCTCGCGAACGCGGAGCTTACACAGCCTGACCCTTCGCGAACACGGGACCTTCATCGCGAAAGCGTAGGGTAAATGCCTGATGATCCCACAAAAAAGTTTCTCTACGCGAACGCGAGGTCCCTAGCATGAACACGTAGACCGAATACCTCAGAGCTTCACGAATGCGAGACCTATGTCGTGAATGCGAAGGCCAAATTCCAGCAGCACTCAAACTTCCTCTACGCGAACGCGGGAGAACCTTCGCGAACGCGTAGAAGGAACCCAGACACCAGCAAAATCTTATGCTTCAGCTATAACACCAAGTCCAATTCTAGTTCGTTAACCATCCGAAATCCACCCGAGGCCCCCGGGACCTCAACCAAACCTATAAACAAGTCCTAAAACATCATACGAACTTAGTCGAGCCTTCAAATCACATCAAACAATGCTAAAAATACGAATTCCACTCCAATCCAAACTTAATGAACTTTGTAACTTCAAACTTCTACAACTAATACCGAAACCTACCAATCACGACCGATTGACCCCAAATTTTGCACACAGGTCATAATTGACACTACCGATCTACTCCAACTTTCGGAATCAGAATCCGACCACAATATCAAAAGTTTCACTTTCGGTCAAAACTTTCAAAAAATTCAACTTTCGCCATTTCAAGCCTAATTCAGCTACAGGCCTCCAATTCATAATACTGACACGCTCCTAAGACCAAAATCATACAACGGATCTAAATCAACCGACGAAACTCCATTCCGGAGTCGTCTTCACACGGTTCCAACTACGGTCAAAAACCTTGAACTTAAGCTTACGTTTTAGGGACTAAGTGTCGCAAATCACTCCGAAACCAAAAACAAACCTCCTGGCAAGTTGCATAAGCATAAAATGATACGGGGAAAGAATTAAATAGGTGATCGGGGCTAATACTCTCAAATTTACTGGCCAGGTCATTACATCCTCCCCATCTTAAAATAATCATTCGTCCTTGAACGAGCATAAAGACATACTTCAAGTGGTGAAAAGATGAGGATAATGGCTGCACATATCATGCTCGGTCTCCTAACTAGCCTACTCGACCGAATGACCCCTCCACTGAACCTTCATTGAAGAAATGTTCTTTGACCTCAGCTTTCGGACCTGTCTGTCCAAAATAGCCATTGGCTCCTCAACATAAGATAAATCATATTCCAACTAGACTGAGCTGAAATCCAACATATGAGATGAGTCGCCGTGATACTTTCGTATCACGGAAACATGGAATACTGGATGACTCCTGCTAGACTGGGAGGAAAGGCAAGTGCATAAGCAATCTCCCCAACTCGACGCAATACCTTGAACGGGATAATAAACCTTTTTCTCAGCTTACCCTTCTTCCCGAACCTCATGACACCCTTTATGGGCGAAACCCGGAACAATACCTGCTCTCCAACCATGATTGCAACATTGCGAAAATTCTGATCCGCACAACTCTTCTGTATGGACTGGGCTGTGCGAAGTCGATCCTAAATCACCTTAACCTTCTCCAAAGCATCCTGAACCAAGTCTATACCTAATAGACTAGCCTCGCCTGGCTCGCACCAACCGACTAGAGACCGACACCGCCAACCATACAGAGTCTCATACGGTGCCATCTGAATGCTCGACTAATAACTATTGTTGTAGGAAAACTTCGCAAGTGGCAAGAACCTATCCTAAGAAGCCCAAGCTCCATCACATATGCATGGAGCATATCCTCCAGTATCTGAATAGTGCGCTCGGACTGTCCGTCCGTCCGAGGGTGAAATGTTGTGCTCAGCTCAAATCGAGTACCTAAATCTTGTTGTATGGCCCTCCAGAACCGCGATGTGAACTGCGTACCCCCGTCAGATATGATAGATACCAGCACACCATGAAGCGTGACAATCTCGCGGATATAAACTCGAGCAAACTGCTCGAAAGAATAAGCAGTCATCACAAGAATGAAATGAGCTGACTTGGTCAGCCTATCCACAATCACCCAAACTACATCGAACTTTCTCTGAGTCTGTGGAAAGCCCAACAATGAAGTCCATAATGATCCGCTCCCATTTCTACTCCGGAATATCCAGCTTCTGAAGCAAACCACCTGGCTGCTGAATCTCATACTTCACCTGCTAGCAATTTAGACACCAAGCTGCATACTCTACTATGTCCTTCTTCATTCTCCTCCACCAATAATGCTGCTTCAAGTCTTGATACATCTTCGTGGCACCCGAATGAATGGAGTACCGCGAACTGTGAGCCTCCTAGAGAATCCACTCACGCAACCCATCTACATTGGGCACACATAGCCTGCCTTGCATTCTAAATGCACCATTATCTCCAATAGTGACCTCCTTTGCATCACCGGGCTGAGCCGTGTCTTTAAGGACAAGTAACCGGGCTGAGCCATGTCTTTAAGGACAAGTAGATGGGGGTCATCATACTGACGCTCCCTGATACAATCATAAAGAGAATATTGAGAAACCACACTATTCAAAACTTGACACGGCTCATAAATATCCAATCTAACAAACTTGTTGGCCAAGGCCTGAACATCCAATGCCAATGGCCTCTCTGCTGCTGGTAGATAGGTTATGCTCCCCAAACTCTCTTCCCTGCGACTCAAGGCATCTGCCACCATATTGGCCTTCCCGGGATGGTATAGAATAGTGATATCATAATCCTTAAGCAGCTCTAACCACCTCCACTTATGCATGTTAAGATCCTTCTATTTGAACATATGTTGTAGACTCCGGTGATCGGTGTAGATCTAATAAGGTACACCATACAAATAGTGCCTCCAAATCTTCAAAGCATGAATAATAGTTGCTAACTCAAGGTCGTGGACATGATAGTTCTTTTCATGCACCTTCAGCTGTCTAGACGCGTAGGAAATCACCCTACTGTCCTGCATCAACACTGTGCTGAGACCAATCCGTGATGCATCACAATACACATTATAAGACCCCCAAACTTGTAAGCAATACCAATATTGGGGTTGTAGTCAAAGTTGTCTAGAGCTTTTGAAATCTCTCCTCACACTCCTCTATTCACCTGAACCTTAGTCCACAAGCCTTGGAACCACATTCTAACATCCAAACTTCTCTACAAGGCCTGATTCTAATATACGAACATTGTATAAATCCCTACACACTGCACCCACCATGACCATGCTCCTCCGTTGAAATCACACCATGCACCACATTAGTCGCCTGACCATAATAACATCCTCTAACAACAATAGTTATAATTCCATGAGTCAGATGCCCACAATATGCCTCATAACACATGTAAGCCATGTTCCAACTCTCGCAATACTACCACGACGAAAGAGATGTGTAAAAACTCATAACCACCTAAATAAATCAATAAATCATGGAGTCTCTCCTCCTAACAAGAACAATTATGTCATTTTGAACTGAATAATGACATTTGCTCTTTAATATACCCTATATAACTCCCATCACACTTATCTCAGGTCCAATAACCTTGTCTCACCCAGTACAAGCTGCTCAGGTAATAAGTCATCTCAAGCACTGCCAAAAGCCTCATATGATGCCATCAATGAGCCAACCAGCTACAAATTCGAATGTGATACATAAGGAAAAACAAACTCTAGAAAAGAACTACCCAGCCCGCGTAACGAATAAAATGATCAAAGAGTAGTTACGAACCCTTCTCAGAGAATGAGAAACAAAATACACAAAAGTAGATATAAGGAACTGTACTCAACATCGCACTGTGGCAGCGCGAAACCCGATCCACACATGATACTGTTGCGGCGTGCAACCCGATCCAAACAATATACATATGGGGGCATACCACCCGATACACACATAACAATAAATAAGGAAATACCCATCAAGCCATAATGCTTATACCAACGAAATACCCGAATATCGACCACTAGCACACTAAGTGCGAAAATACAATCCTAGGGAGACGGATAGCGCCATACGCTACAAAACCCAAGCACAACTAAAGTGCAATAAATGACCTGCATCTCGAGCGTCATCCTGCTCATATAATGCCACAAGCTACACAAAACCACAACACTTGTGTGAATAATCAAGCCATCTCAGAACCCACATGGCACAATAGAGTATTACATGGAATAACTGAAGACGGGAATAACATTCAATGCTTGAAGACTCCTCTGTAAGCAATGCTATGACGAATGAACACATCCGACATGACGTAGAGCACACTAGCGGACCTCAAGTCGATTTCTCTTATCCCATACTGGCTAATAACCTTCCAAGGATCCACAATAACCCTATTCATGACACACGCGAACAGTCGTCCAATCCAGAACAAACTCCCACAACCCACAACCAAAGGAATAAAGTGCCTTTCAGGCATAAATTCTCACATTAACGAGTGTACCAAAATCTCCATACTTGGTTTCAATCCTTAACAATCAGGTGACTAACATGTCACACTTATACAAATTTCCCTATAGGATACGCTCCCACGACCTTCCGCACCAGGTAGCAAAGTCTGCACCTCCACACCACCAACCGTACTAATTCTTTAAAGCCAACCAAGAGTCCGTAAATCAATACACGTTGCCTCTCACCCCGGACACCATTCTCAGGCAACACTAAGATAGTGCCAGCTTCCTATAAACATCTAAAATTTTCCCTGCTTATCCAAACTAGTGACATTCTTGTCAATACCGAACTGCAACTTTGATCCTCAACTTCCAATTCCCATGCCGCTCACTGCACCTATCATGCCGCGACGCGAGAGTACAAGAATTATATCAAAACTCCAGAACCACCAATAGAATAAACACTTCATCGTCTAGAACCCCTTTCACTCCACATATTTCAGAGGAACGATGACAACACGCAACCAAATTCCCATAACTGCAGAAAATACAAACCTCAAGTTGTGGTCTAAACCGTCACAACTCTTCCAGGATCCATATACACATAGAAAAGACATTATAATCAAATACCTCCAAATCAATCAAATTATGGTGGTTTTCAAGCCCGTACGTACAACCACGAATCACCTATATAGCTGACATACTGAAGGAACTGATCATTGCCACAGTCACGTTGATTCAAACCATTACTAACAGACCCAACTTCTTCCAATTTACTCTTGACTTGCCTTAAAAATAATATTAGCTCCATTCAAAACATAACGAACTCGATCAGCACTCATCCTGAGTGACCCGAATCAGGAGACCACATCGTCTCAATACTCACGAACCATCTCATACCATCCTTATGCGCACGATAGCATCTCCAACTGGTATACCCATTCTGAAAGACCCTCCGCTAATCCGAAGCTATTTCTCCCATTCCTCCAATACTACTATGCATACCTGATGATAACATATAAAATTCCCCAAGTATTCTTCATACTCTGCTATAAAATCCTGGTCTTCAGCCACACAATGAACCCAAAATTCTTAGACACCGCGCCTACATCCTTGAACCCATTACAACCACTATTGAGAGTCATCCACTTTGACCTGGTCCCGAATGTAATCAAACCCCAACACTTTGTTAGCACATGAACAACCTCTCAATGAAGCAACCGGCTAAATTCGTTTCCTTGTACATCACATCCACGAGAAGCATAAACTCTGAGTCTTCCCAAAAACCTGAACATAAATCGGTAAGGCCAACTATAGTATACATTCATCAAGTTCTTTGCCCGAATTATCCCTAATGTTTCCTTTTCTTAGTCGTAAATAATTCATCAATGTACCGATAACCAAAAACCGCAGAAGCAGAAAACCACGCGATCCAATCGTAGATGGTGGGATCCCTCAATTAGCTTTAAGCTACCATCACATAATTTAGCGCCCACAACGATTCCTCCTTCTCAAATACCATGATCTCGTACCGTTAACACGCCAAATTTCTCGAAATCTTTTGTTAAACTTTTCATGAAACATTCCGAATTATCAGCCATAATCGCACACTCGATCTCCTGTTAGGTAGTAAGTAGAACTCTTCGTAGAAACTTCATCAACATTACGCAACCACTAACCTGCTCACATGAGATAACCACCTGTGTAATTCCATGCTAACATCTTTCAACAACGTTGCATTGGGTACAACTACCACGAATTCAGTAAACCCTTCTGAGCCCATACTCGTCCACCAGCCGTACAAGTCCGTTCATTCCCCATTGACATCAACTGAACCTCCGACAATACGTTCCAAACTCGAAATCACATTGTATCCAAAAACCGTAATCATGTTTTCACACCCCTCTTCATTTCAAGCAGACTCCTCTTTGCCAAACTCGATCTTCCTCAGTGCAGTAGCCTCCATATTAAATAAAAATCCGTGGACCTAGTAACTTCCCATCATAATTCCCCAAATCGCTCTAAACTTTTCTCAAGGCGTGTTGCTATCCTACCACAGAATCCATATGCTACTCTGTCACTCTCACTTCGATTAAACCATCTCTTTTAACCAACTTCTTGACCTTTGCTTTTAATACCTAATCTGCTAGTAATTCAATCACCGCGAGACACCTCCCACCATGTCCTTCCTCATACTTCGCTGCCCAAATGTTGCCTCAAATCAAATCCATACCTGTAGCACCTGAACTAATAAATTGCTACCATAGAAAATACTGATACTGAGATGAAATGATAGAACATCCCTCTATAAGGCAATGATAATAGCCCGCCCGAACACGTAGGGAAAAACATCCTGCACCACGTCTAAAGTACCACTACAACTCCTCGATGACCAATTGATAACAAGCGCTTCATAGCACATAAGATTGTGTGGGAAGGAAATAAAGGCACAATCCTCAAGGGAATCAAATTGCATGATGAGGAATCAAGAAGGGAAGTGCTCCTAACAGCCCTGTAATCCTCTCGAAGATAAGTACAGACCTCTCCTTACTGATTCGCAAGAATCTACTAGACTTGCTCATGACTCGTGAGACCCAAGTGAACCTAGAGCTCTGATACCAAGCTGTCACGATCCAAAATCCACTATAGGTCATGATGGAGCCTAACGCTGCCGCCAGGCAAGCCAATGGTGATTGATCAATTTAATTACTCATTTTATTACCTTCAAAATAACAAATTTTAATAAGAAAGGAAATTTACACTTTTAAATCCACGGGAATGTACAAAATTATAGTTTATAAGAGAAATGAAAGGCGATGATAATATACAGAATCGTAAGCATCAACTAATATACCCCAAAACTCGGTGTCACAAGTACATGAGCATTTACTAAGGAGTGCAATAATAATACAATATTTATCTAGAATGTAAATGAGACACGATAAATTAAATAATACGATGGAGACTTTGTGGACTATGATGTGTAGCCTGGAATGCAGCTCACATAAAATCTCCTCAACAGATGCGTCTACGCACCAAGATAATCACCAAATGAACATGTCAGATCCTGCACATTTAGTGCAGAAGTGCAGCATGAGTACGTAAATCAACGCGTACCCGGTAAGTATCTAGCCTAACCCCGGATAAGTAGTGACGAGGGGTCGACATCGACACTTACTAGTGGTCCAATAACTCAACATGGTAAATCATAAACAGATAATAGGCACAACAGTAGTAGTGAGGTAAAATTGTAACTAACACAATCTTCCAAAATTTGCTTTAACGATATCAATTTCTCAATCTTGTATTCTATCTCAACGGCTTGGAAATATCATGTGTCAATAACAAACGGATAAGAAATACCATATAAAATGCAAGGCATAAGTGGAAGAAATGTCTCGCGAATATTCGGATTGCTAGCAATATGACACACAATTATGTCGAGGTAGTACGGCCAGATCTCAGAAAGAGTATGATACTGCCGAGGCGATCGGCCTAATCCCATCATAATGTGTACACTGTCGAGGGTTGATTGGAACGAACCGTAGATGCATCTATTATACTACCGGTCCGAACGGCTCGCTCCCATGAGAGTGTGGTACAAAATCTTGTCGACGCATTCGGCCCGCTCCACAAGAAAGGAAAGGAATTATCGAATTACGAGACATGAGCTTACGATACAGTATATGAACACAATGTGAGTATAAACTTTACCGTTTCTCAAATAACTTGCCAACAACTCAAGGTAATAAAGCTCGGCCTAATATATATATGTATATATTTCTAAATCAAGTTCAATTAAAATTTCAATTAATTAAGTCTTCAGAACGAGTTCAATTATTTCAAATATTACATGGTGAAGTCTTAAGTCTACCCGGACATAACATGCTTTAGTTACGTACGGACTCTCGTCACCTCGTACGTACGTAGCACCCACAAATAATAGCACATAACAATTACAACACCTAGGGGTAGTTTCCCCCTCACAAAGTTAGACAGGAGACTTACCTCGCTCTGAAGTTCCATAACCGGCTCCAACTCCACTCTAACAGTCAACTCCAAGCCAAACGTTCCGAAACTAGTCAAACAATCACGGAAGGCAATAAAAATATACTCCAACATTATAATTAATTACTTCATAACACTTCCCAACTCCGCTCGAAAAGTCAATAAAGTCCAACCTCGGGCCCACATGCCCAGATTCTGAAAGTTTTTGAAGATAAACATTACCCATAACATTACAATTTTAAATACATAATTCATTCCCAATTTCATGTCCAATTTCGTGGTCAAAATCCAAAATACCAAATTCTAGGTTTTCTCTTGAAATCCCACAATTTCCATAATTTTTCATGTAAGACCAAATTCATATATTTAATTCACAACTTGTAGAAATCACTTACCTCATGATTGACGATGGAAATGGCATGCTAAAATTGCTCCAAGGCTAGCTCCCATGGAAGAAATAAAATGAAAATGAGCCAAACCCGCGTACTTAAACAAGCCATTTGCCCAGCGATTATCGCACCTGCGGCCACTTGACCACTTCTACGGTTCTTCTAAGGCCTCCCACATCCGCATCTGCGGACACGAATTCGCACCTACAATGGCACACCTGCGCCCGTCCCTCCACTTCTGCAGAAATGCCCCAGCTGCCCGCTTCCGCTTCTGCGCCTTCAATTCCGCTTCTGCTTCCGCTTCCGCGATCACGCAGGTTCGAAAAACATCTTCGTACCTACAACCTTAGTCCACTCCTACCCAGGTCTCTTCTGCATGCCACTGCCTCGCTCCTGTGGCAGTGCACCTGCGGTCCTTCCTGTACAGGTGCGAAAACACCAGCATCCAGAACTTCCAGTTTTTCCTTAAGTCCAAAATCCAATGCGTTGACCACCCGGAATCCACTCGAGGCCCCCGGGACCTCAACCAAATATACCAACGCATCCCCAATTATGATACGAACTTAGTCGAAGCCTCAAATCACGCTAAACAATATTAAAACTATGATTCAATGGCCAAAACCTATCTTTCAACTTCCAAACTTTGCCGAACGCGTCCGAATTACACTTAAACATTCCAGAATGACGCCAAACTTTATGCACAAGTCACAAATCATGATACGAACCTATTCCAAGCCTCGAAACTCCAAATAAATATCGATAACATCAAAATCCATTTCAACCCAAACCTATGAAATTCCAAAACTTCCAAAATGCCAACTATCCATAATTAAGCGTTGAAAGGCTTCCGGACTACCCGATACTCAATCCGAACATAGGCCCAAGTCCAAAATTATCATACGAACCTATTGGAACCTTCAAATCCCGATTTCGAGGTTGTTTGCTCAAAAGTCAAACCTTAGCCAATTCTTCCAACATAAAGCTTCCGAAATTAGAATTATTTTCTTCCAAATCAACTCAGAACTTCCCAAAAATCAATTCTGACTACACGTACAAGTCGTAATGCATTAAGTGGAGCTACTCGAGGCCTTAAACCGCCGAACGACGCGCTAGATTTCAAAACAATCGGTCGGGTCGTTACATACATAAGGAAGCAAACCTTAATCTCAATACCGAACTTAAAACCATGCAAAATGAATTCGAAGTAGACAATATCACTAGTAAGCTGGATTGTCATAGTATTCTTTGATCGTTTGTGTAGCTGAAAATTGTTAAACATCATAGATGAATGTATAATATGATTTATTCTAGTCATAAGGGATGGAGAAAAGAATTTGCAAAAGGGTTGCAGGCTTTGTTGCTCATGCAAATATTCTTCTTCAATTTGTTAATAATGATATGATTAGTGCTCTTTTTGAGCTTGCAAGCTCGGACGATGTGGTAGCTTTTTGAGAATAAGAGAAAATATATGGACTATTTTTCGCACCCTAATCTTCAAATCAACTTTTCGAGTTGCTCCGGCCAGGGTAGATATAGTGTTGGTAGTGACTTAAACATGTATGTTAAAAAATTCGGTAAGTAAGTACAAAAATTATTTTGGAACCCAGTAAATCAAATGAGTTGTGGTAGAATTCCAAACTCGAACACATAAAATTCAAATGCTAGATTTATATCTAGCTCCGGCAGGCTCGGAATTAGGAATAGAGAACCCATTGGATTGTAGAGAAAATATGGGATCGACTTGTGCAACATGATCATTAAAGGGTTTTAAGGCTTAAGAAAAACAAAAGGAGGTATATTTTGTTCCTAAAAAAACTAACACAAGTTGTGTGAGACTTCTTTTTGTTTCACAAGTTGGTGAAGCCAAATTTTGTATACCTAGAAGGGTAAGACTTGGATCCAAACAAAAAAAGCCTCACATAACTTGGGCAAAGAAACAAAAAGTCAACTCAGGCACGTGTCTCGGAACCTGACCATAATTATAAAATCCGAACACCCATTCGGTAACGAGTCCAACCATACAGGAATTACTCAAATCCGACCTCAAATAGTTTTTCAAATCCCCAAAATTTAGCCTAAGGAATTTCATAAATTTTTCCCCAAACCTCCAACTCAAAACACTAATTAGATGATAAAAACAACAATAGATTCGTGTAATATAGCAGAAATTGAGTTAGAATTTCTTACCCCAATGATTTCCTTGAAAACTCTCGAAAAATCTCCACAAACCGAGCTCTTTAGGTCCAAAAATGAAAATGAGATCAAACCCTAGAACTTAGGCCTTTTCTCCCTAGTGAATTCTCATTTGCGAACCCACAGTCGCATCTGCGGCACCACACCTGCAGAATTTCCATTGCAGGTGTGGTTCTCACTAAGCCGAACATCCTCCACTTCTACGAGAAAACAAACGCATCTGCGCACGCGCACCTGCGGAGGAAAGGGCGCACCTGCGACCAATGCCCGCTTATGCGCTTCCTTCCATCGTAGAAGCGACTTCGTTTCTACGGAGAGCTTCCCGCTTCTACGATCCCAGCATCCCCCACTCACTGTTGCACCTGCGGCCACACCCATCGTGGGTGCGATCACACCAGAAGAAGCAGTGCTTCAGCAATGCTTTAGGTCCAAATTTATTCTGGATTCAATCTGAATCACACCTGGGGCCCTCGGGACCCCGTCCGAATATACCAACAAGTTACAAAACACATAACGGACTGACTCGAGGCCAAAAATTACATAAAACAACATTGATACAATGAATCGCAACCCAATTCAAGCCTATGGAATCTATGAACTTCCGAATTCCAAAACTAATGTCGATTCATACCAAAAACAACTCCGATTGACATAAAATTTTGCACACAAGTCATAAATGACGTGAAAGACCTATTTCAACTTCCGAAATTGGAATTCGATGCCGATATCAATAAAGTCAAATCCCGGTCAAACTTCTCAACCTTCCAAACCTTCAACCTCCTAACCTTTGCCAATTCAAGCCGAACTGACCTACGGACCTCCAAATAAACATTTGGTCACGCTCCTAAGTCCAAAATCACCATATGGAGCTATTGGAACCATCAAAACTCCATTCTAAAGTCGTCTACACAAAATTCAAAGTACAGTTAACTCTTTCAACTTAAAGCTCCAACTTAGGGACTATATGTCCCATTTCACTCCGAAACTCACCCGAAATCAAAACCAAACACCTTCGCAAGTCACGTAACCATAATTCAACATAGATAGGTCAATAAATAGGGGATCGGTGCTAAAACACTCAAAATGATTGGTCGGGTCATTACATCCTCCCCCTCTTAAAAGAAACGTTCGTCCTCGAACGAGTATAGAGACATACCTAAAGTGGTGAAACGATGAGGATAACGGCTACGCATATCATGCTCAGTCTCCCAAGTCCCCTCCTCAAACGGTTGACCTTGCCATTAAACCTTCACTGAAGTAATGTTCTTCTATCTCAACTTTCTGACTTGTCTGTCCAAAATGGCCACCAGCTCCTCAACATAAGACAAATCCTTGTCCAACTGGACTGAGCTGAAATCCAACACATAAGACGGATTACCGTGATACCTTCGGAGCATAGAAACATTGAATACTAGATGAATAGCAGCTAGACTAGGTGGCAGTGCAAGCTTGTAGGCCACCTCTCCAATCCTCTCAAGAATCTCAAACGGTTAGATATACCTAGGGCTCAACTTGCCTTTCTTCCCGAACCTCATAACACCATTTATGGGCGAAACCCGTTCCCCAAAAATGAATGCAACATCGCGAATCATCCGATCCGCATAACTCTTCTATCCATATTGGGTTGTGCAAAGCCGATTTTGAATCAATTGAACTTTTTCCAAAGCATCTTGAACCAGGTTAGTACCCAATAGCCTAGCCTCACCAGGTTCAAACCAACCCACCGGAGACTGACACTGCCTCCCATACAAGACCTCAAACGGAGCCATCTGAATGCTAGACCGGTAGATGTTGTTGTAGGCAAACTCCGTAAGCAGCAAGAACTAATCCCAAGAAACCCCAAACTCCATCACACATGCACGAAGCATATCCTCCAATATCTGAATAGTGCGCTCGGATTGTCCGTCCATCTGAGGGTGGAGTGTTGTACTCAACTCAACCTATGTTCCCAACTCACGATGTACGGCCTTCCAAAATCGCAATGTAAAATACGTACCCCGGTCAGAGATGATGGATACTGGCACACCATGAAGTCGGACAATCTCGCGAATATAAACCTAAGCCATTTTTTCTTAAGAATAAGTAGTCACCACTGGAATGAAATGAGCTGACTTAGTCAACCTATCCATAATCACTCATACTAAATCAAACTTCTTCTGAGTCTGTGGGAGCCCAACAACAAAATCCATAGTAACCTATTCACATTTCCACTCTGGAATCTCTAACTTCTGAAGCAATCCACCCGGCCGCTGATGCTCATACTTCACCTGCTGACAATTTAGGCACCGAGCTACATACTCCACTATGTCCTTCTTTATTCTCCTCCACCAATAGTGTTGCCTCGAGTCCTGATACATCTTGGCAGCACCAAAATGAATGGAGTACCGTGAACTGTGAGCCTCCTGGAGAATCAACTCACGCAAACCATCTACCTTGGGCACACATAGCCTGCCCTGCATCCGTAACACACCGTCATCCCCAATAGTGACCTCCTTGGCATCGTCGTGCTGAACTGTGTCCTTGAGGACAAGCAGATAGGGGTCGTCATATTGACGCTCTCTAATGCGATCATATAGAGAAGACCAAGAAACCACACAAGCCAAAACTCGACTCGGCTTCAAAACATCTAATCTAACAAACTGGTTGGCCAAGGCCTGAACATCCAAATCTAATGGCTTGTCTGCTGCCAGTTGATATGCTGAACTGCCCAAGCTCTCCGCCTTGCGACTCAACGCATCAGCCACCACATTGGACTTCCCCGGATGATATAGAATGGTGATATCATAGTTTTTAAGAAACTCTTACCACCTTCGCTGCCGCAAGTTAAGATCATTTTGTTTGAATATATGTTGTAGACTCTGGTGGTCGGTATAGACCTCACAAGGGACAGCGTACAAATAGTGTTGCCAAATCTTCAAGGCATGAACAATAGCTGCTAACTCAAGGTCGTGGATAGAATAATTCTTCTCATGCACCTTCAGTTGTCTATACACGTAGGCAATCACCCTACCATCCTGCATCAATGCCACGCCGAGGCCAACACGCGACGTATCACAATACACAGTATAAGACCCTGAACCTGTAGGCAACACTAATACTGGGGTCGTAGTCAAAGTAGTCTTGAGATTTTGAAAGCTCTCCTCACACTCCTCGGTCCACCTGAACGGAGCACCCTTCTAAGTCAATCTGGTCATAGGTGCAGCAATAAATGAGAAACCTTCAACAAATCAACGGTAATACCCCGCCATACCAATAAAACTCTAGATCTCAATAGCTAAAGACGATCTGGGCCAACTCTTTTGCACTGCTTCAATCTTCTTTGAATCTACCGTGATCCCCTCACTCGACACTACATGACCCAAAAATGCCACCGAATCAAGCCACAATTCACACTTTGAAAATTTTGCATACAACTTCTTTTCTCTCGAGGTATGGAGCACGGTCCTCAGGTACTGCTAATGATCCTCCCAAGTCTAGGAGTACACCAAGATGTCGTCAATAAACACAATGATGAATGAGTCAATATATGGATAGAATACATTGTTCATCAAGTGCATGAATGTTGCTGGGGCGTTGGTCAGCCCAAATGACATCACAAGGAACTCGTAATGACCATATCGAGTCCTGAAGGCAGTCTTCAAAATATCTGGCTCCCGAATCTTCAATTGATGATAGCCTGACCGCAAATCAATCTTTGAAAACACTCTAGCACCCTATAGCTGATCAAATAGGTCATCAATGTGTGTCAATGGATACTTGTTGTTCACTGTAGCCTTGTTCAACTATTGATAATCAATACACATGTGCATAGAACCATCTTTCTCCTTTACAAACAAGACCGGAGCACCCCCAAGGTGACACACTGAGCCGAATGAAACCCTTATCAAGCACCTCTTGCAACTGCTCCTTTAATTCCTTCAACTCTATTGGGGCCATACGATATGGTGGAATAGAAATGGGCTGAGTGCTGATAACAAATCAATACTAAAATTGATTTCTCTTTGGGGCGGCATACTCGGAAGATTCACCTAAAATACATCTGGATAATCCCTTACTACTGGAACTGACTCAATGGTAAGAGTATCAATACTGATATCTCTCACAAGGCTAGATATGTCTCACACCCTTTCCCAAGCATCCGTTGTGCCTTAAGGAAAGACACCACCCTACTAGAAACATAATCCAAAGCACCCATCCACTCCAACCGCGGAATACCTGGCATAGCCAAAGTCACCATCTTGGCGTGACAATCAAGAATAGCATGATAGGGCGACAACCGGTCCATGCCCAAAATAACATCAAAATATACCATACTAAGTAACAATAGGTCATCTCTGGTCTTAAAACCACCAAGAACAACTAAACATGACTGATATACATGGTTAACAACAATGGAATATCCTACTAGCGAGGACACGTAGATAGGAGAACTCAAGGAATCACGGGATATACCCAAATATAGAGCAAAGTAAAATGATACATAGGAATAAGTGGAGCCTGGGTCAAATAAGACTGATGCATCTCTATGACAAACCGGAACAATACAAGTGATAACTGAGTCGGATGCAACCACTTCCGTCCTAGTAGGAAGAGCATAACATCTGTCCTAGCCTCCCCTTCCAGGGCGACCTCTACACGCCTGACCTCCACCTCTAGCTGGCTGTGCAGGTGGAGTGGAAACTGGTGCGGTAACCACGACCTAGGAAGTTTGGGGGCCCTGTAGAATACGTGGAACCTGGGTGGTCTATGGAGGTGCACCCCTCCTGAGTCTAGGGCAGTCTCTCACCATATGACGAGTGTCACCACACTCAAAACAAGCTCTCGAAGGATGTGGCTGCTGGAACTGGCTCGAGCCTGGTCGGCTGTCTAACGGCTGAAAGCACCTCATACGAAGGTGTACTAGATAGTGGCGGTGCATAATGGGCGACCTGAGACCTGGGAGTGGCCGAAACACCGCTGGAAGCTAGGAGTGCTGAATGAACAGTACGGATCACATAGCCCCTACCATGACATGCTGCAACTGGGGCACGGGCACCACTATATCTGCCAGAATCTCGAGGCCTCTTGGCCTCCCTCTCCACTCTCTCCCGACTCCACATACCCTCCAATCTCCTAGCGATCTCCGCAACCTGTTGGTATGAGGTATTAGTCTCACACTCTCGAGCCATGCTGAATCTAATACCGGGGTTGAGCCTCTCGATAAATCGACAGACTCGCTCTCTGACAATGGAAACTAATGTAGGTGCATGTTTGGACAACTCGCTGAACTAAACTTCATACTCCTATACGATCATAGCACCCTGGCGAAACTACTCAAACTATGTGCGCCATGCATCCCTAAGACTCTGTGGAACAAACTCCCTCATGAACATCTTTGAGAACTGATCCTATGTGAGTGAAGCTGCCTCAGTTGGGCTACCCAACTCATACGCTCGCCACCACTGATAAGACACTCCCTTAAGCTAGAACGTAGTGAAAGCAAATCCACTATACCCCCACAATACCCATAGTATGGGGGATACGGTGGCACTCCTCCAGAAAACCATGTGCGTCCTCTGAAGCCAAACTGCTCAAAATAGGAGGGTGGTACTTCATGTACCTCTTGAGCATGAGATGCTCCCCCTCAGAAGTTGTTGCCCTAACCTCGGATTGAACTGGGACAACCGGCTGCACAAGGATGACCTTTGGGACCTGGTCAACCTGGACCTGCTGCTCTAGGGTACGGGCGGCGGGAGTCTGTACTCCTCCCCCAGCCTGATATGTGGTATGAGCAAGTGCAAATCAACCCTACCTAAGCTAGAGTGCCAAATATGCTCAGAAACAAGGGGAGGGTCTCCTGAAGTGCAGGGGCAGTAACAGGTGTCTCATGTGCCTGCCCCCCAACTGGAGCTACAGGTGGCTCCTTGTCACGACTCCAATTTCTCTTCATAGGATGTTGTAACGGTACCTAATCTCTAAGACTAGGTAAGCCTAATAATTATGCGGAATAATTGAATATTAAGCATAAACTCAAAACCTCAACATCTGAAATAAATAAAAACTGCAATTCAAAATAATTACAACTCCTAAAACCCGGTAGATACAAGTCACGATCTCTAAAGAGAAATACTAAATATCTCTACACATCTAAGTCTAATGAGGATAAGGAAAACAACATAATAAAGATAGAGGGGGACTCCGAGGTCTGTGGATGCTGGCAGATATACCTTGAAGTCCCAATGTACGGACTAGCTCACTGATATCTAGTTTGGTAGGATGTACCTGGATCTACACAAAAAGATGTGCAGAAGAGTAGTATGAGTACACCACAACGGTACCCAGTAAATGCCAAGCCTAACCTCGGTAGAGTAGTGACGAGGTCAGGTCGGGTCCCTACTAGAATAATAAGAGACAAGGCAGGGAAATATAACGGTATAATGAAATGACATAGAAGCATAACAATAGAAATTCACAGAAGGAACAACACGGAATCAAAGAAGATAATTACAACAAATAAGGAAGCAAGAATCTTACAAGTAAAGGAACAACAACATCATCAACAGCAACAACAACAATACAGCAATAGAGGAAATCAACAGGGGCACTCCCGAAGTATCGCCTCATAGTCCCAAAAGTAAATATCTCACAGCGGCACGGCAGAAACCTCATGCAAATAATAATAACCGCATGGCAGAAACTGCGTGCCCTAATAACACTCCGCACGACATAAACCTCATGCCACAATAACACTCTGCACGATAGAAATCTCGTGCCACAATAACACTACACACGGTAGAAACCTCGTTCCATAACCAAACAATTATCTCAACAAAAATCACGAAAAACAGCACCTAACAAATGAAACAATGAGATTACAAGCAAAAATTCCTACAGTTAAAGAATGAATACGGAATCAAAGAAAGCAGGTAATTCAACTAAGCAGGTTGCACAAATTGCAAGTAAGAGATAAGACACGTAGGCGTGTGACATTAGGCTAAACATGATGACTAAACGTGCTAAAGTAACTCAATTAAGGAAATAAAAGGAACTACTTAGCAAAAACTGGGTTTTTAACATTTAGCCCGAGTACGCACTCGTCACATCGCGTACACGACCTTCACGTAATGCAATTTACCATAAAAGTACCAAATCCTAAGGGAAACTTCCCCCACACAAGGTTAGACAAGTCAATTACCTAAAACTTCGCTCAATCAATCAATAAGAAGGCATTTCACTCGATTCTCCAACTCCGATCGGCTCGAATCTAGCCAAAACAATTACATACTATAAATATATAAGAAACTCATTTAAATAATGAAACTACGACTTTAGCAAAGAATTAAAAAATCGCTCCAAACAATTGACTCGGGCCCACATCTCGGAACCCGACCAAAATTATAAAAATATAACACCCATTCGATATCGAGTCCAACCATACAAGAATTATTCAAATCCGATCTCATTTAGCCTTTCAAAACTCAAGAATTTGGTCTAAGAACATTTACACCTTTTTCCCCAATATTTCAACCCAAATCGTTAATTAAATGAATAAATCAAAGATAGATTAGTGGAATTTAATCAAAACGAGTTAGGAACTCTTACCCCAATAATTTCTCTAAAACTACCTCAAAATACCGCCTTAATCCGAGCTCTATATCTCAAAATATGAAGAAAATGGCAGACCCTCGAATATAACCTCTCTACCCAGCACTTTCCGCATTTGCGGACAAATAACTCGCACCTGCGATCTCGCTTTTGCGAGTAAAATCTCGCATCTGCGGCCCTCGCTTAGCAGCCTAGCCTTTGCACCTGCAAGCTTCCCATCGCATCTGCGATGCCACAGAAGCGCCACATGGACCGTAGAAGCGAACTTCATCTGGAGCCTTAAACTCTCACATGTGATAAGTCCACCGTAGATGCGGTCACGCACCTATGTTCTTAAATATGCAGGAGCAGAACTCCAACCCAGGCACAACATCGCAGAAGCGACTATACCTTTGCAGATGCGGCTCCGCACCTGCACTCCAAAATGCGCAGATGCGATACACAAGAACCAGCCCGGCATCAGCAATGCCACAAGTCTCAATTCGTTCCGGTTTCAATCCGAATCACACCCAGGGCCCCGGGACCACGTCCGAATTTACCAACAAGTCCTAAAACATCATATAAACTTAGTCGAGCCTTCAGATCACATCAAACAACACTAAAAACATGAATTGCACATCGATTCAAGCCTAATGAACTTTAGAACTTCTAACTTCTACATTCGACGCCGAAACGTATCAAATCAAGCCCGATTGACCTCAAATGTTGCACACATGTCATAATTGACATTACGGACATGTTCCAACTTTCGGAATCGAATTCCAGCCCCGATATCAAAAAGTCCACTCCTGGTCAAACCTTCCACAAATCTTCCAACTTTCGCCAATTAACGCCGAAATGACCTACGGACCTCCAAATCATCATTGGGACACGCTCCTAAAACCAAAATCACCCTACAAAGATATTGGAACCGTCAAAACTCCATTCTGAAGTTATGTTCACACAATTTAAACTACAGTCGACCCCTATGACTTAAACTTCCAATTTAGGGACTATGTATCTCATTTCCCTTAGAAACCAAAAACCAACCCTCCCGGCAAGTCATATAACCACAGTACAACACAAAGAAGGAAACAAATAGGGGTCGAGGCTAATACACTCAAAATGACCGGCCAGGTCGTTACATCCTCCCCCTCTTAAAATAAACGTTCGTCCTCGAACGAGCATAGAGACATACATGAAGTGGTGAAAAGATGAGGATAACAGCTACACATATCATGCTCGATCTCCCAAGTTGCCTCCTCAACTGGATGACCCCTCTATTGAACCTTCACTGAAGCAATGCTCTTCGACCTCAACTTCTGAACATACCTGTCTAAAATGGCCACCGGCTCCTCAACATAAGTTAGATCCTTGTCCAACTAGACTGAGCTGAAGTCTAACACATAAGACGGATCATCGTGATACTTCCGTAGCATGAAAACATGGAACACTGGATGAACTGCAAAGAGACTAGGTGGTAGTACAAGTCTGTAGGCCACCTCTCCAACCCTCTCGAGGATCTCAAATGGCCCGATATACCTAGGGCTAAACTTTCCCTTCTATCCGAACCTCATAACACCTTTCATGGGCAAAACTCGGAGCAAGACCCGCTCCCCAACCATGAATGCAACGTCGTGATCCTTCTGATCCGCATAGTTCCTCTATCTTGATTGGGCTGAATGAATTCGATCCTGAATCAATTTAACCTTTTCCAAAGCATCCTGAACAAATATGTACCCAATAGCCTAGCCTCACCAAACCAACCCACCAGAGACCGGCACCGCCTACCATACAAAGCCTCATACGGTGCCATCTGAATGCTCGACTGATAACTGTTGTTGTAGGAAAACTCTGCAAGTGGCAAGAACAGATCCCAAGCACCCCCAAAATCCATTACACACGCACGAAGCATATCTTTCAATATCTGAATAGTGCGCTCGGACTGTCCCTCCGTCTGAGGACGAAACGTTGTACTCAACTCCACCCGAGTACCCAAATCATGTTGTACGATTCTCCATAACCGCGATGTAAACTGCGTACCCTGGTCAGAGATGATAGAAACCGACATGCCATGAAGCCTGATAATCTCGCGAATGTAAACCTGAGCTAGTTGCTCTGAAGAATAAGTAGTAACCACATGAATGAAATAAGATGACTTGGTCAATCTATCCATAATCACCCAAACTGCATCGAACTTTGTTTGAGTCCGAGGGAGCCCAATACCAAAATCCATAGTGATCCTCTCCCATTTCCACTCTGGAATCTCTAACTTCTGAAGCAATCCACCCGCCCGATGATGCTCATACTTCACCTGCTGACAATTTAGGCACCAAGCTATATACTCCACTATGTCCTTCTTCATTCTCCTCCACCAATAATGCTACCTCAATTCCTAATACATCTTCGCGGCACCTGGATGAATAGAGTACAATGAATTGTGAGCCTCCTTGAGAATCAACTCACGCAAGCCATCTACATAGGGCATACATAGCCTTCCTTGTATCCGTAACACACTGTCATCTCCAATAGTAACTTCCTTGGAATCACCATGCTGAACAGTGTCCTTGAGGACAAGCAGATGGGGGTCATCATACTGACTCTCTCTGATACGATCATAAAGCGAAGACTGAGTAACCACATAAACAAAAACCCGGCTAGGCTCGGAAACTTCCAATCTGACAAACTAGTTGGCCAAGGCCTGAACATCCAAGGCTAAAGGCCTATCTACTACTGGTAGATATACTAAACTGCCCAAACTCTCCTCCTTGTGACTCAAGGTATCGGCCACCACATTGGCCTTCCCGGGATGATATAAAATGGTGATATCATAATCCTTAAGTAGCTCCAACCATCTTCGCTGCCGTAAGTTAAGATCTTTCTGTTTAAACAGATGTTGTAGACTACGGTGATCGGTGTAGACCTCACAAGGGACATCATACAAATAGTGCCGCCAGATCTTCAAGGCATGAACAATAGCTGCTAATTCGAGATCGTGGACAGGATAGTTCTTCTCATGCACCTTCATCTGTCTAGATGCGTAGGAAATCACCCTACCATCCTATATTAACACCGTGCCAAGACCAATGCGTGACGCATCACAATACATCGTATAGGACCCCGAGCCAGTAGGCAATACCAACACTAGGGTTATAGTCAAAGTAGTCTTGAATTTTTGAAATCTCTCCTCACACCCCTCGGTCCACCTGAATGGAGCACCCTTCTGGGTCAATCTGGTCATAGGTGCTGCAATAGACAAGAAACCCTCTACAAATCGATGGTAATACCTACCAAGTCAAGAAAACTCCAGATCTTCGTAGCTAAGGACGGTCTGGGCCAACTTTGCACTGCTTCAATCTTTTTCAGATCTACCTTGATCCCCCCACTCGATACCAAATGACCCAAAAATGCAACTGAATCTAGCCAGAATTCACACTTCAAAAATTTTGCATATAAATTCTTTTCTCTCAAGGTCTGAAGCACAGTCCTCAGGTGCTGCTCATGATCCTCCCAGCTCCGGGTGTACACCAGAATGTCGTCAATGAACACAATGATGAATGAGTAAAGATAAAGCAGAAATACAATGTGCATCAAGTGCATAAATGTTGTTGGGGTGTTAATCAGCCCAAAAGATATCACAAGGAACTCGTAATGACCATATCAAGTCCTGAAAGTAGTCTTCGTGATATCTGGCTCCTGAATCTTCAACTGATGATAGCCTGAATGTAAGTCGATCTTAGAGAACACTCTGGCACCCTGAAGCTGATCAAATAGGTCATCAATACGTAGCAATGAACACATGTTCTTCACTGTAACCTTGATCAACTAGCGATAATCAATACACATTCGCATAGAACCTTCCTTCTTCCTTACAAACAAGACAGGAGCACCCCAATGCGACACACTGGGCCGAATGAATCCCTTATCAAGCAACTATTGCAACTATTCCTTTAATTCTTTCAACTCTGTTGGGGCCATACGATACGGTGGAATAGAAATAGGCTGAGTGCCCGGTAACAAATTAATACCAAAGTCGATATCTCTCTCAGGTGACATGCCCGGAAGATCCACCGAGAATACATCTGGATAATCCCTCTCTACTGGAACTGACTCGACGGTAGGAGTATCAATACTAGCATCCCTCACATACGCTATATATGCATCACACCCCTTCTCAACCATCCGCTGAGCCTTTAGAAATGAGATAACCCTGCTAGGAACATAATCTAAAGTACCTCTCCACTCTAATTGTGGTAGACCTAGCATAGCCAACCTCACCATCTTGGCATGACAATCAAGGATAGCATGATAGTGTAACAACCAGTCCATGCCTAAAATAACATCGAAGTCCACCATACTGAGCAATAATAAATCAGCTTTGGTCTCAAAACCACTAAGAACAACCAAACACGACCAATACACATTGTCAACAATAATAGAATCTCCCACGGGTGTAGACACATAGACAAGAGAACTCAAAGAATCACGGGATACACCCAAATACGGAGCAAAATAAGATGACCCATAGGAATAAGCGGAGCCTAGATCAAATAAGACTAATGCATCTCTATGACAGACCGGAACAATACCTGTGATGACAGAGTCGGATGCAACTTCCTTCGTGCTAGCAGGAAGGGCATAATATCTAGCCTGGACTCCCCCTCTAGGGCGACCTATACCTGCCCGACCTCCACCTCAAGCTGGTTATGCATGTGGAGTGGTAGTTGGTGCTGTAAACATAGCCTGAGGACCCGGTGGAGCATGCGGTGCCTGAGTGGTCTGTGGAGGTGCACCTCTCCTGAGTCTGGGGAAATCCATCACCATATGACGAGTGTCACCACACTCAAAACAAGCTCTCGGAAGATGTGGCTGATGTGGTTAGCTCGGGCATGATCGGCTGGACTGACCGCTGAAAGCATCTGTGTATGAGGTACACTAGACAATGGAGGTGCATAATAGGGAGCCTGGGGCCTAGGAGTGGCTAGAGTACCGCTGGCGGCTGAAAGTGCTGAATGAACAGGGCGACTCGCAAAACTCCTACCCTGTCGAGCTGCAGCTGAGGCACGAGTACCACTATATGTGCAAGACCTCTTGGCCTCTCTCTCCTCCCTCTCCTGAATCAGCATACCCTCGAATCTCCTAGCAATCCCCACTACCTGCTGATATGCGATGTCCATCTCTAACTCTCAGTCCATGCTAAATATGATATTGGGGTTGGGCCCCTCGATAAATCGACGAACCCTCTCTCGAACAGTAGCAACCAAGGTTGGTGCATGCCTAGCCAAATCACTGAACTGGACCGCATACACAAAGTCATAGAACCCTGGCGCAACTGCTCAAACTCTACGCGTCATGTATCTCTAAGACTCTAGGGAACATACTCCCTCAAGAACATATCTTAGAACTAAGTCCAAGTGAGTGAAGCTGCCTCGGCTGGACTACCCAACTCATATGCTCACCACCACTGATAGGTTATTCCTCTAAGCTGGAACATAGTGAAAGAAACCCCACTGGACTCCACAACACCCATAGTATAGTGGATACGGTGGCACTCCTTAAGAAAACCCTAGGAATCCTCTGACATCAAGCCATTGAAAGTAGGAGGGTGGTACTTCTTGTACCTCTCAAGCTTGAGCTGCTCCTCCTCAGAAGCTGTTGCCCTAATCTTGAGCTGCACTGGGGCTGCCGACTGCATTAGTATGACCTCAAGAACCTGGTCGACCTGGACTCGCTTCTCTAGGTACGGGCGTTGGGAATCTGTGCTCCTCCTCTGGCCTGAGATGTGATAGGAGCAAGTGGTATCAACCCTGCCTGAGCCAAAGTGCTGAACATGCTCAGAAACTAGGCGAGAGTCTCCTGGAGGGCTGGTGCAGTAACAGTTGTCTCAGGTGCCTGCCCTCCAACTGGAGATACTGGTGGATCCTATGTAGCAGCTCGTGTCGGTACTCTGGGTGCACCACGTGGACGTCCTTGGCCCCAGCCTCTCGCTGCTCTAGCAGGGGGCGCGGGTGTCTGGTCATCCAATCCAGTTGTATGTGTCCTCACCATTTGTGAGAGAATAGAAAGACAAAAAATTTAGAATCCGAAGTCAAAGATTTCGCACGATAAGGAATCAAATAAGTGAAGGTTTTCCTAACAGTTTCATAGCCTCCCGAAGATAAGTACAGACGTCTCCGTACCGATCCGCAAGACTCTACTAAACCTACTTGTGACTTATAACACCTATGAACCTAGAACTCTGATATAAACTTGTCACGGCCCCAATTTCCCTCCATAGAATGTTGTGACGGAACCTAGTCTCTAAGATTAGGTAAGCCTAACAATTATGCGGAATAATTGAATATTAAGCTAAAACTCACAACCTCAACATCTTAAATAAATAAAAACTGCAATTCAAAATAATTACAACTCCTAAAACCCGGTAGATACAAGTTACGATCTCTAAAGAGAAATACTAAATATCTCTACACATCTAAGTCTAATGAGGATAAGGAAAACAACTTAATAAAGATAGAGGGGGACTCCGAGGTCTGTGGATTCTGGCAGATATACCTTGAAGTCTCCACGTACAAACTAGCTCATTGATATCTGGTCTGGTAGGATGTACCTGGATTTGCACAAAAAGATGTGCAGAAGAGTAGTATGAGTACACCACAATGGTACCCAGTAAGTACCAAGCCTAACCTCGGTAGAGTAGTGACGAGGTCACATCAGGGCCGTACTGGAATAATAAGAGACAAGGCTGGGAAATATAATGGTATAATGAAATGACAGAGAAGCGTAACAATAGAAATTCACAGAAGGAACAACACGGAATCAAAGAAGACAATTACAACACGTAAGGAAGCAAGAATCTTACAAGTTAAGGAGCAACAGCAACAACAACAATACAGCAATAGAGGAAATCAACAGGGGCACTCCCGAGGTACCGCCTCGTAGTCCCAAAAGTAAATATCTCACAGCGGCACGGTAGAAACCTCGTGCAAACAATAATAATCGCACGGCAGAAACCTCGTGCCTTAATAACACTCCGCACGGCAGAAGCCTCATGCCACAATAACACTCCGCATGGCAGAAACCTCGTGCCACAATAATGATCTACATGGCAAAAACCTCGTGCCACAATAACAATCTACATGGCATAAACCTCGTGCTATAATAACACTTCGCACTGCAGAAACCTCGTGCCACAACCAAATAGTTATCTGAATAAAAATCATGAAAATAGCACATAACAAATGAAACAATGAGATTACAAGCAAAGAATCCTACAGTTAAAGAATGAATACGAAATCAAAGAAAGCAGGTAATTAAACTAAGCATGTTGCACAAATTGCAAGTAAGAGATAAGACACGTAGACATGTGACATTAGGCTAAACATGATGACTACACGTGCTAGAGTAATTCAATTAAGGAAATAAAAGGAACTACTTAGTAAAAATCAAGTTTTTAACATTTAGCCCGAGTACGCACTCGTCACCTCGCGTACACGGCCTTCACGTAATGCAATTTACCATAACAGTACCAAATTTTAAGGGGAATTTCCCCCACACAAGGTTAGACAAGTCACTTATCTTAAACCTCGCTCAATCAATCAATAAGAAGGTCTTTCCCTCGATTCTCCAAATTCAATTAGCTCGAATCCATACAAAACAATTACATACAATAAATATAACTATAAAAAACTAATTTAAATAATGAAACTACAACTTTAGGAAAGAATTAAAAAATCGCTCCAAAAAGTCGACCCGGTGCCACATCTCGGAACCCGTCCAAAATTACAAAAACCGAACACCCATTCTATATCGAGTCCAGCCATACAAGAATTATTCAAATCCGATCTCATTTAGCCTTTCAAAACTCATGAATTCAGTTTAAGAACTTTTACACCTTTTTTCCCAATTTTTCAACCCAAATCCTTAATTAAATGAAGAAAATCAAGAAATCAAAGATAGATTAGTGAAATTTAATCAAAAACGAGTTAGGAACTCTTACCCCAATAATTTCTCTGAAAATACCTCAAAATATCGCCTTAATCCGAGCTATATATCTCAAAATATGAAGAAAATGCCAAACCCTCAAATATAACCTCTCTGCCCAACACTTTTCACATTTGCGGACAAATAACTCGCACCTGCGATCTAGCTTTTGCGAGTAAAATCTCGCATTTGCGGCCCTCACTTAGAAGCCCAGCCTTCTCACCTATAAGCTTCCCATCACATCTGCGATGCCGCAGAAGCGCCACATGGACCGCAAAAGCGAACTTCCTCTAGAGCCTTAAACTCGCACCTTCGATAGGCCCACTGCAGATGCGGTCACGCACCTGGGTTCTTAAATCCGCAGGAGCGGAACTCTAACCCAGGCCCAACATCGCAGAAGCGGCTTCTCACATGCGCTCCAAAATGCGCAGGTGCGACACACCAGAACCAGTCCAGCATCAGCAATGCCACAAGTCTCAATTTGTTCCGGTTTCTATCTAAATCACACACGGGGCCCCCCAGAACCCTGTCCAAAATATACCAATAAGTCATAAAATATCATACGAACTTAGTCGAGCCTTCAAATCACATCAAACAACGCTAAAAACATGAATTTCGCATCGATTCAAGCCTGATGAACTTAAGAACTTCTAACTTCTACATTTAATGCTGAAACATATCAAATCAAGTCCGATTGATCTCAAATTTTGCACACAAGTCATAATTGACATTACGGACCTGTTCCAACTTCTGGAATCAAAATCCGACCCCGATATCAAAAAGTCCACTCTTGGTCAAACCTTCCAAAAATCTTCCAACTTTCGCCAATTACTGCTGAAATGACCTACGGACCTCCAAATCAACATTTGGAGACGCTACTAAGACCAAAATCACCCTACGGAGCTATTGGAACCATCAAAACTCTATTCTTGAGTCGTCTTCACACATTTCAAACTACAGTCGACCCCTATGACTTAAACTTCAAATTTAGGGATTGTGTCTCAATTCTCTCCGAAACCAAAAACCAAAACTCCCGGCAAGTCACGTAACCACAGTACAATACAAAGAAGGCAACAAACTGGGGGTCGGGGCTAATACACTCAAAACGACTAGCCGGGTCATTACACTACTCTGGCGTGGCTCGGGTAAGTCCTCTACTGCACCACCTGCCCGTCCTCGGCCTCTCGCGGATCTAGCAGGCGGTGTGGGTGTCTGATCATCCGATTCTCTGTACTAGGGCTGCTTATCGGGCGGATTGGGCGGTTAATTACTCTTAATGGTTTGGCTTAACGGTTATCGGCTTTTAAATGTATTAATCCGCTAGCCACCCGATAAGATATCGGGCGGATTGGTATCGGTTTAGCTCTTATCGGGCGGTTATCGGGCTATTTATCGGCCTAATTAAATCTATATTGCGTGCATTAATTGTTTGTTGGCCGCCTAGCATACAAATTCATAATAGGAAATTACACATTGAGTCCCGACAAACATGTCTGCTAACGCCTACATAAGAATGATGTAGTGTGTCATGTGTTGTAGAATGAAAAAAGTAGAACACATTGTAGGCTAGATTACATCCCAAAGCAGACTACATATGAGTCCAAACATACATGTATGTTAACGCCTACCATTAAATCCCAAAGCAGACTACATTACATGAGTCCAGACATACATATGTCTGTTAACGCCTAGCATACAAATTCAGAATAGGAAATTCCAGTCTATATTCAAAGTGAGTCCAGGATACATATTTCAAAATGATTAATCCATAAGTGAGCAGAATACACAAAAATGTTTGGCCAGCAGCTAACGCCTAACAGAGCTTGAATTTATGCAGCTTCAAAGTTCAAACAACAACTTCAAATTTCTAACTTAAACTCTCAACCAGGCATTTCACGCTATATCATTAACCATACAAACAACACCGAGCAAAAGCCAGTTATGTATAGAAATAGGGATGGATTATAAGTAGTAAATAATTTACAAGAAACGCAGATGCGCTATTTCCCCAGAACATAATTCAAGACAGTACTATCGTCAATATTGTGGGATAAAAGTTGTGGCAACAACACTGTTGTTCTTCTATTAAACATAGACAGCAAGCATTAGTTTTAAAAAAATAAAAGCAGAGGTGAATCATAGACAACAGCTTAAACAATCTTATAGTAGGGTGGGAGAATAAGCTAAGCAAATAGCTGGAAGAAGTGGAAGAGTTTTTGATATTTAATATATATATGGGTAAAACAAATTATATATATATATATATATATATATATATATATATATATATATATATATATTCTTAACGGGTTAACGGATTATCCGTTAAGAAAATTGAATAATCCGCCCCCAAACCGATAAGCCGTTAATAAAAAAATTTCAATCCGTTCCCCGTCCGTTAAACCGTTAACCCGATACCAATAAGCCATTAAGCTTCGGTTTCGGTTCGGTTTTCGGTTTTGGTTCGGTTTTGAACACCCTTAGTTGTGCGTGTCCTCACCATCTGTGAGAGAATAGAAAGACAGAGATTTAGAATTTCGAAGTCAACAAATTCGCACGATCTCACGAAGATAAGTACACATGTCTCTGTACCGATCTGTGAGACTCTACTAAACCTGCTTGTGACTCGTAACACCTATGAACCTAGAACTCTGATACCAACTTGTTACGACCCTAATTTCCCTCCGTAGGATGTCATAATTGCACCTAGTCTATAAGACTAGGTAAGCCTAACATTCATCCAGAAATAACTGAAATAATGATTAAAGTCTCAATAACTCAGCAACTAATATAAGAAACTATGCAACTCAGTATATACAACTTCCCAATACCCGGCGAATACAAGTCACAAGTTCTATAAGATGGTACTGAACATCCTTATACATCAGTGTCTATAAAAAGGATAAGGAAATATAATAGGCTAGTTAGATGGGGACCCCTAAAAACTTATACCACCGCATGCGTATCCATACTCGACGTATCACAAATCGCACCTCAAGTGCCCAATATCACAACTTGCCAAGAAACCAATAACAATAGAGTTTTCACAACAGGTAGCACATGGCTCAACCATAATATGCATAAGAGTATCAACAATAACATTGAAGGTGAACAACTCAACAAGAATAGTATTTCACAACTTTACGACTTTGCCGCAATGTCAATCACGACCTTCATAACTCAATACCAAATTCAACAACAAGATATCCCAAGAATAACAACTTCATGTAAAGAACTCTATAGTTAAATGATGAATACGGAATAGAGGAAACAATACTTCGACTAAACATGTAAGGACAATTTAACAAGTAAGAGATATGACAAGTAAAGCATGTGAAGATAGACTAGTGATGCTGAATATAACATGTTAAGGTAACTCAATTAAGTCACGAATGGAATCTATAGAGCTAAAATCGGTAATTTCCACATTCAGCCCGTGTACACACTCGTCACCTTGCATTCACGTATTTCACACATCACAATTATCACAAACAACACAAATCCTAAGGGGTACTTCCCCCACACAAAGTTAGGCAAGACACTTACCTCAAAACACGCTAACTCAACCCATTAGTAGGTATTTCCCTCAATTATCCAACTCTGAACGGCTCGAATATAGCCAAAACACCTTCATACAATAAATATAAACTGTAGGAAACTATTTCGAACAATAAAGTTACGATCTTTACAAAGAAACAAAAAGTCGACTCAAAAGGTCAACCCGGGCCTGCGTCTCGAAACCCAACCAAAATTACAAAATTTGAACGCTCATTCGGTAACGAGTCCAACCATACATGACTTACTCAAATCCGACCTCAAATCGCCTTTCAAATCCCCAAATTTTAGCCTAAGAAATTTCGCAAATTTTTTCCCAAACTTCCAAGTCAAAATACTAATTAGATGATGAAAACAACAATAGATTCGTGTAATATAGCCAAAACCGAGTTAGAATTACTTACCCCAATGATTTCCTTGAAACACTCTCGGAAAATCGCCACAAACAGAGCTCTCTAAGTCCAAAAATGAAAATGAGATCAAACCCTAGAACTTAGGCCTTTTCTGCCCAGTGAATCTGCATCTGCGAACCCACAGCAGCATCTGCGGCTCCGCACCTGCGGAATTTCCATCGTAGGTGTGGTTCTCACTAAGCCCAGCATCCTCCGCTTCTGCGAGAAAACAACCACATTTGCGCACGCGCACCTGCGACCAATACCTGCTCATTTGCTTCCTTCCATCGCAAAAGCGACTTCGCTTCTGCGGAGACCTTCCTGCTTTTACGATCCCAGTGTCCCTCACTCACTATTGCACGTGCGCTCCTAAAGCCACACCCATCGCAGGTGCGATAACACCAAAAGCAGCAGTACTTCAGCAATGCTTAAGGTCCAAAATTGTTTCGGATTCAATTCGAATCACACCTGAGGCCCTCGGAAGCCCTTCCAAATATACCAATAGGTTCCAAAACACTTAACGGATCTACTTGAGGCCAAAAATTACATAAAATAATACCGATTCAATGAATCGCAATCCAATTCAAGCCTACGGAAATAATGAACTTCCGAAATCCAAAACTAATAATGATTCATACCAAAACAACTCCGATTGACTTCAAATTTTGCACACAAGTCATAAATGACATGACGGGCCTATTCCAACTTCCAAAATCAGAATCCGGCCTGGATATCAATAAAGTCAACTCCCGGTCAAACTTTTCAATCTTCCAAACCTTTAACTTCCTAACGTTTGCCAATTCAAGCCGAACCGACCCACAGACCTTCAAATCAATATCCGGTCACACTCCTAAGCCCAAAATTACCATATAGAGCTATTGGAACCATCAAAACTCTATTCTAGAGTTGTAACGACCCGATCGGTCGTTTTACTTTCTAGATCCATATTCCCCTAAATAAGACTCCCCATATGTGCTTTTACTATTTTATGACTTGCGGGGATGGTTAGTTCAGGTTTGGAAGCGTTCGGGTTGAAATCGAAACATTCAACTCCTTAATATTGGCTTTAAAGGGCTAAGTTTGACTTGGGTCAACATATCTAGTAAATGACCTCGGGATCGGGATTTGACGGTCCTAATAGGTTTGTATGATGATTTTGGACTTGGGCGTATGTTCGGATCGTGTTTTGGATGACCCGGGAGCGTTTCGACACCTAGAGTTGAAAGTTGGTTTATTGAATTTTAACCTTTTTTAAATTTAGTTTGGAGTAGGTTTTGGTGTCGAGGTCCGTTTGTGATTTCGAGCTTGGGAATAGCTCCTTAAGGTTATTTAAGACTTGCACACAAAATTTGGTATCATTCCGAGTAGTTTAAGTATGATTCGGCGCGTTCAGAGCAAATTGGAAGAACTTGAAGTTCATTAGTTGATTCGATTTGGTTTGGAGTGTGATTCTAAGTTTTTGTGTTGCTTTTCATGTTTCGTGAGGTTGATCAGGTCCGTTTTATGATTTCAAACTTGTTGGTATATTTGGGCGGGGCCACGGGGACCCGGATGCCATTCGGACGAGGCATGGAACTCATTTGGACTTGGAAAGAATAGCCGAAGCATCAGAGTTCTGGTGCAATCGCACCTGCGGAGGGCCAGCCGCAGGTGCGAGCTCGCAGAATCGAGCCAACAGCCACAGAAGCGGCCCAACGTGGCCTGCCCAGAGATCGCAGATGCGGAGCATGGTGCGCACCTGCGAAAGCGCAGGTGCGATGGAAGAAACCGCAGAAGCGGCCAAAGCCGCAGGTGCAGCACGTGCGTCGCAGAAGTGGACCAATTGTACACAGATGCAGAAGTAGGCCAACTGGGGGAGAGCCACATCTGCGATGATATTTCCGCAGATGCGGAGCCGTAAAAACGGCCATAGAGCCGCAGAAGCAGAAGTGTTGGAGGTAGTGAGGTTCATTTAATACGGGACTTAGGCCATTTTTGACTCATTTCTTTCACTTCTTGGGCGATTTTGGAGCTTCTTGGAGAGAGGTTTTCACCTAGATATTGGAGGTAAGTAATTTCTATCCAATGTAGGTTAAATACATAGATTATGGATAGATTTTAACATGTAAAATTATAAAAATTATGGGTTTAGATGAACAAACCTAGGTTTTGATAAAAATAGAGTTTAACCACGAAAATGATTATGGGATAGGATGAATATTATATATTTGAGTTCATAAGGTTATGAGTAATAATTACCTTTGAAGATTTTCGAAATCCGGGTACATGGGCCCGTGGATGTATTTTAGGAATCTTCCTACTAACTTTCTTAAGGGCAGACAAACTAGTGATAATGCAATCATTATTCAAGAAATTATTAACCATTTCCAAAATATTAGAGGGCGTCGAGGAAAGCTCCTACTAAAAATTGATCTTGAAAAGGCATTCATCAGACTTGAATAATCCTTTATCTATAGAGCTCTACAATCCTTCAAATTTCCTCCATGTATTACCAAACCTATTATGAGCTGCATCAGTACCTCTAGAATCGCAATCCTAGTCAATGAATCTAAGACAGAATTCTTCTACCCGACTAGAGACATCAAACAAGGAGACCCAATGTCACCATACTTTTTTATCCTATGTATGGAACTCCTTTCTAAATATATCTTCCACCATGTTAATATCGTCTTATAGGATCCAATTCAGCTTAATTATACTGGGCCACTTCTCTCTCACCTATTCTACGCAGATGATCTAACACTTGCGTTAAATGCCAACGTAAAATATGTTCAATCTATCAAGCATTGCCTCACATTCTTTAGCCAACTTTCGGGCCAGAAGATTAATACTAATAAATCCAAAATTACCTTTTCTAAGAATTGTGATCCTAGTACCAGGAACCATCTTGCCAACATCCTTAATATAAAAAATAAGTGATAACTTTGGAAAATACTGGGGATTTCCTATACTCCCTCACAAACCCAAAGCATCTAATCTTCACTACATCATTGATAATTTGAATTCCAAACTCTCCGGCTGGAAGAAAATTTTTCTATCCATCGCAGGTTGAACAACCTTAGTCATGTCAACCCTAAACTCGCTCCCAAACTACTCCATGCAATATATTTTACTCCATGTATCCATTCTAAAGAAATTGATAAAATTCAACCGCAATTTTATATAGGGTACTATCACTTCAAGAAAAAGAATTCACTATATCAAGTGGGATACTATCACTCAATCTAAGCAAGACAGTAGACTAGATATTAGAAAAGCCAAAGACAAAAACATCTCTTTACTCTCTAGTCTCTCTTGGCGCCTTTGTAAAAATACTAACTCTATCTGGGCCACTACGCTCATTAGTAAATATAGTCAAAAAAGGAATCTCAACTCCCACTCTTTCATATGGGCCAACATCTTAAGAGGTTGGAAATATTACTCCAAAGTGGATAATTGGACCAGGTAACATTAGCTTTTGGTTTTCGGCTTGGATTCCCAATCTTTATTCATTAAACAACCTTATACATGGACCACTAAGCCAATTAGACTCTTCCCTCAAAGTCAACGATCTTTGGGATAACAATCACTGGGACCTGTCCAAAATATTCCTACGAGTTTCCTAAACATATCATCAACAAAATTCACTCTATTAACATTTCCAATCTTCAAGAGTCCAGGGACATACCAATTTGGGCTCTTACTCCCAATGGTTCTTTCTATACAAAAACAACCTATAAGCTCATCTCCACACCAACACACACTAATTACAAGTTCCATTGGATATGGAAATTAAATACTCTTAATAAAATTAAGTTCTTCCTTTGACAATGCTCCCATAACCGTATGCCTACCAAATCCTATCTCCATCACATTGGCCTAGACATTGATACAATTTGTTCAATCTATAAAGGAACTGAGGAAACTATTACCCATATCTTCTTCGATTGTCCAATAGCGCAAACCTTTTGGAAAGAAACAATCCTGCAGAACCAGATTCTAGACCTCAACTTTGACCACTGGCTCATTACCCTCAAAGACTCACCCATCAACATTGAACACCTGAGTCTAACCTGGAATAAATTCTTCCCGTTTTCCATTTGACACCTTTGGCTCAATAGGAACAATAACTACCACAATAACCTTTGTAACCTACTCACCCTCAACTCTGTAGTCATGCGATGCATGGAATATAAATATTGCGCTAACTCACCAAATCAAAACTACACCACCACCTCTATAATGATAAAATGGTGTCCCCATGTTACAACTGAGTTAAAACTCAACATTGATGGGGTATTCAAAGACAAATACAACAAAGGTGGTGTTGGAGGTATTTTCCGAAATAGAACTGGCGACTTGATCCTAGGCTACTGTATGCCCACTTATGAATAAACATCTACCTACATGGAATTACTTGCCTTAAAAATGGCCTTTATATTGTACGAGTTTTTAATTTTCATAGTTTAGAAATTGAAATTGATGCTACTGAAATACTCAAATTGCTTTGCCATGACAATTATTCCCTCTACACTAACCTTGTTAATGAGTGCAGGTTACTACTAAAGGAACTGGGGAATCCAATGATCCGGCATAACTTCAGAGAAGGAAATAAAGTTGCACATGCTTTGGCTATTGAAGGATCCAAGCAGGCTAGCACCAACCCTCTATCAACGTTAACCTACCCGTCTAATGGTTTTTGGAAAATGCTTCATGAAGACAAAATTGGAGCACATAGTACTAGATTAGTAACTACTAATGTACTAAATAGCTTATCTAAACTTGGGAACCTTATTAGTATTAGTAACCCTACCTCCAAGAGCTCTACTAGCTTAGATATTTCCGATGCTCCCAATGGGACATCATCGTACCCCTATCTAATGTAACTAGCTAAGTTATTAATAATATTTCGTATTTTAAGGTTTAACCACAAAAAAAAGATAATGTTTAGAACTTTGCAAATCACGATTACCTAATAGCGAAATCTTTAGGTCTAGTACACCTTGTATGATATGTTCCTTCTCTAGTAAGAGTTAGTGATGTGTATATTGTACCTTCTTGAAGGTAACTTAGGTGACGAGAGAGTCAAACTGCTATGGTAAACCCATGTGTTGGCCCAAGTAAAGGATAGTTTTGAAGATTGACAAAGGAACTCAGGGATGAACCAGGTCCATCAAGGGTAGGCATAGACACGGGCAGATTCAAAGCACGTGAGATGCACATGCAGGAGATAAACGAAATCTGGCATAATAATAGATATCTCCTGATCGAAAAGATTGCATAATTGATAAAGGAGAAGGACTCCTTACTCAACGAGAACATTATCCAAGATAAAGAAGGAGTTAGGAGTTGAGATTAACTAGAACTCTTCCACCAAGGAAGAGTAGCATTAGAAATCTAGTCATTTTCTACTCTACTAACTCTATAAATCGCAGAATGTTCTCATTCTACAGGGGACGCACAAAAGCAGAAGTTAAACGTGAATTGAGAGCAAAATAGCAAGGCATTTTGCAAGCAGTTCATGTGTGATTCAAGTGTGCGAACCTGAAGCTACATGAATCAGATAGAAGAACCAGCTCCAAGTGTCCGTCTTTTATTCTAGTTCAATTGTAGTAGGCGTTTTCATATTATAACTTTCAGCTTTATCTAGAGGCAATTATAATAAGTACTCAGAGTATTCAAGTTAGAGTTAACTTGAAGTTGTCGTAGCAGTTAGAGGCTGGTTGCCACAACGGGATTAGAGTTAATCCTAGGTTTACAAAAGTGTTTTGTGAATGTAGTTTTTGGCTCAGTGATTTAGTGGAGAGTTTGGGAAAATCCTACTAGGAAGTAGGTCGTGGTTTTTTCACCTTTTGAGCCAGGTATTTTCCACGTAAAATACTTGTGTTCTTTAAATTCTGCATTTATTATTCCGCAATAGTAGTATAAGGAACACATAGAAAAACTAGGTCCTTCTATAATCTGTGCACGCAAAAAATTGGACACCACACAAATCACCCCTCCCCCCCCTCTTGTGTGGTATTGACGTATAAAATATCAATTGGTATCAGAGCGGGTTATCTTTGAAGAGGCTAACCTTAGGAGAAGATCAAGATGAGTGCACCACTGGGAACCAGGAAGGACAATCAATTGCTAGGCCTCCACTCTTCAATGGACAGTACTACTCTTGGTGGAAGAACAAAATAAAAGACCACATAATTGGAGAAGACTACGAGCTATGGGACATTGTTATTGATGGTCCTTTGGCTACCATGAAGAAGAATGATGAAGGAGTAGATGTGCCAAAGACAAGAGCTGACTGCACTACTGAGGACTTGAAAAAGTGGGAGAAGAATGCTAAGGCCAAGAAATGGCTTGTGTGTAGACTTGGTCCAGACGAGTACAGCAAAATTCAAAGTTGAACTACTGCTAAGGAAATTTGGGACACCTTGCAAGTGGCTCATGAAGGAACTGCTCAGGTGAAGAGGTCCAGAGGTACTTTACTATATTCTCAATATGAGAATTTCTCTATGAAGGAAGGAGAGACTATCCAAGAGATATATACAAGGTTCACCATACTGACTAATAAACTGAAGTCTCTTGGAAGGACTCTTCTTGAAGAAGACAAAGTTGAGAAGATTCTGTCTAGGGTTCTACCAGTTTCTTGGGAAAGCAAAATCACTGCAATTTAGGAATCTAAGAACATTGCAACTCTTAAACTGGATAAGCTGATTGGAAATCTCACTGCGTATGAACTTAGAAGGCAGACCATGAAGATGGATGTGCCCAAGAAGGAAAGGAGCCTGGCACTCAAAATCACTGAAGGTGCTGATCTGGAGGAAGATGAAATGGCTATGATCACCAAGGACTTCAAAAAATACCTTATGAGAGAAAAAGGTTCTTCAAAAGGTGGAAATTACAACAAAGCAAGGTTTCCTAAAAAAATGACCAATGAGGGCTGCTACAAGTGTGGGAAGATTGATCATCACATCAAGAACTGCCCTCAATGGGAAATTGAATGGAAAAAGGAAAGATCTGAACGAAGGAATAGGAAGAAGGAACAGGTTCATCCCAAGAAGAACAAAGGATCAACAAAGGCTATGGTTGCTGCTTAAGGAGAAAGTTCAAATGAGGAATCAGATGATGAAGATGGAGATGAACAAGCACTTATGGCAATTGGAGAATCAGATGGGAAATCTCATGAGGAATCTGAGGTAAGTATAATTCATCTCAAAGACAAGATTAAGTTTTTGTCTAAAGAAAATCTCTCTGAATTATTGCTAGATTTCATTGATGAATCTAAGGTAATAAATAAAGAAAAAGAACAGTTGTCTAAGGATTGTGTGATTTTAAAAGCAAAGTGTAAGAACCTGGAACTCAGAGTTAGTAAGGCTGTGAGTGAAAATACTGCTCTGAAGAACCAGGTTCATACATTTGAAGCAAATGTTCTTGAGTTAAAATCTAAAAATCTAAAACTGAAACTAGGAACCAGTAAGAAGACAACTGATTGCACACAACTCACTTTAGAAGAAAATGTAGGCAAACTGAAAGATGAGTTGTATAGGAAGGATGAGCAGGTAAGAGTGCTAAAGGAGGATCTAGTCAAGGTCAAGCATGAACTAGACAGAACTAGTAAATGGAACAGGTCCTCCGATGCTTTGTCATGGCTACAGGAACATCACAGTAGCAATAGAAGAGGACTTGGATTTGGGAATCAGCTACCTAAGTGGGATCCTAAAAGAAAGTACCTCACTCTTCCTGAGAACAAGATTTGTACTCACTGTGGTAAGACTGGTCACTATAAAAGTAAATGTAATGCAAAAGAAAGGGCCAGTCAAAAGAACAAAAATTTTGTTCAAGGGAAGAATTGGTTACCAAGTTGGGCTAAAAAGAATTTAATTCATCCTTTTGCTTATAGAAAGGGATCCAAACTAGTTTGGGTTCCTAAGACTAACCCCTGATTTCCTTTTGTAGGTTCAAGTGAAGGGGAGCAGCCAAATATGGTACATGGACAGTGGCTGCTCAAAGCATATGACAGGAAGCAAGGACCAATTCCTTTCACTTGAGGACCTCAAAGGAGGAAATGTCTCCTTTGGAAATAGAAAGAAAGGTGAAATCATTGGGATTGGTAAGGTGGGTAAGGATGACTCTCATTCCATTGATAATGTCTGCTTGATAGACGGCTTGAAGTATAGCCTAATTAGTGTGTCACAATTGTGTAATAGAGGTAACTTGGTAGCATTCACCTCTACTAAATATTTTGTGATAAATCTTATCACTGACAAGATTGTTTTGCAGGGTAAAAGAGTGAATATAATATATATATATATATATATATATATATATATATATATATATATATATATATATATATATATATATATATATATATATATATATATATATGTCCACACTCTCAGAGAATGAACTAACTTGCTTAAGTGTGCTAGATAGTGATCCCCTCCTTTGGCATAAGAGCCTTGGACATGCAAGTATAAGTCAACTTAACAAATTAATCTCCAAGGACTTGGTGATAGGACTGCCTAACATTAAGTTCAAGGAAGACAAAGTTTGTGAGGCTTGTGCAAGAGGGAAGAAGGTAATATCCTCTTTTAAATGCAAGAAAGTGGTAAGTACCACCAGAACGATGGAACCGGTTCATATGAATCTCTGTGGTCCAATGAGAACATTAAGTAGATGTGGTAAGAGATATGTGATGGTGCTTGTTGATGATTACTCTAGGTTTACCTGGACACTGTTTTTAACATCTAAAGATGAAGCATTTGACATGTTCACTTCCTTTGTTAGAAAAACTCAGAAACAATTAGGAAATCAACTTGCATCAATTAGATCTGATCATGGTACTGAATTTGAAAATGCTAAATTTGCTAAATTTTGTGATGTGCATGGCATAGATCATAATTATTCTGCCCCTAGAACTCCACAACAAAATGGAGTAGTTGAAAGAAAGAATAGGACTCTTGAAGATATGGCTAGGACTATGCTTCTTTCTAGTAAGTTGCCCCATAGCTTCTGGGCAGTAGCTGTAAATACTGCATGCTATATCATAAATAGATGCATGACAAGACCTCTAGTAGAGAAGACTCCCTATGAGTTACTTAAAGGGAGAAAACCAAACATATCCCATCTTAGGGCACTTGGATGCAAGTGCTTTGTGCACAACAATGGTAAGGACTCCCTAAGTAAATTTGATCCCAGAAGTAATGAGGGAGTATTCTTGGGATATTCTTCACATAGTAAAGCTTATAAAGTTTATAACAAAAGAACTATGTGTGTTGAAGAAAGTGTACATGTGGTTTTTTATGAAACTAACATTCTTTCTGAGAGACAGGAATAGGATGATGAAGCAATTGGGTTGGTTAAACACTTAAATGAAATCACAGCCCCGACTGAAGCATCTCTGGAGGAAGGAATATGTGATGGAACAGGTCCATCTATCCCTAGCAACATGACAGGGGGAATAGAACAAAACAATTCTCAAACTTCAGTGGAACCGGTACCTGAACCTGTTCCACAACAACAAAACATTGAGGGAACATCAAGGGGTAACCAATTGGTTGTGAAACCTTACAGATATCAAAGTTCTCATGCTATTGAGAACATCATCACTGATCCAACCTCTGGAATCAAAACCAGATCTTCTTTAAAGAATCTTTGTACTTTTGATGCTTTCTTATCTCTTATTGAACCTAAAACTGTTGCTGAGGCTTTGCAGGATGCATACTGGGTAAATGCAATGCAAGATGAACTCAACCAATTTGAAAGGAGTTAAGTTTGGCATCTGGTGCCAAGACCTTGGACAGATTAGTAATTGGCACAAAATGGATCTTCAGAAACAAACTTGATGAAGATGGGACTGTTACAAGGAACAAGGCAAGATTGGTGGTTCAAGGATATATCCAAGAGGAGGGCATAGAGTATGATGAAACCTTTGCTCCAGTTGCAAGGTTGGAAGCAATAAGACTCCTCATAGCCTTTGTTGCTCATACGGAATTTACCCTCCACCAGATGGATGTCAAGAGTGCCTTCCTCAATAGCTATCTAAAGGAAGAAGTGTTTGTTAAGCAACCTCCAGGGTTTGAAAGCAAAGAGAGTCTTGATCATGTATACAAACTTGACAGATCACTTTATGGGCTCAAGCAGGCGCCAAGAGCATGGTATGAAAGATTATCAAAGTTTTTGCTTGAGCATGACTACAAGAGAGGTAAAATTGACAATACTTTATTCTTGAAAGAGAAAGGTAAAGATCTCTTGGTAGTTCAGATATATGTTGATGATATAATCTTTGGAGCAACTACTGATAAGTTAAGTAAAGATTGTGCTAAACTAATGGGGAGTGAATTTTAAATGAGCATGATGGGTGAGCTTAATTTCTTTTTAGGCTTACAAATTAAACAAAATTCAAATGGAACTATGATCCATCAGCAGAAGTATGTAAAAGAGTTGCTTAAAAGGTTTAAAATGGAATATTTCAAAGAAATTGACACTCCTATTGCAACAGCTACAAAGTTGGATATGGATGAACCTGGTTCATCTGTTGATCAGAAGTTGTATAGGGGAATGATTGGCTCATTGTTGTATCTCACTGCTAGTAGACCTGATACTGTTTTCAGTGTAGGCCTTTATGCAAGATTTCAGGAAAATATAAAGGAGTCTCACTTGACTGTTGTCAAGAGAATTTTGAGATATTTAAAAGGCACCACTGATCTCTGTCTATGGTATCCAAAAGGTAGTAATTTCAATCTAGTGGGATATGCTGATGCTGATTATGCAGGTTTTCTAGTGGATAGAAAGAGCACCTCAGGTATGGAACACTTTGTTGTATTTGTTGTGGTAAAGCACGAGGTTTCTGCCGTGCGGTTGTTATTATTGTGATGCACGAGGTTTCTGCCGTGCGGTTGTTGTTATGGGATTGCACGAGGTTTCTGCCGTGCTATTGTTACTATTGATATTTGCACGTGTGTGTTGTCATGGTGTTGCATGAGGTTTCTGCCATGCTATTGTTATTATTGATATTTGCACATGCGGCGTGACAAGGTGGGATATATATATGTGTGGGTTGCGCATGTGGCGAGACAAGGTGGGAATATTATTATGCACGTGTGGCGAGACAAGGCGGGCAATTATGTTACTATTGCACACATGGCGAGACAAGGTGGGTTGTGTCAGGGATTGATTTGTGATGATTTATGGTCTGGGGGCATTCTTGTTGTTGATATTTGTGTAGTGGTATACGTACATGTGTGAGCTTTATCTTGTGAAAGCTGTGAGAAAATATTTTACTTGTTGTCCGTTCTTCTTCATCCTTATGCTTATTTGCTGGTATGGACTATGTTAGGACACTTGCACAAGCATACACGTAGTTAAGCATTCTTATCGGATAAGAGGTGTTCTTGATATTGTTGAGCATAGATGCCCACCCTTGTTTACTTGCCTTCTATGTGAGAATGGCTCTATTGGCACGTGAGTCGTCAGTGTGGTTATGAGGTGTTATGAGGGCACAGGATCCAAGTGTTAGGGTTCAGGTATTGAGACCCGTGAGTTGTGAATTATCCGAGGTTCGGTACCTCGTGGAGTTGTTGACTAAAACTTGATGTAAAAGCGGTTGTAATTACTGAGTTATTACTTGTCCTTGCTGTATTCGTGATTCCGGATTTAGGTTGTGTTCCATTCACTTTGTCTGCGTCATTTTCATGATATTCCGCTGATACTTGTTGTTTCTTGCTTTAATGCCATTACTGTATTGTGAGTCATATTGCATAGTCTTTATGTAGACATCATACTTCTGTTATTCATGTACTTATATCTATTCAGTTTATTAGACCAGTGGGTGTCTTGACTGTTTTTCGTCACTACTCCACCGAGCTTAGTCTTGATACTTACTGGGCACCGCTGTGGTGTGCTCATGCTACTCTTCTGCACATTTTTGTGCAAATCCAGGTACTTGTTCGTTAGCTAGCTGGGTGGACTATTGCTGTGGAAACTCAAGGTAAACCTGCTGCTGCGTTCGCAGGTTTCGGAGTCACCTTCTAGTTTTCGTTTTGCACTATTTATTCTTATTTCTGGACAGTTGTATTTAGAAGTTTTCTAGCAAACACTATGTAGAGCTTATGACTTGTACTACCGGTTTTGGGAATTTTAAGAGATTCTATTTAAATAATGTTGTTATTTTGATTATTGTTAGGCTTACCTAGTCTCTAAGACTAGGTACCATCACGATACCCAACGGAGGAAAAATTGGGTCGTAACAGGAACTCAGGGATGAACCAGGTCCATCAGTGGTAGGCATAGATACATGCAGATTCAAAGCACGTGAAATGCACATGTAGGAGATAAACAAAATTTGGCATAATAATAGATATCTCCTGATCGAAAAGATTGCATAATTGATAAGGAGAAGAACTCCTTACTCAACGAGAACATTATCCAAGATAAGGAAGGAGTTAGGAGTTGAGATTAACTAGAACTCTTCCACCAAGGAAGAGTAGCATTAAAACTCTAGTTATTTTCTACTCTACTAACTCTATAAATTGCAGGATGTTCTCATTCTACAGGGGACACACAAAAGCAGAAGTTAAATGTGAATTGAGAGCAAAATAGCAAGGCATTTTGCAAGTAGTTCGTGTGTGATTCAAGTGTGCGAACCTGAACCTACATGAATCGGATAGAAGAACCAGCTCCAAGTGTCCGTCTTTTATTCTAGTTCAATTGTAGTAGACGTTTTCTTATTGTACCTTTCAGTTTTATCTAGAGGCAATTGTAATAGGTACTCAGAGTATTCAAGTTAGAGTTAACTTGAAGTTGTCGCAGCAGTTAGAGGTTGGTTGCCACAACGGGATTAGAGTTAATCCTAGGTTTACAAAAGTATTTTGTAAATGCAGTTTTTGGCTCAGTGATTTAGTGGAGAGTTTAGAAAAATCCTACTGGGAAGTAGGTCATGGTTTTTTCACCTTTTGAGCCATGTGTTTTTCACGTAAAATACTTGTGTTCTTTAAATTCTGTATTTATTATTCCGCAACAGTAGTATAAGGAACACATAGAAGAACCAGGTCCTTTTATAATCTATGCACACAAAAAATTGGGCACCACACAAATCACCTCTTTGTGTGATATTGACGTATAAAGCATCACCATGGCATCTTAAAATAAACTCGAATCTGGCATATGTTTCGTCCAATCTATGTAAAGATGTGATGATCTTTTTGCCAATTTAATTACCATTTACGTACATCAATTGCTATAAATAATTTAAATAAAGCATTGTCGATCATCTTATAAAAATGCATGTTTTATTATGATATAAGCATATCCCAAGAAAAATACTATGATTGATGTTATTACCTCACTCAGTCGGTATGACTGACACATTTCTTATAATTGCTTTCGCCCCAAAGATTATTTAGTCAAGGTGGATACTTTCAAGCAGGAAGAGTGATAGGTAAAGCTGCTGACGGATCCAGTAAGCTCCATTGCTTTGATTAATTTTAGCATATATATAGGATTACTATTTATCTTTTTTCTTAAAATTTTGTTTTTTAACTCATTTATTTCATTTATCTGCTACATAAAAAAACACTGAAACGTCGTTATATTAAATTGTTTTAATTACACTTCCCTCTTTCCCTCTTTTTCCGTTAACCTCTTCCTCTCTTCCTTAGAATTGCACCGGTCCAAATTAATTACCATGTCGTTTCCAGATGTTATACATCCCCACAAACGACACAATAGTTTTCTCAAATTGCAAAGAATTCTCTATGTAAAAATCACTTTGCGGGAAAACAACAAAAAGGCGATGAAGACTACACATTCCAATTCTAAAAGAGGTAGTTCATTTCTTAAAATTCTGTCTATTTTCTTTTCGAGTAGATGTCCATAGATTATTGTAAGCATATTTATGTTGGAATTGTTATGGGTTCTCTTGAAGGTAGACGGCACATTCCAATTGTAAAAGACGTAGTTCTTTTCTTAAATAGTTTTTTTCCCCTTCTTATAGATGTTCAAAGATTTTTGTAGGCATATTTATGTTGGAAATTGTTATGGGTTCTCTTGAAACAGCATGGGGACTCTATTATATTGGAACTTGAAGATGAAAATTTGGGACTTTTCCCTTTTTCTAAATATGGAATATTCATCATAGATTTCTGAAATGAGATTCTGAAATTTGTTGATGTCATATAATGTTCTATGACGTTCACCTTTGGTCTTTCGAACCAGAAAGCCTAATCCATGGGAATTTTCAGCCAATCTAAGCACGGCGAGGAAAATAGGGCCTTTCATTGTGCACTCGAGCAATGAAAGATGGAAGTGGTTGTTCAAAGTCTTTTTTGGCATGTCTGTTATTATTCTAAAAGTTCATCATTACATGTTGTGCAGTACCATCACATTCTCTTCGTTGTATTTCAGTAGTTCTTGAATTCTGACTGAGATGTTAGGATGACTGTTCTCTGAGCAAAGTATTATTTTCTACTCAATGTAGTTTTCATTCTTGATAATGTCGCATATATAGGAAATGTTGAGTACTATAAGTATAGTGACTGGATTTTCTTTAGAAGATGAATTCTGTATTGTCTTCTCAATTTTTGTATGGTAAGAATTGATTGTCTTCTTATTATATGTGTGATAAGCTTTGACTGTGGATGCGGAATTGAATATTTGATAATCTTTCTGTCTTTATTTTTGTAGGTCTTCACAGTTTGGGGATTTCATTGAGAATAAAATTTCTTGATAAACTTATTTTAGGAGGATGGGGGTATCGTTTTCTTGTATATATATAAATAAGGGGAAAAGAATGTCGACTTGGCACCTCTCTTTGGCCAAGAGAAGTACTTTTTTTTTTCTCAAATGTTTGCGTTTTATCTTATTTTTCGACTAAATATATGTTTTCTTCTTTCCAACAGATAAAGTGAAACTGCTGCCATTAAAATTGTGACATATGCAACAATACATATTTTGCTACTATTAATCTGCTGCAGGCTTCCAAGAGAAAAAGGAATGGGGAAGATAATAACATATGTCGCTACAAATGATAGTATTTGGGGAGTCAAATACAAGCTTGATGAAGACGCTATCATCAATGATGTATGTATATTTTGTTACTCTTAATCCGTTGCAGGCTTGTAATTGTAGTGTGAGTTCATATTTAATAGTTTTGCTTTTTTTTTGGATGTAAAAATACCCCTTTTTTGAATATTAGGAATGATTATACTAAGTGAACTTTCTCTCTATATATATATATAGAGAGAGAGATAATAGGCGTATTTGAATGATAGAAGGAATCGGTTAAAAGAGTACTAATCTTTTAGAATTTTTCATAAGATTGTTAAGAAGGGGATTGTTGATTTGGTTATTTAAGGAAGGATAATGATTTCTGGGTATACGGAAGAATTAAAGACTGTGAAATATTAGAAAATAAATTAAAGAAGAAAAAATAAAAAAAAATGTATTCTTATACTATATTTTGTTAAACATTTAAATGTCTAACCTTTATTTTTAACTTCAGATTACTTTTATAAAGAGATGTGTGTGAGAGAGGATGAGGGGAGGTATAATTAAGATTATTTAAAAAGTGAGTTTGGACCTTTTTATATAGCACAAAATATAATATACGAAAAAATTGATCAAGAGAGAAAAATGTAGGAGAAAGGGGAATTGACTTAGATTATTTAAGAAAGGATGTCGATTTTTCATTTTACTGGAGGAATTGAATGATATGAGTATGAGAAGAAAAGAAGAAGAAAATAAAAAAGAAAAGCAAGGTGAAAAGAATGAAAAGAAGCTTAGGAAAGGTGGGAACTAGGAGATAATGTTGGAGTGAATTAAAATAAATATAAGGTACGAGTACATGGAGAAAATTATCAAAATAAAAAATGATAGGAAAAAAAAGGGAAAGATTATCAACAAGAAAAATGACAAAACGGGAGATGGGGAATTCAAAAATGTCATCGGAAAAAAAAATTCAAAATGTCAAGGTAATGGGAAGTAGTAAATGATAAACTATTTTTTTTTTTTTGGTGTATTTTGAGAATTAGAACTATTTTTTTCTCTTTTTAAAAGGGTAAAGAAAAGTATAATATTACTTGAATATAGACTTATTAAATTCTTAAATTGTGAAAGTAGAAGTATTTTACTTAAACATATCAACTAGAAATTTTTAGAAAATAATTGAGAAGGAGGTACAAAATTAAGCGTCTACTATCGGCAAAAAAAAAATCAAAATGTCAAGGTAATGAGAAGTAGTAAATGATAAACTATTTTTGTTTTTTTTTTTTTGGTGTATTTCGAGAATTAGAACTATTTTTTTCTTTTTAAAAAGGTAAAGAAAAGTAAAATATTAATTGAATATAGACTTATTAAATTTTTAAATTGTGAAAGTAGAAGTATTTTACTTAAACATATCAACTAGAAATTTTTAGAAAATAATTGAGACGGAGGTACAAAATTAAGCGTCTACTATCGGCAAAAAAAAAATCAAAATGTCAAGGTAATGGGAAGTAGTAAATGATAAACTATTTTTGCTTCTTTTTTTTTTTGGGTGTATTTCGAGAATTAGAACTATTTTTTTCTTTTTTAAAAAGGTAAAGAAAAGTAAAATATTAATTGAATATAGATTTATTAAATTCTTAAATTGTGAAAGTAGAAGTATTTTACTTAAACATATCATAGAAACTTTTAGAAAATAAATGAGACGGAGGTACAAAATTAAGTGTCTATTATCGGCAACCCTTTTAATATTTCGATATCATAAAAAATATCATGTCGTTAGTTTAACTGCGCGTAGCGCGGACATATTTACTAGTTAGTATTATATTTAATTCTAGAGTTTTCTCTTTAAACCTGTCTTAGGATTAAGGCTGGCAAGTGGGCCGGTCCAGATCCGGAACTGGCCCGGGACCGCAGGCCAAACGGGCTAAACAGGCCAGGACCGTTTGGCCCGATTTTAGCGGGCCTGGTCCAGTCTCGTGGGCTGCTCCTATGATTTGGGCCCATCAGGCCCGGCACCGTTTAGCCCGCCAGGGCCCGGGACCGGCCCGGTCCCTTAGCGGGCTAAACGGTCCCAACGGCTATTTTTTTAAAAAAAAAAAATATAGCCGTTCGGCTGTCAAAAATAGCTGTTGGCTATTTATAAAATAGCCATTTAACCCCCCCAACTTTGTTTTAATCCCAAATTTTTTATAATTACACTTTTTCCCTATTTTCAACTATAAATACCCCATCATTATTTTATTTTTCTTACAAAATCATCAATCTATCACAATCTCTCTCTAATTTACTTCTATAATTGCTACTATTGCTTACTTTATTGTTACAATTTGTGAAACAATTGTGAAGTTGGTGAATTGAAATCTTCAACGATAATCAATTTCCAACAAGTTGTTCGTCAATTCGGTAAACTTGTTCCAACTCTTAAGTTTTAATATTATAATTTTGTTTGTTTTATTTACTTTGCTTGATTAATTAAGATGGCTTATTCCTTAAAAAATATGCTTAGTAAAAATAAGAAAAAATCGAAGAGTGGTGAATCTAGTGGCCAATCTGTTCCTCCTCCACTTCCCCCGGCTCCCCGACCCAAACCTGTTACCCGTCCTACACCTCCTATTCTTGATAGCGATAATAGTTTATTACAATTTACCGAAAGTCAATTTTGCCATAATATTGCACCCGGTGAACAATTAAACCATGAATATATGAATGCTCTTTATGGTAATCCAACTATTGATGAAAATGATGATGAAGAAATAGATTTTGATGAAACGCAACCGGATGACGATACACCCACTAGTCCTGCTCCTGAAGTTAACTCAACTAATAATAATAATCCAGATGATCCCCCGTCTGACCCTCCTGTTAGTGCCCCTACTTTTTCTAGACAACCTTTTAAACGGGAAGAAACATCTCTTGTTTGGCAATTTTTTACTCAACTAAGAGAAAAAAATAGGGCTAAGTGTAAAACTTGTGGCAACGAGTTAGTTTTTCAATATGTTGGAAGTCGGGGGGGAGGGGGAGGAAGTTTGACTAGACACATATTGCTACACCCTCAAGATAAAGCTAGATATTTTCGTATGAAAGATTTGGCTGAGGGGACAAGTGCACCTAGTCAGTCTGACCTTAGTACCGGATCAAATCAATTTCAACCGAAAATTAACATTGTTACCGGTGGTATTTTATATTATGATCCAAAAAAAAATCGGGAAGAATTGGCAAAAATGGTTACTGTTATGTGCTTACCCTATAGTTTTCCTTCTAACCCCCACTTTGTGCATTATATTAAAAAAGTTTATAATCCTACTTATAAAGGTTTTCCTCGCACAACCGTAAAGAGTGATATTTATAAATATAAACATGAATATGAACAATATTTGCGCTATTTATTTACTCATATAAATTGTCGTCTTGCTATTATAACTAATATTGGTAGAAGTGGTAATGACTGTGATTACCTTACTGTTACCAGTCATTGGATTGATGAGCATTGGATAATGCAAAAGCGCATTATTGCTTATAGAATAATTAATTCACGTCACACAGGGCAGTTTATTTCTAGCACGATTGCGGATATTTGTAGATATTTTTGCATTAGTGATAAAATAATGTCAGTTTCAATGGATAATGCTACTAGTAACACAAATGTTGTAGCCTTGCTTACCACTACACTAAGTCCTGTATTTAGTAATATTTTTCATGTTAGATGCATTTGTCATATTTACCATTTAATTGTGGGTGATGGTATGCGAATTTTAAATGTTGAAATTGAAAAGGTTAAAATGGCTCTTAATTGGTTTTTTTATTCAAACCGTAGAAGTAGATTTAGAGAATATTTTAAAAGATGCGATGAATTTGGCCTAAGAGAAAGAAAGGTTCCTAAACCTTGTCCAACTAGATGGAATTACATGTATGAAAGTTTAGTTGTTGCATATGAATATAGAAACCCCATAAACTCAAAGTTTAATGCTCATGTAAGTGATGATGATGAGCAGCTTACAAATGCGGATTGGGCTAATGTTAAAATGCTTGTAGATTTTTTAGAAAAATTCCATATTGCTACAAATAAATTTTCTGGGCAATATTATCCTACTATTTCTAACTGTTTAGTTTATATTGCAGAACTTGTAAATTTGTTTGATCATTTTTCAGAGGGTGGAGAAATTTATCAACTTGCTATTGATTCCATGAGAAAAAAGTTTAAAAAATATTTTTCCCTATTCCCCCTATTTATGGTATTGTTGCATTGTTAAATCCTACTATGAAATTAGGAGGTCCTCAATTTTGGTATGAAACTGTTTATAATGGTTTAGCACTTGAAGATGAGGAGTTGTCTAAACTTCCGGACACAATAGCCTCAATTAAAATAAATATTCAAACTATTTATAATGTTTATCAAGTTCATTAGATCATGCTAGACCAAATGTTCCAACTCCTTCTTCTTCTAGTTCTCAATCATCTAAAAGAACTGCGGGAGTAAGAGCACTTAGTGCTTGGGCAGGGTTCGGGGGTTCTCAAGGTTCTAGTACTAGTAATTTTTCACAACTAAATGAGCTTGAAGTTTATTTATCACAGGGAATTGAGGAAGTGAATCCCGACGGCTCCTTTAATATTTTGGAATGGTGGAAGGACAAAGAAAAACACTTTCCGATTCTTTCAAGGATGGCCCGAGATATTTTAACTATTCAAGCTTCAACAGTGGCATCAGAGAGCGCTTTCAGTCAAGCAAGACTTCAACTCGGTGATTATAGAGCGTCTATGAGGGAGAGCTTGGAAAAATCAGTACTTTTCAGAGTTTGGATCCGTTCGGAAAGAAGAAATTTTGGACTTGCTGAATCACAACCAGAGGTAGACGAAGCTTACGAAGAAATGCTAGCTGAACTTGCGGAGGATGATGCTTCGCAGCGGTGATGACCAAGCTTTATTTCCGCCACCACCAACGAAAATTCCTCCGGACCTTGAAGGATTTATGAAATTTGTAAGAGATACCATGTAAATTAATATATAACTTGTATTTTGGTACATCTTGATTAGTTTCTTTTTTTTCTCAATAGTGGTATTAGCACCTTGTTGTGCTCATTCCATAGGGGGAGGAAGACTAAGAAAGATATTGCCATGATTTTTAATGCTATAATAAAAAAATATAACGCATTGATTTGAATATCTCTTTACAATATTTTTGTCTTTTTATATATCTTAAGCTATACATATAGTATAATATAGCTTAAGATATATAAGCTATATTCGATATACATATATCGATATACATATATATATAAGCTTATATATATACTATACTATACTATATATACATCTTAAGATATACTATATATACATAGTATACTAGATATACTAGATATATATATAGTATAGTATAGTAGATATACATGTATATATAGTATATCTTAAGATGTATACTATCGAATATGGCTTATATACTATGTATATATAGTATAGTATAGTATAGTATAGTATAGTATATATATACTATATATACAACTTAAGATATATAATCTATATTCGATATACATATATATATATATATATATATATATATATATATATAAGCTTATATTTATACTATACTATAGTCTATACTATATATACATCTCATAAGATATATAAGCTATATTCGATATACATATATATAAGCTTATATATATACTATACTATACTATATATACATCTTAAGATATACTATATATACATAGTATACTAGATATACTAGATATATATAGTATTAGTATAGTAGATATACATGTATATATAGTATATCTTAAGATGTATATATAGTATATAAATCGATTATAGCTTATATATAGTAAGATGTATATATTATAGTATAGTATAGTATATATAAAAGCTTATATATATATATATATATATATATATATATATGTATATGTATATCGAATATAGCTTATATATCTTAAGTTGTATATATAATATATACTATACTATACTATAATATATATACATCTTACTATATATATTATATATATCTTAAGATGTATATATAGTATATCTTAAGATGTATACTATCGAATATGACTTATATACTATGTATATATAGTATAGTGTGTATATATATATATATCTTAAGATGTATATATAGTATATAAATCGAATATAGCTTATATATCTTAAGATGTATATATAGTATAGTATAGTATATATATATATATATATATATATATATATGTATATCGAGTATATCGAATATACTATGTATATATAGTATAGTGTGTGTGTGTGTATATATATATATATATATATATATATATATATATATATATATATATATATATATATATATATATATATATATATATATCTTAAGATGTATATATATACTATAATATACTATATATATACTATAATATATATACATAGTTTATAAGTCATATTCGATAGTATACATCTTAAGATATACTATATATACATCTTACTATATATATATATAGCTTATATATCTTAAGATGTATATATTCAATATATATACATATCTTAAGATGTATATATAGTAAATCGAATATAGCTTATATATCTTAAGATGTATATATAGTAAATCGAATTATATTATATATATAAGCTGTAACGACCCGGCCGGTCGTTTCGAGAGTTGTAACCCTGTTTTCCCCATTCCTACTTCTTTTGGTGTTATTCAACAATATTATATTATATCGGGTTAGTTGGTTATTTTAAGATGTATATATAGTATATTTTAAGATGTATACTATCGAATATGGCTTATATACAATGTATATATAATATAGTATATATATATTTTAAGATGTATATATAGTATATAAATCGAATATAGTTTATATATCTTTATTACCATTTTTTTTCTCTAACTTCTATTAAAAAAAAATTAAAAATAGAAAGTATTTGTGGGGCCCGCTTAGGCCCGTTTAGGCCCACTTAGGCCCGGGACCGTTAGTTCGTGGTCCCGGTCCCGAGCCGGTTTCAGCAATAAGCCCGCGAAGCCCGGGACCGTTTAGGACAGGACCGCATAGGACCGGCCCATTGAGGACCGGGCCCGCGAAGCCCACTTAGGACCGGGCCCGGCCCACTTGCCACCCTTACTTAGGATTTAATATTTGCAAAATACTTTGATTACAAATCGTTAAATTGGAATTGATTGAACGTTGGTAGGTTTTAAAATTATGAATTTTTAGCATGAAAAAGGGGTAGGCTTACTAAAGGGTTAGTCTTAGCGTCTTTGGTTCCTGAGTCTGGTTAGTGGTTAGTAGAGTTTCACTCTACATAGACAAAAAGAAGATTTCAAGATACATTTTACCAATTTCATAAAAGAAGAGCTCATCTGTTCACCACCTGCCTCCATTTTTCGTTCTTTCCATCTGTTCACCACCTGCCTCCATTTTTCGTTCTTTCCATTTTCTGATTTTCTTCATTCACACCTTGAATGAGATTTTGCTTCAATTGTCGTAATGTCCTCCTTTTCAAACAAATCATATTGCTGGAACACCACCTGTTTGGTAAAATGCCTGAATGAGAAGTTATGTTTTGACAGAAACCAACGGGAGGACGTAACCTGTTAATTTTGGGATGCAGTTTAGGTTTGACACATAATTTAGAGATGGAATGTGAGAAGGAATACAAAAAGTTGCCAATTTCTGCAGCATTGTCCAAAAGAGAACATACTCCTAGAATATTCCTTTTGTTCTTTCTTTTCCTCTCTTTTCATTATTAGCTTACAATGCAAAGAACCCCAATTTATAACCCCAGTAAATATAACACACCTAAGAACAACAGAAGCATTAGCAAAAATTGTCAATGCAGCAATGCATGAAATTTACAAATACTAGAAGCCACTTGTTATTACTTCATCCTCTTCTTTTCCGACGTCTTCTCTTGGCCTCAATTTTCTTAACCATCCTGTATCCTTCTTCGTTGACAATTCTCACAAACCATTTTGGTCTCCCTGTTAAGAAAACGACATATCCCATAAACAATCCAAACACCATTCCACAACCATATCCTATTACCACTGCTCTCCAATCCATAAACCCTGGATCATCTTCTTCTTCATCGGCCTCAAATGAAGGAGGTTGTTGCGGCATCTCATTATCTCCACAATTTCTTGACAAAGGAAATCCACATAATCCAGCATTTCCTGAATACGAGTCATTTTCAAATGTATCAAGCTGTGGACCTCTAGGTATGCGTCCGATCAGATGGTTCTGTGAGAGATTCATGACAGCAAGAAAGTTCATAGTTGCAAGTTGTTGTGGAATCTTCCCTGAGAGTTGGTTTGACGACAGGTCTAACGATTCAAGAACTGATAAATTTCCAAAGGACTGAGGTATTGGACCAATAAGTCTGTTATGTGACAAATTCAAAGCTCGAAGTGACCTAAGATTGCCAATGTATTTTGGTATATCACCTTCAAATTTGTTACTTGAGAAATCAATGGTTGCAAAGATAGAAAGAATCCTCACAATTTCAATCTGCTGCCCTTTTATAGACACTGTCACGGAATCATGGTATAGATCTTCTCCAATATACAATGTAGGAGTTCCCGTTCGATCTGATATCATCATGGCTTTCAGGTTTCTGAAATACCTTTCTGGAAAATTCCCAGTGAAGTCATTATAAGAGAGATCAAGGATTTTCAACTTAGAGAATAAGACTTGCTTTCTTGAAGTGGTAATCGGGCCGTGTAACCTATTGGATCTCAAACTGAGAACATGTAGCCTAGGAAGTGTTCCCAACCATTTTGGAAATGTATCATTCAACAAGTTTTCTCCAAGATCAAGTACCTCCAGCGCTCTGCAATTGGCCAGGGTTTGTGGCAATGTTCCTTCTAGTTTATTATTCCGCAAATTGAGACTTCTCAAAGTACTTTCCCTGCCAAACTTTGTTGGAACTGTCCCATGAAATTGATTATCGTGCAGGTCCAACACTGAGAGACTCCTGCTCATGTTTACCAAACATTTTGGAATTACTCCACTCAAGCTGTTACTGGACAAATCAAGAATCACAAGGGTACTCATCCTGCATAACGGTGAAGGTAACTTCCCGGTGAAGTTATTTTTTGAGACTATGAAGAGGAACATGCAGGGAGGTGGAGCGGGTAGTTCTCTTTGAATCAAGTTCGATCCAAGATCAAGATAAACAAGATTTTCAAAGTCATGAAGTGGGTTAATAGCAGTTAGAAAATTGCTTGAAAGATTCAGATAAAACAATGAGCTTTGCCAATCAGACCACGCCCAATCAGGAATTTTGCCATAGATCTTGTTGTTGGAAAGATCTAATTGACCAATTCTCGTTGCAGCTTGTAAGAAATTTAATTCCCTTATATTGCAGGAAGATGCATACAATCTTCCAATAGAACTCGGCAAGGCCATATGTTTGTGGCTGGAAAACACCGACAGATTGTTAAAAGAAAGACCAAGACGTCTAAGTTGTTTGCAGTTTGAAAACATACCAATGTCTAGACCACCAGAAAAGTTGTTCGTAGAAAGATCTAGTGTTGTCAAGTTCACAAGTTTGGAGAATGATCTTGGGATAGGTCCATGCAGCTTATTGCCACCAACATCAAGAACTTCTAGCAAGTTGTATCCAAATTCCTTAAGTTGACCAGTAAGATGATTGGCTCTCATCTGTAAGAATTTTAAGGAAGGAAGATCAAATATCCAAGATGGTATTTCCCCAGTAAGCAAGTTATCTGATAGGAAGAGCAAAATGAGGTTTGGGAATCCAGTGGCGATAGAAGGAATAGGACCAGCAATTGAACAATTAGAGAGTATTAAACTCTCCAGCTTTGTTAGGTTTGTAACTGAGGATGGAAACAACCCTGTGAACAAGTTATCTGCAAGGGATAAAGATTTGAGCTTGGTGAAGTTACTGAAAATATTTGGAATATCACCACTAAAGTTGTTAGATGAAATATCAAATTCAACTAGTTGCACCAGATTTGAGATTGTTGATGGCAGTGAACCATTGAAGTTGTTCGAGAAGAGGCGCAAATTATTGAGCTTTGTTAGATTCCCTATAGATTGAGGAATGGTTCCAGAGAAGTAGCAACTTGAGAAATCTAGGAAACTTAAAGAGCTGAGATGACCAATAGCATCTGGTACATTCCCGGAAAAGCCTGATGAAGAAAGATCTAACTCCGTTAAAGAGCTGCTACTGTTCCACTTAATCTTTGGCAAATGTCCCGTGAGATCCGAGTTGCTTCCTAAGTTAAGCTTTTGTAGTTTTGGCAAATGAAAATTTTCATCAGGGATTTTCCCAGACAATTCTGTGCTGGGAAGATTCAGAACAGCCAAGGAAGAGGAAAAGTTTGATGGGAGTGCTGAAGAGATGTATGTAAAGGTGAGGTAAAGCTCCCTTAGTTGAGTTAAGTTTTGAAGGATCAATTTGAAAGTGTGAGGTCCAAATCTCAACTCCTCAAGATTTTCGGAAAGATCAAGTGAAATCAAGTTAGATAGATATGATACTTTTGAAGGTACTCTGCCTGAAAAACCAGAATTCGAGAGATTAAGATGTGCCAAACTTGGAAACCAGCCAAATTTGCTTGAAATTTGGGAAGGGGAGAAATCATTGTATGCTAAATTAAGCTTTTGCAGATTAGAAAGCTGGAAGAGGGTGCTGTTGGAATCAATTGTTCCATGAAGTTGGCTGCAACTAAGATCAAGACCGGTTATTTGACCTGTAATTCTATCACATGTTACTCCATCCCAGGTACAACAATCAGTGCTGCTATTCCAAGAAAATGTCTTTGGGTAGGCAATGTGACCATTTGAATCACAATCAGCAGAAGCAGAGTCATCTATGGCCAATTTAAACTTCAATTGTTGCAAAGCCAAGCTCTGGTCTTGGCGGCATAAATGATTTGAAAAAGGAATGTTAGACGAAAAAACAAATGGATAATGTAACACAGAAACAAGAACAAGAAATAAGCATCCCATCTGCAAAAATTGAATCATCTTCAGTCTTCGGATTCAACAAATAATGCAATAAGATTCAATATTACCTCTTTATAGAGTATATTGCATCAGCATCTGCAAGTGGGAGAATGTATGAATAATTCAAACGGGGACAAGAGCAAGATTTTATGCCAGCAAGATAATAATGGAATTAATGATTGCAGTTGTAAAAGTTGACAAAACACCTTTACTTTCTTATCCTTCTAGTCCTACGAAGACATGGATATTAATGGAGTTCGGAACCAAAATGTGGTTCTTTTGGACTCAAAGAACCAAAATGTGTGGAAAAACAATATAGTGAAATATATATAACGCCCTTTTAAGGGCGCTATACCTTAACGGCCGTTTGTCCGTTAAGGTATAGCGCCCTTTTAAAAGACGCTATAGTTGAACCTGAAAAGAGCAGGAAGGTATAGCGCCTTTTATTAAGACGCTTGTCACGACCCAAATTTTCCCTCCGTATAACGACGTGACGGCACCTAGTCTCTACGAATAGGTAAGCCTAACATTCGTGGAATAATAAAATGAAAACAAAATTTTAACACCTAACTGTTCAAAAATACACAGTAAATCCCAAAACCCGGAACATCGTGAATCACAAACTACAGAAGGAAAAATCTAGTGTCTCTATACATCATAGTCTAACAAGGAAAAATACAGAAGATAATGGACATGAGAAAGAGTATAAGGGGACTCCGAGGTCTGCAGACGCGGCAGATATACGTTGAAGTCTCCAAAGCTGTCACGACTCACTGATAGTGCGGCTGATAAGGTGCACCTGGATCTGCACATGAAAAACATGTGCAGAGAGTAGTATGAGTACACCACAATCGGTACCCAGTAAGTGCCAAGTCTAACCTCGGTCGAGTAGTGACGAGGTCAGGTCAGGGCCCTACTGGTAATTATATAAATAAACAATATAGAGTGTATTACCGCAATAAAATAAAGGCTGAAATTTAACAACAATGGAATCATAGAAGGTAACAGCTCAGTACACAGAAACACAACAGGGGATCTTCCGAGATACCGTCTCGTAGTCCCAAACGTAAATGTGCAGGGAAATCTCCCTGAATACCGTTCCGTAGTCCCAAAGTAAATGTATAGGGGAATCTCCCGGAATACCATTCCGTAGTCCCAAAATAAATGTGCAGGGAAATCTACCGGAATACCGTTCCGTAGTCCCAAAATAAATGTGCAGGGAAATCTCCCGAAATAACGTTCTGTAGTCCCAAAGTAAATATGCAGGGGAATCTCCCGGAATACCATTCCGTAGTCCCAAAGTAAATATGCAGGGGAATCTCCCGTAATACCGTTCTGTAGTCCCAAAGTAAATGTGCAACGCGAGTGATAGAAAGACAACTACATCACGAAATTCTTACAATTTAGACTAAGTACCAGTCAGGGAATAAGCAGGAAATTCACTAAGCATGCTGCACATAATTCACATAAACACTTAAGACACGTAGACATGCTGTATTAGACTAAACATGATAGCTACACATATTGGAATAACTCAATTAAGAATGAAAATAGATTAGTATTTATTAAAATTATATAACTCAAAATAACAGGAAAACATGTTTCTGCTCGGCAAGAAAATCGGATTTTTCCACAACTAGCTCGTGTACGTACTCGTCATCTCACGTACACGGCGCTCACATAGCATAATAGTTCTTAAGGGAATTTTTTCCACGCAAAGTTAGGCAAGCCACTTACCTTGAACCAAGCTCAATCAATCGGTCACAATGCCTTTTCTACGAATATCCGGCTCTGAATGACCCCAAATCTAGCGAAAAGCAATTACATATCATAAATACAACAATAATAGACTCATCTAATTAACGAAATCAATATTTTAACGAAAATTTCAAAATTAACTCAAAATCGTCCGTGGGCCCCATATATCAGAACCCGATAAAAGTTACAGAATATGAACACCCATCCAACTACGAGTCCAACCATACAAATTTCACCAAAATCTGACATCAACTCGAGCCTCAAATCTTCAATTAAAATCTATGAAAATTTTTACCATTTTCAACCAAATCTTTACCCATTTGAACCTAACAATCTTTCCATGACCTTATTGGTATGTATACATAATACTCTTATACCCAAGAATCATACTATAAATCACCCGTCTTTATTCCAAACCCGAAATTGAAGAATTGAGGAAAGAAATTCTTACCTCTTTGAAGCCCTAGCAAAATCCTTGTGAAATCTTCAAACCTTGAATAAGAAGTTGATGGATAAATGACTAAGTCTTCACTTTCTCTCTCTAAAATACTCTCACCTCTCTCTAAAATATCAGATGAAACCCTTCAAAATGACCCCCAATAGTGTTTTATAAGAATAGGGTCGGGTTTATAAAATCAGAAAAATAAAGCTCTGGGACAGGTTCTGCGGTCGCATATGCGACCGCATAATGATTATGCGGACCGTATATCGGTCGCATAATCGGTGTCCAAAAATAGCAAACATCTGTCTGTGTATGCGGTCACTATGCGGCCCGCATACCTGTTCTGCGGTCGCATAGTCGACCGCTGATTTCATCCAAATTGGCCCTCTTCTGCATCACTTCTGCGGCCATTATGCGGTCCGCAGAGTGATTATGCGGTCGCATAATGGACCGCAGAAATGCGTTTTTCTGCCAAGAATTTTCCTTTACTTCCCGGTGCATTGTTCAACCCAAAAAGTCCGAGCCGCGAGAAATTTCTACAACCTTTGTACTATTTGATCTACCTCGACGCCACAAAAACTTAATTTCCTTAGCAAAACCTTTCGGGTTACTACACATACATCAACATCTGGTCAACCTTTTTAACTGAATTTCGAAACCTTGGAACTTGGTATTCCAAATCATTCAAAAATCTCACCGGACCCGAACCAATACCCCCGGTAAGTCACATAACAAATATAAAGCATAAATTGAGCAGTAAATAGGGAAACGAGGTTATAATACTCAAAACGACGGGTCGGGTCGTTACATTCTCCCCCTCTTAAACAAACGTTTGTCCTCGAACGGGTTTAGAATAATACCTGGAGTCTCAAATAAGTGTGGGTATTTACTCCGCATTTCCTGCTCAATCTCCTAAGTAGCTTCTCCGACTGGCTGGCCTCTCCACTGCACCTTCACTGATGCTATATTCTTTGACCTCAGCTTTCAAACCTACCGGTCGAAAATAGCCACTGGCTCCACATCATAAGTCAAATTACCGTCCAGCTGTACTGTACTGAAATCCAAAATGTGAGACGGATCCCCGACATACTTTCGGAGCATGGATACATGGAACACTGGATGAACATCTGATAGACTAGGTGGCAAAGCAAGTTCATAAGCCACCTCCCCAATTTTCTTAAGTATCTCAAAAGGCCCAATATACCGAGGGCTCAACTTGCCCTTCCTCTCGAACCTCATAACGCCCTTCATAGGCGAAACTCGGAGCAAGACTCGCTCTCTAATCATGAATTCCACCTCGCGAACCTTACGATCCGCATATTTGTTCTGTCTAGACTGCGTTGTGCGAAGTCTATCCTGAATTACCTTCACCTTTGCCAAGGCATCCTGAACCAAGTCCGTACCCAATAATTTGGCCTCGCCGGGCTCAAACCAACCCACTGGGGACCGACACCGCCTACCGTACAGAGCCTCATACGGTGCTATCTGAATGCTGGACTGATAACTGTTGTTGTAAGCAAACTCTGCAAGTGGTAAGAGCTGGTCCCAAGAACCCCCAAAATCTATCATACACGCACGGAGCATATCCTCTAATATCTGAATAGTGCGCTCGGACTGCCCGTCCGTCTGAGGGTGAAATGTTGTGCTCAACTCAACCCTAGTACCCAATTCATGTTGTACAGCTCTCCAGAACCGTGATGTAAACTATGTACCCCGGTCAGAGATAATAGATACCGGTACACCATGAAGCCTGACGATCTCACGGATGTAGATTCGAGCTAGCTGCTCGGAAGAATAGGTAGTTATCACAGGAATGAAATGAGCCGACTTGGTCAGCCTATCCACAATTACCCAAACTGCATCAAACCTCCGCTGAGTCCGTGGGAGTCCAACAACGAAATCCATAGTGATCCGCTCCCATTTTCACTCCGGAATCTCTAACTTCTGAAGCAATCCACCTGGTCGCTGATGCTCATATTTTACCTGCTGGCAATTAAGACATCGAGCCACATACTCTATTATGTTCTTCTTCATTCTCCTCCACCAGTAATGTTGTTTCAAGTCCTGATACATCTTTGCGGCACCCGGATGAATAGAGTACCGCGAACTGTGAGCCTCCTATAGAATCAACTCACGCAAACCATCTACATTGGGCACACATAGCCTGCCCTGCATCCTCAATGCATTATCATCTCCAATAGTGACCTCCTTAGCATCACCGTGCTGGACCGTATCCTTAAGGACAAGCAGATGGGGGTCATCATACTGATGCTCCCTGATACGATCATAAAGAGAAGACCGAGAGATCATATAAGCCAATACTCGACTCGGCTCAGAAATATCCAATCTCACAAACGGGCTTGCTAAGGCCTGAACATCCAACGCCAATGGCCTCTCTACTGCTGGTAGATATACTAAACTCCCCAAACTCTCTGCCCGACGACTCAAAGCATCGGCCACCACATTGGCCTTCCCAGGGTGGTATAAAATAGTGATATCATAATCCTTAAGTAGCTCCAACCACCTCCGCTGACGTAAGTAAAGATCTTTCTTCTTAAACAGATGTTGCAAACTCCGATGATCGGTGTAAATCTCACAAGGAACACCGTACAAATAATGTCACCATATCTTTAAGGCATGAACAATAGCTGCTAACTCAAGGTCATGGACAGGATAGTTCTTTTCGTGTACCTTCAACTGTCTGGACGTGTAGGCAATCACCCTACCGTCCTGCATCAACACCGCGCCGAGACCAATCCGCAATGCATCACAATATACAGTATAAGACCCCGAACCTGTAGGTAATACCAATACTGGGGCTGTAGTCAAAGCTGTCTTGAGCTTCTGAAACCTCTCCTCGCATTCCTCTGTCCACCTGAACGGAGCACCCTTCTGGGTCAGCCTAGTCATAGGTGTTTCAATAGATGAGAATCCCTCTACAAAGCGAAGGTAATACCCCTCCAAACCAAGAAAACTCCGGATCTCCGTAGCTGAGGAAGGCCTAGGCCGACTCTGCACTGCTTAAATCTTCTTCAGATCCACCTGGATCCCCTCACTCGATACTATATGACCCAAGAATGCCACTGAGTCTAGCCAAAACTCACACTTTGAAAATTTTGCATATAACTTCTTTTCTCTCAAGGTATGAAGTACAGTCCTCAGGTGCTGCTCATGATCCTCCCGACTCCGGGAGTATACCAGAATGTCGTCAATAAACACAATGACAAACGAGTCAAGATAAGGTCGGAACACAATGTGCATCAAGTGCATAAAAGCTATTGGGGCATTGGTCAACCCAAAAGACATAACAAGAAAATCATAGTGACCATATCTGGTCCTGAAAGCAGTCTTCGGGATATCCGGCTCCCGAATCTTTAACTGATGATAACCTGAACGTAAGTCAATCTTGGAAAACACTCTGGCACCCTGTAACTGATCAAATAAGCCATCAATACGAGGCAATGGATACTTGTTTTTCACTGTGACTTTGTTCAACTGGCGGTAATCAATACACATCCGTATAGAACCATCCTTCTTCTTCACAAATAAGACAGGGGCACCCCAAGGTGACACACTGGGCCGAATGAAGCCTTTATCAAGCAATTCTTGTAATTGCTCTTTCAACTTCTTCAATTCAGGAGGAGCCATACGATATGGAAGAATAGATATGGGCTGAGTGCCCGGCAACAAATCAATGCCAAAATCAATATCTCTGTCGGGCGGCATGCCCGGAAGATCAGCTGGAAACACATCTGGAAAGTCCCTCACTACTGGAACTGACTCAACTATAGGGGTATCAATACTGACATCTCTCACATAAGCTAGATACGCGTCACACCCCTTCTCAACCATTCGTTGAGCTTTAAGAAAAGAAATAACTCTGCTGGGAGTATACTCTAAGGTACATCGCTACTCTAATCGCGGTAAATCTGACATAGCCAGCGTCATGATTTTAGCGTGACAATCAAGAATAGCATAATGGGGCGACAACTAGTCCATGCCCAAAATAATATTAAAGTCTACCATGCTGAGTAATAATAAATCGGCGTTGGTCTCAAAACCACTAAGAGCAATCAAACACGACCGATACACGCGGTCCACAATAAGAGAATCTCCCACAGGAGTAGATACATAAATAGGGAAACTCAAAGAATCCCTAAATACGCCCAAATACGGGGCAAAATAAGAGGACACATAAGAATATGTAGAGCCTAGGTCAAATAATACCGACGCATCTCTATGACAGACCGAAACAATACCTGTAATGACAGAATCAAAAGCAACTACCTCTGTACGAGCAGGAAGTGTATAATATCTGGCCTGGCCTCCCCCTCTAGGGCGACCTCTACCTCCCCGACCTCTACCTCGAGCTGGTTGAGCAAGTGGGCTGGCAGCTGGTGCTGTAATCATAGCCTGAGGACCCGGTGGAGCACGTTGTGGCTGAATAGTCTATGGAGGTGCACCCCTCTTAATCCTGGGGAAATCCCTCACCATGTGGCGAGTGTCGCCATACTCAAAACAAGCTTTGGGAGGGCGTGGCTGCTGTGACTGGCTCGGGCCAGGTCTGCTAGACTGGCCGCTAGGAACACCCCGTGCAGGAGGCACACTAGATACTGGCGGTGCATAATAAGGCTCCTGGGGTCTAGAAGGAGCTGGAACACCGCTGGAGGCTGGAAGGGCTGAATGAACGGGGCGGCTCACATAACCCCTACCATGGCGAGCTGCTGGGGCACGAGCTCCCGAATAATAACCAGCCTCTCGAGACCTTTTGGCCTCCCTGTCCTCTCTATCCCGGGCAAACATGCCCTCGAATCTCCTGGCAATACCCACAACATGCTGATAAGAAATATCCATCTCCATTTTCCTGGCCATACTACTCCAGATGCTAGGATGCAGACCCTCAATAAACTGTCGAACCCTCTCTCGAACTGTGGCAACTAAGGCCGGTGCATGTCTGGCCAAATCACTGAAGCGAACTGCATACTCTGACACAGTCATAGCCCCCTGGCGCAGCTGCTCAAACTCCATGCGCCATGAGTCCCTGAGGCTCTGAGGGACATACTCTCTCAAAAACATGTCCGAGAACTGAGTCCATGTAAGTGAAGCTTCCTCAACTGGACTACTCAATTCATAAGCACGCCACCACTGATAGGCTGCTCCTCTAAGCTGGAATATGGTAAAAGAAACCCAGCTCGTCTCCGCTATACCCATAGTACGGAGAATACGATGACACTCCTCCAGGAAATCCTGAGCATCATCTGTAGCCAATCCGTTGAAGGTAGGTGGGTGGTACTTCTTGTACCTCTCAAGTCTGAGCTGTTCCGCCTCAGAAGATGTTGCCCTAACCTCGGGCTGAGCTGGAGCTACCTGCTGCATTGGTACAATCTCTGGAACCTAGTCGATCTGAGCCCACTGCTCTGGAGTACCGGCGACGAGAGTCTGTGCTCCTCCCCCGGCCTGAGATATGGCAGGATCAAGTGGAATCAATCCAGCCTGAGCTAAGGTGCTGAACATGCTCAGAAACTGGGCTAGAGTCTGCTGGAGGGCTGGTGCAGGAATAGGTATCTCTGGTGTCTGCCCTCCAGCTTCAGCTACTGGGGGCTCCTCTGTAACAGCTCGTGCGGGTGCTCTGGCTGCACCACATGGATGTCCTCAGCCTCTACCCCGGCCCCGGCCTCTCGTGGCTCTAGCAGGGGCACGGGTGCCTGGTCATCAGATCCGCTTGTACGTGTCCTCACCATTTGTGAGAGAATAGAATTCAGAAGTTAAGAATCTTTGAAGTCAACAATTTTCGCACGACAAAGAATCAAAGTAGTGAAATTTTCCTAACAGTTTCATAGCCTCCCGAAAATAAGTACAGACGTCACCGTACCGATCTGCGAGACTCTACTAAATCGGTTTGTGACTCACAACATCTATGAACCTAGAGCTTTGATACCAACTTGTCACGACCCAAATTTCCCCTCCGTATAACTCCATGACGGCACCTAGTCTCTACGACTAGGTAAGCCTAACATTCGCGGAATAATAAAATAAAAATAAAATTTTAACACCTAACTGTTCAAAAATACACAGCAAATCCCAAAACCCGGAACATCGTGAATCACAAACTACAGAAGGAAAAATCTAGTGTCTCTATACATCAGAGTCTAACAAGGAAAAATACAGAAGATAATGGACATGAGAAAGAGTAGAAGGGGACTCTGAGGTCTGCGGACGCGACAGATATATGTTGAAGTCTCCAAAGCTGTCCCAGCTCACTGATAGTGCGGCTAATAAGGTGCACCTGGATCTGCACACGAAAAACATGTGCAGAAAGTAGCATGAGTACACCACAATCGGTACCCAGTAAGTGCCAAGCCTAATCTCGGTCGAGTAGTGACGAGGTTAGGTCAGGGCCCTACTGGTAATTATATAAATAAACAATATAGAGTGTAATACCGCAATAAAATAAAGGCTGGAATTTAACAACAATAGAATCGTAGAAGGTAACAGCTCAGTACACAGAAACACAACAGGGGATCTCCCGAGATACCGTCTCGTAGTCCCAAACGTAAATGTGCAGGGAAATCTCCCGGAATACCGTTCCGTAGTACTAAAATAAATGTGCAGGGGAATCTCCCGAAATATCATTCCGTAGTTCCAAAGTAAATATGCAGGAGAATCTCCCGGAATACCGTTCCGTAGTCCCAAAGTAAATGTGCAGGGGAATCTCCCGGAATACCGTTCCGTATTCCCAAAGTAAATATGCAGGGGAATCTCCAGGAATACCGTTCCGTAGTCCCAAAGTAAATATGCAGGGGAATCTTTCGGAATACCGTTCTGTAGTCCCAAAGTAAATGTGCAACGCGAGTGATAGAAAGACAACTACATCACGAAATGCTTACAATTTAGACTAAGTACCAGTCAGGGAAGAAACAGAAAATTCAGTAAGGATGTTGCACATAATTCACATAAACAATTAAGACACGTAGACATGTTGTATTAGACTAAACATGATAGCTACACATATTGGAATAACTCAATTAAGAATAAAAATAGATTAGTATTCATTAAAATTGTATAACTCAAAATAACAGGAAAACATGTTTCTGCTCGGCAAGAAAATCGGGTTTTTCCATAACTAGCACGTGTACGTACTCGTCACCTCACATACACGGCGCTCACATAGCATAATAATTCCAAATCTTAAGGGGATTTCCCCCACGCAAAGTTAGGCAAGCCACTTACCTCGAACCAAGCTCAATCAATCGGTCACAATGCCTTTCCCATGAATATCCGGCTCCGAATGGCCCAAATCTAGCCAAAAGTAATTACATATCATAAATACAACAATAATAGACTCATCTAATTAACGAAATCAATATTTTAACAAAAATTCCAAAATTAACTCAAAATCACCCGTGGGTACCACATCTCGAAACCCGACAAAATTTACAGAATATGAACGCCCATCCAACTACGAGTCCAACCATATAAATTTTACCAAAATCCGACATCAACTCGAGCCTCAAATCATCAATTAAAGTCTATGAAGATTTTTACCATTTTCAACCCAATCTTTACCTATTTGAACCTAACAATCTTTCCATGACCTTATTGGTATGTATACATAATACTCTTACACCCTAGAATCATACTATAAATCACCCATCTTTACTCCAAACCCAAAATTGAAGAATTGAGGAAAGAAATTCTTACCTCTTTGAAGCCCTAGCAAGATCCTTGTGAAATCTTCAAACCTTGAACAAGAAATTGATGGATAAATGACTAAGTCTTCACTTTCTTTCTCTAAAATTCTCTCACCTCTCTCTAAAATATCAGATGAAACCCTTCAAAATGACCCCCAATAGTGTTTTATAAGAATAGGGTCATGTTTATAAAATCAGAAAAATAAAGCTCCGGGACAGGTTCTGCGGTCGCATATGCGACCGCATAATGGTTATGCGGACCGCATATCGGTCGCATAATCGGTGTCCAAAACTAGCAAACATCTGTCTGTGTATACGGTCACTATGCGGCCCGCATACCTGTGCTGCGATCGCATAGTGACCGCAGAACAGTTATGCAGTCGCATAGTCGACCGCAAATTTCATCCAACCTGGCCCTCTTCTGCCTCACTTCTGCGGCCATTATGCGGTCCGCAGAGTGATTATGCGGTCGCATAATGGACCGCAGAAACGCATTTTTCTGTCAAAAATTTTTCTTTACTTCCCGGTGCATTGTTCAACCCAAAAAGTTCGAGCCGCGGCGAGCTTGCGAGCCGCGAGAAATTTCTACAACCTTTGTACTATTTGATCTACCTCGACGCCACAAAAATTTAATTTTCTTAGCAAAACTTTTCGGGTTACTATACATACGTCAACATCTGGTCAACCTTTTCAACTGAATTTCGAAACCTTGGAACTTGGTGTTCCAAATCATTCAAAAATCTCACCGGACCCGAACCAATTACCCCTGGCAAGTCATATAACAAATGTAACGCATAAATTGAGCAGTAAATGGGGAAAAGAGATTATAATACTCAAAACGATGGGTCAGGTCATTACAACGCTATAGTATATCGTCTTAATAAAAGGCGCTATACCCACATAAAAATCCGTCTCCTTCCCTTCCCCACCAAACTAGAAACTCCCCTCCCCCCTAAAACAAAACAAAAAAACAGTTGCCCCCCCCCCATTGTCAACGAAAAAAAGCTCGAGTGGAGCCCACCAGTCCCATAAAAAGTATAGATTCTCGGTCCCACATCCTAGCTAAGGCATTATCTCGTAGTGGGTTGTTTATTTCGGCTCCAAATCACCAAATCTTCAACTTTCCAAAAATCTTAAATCAAGGTATTTCAGCTTAGTTTTTGTTAAAACTCGTATTAAAAATGCATATTAGTTGTTTTTAATGTGCTCTATGTTATTTTGTGATTGTTTTGCGATTTAACTAATTTGTTATTTTTTATCCGGACTATAGTATTAGTGTGCTAAAAAAATTAGTAAAATAGAGAAATTGTTATTAGTTGTTAAAAAAACTATTAATTAGTTACTCTTTACTGTGGTATATGTATTTTCGTAATTATTTTTTTATTAAATTAATTTGTTGTTGTTATCAGCTTTAAATTATTTATTTGCCAAAAGACTAATAAAATAGATAAATTGCTAGTTTAGTTCCCTATAGTGGTATCTTATGGCCTAATGTAGTGCTCGTATTTATAATGTAGTGCCCTTTAGCGTAGTATCCTTGTAATTATTAAAATTAATCATTTAAGTATCTTTTATACCCAAAAATACGTCAAAAAAGTTGATAGTTCAAACACAAACTTTGTCCAATTTTAGTCAATGATCGTAAGAAAATAACACGAGAAAACAACAATATTTCCCGGACTAAGTATTGTTATATGAATATTTAATAATTAAATATTGTATAGTTATGAAAATTAATTATTTAATTTTATTATAGTCAAAAATAAGTGAGTCATAAACAAAAATATATAATAATAAAACTAACATATAAAATAATAAAACTAACATATAAATTAATAAAACTAACATATACAATATTAAACTAACATATAAATAATAAACTAACATTTAAAATAACAGACCTATTGAGTGATAAATCGGAAAAAAAATTTCATCATGAACAAAAGAATTCAGGATACCGTTGATGTGTCTCGATATTGTTGAGCATCATGCCACCTAGCGAGTACTTTGCCAGTTTGGTCGCCCGCAGCTTGTACCGCCACCGCCCGCTAGGCATATGACACATTACCAACAGGATGGTCGTTCCATGGTTGACCAAACATATGTGGCATGGCTAGAGGCGTAGATCGATATTTGGGACCAGCGGCATAACCTGATTCCGCCACCCCCTCCACCTAACCGTACGGATGGTGAGCATTAGTATATGGGCTGGTACCACAGCGTTACCCGACTTTTCGTCAAAAATCTCGTTTATCGCGCTGGCGGTCGATACGTTCCATACGCCGGGAGGCACGAGGCACTGGTATGCTATTTGGTATACTTACTTATAATGTTAACGTTCCGTACTTATAAATTAGCGTTCCGTAATTTATATTATACATGTTGTGCAGGCTATTGGCCTACATCTGTTCCACTAGTTGGGACTGCAGATGCAGCAGCATACGGCGAGGGAGCAATCGCTTTGCACGAGTATGGCCGGCAGGTTACCGATATGGATTCCTTGACATTAAGGCGAGCCCGAGATGATGAGCGATTAGGATACGAGGCTGAGTATGTGGCGCCAGAGCAGTACCATCGTGGGCCACTAGTAGAGCCGGAACGTTGTCGACGTGGCAGGCGTGCCCAGAGAGGTAGGGATGTGCCACGAGGTCGTGAGGGTCGGCGAAGAGGTGGTCCCCAGCAAGGGGCCGTTGAGGCACCTGTTGAGGATGTTGGAGTTGATCAGCCGGATGACCACCATGAGCCAGACCATGCTCCTAGAGATATGCCATCATTCAACCTTCAGCTTACTCCAGGGACTTCGTAGGTGATCCCGTCAGCTCCATTATTGATCGCGGGCACGGCCATTACACGACAGGAGTGGGATCAGTATTTTCCTGACCCATCGACCGTCGCTGATGATCGTCCGACACGAGATATGGATAGTGGGCACCGGCTGAATTATGGTTCATCATCGAGGGATGCTGAGGATCTTTCACAGGCGCATGTTTGTTTGTATTACTATTATTTATATTTGTTTTTATCTCATTAATTAGTCATAAATATCTAAATATTTTTTTAAGGCTTCATCCTCGCCCGTCACGGAGGCCACCTTGTGCGATACTGACATGGCTGTGACGGATGATTATATTCAGGAGTCTGACGAGACCATGGTAAGACAATTTAAATTTATATGACTTAACACGTACATTACTAATATATATTTCATATACTAAAATATCTTATTATTCTGTAGGTTACTGCTGGACCGACGGCCCCTTCTACCGAGCCTGCCAGCCCTACTGATGATCATGCTGCAGTGCATCCTCCGATAAAGAGGCGACGTGATAAGGATGATCCTGATAGTGTAGCCGGGCAGGATAGGATGCGCCTCAGGCCAACGGCTGCTTTAAAGCATACAGAATGTAGGACACATTGATTTTTTATTTTTATTTTATGTACATATGACATTCAGTAAATAATAGCAACAATTTTTATTGTTTATATTATATGAGCATTATGTTTTTATTTCTCCGGTTCTTCGTTATTTTAATACTACAACAAAAACACAAACATAGCAACTTAACATAATTTAAATTTAGTACAACTAATGAAAATACATGACACGAAAAACATAAAGATAAAATACTACACTCAACACATACATGTGTTTGTTTAGTCACTACCGCCTATTATTCTATGCCCCAACCACTTAAATTTCTCTTCCAGCCTATTTTTTTCTTCTTTTGCCTCTTTTAGTTTCTCCTGCACTGCCGTAATTTCTCGTTGCATTTAAGAGATCTAGCGTTTGTATTCACCGTTCATATTCCAAACATACTGCAAATATGATTTGTAGTATTCCTGGTTAATGGGTTCATCATACCATTCCTCAAACATACATTGATTTCCGTCATTGCGTCCAAACAATTGTTGACATATCCAGTATCTGTGCCCAACATTACCATCTGACCAACATGCCTTCAAAATTGCACGTTTGCCACAATAGCACCTTGGTTGGTCATTGCGTCCAGACATTTGTTAATGCAAGAAAAATAAAAACTTTATGGAAAGTTTTGCTATTTGTTTTGGTTAAGCGCAGATAATAACTAAAATATGCTAGTTATTTATAGGCAAGACAACACACATAACATAGTATTTCACCGCGCTATGCTTCACGTGTTAAATATTCTTTCAGGTACAATACAACTTTTTCAGAAGATAGCTTTTGCAGGCGAGCAGCTTTCCTGGTCAACAAGACAATTGTATTTTTTTTAAAATGGGTTTATGTTAGATTGTTGTACTGAAGTATTAATGTTAAATATCAATAAGATTTAACAGCAATGGAAATATAATTTTATTTCATACATTCTGTAAGATAAACAAGTACATACACTTATTACAACCACATTACTGAAATAAAACACTACGTGTATCCTTGATAGTTGGGCACATTAGATGAACTTCCACCAGGAGCTGGATTACCATCGCCATCCAAACCAGCTGAAGGACATTTATGATAGTCGTGTCCTGTTTGCGAGCATATGCCACATTTGCACGCATAAACGGTATCACCAACATCCATTTGGTTCCGTATACACGTTCTTTTTTTCACTTGTCATTGACGTACATAGTCCTTGTTACACACCATTTTAAATTATTCTGGCGGCCAATAAAGCTCAACACCCACTGGCTGTAACTGCCCACTATAGGTGTTTAAGTATGCAACAACCCTATATTCTTTATCAACGTAGTTGGTTGCCCCTAAACCTGTATGTTGAAAGCACTTGATGGCATGTGAGCACGGAATGTGGTAGATGGACAATTTCCCACAAGAGCATAACCTTCTGGCTTCATTTACGGTGTGTGTATTATTCCCCTGGTTTTGATGGATAGCGGTGTGAACTTCAAAAATATTTCGCTTGTTGCAATACTGTAAATATGAATGCCAATGTGCTTGCCGTCTGTTTTTCTCAAATCTTTTCATTGGTATTGGCATACATTCAACACCTCTTTCCATCAATAACGATGCACCTCTAGCCCTTTCAACAAACCTCATTGCCATCTGTTTGAATGACATTTGCACCATGGCAGTGACAGGCAATCCACGTGCAGACTTCAATAACCCGTTGAAAGACTCGGATACATTTGAAGTCAGAATTTCCCATCTTCTACCACCATCCGCATGCAAAGTCTACTTGTCAAGCTCATGTCGCATCAACCAACGATAGGCTCCCTCGTCTTCCTGCTTGATAGATTCCATGCGCCTCCTGTGTTTTCACTCTTGGTGATCTGTTGCAGCCATCCATATTAAATCATGCAAATCCTTGTTGGGATATGCCTTCTGGAAATTGGCCTTCATGTGCCTGACACAGTAACGGTGGTAGGCATACAGTTCCTGCCATGCACACAAATTCTGTACAGAACTTAAAATACCACTATGCCGATCAGATATTAGACAAATACCTGAACATTGTTTGATAACGTGCTCTTTCAAGTGGTTCAAAAATAGTGTCCATGTCTCTTGGCTTTCATTGGCACAAATAACAAAAGCTAAGGGAAATATACTTCCATTAGCATCTACTGCAACGGCGATAACAACTTAATATCATACTTTCCATAGACATGAGTGTCGTCTATAGATATTACCGGCCGCAATGCAGAAACCCATCAATTGCTGGTTTAAATACCCAGAACACATATTTGAATATATGTTCTGGTATTTACGGACTCCGCTCAAGCTTCCATTCAACAACAGTCCCGGGGTTAAAGTGTTGCAATGCAGCCATGTACCTGGGTAGAGATGCAAAGGACTTATCCCAGTTACCATAAACAATTTCAAACGCATGTTTGCGCCCGAGAAATGCCTTTCTTTTGGTAATGGTTCACCCATATTCCTGGTGGACGGATGTTATACACTCTTTGATCTTGTACCTTATGGACGCTTCAATGTGTGCAATCAAGACAAGAGAAATCAAGTCAGTATTCAAGTTAAAATGATCCCTACTGAATGTGTTTATTTCACAATTGTGGGTGCCAATGTATTTATCCACAACCCACATATTTGTTTTCTTCTTCCTCGCACGCAACATCCAATTATAACCTGTAAACCATCTATGGCAGACTATCTTGTATACTATGTGAAGACGACTCCGAAATGGAGTTCCATCGGTTCCATTAGCTCTGTTGGGTGATTTTGGACTTAGGAGCGTGTCCGGACTGTAAATCCGAGGTCTGTAGCTGATTTAGGCTTGAAATGGCGAAAGTCGAATTTTTGGAGATTTGGACCGGAAGTGGACTTTTTGATATCGGGGTCGAAATGTGATTCCGAGAGTTGGAACAGCTCCGTTATGTTATTTGGGACTTTTCTGCAAAATTTGACATCATTCCGGGTTGATTTGATAGGTTTCGGCACAAGTTTTAGAAGTTGAAAGATTTGAATTTATAAGTTCGATTCATGGTGCGATGCGTAGTTTCATCGTTAGTTGATGTGATTTGAGGGCTCGACTAAGTTCGTATGGTGTTTTAGGATTGGTTGGTATGTTTGGTTGAGGTCCCGGAGGCCTCGGGTGAGTTTCGGGTACTTAACGGACTAAAAGTTTGATTTGTGTTACTGCTAAGTCTTCAGGCTTCTGGTATTTTCGCACCTGCGAAGAAGAGACCGCAGGTGCGAGAGCGCACATGCGGAGAGGCAAACGCAGAAGCGGAAAGATGGAGGAGCGCCAGGGGTCACAGGTGTGAGGAAAATTCAGCATCTGCGATGCCCGCAGATGCGGATTTTGGCGCGCAGAAGCGAGAGGAAGAGCAGGTGCGGCTTGGACGTGCGCAGATGCGGCTATTTATGCGCAGGTGCGGTCACGCCTGGGCAGAAAAGAGAAATCCGAGGGTTTGGTTTCATTCTTCATTTTTGGACTTGACAACTCGGAATTTGGCAATGTTTCGAGGGTTTTTCAGAGGAAACTTTGGGGTAATGATTCCTAACTCGTTTTTGGTTGTATTCCATTAATCTATAGTTGTTTTCTCCATTTAGTTTCGGATTTTTGGGGTTGAAATTGGGAAAAATTGGAAGAACTTCTTCTATGAAGATTTCGAGTTTTGAAAGGGGATTTGTGGTCGGATTTGAGTAATTCTTATATGGTTGGACTCGTGAGTGAATGGGTGTTCATATTTTATGATTTTTACCCGATTCCGAGACGTGGGCCCGGGTCGACTTTTTAGGAAAAATTTTAGAATTTTTATTAAATATTGATTTCATTGATTAGATAAGTCTATTATTGTTGTATTCATATTATGCAATTGTGTTTGGCTAGATTTGGGCCATTCGGAGTCGGATAATTGAGGAAAGGGCATTCTTACGGACTGTTTGAGCTTGGTTCGAGGTAAGTATCTGGCCTAACCTTGTGGAGGGGATTTTTCCCTTAGGATTTGAGTCTTCTATATTGATTGTAGTCCATGCAAACGAGGTGACGAGTGCGTGCTCGGACTTATTTATGAAAAGTTGGACTTTTAGGATTCTTAGGTCCTTATATTCACTAAGTATGAAGTTTTTCTTGATATGATTAAGTTCCTATTTACTAGTTTCACCTCTACATGCTTTAATTAGAATTAATTGCTTTTAGGATTCACTCTTATTGCCTATTGTATTCTTATTTGACTTAACTGAAGATTTTACCTCCTCTATTGTCATGCTATCTTTTCATAACTTCTTATCTTTATTTGAAATTATTATTATATCATCTTATAATTTATTCAGTCTTAATTGAGGTTATGATTATCTTTCCGCTGCTTATCCTTAATTAAATTGTTGAAAATCCTTAGTAATTTCTCAACCTTAAAAGAAGTTTTAGATATCCTATGTCTTAGTTGACTTGTTTTATTTTGAATTATTTAACTCGTGTTAGTTTCCCTGTTGTTGAAATGTATATTGTGGGATCGTTGATACATATTAGTTTCCCTTTGTTGAGTTGTTCTCTTTACGCCTAGCATTATTTACTGTGGTTATTCTTTGTGATTTGGTCCCACATTTTCCTGTGATTTTAAAAGTTCTTGAGTTGATTTACTTGTCGTACTTTGTATAATTGCCATTGTTGTTGTTGTACTTGTTGTGGTAAAGCACGAGGTTTCTGCCGTGCGGTTGTTATTATTGTGATGCACGAGGTTTCTGCCGTGCGGTTGTTGTTATGGGATTGCACGAGGTTTCTGCCGTGCTATTGTTACTATTGATATTTGCACGTGTGTGTGTATATATATATATATATATATATATATATATATATATATATATATATATATATATATATATATATATATATATATATATATATATGTATGGGTTGCGCATGTGGCGAGACAAGGTGGGAATATTATTATGCACGTGTGGCGAGACAAGGCGGGCAATTATGTTACTATTGCACACATGGCGAGACAAGGTGGGTTGTGTCAGGGATTGATTTGTGATGATTTATGGTCTGGGGGCATTCTTGTTGTTGATATTTGTGTAGTGGTATACGTACATGTGTGAGCTTTATCTTGTGAAAGCTGTGAGAAAATATTTTACTTGTTGTCCGTTCTTCTTCATCCTTATGCTTATTTGCTGGTATGGACTATGTTAGGACACTTGCACAAGCATACACGTAGTTAAGCATTCTTATCGGATAAGAGGTGTTCTTGATATTGTTGAGCATAGATGCCCACCCTTGTTTACTTGCCTTCTATGTGAGAATGGCTCTATTGGCACGTGAGTCGTCAGTGTGGTTATGAGGTGTTATGAGGGCACAGGATCCAAGTGTTAGGGTTCAGGTATTGAGACCCGTGAGTTGTGAATTATCCGAGGTTCGGTACCTCGTGGAGTTGTTGACTAAAACTTGATGTAAAAGCGGTTGTAATTACTGAGTTATTACTTGTCCTTGCTGTATTCGTGATTCCGGATTTAGGTTGTGTTCCATTCACTTTGTCTGCGTCATTTTCATGATATTCCGCTGATACTTGTTGTTTCTTGCTTTAATGCCATTACTGTATTGTGAGTCATATTGCATAGTCTTTATGTAGACATCATACTTCTGTTATTCATGTACTTATATCTATTCAGTTTATTAGACCAGTGGGTGTCTTGACTGTTTTTCGTCACTACTCCACCGAGCTTAGTCTTGATACTTACTGGGCACCGCTGTGGTGTGCTCATGCTACTCTTCTGCACATTTTTGTGCAAATCCAGGTACTTGTTCGTTAGCTAGCTGGGTGGACTATTGCTGTGGAAACTCAAGGTAAACCTGCTGCTGCGTTCGCAGGTTTCGGAGTCACCTTCTAGTTTTCGTTTTGCACTATTTATTCTTATTTCTGGACAGTTGTATTTAGAAGTTTTCTAGCAAACACTATGTAGAGCTTATGACTTGTACTACCGGTTTTGGGAATTTTAAGAGATTCTATTTAAATAATGTTGTTATTTTGATTATTGTTAGGCTTACCTAGTCTCTAAGACTAGGTACCATCACGATACCCAACGGAGGAAAAATTGGGTCGTAACAGGAACTCAGGGATGAACCAGGTCCATCAGTGGTAGGCATAGATACATGCAGATTCAAAGCACGTGAAATGCACATGTAGGAGATAAACAAAATTTGGCATAATAATAGATATCTCCTGATCGAAAAGATTGCATAATTGATAAGGAGAAGAACTCCTTACTCAACGAGAACATTATCCAAGATAAGGAAGGAGTTAGGAGTTGAGATTAACTAGAACTCTTCCACCAAGGAAGAGTAGCATTAAAACTCTAGTTATTTTCTACTCTACTAACTCTATAAATTGCAGGATGTTCTCATTCTACAGGGGACACACAAAAGCAGAAGTTAAATGTGAATTGAGAGCAAAATAGCAAGGCATTTTGCAAGTAGTTCGTGTGTGATTCAAGTGTGCGAACCTGAACCTACATGAATCGGATAGAAGAACCAGCTCCAAGTGTCCGTCTTTTATTCTAGTTCAATTGTAGTAGACGTTTTCTTATTGTACCTTTCAGTTTTATCTAGAGGCAATTGTAATAGGTACTCAGAGTATTCAAGTTAGAGTTAACTTGAAGTTGTCGCAGCAGTTAGAGGTTGGTTGCCACAACGGGATTAGAGTTAATCCTAGGTTTACAAAAGTATTTTGTAAATGCAGTTTTTGGCTCAGTGATTTAGTGGAGAGTTTAGAAAAATCCTACTGGGAAGTAGGTCATGGTTTTTTCACCTTTTGAGCCATGTGTTTTTCACGTAAAATACTTGTGTTCTTTAAATTCTGTATTTATTATTCCGCAACAGTAGTATAAGGAACACATAGAAGAACCAGGTCCTTTTATAATCTATGCACACAAAAAATTGGGCACCACACAAATCACCTCTTTGTGTGATATTGACGTATAAAGCATCACCATGGCATCTTAAAATAAACTCGAATCTGGCATATGTTTCGTCCAATCTATGTAAAGATGTGATGATCTTTTTGCCAATTTAATTACCATTTACGTACATCAATTGCTATAAATAATTTAAATAAAGCATTGTCGATCATCTTATAAAAATGCATGTTTTATTATGATATAAGCATATCCCAAGAAAAATACTATGATTGATGTTATTACCTCACTCAGTCGGTATGACTGACACATTTCTTATAATTGCTTTCGCCCCAAAGATTATTTAGTCAAGGTGGATACTTTCAAGCAGGAAGAGTGATAGGTAAAGCTGCTGACGGATCCAGTAAGCTCCATTGCTTTGATTAATTTTAGCATATATATAGGATTACTATTTATCTTTTTTCTTAAAATTTTGTTTTTTAACTCATTTATTTCATTTATCTGCTACATAAAAAAACACTGAAACGTCGTTATATTAAATTGTTTTAATTACACTTCCCTCTTTCCCTCTTTTTCCGTTAACCTCTTCCTCTCTTCCTTAGAATTGCACCGGTCCAAATTAATTACCATGTCGTTTCCAGATGTTATACATCCCCACAAACGACACAATAGTTTTCTCAAATTGCAAAGAATTCTCTATGTAAAAATCACTTTGCGGGAAAACAACAAAAAGGCGATGAAGACTACACATTCCAATTCTAAAAGAGGTAGTTCATTTCTTAAAATTCTGTCTATTTTCTTTTCGAGTAGATGTCCATAGATTATTGTAAGCATATTTATGTTGGAATTGTTATGGGTTCTCTTGAAGGTAGACGGCACATTCCAATTGTAAAAGACGTAGTTCTTTTCTTAAATAGTTTTTTTCCCCTTCTTATAGATGTTCAAAGATTTTTGTAGGCATATTTATGTTGGAAATTGTTATGGGTTCTCTTGAAACAGCATGGGGACTCTATTATATTGGAACTTGAAGATGAAAATTTGGGACTTTTCCCTTTTTCTAAATATGGAATATTCATCATAGATTTCTGAAATGAGATTCTGAAATTTGTTGATGTCATATAATGTTCTATGACGTTCACCTTTGGTCTTTCGAACCAGAAAGCCTAATCCATGGGAATTTTCAGCCAATCTAAGCACGGCGAGGAAAATAGGGCCTTTCATTGTGCACTCGAGCAATGAAAGATGGAAGTGGTTGTTCAAAGTCTTTTTTGGCATGTCTGTTATTATTCTAAAAGTTCATCATTACATGTTGTGCAGTACCATCACATTCTCTTCGTTGTATTTCAGTAGTTCTTGAATTCTGACTGAGATGTTAGGATGACTGTTCTCTGAGCAAAGTATTATTTTCTACTCAATGTAGTTTTCATTCTTGATAATGTCGCATATATAGGAAATGTTGAGTACTATAAGTATAGTGACTGGATTTTCTTTAGAAGATGAATTCTGTATTGTCTTCTCAATTTTTGTATGGTAAGAATTGATTGTCTTCTTATTATATGTGTGATAAGCTTTGACTGTGGATGCGGAATTGAATATTTGATAATCTTTCTGTCTTTATTTTTGTAGGTCTTCACAGTTTGGGGATTTCATTGAGAATAAAATTTCTTGATAAACTTATTTTAGGAGGATGGGGGTATCGTTTTCTTGTATATATATAAATAAGGGGAAAAGAATGTCGACTTGGCACCTCTCTTTGGCCAAGAGAAGTACTTTTTTTTTTCTCAAATGTTTGCGTTTTATCTTATTTTTCGACTAAATATATGTTTTCTTCTTTCCAACAGATAAAGTGAAACTGCTGCCATTAAAATTGTGACATATGCAACAATACATATTTTGCTACTATTAATCTGCTGCAGGCTTCCAAGAGAAAAAGGAATGGGGAAGATAATAACATATGTCGCTACAAATGATAGTATTTGGGGAGTCAAATACAAGCTTGATGAAGACGCTATCATCAATGATGTATGTATATTTTGTTACTCTTAATCCGTTGCAGGCTTGTAATTGTAGTGTGAGTTCATATTTAATAGTTTTGCTTTTTTTTTGGATGTAAAAATACCCCTTTTTTGAATATTAGGAATGATTATACTAAGTGAACTTTCTCTCTATATATATATATAGAGAGAGAGATAATAGGCGTATTTGAATGATAGAAGGAATCGGTTAAAAGAGTACTAATCTTTTAGAATTTTTCATAAGATTGTTAAGAAGGGGATTGTTGATTTGGTTATTTAAGGAAGGATAATGATTTCTGGGTATACGGAAGAATTAAAGACTGTGAAATATTAGAAAATAAATTAAAGAAGAAAAAATAAAAAAAAATGTATTCTTATACTATATTTTGTTAAACATTTAAATGTCTAACCTTTATTTTTAACTTCAGATTACTTTTATAAAGAGATGTGTGTGAGAGAGGATGAGGGGAGGTATAATTAAGATTATTTAAAAAGTGAGTTTGGACCTTTTTATATAGCACAAAATATAATATACGAAAAAATTGATCAAGAGAGAAAAATGTAGGAGAAAGGGGAATTGACTTAGATTATTTAAGAAAGGATGTCGATTTTTCATTTTACTGGAGGAATTGAATGATATGAGTATGAGAAGAAAAGAAGAAGAAAATAAAAAAGAAAAGCAAGGTGAAAAGAATGAAAAGAAGCTTAGGAAAGGTGGGAACTAGGAGATAATGTTGGAGTGAATTAAAATAAATATAAGGTACGAGTACATGGAGAAAATTATCAAAATAAAAAATGATAGGAAAAAAAAGGGAAAGATTATCAACAAGAAAAATGACAAAACGGGAGATGGGGAATTCAAAAATGTCATCGGAAAAAAAAATTCAAAATGTCAAGGTAATGGGAAGTAGTAAATGATAAACTATTTTTTTTTTTTTGGTGTATTTTGAGAATTAGAACTATTTTTTTCTCTTTTTAAAAGGGTAAAGAAAAGTATAATATTACTTGAATATAGACTTATTAAATTCTTAAATTGTGAAAGTAGAAGTATTTTACTTAAACATATCAACTAGAAATTTTTAGAAAATAATTGAGAAGGAGGTACAAAATTAAGCGTCTACTATCGGCAAAAAAAAAATCAAAATGTCAAGGTAATGAGAAGTAGTAAATGATAAACTATTTTTGTTTTTTTTTTTTTGGTGTATTTCGAGAATTAGAACTATTTTTTTCTTTTTAAAAAGGTAAAGAAAAGTAAAATATTAATTGAATATAGACTTATTAAATTTTTAAATTGTGAAAGTAGAAGTATTTTACTTAAACATATCAACTAGAAATTTTTAGAAAATAATTGAGACGGAGGTACAAAATTAAGCGTCTACTATCGGCAAAAAAAAAATCAAAATGTCAAGGTAATGGGAAGTAGTAAATGATAAACTATTTTTGCTTCTTTTTTTTTTTGGGTGTATTTCGAGAATTAGAACTATTTTTTTCTTTTTTAAAAAGGTAAAGAAAAGTAAAATATTAATTGAATATAGATTTATTAAATTCTTAAATTGTGAAAGTAGAAGTATTTTACTTAAACATATCATAGAAACTTTTAGAAAATAAATGAGACGGAGGTACAAAATTAAGTGTCTATTATCGGCAACCCTTTTAATATTTCGATATCATAAAAAATATCATGTCGTTAGTTTAACTGCGCGTAGCGCGGACATATTTACTAGTTAGTATTATATTTAATTCTAGAGTTTTCTCTTTAAACCTGTCTTAGGATTAAGGCTGGCAAGTGGGCCGGTCCAGATCCGGAACTGGCCCGGGACCGCAGGCCAAACGGGCTAAACAGGCCAGGACCGTTTGGCCCGATTTTAGCGGGCCTGGTCCAGTCTCGTGGGCTGCTCCTATGATTTGGGCCCATCAGGCCCGGCACCGTTTAGCCCGCCAGGGCCCGGGACCGGCCCGGTCCCTTAGCGGGCTAAACGGTCCCAACGGCTATTTTTTTAAAAAAAAAAAAATAGTCGTTGGGCTGTCAAAAATAGCCGTTGGGCTGTCAAAAATTGCCGTTGGCTATTTATGAAATAGCCATTTAAATCCCAAATTTTTTATAATTACACTTTTTCCCTATTTTCAACTATAAATACCCCATCATTATTTTATTTTTCTTACAAAATCATCAATCTATCACAATCTCTCTCTAATTTACTTCTATAATTGCTACTATTGCTTACTTTATTGTTACAATTTGTGAAACAATTGTGAAGTTGGTGAATTGAAATCTTCAACGATAATCAATTTCCAACAAGTTGTTCGTCAATTCGGTAAACTTGTTCCAACTCTTAAGTTTTAATATTATAATTTTGTTTGTTTTATTTACTTTGCTTGATTAATTAAGATGGCTTATTCCTTAAAAAATATGCTTAGTAAAAATAAGAAAAAATCGAAGAGTGGTGAATCTAGTGGCCAATCTGTTCCTCCTCCACTTCCCCCGGCTCCCCGACCCAAACCTGTTACCCGTCCTACACCTCCTATTCTTGATAGCGATAATAGTTTATTACAATTTACCGAAAGTCAATTTTGCCATAATATTGCACCCGGTGAACAATTAAACCATGAATATATGAATGCTCTTTATGGTAATCCAACTATTGATGAAAATGATGATGAAGAAATAGATTTTGATGAAACGCAACCGGATGACGATACACCCACTAGTCCTGCTCCTGAAGTTAACTCAACTAATAATAATAATCCAGATGATCCCCCGTCTGACCCTCCTGTTAGTGCCCCTACTTTTTCTAGACAACCTTTTAAACGGGAAGAAACATCTCTTGTTTGGCAATTTTTTACTCAACTAAGAGAAAAAAATAGGGCTAAGTGTAAAACTTGTGGCAACGAGTTAGTTTTTCAATATGTTGGAAGTCGGGGGGGAGGGGGAGGAAGTTTGACTAGACACATATTGCTACACCCTCAAGATAAAGCTAGATATTTTCGTATGAAAGATTTGGCTGAGGGGACAAGTGCACCTAGTCAGTCTGACCTTAGTACCGGATCAAATCAATTTCAACCGAAAATTAACATTGTTACCGGTGGTATTTTATATTATGATCCAAAAAAAAATCGGGAAGAATTGGCAAAAATGGTTACTGTTATGTGCTTACCCTATAGTTTTCCTTCTAACCCCCACTTTGTGCATTATATTAAAAAAGTTTATAATCCTACTTATAAAGGTTTTCCTCGCACAACCGTAAAGAGTGATATTTATAAATATAAACATGAATATGAACAATATTTGCGCTATTTATTTACTCATATAAATTGTCGTCTTGCTATTATAACTAATATTGGTAGAAGTGGTAATGACTGTGATTACCTTACTGTTACCAGTCATTGGATTGATGAGCATTGGATAATGCAAAAGCGCATTATTGCTTATAGAATAATTAATTCACGTCACACAGGGCAGTTTATTTCTAGCACGATTGCGGATATTTGTAGATATTTTTGCATTAGTGATAAAATAATGTCAGTTTCAATGGATAATGCTACTAGTAACACAAATGTTGTAGCCTTGCTTACCACTACACTAAGTCCTGTATTTAGTAATATTTTTCATGTTAGATGCATTTGTCATATTTACCATTTAATTGTGGGTGATGGTATGCGAATTTTAAATGTTGAAATTGAAAAGGTTAAAATGGCTCTTAATTGGTTTTTTTATTCAAACCGTAGAAGTAGATTTAGAGAATATTTTAAAAGATGCGATGAATTTGGCCTAAGAGAAAGAAAGGTTCCTAAACCTTGTCCAACTAGATGGAATTACATGTATGAAAGTTTAGTTGTTGCATATGAATATAGAAACCCCATAAACTCAAAGTTTAATGCTCATGTAAGTGATGATGATG